>NC_092696.1:17567878-18980378 GCF_964275005.1 Diadema setosum | reverse complement strand
TTCCTTTGTGTGCTAGCTTTTGGAAAAAGGCTTGTGAGGGAGTCTAATGGTGATATCTATCTTTACCCATTCCACATCTGATTCTGTAAATGCGTCGGAAATCAATGTTTTGGATTCTTTAGCATTTTTCTTTATTGTGTGAGACTCACACCTTTTGTGTGAGATTTGCTAGGTCTGACTCTGATCAGACAGCTGCCAGAAAATGACACAATACATTTGCTGTCTGCCGCTTTGCAGATGTAACAGTCATTCAACATAACAAGCCTACTGGGTCTCTGAATACAGAGTATTTATCATGAACAAGTGCAATGTTTTGCATTTAGACATTATAGTTGATGCTGTCTTCAGATGGACAAAGTAATTACTTAAAGGAAACCAAAATCCAAAGAGCGATGTGATTGAGTAAAAGCAGCAACATTAGTCGAACACATCAGTGAAAGTTTGAGAAAATATGACAATCAATCCAAAAGTTATTAATTTTTAAAGTTTTGGTGTTGTAATGACTGGATAAGGAGACTACCAGAGTTCTATTCATGACGTCACGTGGGGGAAACAACAAAATATAAAGAGAATTCCACAAAAATTCTTTTTTCATGAAAATTACACATTCCGTCAATTTGATGCTGACATATGGTAAGTAGTAATTATTCCCCCTGCTTTCTGAAAGCAGTTAATAGTGAAGTGTCCTTTCATTGTGCTAGAAAAGTGAAAGCATGTTGAATTTTCTTTATATTTTCTTTATACATGTATTGTTGTTCACACATGATGTCATAAACTCAGGTAGTCTCCTTATCCAGCGGTTCCAACACCAAAACTTTTAAAATTCATACATGTAACTTTTGCATCGATTGTCCGATTTTCCTCAAACTTTCACTGATGGGCTCTACTAATGTTGCTGCTTTCACTCCATCCACATTTTTCTTTGGGTTTTGGTTTCCTTTGCTTTGTAAAATGTAGTGTATGCTGCAAGTATGTTTGTTTCCATGTAAGAAGTGCTGAACAGTTGCAATAATCAAGCTGACATTATTTTCTTTTCTTGCCTACTTACTATACCATCTATTTGATATACATTTTTTATATGTTTAACCATTTATAACCTAGAAATGTCACCATCTATTTACTTTAATTACACCCTACCTTTCGTGGGTTAAGGCATATTGATTTGTGCCTTCATGGAGGTCAAATTCCCCCATACAAGGTTGTAGGATTGAACAGAGAGGATTTAAACCAAATAATTACACCAGTTTCCATAAACCATGACACCCCCCCCCCCCCCACACACACACACGCACACACATACACACATGCGTGCAAGATAGGGTGCAGGGGGTTCAGTGGTATTTACAAAAGGCAGCCACAGGCAAGTAAGTGGCTAGAGGGTTAAAGCAACAAAATGTATTGATTACCAAAGACTTCTATACATATATACATATCTTCTATCTTCTATTTTATACATACATGTACCTTGAGATAGCTGGATGTCTGCCACATGTCGCTGCTCCTCGTGCATAACTTGTTGATGTAATGCTATGGAAACATGATGGTACATCTACTTCAGATGTCTTCAAAGCAGTCCAAAATTCTATATTTGACCACCTTTGGGCCACTATTGTGATATACAAGTGACAGCCTTCGCGCCACTATTTGTGACATACAAGTGACATTTTTATGTTGTTGTTTTTTATGGTATTCTTCCCTTTTGTATTTTTTTTTCTCCTTCATGTAATTCACATGTGATGGTAATATTTCCTCTATACAGTGTACTCCAAAGAATGCTTCCCTATATATATTTGGATAAGGGCAGACTTGCTGGTCATGATAAATCTTTATTGCTGATTTGTCTCCAATGAGACCGAGGCAGAATTTGTTTCAAAGATTACATTAGGGCCTTTATCATACACTACTGTCATTATGAATAGTATATTATGTTTGCATTTTGGGTGAATTTGGTTGTCATATATGTAGTACAAGGTTGTACTCATGTGCAGCATTGCTGGTAGTGGCAGTTTGCAAAGGTTGTAAATTAGCAATCAAGGAATAAACACAATGAGATCTGACAATATGTGAGGACATGCTTCTGTAATAGGCATTGACAGCTCTGCATTTTTTTTTTCAATCTGTCTTTTTAGCACAATGGGGAGAGTGAAAAAAAAACCATCAAATGAATTAGTGCATCTTGTCAGTTGGCATTCCAATGAATTAATCCTTTCCAATCCTGTGGCATTGTGTTGGAAAAAAAAAAGCTAAATACTGTAATCATTTGAAATCATCAAAACTTATATTATATCCAGGCATGTACAATGCAGTTCATCCTTGAGTGCCTTATGTTGTCAGCTGTAAGAGAGTGAGTAGTGCCTTATGATGTGTTATATTTACATTATATCTATAGTAAAGATTGTTAACATAAAAAGTATAATGTTAAAATTCTTACTGAAAGGTAAGCCTGCCAACACCAACTGATCTCGTCCTATGAACCATGCTGTGGAAAAATTTTGGTTGAATCTCATATGGCATGCAAATATTAATTCATTTACCATACAAGTGAACGGCAGCCAAGCCTTTTACTTTTTTGATAATGGACAATTCACAAATTTACCATTTTGATACCATTGCATGGGATCATGATTTGCCAGTACAGTACCACTAATATATCAGATGGATGTACAATGTAATTACTTGATGTACTTATGGGCTTTTGCTTGATTTGTATATCTAGAAGTAATGTATGTGTATACATAACTTTGCTATCAATGAGCTATCTGCTAAATGGATGCCTACATAAAGTGAAAACCTCAGCCATTCAGTTGGACTGTGTGATTTGTGTGAAAGTGCATAGTAATAATTCTCATTAACACATGTTTTATGTTTTACGAAGAATTTTTATACATATTTAAAGGTAATTTTTTTTTTTGTATAATATGAAGAGGAAACTATACACCAACAGTATTGAATATCTTACATATGGACCATTAGATATGACTGCAGCACATGTATTATCAATTATGTGAAAATGACTTTCTCAAACACATATCCACTGTTAAAGGACAAGTTCACCTTCATTAACATAAGGATTGAGAGAATGTAGCAATATTAGTAGAACACATCATTGAAAGTTTTAGGAAAATCAGACAATCCGTTCAAAAGTTATGAATTTTTTAAGTTTTTGTGCAGTCACCGCTGGATGAGAAGACTACTCCAGAGTATGTATGTCACATGCGTACAACAATATAAGGAAAATATAAAGAGAATTTCACAAAATTTCAGCTTTTGAAGAAAGTACACATTCCCTCGACTAGTTACTGATATATGGTATGGGTATTCCCATTGCCTTTAGAAAGAGGCAAGTCAAGTGCTCTTTAATCATGCGAAAAAAGTGAAAATATGTTGAATTTTCTTTACATTTTCTTTATACTGTTGTACTCATATGACATCACGAGCCATAGTAGTCTCCTCATCCAGCGGTTCCAACACAAAAATGTTAAAAATTCATAACTTTTGCATCGATTGTCCAATTTTTCTCAAACTTTCACTGATGTGTTCTACTCATTGCTGCATTCTCTCAATCCTTATGTTTATGAAGGTGAACTTGTCCTTTAACAAGGAATAATGCATGGGGTGATCTGGAACAAAGAATCCCCCCAAAAAAAGAAAAAAAAAATCCTCATTTACTTTTTTTTTCTTTAGTTATTTATGTATTCACTTTAAATGTATATGTACCGTATACGTCGAACATTTTGCAAATTTGGCGAGTCGGGTGGTATTTGCGAAATTAAAGACACACTAAAATATTGACTCTGATCCCGATGTGAATGTGACATGCGCATGTACTCTTCTCCGTTTAGTACAGGACTCCACGATCGCACATTTAAACACTCGCGAAATCGTCGGGAATTCCCAATTAGTGAAAATTGAGACTCGCAAAATATATGGCGTATACAGTATTTATTTATCTATTTATTCATTCATTCATTCATTCGTTCATGAAGAGATTGCAATGCGTTGTTAGTGTCCAACAGCTGTTAACATTTGCACCAAATTTTCAATGTGTCATCCTTGTTCTTCAGGGTAATGGTTCAAAACCTTGAAGAAGACACATGATGCATTGGAAATTTGGTGCAGCCATCAAAAGTTGCTGAACACTTATAATGCATTACAACCTCTTCCTCTCATCTTTTGTGTACTGGAACCAACTCACAGACTAAAATCCTCAGTGGTTAATTACACACACACACACACACACACACACACACACACACACACACACACACACACACACACACACACACACAGAGGGAGAGAGATACACAGAGAGACAGGGAGAGATACAGTATGCTGAGAGAGATAGAAAGAGTGAGAGATAGGGAGATAGCCATACAAACAAATAGAGAGATATATGTATACAGTGAGAGACAGGGAGAGATATACAGTGACAGATAAAGAGGGAGATAGCGATACAAACAATACAGAACGAGATATACAGAGAGGGGGGTAGGAGATAGTGATGCCAACAAATACAGAGAGATATATGCAGTGAGAGATAGAGAAAGTGATAAAACAAATACAGAGAGAGAGATACTATACAGTGAGAGATAGAGAGGGAGATAGCAGTACAATCAAATACAGAGAGAGATATACAGTGAGAGATAAAAAAGAAGATAACATTACAAACAAATACAGAGAAAGATATACAGTGAGAGATAGGGAGATAGCAATACAATCAAATACAGAGAGAGCTATACAGTGAGAGATAAAAAGGGAGATAACATTACAAACAAATACAGAGAAAGATATACAGTGAGAGATGGGGAGATAGCAATACAATCAAATACAGAGAGAGATATACAGTGAGAGATAAAAAGGGAGATAACATTACAAACAAATACAGAGAAAGATATACAGTGAGAGATAGGGAGATAGCAATACAATCAAATACAGAGAGAGCTATACAGTGAGAGATAAAAAGGGAGATAACATTACAAACAAATATAGAGAAAGATATACAGTGAGAGATAGGGAGATAGCAATACAATCAAATACAGAGAGAGATATAGAGTGAGAGATAAAAAGGGAGATAACATTACAAACAAATACAGAGAAAGATATACAGTGAGAGATAGAGAGGGAGAGAGTGATACAAGCAGATACAGGAAGAGAGATATACAACATGTACAGTGAAAGATAGAGAGATAGCAGTACACACAAATGCAGAGGGAGAGATAGGGAGAGAGATAGCGATACAGACAAATACAGAGGGAGATGGAGTGATACAAGCAGATACAGAGAGAGAGAGATAGATACAGTGCGATGATACGGAGGGAGATAGTGAGTGATACATGTATACACAAATACAGAGAGAAATACATGGAGAGAGACAGAGGAAGATAGCAATACTGACAAATACAGAGATGTACAGTGAGAGAGAGAGAGAGAGAGAGCAATGAAAACAAAATACATAGAGATATATACAGTGAGAGATAGAGGGGGAGAGATAGTGATACAAGCAAATACAGAGAGATATACTGTGAAAGAGAGAGGGAGATAGCAATACAAAGAGATACAGTCCGATAGAGAAAGACAGATTCATTTAGAAAAAAAAAAAAATCCCATGAGATAAGATTTCAGATTGTAATGAGAAACTACACTCAAGCAAACCACATTGTTTTTAACAGAAATTAAGATAAAGCACCAGAGGCAAGACACATCCATGGTTAAGACATTTACATTTATTTGAAGGTGAAAATAGTCTTACTCAATACCATGATGAAAAGTCGATCTAATAGTTCACAGAGATTCTACATGCAAGATATAATGGCTACCTTTATTTCACCATTTAAAGGAAATAATGACCAAAAAAACTCATCACCACCTTCTGCACACCTATGAAAAAAAAAAATGCATTTTATCATTACCTTTCATGTTTTCATTGACAAGAACGCAGCAGAAATACACGCTGTATGATCATTACCTCTATGCAAAAAAAACATAAATCCAGAAACAATGAAATACTGCTCAAGTTACATGGATAAATTGCTTGGCAATTTCTTAAACAATGTACAGTGTAGGCCCTACATAATTCATCTATAGGTGAATAGCCATGTGCTGATACACACAAAAACATTTTGAATGACCCTACAGTTGCGCCAATCGGCATCCACTTTTTTTTTTTTACTTACACAGGTCACAATGTCAATCAATTTCCTTTCATACATCCAATCAATCAAGAAATTGTTGAACACTGGAAGAGTTGAAAATGTGATGAGATACAGACAGACAGACAGACATAATGCTAGTCATGCAAACACAAATGAGCCTGGGGAAAGACTTTTGTGGAGGACCTCCTTTATAACGGCTCCAACAATACCTTTTTTTTCAGTAAAAATCGAAGTGAACCTTTTCTCTTTTTTTTTGTGTGTGTCTTCTATTCCTTCCTTTTCCAATTCCTCCTCCTCCTCCTCTTCTTCTTCTTTTCCTTCAATTTCTCCGTCTTCCTCTAGTTTCTCTTCCAGCTACTACAAACTCAAGAACAATATTCTACACTCTTTCACAATTGAAATCACTCTCATGACGGGGAAACTTAAAATTGGATAGGATAACAATATTGAAGAAATGGGCAAGTTAATGGATCACAGGTGTGCATTTTGTAGTGAGGGGTTTTATCCAGCACGAATACAAAACTGAAACTAGCTCAACCAGTGCACAGCTGCAGAGTTTCTAATAATGAAGATTTGCTGGTTAGAGTGACATGTTAATAAAAAAAAAAAACAACTGCTACACAATATACCCAACAGTGTGTACACATCCCACCATAGCTGCTACTTGTATGTTAAATACATATTGCTATTTCAACCATGCTTCTTCTATGCTGTTCACATGATCCACCATCACATAATCTAGAGGCAATAAAGAATCTACGAGGATACAAATTCTCTATCGTGGCAAGAGACAGTTCATGATTGCTAAAGACAAAGTTTGCATGACATTACAAGGAAAAAAAAAAATCATTAAAATATCTATAATACTGACAAAAAAGAACTCTTTAAAGCTTTCATTTCAATACATTTCTTTTCAGAAATACAATGTAGCTCAGCATTTTTAGATACAGTGCCATCTCAGGATTGCCCTGGAAATAATTTAGCTCCCTCCCCCCTTTTCTACTCAAAGACTACTTAATCGACACAACCAGTCAAGAACATGCATCTATAACAACCAAATGTCACAAGTGTTGAACACCCACATTGCCACAAGGCAAACCACAGTTAACATCGGTCTTCCATAAAAAACAAAGTTAAAGATTTAGACACGCATAGTGTATATTCATAAGCAGATATATATTACATAACAGTACACACTTTATTCGTCTAGAAAATGGAAGGCTTGGCGCACAGTGTAAGTTGTGACACAATATTAAAGTCACATGCTATCTAAATTCTGTGAGCAGAGTACAATTTTCAACTTCTCAAGGGTACCAATCAAGTTGAAACAAACACACAGTTCACAAAACATTGGAATCACGAGTGTAGAATACAGAACAGTATGATAATTATGATTTTCCTTTTCCCACTGTCCGGGAAATTTCACAAATGTATCAGCAGCTGTACTCAAGTTGGGTGTCAAAAGAAATTTCAGGGCATGTTTAGTCTTAGGCCAAGGCCCTCTGTTGCAATATGCCTCCCTAGTCTCATGTGTCTCCTGTCAGCAAGTAGGTGGCAAGGATCTTATTCTCTGACAAGAGCATACAAGTGTAGTTCAGAAGGCCATGATTGACTGCTAGGTTGTCCCTTAATCTAAGGCCTGCTTCTTCTCTTAGAAGAATATATTTTGTATAAGGAGCAAAGAAGTACACATCTCAGGCTTTGAAAAGTTGTCCCCTCCCTAATAAAACTTGAGAGGAGACGCGAACAACTTTACACCGAGACTAACAAGCTCATCAGCTGGATTATGTCATAATTCTCATCAGCTGGATTGTGTCATAATTCACATCAGAAAGTTTGGGAATCTGGGATGGCATGTAAAAGAACACAAAGCAGCTGGAATTTGGAATTAGTCACAAAAACATGACCTCATGGACTTCTACGACACAGTCTAACCATTTGACTCAGTCTGCGAGACTGCATACTACACCATAGCTGGCGGCCAGTGGCTCCAGTCAAAGGAAACAATCACATCCCAACAGCAAATTATCCACCTTAGATGGAAACTGATTTTTTTGGAAAAGGAAAAGTTCACTGACTGGAGGTCCAAAAAAAAAAGTATTTGGGAGATGTATCTGTTAGGGAAGGTAATACACTGTATCAAGGTATTACAGAAAAATAATCATAAAGAACATTAGATTGTGAGGCTACCACGGGAAGGGCCCAATTCTACAATGCAAAAGAGGGATGCACAATGCCCCTACAAGCTTTGCCTTTCTTCCACATTAGAAGACAGGGTCAAAAGCAATAATGTCATTAGGTTTTGGTAGGTCTGCAAAATCACTAGGACCTACACATATTTTCCATTTTTCCTCCCTTTCTTTTGTCTCTAAGATTTGATGAGGAACACTGACTCATCATCCATTCATAGCTAAACAACATTTTTCTTTACTACTGAGTGTTGAATGGCAACAAATGGCTTCTATTTAACTCTACATCGACTGGAAGACATACAGCTCATTATATTTGCAGGAAATAAAACACAAACTGACAAAACTTGTCCATTTCTTGTTATTTCAAATGAAAGATGGGGTTAGCTCTGATACATGCATATGCCATCTATACACACATAACATAACAGTGTGCGAACTATGTCAACAAATGGATTTTGATTTTTTTTTTCTCTTTTCTTGTATTACACAGGGATCCCCTCATCTTTAAAGGCTATGCCATGAACACAAACCTACAGAAAGAACTCACTGATATGCAGTAAAAATTGGAAGAGATAAAAACACAACCTAACTGAATGAATTCAGGCACAGACATTTATGAAAATAGTGACTTATCATCTATAAATTATTGCCTCGTATGATTTTTTTTAAAACAATGAAATATTCATGACTGCTGACAACAAAACTTCCAACAGAAAAGAAAGGCTATACTAACAAGTTGATTGGACAAAGTGCAATAAATGTAATCAAAATGTAAAGCAGACACAAACATTTGTTACCAATGCATGGAATATAAACAAACTACTGTATTCATGGATTGTCAGCTGAACAAGTTCCTATTTAGAATCAATACTTCCTGGATCATGCCTTGCGAAAAAAAGAAGAAATGTGGTCAACAGGAGAAAAACTTCATGAAGACTTTGTAAAGTCAATACAGCCTATAAACAACCAGTGTGTAGTATTTGGTGGCAAAAGCATGATTCTTTTGTCTTCTTATTTTCTTTTATCTAAAGCTCGATAAGATAAATTTTACACACTGCTATGACTGTTTCCTTCAGTCTAAACTTATCTTTTCTTTAAACTTCTCTCATAAGGTGTCCTTATTTATTGCTATGCTTTAGCCAAACATTGCAATGTTTGAGGGGTTTCATTCCATTCTATACCATTACACAAACCAAATATTTTGTTATATATCTTTTTTAAAATTTTAGGTTTTATTGCTCCCTCTTCTTCTGCTGGTTTCAACATTTTGGGTGTCCCTGCAGGGGCTGTCCCAATGTAAGACCAAAGCTGATGGGCCCAATGCAGAATTAAGTGACCAATGCACGTAGTGAAATATGAACCATGGGAAGACAAATTACATGGCCGCACTCAGCAGGTGGTTTGTGGGCACACAGTCTTTCACACACACACTCCCCCGTTGTGCGAGGGCTGTAGCGATAGGTGGCCACTACCAGAGAGGTGGCCACTCTAGACACGTTTCACTTCATCTGACACCAATTTGAGCTCGATGCCTGGTGGTTTTGCAATGATATCATTCCGAACTCGCAAGAGAATCCCAAGCTGATGCCACCAAACATTTAACCCATTTGGGACAGGCTGATTTTGCTACAACATGCATTTCCCATAGTCATCTGCCCGAGTATACTCGGGACTCCTCCTCAACGGGTTAACCTGTTGAAGATTATTCCAAAATATACTCTGGCAGGTGTCTATGGGAAATGCATGTCATAGCAAAACCAACCTGTCCTCAAAGGGTTAAAATGGTCACATAATACGGCACTGAAGTGGGGGGGGGGGGACACTAATGCTGCTGCAGAAGAGGAGATGACAAAAGACTTATTCCTTAGATTTTGAATACAAACAGACATGCACACACACCTACAATATGTGTGTATACACAAGGGTCTGCCATCACTGACTGCCCTATAGTATTCATTGTGACATTGGAATACGCACTTTCCACATACTGTATACGCTGAATATTTCATGAGGATTTTTTTTTTTTTTTTGGCGAATCAGGAGCCTTTCGCCAATTAAAAAAACACAAGAAAATGCTAACTCTCATCCTGCATACATTCCTCCATTCGGGTTTGTACTCCACAATCACAAATTTAACCATCTGTGAATTTGTCAGAAGGCCCAATTTGCAAAAAATTAGACTCACTAAATATATGGCTTATACAGTAATTGCAACATGCTGCATAGCAAACCAGGCAAAAAATATGTCACTGATTTACAGCTACCATTTCCTACTTGTTACCTACTATGAAAAAAAAAATAGAGAGAGCATAATACAGTTTAACTATGACTAAAATCTTATGTTGTTTAACAACGCAGGCAAGACTGAGCACATTAACAAGGTAGAGAGAGAGGAGAGAAAAACAAGAGGGGGAAAGGGAGGCAAAGGCGAAGAAAACATCCTCTCATGAAACATATCACGCAAACTGCATTTAATAAACGAAAACAAAAAGCCCACTTGCAACGATGTGGTTGCCCATTCAATTTTCCCTTAAATTCCCCTCAGTACGCTATTCACTGGCAATTTATGGTGGATTGTGACATTCTGAGGAGTCAATTTACTTACACCTTACTTTAAAGTTTGAGCTTCTTCACACTTATCTCTGTCCTGCCTTCCATTAAAACTGAAAACACCCATGACAGGAGACAAACAGACAGACAAAAGACAGACAGACAGACAGACAGACAGACAGAACAGAACAGAAAGGAGAGACAGGAGAATGGGATGACAATTTTTAAGATTATTTCGTACGACATCGTGCAATCTTCTTTGGAGAGCTTTACATCGGGTTGGATCAGAGCTTGTGGAATCTATTCCAAAGGTGCGGACAAAGTGATTATCACACATCCTTCTTCTTCTGATGTTAAGTACAGGCCATCATGATGTGTATCAGCATACTCATATGTATTACCTATTAATGGTATGCTTCCTTCATGGGAATATATAACAAGAAGAGTTCTCCTTCCAAACTCTCGTTACCAAGGAAATCCCAGTCTCCACAATGACAACGGAAGAATGAAATACACATAACTATTGTATGGCTCAACTCCATGATCGCTAGGAATACAAAACCAAAGAGAAGTAAGCATGGACAACCTCTACAGTCAAAACTCACTAAATCCAAAGGAGAAAAGTATCGATCAGTAAAAAGTAACCAATACATCATTACAATCAATATGACTAAAAAATGCTCACATACTACCAAAAGAGAAATTGTGCACTCTGGCAGAAACTGATCATTTCAGTCAGGCTTATAATTATGACGTGCATAGTTACCACAGACCATGATAAAACTGGAACTGTCAAATCCCCAAACTTCAAATGCAGTGTTATATGGACAAGCTTGGCTGCACATGTGACTCTGTTGTAGTCAATGTGAAATACCAAACTGTTACAGTGTAACTTGAAATTTGCAGACCTCACGGACCAACTTGGTAGAAGTACAGTGACTTTTGTAACGATGAGCTTGAAATATCAACTGGCAAAGTTGAAATGAACAATCGCCATGGATCGACTTCGCTTCTTTATTTCTGTTCCAATGAACGTGAGCTGCCAAAACTGTCAAACTTGAGACACTCAGTTTACCAAGGACAAACAGCTTGACTGAAGTTGTGAGTTTTTACAAGATACTGAAATATTGCAATCTGGCATATCATTGATTACGGGAAATCAGGCAAATCTAATACGATATCATAAGTTTGCAAGAGTTGTTTTTGAGAATAAAAACTTAAACAAACCCATCTATTGGTTTGATTACAGATTTTATAAGCTTAACAGAGAGTTTTGCCCATCACAGTTTAATGGAAATCAGGTTAATTGAGAATGGTACCATAAGTGTGCAAGAGTTGGTTTTAAGAAAGAAAACTTAAATAAACCAATCTACTGGTTTGCTTTATACAGACATAAGCTTTGATAAAGAGGAGCGTATACACAGAAAACAGACAGCAGTATTCCAGTCAGCATCACTGAATTAAAATTCATTGGGATCAAAGAAAAGAAAATGTGACGTTCGATAGATGTCATTTCAGTGGATTTTCAACTCAAGGCAACCACAGTAAAGAAGGGTAGGAAAGTTGATGGATTTTTTTCGGTGGCAGAGAAAACTACCGGGCATGTATTATTCTATTGAACAGCATATCAAAGCATAATCCAAAGTGACAAGATCCTTCCGTCGAGATGTTATCTTTTGTCATGGCTACTACTGAGACACCAATACACTTAGTACTTAATTACAACATACGTGTATGTCGATGTAGGACAATTATTTGTCAATCAGTTGCAATACCAAAGCATAAGTATGGAATGACTTATAAATTTGAATATATATTCACTTCTACTGACTGTAGACCTTCTTCTGTCTTAGAGGAAAGGGATGGGAAAAATAGAAGCAAAGGAAGAACTGCAGTCTGTTGTGTGCAATGCATGAACCAATGAGCCAAATTGGGAAACAACATATTACACAATGTCTACCTTTTGGTATCTGTCTCCATCACTGAACAGTAATTCCAGTATGACTATTAAAAAAACACAAAAAGCAAAGCAGGATGGTCCGACATGCTAGTGGGGTTTCTCACATGAGAGTAACTGAAGCTGTGATGAAAGAGTAGTTGAAAATATTAGCTACAGGCTTACAGACAATGAAGATTTGTATGTGATTTGGTCGACAAGTCTACAATCCCCCCCCCCCCAAAAAAAAAAAAAAAAAAGGGTAGTCATGTTAAGAATAAACCATTTCAGAAATGGCTTACTGGCATGGTGATGTTATATTCTTTTCTTGATAAAACAAGTATAAGTTTTGAAATGTCTGAATCCTTGCTTCATTTACAAGACCATCATACAGTAATAAAGTGCAATGTCATTGTAACCATTCATTGCCATGGTAACCGTTTCTACAAAAGCTCAATGAATATTTTGGAACACTTTTGATGCTAACCATGCTCGCACCTGGTTCGAACCCAAGCTATTGTCACATCATCATTTTGGAACTCAATTTTTACAGCTCTGTTGGTATTGAAAGAGTCTTTCCATAGATCAAAGTGACAGCCAACATGAGTTTGTGCAGAAACAAAAAACAAAAACAAACACTGAAAAAAAAAGGAACATTCCATGACTGGTTGAAATAATCCATGTGAATCCTAAGCCAGCAGCCTAAACTGGACAAGCTCTATGTACATCATTGTAAGAAATGGCTATCATCATCCAAACAACATTTGCATGCACGACTACACATGCTCAGAGACACAGATGAGTTTGTGAAATTGGAAAAAGGTTGCGCAAGTCATGGCTTTATCTCATGCAAGTTATACGTGATATCACTTAGTGCATGTGTACAACATCATTACAGCTCTCTTTTTATACATGTTTGTGACACAAATGCATTTGAGATGTAGGCGGTATTGCCCATTGGTTCATAACTACTTTGCCTACTCTTTATGTTAATTCAATTGCAAGAAAATCAAGTTAAAAACACATAGTATAGTATAACTATATATAAATGCAAAGCTCATGCAAGAGTTTAGAGTAACTTTTTGTTACTTTTGACTGTACAAAACTGTCTAATAGAAAATCTAATATAACATGAAATATAAATAGTCAACGTGTGTTCCTATATTACATCAATAATCAAATTTTACTAGCACCATAACAGACAACGAAACAAAACACTGAATTCTATGTAGCTACACGCACCAATATGAACAAGCTCCCCATAAGAGGGGGAAAAAAGAAAAGGAGTTGCTTGTTTGTCTTGGTAGAAGGAAGTTTTTCTGTGATAAAAATTCATTAAACACAATCATATTTCGTCTCCAGTAAAGTGTACCGCCACACACGTTATGCAACATAGACAACTCGAAAGCCTTTCCGTAGGCTTACAATCTATCAGAAGGCTCGCCCACGGATTTTGACGAACGCTCCGATATTAAAATGTAAACAGTCCAATCATAACTTTCTTCAGTAAAGGCAAGGAGAAACATGACAAGAACATCCAAATCTTTTACTTCAACTCTTTTTTGGGGGGACCATAACTACACCAAAAAATCTCAGGACATAAAACATATGACAGCTGTCTGCTGTAAACAGAAAAGTTAATGTCAACTTTCTCAAATGTCTTGACAAACAGCCTCTATGAGTTTGTATTCAGATGTCTATTTTTATTTGCACTTCCCTTTAACTCTCAAAAAGTCTACCCTTTAACCATTAGACTTTAACCTCACTACACATACTCAATGCACTTTAGATCAAAATGCTTGGCACAGTGAAGAAAATCTTCTGGATTTCTTCTGGATTTGTGTTTTGGGCACCGTTTCATGAGAAAATCGTTTAGTCTCAGACAATTTCAGTAAAATCCGTTGCTTTGACTGGCTGAGATGCTCTGGTCACTGACTGTTACAATGGTAATTGTCAATTGAGACTGACAACTTGTCTGGGCTGACACCTTTCATGACATGGTGCCCAGCTGTTGCCTTCTAAACTCCTTGAGGAGTATTATCACACTCTTGTGTTCGGAACCCACTCAGAAAGCTTATTGAAAGTCCACACAGAAATTCTTGTCTTCAAAGATATGCTGCTACTTCTCAATCTCATTTAAAAAAAAAAAAAGGACGCTACACAACACATATATGCAGATAAGGTTAAGACAGAAGGAGCGGTCACACTGGCAAAAGATCGCGAAGTTTAAGATTGCGATCTTTAAGATCTCGAAGTTTTGCCAGTGTGACCGCAAACTTCCCATGAAACTTCTCGGGAAACTTCTCGATCTGTTTGCGGGCAGTGTCTCCGAAGCGCGAGGCCATTGTCATGTACAGATGTGCATTGTTACATCACAATCACTAGCCATCGGACGGCGCACTCTTTCTTGCGCGCGTACGAATTGCCCAAACTTCGCGATCTTAAACTTCTCGATCTTTTGTCAGTCTGACCGCGCCTAATGAGCGACTTTGAGCTCATGCTCTGGCAATAAACATGTACTGACAAATCACATATCAGTAACCTTTCCACATCAAAGAAAAAAAAAAAAAAGTAAATCCACATTTACAAATCAATGTCAGTTGTATCTTTGCATACAAAAGCTATTGACTGTAACAAGATGTTGTAACACGCTTATATCACAGAATGTAAATATTCAACCTTTACAGAAGTCTGGCCAAATGATTTCTTCTGCAGACTATTTCCTGTCTGTATGAGTTGTGCTTTAAGTTTGACAGTTAGATCAAACGAACAGAATGAAACAAAACACACAAAAACAAAAACAGACAAAATTTGATGTGTCTTCAGTCAACTGCACAGCTTGTACCATCTTGCACTTGGCTTGCAAGTTTGGATGTAAATCTCCGGTGTCAAATCAGTGGCAAAAAGGATTTCACTGCAAATTGTCTGACATTTTAATTTGTCTTGAATGATATCTTGAAGCAGCAAATGAACTACAATGTATTTGCAAACTGCGTGTAATTTGAACAGGCCACCATGCTACATGTACCATGAGCAATCCCACCTAAAAATCTTTGCCAAAGATGGGATGCTTTTACAGCATCCAACAAACTGTGTAAAAGGAGGAGCAAACTACTCCCAGATTTCATGACCATCTAGTTTTGATACAAGCCGAGTGGAGTAAATTCACATCAAATTATTTTGACCTCTAGATTTGCTTGTATTTGTGTGTGTGTGTGTGCGCTTTTTTATTTTAATGGCCAAAACATTGCAATTATACATATTAGTCAATGATGTCTACAGTTGGACAAGCACAGAGTTGTATCATAATAATATATAATAAGGTCTTATTCATCCAGGCAAGCTTTAATAGAACTTCAGTGTTGCAACTGCTCTACCAGAGGGCCCTGCCACTATCATTAGGGTCCTACCCAAGTGTGGCCAGGTACCCATTTATACACCTGGGTCAAGAGGGACATGATGAGTATTCTCGTCCAAGGACGTAAGCACTGGGCGGGAATCGAACTGGATTTCTCCGATTGAGAGTCGAGAGTTTTATCCACTATGCCACAGCGCCCCCACTATAAGGTTGCCTTGCTCAAGGGTGCTGGGTACAGAACTGTCAACTGTTTTTATGTCAAGACATTGTGAATTTGGAGAGATCCTCTCATGTTGGCTTGGAGCAAATCAGTGACGGCCCTTGAAAGATTTGAGTTTTGCTCTCATTCCACTTCACTGGTGGATCAGAAAAAAACATAACAAACTTTTAAAGCCTCCGCTTACCACCCATCCTGTTCCCAGTTACATTCAATGCATGCAAGTACAGTAAAAAGGAACCCCTTTAATAAACATCTAAATTCTGATCTACGTGGGCCAGTGAGTGTCATGAGTTGACATGCGTCTACAATCAGCCGATGCTGCTAAGCAGTCATTCTTGTATATTACGTGTAATACACTTATATTGAAAAAGAACAAAACAATGCAAACTCACTTCTGAAAATAAACTTAATTTCTAAACATGCACGCTTGGGCATGCAGAACACATTGGTAAAAAAAAAAAAAGAAGAAAAGCTTTTTTGAAAATATTGCCACCATATTCAGACAAGTGTGTGTGGCTCCCTACCATGAAAAACACCTTAACATATCAAATCAAAATATGAAAAAGTCAGTAATTACCATGAGATGTTCTATGCCAGAAGTTATCTTGTTCTTGCTTACATCTCATATCTATACAAATTAACATCCAGGTCACTTTAGTCACCACTCAACTTTTGCATTCATACACATTTGGAATGGTAACGTCAGCTGGGCAGACGGAGGTTGTACTGGGGTAAGGGTTGCATTCTTATTGTAAAAGTATAAAAACTAAACAAAACAAAAGTTGGTGGACAATCGTAGTAACAATTTAACTGTACATGGAGGATTGTATGCTTGTTTATTGCAGACCCACTAAGAGTATTCCACAATGGGATGCAGAGGAGGGCCGACTACAACTAGATAATGGGTTTGATATCTTCGAGAGTATGAGGCCGGTGTGACGGGTGGAGGGAGGTGAGGGTGTTCACTGGGTTGAACTGGTGAAGCGGCTGGTCGTGGTGGGGGTTGTGTGCCATGGCGCTGTGGTTGAGCGGTGTGAACTGACTCATGGAGTTGATGGAATTCAGTGGATTAGCAGGGTTGAGAGGGTGGAGGGGATTGGGGTTGGGGTTGGAACTTGGGGGAAGAGGGGGCGGGGGTGGGCCACTCCCTTCCCACTTATTGCCGCCAGTTGTATTGCCGAAGTAGTCCAGGCAGGCATTCATGATGGCAAGCTTCTCTACCTTCTGTGTACGCTCCTCCACTTTGCCGTGCTCCTTCCACCAGTCGATGCCGTGCGTGTTCTTCTTGTGCGTCTTCAGGCTGACGTTGTGCGTGAACGCTGCGCTGCAGAGGTCGCACTTGAAGGGCTTGTCGCCCGAGTGCTGGCGCATGTGGGCCTTCATGTTGGACTTTTGGCCGAAGCGCCGCTTGCAGACTGGGCACGAGTGCGGCTTGGTGTGCACCAACTTGTGCTTCTCCAGGTCTTTGGTGGTCTTGAAGGCCTTGCCGCAGATCTCACAGATGCAGGCCCGCTCCACGAGGTGCCGCTTCGAGTGCTGGTTGAGCCCCGTCTGGAAGAAGAAATCGGCGCCGCAGATCTTGCACACAAACTCCTTCTTGCCCGCAGCCACCACCTTGTGCCGCTTCTCGTGGGCGACGAGGCTCTCCTTGTTGCGCAGCACGTGGCCACAGATGCTGCACAGGTGCTCCTCCGCTTCGTTGTGCACCCGCCGCACATGGGCCTTGAGGTCCATGAAGAGCTGCTTACAGAAGCTGCACTGGTCAAAGCGCACCATCCGCTTCTCACGGTCCGGGGTGAGCGCCAGCTGCATCTTGATGGTGCCCTTGTCCTTCTCCTCAGAGCCATCCTGCGGGATGTGCGTCTGCATGTGCTTGTTGAGGCGGAAGCCGCAGCGGAACTCCTTACCGCAGAAGGGGCAGCCAAAGTCCTTCCCACCGGGGCCATTGTGTGATGGCGGTCCCTCCTTTGTGGGCTTCTCCATTGTCTCCTCCTTGTCTGCTTCCACACTACTTTGCGAGACCAACATGAAAACAACAAAGAAAAAGATGGGGAAAAAAGAGGGATTATCAGCTGGTCAAATAAGTACACTGAATAAAAGCTTGGTTAAAAGTCAGTAGTTGAAGGTACAACTGTTTAAAAGGAGCTTCATAGGAGTTGTTTCATTACAGGTGAAAACCTTATTGTCAAAACAGAGAATTAGAGACATGGAGAAACCAGAAAGAAAGGCAATAGACAAAAACAGACAGAGGGAGAGAAAGCACCTGAAGATACAGAAAACACAAAGAAGTCCAGAGAGGATATCAAACAGAATAAACAATTGGACTGTAGAGCCACAGGTAGGAATGTTGTACAGTGGAAGAAAATGGCATAGTGAACACAACATGGTTAAGTGGAAAATGAGCCAAATGTTGGATTCCTGCCCTGCATATTCAGACACCCTTCTTATTAACATGTCCCATCCACCCTGTCCCTCTTCAACTAAAGTGTACAGACTGGGCTCCTTGGGAGGTCTGGGTTAACCCTAAAAGGGCCGGGGGGGGGGGGGGGGGGGGGGGGGCGCGGAATCCGCCCCCCCCCCCCCCTCGACGTTTCGCGCTATAATTCTGTAACGCGAGAAGGCCTCATCGCGAGGCTTCTTGACTTTCTTCGTTCAAGTCTCGCGCAACTTTTGAGACCAAATTTGCAACGTCCGCGCATACTTTTGCGAAGCCACGCCCATTTTTGTAACGGAATGTCGCTCCAAAACGGGCACAATTTTGTGATTTTGTGTACATTTCCTATGGAAAACAGTGCTCTGTCATGAAAGGCATAAAAACCTGATTATTTTTACAATTAATCACTTTCATTGATTAATTTTGTGCTAATTATGGTAGAAAAGTGGTCAGTGACAATTTCCAATGAAAAAACAAAGAAAAAACAAAAGTTGAAAAACAAAGAAATACATAAGAAATTCTGAAAACAATAAAATACATAAGAATTGAAATGAGTTTTGGAAGTTTTTGTGATGTACAATTGTTGAATATGCTAAAACAGATTTACAGATCAAAAATTAGACTCTCAATGCTTTTAATTAAGCTAAAATATCACCTTGAGCTTAATTTGCATAATTAATTAATTAAAATTAGAAATTGATTGTTTCAAAAAATCTTATAACACAATCTTGTAGATTATGACGCGGGTCTCACGCATGCAAAATTTCATCGCGATCGCACCACCGATGGCCGAGATCTCAGGGGGGGAATCCGCCCCCCCCCCCCCCCCCCCGGTCTGAGCATAGCCAAAAAAGCCCGGCCCCTTTAGGGTTAATAGGGAGCTTTAGATTTGTGGCGCAAACGTTTAGACAACCAATGCATTGGCCGTTTTCCTCTCTCTCTGCCTCGTGTTGCAAAATATTTTTAGTTTACGCAAAGATGCAACCTATGAAAAGTAAAATGGCACCCCCATATGATCATTGCATAAAGTAGCTCTCTGCGTAGTGAAATGGCCAAGAACGCCTAGTGGAAACTTAGATGATGCGAGATTGATTTTGATCAGCAATTTTGTGCACACACAGAACAGGATTTTATCTTCTGAATGTCCATGTCGCAAAAATCTAAAGCTCTCTAATAACAGGGGAGGTGAAATGATAAGTCAGAGCTCTACGGAAGATGGGTGCCAAACTGAGGGTGCTACCCACATCAATTCAACTGGGGGCCCGTTTCATAAAACTTGTCATCAGTGACAACTGCCTCATTTCTATGACAAATTTGCTCTCAGCCAATCAGATGCTAGGATTTCAGTAGCTTGTCACATCTATGACAACTTGTCACTGATGACATGTTTCATGGAACAGGCCCCCTATCAAGCATTAATTTGTGGCAGAGCGGAATGGATGCTGTCCAGCACTGAATTTCTCTTTATGAGAGGGACAACAGAATAAGCAAAGTACATGTAAGCTATAATCTATACACCTTCCTGGTTCCTAATCCTATTTTCTGAGATGTGAATAATCTTCAGTTTGAATTTCCTCTTTTGCCAGTTTCCGAGTGATACCATTCTTAACCTGTTCCTTCTGCAATTCTCTGCGATGAGCACCTCCAATACCCCCAAACGAGATTCTTTTTGCAGATCGACAGAGAACGGACAGGTTTGTTATCTACCTGTGCGAAAGCAGTAAAGCGGTACATAAACTGAAAATTTTGTAAATGAGTTGGGTATGTATTTTGAGCAGAAAGTAGTGAAAATGTGTGAAGACATCCAGTCAAAAAGAGCAGATGGATTCCCCAACCAATCTTCTTATTCAGACGTTCAAAATAAGTTGTCACAGTTTTCTCCGTTATGTGCACATGATGTGCAAAAGTTGGTTCTGAAGTTAAACAAGAAGACATGTATATTGGATCCAATACCCACAAAGCTGGTTGTAAGGAACATTGATATTTTATTGCCAGTTCTTACAAAAATTATCAACCTGTCTCTGACAAGTGGACACTTTCACAGGAATTGGAAGTTGGCTATAGTTAGACCATTATTGAAAAAGCCCGGTGCAGATTTACAGTTTTCAAATTGTAGACCTGTTAGTAATTTGCAATATGTGTCCAAACTGGTTGAAGCAGCAGTAGCAGGTCAAATTCAGAAACATCTTGTAACCAATGATTTACTACCACCGATGCAGTCAGCATATAGAAAAAACCACAGCACAGAAACAGCCCTATTAAAGGTGAAGAATGATTTGCTGTTAGCAATGAATAAGCAACAGGTGGTATTTTTAGTTCTACTGGACATGAGTGCAGCTTTTGATTTAATTAGACATGACATTCTTGTGAATATTCTCCAAACACATTTTGGAATAACTGACAGAGCATTGTCATGGTTTGAGTCCTATTTGAATGATAGGAGACAGAGGGTTCAGGTCGATTCCAGTATGTCCAAGGAGTTTGATGTACCCTGGGGTGTGCCCCAAGGCTCCTGCCTGGGTCCCCTTCTTTTTACTTTGTATGCTAGTAGGTTGTTCCATGAAATCCAACACAAATTCCCAGAAGTAATGTGTCATACCTATGCGGATGATACACAGCTGTACATATCTTTTTCACCTACTGCAGCAGATGAGAATTATACTGTGTCCATTATAGAGCGATGTATTGTGCATCTTCACAAATGGTTATTATCCAACAATCTTCTACTCAATGATAAGAAAACCGAATTTGTAATATGTGGCACTCAACAGCAAGTTTCAAAATTACGCACTGAAAGCCTGAAAGTGATTGATGTTGATATTTATCCTGTTGATTCTGCACGGAATCTGGGAGTGTGGTTTGATTCACGCCTAGCTTTTGACAGACATATCTCTGAAGTATGTAAAAATTCATTTTATCATTTGTTTAATATTGCACATATTCGGAAGCATTTGACACGGGAAAGTACTGAAAAAATCACCCATGCGTTTGTCACAAGCAGATTGGATTATTGTAACAGTTTATTTTATGGCTTACCTGATAATCAGTTAGGTAAACTACAAAGGGTGCAAAATGCATGTGCTAGATTAGTTTGTAATTCTCCTCGTTTCTCTCATTGTCGTCCATTACTGCGTGCATTACATTGGTTGCCTGTAAAGCAGAGAATCATATTTAAAACTCTGCTAATTGTATATAGAGCCATTCATGGTACAGCACCAGTGTACATACAGGAACTTGTAGAGTTAAAAACATCACTTCAAACATTTTATCATCTTCGGAGTTCACGGGATCAAACATTATTGAAATATCCATCGGGGAAATCAAAAGTTACTCTTGGTGACAGGGCATTTTTGTACGCTGCACCAAAATTATGGAATAATCTCCCTTTGTTTGTAAGACAAGCAGTCACAATTAATGAGTTTAAGGCCAGGTTAAAAAGTCATCTCTTGAAGTAGTGTATTTTCTGTTTGAATTTCTTGTATGCATGTCATTTTGTAATGCGCAGTAGAGTATATTATTATAGTAGCTGCGCAATATAAATGTCCTTTCATTATCATTATACATGTATACATGTACCCCTTTTCCACGGTCAAGTACATGTGCCATCGAAGAATGCAAAATATCGATCTGGGGCCCGTTTCTGGGGGGGGGGGGATGGATTCCGCCCCCCTGAGATCTCGGCCATCAGTGGCGCGATCGCGATGAAATTTTGCATGCGTGAGACCTGCATCATAATCTACAAGATTGTGTCATAAGATTGTTTTAAACAATCAATTTCTAATTTTAATTAATTAATTATGCAAATTAAGCTCAAGATCATATTTTAGCCTAATTAAAAGCATTGAGAGTCTAATTTTTGGTCTGTAAATCTGTTGCAGCATATTCAACGATTGTACATCACAGAAACTTCCAAAATTCATTTCAATTCTTATGTATTTTATTGTTTTCAGAATTTCTTATGTATTTCTTTGTTTTTCAACTTTTGTTTTTTCTTTGTTTTTTCATTGGAAATTGTCACTGACCACTTTTCTACCATAATTAGCACAAAACTAATCAATGAAAGTGATTAATTGTAAAAATAATCAGGTTTTTGTGACTTTCACGACAGAGCACTGTTTTCCATAGGAAATGTACACAAAATCACAAAATTGTGCCCGTTTTGGGGCGACATTCCGTTACAAAAATGGGCGTGGCTTCGCAAAAGTATGCGCGGACGTCGCAAATTTGGTCTCAAAAGTTGCGCGAGACTTGAACAAACAAAGTCAAGAAGCCTCGCAACGAGGCCTACTCGCGTAACAGAATTATAGCGTGATACAGATTATCATATCTGGGTGCATGAGTTTGCTTACATGTGTCTGTGTCAAAGCATCTACAACCAGGGGCGGATCCAGGAATTCTGTAAAGGGGGGGCGTGACTAATATTTCTGGTGCCACTTCCGGGTTTCATTTCATTTTTTTTTTTTTTTATTTCCTTTGTTTTTGACGAAAATTAAAGGGGGGGCGTGCGCCGGTTGCGCCCCCCTCTGGATCCGCCACTGTACAACTACATAAAAAATGCTGAAGATCATTCCCACAAACCTACCTTATCAGCTTGATATTCCTCTGCAACGGGGGTTTCCGGGCCCGCTTTTCTTTTGGTTTCCTCATCTGCGAATGTAAGGAGAACCACAAAAATGAAACCATCACAACTGAGCGATAACAACATCCATCACTACTAAGAATAATCTCTCAAAGTGGCGATTGAAGCTTTATACATATATATATATATATATATATAATACATGTATATATGGATATGCTTTTGAGGTTCAGCTTCAATTGGCTGTTAAAGATGAGCAGAAGAGTACAGTTTTCCTATCACCTTATGGAGAATCCAAATCAATGCATGATCAAACTTGATGAATACACATCTACGGCGGCTGGAATTTAATCAAACCATGAACCCAACACAAATGTAACTCCTTCCCTTCCATCAACTTGCAGATTTCTTTACGCTTAGACTTTTAGTTTGTACTCAGTGAAGCTTTCAAAAACGATAATTCAAATTTTCCATTACCATTATCTATATTCCCTACTTTACAGATACATGTAAGTGACACATAAAATGACCCATGCTGTTGGTTTCTTTGCATTTTCTCTGAATAAAGAAATTGTTGACAGTGTACACTCTCTCTGTGACATCATAATACTGCAAGAAGGGTTCTGTTTGGCTTTTAGAAAATGTGG
Organism: Diadema setosum; assembly: GCF_964275005.1. Lineage (NCBI taxonomy): Eukaryota > Metazoa > Echinodermata > Echinoidea > Diadematoida > Diadematidae > Diadema > Diadema setosum. The sequence goes on along the minus strand of NC_092696.1, from coordinate 18,956,310 downwards.
ACAGGGAGACAGAAGCACTGTGACTGAAGATTAGAATCATTCTATAGCACTGAAGTAGTAACATTGAATGAGTAATACAACGCTGAACACTGGCACTGGTCCAACGGTCCCAGACTGGTAAAAATCACTATGGGACCAGCAACTTTTCACAGAGTGCTAAATTTACTGGTCCAAGAAGACGGGTAAAAGAACAAAAATAGTGAAACATTGCCACAGCCAGTTGAAAAAACAGTACAGGACCAGTATGGGAAATGAGTTAGTGTGAATCCCTGGAGTAATCTCTGGTGCTGGTGATGATGAAAAAATTGCATTGCATTTTGAAACAGAGGGAGTCTTTGCAATATAAAATACACCATAAGAAGTAAAAGTGTCATTAGGCACTAATGAACCACAACATACAAAAGACAACAACAAAAATGCTTCACATTTTTTTTTTTATTGAAAAATACAATAAGATAACTTGAAATAGAGAATTCTATTTACTGTGAACAACATCATCTAGCAACAACATACAGAATCAAGTATTAAAAGTTCCTTCATTTCCTTTCAGACTGTTTACCTTTTTGGGTGGTTCTCCATCAGCTTGTACTTTCCTAGGTCTGCCTCTCTGTACAACCATGAGAAAAACAATCAAACAAACAATTTTTAAGAATAAATTTGTTTTTTTCACTATAAAAATGCAGCTGCAGTAAAGAAATGAAAACTTTTTAGCCCTACAGGTGCGTGTGTGATTCTGCTGTCTATGAAAGCACTGTGATAGAAAACATTTTTTGACTGCTTCAAAAGCACAGAGCAGTCTAAACAGTAACAAATGAGTGAACAAGTCTACCATACAGTTTACCATAAACATAAGTTTACCACAGGGAGTGGTAAAAATAATGAATTTACGTTGATATACTGCGATTTGTCAAACAGTTGCAATAAAAAGAGAATAAACCACTTTGAATTTGTTTTGTTTTGTTTTGTTTGTTTTTTTACCAGCATGAAGGTGATATCTGTTCATTGATATCATGATGGTGACTGCATAAATTTTGAATCATTTGGTCTACTGGAGTGTTTTTTTTTTTTCATTCAGCTGAACATTATTATGTATGGCATTCAACACAGTCATAAGAGTTTGATCATTTTGGTTCTCTATAGTACAGTGTATCTCTCTCTCTCTCTCCCTAATTGGGTTAGTCCATCAGGTTAGGTCAACAAATTGCATGATGTCCATGTTAACGGAGGTATCGACGTTTTCATTTCACCATGATGATCACTTCAAATGTAGTTAAGTTTTATTGTGTCAATATGAACTTCAACATTATAAACTTTAACTGCTTAGAGTGATGCATGTTTAAATGAGAAATCTTTCATTGATTTGCTGCTCCGCAAACCAATTTTCTTACCTCCGTTACATGGACATCACATTTATATAACATTGGCAATAAATTCTCTGGTCTGACATTACAATAACCATGAAGCTTGAGCAGTAAAACTTGGTGGAATACTGTTTTCATTCTGAAGCCATTACTAGCAGATATTTGCTTGGTTTTAATGAGGCCTTGATTTTTAGTTCTTATTGTATCACAAAAGATGACCCAACACCCTTGGACTGACCCATCTGTATCTACATGTATCTCTCTTTCACTGGAAATTACTTTGCTTGCCAGAGTGAACATCACATACTTGCCTCGTAAAACCCGTCAATAAAATATCTTCTGCATTTACTTTTCCTTATTCTGTTTTTGTCACCTTTCTACTTTATACATCCATAATTTGGGGAGGTTTCGGGTGATTTTTGCACATTCAGTAACACGTGAAAATATTAATTCTGATCTCGCCATGAATGTGAAGTGCACACATACATTTCTCCATTCACTACTGTACTTTACAATCAGAGATTTGACCACTTGCAGACTTGATGAGAAGTCCTTATTTGCGAAAAAATAGACCCATTATTGAATATATGGCGTATACAGTATCTGACAGATCAATGAACTTTTTAGAACAGTGTTGCCAAAATGCAATCTAACTCATATTAAACATAATTCACTGTTGCACCAAAACTTGCTGTATGATATTATGTTTTCTAAATACCAATGAAGATATACATGTATGTGGCACTTGTGACACATATGAATCCCGTTTTGTTTTAGTATTAACTAAAACAGCAGACTAACAAATAAACGACTTGAAAGAATTAATAGTGTATAAGCTGTTATTTTCGCGAGGGTTTAATTTTCATGAATTTTCACAGTAGCCCAGGGCCGCACATTTAACAACATGTGAGAAAATCACCATGCACTTGGGCACTAGCGTATTCACAATAAGCCTCAGTGTCAATTCGTGAAAACAACATATCCCAAAAATTCCGCGGTTAGTAACGTTACATTTAAACAAATTTAGATATTTGTTTTTACTACTAAATCACCATTTATTCATTTCAAGTCAAAATCATGTTGAAACCATGTTCATCCTTCCCAGGTTTATGATATAAAAAAGAATGAATGCAATCCAATAAATATTAGAATTGCTATGGCAACTAAAAGGGCTGGTTAGTAACATTACGAAAAAAGGACATGACAAAAAAAATCAATGTCTTGTAACAAAAAGTGTGCAAAAATGCTAGTTACTTCAAACAAAGTGCTGCATTAATGTCAATTATTGCATCATGACAAATGTTCACGCAAATATTTTTAGCAGTTTGACTGAAAATTTATTAGCTAGACCCCCAAAAGCATGGTTAGTAACGTTACGGTTAGTAACATTACATTTGTCCGAAATAATTCCGCAGGTCATTTCACGCTTTTGTAATTGACAAAATGTCACATGACTTCTGGAGTATCGAAATTGTATTCATCTTTTACCCCTTGGCAAAACTTTGAGGAAAAATTTTCAAAGGAACCCACTGTAATTTGCATTTAAGTGAATTTCAAAATCCCCAGTCCCACATGTGCATTTTAAATGATGGTTTTAGATCTCGCAAAACCAATGAATATGAAAAATAAAATCTACTGAATTTGAAAGACCATAATGATTGGCTAACATCCATGGTATAAGTTGATGCCTAAATTAAAGAGTTAGATAAAGAGGCACATTTCTTTTATCTATGTCGTGTCCACCTACAGATGTAGTTGTAACTGCGGAATTGCCCATATCCAAAAAATGCCTGCGACCTCCCCATAATTTATGAAAATATCTTTATGCAAAAATAACAGCTTATTCAGTATTTCAAGGAATCAGCAATAATGGTTTTACATGTACACTCACCTTTTTTGGTGGGCCTTGTTCTACTTTGACTTTCTTTGGTCTACCAACCTGAGACAGAAAAGGGGGGAAAAAGTCCTGCATCATGATGAGAAAGAGCAAGAGTGTCTCACACTTGGTGAATATTTCCTTAACCCTTTGAGGACGGGCTGATTTTGCTACAACACGCCTTTGCCATAGACATCTACTTGAGTATACTCGAGACTCATTTTCAACGGGATATTTGATGGATCTGTCATGTTGAAGTATTAAGTCACAGTTTAAAAACAGCAACCAAGGACTGCCAGCAAAGTGCCAAGTGAAACAATTTGCTTGTCAGACAGCAACCATGGAAAATCATCTCTCTTCGATCCAAAGAATTGTGGCTGTAATCTTCACAGGAAAAGTGCCACCAAGCACAACTTTCTGGCATTTACCATGGTAATTGTTTTTCAGGCACCATTTCAGAAAAGCTGACAGCCCTGACAAATCGTCAGTTTCTGAAAATCATCATGGTAACAGACAGACAGCAGAGCTTCTCAGCCAATTTTACGGATTTTACGGAAGTGTCAGAAACCGACAACTTGTCAGGGCTGACAACTTTCATGAAGCGGTGCCCTTATACATTGATTTTAGCACATCATTCAAGCATGATATCTACATTTGATACACTGATTTTCAGAGGAGACCACGGACTTTGTACACTATTCGCACACCATCCGAACATACAAGATCGTTTAAAATGCAGTTAGAAAATATGGCTCTGCAGTTCCATGGGCCCACATGAAGTTTCAAAATATAAAAGACATTCCCTGTAGGCATGTACGTTGTAACCACATTTAGCTGTTTATATTCTTGGATACATTTTATATAAGTGTTTGTACAAAGACACACAGACAAATTATACCTTCTTTGGAGGACCCTGCTCCTCCGGTCTGACTTTCCTGGGGCGCCCTCGCTTGGCAACAGTCATGATCTGTCCATCCATCATCACCATGTCCTCCATTACCACTCTCTGGAAGACTTTTCCTCTCCGCTTGGACGTCGGATGTGCACACGGCACCGCGGTCGGAACAGACTCGGTGGTAACGGGAACGCTGGAAGCAGGCGCCTTGCGCCTCCTACCTCGGGGCTTCGGGGCCGCTTTCCTCTTGACCAATCTGATGGTGAGCTTGCCCTTTCGTACACTCTGCCTGGTGACGCGGGTGCTCCTGGTCTGCTTGGGACCTATCCAGCGCCACATCGGCATGCGGACTGACTTGATGTCTTGGACGTGGATGGAATCGTCACTGCTATTGGGGCTCTTTGGTCTTGGGTTGGGGGCTTTTCGCCGGCCGAGTTTCCGCGTCACTCTTCTCTTCAGCGGTACCGGGGGTGCAGGGGGTACCTCTTTGTCTTCCTCCTTCTCATCATCTTCTTCTTCTTCAGATGAGGAGGAGGAGGAGGACTCCGATGCTTGCAGTTCTTCAGTCACAATGTGTCTGTGCTCCTTCTTAAGTGGCAATCTTGGCTGTACATGGGACACAGTGTGATTTGCGGTCAAGGCAGCCTGGCTATGTGGAGGAGACGCTGCCGGTGAATCAGCTTCATATCTGGAACTCACAGATGATGGGTTTTTATCTAGTTCATTGTCACCAGCGTTAGAAGAATCATCACTTTCAGTGCCACTCTCCTGGGAGTAACCTTCTTGCTCTATTTTGGGTTCATTCATGACGGGATGCACGATCTGTCTTGATTCGTCCATCTGAACGGTTGGTACTTGGGCGGGAATACTACTGTGCTTGGACTTATCAACACCCTCCGTTTCTTCAGCATCTGATTCTGAATCTGACTGTTCTGAACTACTGCTGTCATCAGATGCACTCAACTCCTGCATCTTCTCTCTGTCTCGCCTCTCCATCTCCAGCACCATCTCCGCTACTCTGTCCCTCACTCCAAGGCTACTGACAGATGGGATGGGCACAGGGTTGGCGACACTGGCGACTTCCTCAGGAACTCTTTGCACGACCACCCTTTCCGGAACAACAGTTTCTGGAGCCTGGTTGTGATTGGGCTGAATAATGCTTAAGCTGCGAGTACTGTCGGAACTTGTATGTTCCTCTGTTGGTGGCAAGCTTGGACCCTCGATATAGTGATCTGTACTATGTTCAACCACATGTTCCTCAACCTTGGGATGGTCCCTATGGACCACTTCGAGCGCTACATCATGTACAAGTTCTTCAGCAGTACCATGATTAGCACTCTCTGCTGATGCTCTCCAAGTTTCTTGTCCCATACCCATCATCATTCCCACTCTTGGATGACTAAACTCTGCATGGTTCCTTGAATGCACTCCCTCTCGGATACCGGGATCAACAACACTACCTCTGCTCAGATAGAAATCCTGCATCCGGGATTCCCCGACACTCCCTCTGGCCATGTCAACGCTTCTTGCAGCCATATCAAACATCATTCCCCTCTGCTGCTGGAAGAGTTCTTCGAACCTACCTTTCTCTATGGGAGGTCCCCCCATGCCAAACATCATTGCTGGGTTTTGTCTCATCATCTCAGCCTGGTACGGGAATCTCTCCTCTGAGCTCACCCGTGGAGGAGGGGCACCAAAGAGCATCCTTCCCCCAGTCTGCAGAAATTCTGGGTGGTATCGCCCCTGACCCATCTGGCTGGCCATCATCATCAGGTTGCTCCCACGCGGCTGCAGCATGTTTCCCTGGTGCATCTCTGCCATCATCTGCGCAACAGCTAGCTGCTTTGTGCTCTCCTCATACCCTTGCTCCTCCTCCCGCGTCCATCTCATCGTGTCCACAGGCTGGTGGATGTTCATCATCTCCCGTTGCTCGTACGGCCGGTGCATCGAGTTCCGCGGGTCCTCCCGTGGGGCCACCTCCTCGTTGGTCCGGTAGCTGATTGGGAAGCCCTGCGGGTGCATGCTGACCCCGAATCCCCCATAACTTCTGCGGAGCAAGCTCTCGTCACTGTGGTGGTATGGTTGGGTGTCATGGGATAGTTGTCTTGGGCCCCCATCTCGAGGATCCATACTTCCCTGGACCGGGAGGTTCTCTGCTATCTCCTCGTCCTCCTCTGCACCAACCAATCCTGCTCCTGTGTGGTGTGACAGCTGCCCAGCATGAACCTGCCCTGTTGGAGTTTTTGCAAAAACCAAAAGTGGAAAAGTGGTGTCAACATCAATGACAATGATCACACATAAAAATTCCAGCTGTAACTTACAGAAACAATGACCCATACAAAAAAAAAAAAAACAAACTGTAGACCAAAGTTTACACTCAATTTAGACTCATTCATCGTTTAGCTTTCATTCTGCTAGCGAGGTTTTGTAAAACCAAAGTCCATTTCAGGTTTAGAAATTAAACATGAAATAGAACGCAGTCTGTACATGTACCTAAATCAAGTTTAACTGCTCACAAACAATTCATGAATGAGTCTGGCCACCATGGTGGGTTTTATGATTGAAGAAACTCTTCCTCTCTGAGTGCTTTTAATTGCTTATTGGCACTGTATTAGCCACACAAGTGTTTCTTTATCTAAATTGTGCATCTGTTATCCTAATGTGTGCTGTAATTCTAGCTGTGAACGATCCTTTAATAGCCAATAGTAGCATTTGCTTGTTCCAAACAATTACGAAGGTACTGGCCTATCTCGTATTTAGTTCGTGTGGCTATAACAAAATTTTGATAATCAAAGAAAACTGCCAGTCCTTTGGACTTTTTTGTACAAGGAGTCACCCGTTTTTAACCTGTTGAGGACGAGTCCCGAGTATACTCGGGCAAGCGTCTACGGGAAATGCGTATTGCAGCAAAATCATACCGTCCTCAACAGGTTAATTCAAGAATGGAGAACAAGAAGAAAGAATGACATTATAGAACTCACTTTTTGGTAGACTACATCTATAGTAGGACTATGGAACAAAATCAAAATAACTACCGGTACTTCTAGCATCATCTCTACACAGCTTCATTGTTCAAGGGGCATTCACAGCACAAGTAGATCTAGTGGTATGCACATGCACTTAAACTTAAAACACAAGTCCACCTTCATATACATGTGGATTGAGTTAAGGCAACAACATTAGTAGAACACATCAGTGAAAGTTTGTGACGTGTGTGACGTCACACACTGTAGTAGTCTTCTAATCCAGCCGTGAATGAGCAGATACTTCAAAAATTCATCACTTTTGCACGGATTGTCTGATTTTCCTCAAACTCTCACTGATGTGTTCTACTAGAAATATTGCTGCATTCACTCAACCCACTAGTATGAAGGTGAACTTGCCCTTTAACCCGTTGAGGACGGTTTGATTTTGCTACAACACGTATTTCCCATTGACACCTGCCCAAGTATACTCGGGACTCGTCCTCAACGGGTTAAAGTCAGCATCTTATAGATGCAGAGTTTTGCTCTACTGGCTACAGCTCTCAGGAGGTTCAAACAGTCAGGCCCAGGCGCAGTTTGTCGAAAAGCGCTGAATTCTGCTATCATGAATATCATAATGACAATACCCATCATGCAACGCGATGCTCGTAGTGTAAAAGGTATAGAGACAATTTTGGTAATGAAGACACCAAATCGATATTAATTTTGTAGGAAAATTTGAACCCTGACACTTTTCTGATTTTTCATCTGTAGTAAGCTAAATACCTAATCTTGCATAATAATCCTTTCTAGGGAGAAAAAAACCATGACATCTGGCATAATTCTGGTCGGAATACATAATTAGGTAAATGTTTTTTGAATGACTAACGGTTTGCTTTCTTTTTTAGCCTCGCGCAACAGACGTCGAATAATGTATGACAGAAATGTTATCTTTAACAACTGGTAGGGACACTCTTTCCCTTTCTCTCCCCCAGCACAGCCACCTTCTATCTCTTAACACATCATCTCTTTCCCCCTCTCTCTTCTGCCTGGTACTCTCCCTGGCAGGTTGGGTTCTTATCGCTGTTCTGTAAACATAGGGCAGCAGTTTAAAACAAATAACGTTTTGTGAAAGTGCAAGCCTCATCTCTGTGGGGCCTATATACCTCCCTAGACCATGGGCAAAGCACAGAGGCAGGGACTATGCGATGGGTATGAAAGGCTCATACACTGCAGTTTTAGATGAGATTCCAGAGAGACAGAGTTATACCAGAGAGCCCATAATATACCAGAGTTATCAGAGTTATTTGCAGATGATTCTACGATTAAGGCAGAACAAGCAAGGTAATCACAATTAATCCTACTTTTCATTCTTACTAGCCTATTTCTTGATGTATCAATGAGCTAAGTATGGTCAGTGTGTGGAGAGCTACCGGTACATCTGTATTCTGTGCATGGCGATGGCGTTTGTTTGTGAGAGCGTGTGGCTCTGTGATGTGCCTGATACATGCCGTATTTTGGTAGACATGGTGATACAATGTAGTATACATACTATCGTGTTTGTTCTAAGGACGTTTAACACTTGTCACTGACTGTCTTGCATACAGGAGTACACTGCACATCAGTGGAACAGGCTGGAAGGGTTAGGGAGGCATAGGGGGAAGGGAGAGAGATGTAGAAAAGCAGTAATGTGTGCCTGGTACAAAGACGGTATGAATGGAACCAACTGTTCGCAGAAACTACGAGAATCGTTTGTAGCGGGCACATTTGCTTGTCGCTCGGGCGGATAACCCAAAAGTAGCAGACGACTGCACCTGGTGGGAGGCGCAGTTTTCTGCGCCTGTGCCCGACTGTCAAAAGGAAAAAGACATGCTTTCTACTGTGTCCCAAAATGTGAGAATACTGTAACTATTTCATGTATGCAATATAACTATGCATACATGCGCATGCCATTCTAAAGCACTGTGATTGTAATGATAGCTGCCTACAAATAGCTTTCATAGTTCTAAGTGATTTTTAGTAAAACAAAATCATGACACAATTTTGTAATTTACTTGCAATCTCCACTTATCCGGGGGCCAACGATTGTTCATGTGAACAATTGTTGCATGAACATGACTAAGTAAGTTACTAGGGTTAACTATATGCACAGCCCTGTCGCAGACTCTGTACAGAATACTTGACAGACTTTGCACGGCATCTGGTCGGGCTAGCTAGGCTACCGCAGTAAACCTGTATTTTGTACTGGGTACTGTACCGCGCACACGTGACATGGGTTCTAGACTGCTACTGCTAAGACTAGAGTAAGGATCTCTACCCATCTTTTCTTCACAATCATGCTATAAACCGCCTACTACTACTAGCCTAGCTAAGTCCAAGAATTCACTGTCAGTGTCACTTATCTTCTTTAAATTAAAATTACAATAGACGACACTAATTCCTATTATAATTAATTGACAATCTGAATTAGATCTAACGTATAGTGATCATGACGATGCACGCATGAGTCAGAATTCTAGCTACGGTAATACTACAGCATTCCATTTATTCCATTATAAAATCATCATTCTATCCTAACTCAACATAGAAAAACAAATCACGCGGACGTCAAATATATCCGTTTGCAGCCAATCAATTACTTGCCTGGGTAATATTCTGCCTCAATGTGTAATCTCTCAAGTTAACTCAGCCACTTTTATACTGCCGTTTCAAAATATGTTCTCCCAAATTGAGTCCACCCTCGGGCTCTGCCGCCATCTCCAGTTTAAACTCCGCTTGGGGTCTTTTGGAGGAGCACTACCAATTACCAAGTACCTTGTACAAATATTACGTCCTGCTAACGAACAGCAGCATACAGCACTCAGTAGACTACTTTCATTTTATGTCGAAATTCCCGGCTGCTCATTGACAGCATAATAATACGCACATCTACGGGTGGGACTATGGAATTCGAGGAATGTTAGTTCCGACATTGCTGGTAGTTGACCTTCCTTTCAGCTAAGTAAAAGTCAGACATCTAAAATGTGTGATGCATCTTGCATTATATACGATACTCACCTTTCCTGACCATTTGGTTAGTCCATTAGATACGCCGAAAGACACTCTAGAGGGAAACTAAATGATGGTCATAGCCTCCTATGTGCCGTGCCTTGTACACCGATATGGGCAGGGTTCATTTTGTTGACAAAAGACGGTCTGTGATGTACCGCTAGATGGCGCGATTGTGTTTTACTTGTCAAGCCCACAGAACTCTGGTCAAGCCCGACATTACGGGAATCCCCAATCTGGAGCTGCTGTCAAAAGTTGTCAATGATAATAGTACTTGGTAATAGTACTATACTAATTAGATATAATCACATACTACGCAAAAATAAATCGATTACTCAACCACATTATTTGAATACGTTTAAATCCATATGATTTGCAGTTTATACAGTTTAGCCATGTTTATACGGTAAACAGGGGCGGATCCAGATATTCCGTAAAGAGGGGGCGCGTTTACAATTTTTTTTTTTTTTTTTTTTTTTGGGGGGGGGGGGGCGCACGCACCCCTCCCCCAGAGCGGGTTGCAACCCGCTCTGCCCTCCCCTATATTGCTTTTTTTAATTTCTTCTATTTCAACAAAAAATAAAGGGGAGGGGGCGTGCCCAAGGTGAGGTCCTCTAGCTGGCCTGGATCCGCCAATGGGTAAGAGTATCTGAATATAAAAACGACCCAAGTCCATGGGAGTTCATTTCTAGTAAACTGTAAAAAAATGATATGCCTATTTTTATTTAACTATGATGGTATGGCAACATTGCATCTAAAAATTATCACGTATATTATCATCGTAATTAACATTTAGCCTACATTACTTGTGGAGGGGTCATTTTGTGTGATGGACTTGGACATTTGTTTTCTTTTAATAAATCATAATGATGGACTTGCGTCGTTCTTTTGAATCATAATAGGCTGCTGGATCTGGATCTGGATCTGGATCTGGATCAATACGCTGCCGGACCGTGTGGTATAGTGCAGCGGGGAGAGAGGGCGCGAACTAAATTAATCGTAACGAAGGTGGCTTTTTTTCTATCTTGCTTCTGAATGCTGCTATGTTGATGGTAATGGTAAACGGGATGTAAGACAGTTGTGTTACTTTTGCAGTTGTAAGTCTGTATGGCCTATACAAAAATGTAGCTGCCTATATATGATATAGCACAATGTCTCTCATCACTAATGTTCATCAGTGTGTGTGTGTGTGCGTGTGTGTGTGTGTGTGTGCGCGTGTGTGGGTGTGTGTGTGTGTTTCTGTGTAGGGTGCCTATGCATGGAGCTACTGCAATGCAGTGGCGGATCCAGACGTACAGAAGGAAACATGCACAGGACGCCTTATTCCAAGGCTACAAAGACAATCACTTTGATATCTGTGTCATCGTTGTTTGGGAGGTGGGCTCGAGATGGATCGTGTTTGCTAAATAATGTGAGGCTATCCAAACAGTATACTGATAATAATTATTTAAGGTTTGACGAAGCACCCAGTCACTTACTCTCGTACACATAGTCCATAGGTATTCTCATTAAATTATTGTGCAACGCTAAAATCTACCGGCATAATCATACCTGTATAAAATCTGAGCTTACTCCCAAAAAGCGCTAAATCCAGTGAAAAATGATGGATTTAGCGCCTTTTAGAAGAAAGCTTCATGTATATAGGCGTATAATATATATATATATATATATATATATATATATGAAGGGTTTGTTTGCAAAAACCGATAAGTCCATTTTTGAAGATTTTGAAGTACGATCTCTGTCATAAAGTACAAAATAATACCTTTTAAATGATATATTGGTCACTACATATAAAGGTATATTTTTGAAGTTAGGGTCAAAAGAAGCAAAAATTTTCTTATTATTCTCTTTATTTTTCTTGACATTTAATCGCAAATATCTCCATTTGGCAAATATGGACTTATCGGTTTTTGCAAACAAACTCTTCATAGCAACTGATTGACAAATTGCCCTACTTCGACGTAAATAAGCACTGAATTGATCAGTGTTTTAGTAGTAGCCATGATAAAAAAATCATGGGCGTACATACTCGAGCAGGATTCGAACCCACGACCTCGAGGTCGTGGGTTCGAATCCTGCTCGAGTTACTACTAAAACACTGATCAATTCAGTGCTTATTTACGTCGAAGTAGGGCAATTTGTCAATCAGTTGCAATGAAAACATCTCGACGGAAGAACTTCATAAATTTGGAAAAACTCTTCATATATATTTATGTTTATGAAGACCTGAATATAAGAATATAAGGGTATAGTTGGAACATGTGACCTTTCTGTATCTAACCCTCTACTCTCCCAATGACCAAAAGGGGGTGGCAGAACGAAGGCAGTCTTGGATTTATCCTCCTCCGCTATTTCGATCTGCCAATATCCCGCCTTCAGGTCAAGGGAACTAAACCACCGGGCACCCCCCATCATCTGCAGCACCTCGTCCACTCGCGGCAGGGCATAGGAGTCCCTAACTGTGCGTTGGTTAAGTTTCCTAAAATCTATGCAAAAGCGCATGGACCCGTCTCTCTTACGTACTAAGACTACTGGGCTTGCGTATGGGGAATAGGATTCGCGAATTACGCCTGCGTCCTGCATTTCTTGTAAATGTTTACGCACCTCCTCGTACTGACCTGGGGTCCGTTTCATGAAGCTATCACATAAAAGCTATCACATAAATCTTAAAATGGCCAAGCCGCTCTTAAGCTAGGAGAGACTTTCACAGAGAAGTAAAAACCATTTCACGAAGTCTCTCCTAAGCTATGAGAGACTTTAATTTTTTCAATCGTCATGTTCGAGGGTAATACTAATTAACATATCATTAGCATATCATTAACGTATTCTCCCTATTGTGTTACATGCGGTGAGCACTCGCTACCTAGACATAGCACGTATACACACAGTGTATACAGCGCAGAGGTAACAGATCTACGACGGAGGCAAGATCCTGAAGGCTAAGTTGCATTCTACACCGCTACCAGTACATATTTCTATTAGTGAGTATATTTAAAGCTGTCTGCAATTAAAAAGTAATGCATGTGGATTCATAATGTGATATTATTTGGATATATTTTTGTTCGAATCTTCTACAATTCTCCAAGGGCTAGCTAGATGTAGATCTAATCTTAACGGTAGTAGCGTTATCACAATAGTCCCACGTAGGCACATCGCCGTTTGTTTGAATGACCAAATGGCCAGCTGAGTTAGGTAGTTTGTTAATGTTAGCATGGTAGGGTCTAGGGCTACTACAACTTCTACAAGTAATAGTGAAATGTTTGTGGGTTGATTTTTAGCATGCAGATATTTCATGAGAGCAATTGCCCGATTTGTTCATGTATGGGTGAATTGCAGGTAACTTAAGGCGTGAATAGTGAAGGGATCGAAGAAGAAACCGGAAAAAGTAAAGAATTGGTCTGCATTTTATTATTAATATTATATTTTTGAAGACGTGTCTAACATTGAATAATTACACTGTCACTAGCTGTGTGGATAGTATTCAGAAGTGATACAAATTTTCTGTTTTGTGTCAAATCGACAGGAAAGATCTGGGTTTTTTTTTTCAGTCTAGAAAATCTCAGGTTATTTTGTCCAACAGAATTATGGGCCTAGCCTAAGCCTAATGTTTTTTAGTTTAGGCCCTAACGTGAACTTATAGCATTAGCATTTACACTACAGAGAACCAGCTGTACGTTACCTGTGTCATTGTTACGTTTACAAGTCCTAATGTTACTATCTAACGTTACTAATATAGGTCTACAACAAAAACTTGTAAAATACTAGGGGTTAGGGGTTATAACTGCGACCAGCCCGAACGCGAAGCACTGTGTACTGGTACAACTAACAGGGAGTGCCCTGGGGTTAGGGCCGGTAGTACTATCTGGAGAGTCCGACAGTGGTTAGACTAACTAGATCAAGTGCGGTAGTAATAGTAGGGCCTAGTAGTAGTACGTAGATCCAGGTCTACACAGAATATGAATTGGAAACCATGGTTCAGATCTTGGTTCAGACTTGAAAGCTATCTTCAACAATTCTAAGTGCATACAGCACTGTAATCGCAATGCATGTGTCACAATAAGATAGAGAATGATGTTTACCTAAATTCATTGGCATGGCTCCTCTAGAATTCTACTGCTATACTACCAGATGTCTATAGATCTAGAATCCAGTGGTATAGTGATCCTGAGTAGCACCTACTGACCTAGATACTGCTTAACCAGTGTATACCAAAAGTATAACCAGACTAGACCCTTTGCCTTGATATTCTTAAACATATTATCATTAACATAAGTAGGCCTATCACTCATCAGTAAGGAAGTTAATAGGTCTTCTTAATAGTGCTATCTATCTAGGCAGTTAGTAGATTCTATAGGTCCATACTCCGATGCTAATACCGCTTACACAACTTCTTTTAGCAATTTAACTGATGATGATGACATGACAACAGTTGATGATCAGAGTCAGACTGTGGCTGCATCTCAGGCTGTAACTGTGATCAACCCGAATGTGAAGCCACAGTACAGCTGGTCCTACCAGATCTTAGGTAGATGTAGACCTTGCAACATGGATGCCTAGCGACAAGATCTAGAACCTCAAGAAGTCATAATACCCTAAACTATAGGCTTACACATGTTGAATTGAGACAACTCAAATACTAGTATTATGTCTTTTAATCATCCCCCCCCCCAAAAAAAAAAAAATAATAATATAAGATCCTTTATATATTTAAACTGCAAAAACATGTGAACTGATTTCAAATTTCATGCAGATTCTAGATATTGTGTGTAAAATCTTGTATAATCAAACAACAGTTTGAAAACACATTTTCTATTTTGTATTCACATTTTTAATTATAATGTTAGATATGGAACATCAGTCAGACTGCTACAATCAGACTTCTTCATCTAATAAAGCCCAGAGTCAGTTGCTGAACTTCACTGAACACAGAACCAAACTGCTGAACTTCCATCTTCTCCACAGCTAGACTGCTACTGAACTTCGTCGAGACTTACGATGTATCTACCAGCATGGTCACCTTCAACAGAATGCAAGTATTTTAGCTTATAATACTATTTTAGCAGACATCATATCTGTATATTTTCAAATACTACAATTGCAACATTATTTACATTTGGACATCAAATTGTCTCTGGATATTTAGTTGAATAGTGTTAGACAGGAAATATTGAAAACAATGTTTGCTGTAATGTCCATCTTGGTAATTGAAAACAAACATTGTTATCCAGTGAATAGTGACCCTTCTAGAAACAACTGTTTTTTGCATTTTTTATTTCACTATCTGTAGAATATTACATACTGATCCAATTGAAAAGAGATAATTCATGGAAGGGGGGGGGGGGGTACCTGCATGTCTACATGTATCAAGCTCCTGAAACAAACTTTAGCAGTCACGTTATCTTAATAATGTAGGCCCTACTATGATTGTTTATTTACCCTCTCCCTTTTCTAGTATCAAAACCACCTTATGCTCTTACAATGTTTGAAACAAGAATATTCGACATAGCTAATCATTTTAAACTGTGAAAAGTCCTATTTATAGCTTATGGATCAGTAGATACTAGTGAATTCATTCTTTCAAAATCAATGGTAGGGCTTTTCAATTTGATTGCTATAGCTTGTTATAGCAAAGGCGAAGCAACCATCTCTAACATACTTTCTAATGTCCCATGTCCTGCACTATTGTTTTGTTTGTAAGATATTAACTGTTCTTGTATATTGAATAAACGCCAAACAGCCAAGGACCAGACAACATGTGAACTTCATCCACTTCAGAGTTAAGGACTGGGGGCAAGATGCAAATGGAAAAGTCAAGTGACAGTGTCATGGATATTCCACCATCTTCATTTGGTGTGTTAAATGATTATTTTTAGCTATTGAAGCAAGTTGAGAAATCATGTTATCTTGATCATCTACAGTTGGCAGCAAAATTATTCAGCCCCTCTCTTGCATGTTGGACACTCTGGCATAATGAATTACATTATAACTGAGATCATTTCTAAATCATACAAGTGGTGATCAGATAGTTTGCTACAAGTAAATAACAGATCAGTAGCCTTTGATTTGCATATAGTTACAAACTTTGATCATTCATGTATAAAGAGATATGGTCCAATGAGCACATTTATGGTCATTTTCAGTCCTTTCAGTGATCACTGAAATGCTTCGTTGAATATGGTTTGTTCACTCAATGTTTTGATAGGTGACACAATATGATGGAATTTGATGTAGGATTCTTAATATTTCAATTGGCATTTTTCGTTGTACAAAAATATCTAAATGAACTCATTTCTAGTGAAAGTTGCCACCATAGAGTTTGTACAGAGGTTTAGCCGTGATATTAATAATTCAAAGTTTAAGTCATGTCAAAATGAATATAACCCAATGAAATGCTAAGAGTTGTGCATAGAATGGCAAGATACTATTTAAAATTCCATAAAAACAAAAGAAATTAATCGTTATCATCAGACCATAACACGTCATGATTCAGTGATCACAGAAAGGTCTGAAATGACCATAATGTGCTCACTGGACCTTATCTCTTCATGCATGAATGATCAAAGTTTCTAACTATATGCAAATCAAAGACTATTGATCAGGTAGGCATTTGTCATAAACTATCTGTTCACCACTTGTATATGATTTAGTAATTGTAATGTTATTTATTTTGCTATAGTGTCCATAATGCAAGGGGGGTGAATAATTTTGCTGCCAACTGAATAAAGTGAATGCTTGTTATTAATTTACCCTCTCATTCATTACTAAAATTACCTCATACTCTTACAATTTGCTAACAGGGGCTCATTACATAGTGATTCAAACTTTGAAAACTGGCAATTACAACTTGTTGTTCACATAATATATCTTACAAAATTGATAATCATTAATGAACATTTTGTTATTATTGCTTGTTTTAATAAAGATGTACACTCATCTCAAATATTTTCCAACTATCCCATTTGTGCATCCGATGTTTCTGTTTGTATGGTATTTAACTGTTCTTAAATTTGCACACCCAAAGGCCTGAAGAGAGCTGAACCTCACCAAGCCTTGGGACAGACAACTGCAGCTGAACTTCACCCAGGTCAGAGTCAGACTACAATTGGACTACAAACTGTATAGCAGCATCTTATCTACGACAGAACACAGGTATGCTTTTCTCAAATTAAACTTGAAAGTATAAAGATTTTACAAAATAAACAACTTGAAGAACAGTTGAAAAAGGGCAACCTCTGTTGATGACATATCAGTTACAGGTAATTCGGTCTTTCTTATTTTAGCAATTATTGTAGACTTGGTGGACAAACAATGTCACCTCTATATGTGAACTGTTCCATACGAGAAATGAAGAAATTAGTGCATTTATACACCCCAGTTGGGAGTTGATTTAATGTTTATGTCTATATCAGCCACAATTGGGAATTCAGTACGGCTTACATTAGTTGATTAACGCACTGACATAGCAATGCAGCTGATTTATTGCATAACCCATTGAATCATCTTTCTGTTTATTTTGGAACCCCCAGCTTGCCTGACATAAGTTACAATCCTTTTTAAAAAGTCATGAATGTATAACGTTCTGTGAGACGAGTGTTTAAAGTCACAATCACATTCTCATTTTGAGTCTGTGTCACACCTTTTTTGTTATCAGGAAGAATCTGCTACACTAATTCTTGTGTATGACATCCCAGACGATTTTCTTAGTTTTTTTTCGTGGATGCTGTTAAACTGTTTCTAATATACTGTATAAGAAATTGCTGAAAAGTAGTTCTGTGTAATGATATGTGTGCCAGTCGTGTGTGTATTCATTCAACTGTAAGCCCACATATTTAACACTCTGTATAATGTCAGGCAGAGGGGATGAATGGCGTGTCATAAAATTTCAGTATGTAACCAATATTTGTTTTTCCATATTTGTATTTCTTTTTTCTTTCATATAGATTCTCAAGGCATGGAGCTTGCCGAGGGTGATGCAGACAGGTTGAATGCAACATATGATAGTTTTTACGGCTGTAAATATATATATATATATATATATATGAATTTAATCTTTCAAAATCAATGTATATACAGTGAAACCCCGTTATAACGAGGTCCGTGGGACCGCCAATATTGCCTCGTTATAACCGGTTCCTCGTTATAACCGTACGCACTAAAAACAAAGAAAACATAAGCATGGAGTCACATATACCAAGCAATCAAACTTATGAGCAGTCTTTGTGTTGTTATTACACAAGTAAATGGATCATTATTATTGAGAAAGGATAAAAAGGAATCATTTGTGAGTTGATACCAAAAGAATAAAAAAAAAAAAGAAGGGGTTGAAAACGCGTTCTTTGTTTTTCTTCTGAAAAATCTCTTCGCGTGTGTTGTGCATGCCTTCTCGAAAAGTGCACGGCAGGGTTGAATTCGTAATCCTTTCTACACGTATCTCTTCCTCGTGTATTGAACCATTCTGAAAGAATGAAAATATCATTTGTGAAACACAGTATAAAATTTTAATAAACAAAATCACATTGTATTAAAAACATGTGTTACTTTTTTTCTGAACATGGGTGCAAGCAGAGTAACATGCATTATTAAACTTATTTTACGCTGTGTGCGCCCAGCGGGATCGCGATGATTACATTATTAATTATTTAGGCTGTATTCCATGATGTTTGCACCAGCAGGGGTTGAAAATGCATTTTGTATTTTTCTCCCCAAAATCTCTTCGCATTTTGTACATGTGTCCTTGAAAGGTACACGACATGGTTGAATTCGTGATCCTTTTTACGACTATCTCTTCCTCATTATAACGGACCATTCTGAAAGAATGAAATTATTCATTTGTAAAATACAGTGTGAAATAATATGAACATCACGATGATTTCATTAATTATTTCGGCTGTAATCTTTTACGTAGTATACACATCAATGTTTCACAACCAGCAAAACAACTGGAAGTCGGAACTAACATGGAAAGGATTATGATTTTGCAGAGGTTGTGCTTTTCTAATATACAAATAGGTTAGGAGAGTCCATCTGAATTGAGTTGTACATCATTTTAAATCTTAGAGTCTGCTCTTTCAGAAAGAGGATTGAGCTTTTAACTTTTTGGAAGATACTAAGAAACCACTAATGAAGTGCTACAGAGCATACCATTCTCAGAGGAATTCAAAGTTCATTTGATGAAAATCGATTTTTAAATGGCTGAGACATCCGAAAACAAAGTAAAACAAAGTAAAAGCGATTCTAATGAAAGGTTGGTTCCACCTTTTATTAGGAATCGCTTTATTTTGCATATTTCAGCCATTTCAAAACCAATTTCATCAAGTAAACATTGAATTCTTCTTGGAATTATGTGCCCTTTCATATTTCAGAAGAGGTTTCTCATTATATCACACACACAAAAAAAAAATCTGAAACCAGGTCTCAACCAAAACTACACCATCCCTTTAACCAGAAATCCATGTTTGGTGACTTTTTGTGACTTTTTGGGGGTTTTGTGATGCAGAGTCGCAATTGCAGTGTTAGATATGAAGCTACAATCAGACTATTGCAGTTTGACTGCTGAACTTCACTCAGAGTTTTGTCATAGATGAGTCCATTGGTGATGGCATAAGTGCTTTGCCAGGCATTAACCAAAACCAGAAATGAGACAAATCCCCCTTAGAAGAAAAGAGAAACAAATGCATTGCAAAACAAAACAGAACAGCTAAGCATGCAAAAAAGTCGGTGAAAAGCAAACGGGTGAATCGAAGCACACTAAAAAAAATAAATAAATAAATAAAAAAAAGATTAAAAAAAAAACCGAAAAGAAGATTTATAGTAAAGTGGAAGAAACCATTTTAAAATGGACAAATGCAAATCTCTGTCAGCACATAACAGTCTGATTTCTGATTGCTTTGATGAATAAAAGCTATTGTGTAGCAGACAAGGTCATTATTATTAGTACTATTATCATAATTAGTATTCTGATGTAGGGAACCTCAGAGTGCAAAAACAGTGGATTGCAACACATATCATTGTATGCTTACCAAATATTTGCAATGATAGAATTGCTTGAAGTTCAGCTGCTTTCACAATTTGATTAATAAACCATGAAAATATTTCAAATGATTATGAAAGATGTGTTGAGGTATAAGTGATCCAAACATAAATACATCAGTGAACGTTGCAGTGCATTATTTTTGTTATTGTTTCCAGGCGTGTGACGGCAAACTTTATGTAACCAAGTTAGAAAATTATATCTATGCGGGCAATTATAATTTGATCAGAAAGATATAATTAAGAATAAATTATTATGTAGAAATGAAGTAGAGTGTAATACCAGAAAATACTGTGAGTGATAATAATTTCACAAAGACTCTTACCAGTATCATCATTGTGGTTATGATAATTGTGCTGTGATTATGACGATATTGAATAATGAAATACATGTTTTCAAGATCAGATTTTCCAATGAATCAGGCAACCAGAATATGAAAATTTGACAGCAACAACTGTTTCAATAGTTTCTGCAGTTACATAATCTGTCACATGACATGTAGTTAAATTGTGTAGAACTAATATTAACCCTATAAAGCCCAAGGGGGGGGGGGGCACATTGTGCCCCCCCCCTACCAGATTTTCATTCGCCACTCCTTCGCCCTTTATCCAATTTTAACCAAATTTGGTGACTTTTCCTAAAATCTTATTCCGAACGTTTTGATATATAATTTAGCTATATTTGATATTGCTGGTTGCCATGGCAACCATAAACTGACAACCATCTCAGTCAGATTTTTGCGTATTTTTCTATTCCAATTCAAATTTACAATATTATAATGTATGAAATGGGCGTTTCTTGGCTGAAATTTGCTGAAGAAGCAGAATGTGAAGTAATTATGGCCTTGAAATGTTTTTCCTATTATTTCCTTTGTTTTTCTGTGCCAACAGCATAAAACAATAGATATAATAGAGATGCTTGAAAATAACAGTATTTTCCAAAGATTGACGTTCTATTTTGTGTCATTTTGATTCCTTCACCCAAGTTATACCTCTAATATCATTTGTTTATCACATTATCAATCTGCAAACTTAAAATTCCAATATTATGGGAATATGAAATATGATTACTATGCATGTACCTATCCCAAACAATACATCATAGGTCTCATAATGTATTTCTTTATTTTGTTATGAATAGCGCCCCCATGTGGTGACCTTGAGAAATTTCAACCATAACAAATAATCAGCTTTGACTTGCACATCATTTGTGGCAAATATGAAAAATATTGGTCTATGATAAGACATATATACTGGGGATAAAGAAATTATACAAAAAAAATCATGTTTTTAGCATATTTCCTATGTATTTCTTTATATTTTGATAAATAGCGCCCTCTATGGGTGACCTTGAAACAACTCAAGTATGCGGTCATGTAGAGTATGAGTTGCTCTACCCATGTGCTAGATATGACGATGAGACATCAAACAATAACAAAGTTATATAGGGGGGCACAATGTGCCCCCCCCCCCCCTTGGGCCTGGGAAGGGTCAAAATAGCTTGGGCTTAATAGGGTTAATGAGTATGAAATTGATAGTGGTGAATGAATTAAATAATTGAATCATTATCGGCGCTTATCATTATGCATCTTTAAATGAAATGTGTTTCAATTGTGGCAATTGATGAGTAAAATCAAATCCAAGTATGAAACCATGAATACCTGCAGAAACTTGAACTATCACTCATTGTGATTTTTACCCCCACCTCCAACTGAGGGAGTTCGTTCAACCAGCACTAACTTTATACGGTTTTATTTTTTATAAAAAGTTGTTACCATGGGAACGCATTGTTCAACATAGAATAAAGTCATGTTTTGTTTATTAAAAAAATCTGTTCGTCATTAAATTATGTGTCATAATTACGTATCGCAAATCAAGTGCTCAAAAACTGAGGGAGTTGGATGAATAAACTGGTAAGTCCTATGATTTTCATTAAAAAATGATGTTACCATGGCAACACACTGTCCAATATTAATGGAAGAAAATTTGAAAGAAAGGTTTGCACAAATACATATTATGACTGTCACATGTGTCAAATATTAAGTCAAATGCTCAAAAGCTGAGGAAGTTAGCTGAATCCACAGTATTTTTATATGATTTTCATTCAAAATACTCTGTTACCATGGCAACACATTGACAACGATCAAAGAAGAAATTCGCACATCAGTCAATGTACTTTAGCAGTCTCATGTGCCAAATTTCAAGTAAAATGCTCAAATACTGAAGGAGTAAACTGAATCCACAAATTTTTTGTATTCATTGAAAATGCTGTTACCATGGCAACACAATGTTCCATATCTATATATGAAAGATTGAAGTTTGCACAACTGCATATCATAGTGGTCACATGTGCCAAATTTCAAGCCAAATGCTCAAAAGCTGAGGGAGATGGCTGAATCCACAATAGTTTTGTATGCTTTTTATTCAAAGTCTGTTGTTACCATGGCAACGCATTGTTCAACAATGACGAAAAATGAAGTTTGCACATCTACGTACTATACCGGTCACATGTGCCAAATTTCAAGCCATTGCTCAAAGACTGACAAATTTATCTGAATTCACAATATTTTAGATGCTTTTAAGTGAAAAAAATGCTGTTACCATGGCAACGCATTGTTCAACATCAACAAAAGATTAGTTTTGCACATCTACATACTGTAGCGGTCACATGTGCCAAAATTTAGGTCAAATGCTAAAAAACTATACGAAGTTAGATCAATCCACATATTTCTTTGTATGATTGGTATAGAAAAAACTGTTGTTGCCATGGCAACAGATTTCTTCACATCCACACAGGGAAAAAAAGCGTCTTGCACAACTACACATTACATTGATCTGATTCTATGCTGAATTTCAACTGCATTGCTTTAAAACTGAGTGTAGTAGTGTAATCCACAATAATTTGTATGATTTTTATGAAAATATGTCGTTGCCATGGCAAAGCATTACGCGATATTAACGAAAAAGATGTCTTGCACATCTACCTTTGACAGTGGTCACACATGCCAAATTTGGGGTCAATTACTCCAAAAATGAGAAAAAAGTTTGATACAATGACTCTCAAAAAGCTATCACATAAACTTAGGAGTGCTCCTGACCACTCCTAGATTTATGTGATAGCTTTGCCAAGTTAGGAGAGACTTTATGTGCTAGCTTCGTTCATGAAATGGTTTGTAGAAAAAGTCTCTCCTAAGTCTGAGTTTATGTGATAGCTTTATGCGATAGCTTTTTCATGAAACGGTTTTTAGCAAAGTCTCTCCTAAGTGTGACTTAGGAGAGAGAAAGTCTCTCTTAAGACTTTCATGAAACGGACCCCGGGAGGAATTCGCCTATATCTCTCGTTTATGGGGGTGGGGTCTTCCAAAGGGATTTTGTGTTCCACGATTTTGCTATGGCCAATGTCAGTCTCTGAGGTGCTAAACGCACCACTATATTGCCCTACTAGCTCTTTGACGCGGTCGATAGCTGCCTTCGGGGCGCCAGACTCCGAAAAGTCTAGCTGGGAGGCAACTACCTCTGCTTGAGATGGGGGAATCTCAATTACCTGCTCTTGTGACTGTACAGTAACGAGTTCTTCACACAAATATACCTCCCCCAATTTGGCGTGTCGGGGAATCCACAATGTGCCGTCTGTCGGATTTTGAACTACAACTGGGATACTCTGCTCCTTTTGCACCTCTTCACTAACCGTCACTAAGCCTGATTCGACAACTAACCCCGACGGGAGGTTGTGAAATTTTGGCTCAAATACCACGTCATACTGGACTGGGGATGGACGTAACTTAATCTTAGCGGACACGATAATGGCCTTTTGGGCCGGGACGGGGACCGCTTTCCGGCTGGCATTTCGAGCTACACCTAATTTGCCCTTAGCGTTCGGGGAGTTTGGGCCGCTGACGGCCGCGTAGACTAGCTTCCAGGCGGCAGTCACGCCCTCCATAGTCCCAGACTCTTCGAGAAAACGGGGTCCTACGGTCTCCTTCCCTATAACCTAACACATTCGCGTATTACATTGACACCTACACACATGGGGACGGTTTTGTTGTACGGGGTCTCGGGTACAATTAAAATCAAACTACTTACTGGGGTTCTCCCTGCCTGGGGGAGGGCCCCGTCAAATGAAATGTCTACTTCAATATAGCCAAAACAAGGGACGGCATTCCCATTTGCCGCCTCAACCCTTATCAGGTTGCCTATCTCGTGTAGTGGGAACCTCGATAGATAACGTCTGTAAAACCCCTCTGACAAAGTACTGACCTGTGAGCCCGTATCTAGTAGGCATCGACACGCCTTTCCCCCTATTCTTGCAATGCCCTCATTCGCCCCTCCTATATCACACTATGATAAAACCATGGTGCAAATCCTGGTGTAGCTATGACCATCGTTTTCCTTGCTAAAATGGAATTTGAACGATTGTTTAAAACCGTTGTTTTCACACTTTTGTTAAACCACTGTTAAAGTCATGGTTATATAGCCTAACCATCATTTTTTAACTATGATAAAACCATGGTTAATATAATCATGGTTAATAGCCATCGTTTTCAACCTTTGTAAAACGAAGTTTAACCATGGTATTATAACTAGTGTTTTTGTGCTATCATAAAACCACGGTTGAAATCATGGTTTTATAACTATTGTTTTTACACTATCATAAAACCATAATGAAATCATGGTTTTATAACGATGGTTTTCAACCTTAGTAGAACGAGAGTTACACCATGGTTTCCTAACCATTGTTTTTATACTATTGTGAAACCATGCTTACAACCATTGTTATATTATTATGTTATTTTTACCAAAGTAGAACGATAGTCTTGTTGTGGTTTTCTCACCATTTTTTTTTTATTTCTTAAAACTGTGGTATAACGATAATTTTTTAACCATGGTTTTAAAACACTTTCATTAAACCACTGTTAGAGCCATGGTTATATAACCATCATTTTTAACTATGATAAAACCATGGTTAATATCATGGTTATAATACCCATCATTTTTAACCTTCGTAAAACGAAAGTTTAACCATGGTATTATAACCAGTGTTTTTGTGCTATCATAATACCATGGTTAAAATCATGGTTTTATTACTATCTTTTTTACACTATCATAAAACCATGATGAAATCATGGTTTAATAACGATGGTTTTCAACCTTAGTAGAACGAGAGTTACACCATGGTTTCCTAACCATTGTTTTTATACTATTGTGAAACCATGGTTACAACCATTGTTATATTATTATGTTATTTTTACCAAAGTAGAACGATAGTCTTGTTGTGGTTTTCTCGCCATTGTTTTTTTAATTTCTTAAAACTGTGGTATAACGATGATTTTTTAACCATGGTTTTAAAACACTTTCATTAAACCACTGTGAGAGCCATGGTTATATAACCATCATTTTTTAACTATGATAAAACCATGGTTAATATCATGGTTAATACCCATCATTTTTAACCTTTGTAAAACGAAAGTTTAACCATGGTATTATAACTAGTGTTTTTGTGCTATCATAATACCATGGTTAAAATCATGGTTTTATAACTATCTTTTTTACACTATCATAAAACCATGATGAAATCATGGTTTAATAACGATGGTTTTCAACCTTGGTAGAACGAGAGTTACACCATGGTTTCCTAACCATTGTTTTTATACTATTGTGAAACCATGGTTACAACCATTGTTATATTATTATGTTATTTTTACCAAAGTAGAACGATAGTCTTGTTGTGGTTTTCTCGCCATTGTTTTTTTAATTTCTTAAAACTGTGGTATAACGATGATTTTTTAACCATGGTTTTAAAACACTTTCATTAAACCACTGTTAGAGCCATGGTTATATAACCATCATTTTTTAACTATGATAAAACCATGGTTAATATCATGGTTAATACCCATCATTTTTAACCTTTGTAAAACGAAAGTTTAACCATGGTATTATAACTAGTGTTTTTGTGCTATCATAATACCATGGTTAAAATCATGGTTTTATAACTATCTTTTTTACACTATCATAAAACCATGATGAAATCATGGTTTAATAACGATGGTTTTCAACCTTGGTAGAACGAGAGTTACACCATGGTTTCCTAACCATTGTTTTTAAACTATTGTGAAACCATGGTTACAACCATTGTTATATTATTATGTTATTTTTACCAAAGTAGAACGATGGTTTTGTCGTGGTTTTCTCACCATTGTTTTTTTAATGTCTTAGAACTGTGGTATAACAATGATTTTTTCACCATGGTTTTAAAACCGTCGTAAAATGAAAGTTTTATCATGTTATCATAACTATGGTATTTTAACAATGGTATTACCACACTTTCGTCACACATTTACCATGGATATGAATTAAAAATCATGGACTACCATCGATCCATTGTAAAACCGTCCATAACCATGGTTATACCATAGTTACGGTTGTAAAACCATGGTTTTTTTTTTTTATAAGGGCTACTAATCTATCAACAACCGTGGCTTCTTTGCTGCTACTACGAGGAATCTGGCTACTTATTTCCTGACCCACGGCCTGCCCCACGGACGCGGGTCCTGTCCGTTTAACGGCTGTGCATGGGGCGGGGGCATGGGTGGCGGGGCATGCTGAGGGGGCGGTGGGCGAAAAGGGGCAGGGGGATGTGCAGCCATATAGGGTGGGCCGCGAGGTACCGGAGGGAGGGTACACTCCCTCGCAAAATGACCTACCATGCCGCAGCGGTAACATGCCCCTCCCTGCCTAGGCCTAGCTTGATTATTAATATGATTCATCCCTCCCTGTTCTAACTTTTGTAATCTATCCCTAATTTCTTCTAGCCCTGCTACTAGCTCCTTGGGGGCAGCGCTCGCTTGCGCGCTAGCCGGCTGGTGTTGCGCGCGAGGCCGCGACGGCCCACTACCTCGGAACTCGCGAGCCTCCGCCGCCTCTTGTTCCATCGCGCGCGCTATTTTTACCAACTCATCGAAGCTCGTCACGGCCTCATAGCGATGCCGGATGGCCTGTTTCACGATTTCGTCCATAAGCCCCCTCCAAAACACTATTCGCAGGGTCTCATCTTTGGAGGAGGAGGGGATCCCTCCCCTCTTTTCCGCGCGGTCTATCAACAGCTGGAGACGCGCGCTGTAGGCCGCGAGCGCCTCCCCCGGGAGTTGTCTAGTGCAATGCAATTGGTGTAGGAGCATCGCCCCACTCTCCAGGGTCCCATAGAAACCTTCCAGCTTTGAAACAATGCCGGAGACCGTCGTCTCCGGAGGCAGGTTAAGGACCATTTGCCCCGCCTCCCCCCTCAACGACCGCCTGACCAACCTATTAAGGGCGTCAGGGGGGCACGTTTCGTCCTGCTCGAGGCTTTCCACCTCGTATCTCCATAATTCGAACGAAACTTCGCCCCCCTTCGGCTTTGGATCTCCGCTAAAAAAGGACAATTTGTAAGGGTTTTGCACCACAACGTGTGGTTTTTGTTCAGGGACCCTGGGTTCCGAAATATTTAAAGAAAGGCAGGTGCGGGGCATGCATACTATTTCAATTTTCCTCCCCAAAAGTGTCGTTTCGTTCAATTCTCTAGCCTTATAGCCGCCTCCTCAGCTGTCTTGAAGCCACAGTAAGCTGTGCCAGTGGGCTCACCGGTAAGGGAGTCCCTCCCTAGTTTTATATATGTCAAAGGGCCCACACCCTCAAAAAACTTCCTCAATTCCTCGTCTTTCGTATCTGGTTTTAAATGTTTGACTAAAACCAAACAGTCTCCTGCCAATGAAGCCATGATATTAAAATTAAGTCCTAATGTAACAACAAAACAACAAAAAATCAATCCACAACCTCCAAATAATCTGAGTACAACTGTGACTCAAATTACACAAATATCAAAATTAACCACATGAACAAAAACATAATATGATAGGACTACTATAATACCATTTATCCACTACTGCATAAGCCCACCTGCTTATACCAAGCACCAACAACGCCTACTCACCCTAGGCGTACAACAAAACAACTTGATCCGTTGTCTTACATAATTGTGACCCGGACTCAAGCAAAATAGAGCACTGGGGCAGGTGATCGGCGGGAAGAGGTGTGCGGTGCGATGGCGCGGGTAGTTTTCTTGAAAAGCTGCCAGAACGCATTTCATGACACACTGTGCGTATTCGCGAGTCGCCGGCTGGGTAAGTAAAGGAATACAAATTGGGATCCCCAGCAAGGTCAAGTAAAATGAAACAAAGTCATAATATTCCAAAGTGGCGCAATAGTGCAGCGCATCGCTAAGCGCTTCCACGCTGCGGCTTGGTTTAATGTAAAATCGCGTTACTAGATGTCGGAGGATACCCTGCGGTACCTGCAAATACCCGCAAAGATAAATGAAATCTTCAATCGGTATGTTTGTCTGGGATCGAGTCAAGAGCAGGCGCAGAGAATACCTATAGAAAATCCTAAAAGCGTCTCGGGGCCTGCGAATCTCTTCCGGTAGTATCAATAAGTGGATCAGCTTATTACCCCACCCTCGATCTCGGATAGAGGCGAAATACCCCGAATTTGCAGCTAGCTTTCGGATATCCCCCCAGGGTATTGAAATTCCCCTGCTGCTCTCGTCCATGCAAAGAAAATATTGACAAATCAATGCAAATTTTGTGCCAAAAAAAACTGGAACACGCACACAAATCACAAAATATAATGGACGGTATCCGCTAAAAACAATTTATACCACAAAATTAATGAATACTAAAACCCTATTACGTCATGTAAATCCCCGCGACAACAAGCAGGACGATTAACAACACCAACAAAATCATAGCAGCCAACATCATTAGCCACCAATGTTTAACAAAAAAAATCGCTGCAAACTTCAGCATCCATGTTTAAAAGCATCAACCAATCTCACTGTATGAAAAAAATGCTTGATTAGAACCCTACCTGCTGTGCCTCCTAAATATTTGCTTTAGCTTTCCTAACCACTGTACAATACTTAATGATAATCAGCTTCTGTGTATAAGCTGACATTGAACAATCACTTCAACATCGCAATTCTCAACAACAACCAAATTGCCAGCGACTATTAAACAAAGAGGAGATTTTTGTTCTAATGCATCACTTTGCATTATTTATAATTAATTAAAATTTATCCAAAAACATCGTGCTGATAACGCTGCAAAAGGGAGTGAGTTCTATCTAACCCTCCCGCCCCAGCTCACCACCCTGGGCTGGGGCTACCAGCGGCAGGGGATGGCTGGGCTCGCGCCCGGTCTGTAAGACGCGAGGGGATTTGGTTAGTGCACTCGGATTTATAGACACACCTGCCACATCATCAGCAATATCAATTAAATTAAATTAAGGACAAAAATTAAACAACCGTTACATCAAATTCATAAATTTACTTTGGTATTTATTTAAGGGGAAAATCTCCTCTTATTAATCACTTTAAACCCACAGTTGCTGGGCAATTCAACATTTTGATACAATATAACCAAGCATGCGCATAATTCAATCTCGGTTATTTTTACTTACATGGTCTCGGGTGCAAGTGCAAAAAAGGGGGGGGGGGGTTAATAGGGAGAGGGAAATTGTCCGCGGAATACTGCAGTTGTTATGGAAGCCCTTCCTTCTCTCAGTCCTAGTCGCCGACGTTACCCGGAGCTCCGTCGGTGGCTGCCGTCGTCGCTTCGGCCCGTATCGCGTCCGTCGCACCGGCGGCTGGTCTCCGGCTGCGCCTCACTTCCTTCTGGGTCTCCTCAAAACATTAGTGGGCCTCAGAGGTGGGGTTTGTGCACAATTTACAATCTTTTTTTTTTCTCTTGTTACACGGCAACTCTTCGGACAGTGGCACGGACAGCGTTCCCCACGTCAGAAGTAAAGTTCGGCCCACGGCTCTCTCTCCATTAACAACGTTCAACGTTCACCAACGTTCAAAAACTTGATGCCAACGGGCTACATCTTCACTAAGATTTAATCTATCTGGCAAAGTTCTCTCCACATTGTGACCAGAAATCTCTCTCGAAGTGTGTGCCAAATTCTCCTAAAATCTGTCTCGAAGTGTGTACCAAATTCTCCTGACATCTGTCTCGAAGTGTGTACCAAATTCTCCTGACATCTCTCGATGAAATCTCTCTATAAAATCTCTCGATGAAAAATCTCTCGAGATGTGCAAGAAAGTCTCATGTAGCCTCTCTCCTGAAATCTGTCTTCTCCCTACAATACATGCCCTTTTAAACTAACCCTTAAATCCCTTCTACAATTCCATTATCCAATCATTTTAATTAATTTCCCACACCTGAAGTATTGACAACCCTCTTTCGACCAATCCGCTTACCTGTCCCCGACTTGACCCTCTCCTCTCACCTGCGTAACCTACCTGCGTCTCGAACCCAACCTGACACTCTCCCTTCCTCCTAATATTTATAAAACAAAACCCAGCTTCGCTACGAGCCCTTTAACTTACTCCTCCAGCAGGATTCCCGATTTAACTCACACTACCACAATATTCTCGTTAAACACCTCAACTCCTTATCAAACATATACTCCTAACATCCTGCCAGTCGTATCTATTTCTTTGTCCTTTAAAAAATCACCTGATGTCTATCAAATGTCCTTCTTCTTTATTCCCTTTGTCTGGTTCCCTACACTGTCCTGCCATGCCCTAAGCCCGCTGTCTGAACCTTATTCCTTCCCTTTTATTCCCTTTATTCTTTCACCCTGTGCTTTGCCCTATCTACTTCATGACCCTCTAATTTCTTATCAGTCCCTTTATAATGCCCATCCTATTCGGGAGCCCCCCATTTTTCAGCTCGTTACATGTATTTTATTCTGTATTTATTTAGTAACACTTATTTGATTTGATCTTTGTTCGTTTTAATCGGATCCCCCAGTTAGAGTATGGTCTAAAAAATATTTGTACTTATGTTTCCCCTAATCTGGTTTTATCACGGGACCTGCGGCTCTATACAAGCTTGCTTTTACGCAGGCCCCATCATTTTTTTTTTTTTTTCGCATTATGATCTCATTTTAACTCGCATGTATATAGACCTTGTGTATACCATGACAAACTTTTGAACATTCCGGTGAAGTTCTATTTTGAATTACGTTCTGTATAAATTTCGCATCAGTTTACTTTATATTGTGATATATGTGAGAAATATGAAAATAAATTGAAATGAAATGAAAAATTGAAAAAAAAGAACGACCCAAGTCCAATTTTTGGCCAAATTCAGTTTGACATGGGAAATTGTAGCTCATGCATGGACTCATCTTGTGTATGTGAATGATAAATCCTAATTACCCCCGGAAGTGCCTGAAATGAATGATTTAAATCTTATATGAATGTAAGAATGAAGGACTTGGGTCATTCTTACATTCATATTATAGCGCCCTCTCTCATCCTTCTTTCATCTCCTACAGCAGAATATCATGTATATGATTCAAATAACGACCCAAGTCCATATGATTCAAAGAACGACCCAAGTCCATCACACAAAATGGCCTCTCCACAATTAATGTAAATGTTAATAGTCATGATAATAAATATTCATGTTCTAATTTGTATATACAGTGTTGCCTTCCCATCACAGTTAAATAGAATATTACTGGACAAATAAAAAAGAAGATAATACACTATTGTATGAAGTTTTTTTAAGTTTACTCGAAATGGTGTTCCATGGACTTGGGTCGTTGTTATATTCAGATACTCATTACATAATTATGTACATACGCATTCAGTTATGTGCATTGTGCATAATATTTTATGAAAGCAACATTTGCAACAGGAGACAACATTTTACTAGTATCACTAAAACTTTTCCATTTTAATTGTTGCCAGTATTACAACACCTCTATGTATTCCAAACCTTTCACTCTCAACTGGCATATCATTTCCGAATACATGCAAAATCGCAAATATTCCAATTTAAAAAGAAAGAAAGAAAAGGTGACTGCTGTTTTTACACTATCGTCTCATTCTCTATTCTTCCTACAGTCTTTGTAAAGTAATAGAAAGACTTGCCTGCGACATATACTATATGATTTTTGACGCTAAATCATGCACTGAGCCACAGTTATAATAATTATGGTTTCAAGAAATTCCATTCCACAGATACGGCATTAACCCATTATCATCTTACAATGGAGTGCCGCATCTGAGTAACAACACCTCATTTTGTGTTCATGACCCAAGCAAGGAATTTGACACTTAACCACACTATTCTTATACATTAGTTTTACATTACAGAGAATGGTTTAAAATTACATGACAAAGAGAAAGCAATATGTCTGCTATGAAGGAATCAACGCTGAATTATTACGTATATATAATGTGGTGTTCCACAAGGCTCTATATTGAGCCCTTTAACATTCTTGGTGAACATCAATGATGTTTCAAACTCATCTATAGTTAATACAATAAGTTACATTTTTACCGACGATACCAATGTCGCCTGTTCCACTTTCAATTTTCAATTGCTCCAAAGAACTCTACGTTCTAAATTACTGACGATATTATGTGATCCTGCATCACAAAACCAACAACAACAACAACAAAAAAAATCGCCAGACAGATTTTTAGCTATTAGATTTTCTAACCTATGTAAATAACTTGATAGAAAAAAAAAAACACCCCGCAATAGTGTTTCTTGAGAAAAGAGGCTTTAAAGTGTAGGGTCTACTGAAATGCTTAATCTCACCAAACTGTGCTCTGTGCAACGAACGAAAAAAAAAAAAAAAAAAACACGGTAAAACGCTTGAGGACAACCAAAATGAAGGACTATTAGACTATTAAACCTGATATTTTGCACACTTTTGACACATCTCTATTCATGACCAGTACTAAGTTTCAAAGCATTATAGCGTTATTTCTACAAAAGTTAGCAGAGTGAAAGGGAATATACGCAACATCCCAATAATGGTGGATGGTACATCACCAGAACCAAAGAAAGAAAGAAAGAAAGAAAGAAAGAAAGAAAGAAAGAAAGAAAGAAAGCAGTAGGCCTATAAACGATAATTTGAAATGAAACGTACAGGTGCGACATTTATTTTCTGATAAAACTTTTCGTAATGTTGACGTATTCCGTCCGTTAAAATAATGTGTTCCAATGTTATGTTCCAATGCACATTATATTTATGCTTTATAGTTCATTGGTATATGAATACATTTCATATTGCAGGATTGTCTGGGCAACCTCAAAAAATTATCATGAGAGCTTATCACTTCTTCAGAAGAAAGCCATGCATAATTTATGCACCATCTCATGTGTTCAGATCATGCAGAGCCCCTTAATCACAGAATTGAAATAACAACAATAACAACAACAACAAATAGGCGCAGTAAATGAAATCGTAAGTTACCATCTTTTTTTCTTATTATTTTGCTCCAGCAAAGGACATAAATTCTTATCCTATACAAGACAAACTCAAAAATGGCATACATAATATAATCCAAAAACAGTGATGGCTCTGAAAATCAGGCACATCGATCCGATATTTAGAACCCTCTTCCTTGTGATATTCGAAATATAAGTCTACATACTCTATTAAAGAAGTTGTGCTCTCACGATATAACACCAGTGATCCTAAAATATACTATACGTTAAAGGCATGTGCATGCTATACATTAACTTCCTTTTGAATGCAACTGATTGACAAATTGCCCTATATTGATGTAAATAATTTAGTACGTATACTTGAGCAGGAATCGAACCTACACGACCCCCTATCTTCTTATCAGCGTCTTCTCCACTAGACCACTGAGCATCCGCTCGATAGCAAGCGCCGGTTCTAATCTTTATAGCATGCAGTGGGAACTGCATAATAATTATTCAAATTCATGAAATTCTTTCGTCGAGATGTTTTCAATACATATTTTGTACATGAGGTTCAAAACTGTCTTCGATTACCGGATATCGGTTTTACCAGCCATACCAAAACTAGAAGAGTTTGTTTGCAAAAACCGATAAGTCCATATTCGCCAAATGGAGATATTTGCGAGTAAAGGTCAAGAAAAATAAAGAGAATGATAAGAAAATTTTTGCTTCTCTTGACCATAACTTCAAAAATGTACCCCGATATGTAGTCATCAATATATCATTTAAAAGGTATTATTTTGTACTTTATAGCAGAGACCGTACTTCAAAATCTTCAAAAATGGACTTATCGGTTTTTGCAAACAAACTCTTCACTATTTGCTGTCAAATCATATTTGTACCAAATCAGTTTTGTTTTAGTAAATTCCATTCAACGAGTCTTTATGATAAATTAATATGCTCTCTAATGCGTAAAAAGGGTTAAGAGTATAAACGGACCTTAATTGTATACAATTAAGGTCCGTTAATATCAGTACTATAGTACTGATACAGCAGATAACTATACTACTAGTAATTTATTCCGTCATTGCAGAGTACACTTTGTTTGAGAAGGACATACAAGTATTGAGTAAAAACTTTTTGTAAAAAGACGTAAGCACTGGGCGGGAATCGAACTTGGGTCCTCCGATTGGGAGTCGTATGATCGGGAGTCGTATACACAATGCCACAGTGCGTTATCAATGATACGTGTACGACGGTTCGGTGACCTCCTGCGCGCGGTCAACAAAACTGTCGTATGTAATCACATAGTGTCATGGTAAATGACAACGGTCTTTGCAAATCGAATGAAAAACATAGGCCCTACATGCGATTTCTAGCATGTTACCTTAACCAGTGGCGTAACTACGGGGGGGGGGGGGGGGGGGGGGAGTGGCATGGGGGGGGGTGGGGGCACCTGCCCCCCCCCCCCCCCCCCATCCGCTGGTAAAAAAAACAAACAAACAAACAAACAAAAAAGAACCAAAAAAAAAAACAAAAAAAAACTTACCAAAATGGTGATTCAAGGGCTAGTAAACTCCTTTTTAAATCGACATGAAAGGGTGATCAAGAAATAACATATTTTTCTAAGATTTCTTTTAACCATACTTAAAGAGGTATATAGTGTGAAACATTGTTCAAAAAGCCCGTAGCCGACAAAAGATTGTGATTCAGCGTGATTCCTGGTTGGCATTCTGAATATAAGCAGGATGTGCGCAGTGTACTCAGAACATCCGAACGGCAAAAAGAGTCGCTGCAATGTTGCGCCATGTGATGTAGAATTTACACCTTTGTACCAGGGAGGTGGGATGCCCACCTCCCTGTTTGTACCTTACGCTTCGTTATATCAAAGCTAGATCATTGATTTTGCAGTGTTGCTTTAGATACTAGTCTATATTAAAATGCCTTGCGTTGCCAATAATAAGATTTGACCTGGGCTATTTCCTAACTTTTCCATGTATATAAAACACACACACATACACACACACACACACACACACACACACACACACACACACACACACACAGTTATTTACAGATGAATCAATTGTCTGTAGAGAATATATTCGATTTACAGTTGAACCTCTCGTATCCGGACAGGTCGGGACCGGGGCTCATCCGGATAAGGGATTTGGCCGGATATGGGAGACTCAATGCTTTATACATGTACATATACATACACATGTACTGATGTAGCCCATTGTAGTACCACATGTAGTAATGTGTATACTGCAACCTTTTCATTGTTACACTCAGTAACAGACCCCAAAATAGAGGTTTGTGTTTGCAAGAATGAAATCATTTTCTTTTATAAATTCTTGGGATGATTTACCTAAATAATTATTAAGAAATGTATCAAGTATATGTAATTCATGTGTGTTTGTGTAGGAGTTCTCATGGAGTTGGGAATCCCCCTTTCCTCCCGTAATTATAATATTAAAAAAAAATCACGGCGAGATTGCGTCCGTATAATAGAGAGATCCGGATAAAGGGAGGCCGGATAATAGAGGTTCAACTGTATGTTTTATTATACTCACTCATTCAAACTATAATAATCATAGAAAGGTGATTCAGGGGCCCGACCAGGACGTTTTGCATTGAAGAGTTTATTCGTACAAAGAGTCAAAAAGAGGTGTAGAGACCTATAGTTGTAATAATAACTGAGATATTCGAAGAATGTGAAATTTCGGGCAAATTGCCTTTCCTTCGGCAGATTTTTTTTTTTTTTTTTTTTTTTTTTTTTTTTGCATTCGTATGACCGTTTATTTCAACAATTTGGTACAGTTTTTTTTTTTTTCAAATATTCAAGTAAGAACCAACCGGTAAATTATAATCTCTACGACAAAGTATTCTAAGTTGATGATTTTTTTTTGTGTGTGTGACTGGAACGCACCCCATTGTTACATGTTACATTTAAATAATTTTGTAGATGGCGCCGAGGTCGAGTTTACTCCCAGGCAGACGCATTCCCAGCAGAGCGACTGTGTCCGCCCCTTACTAGGGAGAGCCTTTGGACGCCAGTAACTACGGAACGCGGGTCCCTTTTGGAGTTGGAACAGGGATAGTGCGTTCCTCCTCAACTCCTCAACGCTCTACCCACGAGGTTATGTGCTGGAAGCGAGAAATTGCTAACAATGAATTTGTGACTTTGGACGACGCAGGTTAGAGATGAACCGGGCGGGTGCATGGCGTCCCGGTAGACATGAATAAAGACGAGGAGATGTGGCTGAAATTGTGAGAAGAATTTAATGTGAACACAATTTGAATATTGTTACTTCCAGAATTGTGGGTTAGTACAGAGCCTGATGTTAACGGAAGCAGTGTAACTTGTTAGTAGAATGTTATAACCGCGGTAAACCGTCGTGCGTGCAGGCTGGTCACCTCAGGATCAGCACTATACGGTGATGTGAATGCGATAGTGTTGTGTTTGATAACGATAGCGAAAGTGATATTGATAGCGATAGCGATAGTGATATTGATAGTGATAGCGACTCGATAGTGAAGTCGTCATAACTATTTGGGATAAAATGATAAGTCGAAATCACAGGTGAAACCGGACCAAGCCAGGGTCCCGTTCACACAGTTGTGGAACATACTTTAGGTGGTATTACAATTATTTATTTAATCTCACACAGAATCTTGTCTTTGTATTTTATGTTGGTCACAACCCCTTGATTTCAGTTTTGTAAATACTTCACAAATTGTTTTAATAAAGTTTATGTAAAAGTGAATCGCACGAGTGTGATTGAGTATCATTTAAGTCCTCAAGTGACATTTTCTATTCTAGCGACGAGATGACGCCATATCGTGGGTGACAGCGACCTCTACTACATTCCGAGGAGTTAGTTTTGGCATACGGCATCTCGGTAAAAGCGCCCTGAAGTCATGAGAACGCCACCAGAAGATCACTGAGTTGATGAGAAGTTTCGCGGCTAAGGCAAACAGAGTCAGCCAGACAATCCACATGTATAATAGTTTGGCGGAATTCGCCATCGACACTAATGTGTAAACCCACGCCAAGCTCCAGCAAACCGCGGACGTGGTAATGATGAGTGTGAAGGTGCGGAGCACGCGTTGATTTTCGGCCAACTTCTGCTCGTCGCAATGAATATTTCCCTTTCGGATGCCGCGCGATATGTCGCGATAGATCAGCCAGTACGCCACTGCGGTAAATAGGATGATGCATGTAAGAATAACGGACATCAGAAACATAGTTCCCTTGCCTTGAACAGGGACTACAGCGAACACTGAACCAAAGAGCAACCAGGTGGCAACGCAGGTTGCTACGCAACGGAAATTGGTGACGAGCTTTCGTGTTCCAAATGGATCTACTCGAACCTTGATGTACCTGTAGAGAGCGACGTAGAGAACGCTCATGCTCGAAACCATCGAGCCGATAAATAGAAGTCGGTACGCAGGTTCTAATGCAATCTATGAGAAGTGAAGAAAATAATAATTCATCATTCATTGATATGCAATACAATTCAATAAGTATTCCTAAAAGATTTCCATCTCAGACATTCTCAATGGGTGACATGACATTTGCCCCTGCGACAATTGCTCCGGTCTTATTTTCTCCAGTGATATTTTTAACATTTTTTAATCTTAGATATAAATGCATGGCCGGCGGAACCGGGGGGGGGGGGCGTGGGGGCTCGCCCTTCCCTCCCCCACTTTTTATGAACCATACAAAGGAATACATAAGGTGTCATCACTTTGCCTCCCCCCCCCCCATTTTTTTTTTTTTACCCGGAAGTACGTAAGTGGCACTAAAAAGAAATAGAGATCTTTAAGCGTGAGCGCGGTAAGGTGTTATGTTCTTTCGCTGAAGACCCTCCCCCCCCCCTTTTTTTTTTCTTTTTTGCTTGCCAGCAGAAGAAACCCGGAAGTGGAAGGGGAGAGATGAGCTGAGGACTTTCTTTTTGTTCTTTTGCTTGTTAGCTCATCAAACCCGGAATTCCCTCCCCCACTTTTGAAAACGCTCCGCCGGCCCTGAAATGGTCCCCAGACATGATGTTTACTCTGATTTTAA
The DNA here is from genome assembly GCF_964275005.1 of Diadema setosum. Taxonomy (NCBI): domain Eukaryota; kingdom Metazoa; phylum Echinodermata; class Echinoidea; order Diadematoida; family Diadematidae; genus Diadema; species Diadema setosum. The sequence goes on along the minus strand of NC_092696.1, from coordinate 18,917,793 downwards.
ATTAACAATTAAGGTTATTATAGGGTTAAATTTCTGTTCGGTTTAGCGAGCAAAATGATATAATTTCACGGGAGCTCTATTGTTGCAGAAGTAAATGTCATGGAACTTTGTCAATAACACTTGATGCAACCTCCATATACCATGTATACACAAAATTTGAACCAATAAGCCTTTAAACAGTATCACAATATGATAAAATCAAATTATCACCCCAAATACGAGAAATAAAAACACACACTCACTTGACACACTAATGCAATTGCCACATTAATTACACACAGTAAACACAGACATGATTTACTACAACGAAGTAGTTGTAGATGCACACAAGGAACGTCCCCCCACCCGAAAAAAAAAAGTGCACAGATGTATAATCTTAGATCATCTTAGATCAAAAAATGCCACACAAAACGAACGTAATGCGCTCAATATCATGCAGCTATTACTCACTGACGCTATCATCATAGTTGTTACCAAGCAAACTCCAGTTAGAACATCCGCGATGGCCATATGAGCAACAAAAATATTGTGTTGTTGTCGCGCCTGTTTACGAAAAATGATGGTACATACAATGGCTACATTGAGGGCCACGCCCCCTGCAACAATGACGACGATAATGAAGTAAGGAATATTCTGAGCATAAGCTGTAAAGTCAAAGTTTTCGGAACTGTAGCCAGATTGGTTTCCAAAATCATACTCATAGCAAAAATGTTCTACGAAAGAAACAAAGCAGAAGAGAAATTATTTCACCGCTGTGCCCACTGTCTTTTGAACAACCCTCAAACACCGTGTGACAGAGTAGGACAAGTACAGATGAGCGATGCTAATTTATTTGAATGTTTAGCACGGTATAGCTGGTTTTGATTGTTCATAATGTATAAACCCGTATACCACTTATTGACTGCCAATCACTGATTTTGTCTTGCTTGCACGGCTGAAAAAAAAAGAAAGAAAGAAAAAATAAGGGAAAACCAGAGAAATGAAAATATTAACTGGGGCTGTACAGAGTCGACTAGTCATATTGTCATCAAAACCTGCAAGAGCACATTCGAAATCCACGACTGAACAGTAATGATTACAGCAGTTGACAACGTAATGAATTTCATGTCATGTTGAATAATAACCCTGGTGGTTTTTCATTTCATTTATTGGGCTTGCTTGCCTGTCAACATGTGACGGCTAATCATCATGAATAGGCCTAGTTGTCATTCAACTGTAATAAGAATCAAATTGTAAAGCAGATCTCTGAGAGCTGGCAACGACATTTTTGTTGTACGTTGCCGCTTAAAAGGGCCTAGGCAGAGATAATAGCCAATCAAAATCATGATGCTCTCCGATATACAACTCCCCCCCCCCCTCATCCAGCGTCTATTGACAGTAAATTGCAGTTTTGCCTATCAATCAACTAGTGAACATTATTGTGACTATTGGCACTAGAATATGATATCTTAGTATTAGTTATGTAGGTACCTTGATTCAGGTTAAAATTCATAAGACGAGTGTAATTTCCTGCCAAAATGTCAGTCAGAAATACACAATGTACCAGCAAATTCGTGCCAATAAGGACAGAAGTAGATAACCGATACCTGGTGAATATTTAATGGAGTTCGAGAAGAAATCTTTATTTGAATTTGGCCTGCTGCGACTGTATAGCACAATGGAGCAAAATGACCATTGAACCGAAAACGAAGCAATGGTGTTTCTTACTTTTACCATTTCTCAAGTCCCTTGGTTTCCCCCATGCACTTAAAGTCCCCATAAACGCCCCTTGTATAACAAATCTGTTAATGCCATTCTAGTCTCCAAAATTGTTTTATTGTATCCATACAGATGAAAAGGAAATAAACCTAACCGTTCTTGAAAGAAAAACTGACTGAAGGTCTTTTCTAATGGAAGGCGACTTCATTGTAAAGCTGAATGTATACAAACAGACAAACAAATGGACGGACAGACAGACAAACATAAGGGCAAGAAAACATAACCTCAGCCGGCCGTAGGTTTCAGCTATTGGCTGAACTCTTATGCCCCGATATTCCGATGCCTGGATAAAAATAACGTAATTGGATAATGCCTACTTGATACACAAGAAAACTACGGAAAATTTAAATCCCTTATATTTTCCTGAAACTTTTCTCTTACCTGAGGTCTAAACCCGACGAATAGGCGTACTTTTCGGATTGAAATTTCCCAAAAGATATCTCACCAAAACTATGTATCAGATCATCGAATTCCAAAGGTCCCTTCCGTGGGAAGAGTCAGCCCCCCCCCCCCCCACACACACACAATAACACACACACACACACACACACACACCCACACACGCACACACACACACACACACATTTTTTCCCGTGCTCGGTCGCTGTGCCTAAGTATAAATTTTCGAAATTATTTCACCAGTATATTAGAATGAGAAAACATGTATTTTGTTGAGTTGTTTGGTTTTTTTTTTACAATAAAGAAATGGACAGCATATGTCTTACGTCCGTAATACCTGAACCACAGAATGTATCATATTATTGATCTTCTATTGAAAATAAGCAGGAACACTCTCCCTTCTTCTTGGTCACTATGGACCTTGCTTGTATGTTCCCTATTTACTGAACATTTTCTTGCAACCAAAAATAAAACAGTTCTGCGTATTTGGGATTTAAATCGACCAACGTCTCCTGCGCTCATTTATTCACACAAACCTATTATTATAGCAACAACAACAACAACAACAAAAAAGAACAGAAAAAGAAAAGAAGATCAACCTGGAAGAGATTACTGATATCTTTAGCAACACAAATCCAAGAAGGATGGTGCTAAACTCGGTATAAGTGGTAGGTATATAGTTAAAGAAAAAGTCAGTAAAGGCACAAAGAAGATCGGAGACTTTCCTTCATGACTGGTGAAGGTTATAATCCAGCTTTTTAATGGCCATTTTTTTTTTTCATTCTACCGGAGGAAATAGATATAGACCTTCCAAAACCATATCCTTCTCGGTCACTTCACATCCTTCTAAAAAAGAATTATTCCCCATGTTGAGCCCCGTCCCTTAATAATATATACGTGTACATACATATACAGGTACATATCGTATATGGCCTCTTAGCACGGCAATATAAATTGAAAAGAGTCAACTCATTAACATTTTCTGCTGATTATTTATTCACACAGTTTATAAGGAGGAGACTAAGCAGTATGAACTCTACTGACTGAACAAAAAACAAAATAAGCAAGCAAACAAACAAACAGACAAAAATCCAGGTGTAAATATTACAGTATAAAATATTCCTAAAATATAATTGAAGTAAACAATATCTTTTACAATACTGCACAGATATTAAAAGGAAAAAAATCACGGCCTATCTGTACGGTCTTTGACAAGCTCATTGAGGGAGAGACTTATATATTGCATTTTTACTCACATGGCAACAAATCCTGTTTTAGGGAATATGTAGCGTATAAACAAACAGCTCTATGTCGTAAGAATTATGTGTAGAACATCGGACTTGGTTATAGCCGAGATGATACGCAAATTATCAATTAAAATGTCATAGCTTCATTCGGCTGTTTGGAGATGTGACAGAAACGCAAGGGAGATTACAATGTAAGAACTTAGCAGAATTGAAGAGTGCTACTGTAGGCTTTGTGACGAGTACACTACCCTTTCAGCATCACTATACCTACCGTAAAGAATAAACTATCAAGCATAACGAACTAAAAATATGTATACTTTTATGCAGCTCTATGATGGTTTACTCAATTTCGAGTTATTTACCCACGAGTTCCTGCACAGGATTCGATGCTTCAGTTTGATCATTTGTGACACGATTCACCTTGCACAATTTCAGGCACAATGTTTCCAGTTGTACTTCTACTTCTTTCACTCTGCCGTTTCCCTTTTTGACTACCACTTTCTCATGCAGGCCGCTGTCATTTCAACCATACGATGTGGTCTGACACAATTTTTTTAATGAGTATTCTTTTTATTTGACTTCAATAATCATTGTTGGTATGCATAGATTTGCAAGAATATTATTTACACTGTGTATATTCTGTTGTCCATAATGTTGAAAATGTTATCAATGGTGTTATTCTTTATTGAAATAATAATTGTTAATGGTGTTATTTTGTATTGTAATGGTGAAAAATGAAAAAGTAAATCCGTTATTTTCAAGTACATGTACCAGTACATTTATTAAAATGAATCTTCAAAGTAACGTTCTCTTTGTTGACAGTAAACAACTACGTGAAGACGATTAAAGTTTAGGTATTCAAGGGAACTTAAACTGTATTTCTATAATGCTGTATGACATCAGTTGTGGAACATTGAAACGATATCATTCAAATTGAGGATTTTTGTATGAATGCCTATCACTGTTTATTGAATAACTGAGTCACGTTTTCCTTGCAAATATAACTAAGAAATACTATTTTAGCAGTGAAGTTTTCTCTACAACGATGCAATTCTTCAGCTGGAGCTTAAATCTAGCGACGAGATGATGAAACCGGATCCAGGGTCAAGGCGACATCAACTACATTTTGAGAGGTTAGAAGCTGACATCTCGGTAAAAGCGCTCTGAACTCATGAGAGCGCCACCAGAAGATCATCGGGTTGATGAGGAGTTTTGTTGATATGGCAAGCAGGGTCAGCCAGACAATCCACATGTACAAGAGTGTGGCCGGATCGGCAAGTGACACCAGTGTGAAAACCCACGCCAAGCTCCAGCAGAGCCCGGACGTAATGATGATTAACGCGAAGGTGCGGAGAACGCGTCGATTTTCGGCCAACTTTTGCTTGTTGCGATGAATGTTCTCCTTCCGGATATCGCGCGATATGTCGCGATAGATCAGCCAGTAGGCCACTCCGGTAAGTAGGATGATGCATGTAAGAGTAATCGACATCAGAAACATAGTTCCCTTGCCTTGAATAGGGATTACTGCGAACACTGAACCAAAGAGCAACCAGGCGGCAGCGCAGGTTGCTACGCAACGGAAATTGGTAACTAGCTTACGTGTTCCAAATGGATCCACCCGAACATTGATGTACCTGTAGAGAGCGACGTAGAGAACGCTCATGCTCGAAACCATTGAACCGGTTATCAGAAGTCGGTACGCTGTTGTCAGTCCAATCTAGGAGAAGAGTGCAATAGATATAAGCATTGATATCTATTGAATTGTATTGGTGTGTATTTGAAGACATTGCTTCCAAAAGGCGCTAAATCCATTGAAAGTGATGGATTAATGGATTATTTTTTTTTGAAAAACAAAAGAAACTGGAAAAGTACTCTGATAGCGCAGACCTCCACCAAGCATTTACTTTCCACCCATGATCTTGCTCTTCCAAAAGAGATTTTTTTTTTCTCCTCTACCACTGGAGAAAAGCTCTTTGGGCTCTTCCATAGAGACCAGTGATTTCCACCCATAGGTCTACATGCTGGAAAATTGCCCGATTTCCCAATATAGAAGCCGTTGTTACGTCATAAACCCTAAACTGCACGGCGCGCCTCGCCCTAGCAGAAACTAGAGCACGCACCAAAGACGCTTATCTCTACTATCTTTGGCACGCACTTTAGTGTGCGCATGCAAACCTCAAATACGCGCTGCCTGAACTCCCAAGTTCATTGACCCTGCCTGCCAAAATATCAAAAATCCTTCATAAATTCCCCCAAAATTCTTGGATCACTACCTAAAGTTAATCATTTGTCACTTGTGTCATTCTCAATCTTTCCTGCAAGTTTCATCCCAATCCGTTAACTACTTTTTGAGTTATTTTGCACACGGATAAACTAACTAACAAACTAACTAACGAACAAACCAACGGTAACGAAAACATACGTCCTCCTCCCTTGGCGGAGGTAATAAAAAGAAAAGACAATGAAAGGGGGCTCTTGCGCCTCTCCTTTAATTTTCGATTGTAGGGGCACCATAATTGCGCTGAAATCCCTTTTTTTTTTCCTTGGTTGTCAGCCGACGAAATCCGGAAGTGTTGCCAGCTGATATAATCGGAAGTGGCACCAGATTTTTTTTTTTTCTCTCCCTTTTACGGAATTCCTGGATCCGCCTCTGCAGCTATCATATTTATTGAATATTATTACAATACAAAACATGCATGCGTACAGAACGCATGCACCTTTTACACACAAATGCAAACCCTACATTGAATCAAACACAAAGACACATAGACGTTGACATGTAAAAGCTCATCACGGATGAACGCGACGAACACTATAACACGATTACAAACAGTGACGTAAAAAAAAAAATCCATCAGGCCACACACTATGCCAGATAAAACGCACACATAAATTGTTTGATGAAAACAGCAAAAAAATAAAAAAATAAAAAAAAAGCATTTACCGAGGAATATACCGTCACGGTTGGTACCATACATGCTCCAGTTACAACATCAGCGATGGCCATATTTGCGATAAAAATATTATGTTGTCTTCGCGCCTGTTCACGAAAGAGGATGGTACACAGAATCGCTAAATTGAGAACGACACTAAGTGCGGTTACAATGATGATAACTGAAAAGGGAATATAATCACTGCAAGGTATACTGTCATAGTTTTCAGCACTATATGCTGTTTGATTTTCGAAAGCCATCCTGTACAGTACGGCTTGAATCAAAGCAGGTGCTCTGCCAAAAAAAAAAAAAAAAAAAAAAATACAGAGCGCAAATGACGATTGCTTCCACCGCTGTTTAAAGTATGCATAAATGGTAGAACGCACTCACTGTCTGGTAGCGTTCAACAAGCTGCAGAAATGATATATCATTTCTGTCAACGCGAACAGCACGGTAGCCCATTGTAGTTGTTCACGTGATTTTACAATAATCCGTGTACTATTTAATAATTGACTGTCAATCATTAATTTCACTAAACTAAATAAAACCAGAACATGACAAACAAAGCATTCACCGGCGCAAAGAAACCAATGATCAGGCCTACGTATTCGGAAAGCACTTAGTGGAGCAAAGTCGAAGTAGGTAAATGGACTGTAATGGTCATAGCAGTTGCAGGGTTATGATGAATTAGATACCGTGCTGTTATAAGTGTTATGGATCAACATGCGAAGGCAAATCATTTCAGATTTTAAAGCGGACCCTTATAGGGGACGCAAACAACAGTTAAAGGTCTTAATTGCAAGGACTTTTTCAACGTAAAAGGGTGTTCACAGAAATAACCAATCAGAATTCCCCTGCTAATGGATGTAAAAGCCCCCCCCCCCCTCCAGCTAGGCATGTTGACTATAGCAACAGATTTTTTTTTTTTCATTTGCTGTTTTGCCTGATAATCAACCTATCAACATTATTGCGCAATCCTCTCTAGAAAATTTCAGAGCCCATACCTATCTCCATAAGTCAGAGCAATCAGAAGCAAAATCGGCCCAGAAATGACAGAGAGTAAGCAAATCTTATCCTTTCGAGCACAATCAGCCTATCAACATTATTGCATAGATTTCAATGTCACTCAATTTTTTTTTTTTTTTTTTTTTTTGGTCAGTAGTTGAACTTTGCATGGTCAAACAGAGACACTTTCCTCTCGTAGTATGAAATACCGTTTGGTTAAGAATGGGCTGTCAACATAAAATTGGTAACAAGAATAGAATTAAAGCTAAGAGTGATCATCAAAGTAAAAATATGCCAGTTGCGATTGCATTAAAGGAATGACAAGTAAATTCAGCACAGAAAAATACTATTTTCTTTTTACCATATTATACCTTTCGACATTGTATTGGACTTATTTTTACCCTTTCGGCCATCACAAGACGTTCCTTAGCTGATAAATTTTGAGAGACAGGAGAGAGAAAAGCATTTCGTGAAAGCATGTAATCGACTAAACTGGCAGATTAAAAAGGTACGCATCTTATATACTATATGATATAGATGATTATGTGTGTGACGGAGGAATGACTCGCAGACGTTGGAGTAATGTTCACTATATAGCCTTTTCTCCCAAGCTTTCGACTGAGTTACTGGTCTTTTTCAACCAATTTGCATGCATTTGAACAAAATAAGGCAAAAACAAGGCAAATTCAAGGTAAAATAAAAGGCCAATCAAAAGGAATATAGACAGCAACATGACACTCACTCAAATTTGCATACTAGTACATTTGTGTTCTTATTCTGTTCTGTTTGTTTTTGAGTTTGTTTTTTTTTTTTTTAGTGATTTTGCCAGATTAGTTCTAGGGATATAAATCGGAATCCAGATGATGCAATTCTTGCATCCTTTATTATTTTGAGATATTCAAGATGGTATGCATGTATGCAAGTATCTTCTGGCGCTATAACCCCCTCCCCACCACCCCGTTACATGAAATCGCCGCAACTGGTTGTCACCATTTGTAATGATGTTCTCAGAATACATTAAGTCAACTACAATTTTGAGATTCAGCAAGTGTACGATATTGTAATGATGTGACTGTTTTCATGCTGTAATTTGCCTTTATAATTTGTCAAGATGTTAAAGTTATTTTCACTCGTTTTATGTTCCGAGTGCTGTTCTTGTATGCTTTATAGATCCTTTCATCAGAATAGATGTGTAAATTCGTTCTAGGACAGTTACTCCTGGACATACCCAGACCCGAGACCCTTCCTTTGACTTTGATCCTAATCCTAAAACCCTGATTCCAGCTCTGACCCTGGAAGTCTAATACTGAATATAATCCAGTCACCAACGGGTATTTGTCCTTAGGAGTAAATGTCTCAATACTGACGAAATCAAATGAATTGAAATGAATAAGGGCTTTTACTGTCGGCTCTTAATTGGCACACATTAAATGCATCCTAGTTCCTACAATTTTCCCCCATTTGTTTCCTTGCTGACCTTGTGGGACGTACTATATCTGGACATAATGACGCGTGAATAAGGGAAACGTACTCTTTTCGTTGTCATTTCTTTTTTATTTCCTATTACTCATATTAATGAACAATGTCCTAAGTGTGCCTTTGTGCGATTCAAAAACGTATTCATTTTCTTTCTTCAAGTCGAAGAAGATACATTTCTCAGGTTCTATAATCGATCATAATCATTCGTTACCATTCTATAAGTTTGAGTTAAAATAAACATACATCGTAGATACCAATTATTGCTCCCAACCACGCCTTGTAAATGTGTTTAGATAATATGTGACATATTCATTAATCTTATCTGTTCTGGACTCTATATTCCAAATTGAAATTAATAGCTAATCAATGGCTTTCTTTAGGAGAGAGAATTTTCCCAAGCATTCTGCAATAGAGTGCACCGGATGGTTGAATTTTAATTTGAAACAAAAAAGAGTGGAGCAGTACATTCCCTTCCTCCACATGTTCCCCGTTTCTTTGTTCCCCACCCCTTTTGATATTTCATTCTTAAATGATTTGATCAATAAATGAGAAATCACTCAAGAATTAGACAGTGTTACAGTTTTGTTTGTTCGGAGGATTTAGGCCCACTTGCATTCAAATAAAACACGCACACACACAAACACACACACACACACACACACACACATAGCACTTGTTGGACTGCAATTTCAGAAAACCTTCGACCATTAGTATGCATTAAATGCGAGTCTTTCAATCTCAAGTAGATGTAAGTTACAGTTCCCTCGCGTGGAAGGGGGGGGGGGGGAGGAACCACCGTCCCCTTGTGAAGATATTTCTGCATTCTCCCTGAAAATATTTTTGTGTATGGTCGTGAACTGTGCTTACGTCTATACATTTTCACTGCAATCCTTCATTGAAAGTAAAGAGTGAATATCTTCGGTAACACAAATCCAAAGAGGATGATGCTGAAATCTGCGTAAACGATATAAGGTCATATACGCACAAAGGTGATCTGGGACTTTTCTCCATGACCTATACATACATCATAATAATATTATTAAAGGTAACACATTGATACTGCTTCTATTCCGTACTCAGCTCTGCCCCTTCACTCTCTAATTTTTTCTAATGTTGAACCCTCCTCCCCCCCCCAAAAAAAAAAAATATATATATATTACCAATTTATAACATAACAGAAGAAACTGAAAGGAAAGTCATGACAAAAAGAGGAATCACAGATAAATCTTTGTCACAAGATAATGTTTTGATTTTATATCGTATTTACTCATTCTTTCTGTAAACAAAGAGGTTAATGAGTGGTGTTCATGTAAACTGCATCGTCACAACAGAAGAGAACTGTAAATTACACCGTGTTGAATTAAGTCGGAGGAACAGTTTACAATACCGTATTGTATGATGGAATTGAAGGAAAGAGGCACGGACAATGATTCCGGTATTTAACGATGCTCATTAAAGGACCAATTCACCTTCGTGTGCATGTGGATTGAGTGAATGCTGCGATATCAGTAGAACACATCAGTAAAAGTTTGAGGAAAATTAGACAATCCAGTAAAAGTTTATAATTTTTAAGTTTCTGCAAAGTCACGGCTGGATAGGGAGACCACTGCCGTTATGATGTCACATGCGTAGAACGATTTAAGGGAAATATTACAATGATTCAACAAAATTTCATATGCTGAAAAGAAGTAGACATTCCTTGGCTTCGTACTGAGGTATATCAACGGTAATATTATTCCCACAACCTTTTCAAAAGAGGTAAGTCAAGTGCTCTTTTATTAGTGAAAATATACGCTGAATTCTCTTTGATTTTTTTTCTTACATCGTTCTAGACAAGTGATTTAAAAGCTGTAGTAGCAGACTTGTCATCCAGGTACTAAAACTTAAAAATTTCATGGTTTTTAAAGGGATTGTCAAATTCTCATTCAACCTTCACTGATAAGTTCTGTTAATATTGCTGCATGCATTCTCTCATTCCACATTTACATTTCCATGTATGAAGGATGGACCTGTACTTTAAAGGAATTATAGACCTAACACAACATTTTAACAATAAAAAATAGAAAAAGCAAAAGGAGAATACAAGCAAACTATCATTAAAAAATACGTACAGGACATCGAAGCCGGGGAAATTATCAGCGATTGTAATGCCATGATTTCCTCTGCATGGAAGTGTGTCAAGATCGCTACAGCTGTATAATACATGAACCCTAAAGCACCTCTACCTAAAAAGAACCACATTTAATAGAAAAAAAAAATAAGTCTGTAGATTAATATTATGCAGTTCGAAGATACACCCTTTTTCTCAATTTCGATTCATGAAAACACGAGAATTTGTGCATAGGATTCGGTGCTTCCATTTGCATCTTATCTGTGACATAGTATATCTTTATTGACATGTACAATTATCATGATTATGGGACAATTTAAGCCTATAATCTCTCTATTGACCGTACCCAAATAAATAAACATCAAGTTTGAGTCCTGGAGGGAACTTCACACATATAACAATTGGTACATGCAGATTAACATTTTGAACGCTTAGGTAGAATTTCTAAGAGTTTTGTGTTTCGGTTTCTTTTTTTTTTTTATTGCTGCCACTATCGTATGGAAATAAATGAGTCAAGTTTTCTCCAAAAATTCAAGTAGGCAGCAGACATGTTCAGCTGTAAAGTACATTTTACCACCATACTATTCTACTGCCTGGAGGGTAAATCTAGCGACGGGATGATGCAGGTGTGTCCGTAGTGACTGCGACCTTTACGACATTTCGAGAGGTTAATTTTTGAAGACGACACCTCGGGAAAAGCGCCCTGAAATCATGAGAGCGCCACCAGAAGATCATCGGGTTGATCAATAGTTTTGCTGCTATTGAAAGAAGGGTCAGCCATACAATCCACGTTAATAAGAGTTTACTAGAGTTGACCATCGCCACCACTGTGTAAACCCATCCGATGCTCCAACAAAGCGCGGAAGAAATAATGATTAGCGTGAAGGTGCGGAGCACGCGTCGGTTCTCGGCCAACTTTTGTTCGTCCTGAATGTTCCCCTTTCGAGTGTTTCTCGAAATGTCGCGATAGATCAGCCAGTATGTAACTCCCGTAATAAGGATGATGCATGTGAGAGCTATAGTCATGGCTAGCATCTGACCAGTGTTGTTAAGGTGGATGACCGCAAATATTGGAACAAACAACAACCAGGTGGTAACGCAGGTTGCTACGCAACGGAAATCGGTGACTAGCTTCCTTGTCCCAAATGGATCCACTCGAACCTTGATGTACCTGTAGAGAGCGACGTACAGAACGCTCATGCTTGAAACCATAGAGCCGGTTATCAGCAGTCGGTACGGACTTGTCAGTCCAATCTAGGAGAAGTAAAGTGAATATAATCAATTATACTTATTGAAAAGTATAATATATTCATGCGTTTCTGTATCTTGGACACCCTCAGGTATACTTGTCCCAATTTCTACTCACTCGTAATATCATGATGTCACAGGCATCCCCACACGTGTATCATCAACTACTTTTTTTTTGTCAGTGATCTTTTTATTAATTCCATTTCCTTTGAAAATATAACAATTCCAAAAAAAAAAATACACACATTCTACATAACATCTGTCATAAATGTTCCTACAATTATGAGACATAATCCATAATCCATAAAACAAGAATAAGCATTCAATTCATTTTAAGGCAGAAATCATACAGAAGAAAGAAAATAGAATGAATTATCCGATCATACCTTTTTAACTATACAAGACAAACAAGAAAAATTCATATGCAATTGTTTATAGGCAATTTAGCCAAACACTAGAAAAACAGGAAATGAAATTTCTATTATATTAAAAGAACAATAACAACAACAACAACAACAACAAAAACCACTCTCATTCCCACCTTTCCACCATACCCAACCCTCAACTACTCATTACTTTTATACCCCCCCCCCCAAAAAAAAAAGAAACCGTCCCTCTCATCTCTAAACCACCTCCCCACCCTCTACACCACATCCACCTCCTTACCCGAGACAGACACACTCCCTCTCATCCCTAAACCACCTCCCCACCCTCTACACCACATCCACCTCCTTACCCGAGACAGACACACTCCCTCTCATCCACCCACCCATTCACACACCCACCCTGCACACACATCCACTTAAACACACATCCACACCCCCCGCACACACATTCACTTAACACAACACACAATTATTTCTGCTCGCATTCAGAACATAAATAATTATACTACTTATGCTTATGATTATGCTACATACACACACAATACATGCATGCACATACACATATTATACACACAATATACATGTCCACATACCTGCATGTATATTTTATATACACAATACTTATCTCTGAACTCAAAAATATTTAGAGAAAAAAAAAATCAGTGATCAAACACATACAAAAGGGGAGAAGTACGAGTGCATAAATAAACTAATCCTTTACAAATTATTTAAACATTCCCATTTCACCAAATGCAAACCCGGTTTATTTCTTCTAATGGCAATATCATTCTCTTCCTTTCGACATATCATTAATGTCTTTTTTAATTCTGCCAATGTCGGTGTTATTAACTGTGACCTCGCTTTATATAACATATATCTAACTATAAGAATAAGAGTGTTGTACAATTTGATTCTGTGAGAAGTTCCTTCTAAACCGATATGTACATCCCGCCAAACTAAATTACATAACTCTTCTAACTGAAAGAACTCAATGAAATCATACCATAAAGATTTAACTTTTTCACAGTTCCAAAATAAATGCGAGTAAGTTTCAGAGCTTTTTCCACAAAAGAAACATAAATTATCAGCCACAAAACCAAACTTTAGGAGCTGTTCCTTGGTATAAATCGCCCCGTGTAATAATTTATATTGAAATTCTCTTAAATCTCCACTCAAAGTTGAAATTCTGGGCCTTATAAAAAAAAAAAAGAATCTCTCATACTTTTATCAGCGAAAACAAATTTTTGTGTCCATCTCTAAATTCTAAACAGTAAGACTGCTTTAAAAGAGACACGCAATATGAATAGATCTTCCTGGATTGTATCTTTTTTAAATCTGTAATTTGTCCAAAAAACTTTAAAGGTATATAAAAATCATTGACATCTACTTCATACCAATTGCATAAGATTCCATCATATTTCCCACTTTTCAAAATGGACTCACAAAGACTCCATACATAAGCAATATTTTCACTTTGTAAACCTAAACTTTGAAAATAACTAATTGGTCTTATAGATTGTTTATCAAGTAATTGTTCTAAATGATAAAGATTCCGCTCATATAAATCCGCATTAAATGTCATTTTCCCTCTCAATAAAAAATCTTTGTTATTAAACATAATTGGATTAATTTTCCCTTCTTCAAAACTTCTGCAGTTATATAAATCTTCCCAGGCAGCTAACATTTCTAAATAAAACGATGGTGCCTTAAGTGAATTTTTTTTGTTGTCTCATAATTGCAAAGAAATAAAATTCTACCTCCTACTGCTTTAAAACTGTGATGAAAATATACTTTCCATTTCCTATTTCGTTCTCCATACAAAAGTCTTTTTACCCACATCACCCTCTGAGTTTTCACAAACAATTCAAAATTCATCATTCCCAATCCACCGTCCTTGTAATCCTGATACATAATGGTTCGTTTGACGCGATCCTTGCCCTTCCGCACAAAATCAAAACAACTTTTTTGAATTTCATCAAACAACCATTTTGGAACAACAGAGGATGACGCCACATAGGTAAATTTAGATAAAGCATAAGTTTTAAGTAAATGAATTTTCCCCATGATGGTGAGATCTCTTTGCTTCCACCATCCCAAAAGTCTTTTAACTTTACTTAATATTTCTTTATAATTAACTTCCTCCATTCTCTTCCTTTCTAAAGCAAATGTAATCCCTAAAATCTTAATTTCTGTAATTATACTTCCAAACTGAAATTGTGCTACATTCTCTTCATCCTTACCAATAACTAAAACCTTCGTTTTATCCATATTAACCTTTAAACCACTGACTTCCGAAAAAAAAAACTGAAATAAATTTTGTAATAACCTAACTGACTCTTTATCTCTTATAAAAATTTTCATATCATCAGCATACAGTATCTGCTTTACTTCAAGATCACCAAGATCAATCCCTCTCAAGGTAGTCTCATTTCTCAAAGCATGTGCCAAAATTTCAATGACTACTAAAAATAAATAAGGTGATAATGGGTCACCCTGACTCACACCCCTTTCTATTCTAAAATAACCGGTTGAAAACCCCTCATTCATTACACAGCTGCTACATTAACACACACACACACACACACACACACACATACACTTTACACACTAATACACACAACCACAATGTGTAATAGACCAGAACACAGCAGATCCCACATAAATGCACACAATGAACACTTACAATAAAATACACCGGAATTAGCCATCACGCAAGAGAAATGCCACACAAAACACGCTAAGAAGCAGTTGGTAAAATGTTACTTACTAAACTTTGCATGACAATCAGTAACAGGCAAGATCCAGTTAATACACGTAACCACATAAACCAGAACACAGCAAATCCCACATAAATGCACAGAATGAACACTTACAATAAAATACGCCTACGCAGGTATAAACCATCACGCAAGAGAAATGCCACACAAAACACGCTCAGAAGAAGTTGGTAAAATGTTACTTACTAAAGTCTGCGTGACAGTCAGTAACAAGCAAGATCCAGTCACAGCATCAGCGATGGCCATATTGGCGATAAAAATGTTGTGTTGTTTTCGCGCCTGCTCACGAAAGAGGATGGTACACAGAATCGCAATGTTTAGAGAAACGCCTGGTGCGGCGATGATGGTGATAATGAAATATGGAACATTCTCAATGTAATGTATAGTGTCATAACTTTCTACACTGTATGCCGTTTGGTTTTCGAAAGCCATTCTGTACGATACGAGTAAATCAAAGCAACTGTTCTGCCAGAGAAAATAGGATACAGGCAAGCATTCGCTCCACTACTCTTTCCACTTCGCAGCAACACGCATGCAGTCACCGTCTGGCAGTTTTTTAAAAGCAGAAATGATGATTATGATAACATTTATATGTGAGTTAGCACGGTAGCCTGTGTTGGTTGACCATAATTATGACTCTACAGAAACATGTTTAATAGTCTGCATTAACTTTCTCTTGCTTGAAGTACTACCGGGGGAAAAAAAAGGGGGGGGGGAAAGTTCCTCACAGAACTACTTTATTATAACCCTGTGTAGACATAAAAGCGTAATAGAACGTCGAAGTATGCTTTTTGGGGACCGTAATAATCAGAGCAGTTGACAACGTAATGGATTAGATATCAATCATTTAGTAATGATATTGGAGATCCTGCGAATGGCCAATAACGGCGCATGTCTACCTATCAACATGTGAAGGCTAATTATTGCCACTCAACTGCTCGTACACGTCAAATTTCAAAGTGATCTCAGCAAAGCAATCTCATTCATCAACAGTAAAAGGCTTTCAAGAACGCGCATCTTTTTTTTTTTTTTCATGAAATAATGTACACAGAAACAACCAATCTGAATCAGGTTGCTTATCTACGTACAAGTCAAATCCGGGAACGATGCCCAAAAATTTGCGAATTGGCAATGCTTTGCCTATGAATCAACCTGTTTGACATGTGAGCCGTATTTGGTAATTCTATATAGACTGTGATAGAGATAACTCTTTGATGGGGTCAAAGTTCGAAGGTTGATCGTCGTAATTATCATGTGTGTCAGTAAAATTGCTCTACTGCGTCCGCAGTTTAAGTACTGGCAATGGAAGTCATGACGAAACAACATATATTTTTTTTTTATCTTCTTATTTTCCTCATGTCCTCATTGGCCGTTGCGCTAATTTTCCGTTTTTTACATTTGCATAAAACGTTGCTTATACAAAATATTTCTTATTACATTGCATAAGTCATGATAACACACTTAGGGCCTAATCCCGGACAGCATAATCAGATTAACACAAAAAATGATAATTGCTATACTTTTCTATACCGCGCACAGCACAATTTATAGATTATCTTTATAAAGCCCGTTCCTGGTCATTGGATGCATTATTTCCAACCAGCACTACCGGTGTGAGTATTCACTCAGGACCGCTTCCTGGGGAGCATTCCAGCCAGCCGCCATTTATTGAAGGTATTGCTTACATTTGGAAACAGTAATTAAAAAAAAATAAAAAATCACATTCGATGCATATGTGTAGGACAGCTGTGTCACAAAACATCCTTCCATATAAAATTTTCGAAATTAAGCATAAAATATAAGGAGAAATCATTATTTTTTTTCTGTAAACCATAACTAAACTCGGTTTAGTCTGGAAACGTTCTTATCATAACTATTGTTCACATTTTGTACATTTAACAATCCTTAACATCCGTAATTCTGGTCACGTTTTTAAAATTGGTTGTTTCTATCTTTAACTCATATTTTAGAACTATTTTGAAGCACTAATTCTGGGTTTTTGTTTCATCTGCAACTTGTAAATTATGCCTTTTACATGTGAGCACTTGCTGATAAACAGACATAAACATTATCATCCTATCGGGTTCCAGCTCCTTGGTAGAGAGCCACAGCAATGTGGACAAAGTGTCTTGCTGATGGGCAAAAGTGTTGGGCTTCCTTGGGCATGAACCCACGAACCCAAACATCGTGTGATTTAGAGACGAGAGCTCTCCTCCACTCTGCCATAAAAGCCCCCAATTAACGGTAATTCCCAGAGAATAACTGACATAATGTCTACTATAGCAGATACAAATTGTAATCGGTCGGAAAAGTAATTAAGGTTACCGTCTTATCTGTTATTACTACCGGTATATATATCATGCGTAGTATGAACGGGTATCGTTGAATTTGCAACAAACTGGTTAATATTTAGATATCGTAATTTCCAAACCGAAGTACCGAACCAAGTAACTCGAAAATACGTGTTGAGCAGCAGATTATTTATACACATTTGGTTGTCAGATTTGAAAAAAAAAACCCACAAACAAAATGATAACAGCAATAATTCAATAGTGCATAGTATCATAATAAAAGTGATGACGTAGGATCAGAACAACGATGGATCTTCAGTAGTTGAATAATTGGGCATGCAGACAATGTTGAGTGGGAATATCATCCCGTCTTTGTATGGGAAGTATTTAATAAAAATCTCCTACAGGAAGAAAAGAAAATGTGACACATGATGTATCACGTACTTTGTTGATTCAACGGCAAGTGCATCAGCATTGACAGGTCGATTGCCATCTCGGTTTTGCATATCAAATTTCTCTCGACCGTGTGGAAATCGCCTTGCTCCAAAAGGGTCTAGAAAATTGCAGAAAGTCTATGTTCCGCTGCACTTGGGATGCACAGTCACGTGAGATGATTCGGTCTTGTGTGCGTGTGTGTGTGTGTGTGTGTGTATCTGTGTGCTTGTGTGTGTAGTTTTTCCTGTCAACTGTCTTTTCCGACCGCCAAATGCCCTGTATGCGAATTATGTCAAGACGCTGTGAGACAAAATCTGCCCAGTCATGCGCCGTTTGATCATCGGTTTCGAGAAAGAGCTTTTGTCTTAATTATTCCTTGCGGTAGTTTTTTTTTTTTTTTTCAAAATGGAGTCAGTCTCCTCGCATTTTTCGAACTCTTCAGACGACGAGGCAGTTTACGAGCCTCTGACACCAGGTTATGTGCTTGTACTTTTAGTACCCCTCGTACTGTTGGCAGTTGTCCTCAATGGGGCCATACTAGCGGTAGTGCTCTGCCAGAAAAGAGTGAGGCAGCAGCACAACATCTTTGTATTCAACTTAGCTCTGGGGGACCTCTTTGGCTCCGTGACGATTCTGCTGCCGTTTGCTTCAAACGATGAGGTGAGTGAGTACACTTTTTTTTTTTTTAACAAACTCTTTAAAGGGATCGTATAGTTTTTGTTGAGACTTATTTTTTTTAATGGCTGAGATATCCAAAACAGAGCGATTGTCATAAAATGTTGGACCCACATTTTATAACGATCGCTTTGTTTCACTTCCTTTTGGGATTTTTCAGTTATTCCAAACCCGATTTTCATCAAATAAACTTTGAATTCCTCTTAAAGTTGTATGCTGTACTATTCTATAGGTGTTTTCTTGGTATCTCGCAAAAAGTTAAAAGCCCAATTCTCATCTCCACCAATACTTTACCATCCATTTAAAGTAGGGATATTTACCTTTCGCCATTTAAAGAGAGAGACAGAGAGAGAGAGAGAGAGAGAGAGGACGATCACATGAATGTTAAGTTAGAATGACTATGCAGATCCATTATGGCAATGGTATAATGACAGTATTTAACTGGATGATATGCAACCTGTATTATCATTACCAACGCTGTTCATGTGGTACTTGATATCTTCCCTGGCAGTGAATTAATATTGATAAAGGAATAATAATGATAAAAGTAATATTGATGGTAATAATGATGATGATGATAAATATGATAATGTTAAAGGGATCGTACAGTTTTGGTTGAGACCTAATTTCAGGTTTCTAACATTTTTTGGTGAGATAATGAGAAATCTCTTATGAAATATGAAAGAGCATGTAATTCTATGAGGAATTCAATATTTATTTGATGAAAATTGGTTTTGAAATGGCTGAGGTATCCAAAAAATAGCGATTCTAATGAAGTGTGGGACCCACACTTTATTACGATCGCTTTGTTTTACTTTGTTTTTGGATGTTTCAGTCATTCCAAACCTGATTTTCATCAAATAAACTTTTCATTCCTCTTAAGATGGTATGCTCTGTACTATATCTAAGTTTGTTCTTGATATCTCGCAAAAAGTTAAAAGCCCAATTCTCATCTCCACCAACGCTGTACCATCCCTTTAATGACATAAAAATAACAATGAAAATTGAACATATTTCGTGATTATTTTTCTTATTTCTATTTCATTTAAATAGTTATTAATTTGTCTTTTTCACTTGAATAGGGGCACCCTTGTAGAAGACATCTTGTCTCTTGACGAATGACAATGAACTCTAAGGACCGGAAACTTGCGTTTCTGAATTAATAGCAACGTTTAGAATAGTGTGTCTAAAGTGCTCGCATCGGGATATTGTGGGACTGTTGCTATAAAATAAGACAAATATCATTTTGTACACTTGATCTATCAAATACTCTTAACAGAACCTAATTTGTGGTAACGAGCATACTGAGTCGTGTTGACTATGTGCACGCTATTTTTTTTTTTTTTAAGTGGACTACTACTACTACTACTTCTATTATTGTTTTACTGTTACTACAGTTGCGCTGTAAATAATAGCACTAATACTACTTTACAAAGCTGCAATCAAATATCCCCTTTTACTATCCTATAACACTTTTTTTTTTCTTTTGGAGAACGAAAGGACAGAATAACAAATACCAAGTGATCGAAACAAATCGTAGTGTGGGAGTACTGGTATACACACCACATTCAAATCACACCTTGTTTTGAGGAATATCTCAGGTAGATATGAATGAAGATTAATCTTGTGTGTGTGTTTTTTTTTTTTTTTGAAGTATTGATCTTGAAATTAGTGTGTTTTTTTTTTTTTTTTTTTGGGGGGGGGATGTGGCTACTTGGACGAGAAACCGCTTATCTTTGGTTATCATGTACATAGATAAATGGGTGATGGTTTTCGCGTTGAAATTTGTTGTTGTTGTTGTTGTTGTTGTTTTCCATAATATAATTCGGACAGAATTTTGAGGATGATACCCGCCGCATCTGGTACTGTTGTAGAATGGCGTCTACCATCACTTATTTCCTGGTCGCAGCTTACCGCTTCCTTACCGTGAGAATCGACCCATTTGGTACCCAACGTCTCGTCACATCGCCGAGGTGTATCGCAGCTTGCATCTTCACTTGGCTCCTTACATCCCTGCTCTTCTTTGAGAAGGTCTACGAGAAGATCAACGTCATTGTAGCTGTCTTTACTTGTTTAGTTATTCCTCTTACCGGAATTTCGTACTACCTGATATATCATGACATTTCCCGAGGCTATGGTCGCGATGGACCGATACAGGATCCGAAGATTGCCGAAAACAGACGAATCCTATCCACTTTCGCCACCATATTCTTCACTACGGCCCTTTGTTGGTCTCTGCCCTTGGCAGCAATAGTCGTCTCCGAAGTCAAGGGTGAAGAAACTCCTTCATGGATTGGAGAAGCCAGCGCCACACTGCTGCTATTAAACCTCGTGATCAACCCTCTCATCTTCTGGTGGCGTTCGAGTGAATTCCGTGCACTACTACCATGTTGTGCCTCGATGAGGTTGTGCTCCAAGAACGCTGTCAACGTTGCATCAGTTTCTCGCGAAGATTCGAGCATCCCTTGATAGGCATAGCTTACTTGATCATTGCGAGGCATCCTTGCATTTAAGAGAACATTTGTCAACTTGCAAGCACGTATACTCCAATTGCCAAATGCCTCTTAATGTCTCAAGGACCATTTATCTCCTCTCGTTGAAAACAGTATATGATATGTCATCAACTTTCAATCTTTTGACGATTCTATCAAGATTAAACCTGTTGAGGATGATGATGAACATCGTTTTAACGATGTAATAGCAATGTTTATTATTGTACATATACACAAAGCATTCAACGTCATTATATTTTGACTCGAAAAAGACACAGCATTGGAAGATAGAAACCGTCTTTCAGCACCACAGGTGAATAAACTTCTTGAAGTCTGTTTGAGGAGCACATTGCTCACAATGGAACGAATCACTACATGTACCTGCAAATTCAAAGAATGGGCAATGGGGTCACCAGTCTCTCCTATAGTGTGTGAAACCTTAACATGGAACAGCTGGAACAGTTAACTATCAAATCTGCACCACACTTTCTTTGGTGTGGTATCGATACGTCTATGACACACTAACTAAACTCAAGAAGGAAATCGCACATGAATTTACAGATCATATCAACTCATTAGACCCAGACATGAAGATCACTACAGAGGAAGAAACTGACCGATCTCTGGGTCATCTCGACGTATCTTAATTGACTGTGATACAGCCAGATGGATCCCTGGACATCATGATCTATCGCAAACCATCCCACACAGATCAGTATGTCAACGGTCAACTTTCGGTCTAATTAACCCCTTTAACCCGTTCATATAGCCTCGTTTGCTGTGAAGTTGACAACATAAGGTGTGTACCATACTTCAGCCCTTAAAAGTGCTATGTTGATTTTTACAGCCAAAAATCGCGTAAGGTGACAGTGTTTGACTTCCACGTGTATAAACTGGTAAAAGGTTATATTTTTTACTCCTCTTATTTATCAGTACAGTGAAAATTCTCAGGACTGCCTCCCTTTAAGAAAGTTAAGAAACAGTTTAGCAAAGGTTTAGCAACAAATTTCTGAGTTTTACTACCATTTCGAAATTCACCATTACCATAACCACTAGATTTACTGCTGATTCTTAATTTGGCAGCACGTTTGAAACAAGAAATATTTTGTTTTTCCCTCAACTTTGATACTTGCTTGTCACTTTTATCTGCTTTTGTGAGGAATTGATGAATTAAACTTGTATCCTCCTCCAATATAGGATATGCAGTGGATTCAGAGCAAACCTAACAATGGCAAGATCATTTAGCAGCAATATTATACACGCCGTCCTTCTGCAGTTGATGGAATTAACTGGTATGAACGTCTGCCTCCTCCGTATGGGCTAAGTGCTTCAACGAGAAATGGTAACAAGAATGACCTCAATATGACAGAAAAAAATATTTACGAGTTGCAACTAGCTGTAGTAATGATTTTTTGCAAGTAACTGTGGATATGATCTCTACTTTAGTAACATGAAGGATCGTTCAATGAGCAAATTGACAATTACGTCAGGACCTAATAACATGTCTGGCTCAAAAATGAAAATAAGACCACGTTTGATACTCAACCTTGGTTCCTTTTTATAATACCGACTACGAGTTAGAGGTAAACTTCCTGAACACGCTGTGGCATTATGAAGGGGGTGAGACAAACATTCAGTCGAGTCTTATGCTGTACGTGTAAGAGAAGATTAACCAGTTAAAAAACATCAACAACGGGTGATCGAGGAAAAATGATGGATTCTAATTATCGTGTAAATGGTAAATCACCTTTGACAGTTTAATTACGGCAGCCCACTATACAGGTTAATCTTTTTGCCAGTTGAGCGGCGAAGCTATTATGTCTTGTCTTTTTGTTGCTGAATGAAGTCATTTTTGGTCTCTAACAACTTTCCTAATTCCATGAGTGAACTCCAATCACAGAATTTTAACCATATATATATATATATATATATATATATATATATATATACATATATAATTATATAATCATACATCATATAGGTTTTTGCCGGGCCAATTTCCCTTCATATATATAATTATATAATCATACATCATATAGGTTTTTGTCGGGCCAATTTCACACTTTTCTTATTATTCTCTTTATCTTTCTTGACCTTTAATCGCAAATATCTCCATTTGGCAAATATGGACTTATCGGTTTTTGCAAACAAACTCTTCATATATAGCCATGCATCATATAGGTTTTTTGGGCCAATTTCACACTTTTGTCAATCCATTTGATAGAAAGTTCATTCAATTTAGAAAAACAACTCGGTATCGCACAGTCTGTCTTTCAAAATTGCAATTTGTGCGTTCAATTCAGCATTTCGATCAATGAAATTTGCCCATGTGGCTTTCGAATTCGTAAAAGCAACATTCAAATTGGCTACTTCATTCAAATTCGCCACCACTCGAAGAAAAGGGTTTTTGAGTCTTTTAATTTCGCGAATTAGCAGTCAAATTCTAAACATTTTCATTCAAATTAACGTAATGATATTTATTTTTGAAAAGGTGAGAACATTTAAACGTTTGTATTTCTATGTGACTTTTTGTTTCATCCACACACCACTGTTCAGCAGTAAAAGTACATTTTTGACCCCATATAACTCGAGTTTGTTGTTCTGTGACGCCCCTTTTCTTTCATACATACCATTTTAGGCCTACGTGCACCGATACTATATATTAACTTCATATTCTTACAGTCATGACAACTCAAGTTAGATACAGACGTATATCTAAAGAAGACAGAGAAAGAATTATCGGAATATTAAAATCAACCTGGACTTCCTAGAACTGGCCGACACACTCGGAACAAAGCGCTCAACGGCGAGATAAGTTCAGACTTGGAGACTCAATAGGCACATTGAAAAAATAAAACTGTTGCCAAAATCTCTAAAATGAATTCGAAAATATGAAATGTAATGATGCTTATAAAAACAATAACTACATGTCTGTATATTGAAAAAAATAAAGAAAGAACCAAAACATAAACATGCGTGCTAAATTGACTGCAAAAGATGTTAAATTGGATGCCCCCAAAATTAATTTGAATGAACGAGCGCAGCATCTACGTGATCACATGACTATATTATTCTAAATTGAATGAACGAATAACGAAATGGTGCTTGGTTTACGAATTTCAATTGAAAAAGTATTAATTAAAATGAGGCTAATGGTAATTTGAATGCAGTAATGAGGAATTTGACTGACAAAAGTGCGAATTTGGCCGGAAAAACAAATAAATACACATAAAGCATTAAACTGAGTATGTGAATTTAATTTATACACTCACATAAATGAGGCGTACAACTCTCTCTTATTTTTTTCTTTCTCTCTCTCTCATTCACTTCCCACTTTGGATCCTCAATATTTCGAAAACTATGTATCAGATATAAATTATTATCCATAAAAGTAATAGCTGAATAGTGTACAATTTAGTTGGAGGTGATTTGAATATGAAAACCTATATCAGTTTCACAAAAATCCATGATTAATTTCAAAGCTAGGTTCCAGATTTTGGTCAAATTTTAACCCTCTGTACAAAACCTGAACTTTATACAGGAACTAATGATGTGTGTGTGAGTGTGTATTTACAATGACCCTGAACAATGGACATGGATACCACCTGTTCAGAGCTCTGCTTGAAGGCACATGAATGCTTTATTAATCATTCATGATGAATTGCCCTGGGCACTGCTAGTCTGAATTCATGGCAAAGGGTGAAATGCATGCACATGCACAAAGTAAGCACATGTTTCCATGTGCTGCATACACCACATTTCAGAGTGAATAAAGACTACCTGTGAAAAAATCGTTTTAATGAAATTCCTCATGAAGAAATAATGGAGCATTCAAATCCTGGTCTTTGTCCAAGATCATTGTCTGGGTGTCAACTACACAGTCTCATACACACCCATTGACTTCTGCACAACGTGAAAGTTTAGTACATATGGTTGAAAATAGAGCAAAATTTGAAACCTAACTGAAAAATCAATGTTAATGAAACTGAATCATGCTTTCATTTTAAACTTGCCTCCGACAAAATTGTGCCCTATTCAGGTATTGCTCATATCAATGTCAGTGTGTTCTGATGTATAGTATTTGAGCTGTTAAGGATCAAAAGTGGGAAATGTTTTTTTTTTTTGTGTAAAACCTAGTATCTCTTTCTGTCTTCATGAAAGCGGTTTTTTTTTGGTTCTTTCAGCTCCACACATCACGACATTATTAAATCAAGCTTATCATAATAACTCGGAGCAATTTCCCTTTAGATAGTGGTTGACAGTTTGCACTCACAATACTAGGATACCTACAAATGTGACAATGACATGTGATTGTCATGGTTGTCTCTGTTCCGACTTTCTTAAGACAAAGATAACCCTGAAACAATATCTAAATGTCTTAATGCCTAAGTGAAATAACGTCGGCCTCATGCCAAAAGGGCCCTAACAGTGTACAAAGTCTATGGTGTTAAGGCCCTTTTGGCATGAGGCCGACGATTATTATTATGTTCTAAAACATATCGATATCCGTATATATAAAATAAATGTATTAAGAAATTTTGAAGCATACAAGAACAAAAGTACTTGAATTCTCTCAGAAATCCGATATATATGTATATATATATATATATATGAAGAGTTTGTTTGCAAAAACCGATAAGTCCATATTTGCCAAATGGAGATATTTGCGATTAAAGGTCAAGAAAAATAAAGAGAATAATAAGAAAATTTTTGCTTCTTTTGACCATAACTTCAAAAATGTACCTCTATATGTAGTGAACAATATATTTTTAAAAGGTATTATTTTGTACTTTATGACAGAGACCGTACTTCAAAATCTTCAAAAATGGACTTATCGGTTTTTGCAAACAAACTCTTCATATATTTATCAGGGCTCCATTTCCATTTTTCTTGAAACTTGTCCATCATGCAAGTAGATTTCTCACATTTCATATCATTACTTATAAAAATTGAAAGTAGGAAAACAATTTAAAAACAATTGTGACCCGCTACAACAAAAAGGTCCTAAAGTCGCGCACGGTCGAAGCCCTGAAAATCGAGTTTGAAGTCAGAGCATTAAAATTGGTCAAAACTTACGATTTACTGATTTTGATATATCATTGAGTCTAACATGTCTTCTATCATCTGTCGAAATATTGAAGCAAAATGATCAAAGGAAAAATTTAAGAAATAGCATTTTTCTGAGCCATGTTTTTTTTGGCGTTTCAACGAAGCAGAAACTGGTTCGAAAATTTGGATTGAGCGCCACAGATAGGTTCCGCCCCTAACAACGACCAGAGTGATCTCATTGGTCAGTTTGCCGCTTGCTGCTAACCGAAGCGTGAAGCTAGCACACTGCCCAGTCGACTGGTGCGTGCGGGCGGAGTGCGCAGCAGTATGCTCAGCCGCTTTTCACATCCTGGTCACTGATTGGTTGGTGAGGAGACCGCTGACGCTGATGTGCTTGAATGAACTCTTCGGGGGTTGCTAGGGCTTACCTTCTATTGTCCAGAGGTGAAAACTGACTTGCGTGTCCCTTTTAGTCAGGTCGCTTAATG
Source organism: Diadema setosum (assembly GCF_964275005.1). Classification (NCBI taxonomy): domain Eukaryota; kingdom Metazoa; phylum Echinodermata; class Echinoidea; order Diadematoida; family Diadematidae; genus Diadema; species Diadema setosum. The sequence continues at coordinate 18,891,021 of NC_092696.1, read as the reverse complement.
TCAAATTTGGGGCTTACCAATACAGAGCGGATAAAAGCACCAAATTTGGAGAGGTGATCCCCTTGGACCTACTCATTGATATTAGAGTAGGAGCCCTCTGGAATTTTTCGATTTTTAGGGTGAAAATGCTGAATTTTGATATTTCTTTATAATATGATATATTTACTGTATTGCGTAAGTAATAGTCAGGTCGCTTAGCGAAATTACCATTACACGCAGATAAAAGCATCATTTTTTTTTTTTCACACGGATTCCTTTAGGACTGTTAAACAATATTAGAGTAGGAGCCCTCTGAGATTTTTGCAGAAAAACACTAAAAAGATCAAATTTCAAAATGGCCGACACTTACTTGGGAAAACCTTAACTTTTCATGTCATATGGGTGATACGATGACAATATATTACATTTTTTTGGGGGGTTTGCTTTAGAACCTTGGCTTGAACATTGCGTTAGGAGCATTTTATTTTTGTATAATGTAAAGTCTCTGTGCATGAACTGCTGGGGGAAGGGTAGGGCAAAAGGGGCGGGACCCCCCCCCCCTTAAAAAACATGGTTGTCCGCTTGTTCTTTTGCCTGCTTTTTTTTTCTCGTTTTGCTCTATACGCTGGGGATAAAAACATAAAATGTGGCGCACGGATTCCTTGAGGACTAGGAAACAATATTGGACTAACCACATACACACACACACACACACACACACACACACACACACACACAAGATCAAATTTCAAAATGGCCGACACTTATGGCAAACCCTTCACTTTTCATGTGACATTACTTAATGATAGGTGATACGATGAAAATATTAGTATATATCTTTATTTTTGGTTTGGCTTAAAACCTGAATTTGGACAATGCGGTAGGAGCATTGTTTATATTCTTGCGTAATGTAAAGTCTTTGACCGGCTGGGGGAGGGGTAGGGCAAAGGGGACGACCCTCAACTTAAAAAGTGGTGATTCGCTTGTTCTGTTGCCTACTTTTTTTTATCGTCTTGCTTTACATACACGGCGGATAAAAGCATCAAATTTGGCGCACGGATTCCTCATTAGGAGTCCTCCTGCAATTTTTAAGGAAAAGATACACACACACACACCCACACACACAAACGAAATCCAATTCTAAAATAAATCAATTCATAACAGATCACATTTCCTTAGTCAGGTCGCTTAATGTCAACATTTGGGCTTACCGTTAGTTAGAGCTGATGAAAGCACCAAATTTGGAAAGTGATCCTCTAGGACCTATTATACTCAATGATATTAGAATAGGAGCCCTCTGGAATTTTTCGATTTTTAGGGTGAAAATGCTGAATTTTGATATTTCTTTATAATATGATATATATGTGTATATATATATATATATATATATATATATAATATTTATATATATTGTATTGTATTGCGTGAGTAAGGAAAAGTGATAACATACAATGTATAAGTTCAGATCTGTTGTGAACTCTCATCTTTTGCCCTTAAACCTCTCCCCCATTAGTTCAGAGACTTTACATTACGCAGGAATATAATGCTCCCAACGCAATGTTCAAGCCAAAGTTCTAAAGAAAACCCAAAATACAAAAACGAATGTAATATATTGTCATCGTATTACCCATATTACATGAAAAGTTAAGGTTTTCCCATTTAGTGTCGGCCATTTTGAAATTTGATCTTTTTAGTGTTTTTCTACAAAAGTCCCGGAGGGCTCCTATTCTAATATTGTTTAATAGTCCCCAAAGAACCCGTGTGAAAAAAAAAAAACTGATACTTTTATCCGCCGTGTAATGGTAATTTCACTAAGCGACCTGCCCTACTTACGCAATGCAGTATATAATTATATATCATATTATAAAGAAATATAAAAATTCAGCATTTTCACCCTAAAAATCGAAAATTAAAGAGGGCTCCTACTCTAATATTGTTTAACAGTCCTAAAGGAAACCGTGTGAAAAAAAAAATAATGCTTTTATCCGCCGTGTAATGGTAACTTCACTAAGCGACCTATTTATTACGCAATACAATATATATATGATATCATAAAGAAATATAAAAATTCAGCTTTTTCACCCTAAAAATCTCAACATTCCAGTGGGCTCCTATTCTAATATTGTTTAATAGTCCCCAAAGAACCCGTGTGAAAAAAAAAAAAACTGATACTTTTATCCGCCGTGTAATGGTAATTTCACTAAGCGACCTGCCCTACTTACGCAATACAGTATATATATCATATTATAAAGAAATATCAAAATTCAGCATTTTCACCCTAAAAATAAAAAAATTCCAGAGGGCTCCTACTCTAGTATTGTTTAATAGTCCTAAAGGAATCCATATGCCAAATTTGATGCTTTTATCCACCGTGTAACGGTAATTTCACTAAGCGACCTGACTATTTAGGGCGCTTTTCTCGAAACAGTGATTTTCCAGACGTCTCGACATGCTCTCTTTTAAACATCGATATCTCCGCAGCCGATTATTTTTATAAAATGTGTTATATATCAATTTAAAGCAGAAAAAATAGGGGATTATATCATGCAATTTTCAAATAATCGACCTCGCCCGACTTTAGGATGATTTTGTTGTACCGGGTCAGATTATATTTTAATCTACTCATACTAGACTAAGATATTTCTTCGAAACATTTTTAGTTTGTTTTCTTGAATGGTTGCTTGCAAGGAAAAACAGTAATTTATTTATTTTTCTAAACTATTGATACATATCAACATGTAACAAAAACGACAATATCATACATAGATGCAAGTTTCTTCACTTTGTCTCCCTCTACAAATTAGATTTGTTAAGATCGCAACTGCTGATCTGTAAATTAACAAACATGTCGGAAAAAAGGAACCAGCGGGACTCGAACCTGTCATCTACTGCTTTCCGGGCATATGCCTTGTCCGCCTTGGACTACTTAACATAACAATGTCGGAATTTCGGAGCTTGGGTATTTGTTCCATGTTCATCGTGTCACTGCCGGCAACCAGGGACAGCCTGGTGGTAGTGTTGCTGCCCGGAAAGCAGTAGATGACAGGTTCGAGTCCCGCTGGTTCCTTTTTCCCGACATGTTTGTTAATTTACAGATCAGCAGTTGCGATCTTAACAAATCTAATTTGTAGAGGGAGACAAAGTGAAGAAACTTGCATCTGAACCTTCACCCCTCTGAATAATATCTTTCTTTCAATATCATATATATATATATATATATATATATATATATATGAAGAGTTTGTTTGCAAAAACCGATAAGTCCATTTTTGAAGATTTTGAAGTACGGTCTTTGTCATAAAGTACAAAATAATACCTTTTGAATGATATATTGGTCACTACATATAAAGGTACATTTTTGAAGTTATGGTAGAAAGAAGCAAAAATTTTCTTATTATTCTCGTTATTTTTCTTGACCTTTAATCGCAAATATCTCCATTTGGCAAATATGGACTTATCGGTTTTTGCAAACAAACTCTTCATATATATATATATATATATATATATATATATACATATATATATATATATATATATATATATATATATATATGTCCATCTAGTCTGAATACATGTTGCTATTTTGAGTTATGTGAGGGAAACCAGTGTCTTTCAAGACTTATCGGGACAGATTGTCGTCACTTGCAATCACTTCTTTATTTGTAATTTCTTCGGCTAAGGAAGAATTAAAATGGGAATGTCAAAATTCATTGCTTTGATATAATTTAATTTTAATCCGTGGCCCTATGTTTAGGTTGAGGCCACTGGATGAATTGTGTATCGGATTGATATTCGGGAGGGTTTGTTGTCGGGCATGAGTTTTTCTGAGACGGGTTATCATTATATTTCATATTAATATATATGAATATAAATCAAAGGTTTATAATAATGGGGCGTCCCCATCCGGGCCTGGGCTTCTCCAGGTTTTTTTTTTTTTTTTCAGTTCCCCGGGGCGGAGTCGTCTCATGTGATATTAATAATTTATGTAATTTATTGTTATTGTTATGTTAATGGGGCGCGGAATGAATGTCCGTGTCTCACTGTGAATAATTTACGTATGCGGAATCGCCCCACTTTATTATATTGGACTCACTGGAATACAAAATAATGCAAATGTTTGTTGAAATTCAATAGGTATGTTAAATGCCGTCAAGAGAAAAGTGTATCATGTATGTACTACACTTGTCCTAGTTTTCTTCTTCTTCTTTGTCTTCTTCTTCTTCATACTATTTTACTTTTCTCCTTTTTCTTTCTTAGTCTCCATTTTCTCTACTCCTAATCTTTCTGGTCTCATTTCTTATCCTTCTGCCTGCTTATACAATATTTTTCACACTTTGAATATGTGTAGGATTCTGTCAAAGTTATGTGTATTTATGTTCGTAAATCTTCTGTAACATTGTGTGATATTTATGTATATGCCCTGCTTATTCTGTTTATCCAGTTATGTCCTGGGCTTTTATGTTTTGTATTTATGTATTCCTTTGTTCGATTTGTATATCAATAAAATGATGAAATATATAATTATATATATATATATACGTATATGATATTATAAGTATATATTACATATACATATACATAAACATATACATATACATATTTAAGAGAGAGAGAAAGAAATATGTTGTATGTAAATGCATTAGAGAAAAGGTATTCATGTGTATTCTAGACATTACACTGTACGCACACAGATATTAATGTTGTTTACATAGAGACTGCCTTGTTCTTTGTTAGCCTGTCTCCCTGTCTTTTCATGAATCAATAGTACCAAATAAAAGTGAGCTATCCTCTACTTCTCATGAGAATTTATTACTCTCTCCTACTCTTCATCTCTTACTATCTCTACGTTGCTTTGTCTGCTTATTTATTAGAAATATTCACAAGGTATTGTGTTACAACTAATATTGCTTCTGCGTCACAAAAAGAAGATTATACTCACGAAGTCTACGTTTTATGCCGTGTTTAGTAGGAGAAAATGCTTCTTACACATACTCTGCATATAAATTCTAATGTCATTAATTCTAAGATATGAATGCATAATAGTATACGTAAATAATGCATGTGGGTGCGTAAATACGCCTTTCATTGTAGGCCGTCTAGCCTCAGATGGTGCAGACCGCACAGGTAAGCTCGTAACCATTTACGTACGGTCCGCATGGCATCCCACCCCCAACAAGACAGCGGGACTCTACCATGTACAAGCCGCCACCGCCTTGGTTACCAATAGTCCCTGGCACGGCCGTCGCGTTTCTGTCCATACAGATGTATTCAGTCTTCTTGAGTGTGTAAAGTGCCGACATCAGATAGCCTTTGTACTCCAGCCGCCATTCCTGAGAAGGACACACGTTACGGCCCGGTATCATGAGCTTCGACAAGCGGTTTGGTGGCGCTCGGCACACAGCGCATGTTGGCGTATGATCGTGTAGTTCTTGGTAAACCGGCGCCAAGTTTGTCTCGAATTCTGTGGAGTACAGCAGACCTCGTTTGGCGTGCGCAGATGTTTCAAACACGTCATAGATCGGCTCCATAGGCAAACACAGGTAGTTTGAGCCACTGCCAGTGTGTGTCGCATATTCTCCTGCCACTGAGCCTGAAAGAGGAAAAAGCAAAAAGAAGGGAGAAAAGAAAAAGGAGAATTAAGGCGCAAGAAGAAGAAAATATGAGGATGGAGCAAAGAGATGAGGGATAGAAGATGACTTAAAAAGATGAAGGTCCCCTTTATCAGGAAGAGTTCTTAATTGTTTGATTATCAACAAGATTTTGTCGGGAAATTGATACATTCGTGATCACTTTGGGGAAATTACCACTGTAGATGAGTTCTGCTCCATCCGAACAATTCGGTCGTCCCCAGTGGGTGTAGACAACTCCTCCTGTCATCGAAGATATAAAATGAGAATGCACTATGTTAATGACTGAGGCTGCTTCCCTCCACACAAAAGTACAAAGAAATTAATAAACTAAGAAGTTTGACAAACGAAACGTATGGAAAATGAATATAATCTTTAATGTAAGGATTACTGGTCAATGCTTGAAGTAGAACAAAATGGTATATGGTGCCTAATTAGTCTGGTAGGAATGGGGGGTCCCCATGCACCCCCCGAACACATTTTTTTAACTTACTTTTTTGTAACCCTTAGATTGTCTAGTTAGTGAATTTTTTTGTTCCCAAGAAAAAATCGTGTCCCATGGGGGTCATTGGCGGCCATCTTGGCAGCCATCTTGGATTTTCAGGGAAAATCATTATTTTCCATAACTTTTGAACTACACAGCATAAAATTATAAATAAAGCATTTCTTCAGGGTAAACGTGACACGAGGAATCGATTGCAATGGTTATTCACATGATAAAAGCAAGTTTGAAACAAGAAAAGCCTAAAAATATGCAAATTTTGGTGTCATTTTCACCGAAAAATACCCAAATAGTTTAACTTTTGAATTACACAACAAACAGGGACAAATAAAACAGTACTTCAGAATTAATACGGCATGAGGAATAGTTTGAGATAGTTATTTACATGATTAAAGCAAGTTCCATACAAGACAAGTCCAAAAATGCGAGGAAAACCAGTGCCGTTTACTCTAGAAATATTCCAAAGTTGTCCATATACATGTAAATGACAATCTCATACCTTCTAAGAGTAACTAACCACTTTTTCTTAACAGTCTGGTAGAAATAGGGGGAGGGGGGTCCCATGCACCCTTCTTTTTCTATCCCTTAGGGTGTCTATTTCATGATTTTTTATTTGTTTCCAAGTAAAATCGTGTCACATGGGAGTCATTGGCGGCCATCTTGGATTTGCAAGGAAAATCATTAATTTCTATAACTTTTGAACTTTCAAACATACAAGGAAAAATAAAACATTTCTTCAGGGTAAATGTGACATGAGGAATCGATTGAGATGGTTATTTACACCATTAAAAAACGTCTGATACAAGGAAAGTCCAAAATATGAAAAATTCTGTATCGGTTACACCGAAAATTACCCAAATAGTTCAACTTTTGAACTATACACAACATACCGGGACAAATAAAACATTTCTTCAGACGAAACACAGCATGAGGAATCAATTGTGATTGTCATTTACATGATGAAAGCAAGTTTGATACAAGAAATGTCAAAAAATGAAAAATTAAGCGCTGTTACTCTGGAAATGGCCCAAATATTTCATGCTACATACCCCACATGGCAAATTGCATACCTCACAAAAGTGACTAACAACTTTGTCTTAAGATCATTGCCCAAATAGGCCTTTTTTGTTTGGTATCAAAAATAGAATCTGAAGAGAAAATTAATTTCAAGCATTGTCACCCCTCACTTGGTGAAATCGAATAAGAATGTAAGCACTATGGTAATTCATATGCAAATACCCTTGAAATAAGTGGTCAAAGGAGGTGACACATGATAATAATGTTGATCACAGCATGTGAAAGTGACTAATGGACAAAGATAAAACTTGAACTGAAATGTAACACTCTTTGCGCATTCAATTTCGTTTCATTTTGTATTTAAAAAGAGTTTGAGTTGGGATATTTTCAAGGAAACAATCACTGTGCCAAAATGTTGAGCAGATTTGAAAAATTTAGATGCCAAAATGTTTCCACCGATTAGTGTTTTCCTGAACACAGTCACGTGATGGAGGTACATTCGTTATGTTTGCCCATGGGCGAACATTCTTGTAATGTTCTCCCATGGGAAAACATGTTCACGTAACAAATGACAGAATTAAGGTCTAGGACCGCACCGCAATTATAACCTCCCTTAATAGCATTTCAAGTATGTTCCCTCCGCCGCCAGTCATCATCTATTATATTTTAACATCTCTGACGTGTGTATATGCTTTTCATGAAGTATACGGAATTAACGTATATTGAAATAATGCCTCTGGCACCACTTCGTGGCGGAGGCATAAAAATAAAGTAACACAATATGACTTCACTTTTCTAAAAGTATTCTGAATTGTCATTCTGTGTAACTGTACAAACACAGAAGCGGCTATGCGATATATCAGCTTTCCATTTCACACTTCTTTAATGTCTAGTCATCATCAAAACGATCATTGTAATCAATGTCTGGCTCCTCTTCTTCATCCTCCTTCATCTCCTTAGTAATTTTCTGAAGCAAGTCAATGAGGGAAGTCGGAAAGATAGGGCCACTTGACCACACTGGCTCCATCATAACAAAGGCTATCTTCTGCCATCCTTGTCCAGGTTCAAATGGGTCATATACAGAGCATCAGAAGATTGGTTGGTCAGCTCTCTTTAAGATGGCAAGGCGATGGGTCACACATTTAATGTGTGGGATAAGGTTGTCTCTGCAAGGTGTATATGAGCATGAAGAAATCCACATTGGAGTTTGTCGTCATTTGTTCGCCCTCTCCCATCATCTGCTTTGGATGATGCTGCTGTAAATAGACTTCTCCGGCTCTTATGGTCACACATTAGGCATGTGAATGCTCCAATGTCTTCTGTCACCTCTTACTGGCTCTACAGACCATCCATCACCAAGATTTATGTGGGGGACATAAAACAGTGGCACATTTTAAAGTCATGTTCTAAGATTTCAGCAGTGTTCATTGGTATGTAATATTGAACAATTTACCACATTTCAGTAAAATATTGCTGAAATTATAATATCAGAATACTCTCACTTGAATGCTGTTTGATACATGGGGTGGCTTTGAAGATTCTTTAGGGGTCCGACTTTGCCCCTACTCTTGGAGGCACTTGTTACATCTTCCCCTGTAAACACATGTAGTCCAAGTATTGTGGTACAGTAGCCAGCTCTCTTTGATTCTGTATGCCAGTTCACCAACATTCACACTTACCACAATCTGGCAATGCTCGACAGTCCATTTATCAAGGAAGATAGTGAGGGTGACGGAGTAAGCATGGTGCAAGAAGATCAAGAAAATGTCTGTGTCTGGTGTCCTTACCACAGCTGCTTTGTACCCAACCTTAATAGTGGAATACTCGAGGCAGAGCGCTACCCTGGTGTCCTTCTCCTGGTTACAGCAGCTCATGGATAGAGCTTATTGTCTCGTGGGATGAATAATTGAGTGAACAAAAAGAATGTAATAGGAATCACTTAAGCTTCAGAGAATGTGATTTCTGTTACATTCCTTTTCTTTACACAATGATGTGTTCCAGGAGACAATGGTGCGATATCCATGAGTGACTGTGAAACCAGTATAAGGAGACGGACACCACCGTGACGGTCGTGCTCTACCTCAAGTGCGCTGCTAAGCTTGGGTATAAACAAGGTAGCTTTGGTGAGGAATCCAGACACACATTTTCTTGATCCCCTTGGTCTATGCTTAATCCATTCTACAATGTAGTATCTTACTTAATAAATGGACTGTCGCGTATTGCCAGGTTGTGAATGTCAATTAACTTGCATATAGAGTTAACGGGAGCTCATTACTGTACCAAAATACTTGGACTGTATGTGTTTACCGGGGAAGATGTAACAATTAAAGTGCCTTCATAGGTTGGGAAAAGTTGGACCCCTAAAGAATCTACAAAGCCACCCCACATGCCACATAGCATTTAGGTTGGGAAAAGTTGGACCCCTAAAGAATCTACAAAGCCACCCCACATGCCACATAGAATTCAGGTTGGGAAAAGTTGGACCCCTAAAGAATCTACAAAGCCACCCCACATGCCACAAAGCATTCAGGTGAGAGTTGTTTGATATCATGATTTCAGAAGTATACTGAAATCTGATAAGTTGCTCAGTATTATATTATAATAAACACTACTGAAATCTTAGAATATGACTTTACAGTATGCCAAGTTGAGTGTTTTTCCTCATAAATCTTGGTGGTGGGTGGTCTGTGCAGCCAGAGGTGGCAGATGACATTGAAGCATTCACATGCCCAAAATGTACAGTAAGGCCAGGGAGAAGTCTATTATAATGGCGTTCGCAGCATCATGCTGAAACAGATGACCAAACCAAGGTGGATTTCTCCTTGCTCCCACTTGGCAGAGGCAACCTTATTTCACACTTTCAATGTCTGAACCACGTGTACCACCTTGCCATCTTCAAGCGATCTGACTAGCCAATCTTCTGGTGCGCTACCGCTTTGATCCTGGACAAAGGTGGCAGGAAGACAGCCTTCGGTATCATGGATCCGATGTGATCAAGCCGCCCTATCCTTCCCACTTCCCTCATTGACTTGCTTCACAAAGTTACTGCGTAGATGGAGGAGGATGAAGAGGAGGAGCCAGACATTGATTACAATGATCGTTTTGATGATGACTGGAAATTACAGAAGTATAAAACCAAAAGCTAATATATCACTTACCACATCTGTGGTTTGTATGATTGCACAGGATGAGAATTCAGAATACTTTAGACAAAGCAAAGTCATATTGTGTTACTTTTTTTCGATATACGTTAATTCCATACTTTATATATAAATATATATATATATATATATATATATATATATATATAGAGAGAGAGAGAGAGAGAGAGAGAGAGAGAGAAAGAGAGAGAGAGAGCGAGGGAGTGGATTTCTGGCTGTCAAGTGAAATTCATATGTTGATGCATGGCACAAAAAGTGTTCAATTACATTTTAGGTATGAATTTTGTCGATTAGTCACTTTCACATGTTGTGATCAAAATTTGTTTGTTCACCTCTTTTGATCTGCTTTTTTAGGGGTATCTTTTAATTTCTTTCCGAAGAATTCCGATTCCCAATAATACACTTCAAGCATTTTTCTCGTCCTTGTTGTCCCGTGACACGTACAGAGTAAATTCGATTCTATTTGTATTACTTCCGCATCTTATCTTTCTATTTTCCAATATTTCCGTATCCTTTCCACGCATCTCATTATTTTTTCGATATAGTTCTGTCGAGTATCGCTGGATTTGTTTTGCCTTTCTGTCCGTTGTATTGTCTTTCTATTATGTCAGCCTTGTCTCGTTTTGTCTTGTATTTTAGTCCTCCTTTATAAGTGTTGTCGTCCCAGTCTCGTTTAATGTTCATTCGCCTGTGTATGTGTGTGTGTCTGTTACTCTGTCTGTTTATTGTTCTTCGAGACTTTTTTTATCTGACTTTATTCTCAAAATTTTCCCCTCTTTGCATCAGTTCATTTCTATTGACATTCTGTACCTGAGGGGCCCACATTCTACAAGCATTGCCTTTTTAGTGGGTCCCTCAGTTTTCGATATTTTGTGTAATGTTATATCGTCTATATCACTTCAGTCAATTTTCATTGCAACATATTTGTTATCTCACGGTTTGACAATTATGTTTTCTCAATTTTCCTTTGTTTTGATTATGTGTAACCTTATTCTCTGTTACCAAAGAAAGTGAAATGTTTATGTTCTTCTTTTCGAAAAAAGAAATAAAGTTTGAATTGAATTGAATTGAATCTGCATATGAATTGCCATCTTGCTTACATTTTTCATTTGATTTCAACAAGTGAGGCGTCAAAATGCTTGGAGTTGCATGATGCATGCTTTTTTTTTTTATACAAAACACCATAGTTGAGCTATGGTCTAAAGACAAAGTGCTAAGTCACTTTTGTGAAGTAGTTTGTCATGTATGTATACGGATTTTGGGTACTCTACAGTGTAAATGACACTTAATTTTTGTATTTTAACCATCTCAACCGATTTTTCATGACACAGTTACCCTGAAGAAATTTTATATATATCCCTGTATGTTGTGAAGTTCAAAAGTTACAGAATTTACTGATTTTTCTCTCAAATCAAAAATGGCCGCCAATGTCTCCCCCCCCCCTCCCACACGATTTTCACTTGGAAACAAAAAAGAAAATCATCACATAGACACCCTAAGGGATACAAAAAATGAGGGTGCATGAGGATCCCCCATTCCTACAAGACTATTAAGACTTTAGTGGTTAGTCAATCATATGAGGTATATAATTGTCATGTATGTATATGGACTATTTGGGCAATTTCCAGAGTAAACGACACTTTTTTTCGCATGTTTGGATTTTTCATGTATCATACTTGTTTTAATCATGTAAATAACCAGCTAAATCGATCCCTCATGGCACATTTACCTTGGAGAAATTATTTATTTATCCTTGTATGTTGGAAAGTTCAAAAGTTATAGAAATTAATGATTTCCCTTGCAAATCCAAGATGGCCGCCAATGACCCCCATGTGACACGATTTTTACTTGGAAAAAAAAAAATCAAATAGACACCCTAAGGGATACAAAAAGGAGGGTGCATGTGACCTCCCCCCCCCCCTCATTCCTACCAGACTGTTAAGAAATAGTGGTGAGTTCACTCTTAGGAGGTATGAGATTTTCATGTATACAAATGTATATTGACTACTGGGGAATATTTCTAAAGTAATCAACACTGGTTTTCCTCGCATTTTTGGACTTTTCTTGTATGAAACTTGCTTTAATCATGTAAGTAACTATCTCAAACGATTCCTCATGCCGTATTAATTCTGAAGTACTGTTTTATTTGTCCCTGTATGCTGTGTAATTTAAAAGTTAAACTATTTGGGTATTTTTCGGTGAAAATGACACCGAAATTTGCATTTTTTTAGGCTTTTCTTGTTTCAAACTTGCTTTAATCATGTAAATACCCATTGCAATCGATTCCTCGTGTCACGTTTACCCTGAAGAAATGCTTTATTTATTGTTTTATGCTGTGTAGTTCAAAAGTTATGGAAAATAATGATTTTCCCTGAAAATCCAAGATGGCTGCCAAGATGGCCGCCAATGACCCCCATGGGACACGATTTTTTCTTGGGAACAAAAAAAATCATTAACTAGACACTCTAAGGGTTACAAAAAAGTAAGTTAAAAAAATGTGTTCGGGGGGTGCATGGGGACCCCCCATTCCTACCAGACTAAATGGCATGCGATGGTTTAATGGTATGTGATGGGGACTATGGAAGGCCGCCATCGTATTTTGAAACCTTTGATGACAATTTTACTCGTTAAATACATCCTTTCCTTCGCTGAATCAATGTTCTTAGACATCTCTATCATCAGGACCACAATCGTTTATGAAAATGTATATTTGAATTACTTTTGAAGTTCCAGGACATATCACTGACCACGATTGCGTGCCATTAGCAACCATCACAATTCCTTTAGCCACCAGTATACAGACTACGATATTAGCAACCACTATACATCATTAGCCACATCACATACCACAGGACATCGTCCATTGATTGTATAAATGTGCATTTGCTCCATATCACGAACCATTAGCAACCTTCATACTCCATTTATTATATCATAAGCCACTATAACATATAGACACAACTGATTTTGCAATTGCCCCTCATCACGAACTATAATCCGCCATTACATACCTTTTATTACCAGCACGTAAAGTTATCCACCATCAAAAACCATAAGCCACTCTTCCTTTATTTGTGAGGCCGTTTATGGACGGCATAACACAATGTACGCATTAAACTCATGTCCGTGCGTATATGACACTCAAATGACACTGGTAGCACGAACTACTTTCGAAGATTTGAGAAGTTGCTTAAGAGTTGTAAATCACATTCCCAAAACTTCAGTAAAGGTTTGTGCATTTTTGAAATCTGTCGAGACATTCGTTATTATCAAAACAGCAACCCCATCTATATCTAATTTCAGTAATGGCTTATAATGCGTCAAATCCATCCAGTAAGAATACATGAGGTTGAGTAAAAAAAAATACTATCTTCATACAGTTCAAAAAAAAAAAAATAAACAAACCAAAGAAGTAAATTTAACTTGTTGAATAACAAATTTCAATGCGTACAACTTGATCCTAGGCTATAACAGTGTGTAACATAATGATTCATTAGTTCAATCTGCTCAGTGTACTCTCACACCCTTTAGAACTACAACAACTAACTTCAGGCCAATTTGGCCTCATAGTCCTAAAGGGTGTGGGAGTCTGCATTCAATGATTCCCTGCGTCTGCTGTACTGCCCTCACCGTTGGAACCATGAGAATCATTGGACGTATACTGTACAGAGCGGGAGCTGTCCACATTTCGTCGACTCCGAAGTTTGCTGAGAACACCGTCGACAGGCGCTGAAGATACGGTCAGCTCGGATGACTGCAGCAACTGTTCACCCTGTCCGTCTCTCGATGACTAATGCAAAATTAATCAAGAGATTATCAATCCGCTGACTAGGCTTCTGGACTCTTGCTCCGAGGCACATGAATGCTGTATTAATAATTCATGATGGATTGCCCTGTGGGCACTGATAGACTGAATTCATGGTGTTAAAAGGCTAAAATGCATTCACATGAAAAAAAAAAAACACACATGTGTTAATGTGCTTGTATGCAATACATTTCAGGATGAATAAAGACTGCAGTGACAGTTGAATTTCTCATGTATCTAATAGAGCATTTAAATCTTGACCATTCTTCAGGACCATTGTCATGGTGTTGGCCACACACTGCCGCACACACCAATTGACCCGTGTGCAAAAAAAAAAAAAAAAAAAAGGTTGAAAATAGAGCTAAATTTGAAATCTGTGTTCAAAATAAATCTTGAATTCAATGAAACTGATTTACGCTATCATTTTTAAACTACCTATAACAAAATTGTACACTCTATAGCTATCGTTCATATCCATGTCAGTGTTATCTGATACTGTATGTATATTTTTTTTTTTAAATAGAAAATCTAAATATTTTTCTGTAACACCAAGTATATTATAATGTACTTATACAGTATAATTATATATATCACAATGATATATATATATGTATATATATATATATATATATATATACATATGTATATATATATATATATATATATATATATATATATGTATATACATATACATATATATATATGCTTCACATGCATATGTGTTTAACTTAATCATTTTTCTTTTATTTCTTACTTGTACAAATATTCCGACTAGAGATCACTGGCAACTTAGCCAGCTAATATTGTAATGTTAATACGCGTTCAAAACGAATGACTTATGGCTGCTGTTATCTTGTAGAGAAATTGTCTTAAGATTGAATAGGAATTAATTTCATTTGTTAACAGTCAAGATTAACGTGTTGATTGCACTATTTCCCTGAAATATTTTGCTTCAATGATTGCGCGCATTTCTGTTTTATCTCACAAATTGATATTTTTTCCAAGTCAAAACAAGTCGTTCACTTCTTATTCACTAGCATTGAAAGGAAGACACATCATCCTAACTTGCTTTATATACGCGGTAACTGCGTAATCGAATCTTCGAATATTCTATGTTGGATAAAACGCATTTTCACTTTGATTGATTGTGTGTGTGTGTGTGTGTGTGTGTGTGTGTGTGTTTAAAGTCTTTTTGAGCTTACATAACAAGGGGTGAAGACAGCGGAAAGATTACCATCCCCCACCCTAGCTAACTACATGGGTGGGGTGGCATGTGCACCCACCGTTCCCCTTAAACATCTCTGGACAGTCATTTGAAAGACGATTCAATTTACTATTCAAATCAGCCTCCGCGACATCAGTTTGTATTCACACAGCAAGAATGCTTAATTCTACACACGATTCTCATAATCCATCATCACAATCGCGTTTCAGCTCAATCACTCTCGGTAGGTGTGGAAAATAAGTATGTCTCTACAGTCTCCTTCCGATTAATTTCGAAATATAGAAGAAATGCACAGGTAGAAAGATATTTAGAAGAGTAAGAGGATTGACAGAGAGGGCGAGAAAGACAGAGAATGGAGAGGTAGCGAGGTGGCCCGGGGAAGATGAGTGTACCTGCAAACTTTGTATCTCTTGTCTGAGCTCGGCTACTTCCTCCCGGAAGTCCTGCAACATTTCTCTCACTGTCTGCTCTATATCGCCATCTATGGATTGAAATCATAATGAATGAAATCTTTGAAGGCTTCCGTGGAGGTAGAACATAGGGTAGTGCAAGGCTTAACGGTGCACCACGTATTCTTTCCAGGGTATGTATGTGGCCCGGCCTACACACCAAGCACACTCCCGACGTTTCGGCAAGCATGTTCTTCCCGTTTTCTCCTACCCAAGAAAGAATACGCTATGCACCGTTAAGCCTTCTAACACCTAATATAATGAATGAAAGTCGACATAAAATCCTGACTTGATTACGTGACTTCGGATTCCATTCAACTTACGAACTTTGGCATGTGAATCTTAGTCATTAACTATTGACATCCTTTCTTAAGGTATATTGGGAATGATAAGAAACAAGAAAGTTGTTGCGATACTATTGTTGCGATACCATTGTCCGACTAATGAAGATCAGATTATGTTTACCCAAATCAATTCATAGGGGTTAATGTAGTAGGCCTACTAGATCATTAAAGTCAACCTTCTAATCTGGAAATAGAAGAAAAAAAATCATTGACACGTATAACAAAAAGAGAGGAGTTCTTGATGCTGATTTTGTAATCTGAAAATGAGGGGCGTTGACATCAATTCCACTGCCAGTGCTTTGGCATTTCTACCAAATTTGTCATACTTGTTGATATAGCTATAATTTTTGTTTCATCGGTCAGCGTTTCTGCGTGTAGCGATACCATTGCCCGACTAATGCCCGCTATTTATCTGACAGTCATGTGAACTTGTTTCTTCTCACACCTTCCTGTTCCTACCACCTTTCTCTCTCTCTCTCTCTCTTCCTCTCCGCCAGCGCTACTCCATACTAGTTATGGCGAGTAAAAATCATCCATTGTTGGGTTTGTCACGTAATCATGTACACTGTGATTTATTCACCCATTAAAGATAAGTTTGATTAGATCGATTAGTTTAATCCTTGATAGATTCAGTTTCTTTAGAAAAGGTTGCCTTTTAATTTTTTTTTCAGCATCTGTGATTTCACCTTTTAAGTCAAAATAAAATGTTATATGCTGTAGACTTTGGTACCTATGTGCTTTAGCTGGAAATTGAGAGAGTGTATTTAGGCTGATTATGAATTGCGTAAAATATATATATATATATTTTTTTTTGAAAAACTTATGAGGAAAAGAAACATAACATAAGGTTGTCTAAAAATAGTCAGGCAAAATAACACATCTTCACAGTGCATGCATTCCGAAAGATAAGAGGCGTACAGCTACATTGGCACATGAATGAGAACTACCAATAAGAATGGAACAGATTTGTTTAGAAGAAATTAGAAAAAAAAAGCGAATTAAAAAGTAGTTAAAAGCGTGTAATTGAATTAAGGATGACTTACCTTCTGCAGGAGGCGGTGTTGTCATGGTAGCCACCGAATATGCTCCCACAGCTAGAGAGAAGAAAATGATCAAGACACACCTCATCTTCACAAACTCTATCATCAAAGCCTCAAAGTCTGTCAATATTTAGGAGCTGAGTGTCCGACGAGTTGCTATCATTCTCTGGTGAAGGAAAGTTACAGTTTTATCATTTATTTCTAAGACTATGATTTCAGGACCAGTTGGACCTAACGGATGTCGCGCGTGGGTGGCGATGATCTATCATGATCGAGGCATAAATGTGACTGACCTCCAATTGGTCTCTCGTTTATAGGCAGGGGACTTCCCTTCTAGTTTTCCCTTTTAACCATGTGATAACAGTGGTAACATTGCGTAGACAAGAAGGAACGTCCACCCCATATTGCAAAGTGATAATCTTGTTTTCATATCTGACAGGGTTTGGAAACGGTCTAACCCTGATATCAAGCCAACAAGAAAGCGGAACTGACCGACCTTGGCGGCTCAGTCCGAGTCTACCGACCATATTGTAAGTGATATTATGGCAGAAACGGAATAAACAAAAGTCTTATATGACAAATACTGCTGTGCTTAATATGCTTCATTATGTTGCTCTTCTTTCTATAGTAATAGTAAAATTGGGGTATTAGCAAGATTGCAAAGGACAAAAAATTAAGGAAATGATATGATGGAATTTATTTTGTTGTGGTTATTTTTTTTTATGATATGAATTGATGCAAATACGTTATATCACGTGCATAAAATCTGTTTATCAGGACGAATGCCAAATGTACCTAATCTAAATTGAAATCTTTTATTTTAAACCTTGACGGATACAACCAATATTCCTTAGAGAATATGCATTAAGTCATATTATACTAAATGGCTACAATATGCCAAGGCTTTTCGATCACTATACAAATGATTTAGGATGGCCCAAGTACCTTACACTGTCTTAAACCAGGGAGACAAACAACCGTTTCTTATCCGGGAAAGCCTCCGTATTATGTTTCTAATATCAATGTAACTTTCCTGTTTGAACACATCCTGTGCACCTATATGTGGTGAAAGGGATACTAGTGTGTTTCAGACAAGGGAAAACATCTGCCACTCTCAAAAGGTGGAAAAGTAATAGCAGCAGCATGGTAGAGGAGGAAAAAGAATATATCAGCGAGTTCTCTCATTTTTTGGGACCACATTCAAACATGCCACTTTCAATCAACATACTGCATATTTCTGATTGTATTAATAGTTTCATCGACAATTATCATTTTAATTTTCATTCCATGTGATGAAAGTTGATCTTCAGACGTTTTTGTTGGTGCATGGTTAACAGGGGGAGAAAACGAGTAAATGAGTTTATTTCTGACGATTAAATGAGTTTGGTTTCTATGACAAGAAGATGTATATTCGTGCTATTCTATCTACAATTATGCCAACCCTAACGACTTACAAAAAGAAATTATAATCAGCATTTAGATATGTGGATTACCGTAAAGGTCCAGAATTATGAATATAGAAATTATGAAACTACATGCTTATAATGATATAACAGAGGATGAAAAGATAAAATGCCAAAATGGGTCTAAACTTATAATATTGGAATTGTTTTTCTTTCGTTTATGTAGATTGGCGAAGCGAAACTCACATTCTCCACAGAGATACAACACAGAGCCCCTGGAGCAAGCACTCACGAATTAGTGTAGATGACACATGGGCAAACCACGCCCCTAAAGCAGAAGTAGGAGGCAGAAGCACCCATCGACCAATGGTAGCGAAGAAGGAAATCAAGTACCGTACCTGGGAATCTCTACGCCTCCAGATATAGCAAGGTATATGTAATCATTGTCGCCGAAGTTTGAATGTTTAGGGATAGTCTGTGGTAAACCATGACATCAACCATCCTGGATAACATGTAGAACCTTTCTTTGTGGTTTTTGCAATTTAGTAGAAAGTTCTGACATGTAACGCAAAGTTGTCGACACGAAAGGTAATGTTAATTCGATGCGCTTTGCTAAATAATAGCTGGTTTTGAGGTAAAAGTAAATTAAATGTCTGTTGAATCTTCTTGCATTGACATTGATAACAATGTTGTAAACACTGTCTTAAGAGATTCGTTTAATTTCTCTTTCCTCATTTATACATTGTTTGACAGATAAGCCTCTTGGGAAATACGTGTTTTGTCGTCAATGTTTCGCTGAATATGCGGAAAATAAAAGATAAAGACAAAGTGTTTGATTATGAGGTTTATCACATCATCATTATTGATGCCTTGCAGTGGCTTTTCACAATCATGTAAAACAAAACTTATTTCACATTTTACAAAATAAGGGCATGTTTTTACAATTCAGTGATAACGTCGCAATAATATGGAAACAAAAGTGTCCACAGCCTTCTTTTTTTCTTTCTTCCAGAAGAGTCAGAGCAAACACCTAACAAAATAATTTCATAAACTGTTGATACCAAGGAAAACAAACGATATCCTATATAACATCTTTAAATTGTCACTGAATTTTGCACTAAGTTTCGATGATTACGTGATAATGTAACCATTTCGAGGTCCCTCGTCTGGTATACATTGTACTTATGGATAACTGTGATGATTACAAATGCTCCTAGAGCTAAATAGTAATCGATCCGTTTCAACCGCCTTTACATGAATACAGAGGAATAATGTTCTACTAATGACTGGAAAAAAATCAACTATAAAGATAAAAAAACTGAAAAAAGACGAGAAAGACATTAAATTGGAGAAAGAGGTATATACAATTGTAACGGACAGAGATTAGGCACCGCTATTTCAGATGTAATAATAATTGCTCTACAAAAGATTTAAAAAAACATTTCTTCGATGATCCCTTATTATCAAAGCACTTCAAAAATGTGTTGTTGGTTCTTTTTTTTTTTGCCCCTGATTCTTGGACAAAAAAGAAAAACCCGTGATGAATTCGATGATTGAATAGCAATGAGGCTGCCAACGGCGAGGTTTTGAGATTGATACATAATGGATTGAAACAAAGAAAATGAGACTAAAGTGTGAAACTGTTGCGGTCGATATGATATCATATTCATGCGCATAAAAACTGCCGTCCCCGGGGCGGCAACCTACTGAGCCAACAGCAACAAATAAACTATTTATAGTAAAAATTCAGTTGTATAGGCGGACGGTGTGCTCATGGAATAATCTAAATGATAAAACATTCATTCCATTTCATTTTATATCATTTCCGACAAAAGCATAGAATATGACATTTGCATACAAACAAAATAAAGTACAGTGTGGTTTCGCCATATCAAAATGATTTTTGTACATTCATGTGAGATTCAAATGCAGATCATGCTTGCAGTGAAATTGGTACTATTGTTGCAAAAACTGTCGTAAGAAATTCGCTTACTTTCTCCTCCACCTAGTGTGCGTTGTTTGATAGATAAGCCTATTGGGAAATATGTGTTTTGTCGTCAATGATTCGCTGAACATGTGGAAAATCGAAAATAAAGACAAAGAGTTTTATCATGAGGTTGATAACATCATCGTTATTGATGCCTTGCAGTGGATTTTCACAATTATGTGCCATAAAAGTTATTTTACATTCACAACATTCCGCAAAATATGTTCTTACACTTTAATGAGAACGTCGGAATAGTATATGGAAGCAATAGTGTCCACAGGCCTTATTTTTTCTTTCTTCCAGAAGAGTCAAATGAAACACCTAACAAAATAATATCCTAAACTGCTGATATCAAAGACAACAAACGATATCCTATATAACATTTGAGTATCTGAACACAAGGACGACCCAAGTCCATGGAAGACCATTTCGAGTAAACTTTAAAATACTTCATATCTTTTTTTATTTGTCCAATAATATTCTATTAAACTCTGATGGGAAGGCAACATTGTATATACAAATTAGAACATACATTATTATGACAATTAACATTTACATTAATTGTGGAGAGGCCATTTTGTGTCATGGACTTGGGTGGTTCTTTGAATCATATGGACTTTGGTCGTTCTTTGAATCATATGGGTGAGAATTTTGAACGATGTACAATTACCAATTTTCGCACCTTATGACATTCTTTCCCTTAGAACACGCCAGGATGATCTAAGAAACCAGATTTTTTCATGTCATCTCAAAAATTGGCAATTTTTTTTTTCAGGAAATGGAAATGTATGGTTTGGTTGACTTTTGCCTGATATTTTTCATTTGACAAGGACTTAAAGCGTAAAAATACGGTAAAAACGCTATTTTCACAATAATTTTTGTTTTTCAAACTAATGATGTGCCCTTTTAATGTACGTGGCATCTAATATCTGACCATGTTCTGGATCTGAAATATCATGGATATGTACCATAAAATTATAAGAACTTTATGAGCAGGTATGAAATTACAGAGAGCAATTGAAATATCAAAGCCCTAAACAGACGAACGTCCGCGATCCTTTTATTTCTATCGCTGCTGCAAATTCTACTTTGTCGTCCCAACTGTAATGTATACGAAAATTCGGTGTTCCACCTAATGAACATATCCTGCAAAAATTGTACATCTGCTGGCTGTACATGGGACGTAATATTTTTTTATGCAAAATTATACTCAGTTTTCGTCACGGACGTGCTTCCGCTATTTTCTAATAAGATCGTAGCCCATTAAACGTTATTGGCGATATTGTTCTGAGTCGTAATCATCTAAGATCTAGCCACACGATAATATGTTTGTTTTGAGTTTCGGTCCATCCTTTGTCAAATAGGAACCGAAATTATATTTTTAGACGAACCTCCGGGAAAAAAAGAACTTCCGTGATGATTAAAACGTTTTCGAGTGGGACACCATTTTGCTTTGATGGCGAAGGTACATTTTACCTTTGGCTCTCTAGCCGAGGACCTGCATGTCATTTTTGGAGCAGACTGAGGCTCGTCCGCAGTTTTTGGACCATGCAATTCACCGAAAACCAAGCAAATAATTGATATTTTCTTTGAAAATTCACCTCCTGATCCCCCTCTGAGCAATACATATGTTTTAAGGATGTCAAGTTTCTTATAATTTGCATTGACAATACCTTTTCAAATTTTTGAAAGAGTTAGGAAGGCTAGGTACTCTCTGCCGATTAGTTATCCGTCCTGGAACAATTATGACCCTAGTAGTAGAACGAACGTCCGTGACAATTCCAGCGAATGTCCGTGACGATTACAATCCCACCGATAGGGATAACTTGTCCCGAAAGTGTCCTGTATTCTTTAAAACCTTTGGCTCCAATAGCGACAAATAAAGTTTTACAAAGTAAACAATGAGTTTAGAGCAGTAGTTTAAGAATTTTTAAGGGGATATGTGATCATGATGAACAAACAGTTGAAAATTTACTCACAATTTTACGCTTGTTTTCCCTCTAATTATACAAAAACAGCTTAACACTGAAAACAAAGTTATAGGAAAATGGAATTTTGTGTAATCTGTAATTTCTGTGCATTTAAATTTCTTTCTAATGAGGTTCTGGGGACAATTTGTACTGTTCCAGGTTCTGAAAGTCTCGCTTACGGACGTCCTGTCCGAGAAAGGAAATTTCTGACAATTACAAATATATCACTGCACATTTAGTTAATGTTACTTGAAAATATTACCAAATCACCGAGTCGCTCATACCCAAAAGTGAATAACGTTCAGCACTCAATTTACCTGTAATAACAAACGGAAAACGTTTTGGTCACGGATGTCCGTTGGTAGAATACGTCAATGGATTACTTAGTAGGAGAAAGAAGAACAGTGCCACTTTTTAGTGACAGATGCTCCAAGTGTTTATCTTTTGAGTATGGTAGCTGCCGTCTCAAACAGAACACATCCAGTTTTGGTCTCCATAACGGACGTTCACTGTAATTGTCATGATATTAAATGCCTTAATTCATTCTTATTTTTCTCTTCACAACGATTTTTCTCTCATTCCCTGAGTAGCCTGAACATGCTGCTACCAAACAGAAAACAAAACAAAACAAAACAAAACAAAACAAAACAAAACAAAAGAAAACAAAGCAAATCCCAAAAGTGCTACGCAATCACATTCAGTATAATGACGGAAAAAGTTTGTAATGGGCATGTGTTGAAGGAGAATCGGAAAAGTTTCAAAAGGACGTGGAAGCAGTTGAATGAAAATGAGAAGAAAGAGAGAAGAGATCGAGCCCCAACACACAGAGAAAAGAATTGCCAGTGCACTCCCGTTATACTAAATTCCTCTGGAGAAGTTTTTTTTTTTTTTTTTTTTTTTTTTTTTTTATTCATTGAAATGCCGTCACAAGCGAACAAAATAATGCAGTATACAATTATTGTCAAATGAAAACACGCAAATCCTCCGCTTATCATTACATGGTGTTTTTTTTATACTCATCAATGAAAAGCAATCTTAATTTGTAATCCTTTCCAAGATTTTTTTTCTCATTTTACATTTAAGAGACAGAGAGACCGTCAATTTGTTTGTGCTTTTGTGCTTACTTTGAAAACACATGGTAAAAAAGTAATGATTAAGAATAGGTTTATGGTAACAGTTGCACTTTGATACGTCCGCTCTTCCAAAGATTCGTTACTCCGAATGTCCAAAGGTTTTTTATTCCGAAAATGAAAAAAAAAAAAGAAATGTTCGTAGTTAATTCAGGAGGTTTCTTATTAAAAATGTTCTTATTCCGAAAGTTTGTTAGTCCGAAAATTAAATATTAAGGTTCATTATTTTTAGGTCCGTTCTTCTAAAAATGGAATGGGCCTGATATTCGTTTAGGTAAAAACGGTTATCATGAGGTTTTGAAATTTGGAGGATTTGGTTGTTAACTTGTTTCTCCACATTTGGATAAGCGAACGTGATTTTTCATGTTCCAATTAATAAACCTTTCGATTAACCTTCGGAGATTCCTATCATTTACCGAATAAAAAAGCTTCATGATTATACGAACTCTATCAATTTTCGGATTGACAAACTGTATGAATATAACGATCCTCCGAAATGACGCGCTATAAAATGTTTGTTATAACAAAACATATTGTATAATAATATCGAAGTCACAAACATCCATCCAAGTTACATGGACTTATTGTGTCTTGTTATGACGAAACTTCGCAGTATCGAACCTAATATCATTTCTGACTAATATGATAACACAAATTCTCCTCGGTAACAGTGTGTAACACAAGGAGCTAACGCAGAGGGATTTCTTCCTAAAGTATTCGTTTGCCCTCCCCAGCTAAACTTCGTATTTCTATAACGGAGAAAATTTCTTTTGTTTTTCTATGTTAATTCTTTGTCATATTTAGCTGTGACCATGTTCGTTATAAGCAAATTTTGCATTGTAGACTTTAGATAACAAATTTAGGACCTGAATCTTTACTTCGTGATTATGAAATTTTGATGAATATATTCGTTCTCAAGGATGGACTACGTCACTGAGATTACACGTACGTTTGTACGTTCATTTACGAGAGATGGAAAATTATTTTCTTTGATTCCTCAATATGAGAAGATAAACAAGCTTTTATAATGGAGAATCGGTAATATCTATTCAGGATTTTGCAGATTAGTTTGCTCTCTACATGAAATTGCTGTTTGTTGTGAGTAGAATGCGTTTCCAACTCAAAAGAGCTGCATTGTTCAATATCTTGTTTGTTCCGAACGTCCGCCGGTGAGCTATATGCGAACCTCCGTGATGAATACTATGCTATGTTTGTTGAGTTATAGAGACTGCCTAGATCAGATACATCTTAAAAAGGTATGTTATCATTTGGGAGTGAGGACTAAAGTATATGGGATAGTGAAAAAGAGGTCAAAATATTGAGTTTCTGTAAAATGCGCGTAAAGTGGAGAAAGTGTTTAGCGGAAGATCAATATTTCAACAGAAATGACGAATTTGGTTAAATCATCAGTTGTCTACCATCACGTACAGGTTCAAGAGTACAAGCTTAATATTCTGCCAACACGTACACATGTCCCTTAAAATATTTCGTTACGATTTTGAACTGAATCAGATCTTTGCCAGCTATGTTAAATGGTATTCAAATGTATGTGCAGTACTATTCCTAGTCAAGGCGCTAATTCCTGTAGGAGGCTTAATTAAGGAGTTCGTTCAACCCACCCCGCAGAAAAGGTTTGACCAGACAGGGTGGTAGATGGGACCTCCATGAACATCCCCAGGTAGTATGTGGTTCCAAATTGTGGTGTGAGTAGAATTTTACTGGCCATTTTTCATCATTATTTGTTGGAACAAACGCAAAGGGGTCTGCGCACGCCAAGACTATTACACTGCTACAGGCGCCAGTGCAGTGGTGCGTGTAATAGCACACGCATACTTTTTCTTCGACAAACAAGGGTTTTGCCTGCAAAATAACTTTTCACACCAAGCTGGGGGTCGGTATAGTGTAGTTTCTAGGCGTTTTTATTTCGTCTTTATTTCTCCGAGTTGAAGTAAGCAGAGTGAGAGCGCATACCCAGTGATTGCGACGCCCGAATCGCAATCACTGGGTATGTGCCCTCACCCGGCTTAGCGCAATACAGCGGGCTTCTGCCCAATACACAAGTTGCAACTCAGAGAAATAAAGACGAAATAAAAACGACTAGAAATAAAGACTAGGGTCGGTAACGCTTGTCGCTATTGGGGCACTGAAAATACTTATCACAGTTTTTGCATTTATTTCATGAAGAATTCATCAAACCTGCATAAACATTTATAATTATGTGCACGTTGCTAGAGATGTCGGCAATACAGTAGGATTCAATGTAAGTTATAATATTGTACATGGTTACCATGGTAACCGGATGCCTACAGGTGATTGGTAACCCCCAAAATGCCTCCTACTGCTGCAAACTTTGAATTTTTAATTTTATAGATGCAATAAAAAAAAAAAAACCTTTTTATTGACTATCGTAAAAAAAAATTCTTCTGCTGCCAAGGCAACTAGTATTATCCAATCATGATTCAGCTGTCAATAACTAAAAAACTAAAGCCCATAATTTCAAAAAGCTGAGTGAGCATGTCCTTCCTTTTGCATATTTTGTGTACAACTTATGTGAAGAATATACTGAAGCATTCTCAAGTTACAGCAATATTTGTAAACAAAGGCATAATAAACAGCCATTGAAAGAAAGATATCATTTTCGAATAGTAAAATGCATGAAAAAGTTGCATCCGTCGTACTTTCAACACAAATTTGACTTCAAAGTACATAGGCAAATGTAGTTTTTAGTAATGCATGGACACAAATTTCCCTTAAAAATATAGGTGAATACAGAGAGCAAAGCCAATTATATTCTAATGTTAGCTCTTTTGAGCATTAACAGAGCGATGGTTATGCAAAACAATCCTGGAAGAAAGCATTTCGAGGAAAGCAATAATTGTTCATGTCCGTAAAGGAAATTTATTCAAGAATGCAGATAAATTTCTTTCTAAAGAAGGAATACACACGTGCGCTGGATTATCCACCAAAGAATTAAACGTACTTTTGTGTTCGTTAGCTTTTGTGTATATATATATATATATATATATATATATATATATATGAAGGGTTTGTTTGCAAAAACCGATACGTCCATTTTTGAAGATTTTGAAGTATGATCTCTATCATAAAGTACGAAATAATACCTTTTAAATGATATATTGGTCACTACATATAAAGGTATATTTTTTGAAGTTATGGTCAAAAGAAGCAAACATTTTCTTATTATTCTCTTTATTTTTCTTAACCTTTAATCGCAAATATCTCCATTTGGCAAATATGGACTTATCGGTTTTTGCAAACAAACTCTTCATATATATATATAATAAAATGAAAAAAAAATCATGATATGTAAATTTGTATCAAAACGTGCAGTAATGAATTAATGCTAAGGAGACAATGAGGGAAAACTCTTGGGCGTCTTTTCCCTTTTATCCAGGCTAATTTAACAGTGTTGAGGTAGGTCTACAATGGGTGATGTGCACGAAAGCAAAAGAAACAAATCTGTCTAAATTCCAGATATATATAATGCACTACTATATATATATATATATATTTTTTTTTTTTTTTGGGGGGGGGGTTACAAATCACCTGTAGGCATCCCGTTACTATGGTTACCATGCACAATATTATAACTTACAATGAATCCCACTGTTTTGCTGACATCTCTAGCAACGTGTACGTATATAGTTTTATGCAGTTTTGATGAATTTTTCATGAAATAAGTGCAAGAACTGTGATAAGTTTGTCATTTTCAGTGCCCCAATAGCGACAAGCATTACTGACCCTAGTCTTAATTTCTAGCCGCTTTTATTTCGTCTTTATTTCTCTGAGTTGCAGCTTGTGTATTGTGCAGAAGCCCGCTGTATTGCGCTAAGCCAAATGAGGGTGCATACCCAGTGATTGCGACAAAAACGGTTGTGGCGTTGCAATCACTGGGTATGCCCTCTCACTCTGCTTACTTCAACTCGGAGAAATAAACACGAAATAAAAACGCCTAGAAACTACACTACACCGACCCCAGCTTGGCGTGAAATGTTAGTTTGCAGGCAAAAACCCTCGTTTGTGACCTAAAAAGTATGTATGCGTTAAGACTACTACACGCACCACTAGTATTGGCGCCTGTAGCAGAGCTAGTGGTACGTGTAGTAGTCCTAGCGTGCGCAGACTCTTTCTCGAAGAATAAGGTCTTGTCGCAACTTAAGTGGCCTGTAAAATTTTATTGATACCACAACTTGGAGTCACATACTACCTAGGGGTGTTCCAGAGGGTCCAACCGACCACCCCATGCAATCATACCTTTTCTGCGGGGTGGGTTGAACGAAGTCATTTTTTCTGGGTCCCTGCGCCTTGACTATCCTCACGGACGTTCGCTGCTCTGGACATGGTAAACTTCCGCGGCGATGAATAAAAACTTGTTCCTCTGGGAAAATCCTAGTATTGGGTTCATATTAAAGCTTGATTTATACTCTTTCAGGTAAGATAAATGATTTGGAGAATTTTCTACTTTTTAAATTTTGCCTTGTTTTGGCTCAATTGTACATCGTTCAAAATTCTAACCAATTACATGGTATTCTGCTGTAGGAGATGAGAGAAGGATGAGAGAGGGCGCTATAATATGAATGTACATATAAGATTTAAATCATTCATTTCAGGCACTTCCGGGGGTAATTATGATTTATCATTTATAAACAAGATGAGTCCATGCATAAGCTACAATCTCCCATGTCAAACTGAATTTGGCCCAAAAAGTGGACTTGGGTCATTTTTATATTCAGGTCTTCATTTTTAAATTGCCACTGACTTTTGCTCTAAGTTTCGATGATCACGTGATAATGTAACCATTTCGAGGTTCCTTGTCTGGTATACATGGTAGTTATGAATAATTGTAATGATCACAAATTTTCCTAGACCTAAATATTAATCGATCCGTTTCAACCGCCTTGACATGAATAAAGAGGAATAATGTTCTACCAAAGAGTGGACAATTAATATCAAGTATAAAGAGAAAAGAGCAGAAACATGGACGAGAAAGACATGAAATTGCAGAAAGAGAGATATAAAATTGAGACAGGCAGAGATCGGACACCGCTTTTTCAGATGTAATGATAATTGCTCTTCAAAAGATAAGAAATTCTCCTCGGTGATCCCATATAAACAAAGCACTTAAAATGTGTTGTTGGTTCTTTTTTTTTTACCCCTGATTCTGGGACAAAAAAGGATCGTGATGAATTAGATGATTGAATAGCAATGAGCCTGTCAGTGGCGAGGTTTTGGGATTGATACATCATGGATTGAAACAAAGAAAAAGAGAATAAAATGTGAAACTGATGCGGTCAACATGATATTATATTTATGCGCAGAGCCTGCAAAACTGCCGTCCCCGGGGTGGCAACCTAGTTAACCAACAGCAACAAATAAACTATTTATAGGAAAATTTCAGCTTTGGGAGGACGGCGTACTTATGCAGTAATTAAACGATAAAACATTCATGTCCTTTCATTTTATTTCATTTTATTTCCGACAAAAGTATAAAATTTGACATTTCCACAAGGATCTGTCGGGGGCCTCACACTTTTCTGGATTTATCTGACTGGTTTGAAAGAGATTTTACATTGCCCCTTTTTTTCAATTGACTATTATCGCTATGCTAATGATATCCAGATATGTATACCATTTCTACCTACCCAAAACAATATCACTGATGTTATTCAGAAACTCGAAGCTTGTTTCCATGATGTCAAAAAGTAGATGAGCCCTCATTCATTGAAGTTAAATCAAGGAAAGTCAGAGTTGTTATACTTTAGCTCTAGAGTTCTCCTTGACAAGGTCAGTCTTCCTTCTCTTACTGTTGACAATGATGTGGTTATTATTCCATCTAAATCGTGTAGAAATCTTCGAGTACTATTTGATTATACAATGTCCATGTTTGTTCAGATTTATGCTGTTAGTAAATCCATGAGGTGCCAGTTACGCAATTCAGGCATTATTCGCAAGTATTCAACTCGTTCAGCCATAATATTTTTCTACCTACTGTCAAAATTTGGCAGCCGAAAACTAAACAGAAATACCGAGAAAAGCAGTGTTTTTTTTTCTGGACTTTACCTTTATGGAAAGGCGCTGAATTCAGTGCTGAAACAGAATACGTTCTCATGAATACTTCTGCACCATATGCGAAGAGATCATGTAACATTTTTATACCCTTTTCTCCCGGAAAAAAAAAACCAAAAAACCAACAACCAAAAAAACAAAACAAAAAACAAAACACCAAGACTAATAAAAAACAAAAAAACACAGACCCTCGTTAATCCTTATTTTGATCACTATATAAATGAGTTAGGATAGCCCAATTTTTGACAAGCTATGTATAATCTTTAGGCAGGGCTCGGGGCCACCAAAAATGAAAGTCGGGCCACCAAATTTCAAAAAAGGGCAAATTTGGTGGCCCGCCTCGGGACACCAAAATTTTTTGAAAAGTATGTCAATAAATTCGTAACTTTTTGCGCCGAAAATTAGCAGTTAAATTTGTTCAAAGGATGGATGAAAAGGACTGAATGAATGCCTGAGAGTGAATGTTACAAGTTTTATGAGTAGATAATGTCCAACTTCTAATTCTTACTATCACAAATCTTAAATATTTGACTCATTAAAAAAAAGGACTGTTAATGTTTTTATTGGGTTTTTTTTTTCGGGACACCAAATTTTTCTCTCGGGCCACCAAAAATTTGAAATTTATGATTTTGGTGGACCCATCGGGCCACCAAACAAAAAAGTTAGTGTCGAGCCATGCTTTAGGCTTAGAACATACTCTTGTAAACTATGCAGAAAAAGGGGAATTCTTTTTAGGCTTTTTACTGGCTTTGAGCTTGATGGATTGAAAAAAGAGAACAAATAGTGAAACTCATTCGGCATCATGATATATCAATGAGTAGAGCCTGCAAATTTGCCGTCTCCAGGACGGTAACCTTTTGAAGCAACAAGAGAAAATTGCGTATTTATAGTGAAAATTCAGTTCAGGAGAACGACATTATCATTGTAATCTCAAATGATAAAACATTAATAATACTTTCGTAATCTGTGGAGCATTTGCAACAATATCAAATGAGCAGAGCACTGCGTTCGGTTCATCGATTTCCTTTCTGCAAATAGTGAATGAGATGGTTTAAAAACGAAAAAAAGTTCTCGCCGTAACGAAGAGAAAAAATGGACATTATATATCATTAAAGGGCAATATACACATTGATCAAGTGTAAATTATGTTCAATTTTCAATTCAATTCAATTCAATTCAATTTATTAATTTCATAAAAGCAATACAGCCAATATTTGTACAATAATCAGATGGCAAAGGAAAATCACGAAAAAGCCAGTGGCTTGAAGATTGTGATTCCCTGATACAGAGGTACATTAAAAAACAGATTGGCATGAAAATACAAAATGCAAAATGTTACATGATCACTAGATACTCATTAATAGACAAAAATACACATAAAAACAAACAGAACATACATAAATACAACACAAAACAGAACGTCATGAATATATAATGTTCCATTACCTTGATAAAAACGTAATTAATCATAAGATTAAAAAAGATATTGTTTCAATTTCAACTTAAAATGATTTAAACTCATAATGCACTTAAGATTATATTCTAATGAATTCCATATTTTTGCACCTTTATATTGCACTGAGTTCCTATATTTCATCTTAGATCGACATAATGGCAAAACAAAGTTTTGTTTATAACGTGTATTAAAATTATGACTCATAGAATGCGTTTTAAAATAATCATCAAAAATACATGGCAATATCGAATGTACATATTTAAACATAAAAATACTCGTTCTATAAAAGATCCTATCTTTGAGGGATAAACAGCCTACGTCTTTGAAAAGGGGAGGAGTGGCAGCAAGATAATAAGAGTTTGTACACAATCGAATAGCTTTTTTTCTGAAGAACAGTACGCTCAGTGGCTCCAGACCAAACCAAGTTACAGTAGTCTACATAAGGCAAGACAAGGGCGTTGTGTAACATCAATAGGGTTTTCCTTGGTAATATCACGCGAAGCTTATAAATCATCCCAATGGATACGCTGATCTTGCCATGAATGTGATTGATGTGATTTTTCCAGGATAATCTTTCTTCTATAATAACCCCAAGAAAATTAATTGAATCAACTCTGGAAATAACATTACAATCTGCGTATATCATCATATCATCATGTGACAGCTTCATTCCAGAGGACTGAAATATCATATATTTTGTTTTACTTGCATTCATTTGTAATCTGTTAGCTTTAAACCAATCACAGACTTTTTGCAATTCATCGTTCGTCATATTGTTCAATATTGTTTTGTCAGAATGAGAAGCCAAAATGTTTACGTCATCCGCATACAGTACAAAACGAAGTACATTGGACGCATTGATGATGTCATTCACGTATACCAAAAACAAAAGTCAGGTCCCAATATGCTCCCTTGTGGTACCCCACACGTTATGGGTAGAATGTCTGAGTTGGTGCCCTTAAAACCAGTATATTGACTTCGACCACTGAGATAGCTTTCGAACCAGCGAAGGAGTACACCTCGAATGCCGTAGTGTTCTAATTTGTGTAGCAGAATACCATGGTCTAATGAGTCGAATGCTTTGGACAAGTCGACGTAAATGGCCAAAGGAATTTCTTTTCTCTCTAAAGCAGCTGTAATCTGCTCCACGACATGTAAAAGGGCTGTTTCAGTAGAGCAAGATGGTCGGAATCCAAATTGTTCTTTAATCAATACATTCTTTTCTGACAGGTACTTGTACAATCTTTTGTGCATAATACGCTCGAGGATTTCAGAGAGAGTAGGGAGGAGTGAGATTGGTCTGTAATTTTCTATGAGATGTTTTTCGTTCTTTTTAAAAACCGGAATAACTTTGGCTAGCTTAAGGGAATTTGGAACTATGCCTGAGGAAAGTGAAAGGTTGAAAACATAGCACAATGGTTGAGCAATGAAGTGAATAATTCTCTTAATAAATGTAGAACTTAATCCATCATGTCCACAGGAAGCTGAACTTTTCAGACTTTTTGTGATCTCAATTATTTCTGACTCGTCAGTAGGCATGAAAAAGGCTGATTCAGAAATTTTAGAGTTCAAAAAACCTGTGAAACCTTGTTTACCAGTGTCAACATTGTTACCAACAGAAACACCAATATCAGAGAAATACTTATTGAACTCATTAGCAATTTCTTTGTCATCTTCAATCTTTTTTCCGAGCACTTCAACAGAATTTGGGAGCTTGGATATATTACATCTCCCCAAAATTTCATTAACAATCTTCCAAGTTTTACAAAGGTTGGTTTTATTTCTCATGACTAAGTTTGTGAAATATGATCGCTTTGAAGCACGTATTATACAATTTAACTTATTTCTATACCGCTTATATATCAGCTTATTTTTACTAGAAGGCGTGTTAATATATGCACGAAATAATCTCTGTTTCCTGTTTATGGATTTCAGAATGCCTTTCGTTACCCAAGGTTTTCTTGCAATTGTTTTCTTACATTTAACTTTTGGGGCTGCTTTCAACACATGTTTGTTACAAATTTGACCCAAAGTTTCAAGAAAAACATTATATGACATATTTACATCGTCACAAGAATCAACACAGGACCAACTAACAGAACAAAGGTCTTGGATAAGATCTGAGTAATTCAGATTACTTGCAAAGCTTTGACATTCAAAGTATTGACGGCTCTTGTCCAGTTTCAAATCAGTCAAATCAAAAGTTGTGACTTGAAAAATAGGCAGGTGATCAGATATGTCTGAAAATATGATACCAGGAGTAATGGACTTATCCAAGACATTTGTAAATATGTTATCAATACATGTAAATGATGAGGATGTCACTCGAGTAGGCTTTGTTATCAAGGGGAACAAGCCATGTGCATACATAATGCTCAGAAAATCATTTGTACATGAATTAATGGAGTGCTTCAGAATATCAAAGTTAAAATCACCTGCAATATAACACATCTTGTTCTCTCTGGCAATACTTGCTACAGAATTCTCCAGCATTCCATTGAAAGCTTGTGCATCCGAGTTGGGCGCCTTGTAAACTTCACCTACTATGATGTTCTTGTTTTCCATTTCGATCTCAACGAACATTGTATCTACAGATTCGTTTGAAAACGACAAGTCATCTCTCACTTGAAAAGTGAATCTCTCATCAACGTATAAACAAACTCCGCCACCTCTCCGATGTTCACGTGGTTTTTGTACAAAGGAGTAGCCCTTCATATTATACATAGACGGTACATTGGAATTAAACCATGTTTCAGAAAAGGCATAAACTGTAAATTTGTGACATAAGCTGTCAATAACTAAGTCAAAAATGGAGTGAAATTTAGCAAACAAACTCTGCGAATTAAGATGAAAAACAGAAAATGCCTGTTTATCTGCACATTGATTAAACTTTTTATCAAAAGTATCATTGAAATAATAATTACAGGGATTTTCTAAGTTACCGGCAGACCAACCTTCCTCTTCATTCATGCCAAATACATCAAAAGCAAAAGAATCAAGTTGTGCAGAGCAAAAATGACTCGAGTAATTGAAAAACGTGTAGATTGTTCTTTGAAACTCATCATCATCGAGGATTTGATTGAAAGGTAGCTCGTTTGCAGTGCATTGGAAACAAATCCAGGAATTACAACATAAGGGGGAATGCATACTAGATGTACAGCAAGTTTCATGACAAGGCGATCTACATACTACACAAGTACGTTTCTTTTGAAAGGCTCTCACAGAGTTGAGACAGATGTAACACTTCATGATAAACTACATTACACACATACACATGCGCACACATTACGTAACACGAGTAATGACTGCAAAGAATAGAAACACAATCGAGCAGAGTATAAGGCAGAGGAAAGTCGAACGTTCGAGTTCAAAAGTTCACAAGTTCGAATAACATACATACGGGCAAAGGTTTGTTTACATCATGATGGCTGGTGAGCGTCCTTGGCAACTCATCGTTCTCGAGTTCGTTTGCAGTGTTCCATCCAGTCATTTTGTGTCGCTATAGTGTAGAAATTGTGTGTAGTTTTGATCTTGATTCTGCCGTCTTGTGTCCATACCTTGTTTGTGGGCGGGGGGTATTTTGCTCTCACTTTCCTCAGCAATTTCTGTCTGTCACTGGTCAGGTTCTCGTGGATGAAGATGCGGGTTGATTTCAGCTTCGATCTGGCGGCATAGACTCGAGATCTGGGACCGTAGGTGGCAAACTTGGCTATGATGGGACGAGGAAGAGCATGACCTTTCCTATCAAATCTGCCCCTCTCGCCGATCCTGTGGGATCTGTCGATATCCTGTGGTTGGATTTCTACTTCCAGTTGGTCCTTCGCAAGTTGACAGAGTAAGGTGTCTGTGTTCTCCTGCGGGTTTTCTTTAATCCCGTGGATGACCAAGCAGTTTCGCCTGGAATATTGTTCCAGTTCTTCTACACGAGCTTCGGCGTCAGACAATTTGTTTTCCAGTTGTTTGATTTGGGCATCCCTTTTCTCCAATTCCAACATGAAACAGTATGTATAGTAGGCGGATTTTCGAATTTAGAAATAGGACAACGACAAAAGGAAAATGAAATTAGAATTCAACACAACACTCAGTTTTATGAGAGCACTTGACTTACCAATTACAGAAAACATGGGAGATTATAAAACTTTAACACAGGCCTATGTCGTTAACGCTTCGAGGAAATTGATAATTTCATGAAAAGATGAACTTTTAGTCGAAATAAAGCTTGCGTTGTATATAAACATGGAGAGCATGTTTCAGAAGAAACCAACTGTGATACGATTAGAAAGGAATACGAATAAATTGCACAGAGAACATAAAATAGAGTCCTAGTAAATGGATATTGTAATCGCAACATATAGATAGAGGTACTGTAAATCCGTTCAAGGAAATGAATAGTGACCGTACTTCTTCTTAAATGTCGTTATAAAACATGTCATCATTATCTAAATGCATATACAATCATGACAATGGTGTGCCAAACATGCCAACATTCTGAAACATGATGATAAGGTCTTATTTGCCCAGAGTAGCCGTTTCAGTGTTGCCACTGCTCTACCAGTTGAAAGGGCCCTGCCATTATCATTACACTAGCGTTTCCAGGTACCCATTTATACACATGGCAGGTAAAACATCTTGTCCAAGGACGTAAGCGCTGGGCGGGATTCGAACTCGGGTCCTCCGATCGGGAGTCAAAAGTCTTATCCACTATGCCACAGCGCCCCAACATAGTTGACATGGCATTCAGTCACATGGAGCTTCATTCTATTCCTAGCGTCGATTAGAGGATTATTTTGTTGTAATCCCAACACACACAAAATAAAAAGAGAAACCTCCAAATTTATTATATATGAATCAAAAATCTGGATTTGAACCATACCATGCAACGTTTCGCTGATTAACAATTTGCTTTCTCTTGCGCTATTCTTGTTGCCAAATAGACCTATTAATGTCTGAAACGTCACATGATGTGAGTTCAAATCCAGTTTTCCTATTCATATTAATTTGGAGGATTCTCTCCATACTGTCTGTTTGGAAGTTACATTTCGACTTGATGATCGAATATGAACAAAAATCCCCGCCTTGCATATTTCATTCTAGCATATATGGTATACATTTCCCCGACTGGAAAGCATGAATATAGAATCTACCCCTGCCTTCTGAAAGGGTTAGATTAAGTGTACTCTCATTTTACTAGACAAAAGAAACATTTGCTGAATTTTCTTTGTTGTCTTTGAATCGTTTTGCTGCTTTTACTTTAAGATACTTATTAGAGATTCAAATATGACCCTGCATCACAAAACCACAAAAAGTCGTCAGACGTGAATTTTTAGTTAAGAGCAGATTCTGAAACAGCAGACGCTAAGCTTCCAGTGCACTTTCCTAACCTATTGAAATATCGGATAAAGCACGTACTCTGGAAAAGCGTGAACTGATAAAAGAGGCTCTGAAGTACAAGATTTATTTAAGGGCTTAATCTCTACCTAACCGTGCTGGCTGTGCTATGAATGGGACAAAAAACAGGATGTGAACCATCGTGGCAACAACATTTAAGCGATAATCAGATTAAACCGAAATTAATTAAGCTTGTTCTATTGACACATTATGTACATACTTAATGCTAACTTTTAAAGCGGTAGCTCTATCCTTTCAAAAGGTATTACAGTTGAAGTGAAGGGTGTGAAAAAGGAATTTTCAAGAAATGGAAAAAAAGGAACCTCTGCTAAGAACACACTTGATGACACTACTCTATCAAAAAAAAAAAAGATTGTAGGAGAATTGTTGGAAACACACTTTCCCATTCATTTTATGACCCCAAACGTAAGAATTATGTAGGAGAAGAATAGCTCTCTCTCTCTCTCTTTGAGTCCTCACGTAAAATCAAGGGGTGCATCTTTTTGTTAGTTTTGCGATATTTACACAAATAAAGACTGCATGGGCTGGAAAACTATATGAGTATCCCTTCCCCTGGAAAAGGGAAGAGAAAGAAAGAAAGAGAGAGAGAGAGAGAGAGAGAGAGAGAGCCTGCAGAGTTTTCAATCTGCCGTCCCCGGAGCGACAACCTATTGAATCATGCAGCAGCAGCAGCAAATTTTACATATTTATAGTGACAGTTCGATAGGACGGCGACGTAATCATAGTAATTTGAAATGATAAAACATTGATGTTAAACTCCTAAAATGCTAAACATGAACAATGAACATAAATGAAAAGAACACTGATCTCCTCTGTTCATCGATATACTTGCTGCATATCTGACTGAGCTGGTGTAAAGAAAACAAGAGTACAAAGCTTTATTTATTCTATAAGAAAAGTATAAAAAGACATCGACGTCATGAGCAGAACCCCAACTGCATGCTCTCATGTTACCTGTAGTACAAGAGTAAACCACGGCTCCAAAACAGCTGTAGTAAGCAGAAGCACAAGTTATTAAAATCCTCGACCAATGGTAAAGAAGATGGATATCAAAACGCGGGAATCTCAGCATCTCCCGGTATAGGCCATGTAAATATTGACGTTTACGTTTGAGCTGTTCAGCGAAAGTCCGTTGTGAAAAATGATATTTACTATCCTATTGATAAAAAGCAGATGGTTTTTGTGCAGTTACCGCAATTTATTGGAATGTTCTTTGATGAAATGCAAAAGGTAAATGTTCCTAATGTTCTTTCCATGCGCTCTAGTATTTAATGATAATTGATTTGAGGTAGGAACAAATTGAACGCTTGCTGAGTTACCTACCTTTACACTGGTAATAATTTCGTCAAGACTGCCAGGGTAATTTATTTTGTCTTTGCTTTTGTATAATATTTTGACATATCGGAAAATGCGTATTATGTGCGTTAAGGTTGTTTATTGGGTATAAACTTACTATGGATTGAAAAAAAAAGAAAAATAGTAAACTCATTCGGCATCATGATGTATTATTGAGCAGATCCCACAAATTTGCCGTGTCCAGGACTGCAACCAATTGAACCAACAACAATAGGAAATAAACTATTTATAATGACAATTCGGTTCAGTAGGAAGACGGCGTAATCATGGTAATAGCAAATGATAAAACATTGATAAGGGTTTCGTAAACCGCACAGGATTTGTAACGAATTCAAACGAACAGAACACCGCTTTCCGACACAGATATATACATAACACATTATCTACCCTCTTTTAGAATATTCATAGAGCGACATGGATTGCCCAGGATTCCACTGCAGAATATTAAGTATATTGCACTCTTCAACGAATCTGTGTGTTGTTGATTTTATCCTTTCTTTTTTGTAGCTAGTCAAGTTCCTTTGTATTATATTCGAATAGATTCCTTTGTATTATATTCGAATAGATGGAGGAATATATATATATATATATATATGTACATATATAACAATAAAGAGATAAATAGATGAATTACTAAGAACAAAGTTTAAAGAATACAATATTACCGGGTTATGGCGTAAAAATTGTTACAACATCTAGTTGCTTATGATCTTGCTTATGACATATACTCAAACCTAGAACTTTATATAAATAATGCTCCTTCTCACACGCTCCTTGAGCAATCATATAATGCGCTGCCCTTTTCTTAAAAAAATCCTCTTCATTAGAGACATTAAGGAATTGCATACAATAATACGACGACACAATCTCATTTCTTAGAGCATTATACCCTTACACTAGCTAGCAGTAAGATACCATACTGTCACTTGTTTATATTTAAATGTGACCCTCCATCATAAAACTAACAAAAAGTCGCCAGAGATGGATTTTTAGTTAAAGGCAGATTCTGAAAGAGCAGACTCTAAGATTTGAAATGAAGTATTAACTTAATTCAAAGGACTCCCTAACCTACCTAAATACTGGAAGGAAAGCACATACTCTAGGAAAGTGTTAACTGAGAAAAGAGGCTCTGAAGTACGGGTCCATTCAAACGATTAAATCTTGCACCAAGCCACACTACGATGAAAGGGACAAAACACAGCATGTCAACCACTGGAACATCAACAATGAAGGGATTATCAGATTAAGCTGAGATGAAGCATGTTTTGTTAACACATTCTTTCCATGGTTGATGCCAACCTACAAAGCAGTAGCATTATATTTTCAAAAGTTATTACACTTGAAAAGGAAGAGTGTACACAAGATTGAGGAATGAAAAGAGGCCTCTAAACACATACTTAATCATTGTACTCTCCCGCCAAAAGAGATTGTAGAAAAACTGCTTAAAACACATTCATTCGTGTTATGAATCCAAACTAGAAAATAATGTAGAAGAAAGCTAGCTCTTTCAGAAAATATGGAAAACTCAAAATTGACTTAGTTGACCCATTTCACCTGTTTTGAGTCCTTGCGTGAAACCAAGGGGTGAGACTTTTTGTTTATTTTGTGGTGCACGGTCACATATGTTCTTTGTTATATGTTTTATGCTTGTGCAAACAGATTGTTTTTCCTATTGTATAACCATGTTCAGAATTGTACCACATTAATGTTCATTATCTTTTCAATTTTAATCGTGCCCACATTGTTAAATAGATTTACGCAGGGCTCCCTTGTTTACCAGGCCTTTGTGACTATGAATGAGAGTGCCCTGCTTATAATATTAAGAAGACTAAAAAAGGGGGAATTAATAAACAGAGGGTCAGTGTCTATTAAAGGGAAGGCATATATTTTGGTGGAATGGGAGATTCAGGTTTCAATCTGTTTGTGTGTGTGAGAGAGAGATAATGATAAATCTCTTAAGATTCATGAAAGAGCACACAAGTTTATGAAGAATGGAAGTGAGCGATAGGAAAGAAAAGCAAAGTTTGTAGACTTTGTGTATCTAAGGATATCTCAAAATCAGTCAGGAACTTCAATGTATGAAAATCTTGACATCATGACGTCAAACGAAACCGAATGAGAGAAGACAAAGCCATGAACGAAAACTGGGACGAAGGTGAAGGTAAAGTAAAGAGTAGTAGCATATAGAAGAATACAAGAATGAAGGAATGGAGGAATACAGACATTAATACCGTGTTTTGGTTGACTCGCAATGAGATATTTTACGAGTTATCAGTAGTTGTCATGAATATGCATTTTGTACAAAGTGAGTGTTGCCTGTTCGGACGACGTTGGAAAAGAGATGGATCGAGACTGGGACGATACCGTTGGAGGCGAGGGAAGCATAAAGTTTTTGTTACTTTAAGTTTGACATCAATGGTGGTGGTGAATTACCTTGTTGTAAGAATGTGTGACATGTTCTTGTGCCACCAAGATTTCCCTCCCTTCCGTAATAAAGTATGTATCAGTCAGTTTAACTTTCGTCGTATGCAAATACAAATCTGTAACAGCCCGCATTGATTTGCGGTTGGAAGATAATTTACTTTTGTAACTGTACAACGTTTTGTGTGATGCACTTTCGCCTAAATTCGTTATGAAACTATGGTAAAGAATATTTCAAGCAATTCTTAAACTTCACTTGCGTTCAAGATGTCGCCGATATATGTAGTTAACAATGAGAAAGTATTTTCTTCGGTCTTTCACCCCAAATCTCTGACCCCACCCGCTACCATAAGACAGCTTTCCGTTTAACCACGATAAATACCTAATAGAGTATTTAATGGAATGACATAAAAAAGAGAGATAAAAGACGAAATTGCATCCATTGGGCAATAACACTCCAGCTTTCTACCACATTCTGCGAACAGTCTGGGCAATAACAATCATGCTAATAATAATCTTTCATTTTTATGAACACCTTCATGTGATTAAACTACTTCTTAATCTAACCAAAAAAGACAAAAAGAACAGCTACACACCTTTGATTTTCAGGCTTCTTCCATGAGACCACCTGGACCATTGACAACTTTGTATTCTCTCACTTTATCCATGTACATGATTATCTTGTGACATGAACATAACACAAATTAATGGCGAACACACAATCTGAACACACTGGCATCTCTATAACCCCTTAGTAATACCTTTTAAATGCATCACCGATGTTTTTTCTTTTCTCAGCCAAAAAAATTGAAAATGTCAGGTACATTCGGAGAGCCTACCTTACATATGACCCCACAAGTGCCCAATTCAGCCACCACGTTCATTGTCATGGCAAACCTGTTTCTTTTTAATTTCCTGGAGAATGCAGAAGGGCTACCTAAACTGTCACTGAGAGAAAAAAGACTGTCCTACTTCTTCTATTGTGATTATTACAATGTTTGGTTAAAAGTGTGATTATATGCTCTTTAAAGAAGACAGCAATAATTGTAATGTTTTCGTTTGAACGCCAATGTAATCACAATCAAATGCATTAAATTCATTCGCTTCTGATATTACTCACGATACATGAAAACGTTCGTAAAAATAGCCTTTTACTTGATGGAAATTTAAACATCCCATCATAACAACCTACACAATTTTAATGTTAAGCTTATCAGATGTCGTCTGGAAAGGTTGATTTGCTTGATTAAGTTAAAATACAGTTTAATTGATTAGAATGTCTTTTTATATTCTTTATATTTTCTCGAGGAACAATTCTGTACAGTTGCATAATAGGCAGCGATTATATTTTATCTCTATGCTTAATGTGATTTTTATAGCATCAATAGGAATAAAAAGTCGAAAAATAAAGAAAATATAGGTTGGGTTATTGCAAAGATATATGTGTGTGTGGTGAGGGGACACCAGTGTAAAGTAGAACTGGTTCAGGCACGAGATGCTTTCTTGAACATCCCATACAAAGTAACCGTTCTGTTCGATCAACTGCCGTACATATTTAAACGGCATATAATATAAATGAGTCCAATCCATGGTAACAAAATGCCCGGAAACTTCACCCTTTTATGAGCCTGCCAATCGTCAGAATTGCCCAACTAGACTCGTGCCGTAGACTTTTTATGCACTCGTACGGTATAAACCATTTGGATGATTTACACCTGAAAATCAAGTGAATAAATATGTGGCTGGTAGTGGTAGATCATATTCCATTATTGTGATCTCTTCATCACACACAGAGACTGTTCCATGTCGGTCGGACGTACATCGTTGAATCCTTTCTGAACGACAAAAGGGCGTACTATTGCAGACCGCTAAAAGAAAAGCTTTTGGATTAATAAAAATCAGTCTAAAGTGTCACTGCAATTTTTGAGAGCTACCTAACGACAAAGTTAAGCTCGGCTTCTCATCACTGGATGAGAGGATTCTGAACTTGTCGCCTTCTTTGAAGCCTGTAGGAATCATGATCATCAGTAACTGAGGGAGGACAGAACCTCACATCATATTACGATGGATTCACGAAAATGCTGGCTATTTGTGACGACCATATGTTTGCTGTCTGCTGGTAAGTTCCATTAATATGTAGTTGGTTGTGTTGTTCTAA
Organism: Diadema setosum; assembly: GCF_964275005.1. NCBI lineage: Eukaryota > Metazoa > Echinodermata > Echinoidea > Diadematoida > Diadematidae > Diadema > Diadema setosum. The sequence goes on along the minus strand of NC_092696.1, from coordinate 18,848,495 downwards.
AAATTAATCGAGCTCCTTGAAAATCTATATTATAGAATGTTATTGCTTGAACAAATTAGCGATTAGGCGGCGACCTTTGTGTGTGTGTGTCTGGTCTTTTTGTAACGATGGAGTGAAATGAATGTAATTATAGATTATTTTTTTTTTTATAAAATAACGTAAAAGGTATGTGAAAATTAGTGCAATTCACCTGCGTTTCTGGACAATAAAAACATCTAAGTTAAAGGATATATATATATATATATAAATGTAATATGTATATATTGGTCACTTTTCGTATTGGCCTAAATTAGGAAAACTGAATTTTATAAGCGTACAAAAATGATCAGGCCATTGCATCGGGAAATGAATGATGTGGAAAAGTTTTTGTGTCTTCTTCTCTGACAATAGTTTTATGCGTAGGTGCAAATGGAGAAAGTGATTGAAATATGCTAACTCATGTTTTGATAGTTTAGTTTATGGCTACAGGAAAGGACTTGTTTCTTATCTATGTTATTCCAAGTTTGGTTTAACCTTCAGGTGGATTTAGAATAGACGTTCGGCTGCCTAGGAAGATAGGCGCCATCTCAAATTTGCATATACTGATTTTTTTTTTTTCACACATTCCAAGTGGCCTGCAAGCTTGGTCGGCTCGGCAATTCCAGATTTATACAGTTTGGATTCTCACATGTTTAGAAATAAATATCTGGAAAAGTACATGCTTAATGAAGATGACAGAAATATGTGAATTTTGGCCGGTGATTCAAGTAAGGAATTTGTAATTTGTTTTGTCCTGCTCCGGCATTATGATGAGGACTTTGGATCTTTTTTTTCAACCTATTCATAAGTTTGGTCATGTATGCCATGTCGTCCTCTAACTGGCTCTTTCCGCGTTGCCTTTGGCAACGCGAAAGCAACCGGTCAATGTTTAGAGTTAGGTGAAGGTTTCCCACTTTCGGCACGGTGGACAACAGAAGTTTTTTCGGTGTTTGTGTGTAATTTTTCGTTGAATAGGCATTAGGCCATTTACGAAGTATAGACACTGAATCTCATTATTAATACATACCAGGTGTATTGGATCTCATATATTACGGAAAATATCTCTAAGGTTGTATGTCGAAAAAAGCAGATGTATTTAGGAATTTTGGCCGATGATACAAATTAGTATTTGTAATTTGTTTTTGTCGGGTTCGTTTTCAAGCCTTTTCATGAGTTTGGTCATGTATGTCATGTAGCCCTGAGTAGCTGTTTCCGCGTTGACTCGGACAACGCGGAGACAGTCAGTCACGGAATATGTAAATTGCATGAATGTCTCCCATTGCAAAGAGGCATAGTGGGTGACAGGTTTAACCAGGGAGACGGCTCCTAGATTTAACTGAAACGTTTTGTTGTTGTTGTTGTTGTTGTGTCTTTGAATAGATATACATATATAGGCATATATAATAATCAATATGCCTAGGAAATATAGGCGTCATCTCCAATTTGCATATCTTTTTTTTAATGCATTTTAAGTGGCTCAACATGGTCTGCTTGGCAACAGTGGATTTATATAGGTTTTTTTCATATTTTAAAGAAGAAACCTCTAAAATATTATATGTTAAACGAAGATTGCAGAGGTATTCATGAATATCTGTTGAAGATACAAATTTTTAGGAATTTGTAATTCTTTTCTGTCAGGGTTCGGCATTATGATGGGGGTGTTTGACTCTTCTTCTAATTTTTTTTTTTTCATGAGATTGGTCATTTTTGTCATGTAGCACTCTGACAGGCGGTTACCTCGTTGCCTTGGGCAAGGCGGAGACAGTTAGTCAGAGAATATGCAAATTAGAATGGTAGGCATAATGGGTGACATGTTTAACCAGGGAGTCGACTCCTAGATTTAATTGAAAAGTTGTTCGGTTGTGTCTTTGAATAAAATGCTCGGCTGCCTAGGAAATAGAGGCGTAATCTCTAATTTGCACATGCTAATCTTTTATGCATTTTAAGTGGCTTAGCCTCATCTACTTGGCAGCAACGGAATTATGTCGGTTATTCACATGTTAAAGAAGAAATATTTGGAATATCATCAACAAAGGTTGCAGAGGTATTCAGGAATCTCGGTTGAAGAGCCAAATTAGGAATTTGAAAATCAGTTTACGTCAGGCTCCGGCATTATGATGAGGGTATTGAACTCTTTTTTTTTGTCATCTTTCCATGATTTTGGTCATAACAATGCCATGCCGATCTCTGAATGGCTGTTTCCGCGTTGCCTTGGGTAACGCGGAGGCAGTCAGTGACGGAATATGTAATGAGATGAATGTTTTCCAGTTGAGGCACAGTGGTTGACATGTTTAACTGATTGTGTCGTGGTTGTTGTTGTGTTTAGAATAGGATTTGTCATGCTTTAGAAGGAACGACTGTATTTTTAATTTACATATAAAAATGCTGATTTTCATGTATACCTAATGGTCATCTGCCACTACAATGTTTGCTGACAACTGATTTACACAGTTCGGAAACTCACATGTTAAGAAAAATGTGTAAATGCTAAAATGATTACTTGTTCAATGAAAACCTCTTTATTGTTTTTAGGTCGCCTGTCTGGTTGTCTCACTGTTTTTTTTATTTAACGAGATTGTCTTGGTAAAGCCAGGTTGTTATCTAAATCTTTTCATGAGATTGAGCATTGAAGATATGTTTGCCCTTTATCTGGTTGTTTCTGTGTTGCTCTGGATAGGGAGAAAAAAGGGCACGTGTGTCACGGAGAGGAGTAATTTACAGGAAAGATCTATTTATTATAAAAAAAAAAGATCATGAGGATTGTGACGGTATGTTTTGTGCTTGTATTCGGCATGCATGAAGGAGTCGGTTTAAATGAGTCAACTTGAATTGTGTAAAATGGATTTTATTATCCCAAATCCCGTTTTTTAATAATTGTTGTTTGGTATATAGCATTTTCAATTGAATATTTTGTCGGTTGGGTTTTGATCGTACAAGTACTTACAGATTTTGATTACATTGAAGATAGCTTTTTTTTTTCTGCCGCCTATGTCAACTTAGGATTTTTTTAAAGCTTTTGGTTGTGCTCAGTGTACTAGGAAGAGGAGTATTTTGGCTCTCTAATCCTTTCATGAGGATTATCATGTATACCAAATCACCCTCTGAGAGTTGTGCCTGACTGATGTTTGAGTAATGCCTTGGCTACCTACTGTACCTTGGCAACAAGGTAGGTAGCCAATAACTGAGCAAAACACGTAAGATTCTACTTTTTTTTTTTTCGCTCTCCCTCTTCTCTTTGGAGTTTCGATTAATATTTATACAGTTTGTTTGAATATGATGAGGGGATAGACGGTACCTTTATCCATATTTATAATGGTTGGTAATTTAGTTTTATAGGTTTTGTTAAGCGGAAAGGATAGGTGTGTGCGGAGTGGATGTCCGAGTGGGTTGCGTGTGGGTGTGTAGGTACACGCTCGGATTATCGGTGACAGTAAGAGATGTGTAATTTTATGTGTGATATGATGGGATAGGAAGTAATGTGGGGAAGGGAGCGGCTTCAGAAATTCATAGGTGCTAATCGTTAACGGGTGTGTTGTAGAATGAGGATGATTAGGAAAGGTGTTATGTTGTTGGGGGTGGGTCGAGTATGGGTGCGTAAGGGTGGGATTTCACGGAGCACGCGAACGATTTGCGAAGGACGCGAATGACAAAATCCAACATTCGGAAAAGTTTTTCTCCGAATGTTTTCCGACAATGAAGCCGAAAACTATTCTTGCGCAATTTGTGCGAAGTTTCCTCGACGTATGTGCGAATGTCGTGTGTATCATTGCTAAAGTACAGCATGTTACGTACACGAAGAACACGCGACGGAAATGCGAACAACGAAGAATTTTCAATAATCATGGGAGAAAATGTACCCAAGGAGAGGTGGAAGCTGTCTTGAGTTGAATTTTTTTCTTTCCTCTATTTCTCCTTTCTTTTTCTCTCATTTCTCTATCGTGTGCTTGCCTACATTTTTTTTTTTCCTAGGACATATCTCCACTATTAAACCATTTGATCTTTTTTTTTTTTTTTTGCAGTTCCTCCAACACATAATCTCTATAGTTCAAATGAAATTTTACATACTTTAGATTGATTTTAAGTGTATTCTGCGATTTTTTTTTTGCATATCAAACATTTTATTTCTCTTTGCTAGTCTTTAATTTCTTTTGTTACTATAGTTGTTAATAATTGTTTGATGTTTAGATGTATGCTACGATTTTTATTTGTAGAAAACATATAGGTCATACATCCCCCAAACGATTCACGAGCAAATCACGACCAAGTGTGCGGAAAAGGTTCGCAAAAAATTTCAAACATTTTTGAAATTCTCGCCGAAGTAAAAACGACATTCGCGAACAATTGACGACGCTTCCGAACCCTCACGTTCGTTTGGCGATCTTTTGCAGACTAAAATACGAATGCTGGATTTTGCCATTCGCGTCCTTCGCAAATCGTTCGCGTGCTCCATGAAATCCCACCCTTAGGGATCAAACGTGATGATTGAGTATGATGGAGGGTGTGTTGCGTTGCGTGTGTGGTGGTGCGAAATGGGAGTGGTGTGTGGGATACCGCCTTTATTCTCGGCGTTTTTAGACTAAGCTTCAGTACGATTCAGAGTTGTGCATGTAGTAGGTATGAGTTATTAACTATCATTTATGTAGGTAGGATTTTTCCTCTAGGTTACGTAGATACCGTTTATCATACATCATGGCGGGTTTGAATTTAATTTCACTTAATGTTATATAGGGGAGGACGTAATAAAGTTAAAAGAAATATGATTTTTGACTGGGTAAGAATGAAAAGGGGGGTTATAGTTATGTTACAGGAAATGTACAATAGCCGTGACATTGAGGGAGAGTGGGAAAGAGACTGGGGAGGACGTATCATTTTTTAGTCACGGGTCAAATCATAGTAGGGGAGTAAGGATTTTATTATGTCCAGGATTGAATTGAATTAAGATTGATCACGTTATGAAAGATGATGACGGGTGTTTTATGGATTTAAAATGGGATTTGCTATGTTATAAAATGTTTTTGAGGGAAATGTTTATTTCCCAACAATGAATAGGGTCAATGGACAAATTGATTTTCTTTTGAATGTTGATATTTGTTTGTCAGATTTATATTCTATGAATTATTCGTTAATTTCAGGGGTAAATTTTAATACGTTAAGGAATAAAGATTTAAATTATATGGTTGTAAGTACTAATGTGAGAATGAGTGATGGTAAAGAATTGGAGGGGTTTTTAAAGAAAATAAATTTGATTGATATATGGCGGAAACGTAACCAAGCGTTAAAGCGAATTACTTTTAGGCAAATTCCTCTCCTGGTTCAAAGTCGCGTACACTACTGGTTTATATCAAAGTATTTGGAAAGTTCAGTACAAACTGGTGAGAACATGTCATCAGACATGGAGCACCTCGATCATTCTAGGATTTTTTTCTTTTTTAACACTCGAAACCTATTCGACACACTGAAAGTTACAGGAAGTCGTATTGGAAATTTAATAATTGTTTGTGTTTTGATAAAGACTTTATACAGGGAATGAATGAACAAATAATACGTATTGAATTAAAGTGATTGACGAAATTTGCTACTAAATCTCCTAGAATTTTTTAGAGATGAAAATGGAATTTTTAGCATGGAAATTTTCGAAGAAAGAATCAAAGGAGAGAAAATTAAGTATACAGCATTTTGATATAAAATAAATATTTTGGAGAAAGCTCTTTTGTCGTCTCCAGATAGTGGTGAAATTCTAAAGGATGAAGAGATTTAAAAAAGTGAATTGATTTATCACAAGTTAGGTCAAGAGTGGTTTGGTATGAAGAGGTGAACAGAATCAAGATTATTTTTAGCAGCAAAGAAGAAAACGGTTATACGGGAAATATGTGATGATAAGGTAGAGGTGGTTAAAGACACGGATGTGATAATGCGATTGACTAGATATTTTAAAAAAATGTACTCAGAAAATGGATTAGTCAGTGATGATTTTAGAGAAAGTGTATTTTGTAAGGATACTCCTCAATTTAGTGATGAAGGTAAGAGTTTTTGTGAAGGAAAAACTACTAAAGGCGAATGTTGGGAATTGTTAAAAAGTATGAAATTAAAGACCTAATAAAATGCTTGCAAAATGTTTTAATATGCAAAAGAAATGTAAAGTATATGTCATGATTATCAATGTAAATATGTTTTCAGTGTCGTTCCGGTTTTTATCGCTTCTAGAAACTCCCCCAAATATCACATTTTTGGAGGACCTCGTTGCAGTTTTTGCGAAAAATACGTCACGTGACCAACACCCCTGAACCGATTGATGACGTATAAGCACGGAGTTGTGCTCAATTAGCAGATGCCGCTCAGCACTAGCACTTAGATTACTAGCTTGGTACACGCGCGTACACGTTAGCTAGCCCGGCCAGGCCCGGCGCCCGGGCCCGGGATGTGCACGTGCGCTCCCGATCGACCCACTGACTGTCGACATGTACGCATTAGTACCACGTACATTATCACTAAGTTAGCTTGCACAAATATTAACCTGGTACCTCGATCATAATGTCTTCCCCTATAATGTGTAAACTTCGACATTGATGATGATGATGAAGATTGCAGCTCTGACGATAGCGGAGAAAAAGAGGAGTCACATGAAGTTGAAGGGGAAGATGGGGAGGGAGAGGCAGCCGATGAACTAGAACGTTATCGTGGGGCTGCACCTTACCGATTTACAAAGAACCAGCTGCATCTCCCGCTGCCAGTGCAAGAGCGAATGAACATGGCACCAAGTTCGAGAATATAAGACCTCACGGAAACGATCGCCTGGGAAATACAGAGTGGCATGTGTGGTATGCCCCCATAGTTTAACATTAGCAAGGATATACTGTATTCTACATGAATGTTTGTCTACATAGTACTAGTAAAAGAGCAGACCCAGCTCGCTCACAAAGTGAGCGGCTACTCCGGCCACCGCAAGCGGGAGCGTCCCGGCTGTGGCCTGGCCTGTCGGCCGGCGCTAGCAAGTTAAACTAACACGTAGATCTAACGTTAGTAGAATAAAAACTACTAGTAGTAGTAGTAGTAGTAGTCTACTAATGTTAGTAGGCCTACTACTACTAGTAGTAGTAGTACTAGTACCACTAGGTCTAGTAGACTAGTTAGTAGTAATAGTAGCAGAATCTTTGGTAGTAGTACAGAGGCTACACTCTATACATTAGGGGGGGGGGGGGTTAGAGTATGTTACAGGGTGGGTCGTGGCTCAAAAAAAAAAGAAAAGAAAAAAAGAAGGGTTAGGCCTAACCAGTTTCCCAAGGTCAGTTTCTGTAATAATTGTTATCAGTCATTTAGATGAGCCATTTTCTAAGAAAAACCATACCAAGATTAAGAGTGATCGTCAGTTTTGGTCGAGTAGTTTTTATTTTATGATACAAATCATACTGTGGAAGGAAGCCCCACCGCCGTGCTTTATTCTACCGATGAACGCCACGGTGGTATGGGGCTGAATTCACGAGTAGGCCTAACCGTTAGGCCTATAAACAGGCGAGTCGCCGTAGTATTAGTACAGACACGCAGTGGACAAATGTATAGGTGGGGCTATTGTGAAATGGGCCTCACCGCAGTGCGCGTGCACCCGTTCGTTTATAGCAAGCAAGGGTAGGTCCTAGGGTTAGGGTTTTAATAGGGTTAGGTAGGGTTGTATTTATGGTTAAATTGGCCGTTAAATTAGTCGAGGGACATATTAGGAAGTCCTTTTCGCCGCATTCACGAGTATTATACTGTGGAAGGAAGCCCCAGCACCGTGCTTATCTACCGATGACAGCCACACGCTGGGGCTGAATTCACGAGTATAAACAGGCGAGTCGCCGTAGTATTAGTACAGACACGCAGTGGTGGGGCCTATTTCACGAGTTTGCCTACAAATCTATGTAAGCTTAGCGTTGTCCGAGTGCGAAGTATCCTTTTCTCGCCACAGACTTCATGGTCTTACAGTGAAAATAATGGATATTAATGGATATAATGGATATTAAAACGTACCACAGTTACATGCATCTACATGCATTGTCAATTTATGTTCAAATATTCTTCAAATTGTTTTAATCGCATATATTCAACAATGTATTCCTTGTTACATATTATTGTTTTTATGTACATTTTTGTATTGTGGAAACTTTGAATAAACTTGAACGTGAACTTGAACCTGAATGACAATAGTGCAGCGCAGCGCTAGCTATGCGCTCGCTAGCTCGCTCCCCCGCCAGCGCTAGCCGCCAGCGCTAGCCGCCGGCGCCGGTGCTGTCGCTGCGCTGCGCTAGCCTTTGCTAGCTCGCTGGCTATGCCTAGGCTGGTCGGACAATCGATATCGACGACTCCGTTCTTTGACGTCATCACAATTTAGAAGTGATAGTGCGCCGCATGCGGCGAAAGTATAGAAAGTTTTCCAAAACCGAGGAAATTGCATCCATTATGTTAACAAATATAGAAAAAAAAAAATCAGAACAGTAAAAAACCCCGCACGGCCACAGAATTACTTAGAATTACATTTAATATTATTACATCATTAAGAAAAAAATGTCTAAACCATTTTATTAGGTCTTTAAATAAATCACATGGAAATGATGGTTTCACAGTTGAATTCTATATTACATTTTTGGCCACAGATAGGAAGTTTATTGGTTGAAGTTTTCAATGAAGCGTTTGAGAAAGGTTCTTTAGCAACGTCTCAAAAACAAGGTGTGATAACACTGATTGAAAAAAGAGGCCAAAGATCCATGATATATAAAGAATTATACACCGATTGTTTGCTTAATACGGATTATAAGATGCTTTCTAAGATAATTCCAAGTCGAATAAAGGAAGTTTTACATGAGATTATTTATTTGGATCAAGTGGGGTATACTGAAAATAGGTATATCAATGAGGCTTTGCGTTTTTTTTTTTTTTTTTTTTTATCATTCTAATGATTGAAGACCTGAATATAAGAACGACCCACGTCCAATTTTTGGCCAAATTCAGTTTGGCATGGTAAATTGTAGCTTATGCATGGACTCATCTTGTTTATAAATGATAAATCCTAATTACCCCCGGAAGTGCCTGAAATGAATGAGTGAAATCTTATATGAATTTAAGAATGACGCAAGTCATCACACAAAATAGCACCCCCCCTAAATTAATGTAAATGTTAATTGTCATGATAATATGTTCTAATTGTATATAGTGCCTTACCATCACAGATAAATAGAATATTATTGGCCAAATAACAAAGATATTATTTTATATCATTTATTTTTTATTCATTGTCTTCTTTATAAAAGCAGGGTAGTCCCATTCAAGCCGCAAGGCCTGCTTTCCAAGGGAGCCCTGCTGTAACAAATCACATTTATGATACAATAAAATATATACATAATGATAATATACAAACACACACAATGATACATTTCATAAAAGTGGAGAGCCTCTGTAGATAGATATAGCGAGGGAGAGAGAGAGAGAGGAGAGAGAGAGAGGGAGAGAAAGAGGGCGAGAAAGAAAGGTGACAGGAAGAATACATGTGTACAACTTTCAAAGAAACGAGAAATTAACTACTGCTGGTAACCACCTTGGTGTTGCGGACATTGCGTTTAAAAAGGGGCAGTGAGGCGGAGGATCTTACAAACACGGGTAGAGAGTTAAATAGCTTCGTTGCTGTGTATGAAAAAGGCTGGTTTTTATACTCGGACTTGGGTTTAGCTAGATAGAGTTGGTGCATGGAGACTGATCTCGTAGAGTGTGGATTAGTTCGCTGAGGTAAAACTCGTCTTAGATATTCGGGAGCAAGGCCATTCAAAATCTTGTACATAAATACATATTCCAGTATATGTTTAACGGATTGTAATTTCAAAGAATCTAACATAATTTGAACAGGGGTATAATAAGGTGCATCTAACACTAGGCGACAATATTTGTTTTGGCACTTCTGTAGCCTCATTAAGTTTTTCTTCGACAGTGAGCCCCACACAGTTGAACAATAATCAATATAAGGAAGTATCAAAGTGAAATATAAATGAAGGAGTACTGGTTTCGTCAGGCAGTGCTTAATCCTTCGCATACAAATAAGAGAGTTCATAATTTTCTTAACAATATCATTGATCTGAAAAGACCAATCTAGATTCTGATTTACAATAACGCCTAAATACTTAAATTTGGTTACATTTTCTAACAATTTGTCTTCCATTCTGATCTGTAATTTAACTGGATTTTTCTTCCTTCTACCAGAAATTAACATAACTTTAGTTTTATCGGTATTAACAACTAATCCATTTTCATTCAACCATTTACATAAAACATTTATATCATTTTGTAACTGTGTTTGAACAGCCTGTACTCCATATCCTGAAGAAAAAAACGGTTGTGTCGTCTGCGTACAGTGAAATATTCGTACTAATATGAAAAGGCAAATTGCTTATGTCATTAATGTACATACAAAATAAAAGTGGGCCCAGTATTGAGCCCTGTGGTACACCGGAAGAAACTGGAAGAAAATCACTTCTTATACCTTTGTATGACACTAATTGCTTTCTTCCTAATAAATATGATTCAAACCATGATAATTCAATACCGTCTATACCAAAAAAAACTCAGTTTCTTAATAAGAAGATCATGGGGAATGATATCAAACGCTTTCCTCAGGTCTAAAAAGACAGCACCAGTAAATCGACCTTTGTCAAGGTTATCGTACAACATTTCACAAACTTCCATTAAACACGTTGAGGTGGAGTGTTTACTCCTGAAACCAGATTGCCGATCACTCAACAATTCTTCTTTATGTAGGTATCCCATTAATTGAGAATGAACTGCTCTTTCTAACACTTTGGAAACAATTGACAAAAGGGAGATAGGACGAAAGTTATTTAGTTCTTGACTTGCTTTTGCTTTGGGAACAGGGACTACTTTAGCCATTTTAAAATCATCAGGGAGACGCCCAGATTGAAGTGATTGATTAAGAATGCGCACAATAGGAATGGCAACCAATTTAGCACTAAGCTTCAGCAATCGAGGGTGGAGGTCATCAAGCCCTGCAGATTTCGAACAATCTAGGTTAAGTAGTTCTTTTTTAACAAATTCAAAGGTGATCTTGTCAAATACAAAACATGATTGTACTTTTAAGTCGTTTAGTGGCATCCACGTTGTTGTGGTTGTGTCTCATTTCACCGGAGTCTTCTGTTCCATAAATTGACTCAGCGACTTTACTAAACATATTGTTGAACTCCGTTGCTATTTTTAAAGGATCAGATACAATTTTCCCATCAATGACAACATATGAAGATGCGTTACATTTACTATCAGGCAAAAGCCCTTTTACTATATTCCAAGTTGTTTTCATATTATCATTACTTTCCTCGATCCTATTGCGGAAATAAGCCCTTGAAGGGGGAACTATTGGAGGAAGATGTTCCCCCTCCCACGTGAGAACTTTTTGCATGTTGATGTTGTAAATGGTGCAATTTTATGCACATTTGGTTGTTTTATCGACTTGAAACAGTCCCACTTGTTTAAGGTAGCAGAATATTTTGATGTACATTGCAATGAACAATTTGCCTATAAAATGGTAGTATTTGAATAAACTCATTGTATTAATTTTTACGATGAATGATTATCATGAACGCTGTCTATTAAGCAATTCAAACAGAAAAAGCAAGCACACGAGGGTGTAGATAAGGGGCATTTCTCCTCCCACACGAGGATGGATTTTGCATTTTCAGACCTGAAATTCAGCGATCTGGTGCAAACTTTTCGTGCGATACTCGGATTTTTTTTTTTTTGCAGCCCCCCCCCCCCCCCCCAAAAAAAAAAAAAAAAATTGAAGAAATAAATAGGGCTTTTTCAGGGAAGCGTTAAAATCGTGGAATTTAGCTCTTATTCCGAGTGTGCACCATCTTTGTGTTTATTATGTACAAAGTCTAGTGAGGTAGAGCTTAGGGGGAGGGTGTGGGAGGGGGAACACAAGACGAAGCTTTTGCGTTATTAGAATTGAAATAAAGCGATCTGAAGCACACTTTCTGTTGAAAGTTCGAAAATTGTCATTCCCCAAAGTATACTAAGTCTATAGAGGGGACCAAGCAATGGGAGGGTGGCAAGATAGTCTCCCATATTCGAGGGAGCTTTTTTTTCCAGTTTTAGATCTGAAATGCAACAATCTGGGGCACACTTTTGTTAGAATATCTGGAAATTTGTCAGTCAGAGAAGGTGGGAGGGGATAAGCCCCATTCTCTATTCCCCCTTCCTATACGAGGGAGATTCTGTATTTTCTGATTGCATTTAAACGTTTTGGTGCACACACTTATTTGGAAAACTCTCTATGTTCAAAGCATAGCCACAGTCTACTTGTATGCATAGGGGCGGGGGGGGGGGGAGGGGACGGGCGAGCAGGGAGAAAGCGTGGGCGAGTGCTAACACCACCCTTCCAGTTTTCTATCAAAAAACGCAAGAAAATTTTCCTAATTTTGGGAATCATTGGGGATCATGATGATATGTTTGCCCCTTCCCTTTTCCCCCGTCCGCGCTCCCCGTCCTCCAGGATCGACGCCCCTGCATACGAGGGTGCTTTTGCATTTTTAGAATTCAGATGAATATATCTCGTAAACACATTTATGATGTAATCTGGGAAAATTTCAATCGCAGAAGTGTATACTATTTTTATTAGGGAGGGGGGGGGGAACCCTCCGTTAATTGAAAGTATCTAGATATCTCCTCCCACCCACGGAACATTTGCATTTTTTTAAAGGGAAAGGCTAGTAACTGATCAGTGGGAATCAGTGGAAATGCTGGGAGATGATTGTTCCAATCCTTATGGGATTCATTCAAGAGTTCATTGTATATCTATTGTTGTGTGAAAATGATTTGCTTCAGAATGGTCTCATATTCAAGTAATGTGCAGTTTAATGCTTCCAGGTTAGCGTCCCTGGTCAGGGAAGTGGCAGATACTAACTCTTTATGTGCCATGGTGGAAACACTCTGTGCGCCACATTTTTCTAGGACGTGAATTGTGACTATGAGTCTCTTTCTTTTCAAATGAGTGTGTATGTGGATATGGGTGTGGGGTGGGTGTGTTTTTGATTTTGGTGAATCGAGGGTTGGTAGGATGTGGCTTTGATTTGGAGAAGGATAATATATTGTTATTGTATGAAAGATATAGGTAGGATTTGATATTTAGGATAAATGTAAATTTGTTTTGTTTAGGAGGGGAAGGGTTGATTATTATCTTTTTATGAATGATTTCATTCTACAATTTGTATAATGTATCTTTTATGTATATGCCCTAGTAAAGTGAGAATGAGTGACATGATTCAATATATTCAAGGGATATAGGTTTGGTACATGTCAATACTTTATCCGTAGGGTTTATCTATAATCCAGTTATTGTGAAGAGAGATTATTTGCAATATAAATTGGCAAGTGGATCTTTTGAATTGCTTTTGTTCCGTTTTTGTTCATGTTACGCCCAGAATGGGTTGATTCATGAATGATTTGAATGAAATAAATATCAAGGAAAAACCTGGGCTTCAGGGACATGTTGGGGAAGGACATAGGCAAGGAAACACCACCGACCGCCCCCATGATAAACAGAAACACGTAGCTACATCTTCTCGCCTAACATTCTTGGGGAGCTCACGCAGAAAAGAACTCGGCTCGCGATATGGGAGACAGGAAGGTTGCGGTGAAAGTTAGAATTCTGGGTTGTTTAGTTGCCATAGTAAAATTATGTGGCCCTGCATCGCAAAACCAACAAAAGTCGCGAAACATGAATTTTAGTCAAGGGTATATTCTAAAAGAACAGACTCTTAGCTTTAAAATGATACATAACTTATTTCAAATGGACTCTCCTAACCTACCTAAATAATTGATACAAAGTACGCACTCTGGAGAAGTGTGAACTGAGGAAAGAGGTTCTGAAGTACAGGGTCTATTCAAGCACTTAATCTTTTAACGAGCCGTGCTGTCTAAGCGATGAATGGGACCAAAACAAAACAAAACAAACCATCGTAGCAACAACAATAGCGTGAAAGGATTATCAGATTTAGCTGAAATTGAGCATGCTGTATCAACATATTTTGTCCCCGATTAATTCCATCTTTCAAAGCAGGAACATTATCTTCTCGAAAGTTATTAAAAGTTGAAAGTGAAGAGTGTGCAAAGGATTTGCAAGAAACGACAGGGGAGCTCTTCAAAAAAGAGGGTCGTAGATAAGTTGCTGAAAACACACTTTCCCTTTCATTTAAGCATTTATTTAAACTATATTCTGTAGAAGAGGAATGGCTCTTTTAGAAAATATGAACAACTTCATATTGCCTTGGCTGACCTGTTTCACTTTTTTTTTTGAGTCCTCACTTAAAATCAAGAGGTGCGACTTTTTGTTTGTTTTGTGATGCACAGTCACATGGTTTTGTTACCTTTTATCTATAAGTGCCTATTGAATTTAGAAACAATGAATAAAAAGAAACGGGGATAATGAACATATAGATTATGTAGGAAATAGAAAATATAGTAATCATATAGCAGAAATCATAGGCAAAGATATTTTGGAACATTCTGATAAATGAGTAGGTGCAGATTGTTTTTCCTTTTCATTTTATGTTCTCCTCCATTTCTAGTTCATTTCCTAATTTCTGCTTCTTATATGTCTTTTGCTGCACATAGCCCTGAGGTTAACAGTTCTTGATTCATTTTTTATTCTTATTTTTTTTTACTTCGAGTTTTATCTTTAAAGCGTTTTTTTTTAACAAAAAAATAGAAAGAAGGAAAGCTTTTTGTTAATTCCCATACATGCTTTTACGTATTCATGCCCTAACAAATGTACTGAACATGTGAACCTCCTTGTCGTGGTCGTTGAGGTACAATTACGAGCATCATAGACCTCTTCGTTGTTGATGGCACAGTATAGGTTACTCAGGTATCCAGCTCGTGAGAAATTTTCGCCAGAGAACGGCCGCGAGCCGCAGATGGTACGCTTACGGGACACCGACAGGTTTCCCATCGATCACTGCAGACCGCCGGGCGATTTCTTAAAAATAGGTCGTTGGCATGGGCGATCATCCAGTTGACGGTAGGCCATCACTAGGTATCTGATCGGACTCTGCGAGAAGATCCCCTATTTAATAATAATAATATTGATAATGATAATAATGATAATAATAATCGCTTCTTGTATAGCTCACACGTCCACCTTTAAAGGCCCATGGCGCTTCAAAAATAAAAAGATATATAATATAAATGCATGCATGTTCAAACATTACAACAAAGAGGAAAATGGCGAACAACAAACAAACATATACCAAATAAAGAACACAATTGTTCCTAACATTAGTGACAACAATTATAGTCCTCAGTGTGAGAGGAGCAGATACGTTTAAAGTTTGGATTTGAATGTCTCTGTAGATGACATTTGCCTTAACTGTATTATAAAGGTAACTGATTTCACAATTTTGGTCTCATAACGGAGAAAGCACGATCACCTC
The DNA here is from genome assembly GCF_964275005.1 of Diadema setosum. NCBI lineage: Eukaryota > Metazoa > Echinodermata > Echinoidea > Diadematoida > Diadematidae > Diadema > Diadema setosum. Next base: position 18,833,016 of record NC_092696.1, on the reverse strand, counting down.
ATCCATATTACTCTGGGTGTTTGGAGTAACAATGCATCTGATTATGAAGGTAGACTTCGTGTCGAGTTACGTAGGTATACGGGAGGAAAAGAATGATATGAATGATGTACTTATAACAGAATCTTATCAGGTCTTGCAAACATGCTTCAAGTTTTGCTACGGCGGATGACAATGAAGACACAGTAGGTTAAAAAGGGAAATGAAGTTGTATAATTATCATCTGCATAACAATGATAACCGATCCAATGGTTGGGAAATACTTTACTGATTGTTTGCATATACACAGAAAAAAAGCAGCGGGCCTCCAACAGAACCATGGGGTACACCAAACTTTGAAATAGTTTTACAAGAGCTAGAATCACAAATTCTGACATAATGAGATTGTTCATATAAGTAGGATATAAACCAATCAAGGACGGTTCCTTTGATGCCCAAATATCTCAACCTTTGAATCAGAATAGCATGATTGACTGTGTCAAAAGCTGAGCTCATATCAAGCATGATAAGAGCAGTGATGTTACCGCTATCTAATTAATTTTCTGAACACATTATCTGATAAGTTTACTAACAGTGTTTCTACACTATGACCAGGCTTGTACGCACATCAAAATGAATCAAATAATTCATTATCTTGCAGATATGTTGCCAATTGTGAGAAAACAACGTTAACTCAAGCAATTTACTCATAAGGGGAAAATTTGAAATTGGGCAGTAATTTTTTAGACACTCCTGATCTAAGTCAGCTTTTTTCGAATTTGGGTGAATAACTGCTGTTTTACATACTTTTGGAACTACACCTAATCTCAGGCTAGCATTTCTGATTCTTGTGTTAATGGGTGCTAAAACTCTACTACCCTTCTTAAACAAATCTGTTGAGATTGGATCAAGTCCACATGTTTGGTGAGTTCTTAAGATTTTTCATCTAGTTAACAGTGACAGACCGAAACTCACTCAATTCTGACTTGACTTCACAGACAATGTCATCTGGCTGTTCACAACAAGTTGGGAAACTGTTGGATTGCCACAATTTTATTAACGAAATATTGATCAAAACAATTAGCAAATTCAACCTGATCACCATGAGTGGGGTGTTCTGGTATAAAAGGAGATCACTGTTTTCGGTGAAGTAAAGCATTAGCAACTTTGTACAATTTCTTTGTACCTTTTCAACAATCCGTAACCATTTTTGAATGATAATGTAGCTCATCATTCCTAATCAAGGCGTTTGCACATCGCCTTTGTGCATGATACATCTGCTTGTGAATCTCCAGTTGTGTAGACCTCGATTTTCTTTTTAAGTGTCTGCGAAGCAGTTTTGCTTGAGCTACATGTATATCTGGGGTATACCATTCAGTATTTGGGTGAATTGTGACCTTGATTCGTTTCTCAGCTGTCAAATTATCACGGGTAGCAGTAGGCCCTAAGTAAGGTGTTATACACATTCACTTCACCATTAACATTATTAACATGAGAACCAGCTGATATGAGAGACTAACATGAGTATCAGCAACAAAGTCTTGGGGGTTTATACAGATTTCAACTTCTGTGTAATAACAACCTTTTTTTGATACAACGCTTAGGAAGGTAAAGTGGTTCAATTCAAACATTGCTCAATGATCAGACATGCCTTCCCAACACTGGTATTACATCGTAGTACAGTATTATCATTTGAGTTATAAGCAGGTCTAGTACATGACCTGGATTGTGAGTTTGCTCATTAATAACTCAACACACTGAGTACCTGTACTCCTGCTCACTTTTGAGCACTCGGCGCACTACCACTAAAAGGGTACGAACGCAGGTAGTCTACTCTATATCTAATGGCAACTTTCATTTTACTCTTGGACATCCTGGAATAGCTCACCCTCCTTCAGGACTCATTTACAACATTGTTACTATCTTGATATATTGGATAGAGTCTGCTGTCTTCAAGCTACGTGATAGAAAATGACAAACTCGAAGAATTTGTGTTTATGCTACTCCCTCCTTGTTTCAACGATATTAAACATCACTTGCAGCAATGAAGCATCTTTTTAACCTTCTTCTGAAGCACGCCCTTTTCTTGTCCTATCATTTGTACGCAAGTAGATCACGCTCATGCCAACAGACTTCAGAAAGAAACCACATCCTACCTCACTGTAATGAACTTAGTGTTAGTGCATATGCATTTCGCATTATTTCTCATAATGCCAGCACCCAAGCTTGAATATGTCCTTCTGACCAAAGATGTAAAGGAAAGTGTTTGATTTATTTGAGCATACTTCTCATCACAAATTCTGCTGATGTTGAACTTAATCCTGGCCCCCGAGTGAAAGACCCCTGCCAGATTTGCTATCGCCAAGTTACGTGGAAGCAGAGGGTAGTCGCTTGTGATAATTGTCAAGAATGGTACCACGCTGACTGCATGCTAATATCTACTCCTGTTTATGAAGCTTTAGGTAACTCTAATGTGTCATGGTCTTGCATTACCTGTGGCATGCCTCAATTTTCTAGCAGTTTGTTCACCTCCTTCCAGGCTAATACAAGTAACCAGTTTGATTCTTTTAGCTGATGACAATAATTCAGATGGAGTTACCGACCAAACGTCCTCGCTTCACTATAGTCCTGGTCATCCTATTGCTTCTTCGTCCCCTATTACTACCAAGCGGAAGACTGGGAGAGTTAACAAAGTAAAGCAAAACCTCAAAGTTCTGAATATAAATTTTCAAAGTGTCAGAAATAAGAAGGCAGAAATAGGAGAAGTCTTGGATTCTACCAAACCAGATATCGTCTTGGGAACTGAAACATGGCTTAAAGAAAACATCACCAACTATGAGCTCTTTCTTGATGGTTATACTATCGTCCGGAGAGATAGGTCTGATGGCTATGGTGGAGTCCTAATAGCCCTTAAGGAAAACATAATTTTTGAGCAGCTGCCTGTTGAAGAAGCAGTAGAGGCAATACTCGTTAAAATACATGTTACCGGAAATAAGTACCTTCTTGTAGGTGTCATCTACCGCCTCCTTCATCCGGTACTGAATACATGGACATGGTCTGCAGCGTGATAGAAAAGATACACTCCCAACACCCCAATGCTGTGCTATGGTTAGGAGGTGATTTCAATCTGCCAGACATCAACTGGGAGACTCAGACCACTGAGAGAAACCAGTACCCATCTGCAATCAGCCACCGCTTTCTTGAAATGCTCCAGAACTGCTGCTTGCACCAAACAGTTGATTTTCTAACTAGATTTAACACCTGTTTAGACCTTTTCCTCACAAACCGACCATCATTTGTGAGCAAGTGTGCAGCCTTACCTGGAACTGGAGACCACGACATAGTCTCTGTGGAATCGTCAATCTCCATCAACAGACGTAAACCTGTTAGAAGAAAGATTTATCTCTGGAAACAGATGAATATCCAAACTATGAAAGAAGCATGAGTATCCTACTAGACAACCTTCACATCCCAATTTGACGCCCAGAGTTCTGTTGAAGACATGTGGTCAGATATAAAGATCAATCTGACAAACATACTTCATGGAAACGTCCACTCTATGATGACGTCAACACGGTGTAATCAGCCATGGATTAATACAGATGTCAAGCGTCTGTCCCGACGTAAGAAGCGTAGCTTTGTCAGGGCTCGAAACAGTGGCAATGTTAAAGACAAAGAACGATACCATGGGCTGAAGAAACAATCAAGAGTAGCTTGCAAGAGGGCCTTGAATGGGTACTTGACTGACATAATCAGTCCTCAATCAACCAGCAACCCAAAACATTTCTGGCAGTACATCAATAGCAAATGCTGTGATGCAAGTGGAGTTGTTTCCCTAAAATCACCAAGTGGATCCTTGCAGCTTGATAGCATGCAAAAGGCCAATGTCTTGAATCAACAGTTTTCCTCTGTTTTTAACAAGAATGAAGACATATCTACAATTCCTTACAAGGGCAGAATTCCACATCCAAGCATGGGTAACATCTCAGTCTCCCCCGCTGGTGTTTTTAAGCTCTTATCCGAACTTGATCCCCACAAGGCCACTGGTCCTGATGAAATTCCTACCAGATTTCTGAAGGAATTAGCCCAAGAAGTGACACCAATCCTTACCTTATTTTTTCAAGCATCTTTTGATCAAGGCAATATTCCTCTTGACTGGAAAGCAGCAAATATATCTCCAGTCTTTAAATCAGGTGACCGACATGATCCCTCCAACTACAGGCCCATCTCACTGATATCAGTAACCTTTAAGATGCTTGAACACATCATTCACAGCAACATCATGAACCATCTCGATATACACACCATCTTGTCAGATGTCCAGCATGGATTTCGAGAGAAGAGGTCTTGCACATCCCAGCTCATCCTAGCAATTCATGACCTTGCAAAGGGTATTGATAATAGAGAGCAGATTGATGTCATACTGCTTGACTTTTCAAAAGCATCTGACAAGGTTCCTCATTCCAGACTTCTCTACAAGCTTGATTACTATGGCATAAGGGGAACACTCCACAACTGGCTTGCTGACTTCCTCCACAACAGAACACAAAGGGTGATCCTCGAAGGTTCCATCTCGAGCTCTGTCAACGTTGCTTCAGGGGTACCTGAAGGAAGTGTCATAGGGCCATTGCTGTTCCTTCTGTTTATTAACGATCTGCCTGAGTGCCTATCCACCGACTGCACTGTGAGGTTATTTGCGGATGATTGCATGATTTATAAAACAATCAAGTCAGAAGCAGATGCCCACATATTACAACAAAATTTTGAAGCCCTACAGTGTTGGGAGACCGACTGGTTAATGCAGTTTAACCCAAACAAGTGCAAAGTGCTTCACCTCACCAACAAGAGGAAACCACTTCTTAGTTCATACAACATCCATGACCAGCCACTGGTAAACACCAACATAGCCAAATACCTTGGTGTTCACATTCAGAACAACCTTAGTTGGAACCATCATATCAATCAAGTTGCCAAGAAGGCCAACTCCACCAGTGCCTTTCTTCAAAGAAACATCCATGCATGTCAAAGATCAAAGTGCTGTGCTACCTGACCCTCCTGAGACCAGTCATGGAGTATGCCAGCATAATATGGGACCCTTTTACACAGGTCAACATAAACAGGTTGGAGATGGTACAACGCCGGTATGCCCGCTTTGTGTTTCAGGATTATCAACGAACAAGCAGCGTCACTGACATGCTTCATAGACTGGGCTAGCCCTCACTCCATGAACGAAGAGCTCAAGCGAAAGTCTACATGATGTATTTTGTCATGAACTCCCATGTACACATCCCATCCAACATAAATCTATCCATGAATCCCAGGACCCGCAGGGGCCACTCCCAGATGCTGACCATTCCTCATGCACGTACCCTCATCTACCAGAGAAGTTTTATTCCGGACACGACACGACTGTGGAACAGCCTACCAGACCAAGCCATCAATTGCACCTCTCCTTTAATGTTCAAGGAAGAGGTGAAACATCTCCAGCTCCGCTAGATGGCAGGAGCAGTTTTTAGCAACACATTTTAACTAGCACTGTACATATGTGTTTTCTTGAGCAAACGTTTTGAAATGCACTGTACATGCATGGCTGCACCTAGCACCACACCGGTACGCTGATACACCACAAGCTGGCCTGTTTTTTATTGAAAGAAGAAGAAGAAGAATAACATACTAAAGGCGAACAATAATTCAGAGAGTAACTTTGAATTCGAAGTTGATGAGTACATGGGTATATTGAAATCAACTGCAATCAGCAAGTCAGAAGAGCAGAGAAGCTGTCTATAGAAAACTCATCCGAGAAAATCTAAAACTGTGCTGGATTTGGTGGATGATATGCATTAATAAAATGCAACAATTCCTGCATATAAATCAGAGTCATCTGCATCATTAGCAAATGTTGCATCATTTTGGGTATTTAAGATTCTGACATCTAATTGACTTTTAAACAACACAGCTATTCCTCCTCGCCGTGTACCAACTCTGGCAATGTGTTTAAACGTGAAGCCATGTGGTGTCAATTGACCAATCGGAGCAGTAGCAGCACTGCATCGATAGGCGTTAGCCATGTTTCACAAGTAGTAATATTGTCTAATTCGTGATCAAGAATACAATCAATAAATTCAGCGGTTTTCTTTAACAATCTTGAATTTAACATAGCAAATTTCAAATTCATATATGAAAAAAATCAGATTTCACGTAATTTCTTTCATATAACAACTTCACAGTTTGATCCCTGTTTTGTCTTACTCCTCTTTTACCTCTGTGAGTCTTTTTCACTCTGTTAATCTGTAGTGCAATAATTCGTTGCCTCGTCACTTCATTAATCCTAAGACTCTTACAGGAAGGTGTAGCTGAGTAAACAATGTAAGGGTTCAGCCGTAAAAGGTCCGAAATACTATAATATACACGTAGCCAAGTTTTTACCTAAAATCGACCGGTGACTGACGGGAAATTGACATGGCATCGAGCTCGCATATCGGGCATCGCTTGGGTCTTACAGCCAGCTACAATCTCCAAAATTGCTGGGCAATGCCTAAATTTGAGCGGTGACCAAGCAGGCTACAAATCAGCCGGTCGCCGCTCTGAGTTGTGACCGTAGCCTAGTGAGGTAATTTTCGGTAACTTTTACGCCCTAATTCTGCACGAGTACTCATAATACGTGAAATAGGTCAACCTTGTCAATCTTCAGTTTTTGTAATATTTCGTGTAATAACTATTCTTCTTCCACAAACTTCCAATTATTTGCATCATAAAACAAATAGGAAATAGTGGGTGTTGTGAAGTATTTTTCAGTTTTTCTAGAACACCATTATTTTCTCGAATAGTGTGATTCGGTTTGTCTCAGAGGTAACTTTACCCTATTAAATAGACACTCCTCGATTCAACTCTAATAACTTTTGACATGATTTTGCTACTGTATTCATAGTTGGTCATGAGTAGTATATGGCAAATGCCGACAGAAGAAAACTGACCAGAAATGAATCTCTTATTAGTGGAAAAATGAGCAAAGAAATGGGATTCCATCTCGATGGCATCCTATTTTCCTTGCTCATTTCTCCACTAATGAAAATGTAATGTAAATTTTAAGCTTAATCTGTCATGATTGCTACAGAGCTTGCATTTGTTTGTTTGTTTGTTTGTTTTTGCCCTATCCATTGCAAAGAGAGTAGTACCGTGGATATAAGCAGTTGAATAGACCCTAAACTTCAAACCCTCTAGATTTTTCTCAATAATCCTTTTCCAAAATATGTATTTTGTTTTCACCAGATACACGTTGTTACGAAAGAATGTTTATAATGAGTTATAGGCACACAGAATGCTTACAGTCTTTTGTTTCCTCGGAATCTGTCTATGGCTAAATATCCATGTCTGGCGACTTTTTGTTGGTTTTGTGATAAGGGTTTGTGCACTGGCTGCCACAAACAGAATCCCTCAACCCCACTTCGAACGACAATCCTAAGCTTCTGTCTTACATTGTTAACATGTTGCTGTTCTGTTTGCGCAACTTGTCTTTATCATTGTGATGATTCGTGAAAAAAAAAAGCTATCAATAGTATTGGGGAAAGGTGTTCTATGAAGCTGATCTGACGCCATGCTACAAGTTGGGAAATGCGATTACTCGGCGACCGTTGTTAGCATTTCAACAGTACAAAAGTTTATTTCACGCCAGAAGAATTTTGCCATCACGTCCGCATGATCTTAATTACAGTATTTTAAACCATAAAGGGCATTTTCATCATACACTTGTATGGTGATCAATAAGAAGGTATCGAAATGTGCCAAAAGACCTTCTTCACGGCAACATTTACAGTTCCCGAAGCCAGAGCCCTCAGCTGTATTACGTCTCCTCTGCGAACGGTTGATGACTTTTATAATAGCCACTGCTATAGGCAGTACTGTATGCACACATGCATTGTTGAGGATAATACTTCTCTTTTTGCCTCCAACTTTAATACATAACGCATTTATACAAAGTTTATAAGTGTTCGCAAAAACCGATAAGTCCATTTTTCATGAAAATCAGTCGACATTCTACTGTGATTTGAGAAATCGTGGGACCAATCTGAAGATATAATGAGTTTATAACAAAATGCAATGCAATTTGGATTATTTCTGTCTAAAATCATTGTTTTGCGGCAAAAAAAAAAACAATAAGGTCACTTCTCGTTTTCTTGCAAAAGCCAATACGTCCACAATAACCAATCAGAGTGTGGTATGTGTCAGGTGATTTCACTAATTCAACGCTGTGTTATGCATGCTGTACGACAATAGTGTAGGACTACATACACGCATGATACAGACTTCGCTCTACGTATGCAGGCTACAGGGCCAGCTTCGCGGCTATACTGCGTGGTGATCTTTATAATCGTGTATGTCAGTGAGCTTCTAGGGCTGCCCAGCTTTCGTCCAACCCGGGACGAAAACTGGAGCGCAAGAAATGATATAAACCGTAACTAAGAACCGTTACTAGGAACTAATATTTTCCCGATCAATCGCCGTAATATCCTGTTACCATGTGACTTGCACATTTACCAAAGGCCAATGTGCTGAAGTACTTCGATTGCCAAAAGCTATTCTGTGATTTTTATGGCCATATATTATGCCGTCAACATGGCAACGCAGTTTCAAATACATTTAAAAAATGTCTCTCAAATCTCCATTCCAAAACCAATGTGCGTTGTTAAACTTCATTATCACTAAAACCTTTAGAAGACTTGGAGCGCACCGATTTTACACGGCGAGCCGAGGACTTGTCGGTTTTTACAACAAAACGAGAAGTGGACTTATCGGTTTTTGAAAAGTATACAAAATTTCTTTTTTTTCCTATTTGTGTAGATTTCTAAATATCAAACTTGTATTACTTAGGTAACCGCCAGTCATATCTATTATGATCTCCACATCATTCGTCCCCCTCTCTTACAAACCCTTAAATGGCAGCTCCCGCAATGACACTGTCCACAAAACTTACCCACATAAACCCCGTGTTGTGCAGTCACTTATTCGGCTCCCTGTTGAAAATCTCATTGTATATTATGTTGTGTGTGTGTGTGTGTGTGTGTGTGTGTGTGTAATTGTGTTGCTTGTTTTTCACTGTGTTCATGGTTTTGGCCCAGGTGACAATGCCTCTCTTAACCCTTTATGTGCCATGGTGGAAACCCCCTGTTTGCCACATTATTCTGAGTCACCAAGGTAGTTATGCTTTAAGAAAACGTCCTGTTTTTCAAATCTATGTTGCTTTCATACATTTCTATTAAAACCTGGATATGTAGTGAGCAAAGTTATAGAAAAAAAAAAAACAGGCCTGGCTTTGACATAGATTGTATGACAAATCTATGATTGTTTTATTTCAAATGCCCAGTAGCAACAATACTGTCAATGCACAACTTTTGCAAACAAAACAGTGACAGAATTCACACGCAAATCCAATAGGGAACACTGCTTGCTGGGCAATCATTACATAAAATTTAATGCAAGCTATATGTGAGAGGAATGAAATCGCGACACACACTTTCATTGTACTATGGCATTTGGCTATTTATCGGTCGGATTGGGCGGGTTTGTGGTTTGAGCAGAATATGCGAAGTTGGCACGCCGTCGACTGAGTCGGGCGTGCAAACGTGGTATATAAAGAGTTAATTTAAAGTTACACCCCACAAGATTGTTACGATTATCTGCTTCTGGTTCTCTTGTTGTCCCGAAAGTCACTATATCCCGGGGAGAAAGTTCTTTTACTTGCGCCTGCCTCGAACTTTGGAATAGCCTTTCTGATGACATCAAAGCATTCATGATATGTGATCCTTCAAAAGACAAGTAAAACTCTTTTGTTTCGCCATAATTTTGCTCTGTATTTATGCGTCTTTAGCATTCTCTAGAGAGGATATGGTGCAATGTAATGACTAGATATTACATGATTGTATATGCAATTGATATTATTATTATTATTATTATTATCATTATTATCATTATTACCATTCAATCCCATAACCCCTTTTATCCTCTGTTCTAATGGTTCCCTAAACTTTCATAAAGCTTTCAATAGCGAAAAAAAAGCAAGAAAGAAAAACAATAGAATGATTTAAGGAAACGCCTTACAATATGCTTGAAGAGATTCAGAAAAATTAATACCAATTCCTTACCTTCAAACATTTATTTTCTCCAAAAAATCAAATATGAAAATATAAATTATGAATATGTATATCTTTAAATATTTCCTCAGAAATCATTTATGCCCATAATAGTTAATTCCATATCAAGGTCGTCATATCCACATTTTACAATGTAACCGAATCAATGCAATTTTGGAAATCGTCTACAGTCATGATAGTGTCGCATTAAAATGCTAAAAGTGTACGGAGATTATATTTCCGCGGGCTTCATTGTACCTTTGACATTCAGATAATCTAAAAACATGTCTTTTTCGATAAACATACTATTATTGTCTACTCTTATATTAAAAAAAAAATAATCGGCTTATTACATTTCGATTAGGTTAGCATATTTTTCTCGTCATTTCTACATTATTTCTTCATGATACACCATCCCATTTGTAGAATTTCCAAATAGAACATGGAATATCTATTTGACATTTATTTTAAGAAACCTCATAATCGCACGAAAAGTTAATTATCTTCCTCAAAGCAATACTGGCAAAACGAAATCTGCACCATGTGTCCCTTTTGCCAAATGAAAAAAAATCTCGTTATACGACTTTTTTTGAAATTACTATAATTACTCATTTCCCCCACTCTATCAATCTAGACTATGGGATGACCCTAAAAATTCTGACTTTTCGTTGTCCGTCAGAGGGCTTCACCTGACTTTTACAATTTTGTTAAAGATATGAAGAGTTTGTTTGCAAAAACCGATAAGTCCATTTTTGAAGATTTTGAAGTACGATCTCTGTCATAAAGTACAAAATAATACCTTTTAAATGATACATTGGTCACTACTTATAAAGCTACATTTTTGAAGTTATGGTCAAAAGAAGCAAAGATTTTCTTATTATTCTCTTTATTTTTCTTGACCTTTAATCGCAAATATCTCCGTTTGGCAAATATGGACTTATCGGTTTTTGCAAACAAACTCTTCATATACTGCATCCAAAAAGTTGTTGGATTTTTCGTTAAAGTTGCATTTTACTTCAAAAAGGATTGTTAAAGCCACAAAATAGAGGCTTTGAATCAATATGAACGAGATTACCATAGACATATGTGCAGTGACATGCCTGAGCGGTCAGCCGTGTGCATCGGTGGATATGTGTGTGCGCGTGTGTGTAATGTACAGCAGTCAATGGGGTTCGCATCCTCTTTCAGTGTGTTTTATATATCTTCATGCACATACACTGTGTGTATTACTACAGGGATAGTGTTGTGTATCATTGACTAGACTTCTGATGCACAATGAATGTAGTTTTGAAGTGTATTCTCTTCAAGAGGCTTCTTTTCTGATGTAATATCTGATATATGTTCTCTCAGCTTTGTAAACAAACATTTTCATAAGAATCATTTGAGTGGTTCACAGTAAACAAGCATGCTTTTCAGTGAACCTCTCATGCAGTTCCTTTTTTTTTCTCCAAACATAACTTTTTGTTTTGCCGATATGCATGTATAATTTTAATTGTTAACTATTATCTATCATGTAAAGTTGAATACATGCTTGTGTTATAACTCCTGACTTATTCTGTGGTATGTTTTGCTGAAAAAGAAAAGAATAAACTAATTGAATTGAATTGAATTGATTTGAATCTGAAGTCCTCTAGCATGTCACAATTCTTTTGTATACATCAATGATACACAACTTGTAAACATACAGTTTTCAGTTCAATTCAAATGAAATTTTATTTCGAATAACATTTTGGTATTATCAATACATATTCAAAGACAACGAAACTAACAATGATGGGGTGAATAGTGGTTGAGACAAAATTTTAGTCGATATGGAAACAAAGGTGTGACTAGTTTTAGAAAGGAGGTAGGCCTAGTATATTTATGGAGCTCTACTTCGGTGCAACTCTTAGCTCAAAAACAATTCCCAGTAATGACTGTGGTAGGACAAAGGATGTTTGGGATTGACCAAGGAGGTGATTGAATCACCCTGGTCGTAAATCATGGTTTGATTACACTTGGTCCTCAGTTAACATGGCTGGATGTTGTCTGATGTACAATGGGGTCATTCTAACATTCTAGTGGTAGGCCTGTACTCGAGAGATGATGGAGGTCGGTGACTCACCGCAAGCGGAGATAGAGTATTGCTAGAGGTCAATGACTGGCCGGAGAAAAAGAGACAGTTCTGGTCATCAAAGTGTGATGGATATTATAAGGGGTTAGCAAGGGAATAGAGTATCATTATACAACAATAGAGCGCAGTGGTAGTATCATTGTACTGTTGACAATGCATACAATCACATCATGGAAGGTTTGCCTGTTTTGACAGGGGTTTATGAATCTTCTGACTCTTCAGACTCTGGAACTTCAGTTGAGTGTTGTATTCATGTGTCATCAAAAAGAAGAGGAAAAGTCATACCATTTCAAGAAAAAAGTTGGACAAAAGTTGTCGGTTGCTGTCTTCGCTGGGTTAAGATTACTGACTCGTTGGAAGGAAATGCAGCAAAGAATTTTGCCAAGAAATTTGGCACTAACCTCAACACATCGACACCAGTGTGTTTCTCTAGTAAAGTAAAAAGAATGCCGGATACCATCGTGGCTGTTATCAGAAGTTTTGTCATGTTGGGAAACTCCAAAAAGCAGAACAAAAAAAAAAGAAAAAAAAAAAGAAAAAAAGAAGAAGAAGGAAACACGAAGACAGTGAAGATATGTAGCTTTAAATTGCTCACTAAAACCAAACGTGTTTGGGATTGTGCCGAAAGGGTGGGTTGGGTGGTGGCGCGTCGCGTTAATGGGTTAATCGGTTATGCCGAAAGGGTGCATTGGGAGCGTTGGGTCGAGTCGCGTTGACTGGAACCCCACCCTTCGTGCAAAGCCCCCCCCCCCCCCTCCCGGTTTTGCCGAAAGGGTGCGTTGGTACTTTTTCTCATGTTATATTAAAAGACGAGTTTTGAATTTATATTTAACCTTCAAACAACCATTTCAAAGAGGCTATGGTCCGGGGCCGGTATTCCATAAAATTTGAGGAAAATTTGCTTACAATAAGCAAATTATTGTCTTAGCAAATGTACTTACGTAAGCAAACGCCTTAACCCTATTAAGCCCAAGCTATTTTGACCCCCCTATATCACTTTTTTTATTATTTGATGTATCATCGTCATATTTGGCACATGAGTGGAGTAATTCATACTCTACATGACCGTACATTTGAATTTTCTCAAGGTCACCCATGGAGGGCGCTATTCACCAAAATATAAAGAAATACATAAGAAATATGCTAAAAATTATTTTTCTGTATATTTTCTCTAACCCCGTTATTATGTCTTATTTACACCAATCATTTTCATATTTGCCAAAAATGATAAGCACGTAGAATCTTATTATTTGTTATGGTTGAAATTTCTCAAGGTCACCACATGGGGGCGCTATTCATATCCACATAAAGTAGTACATTATGAGACCTGAGATGAAATGTTTGGGATGGGTATATGTAGTTATGACATTTCATATTTGCATAATAGTGGAATTTTGAGATTGCCAATCAATAATATGATAAACTAATAATATTAGAGGCATAACTTGGGTGAAGGAATCAAAATAACACAAAATAGAAGGGCAATCTTTAGGAAATATTATTGTTTTCAATTACCTCTATTAGACCTATATCTATTGTTTTATGCCTTTGTCACATAAAAAACAAAGGAAATAGTAGGAAAAACTTTCCAGGACCATAATTACTTCAAATTTTGCTCCTTCGACAAATTTCAGCCAAGAAACCCCCATTTCATGCACTGTAATGCTGTTAAATGAAATGAGAACAGAAAAAAGATGTAAAATCTGACTGACATGGTTATCGGTTTATGGTTGCCATGGCAACCAGAGACATCACATATAGCTAGATTATACGTCAAAATGTTTGCAATAAGATTTTAGGAAAAGTCACCAAATTTGGTTGAAATCGGAAAAAGGGCTAAGGCAGGGCTCGACACTAACGGTGGCCCGGTGGCCCGGGGCCACCAAAAATGAAAGTGGGGCCACCAAATTTCAAAAAAAAAAGGGCAAATTTGGTGGCCCGCCTCGGGCCACCAAAATTCTTTGAAAATTATGTCAATAAATTCGTAACTTTTTGCGCCGGAAATTAGCAGTTAAATTTGTTTAAAGGATGGATGAAAAGGACTGAATGAGTGCCTAAGAGTGAGTGTTGCAAGTTTGTTGAATTTTATTTATGAGTAGGGGAGACCCAGGAGAGTTGAGCCACTTTTTACATAATTTGTCATATTTCCCCCTAATTGTATTTTGGGCTGAAGACTTTCTTTTGGTTGGAAGTTAAGATCATATGTCATAATCCAGTTTTGTTAATTATACGGAAGGTGATTGCATTTCAGAATAAGAGCCCGTTCAAAAAAAGATGTCAAATGGCACAAGTCTCCTGTAGGACGAGGAGAGTTGAGCATACCCGCAATGAGAGTTGAGCCACCCATGGGAGAGTTGTGCCACACTGTACTAGGGAGTGGGAAAGTCGTATATCTCGTGATGATGGGCCCGCATAAATACATTTAATGTGCTGTTCTTATCGAATATCACTATTTTGTAAATTGAAATACAATGACTCTAACAGAGAACTATGATTTTTTTTTTTTTCAGATAGAAAGAACTTCAAGATAGGCTTTCCAAGTTGTAGACAAATTGATGATGTCATCGAAATGTTCTGACTTAGAGTTGGCTACCTGGGGCCGACAATCAATAACTTTAAAACACTTCCATGACATGCTCCGGCGACAAATGCTCCGGCACGAATTGCTAATGTTGAAGCTTACACAAACCCTTACCCCTATCCTAACTCTAACCCTAATCCAAATCCTTACCCTGCTCTGACCCAAAAACTCAATCATACCCACGACGCTCACTCTCTCTTCGGAGAGATATTAATGTCAGAGCAATAATTGTCGGCGGAGCATGAGTATGTCGTGTCACCCTTTAAAACACAATAACTTCTTTGAGAAATCATTACTCATGAAGACAATAATTGAGTAAGCGAAAAACCATTGGCAGCTTAATTAAAACTTTAAAACAACATTAAAACACAACTGATGTAACCCTTACTTAGATCTTACAATGCTTTTCAGAGCTCGCTCAAACAGATATGCAACCTTGAACAGGAGATAAAGATTGTAGTGTGTGGAAATTAACATGACATTTTGTTTCATTTAGCTCACGTCAGCTTCAGGCTATGCTATTGATATTTATGCATCATCCTCTTTGCTGTGAATTTCAATTTCCATGGGGTTTCATTCAACGTCGAAAGACAACAAGGGGCCACAAAACTTTCCAGAATTGCCTGAATACAGTCACATCTTTTCCAGTCACATCCTTTCAAATTTCAGACGATGATATCATATTGTTAACAATATCTGCTCAAAAAATGTAGTCCCATGAACAACATAATGCCAACCAGTGACTCTTCCATCTACCTGGCAAAACAATACAAAATAACAAAATGACCTCAACAAATGATTTGTTAGATTCAGCGAAATGCAGAATACCATGATTGCAGTGTGAACCAACACAACTTTAACAATAATGACACAACAAATGATGGTGCCCTTCACTCTTAGAAAAAATGTGCTGATTAGAACCTCTTCTTGTCCCGTATTTAAGATTCTTTATAGACCCTTTTTGTATAGGGTTCTACAATGTATAAAGAACCCTATACAAAAACGGTCATTTTTCTGTTTATCCATGTATCTCTTGAGTGTCATTCGATCTACACCAAATGCTCGAGCGGCAGCTCGAACACTGTTCAACTCTTCGACTGCTTTTGCTCCTCGCTGGAGCAATCCTGGATCACTCCCACGGTCTGATGTCCTTTTGTATATTTGTGGCATTGTCTGAAAGAAAAGTAAGAATTTGTATAAATAAGATAATGGTAAAAGGAGAGTTGAGCCATGGATCATGTCTCCTCATGATGAGTGGCTCAACTCTCCAAAGGTCGGCCATTTTTGCATGTGACTTAACTACCACTAGAGCAGTTGCATCATATTTAACCACAAACATCAGAAATAATCAACAATGCAGAGGCTACGCGTTGCCCATATTGCGACCAAAGTAACTGCTAGTATATGAATAATAAGAAGGGTCTTACCTCTAACTCTCAAATCCACTTTTCAGCGCGATATTTGGTTTTCCTTTCACAAAATCTCCCATGAGTTACCATGGATCTTGCTGACTTAACTGGAAAGAAAGTTATATTATACACTACCAGCAGAGGGAGTTTTAACTTTTTATCTAAAGTGCAAGTGTGAGATTTAGGGGGTGGATCAACTCTCCTTGTGGCTCATCTCCTGGGTCTCCTCTATAGATATGTCCAACTTCTAATTCTTACTATCATAAAACTTAAATATTTGACTCATTAAAACCAAGGACTTGTAATGTTTTTTATTGTTTTTTTTCGGGACACCAAATTTTTCTCTCGGGCCACCAAAAATTTGAAATTAAGGATTTTGGGGGCCCCATCGGGCCACCAAACAAAAAAGTTAGTGTCGAGCCATGGCTAAGGAGTGTGGTGGCAAATGAAAATCTGGTGGGGGGGGGCACAATGTGCCCCCCCCCCCCTTTGGGTTTTATAGTGTTAAGCAATATTCCTCCGACAGTTAAGGAGATTTGCTTAATTTAAGCAAGTTATCTTAGCACTTTTGCTTACAGTAAGCAGATTATCTTAGCGCTTTGCTTACGCTAAGAAAAAAATCTTAGCCGTATTCCAAACGCGACTTTTGATTGGCTTACGAAAGGTACAGATAAGCAAAAGTGCTTACTTTCTGTGGCGTCACGACATATTGCGCAGCTCCCGACGCAGCCAAATAATGTTTCTCTTTTGTGCGAGGAAGTGTCTATGGAGTTTTGCGTGTTAAAAGGACAATACTTTTTAACACACGAAAATATATAGAATCATCACTGTGTGACCCTTGATCCATCCACCGCACATTATGACCACGGAGGGCAAGGAAAAAAAAAACCCTCCAATTTCTCAAACAGAGAAAGGGTAATAATAATAGACGAATATGAGAAAAACGAATGTATAAAACCCAGACTCGGATCGGCAGTAACAGCAGCGGACAAGCATGCAGTGGACCGGTATAACGGCAAAAATAAATGCTGAAAATCCGGCTGTCCACAGGATAAGTGATCAGATTAGAAAAAGGTATCTCTGTATCAGCTCTACGTCGTTAAATCTGAAGCGGGTGGAATCGGGCGTTTGCGACGATTCGTCTGCAATCCCTCACGTGATCGTGAATGCGGAGAAAAGCCGCCATCACAGACTTTCGATTATGCCTTATTCAACGCATCAATCGTGTACGACTGCACGTGGGGCCTAACGTGAGAATGACTGGACACTCTTTTTATAAGTCTTACTGCCAGAAGGAAGATAAGCAAAGTAAAAAGGTGGCTTATATTTAAGCAAAAATACTTACCTTGAGATGTTTATGGAATACCAAAGCGTGTTTAAGCAAATTTGCTTATACGCAGCTCAAGCAAATTTGCTCATTGTAAGTAAAAAGGCTTAGCATAATTGCTCACAGTAAGCAAAATTTCTTAGCAGGAATGCTTATTATATAGGTGACTTTGCTTAGATTCTCTTGTAAGCAAATTTACTTACAATTTAAGCAAAATTGCATACTCTTTAAGCAAGTTTACTTGAATATAAGCAAATATGCTTAGATTTCTTGCTTGAATGCGTTTATGGAATACCGGCCCTGATCGGTTTACTCTCCGTTACCACTTGGTCTACAGCCAGTTGGTCTAATAGACTGTTTAATATCAGTTGGTCTAATAACCAGTTGGTCTAGTCATCATTTCGTCCAATTACTGTTTGGTCTAATTGTTATTTGGTTTAATTACTATTTGGTCTACAGTCAATTTGTCTAATAATAGCCATTTGGTCTCTTTTTGGTCTAACACCAATTTATGTCATCAAATACCGATTTGGTCTATTATGAGTTGGTCTAATTAATCAAATTAATGATGTGTACACCAAACTTATATTGGACAAATTTGGTTTTCGTGTAGACCATTTGATGATTAGACGAAATGACTGTAGGCCAAGTGGTAATAGAGTGTAAACCGATCCGGACGATAGCCTCTTTGAAATGGTTGTTTGAAGGTTAAATATGAATTCAAAACTCGTCTTTTAATATTACATGAGAAAAAGTACTAACGCACCCTCTCGGCAAAACCGGGTTGGGGGGGGGGGGGGGCTTTGGACGAAGGGTGGGGTTTCATTCAACGCGACGCGACCCAACGCTCCCAACGTACCCTTTAGGCAAATCGGGGGGGGGGGGGGTGGACGAAGGGTGGTGTTCCCATTAACGCGACGCGCCACCACCCAACCCACCCTTTCGGCAGAAGCCACGTGTTTGAACTGAAGAATGTGTAAATGTGGCTAACATACTCGACACTAACACTGTATTATAAAAATTTATATTCTAGAAGATAAAATATGTGCCGTTAATACGTATGGGACCAGAAAACTTGTGGTTTTTTTTTTTTTACTTTTTTTTCAACCTCAAAACTCTCTGAAAGTATTATTGTGAAGCGGTGTTTAGCTACTTGGGATCGGTTGATAATTTTGAGAGGTACACACGGTAGAAATGAGAGGCGATACAGTTCAGTTAAGTTTCCATGTGCACTTTATTTGAGAGGCGTTTCAGAGCGATCCTCTCTCCTTAGAGCGTCAGAATCCAAGTCTCCTCTGCATGTTATACAACTTGTAATTCACTTCATGCATTCAATCAGGAGGATTACACTGTTACACCAGTTACACTGTTCTAGCACACTATGAATGGGTGAATGGGGGTGGAGTCTTTGTGTTAAAGAGGGGTTTTAATTGGGCAAAACTTTGGTTGTTATAGGAACAAAGGCGGGACTAGTTTTATAGAGGTGATATTCTTGGATTTGTATTTAACAACAATTCTAAGTAATCAATGGGGGAACGGCAGGATGTTTAGGTTTGGCTTAGCCTGGTCGTAAATTAGTTGGGGCTAGAAGTACCCAAGGGATGATGAAGGTCGATGACTCACTGGATGAGGTGGAGAGTATTGGTAGGGGTCATTGACTGGTGGAGGTGAACTGGTGGTGTATATCCAGTCATCAATGTAGAATGGGAGGGGGTAGTGATAACTTTGTGTATCATTACACAACGGTATTTCATTCTACAACTTGTAACTCACTGTGATGAAAGTCACAACACTCAAAATTATCAGAGGCAAGTTTCATGTCATGAGGTAAAAAGCTGTAATTACAGGTTCTAATTAGAGACAGACATGACCTGTTACGTATGGGACAGTTACGTATATGGGACACTTTGTCCCCCATTCGTTTAGAGTGTTGAAAACCTTGTCACGACTCAACCCAATCACCACATCATGACAATCAAAATGTTCCGCTCCATTCCTGGCAGATCGCACCCAAACCATCACAACAATGTTGCAAAAGACCACGATTGGGAAGCCATGTCTTGATCTGAGAGCAATAACTTGCTGCGGACCTCTTTATTGGTATTAGCCTTGTTCACGGCGCATCACATCTCCCCCCCCCCCCTTTAAACGGGAAGTTATGGCAGAACTTTCCAGTCAAACTGCAAACATTGGTTACAATCATGTTCCGAAACACAAAACATCAAAATGCACAATTGTGTGTTCATTCACTAAAGTGGATTCTTCACATAAAGAAGCTCAGACCTATGAGCCTTATTAAAATCTTTCTTGAGCGTAGGCTAACTGTCTAAATATAGACCCACTTTAGCCAGCAATGGCTTCCTATGTTGCACCATAGACATAGCACATGCGCATTGCCACATTAGCGCAGACATTCTCAGAACTACGTTTAACTACTAGTATTGATACAAATTCCATGTTCAATTTTGAACAAAATAAGAACATTATCTTCAAGAACAGACAAATTTGAATGCAAACACACAAACGCACGCACACACACACATACATGCAAATGTACTATAATACATTTACATAACTGTGAGTCGAAAAAAATATCGACTCTCGCGAGAGTCGAAGTTCACTTAAGTCGACGCATTTTTTTCAATCCCGAGAGCTTCGACTCATGCGAGGTTTACTGTATGGACATATCAAACTTTTCTCTTAGCTCGATGTGCATTATATGCTTTAAAAAATCCATCACACATGTCACTCAATAACCTGCATACACTGATAATCATGCAGTTTGCATAATGATCTTCACACATTTTTGTTGTGATTATTGTGTATGTAAGTAATCTTCCATTCACTTACTTAGTAACCATTTTTACATGGTGAGCTTGTAGCAATCTGACCTTTGATGAAAACTGACATAACAATGCGTTCAGCTCAACTGTTCGGTCTGACAAACATCTCTACATTTCTAATTTCTTGACACTTCTGTTCAAGTACCCTCTCTCTCTCTTGCGTATGAGACCTGCTGCTATGCTACGTCTTGTTCAAGTACTGTAAAGCCTTGTTCATCAAGACAATAAATGCATGTACAATAAGTACACTAGAGTACAGCAAAACAATGCAATTATGAACACCTGCTATACTCTCTGTTTCTGAAACAAGATATCACATGAATATAACCTGGTTATGACTGTATACCTGCATGGTCTCATGAACCTTACACAACCATCAGACATTATGAATACCATAGTTCCATAATTTCACTAAATCTAGGCTATGGAAAACGTATATAGTTGGTCAACTCTGTGACACCATAAATATTCCAAACTCTTGCAAATTAAGCATTTGAAGAGATACAACAACAGCTTTTGTGTGTTTATGTGTGCTTTCTACAAATACCAAAGCAACTTAATTTGGAGTTCCAATTAATACAATGTATACCTTTTACACTGTATCAAAATATACTGTATTACTGAAAAACCTTTTCTTCAGCACATAAAGCTTAAAACATAGCAAAACTCATGCTATATATCACTGGAAATGATTTTGCCTTGTTTTAGTGCAAATATCATGACAATTTGGAAAACATACTGCTTTTCCCGTGCAGACAAAAACAAATTATGAATAAATTAAAACAGTGTACACAATGTTTGTATCATTATTTCAAAGCGATCAAAAACACTCTTTCTTCAACATGAGAAATATAATCCTCTTACAAATGCATGGAAACACTTTTCATTTGTCTGGTATTGTTCATCTTTCCAAGTCATCACCAGTCTATTATCTGTGGATAATAAGCAAATTTGTGTCCTTTTGTCCTATCCGTGGAAATACGCGTACTTCTATCTTATCAACGGGACAAAGCGTCTGCAATGACATTGTCTTTTCTGCGTACATGCTGTATCACAAGGTTGTACTCCTGTAGCACTAGCGCCCATCTGGTTAGGCGTCCATTTTTGTTCCTCATTCGCGACAGGAACACAAGCAGATTGTGGTCTGTGTACACCAGCACTGGATACTTTGTAGTGTTCAAAGACACGTCAAAATGATGAAGAACCATGACGAGCGCTAACGTCTCCTTCTCGACAGTGGAGTACTGTCGCTGATGTTTGTTGAATTTTCTGGACATGTAGGCGACGGGATGGTCAACTCCGTTGTCGTCCTTCTGCATCAGGGCTCCTCCTCCTGTGTCACTCGCGTCCACCATAAGAATGAACTGCTTGTCGAAGTTTGGTGCTGCCAAAACCGGAGAACTCGCTAGCATAGCCTTCAGCCGGTTGAAATCAACTTGACAGTCATCTGACCAGTCGAACTGCGAGTCTTTCCGCAACACGTTAGTGAGCGGTGTGGCAGCATCAGCGAAATTATGGCAGAACTTCCGATAATAGCCAGTCATGCCCAGAAATCGTCTCAGCCCTTTCTTACTCTGAGGGCGTGGAAAGTTCAGGATCGTCTCCACCTTTACTTCAACTGGCTTGACGGAACCATGTCCCACAATGTGACCCAAGAACATGACTTTTGCTCGGGCGAACTCACTTTTCCTCAAGTTCACCGTAAGGTTTGCACTGGTCAAGCGGTCAAACAGTGCTCTGACTCTCAGAAAGTGATCCTCCCATGTGTGGCTGTACACTATGATGTCGTAGAGATATGCCTCGCATCCCACCAAGTCTGCCTTCCTAAGGTTATTAAAACCTTCCAGAATGGGTTCATCAACGAAGCTCTGCACCACAACAGCCATTGTGGGAATATCAAAATCAAAACTTGCAAGAAGTCACAAATCCTCACAAAACTACAAAGCCTTAACAAAAGAAATGCACTGCATAATGAGTATACATGTACGCATGAACCAAGTCAAACGCGCAGAACAGGCAAAAATTTTCTACGATAAGCAGGAAACATCAAAATCCCTAAGCCTTCGCATCAGGCATACAATCAGAACACCACTGCATCACATTAGCATGTGATCTAAAGACATAAAATGAGCATACACACTCACTACAAACGACCACATAGCACGATTGTGCAAGAGATTAGCCTTACCAAGGAAAATATACCAAAGCCTCTAACCGAGGCTAACCTTCCAGAAAATTCGGCGTGACCCGTAGCCAATGTGTACGCAAGCCTCCACACATACACATCCAGCGTACGCACACTCACTAACTGCACTAGCCCTACACACAACTCGCTAAAAAGACCGACCGTCTGCGACTACAAAACACGTGCGAGCCTAATGCGCAATACCCACGCTATCTCATCCTCACCCAAATTGGTCTACACACGACCTTCATGCAAAAACGACAAACGTTCAAAACGTGAGAATCCTCACCAAAATCTGCACTAGGCCTTCACACAAAATGTAGCCTATACAACTACAAACACAGTCAATGACTGCCCAAAACCTATGCAACATACTCTAAATGTTATACACAACGTGCACAACCAAACGTGAGAATCCTCACCAAAATCTGCACTAGGCCTTCACACAAAATGTAGTCTAAAAACTACAAAGACAGTCAATGACTGCCAAAGCCTACGCAGCATAAATGTTATACACAATAAGCTATGTGCACAACCAAACGCGAAAATCTTCACCAAAACGCATGTGGCCTGTCAAAACCAACATGCAAACAATGCAGGCCCAATACATGAGCGTGTCATCGACGCTATACACTTGTCTACATACTAACAGCAAACGTGTACAACCAGACGTGAGAATCCTCACCAAAACGCATGAGGCCTATCAGAACCTTTGTATGCAAGCAATATGCATAGGCCCAATACGACATGAGCCTATGTACACCATCGACGCTATACACGACCTATTTACAGCACACGTGTACAGCCTGGTACAACCAGACGTGAGAACCCTCAACACAATTCGCATGGAACGTGCGAAAGAAAACGGCTTGTCAGTTCATTTTCTCGGACAAGGTCCCAATTTGTCACGACTCAACCCAATCACCACATCATGACAATCAAAATGTTCCGCTCCATTCCTGGCAGATCGCACCCAAACCATCACAACAATGATGCAAATGACCACGATTGGGGAGCCATGTCTTGATCTGAGAGCGATAATGTTGCTGCGGGCCTCTTTATTGGTATTAGCCTTGTTCAAGGCGCATCATTGTTTATGGGTAGTTAGCATAATTATTGAAGTAAAATCAGTTTAAACTACTCAAATACTGATCCAGATTGTCAAGGAAACAATATTTCCCGAATATTTACCATCAAAATCATATTCAATAATATTTGTATGTTTTTATGACTAACCTGAGTATGCATGCCCTTTGTCCCCCATTCGTTTAGTGTGTGGAGAACCATGTTTATGGGTATTTTGCAAAATAATTTTGCAAAATAATTGCAAAATAGTTTTGCAAAATAACCATAAACTAATTTTTGCATAATTATTGAGGTAGATTCAGGTGAAATTACTCAAACACTGATCCATATTGTCAAGGGAACAATATTCCCCAAATATTTACCATCATAATCTTTAATCGTATTCTATATTTTTATGACAAACTTTAGTATATATGCCCTGTATTTTTATCAGGATAGTTACAAATTCTACTACTAACAAATCTAATAGTAAATAGTTTACTTCCATTGATGAAGGACAGTTTGGCATTCAGTTTCAATAAAAATAACTTGACACAAGAAATATTAATTTTAATAAATATGCGATACCTGCTCAAGCAGCTGCGTGGAACCCCAGTAATCGAGTAGATATCAGTCTGTCTAGCCATCAGGTCATTGATTCGAGTCACACCTCAGTACGTACCGGTATACCCATAATTTTTGTCGTAGCTACTACTGAAAACTGAATAAGGACAATTTGTTATCACTTGCAATAAAAGAAATGATACAAAAAACACTAATTTGAAGACTGGATAGACTCATTATCATCACATACATGTGTTATAGAATGCAGAGAGATACAATTCTAAAAGTAGCAAGAGCGCTACATTGTGTGGTGAACAGTACCAGGTACCCAATATACTTGTAGCTGAACTGCAATTTTTCAATCTGCTTGTGTATTTGATTTCAGTACACTTTAAATCAGAGGTCTCTACTTAAAGGGACTGTATAGTTCTGGTTCAGATGGGAATTCTGATTTCAACTTTTACAAGATAATTAGTACTTCTTTTATGAAATATTCAAATAGCATGCAATTCTAAGAGGAATGTGGTGTCCTAGCAAAAGGTGGGTCACATTTTTTATTAGGACCACTTCATTTTCATTTGTATTTGTGTGTTTTTTGATGTATCAGCCATTTCAAATTGGATCTCCATCAAATAAAATTTGAATTTTTCTAGTCTTAGAATTGTATACTATTTAATAATTCATATAATTGGTTTCCAATCATGTCGTAAATGTTGAAAACTGAATCCCCATTTTTACAAAAAATGTACCATCCCTTTAATGCTGTTTTTCATTGTGTATTTTGCCATCTCCCCCTCCCCCTTTCTGAAAATTGCTCAGTCAAGTATGTCTATTGTTTCAAGTGTCTATAAACTCAAAAGTAGCTGCAAAGTTGGGATACTTTCTTCAGGACGATTGACCATTCGTGTACTGAGAGACCCTCCCTGCTAGCTACATGCATTTACATGCAACATGTATGGGGATGTCCCATACGCAACACATTTGTCCCATACGTAACATTATTTAATTGCCTAGTAAAAAGTATTTCTTTTACTATTTTTTCTTCTTTCTATGGTATTTAACTTCGCTAAACAATGAATTAGAACTTTCCAAAAGGGCATTAAAAAAAACTTGGAAATTTCAGAAAAAACCTAAAAAAAAAAATGACCTCAATTTGTTACGTATGGGACATCTCATGATAGGACACGAGCTAATTTGCATAATCATTTGCACAATCCAATAATTTTCATACCAAGTTAAACTCTTTGATGAACTTCCTATGTCCACATATTAATCAAATATCATTTGCTTTCCTTTGAATAAATATGAATTTTTATAAATGTCCAATACGTATAACGCTGTATTTCACATTTATGCAAATGAAGCCCTTGAAATTTGCATAGATTTACATAGTATAATTTTTTCCTTGATGGTAATCAAAACTTCAACTCATAAGCTTCAAAATGATACCAAACATGTCAAAAATAGAATTTTGCCTTCTGAGGGGACCTAATCTTGGACTTGCCCTACTATGTTTTGCATAAATTAATCTAATTTGCATAATCAAGCACTGATACCAGGTTAAAATTATAGCGGATGATTTCTTATCATTCATAAATGAACTAAGCATTCCAAATAACTCCACTGTATGAATTTTCATTGGTCCAAACGCATGATACCGCAATGAAATAAAAACAACAGGATTTTTGCGTAGAATAAGTAAGATTTGCATAATTAAGCATTATTATCAAAACGGCACACACACTTCAGACTAAATAATATTCATATATGGACTCAGCACACAGAAACTATCCTACTATGCTAATTTTCAGTGATCCAAATGCAGACCCACCAACAAAAAAGGAAAATATCACATTTTGCATAAATTTGTTGAATTTGCATAATTAAGCACTTAATATCATTGGAACGTGCATGTTGCTGATTTTGCAACATTGATATTTGGATTCAGCACCCAAAATTACCGAAAGAGACACATTTTCAGGTGGAGCCTAAATACGGACTACAAAACTCAAAAACTAGGCTGATTTTTCCATGTCATCCCATGGTCTAATCTTTAAAAGTCCACTTCCGCTTAATTCGATCCTTGTTAATATAAAGAGTTCAATTATATGCAAATATGTAATACCTGACCTGCAACACATGAAACCTGTGCGAATTGTAGCTGTTTTCAATGTATGTGGCAAAATGTCTAAAACTATTAAATGATGACAGTGGACCTCCCTTCTGCTCTCATCTCTTAATGCTAAGATACGCCGTTGAGCAGCCACATTTATCAGTGAACAGAGATTTTATTTTGCCTCTTCCGAATTTTGATTTTTTTTTTTCTATGAAGAATCTATCATGCACTTTTCTTTCCTATTTTCTTATTTTTTTCATAAAATCACCAATAGCTGTTGATGAACAATTAATTGTATATATAAACTTTTTTTTTTCGATTCCGTTCATTTATCAATAATTTTATCAACAGACACGCAATACACACACAGAACTCTGCGACGGCAAAATGGGAACTACAATTTCTGGTGCTGACAGCTCCCTGCCGTTTTAGCACCTTGTTGAAATGGCATCGACATATTCAGTGACCAATCACGTAAAGTTACCAAAGCGTTTGTGCATGGTCATGCAAATCATGACATCTGATTTTAAAGTTATAGCCTGTAAAATTCGGAGCGCAGAAGAAAAACCAAGGAAGAGTGAGGCACAGAGAGAGGTTACAGAATAGAGAAAGCCAGAATAAGAGAGATGGAATGGAAGAGATTGAAAGAAGTAAAGAGGAAGAGACATGTGATGGATGGAATATTACGAATGATTTGCGATTACATGATGTATAATGTTTTCAAATGATCCATGGCAATATCAAAGCATCATCAGGGATACATTCTCCTTGTTGTTATAAACTGCATATTGCTAAAAGAGCATCGTTTCCTAATGATGGCAAATCTATTTCCTGTTTTTCTTTTTATGTGTATCAACTCTTCATAATGAATTGGAGATATTTTGTTTTCAGATCTCTTTTTTTAAAGTCTTTTCGGATTGGCGGCACACTACAATTTGAATTTTCATAGTAATAATAATAACAATAATAATAATAATAGAGAGACTTTTATAAAGCCCTCATTTTACCTAAAAAGATACTCATGGAGCTGTAGGACAGAGTACATTATGTATTATTTATAAAAAAACGTATATATATATATATATATATATACAGTCAAACCTGCCTTAGCGGCCACCTCTCTATAGCGGCCACCTGTCTATAGCGGCCACTGAAAAATCCCCCCGAGAGAAAAGCCATGTTAAAGACCCTGTGTATAGCGGCCACCTGTCTAACGCGGCCAGCGGCCACAAATTTTGTTTCCCGCGGTAGATTTTAACCTGTCTATAGCGGCCAAACACCCGATGGAGCCGTAGCCGAGCTGATAATTCAGGGTGTTTTTCTGCTTTTTAGCCGTGCCAGTAATTTCTGGGCAACATTCAGTGATCGCCACCGTTGCATTCACCACTTATTCAGTCACAATAATGCACTAATTCATGACTGTGCACATGCTACATCTAGTGTACTGTGCAACAATTTCATAAACACCGGCACTGTTCTATGCATGATACACACGTGTGCATACGTACACACATAAATGTACATGTATATACAACGATGATACATGTATATGTAAGCAATGCACACAAAGTTGGATTACCTGTCTATAGCGGCCACCTGTCTATAACGGCCACTTTTTCCGTATCCCTTGGGTGGCCGCTATAGACAGGTTTGACTGTATACATATATATATATATGTCTCTGATAAACATTTTCAGATAAGATCTGTCATATAAGTATGAAAAGGAAAACTTTTTTTGTTTATCCTCTGTTTTCTTATATCTCAATCCTGTCTCTCTCTCTCTCTCTCTCTCTGTCTCTCCTTTTTCCTATTAGTGTGAACATGTTTATATTCATTATACTCTTGTCTTTTTCATCCTACATGTAGCCGTTGCGGTGAATGGATTGCTTGCCCGACGAATAATAAATCAAAGTAACGTCACTCACGCCAAAGACATCCGCCTGGTCGGAGGGGAGCTACGATGGGAAGGACGCGTTGAACTGCTCTACCAAGGGGAGTGGGTTGGTGTTTGCAGCTACGGATGGGACATACATGATGCTAGAGTGGCTTGCAGAATGCTCGGTTACGTCGATGCTCGCGCCTCACGTTCTGGATTGTTCGGGGAAGGCTCCGAAAAATCCATCTTAGATTATGTTCATTGCACCGGCGAGGAATTGAACCTGACATCAGAATGTCAGTATGGTCTTATTTCCCAAAACGATTGTGTTTCTTATGGAGATGGAGCTGCCGGTGTATTGTGTGAAACCTGTAAGTTTGTCATTCTGATTTCTTTCAATCATGGATTTGTAAATGACACATGGATATTGATGGAAATCAAAAGTAAAAACTGCAATGGAGTGTTCTAATGATCTAAAAGAATAGATTACAAGCCCATAACCGGACCGGCGCTGCCTTTTTTTTTTTGGGGGGGGGGGGGGTGGGGGGGGGAGAAGCTTTGTGCCCCCCTCCCCCCCCCCCCACACACACACTTTACAGGGATCGGATGCCCCACTCTTTTGCATGAAATATAAAGTGGGAGAAAAGTGGCAGCAACAACATAAAGACTTTTTGTTCTTGTTGCTTTTTTTTTTTTGCTTGTCAGACGACTTTCGGCAGAAAATCAGACCTTAAAAGTATGAAAACATTTTTTTTTTTTTTTTGGAAATATATGTGAGAGGGAGCGGAACGACCGAACGGGGGAAGGGTGTGTATGGGGGGGGGGGGGGGGGGTATCCCTCTCCCACACGAGGAAGATTTTGCATTTTCAGACCTGAAATTCAGCGATCTGGTGCTCACTTGTGGTGAAAATTTTCTTTTCTTTTCTTAAAAAAAAAAAAAATAAGAAAATGAAATATTCACAATATATTATTGAATGACAAAATCGTGGTATTTCAGCTCTTGCTGTGCGACATCACTGTGAAGGCCTACTAAATAATGGGGCCTTTCATCGGCGTAGACAGGATTTGATCTTAGGAGGAGCGGTTATGTGAGGGAACGAATCAAGCGAAGGGGGAGGGTATGGTAGGGTGGTTCCCCCTCCTACGGTAAAATTTCTTTGCGTTGAAAACTTTGACATTTTTTCAGTCCAAAAACTGCCGTTTGTAGCTATATTCTTCGCTTTGGAAATTAAGGGGGGCACACCAGGCGCAACTGCTGTCAATCACTGGCAGCAACATCAGGAGAATGGCATAGCGATTAAATGCGAGCGAGCGGAGCGAGCGAGCATGAAAATTTTAACATTTTGTAGGTATACTTTTTCGCTTTGGAAATTAAGGGGGGCCGCATCAGGCGCAACTGCTGGCAATTACTGGCAGCAACATCATGAGAATGGCATAGCAGTTAAATGCGAGCGAGCGGGGCGAGCGAGCTTGAAAATTTTGACACTTTACAGTCCAAAGACTGCCGTTTGTGGCTGTATTTTTTCGCTTTGGAAATTATGGGGGCACACCGGGCGCAACTGCCGGCAATCGGGCAGCAACATCAGAATGGCATAACGATTAAATGCGAGCGAGCGAAGCGAGTGAGCTTGAAAATTTTGATATTTTACAGTCCCACATGTCCTTTGTGGCTGTACTAGTATTTTTTAGCTTTGGAAATTAAGGGGGGCGCACCGGGCGAAAACTGCTGGCAATTACTGGCAGCAACATCAGGAGAATGGCATAATGATTAAATGCGAGCGAGCGAAGCGAATGAGCTTGAAAATTTTGACATTTTCCAGTCCCAAAAACTGTCGTTTGTGGCTGTATTTTTTCGCTTTGGAAATTAAGGGGGCGCACCGGGTAAAAACTGTTGGCAATTACTGGCAGAAACATCAGGAGAATGGCATAATGATTAAATGCGAGCGAGCGAAGCGAGCGAGCTTCAAAATTTTGACATTTGACAGTCCAAAAACTGCCGTTTGTAGCTATATTTTTCGCTTTGGAAATTAAGGGGGCGCACCGGGCGAAAACTGCTGGCAATTTATACTGGCAGCAACATCAGGAGAATGGAATAATAATTAAATGCGAGCGAGCGAAGCGAGCGAGCTTCAAAAATTTGCCATTTTACAGTCCCCAAACTGCCGTTTGTAGCTATATTTTTCGCTTTGGCAATTAAGGGGGCGCACCTGCTCACAATCACTGGCAGCAACATCAGGAGAATGGCATAGCAATTAAATGCGAGCGAGCGGAGCGAGCGAGCTTGAAAATGTTGACATTTTACAGTCTAAAAACTGCCGTTTGTAGGTATACTTTTTCGCTTTGGAAATTAAATTAGGGGGCACATCAAGTGCAACTGCCGGCAATTACTGGCAGCAACATCAGGAGAATGGCATAGCGGTTAATGCGAGCGAGCGGAGCGAGCGAGCTTGAACATTTTGACATTTTACAGTCCAAAGACTGCCGTTTGTGGCTGTATTTTTTCGCTTTGGAAATTAAGGGGGCACACCGGGCGCAACTGCCGGCAATTACTGGCAGCAACATCAGGAGAATGGCATACTGATTTAATGTTAGCGAGCGAAGCGAGTGAGCTTGAAAATTTTGACATTTTACAGTCCTAAAAACTGTCGTTTGTAGCTATATTTTCACTTTGGAAATTAAGGGGGGGGGGGCGCACCGGGTGCGCCTGCTGTCAATCACTGGCAGCAACTTTTTTTTTTAAATTAGGGGGCACACCAAGTGCAACTGCCGGCAATTACTGGCAGCAACATCAGGAGAATGGCATAGCGGTTAATGCGAGCGAGCGGAGCGAGCGAGCTTGAACATTTTGACATTTTACAGTCCAAAGACTGCCGTTTGTGGCTGTATTTTTTCGCTTTGGAAATTAAGGGGGCACACCGGGCGCAACTGCCGGCAATTACTGGCAGCAACATCAGGAGAATGGCAAAGCGGTTAAATGCGAGCGAGCGGAGCGAGCGAGCTTTAAAATTTTAACATTTTACACTCCAAAAACTGCCGTTTGTAGCTATATTTTTCGCTTTTGTTTGTCCCACTTTTATTTGAGAACCACCCCCCCCCCCCCCATCGACGCCTCTATACATATTAGGTTGCTTTTGTTAAGTGAAAGATCTGCTGCACACTCTTTGATAAATTAGGGAATATACGTCTATGTCAAAAGTGTACAAAGTTTATCCCTTATCCTGTATAGCGGACCTTTTGCATGTTCATGATTGCAATACAACGATCTGGTGCATAGTTCTGGCGATATTTGGATAATTTTCCATTAAGAAAATTCGAGATTTGTCCTCATCTCGGGAATTGCTTGGGGGATAAATGATTTGTCTGTCTAAACACTTCCTTTGGGGCGGGGCAAATGCCCCTTTGCCCCCCCCCCCCCATAGATTCGACGTCCCTGATCTTCCCTTGGTATGCCCATAGATGTATCCTGACTGAGTCATCAGTCACTGTCGTTTCTCAGGAATGATTCAGGAAAAGGAGGGGATTCAATTATGGCGATAAAGTTGTTGTTATTGTTTGTTTGTATGTTTTCGTACATATTTTGCAGATGGTCCCCAGTTACTCGCGTCATAGCATGTTTACATGTAGACCTATACTATTTGACGTTGTCAACGCCTGAGCCATACCTTACAGTGTATGTCGATGTTACTTTCTTCGCGAGCGAGCGAAGCGAGCGAGCGCTTGAGAAAATTATACATTTTCCTACAAGATAGAATACTGTTCAGCTCTGTTTACTGTCTGAAGGCCGGCGTACAAACGTCATGCTATATGCCAAAATTGATACAATCACATTTCTGCTTCCTCCATTTTTTCCCTTCAAAATTCAGGGGGGGATGATTGTACAGGCCATCCCCCCCTCCTCCATTTCAGGGGGGATATATCCCCCCCATCCCCCCCCGGGATTTACGCCCATGTATTGATGGAAATCAAAAGTAAAAACTGCAATGGAGTGTTCTAATGATCTAAAAGAATAGTCATCAATGCGAACTTTTCTTTATGCATAAATTAACTCGTCATCATTGATTACCTCCTGTGCCCACAATGCTTTGATTAATATGAAAAAAAAATATTACAACAAATAGAGTGAACTCATCGAAAAGTCAAAGAAAATCTACTCCCCATTTCTAATCTGCTGCAGATTGAAGAATATTAAATAATAAATGTCTCAACAAAGAGTATTTGAAAAACATTCTTTAACCGAATGAAATAATTGAGATATGCACCAAATGGCTGAAAAGAAAACAATAAAATGCACAAAATACATGCTGACTTCTGTCGACTCATGATTACCCTCAAAATCACTTACATGTGCACAAAATGAATATCAGTACGTGCCCTATATTTCATAAAATTTTTCTTATTTTCTTTCTCTTTAGATATTAATTGGATCCACAAACAAACTAACAAAACAATCCAGGCCAAGAGTCTGTCTGGGACTGAAGGACTTCGACTAAAAATTGAAACCAACAAACAAATAAACAAACGAAACAAATCAAAACAAAATGAAAAGGTATTGGTATCATGATTAACAAAAGACATTAGAAAGCAGCTTTCCCTAAAGTGACCTGAGTGTTTTCATGCTATAGATTGAATTAAAAGACTATGCAGAGAAACATGAAGGTTACGTCCTGCTATGGGAAGGTGCATTTAGATATCTTTCGTATTTTTTTTTTCTGTGATTGACAGATGCTGTAAGAATCATACTACAGGAAGGTATTTTGTGGTCCCATCCACGTAATCAGAAGAATAACAGCAAAAGATTATTTAATAACAATGTACCGGGAGTTATTATATTTACATATTTGGGGGCATGTAATTGACGATCAGGGTATTAAGCGTATGAATCCATACATATCAAAATACATTTGTTTTGCTTAGTTATAGGTGATACCGTACAAATATAGATTTCCCCGACCTATTTCGCACTTGTGTCAGTCCAATTGATAGAAAGTTCATTCAATTTAGCAAAGACCCTCGTCATCGCACAGTCTGTCATTCAAAACTGCAACCTATGCGTTCAATTTAGCATTTCGATCAACGAAATTTGCACATGTGGCTTTGGAATTCTTTAAATGTGCATTCAATTGGCCGGTACTCTACGTTCATTCAAATTCGCCATCTCTCGCCGAAAAGGGTTTTTGAGTTATTCAATTTCGCAAATGAGCAGTCAAATTCCAAACATTTCCATTCAAAATTTACTCCATGCTATTTCTTTTTTTGAAAAGGTGAGAACATTTCAAAGGAAGGAATCGGACTGACAAAGTGCGCAATTAGCCTGGAAAACCTACACTAACAATAGTGTTTGTCAAAATCTTCCACTTTTCGTAAATTTGTGGAAATGATTTGAACCCTCTACGCCAACAGTAACATGAGCAATTAAAATGAAATGTATGTATCATGATTTAAAAGCCATTCACATTGTTCTTGAATATCAATTTGTCTTTATTTTTGACTAAACAAAATATTTCGTAACGTGTCCAACAAATTGTTCAATTTGAAAAAAAAAAAAAATGTGAGAGGGGGACACTCCGTACCCCGTATCCCTTTGGTCCACCTCCATTAACTTATAGGACACAGCAAAGACGTACAGGCTTTTCAACATTATCCTTCGTTTTGTTTATTTTTTTCTGTCATTTTATCGGTTTATTCACTTATATCTCATTTCATTTTACTTTTCCGTCTTTCTTGGGGGGTTCTTGCAAATAATGATAGTCTACCAGGAAGTGAGGGATAGCATTGACCCTTCCACCCCGATCCAGCCGCAATGATCAAAGGACCGTTTTTGTGAATTACGCGCTCCTCCCTCCCCCCCCCCTCCCAAACAATTTTGGCTATGTGATTTAATATCGTAAACATAGCAGCTTCGAGGAAGTCCAAGAAGAATCCGAACCGATGAGAAAAAATGTTTATTTTGTTCTTCTTTATTATTCATTTCTTTTTCATCAACAGAAAATGAATTCACTCGTCATTTTCGTTGCAGGTCCTAATTTGAAATATATGAAAGCATTCCTAGTCTGGAGAGAGGATTTAGCTTGATTGATTGATTGATTGATTGATTGATTTTATTTCCGCAAAATAAAACTATGTACATCACTTCTTATTGAATAATACAAAAAAAAAATATCACAAAAGTACAGGAAACTGCGGCTGGATAGGTCCTGCATGTCAATGTAATGAATGGCCAGTTTGAAATTGGGTTCAACCAATGCAATATTGTATTTTTTTGTGTATACTTGAGTCTTTTGTTTTTATTCACGCGAATGAGATCGTCATGGTGAACCTGTTATAGGAAACCAAGTTAAATTGAAAGGAATCAGAGAAAACACAATGTTTAATCCTAACGATATATCAAAATGTCGGATGAAATAATTGTTGTGTAAACACCCATTACATGCTATGATTTATGACCAGCAACTAGACACAGGGATGTTATAGCAAGAAAGGCGGCAACAGTGAAATGATTGCTTGGTCAGGCGTCATATTATTTACAACAATAAATACATAAAAAATATATACGAAACAAAATGAAGTGTGAAGGTTTCCTACGCATTGTCGGGTCGGTTGCACTCAGACAAAACGTAATTGCGCCCGATCAGAAAATGGATGAGTTTTTCAATATAGTCAGTGGCAGATCGCCGGGGCGGGGGCCGGGGGGGGGGGGGGGTGGGGGGTGGGGGGGGGGGGGGGTGGGGGGGGGGAGTTATACCCCCTTCCCCTTTGCTGCCACGTGAATATGTGATGTGCGTAGAAAAATGCCATCACATGTCCATACCCCCATAACATGTTCCTAGCACTCAACCTCAGTCTCAGTCTCAGTCTCAGGCACTTGCATAATCAAAATACACTGTAATAATTATTGTGATGTATACAACAGCCATACAGGCCAATATCACTACATCCACCCCCCCCCCCCGACTCTCCGCTACGTGGCTCCTGAATGATGCGATTTAAATGATTTTTTTTTTTTTAAGGGTACTGACATTTAAATGCTGAGTACCGGTATACTAACGCTTACGTGTGCATTTCTGCAATAGGGGCTTCTGAAGTCCTACTGCGTTTAGGCGGATCCGAACGTCACACTCCCTGGGAAGGTCGCTTGGAGATACGAATTGACAACACGTGGGGCGCAGTCTGTGACGATGGTTGGGATATCGTCGCTGCCGATGTGGCTTGTCGAGAGTTGGGATTCGAAGCAGCAGAATTTGCTTGGACCAGATCTAAATTCTACTCCAGCGTCATCCCAATAGTGCTGGACATCGTACGCTGTGATGGAACAGAAAACAGCATTCTGGACTGTGATCATCGCCTCTTTGGATATTGCTCCGAATTGGAATACGCTGGAGTGTCATGCGTGCCAGGTAGACACCTGTGAGAATTTGTGAATGTGAAATGTAAATGTGAAAGATAAAGAGGAAACGCACAAACAACGCACTGGGAAGGTGCTCGCCATGCGTGACCCGTTTATACAGAAGATTCTGTTTTTTTTATGTGTTTGCGTTTACCTAACACGTTAAAGGCATGATATAACATTTGTAGATGAAACAAGAACAATTCAAAATATTTTAAAAAATGCGAGGTAGGGATAGAATCACCCAATGCAAAATATGGAAGCAGTATATTTGATGTTAAGTATTGCTAAATACACAAAATGTGAACAATACACGAGCGTAGCCAGGATTTGATCTTGGGGGAGGGCGGTTAGTATACGGGGGAGCGAAGCGACCGATCCCGAGCCAGCGGAGCGAGGGGAGTGGGGGATGAGGGAGGGGATGTTTATCGTTTAGATAAACTTCTTGCATTAACTCTAACAAAGAATGTCATAAACTTTGTCTGTTAAGCAATCAAACAGAAAAAGCATGCACACAATCAGGGTGTAGATAAGGGGTATTTCTCTTCCCACACGAAGGTGATTTTGCATTTTAAGACATGAAATTCAGCGATCTGGTGCAAAACCTTTTTTTTTTTTTTGTGGTAATACATGTACTTATCCCATAATCCCCCATGGCCCTAATTCCCTCAAATATAATAATGGAAATAAATATGAGGCCTTTTTTTCCTGGGAAGTGTTAAAAGCTAAACCATGGAATTTAGCTCTTATTCAGCGTACGCATCATCTTTGTGTATGTACAAAGTCTAATAAGGAAGAGCTTAAGAGGAATGGTGCACGAGCGGGATGCCCCCGCTCGACGGAGCTTTTGCGTTTTTAGAATTGAGATGAAGAGACATGAAGCACACGTTTTTTGGAAAAATTCAGAAATTGTCATTCTCCAAAGTGTACTAAGTCTATAGAAGAGGGGACCAGGCAATGGGAGGGTGGCAAGATACGTCCCCCATATTTGAGGGAGCTTCATTTTTAGTTTGAGAGCTGAAATTCAACAATCCGGCGGACACTTTTGTTCGAATATCTGGAACTATGTCAATCAGAGAAGTATTGCAAGTCTGTGGAAGGAGACAAAGCAGGAGGATGTGGGAGGGGATTAACCCTGTTCCGCCTTCTACCCAAGGGAGATTCTGTATTTTCTGTTTGCAGTTAAACGTTTTGGTGCACATATTTTGTGGCCTATTTGGAAAAATGTGTATGTTAAAAGTGTAGTCACAGTCTGCTTGTATCCATGGGGTGGGGGCGTGAAGGGAGAAGGTGTGGGAGAGTGCTATCCCCATCACCCTTCCCTTACGAGGGTACTTTTGCCGTTTTAAATTTGAAATTGAGATATCTTGTAGACGCATATGTTGCGGAATATTTGGGAAATTATATAAAAAAAAAGTTATCGGGGGGAACTGAGCGAGGAAAAGGTTGATTAAAAGGAAATATTTCCCTGCATTTTTTTTTAAAGTTGAAATTGAGATATACCTCGTATAAATATAATCAAATTATTTGAAAGAATATTTGGGAAAACGGTCTAGGGGAACTAAGCGAGGAAAGGGTTGATTAAAACGGGATACTCCCCTTGATGGAACATGAGGGAACTTTTTATTTTTCGAAATATAAGTGATTAGTCTTTATTGTGTACTCAGAATTATTCATTTTTTTTTTTGATATGACAAGTGCACTAAGGTTAGAGAAAGGGGCACGGAGGGCGAGGGTTTTTCAATTCTGCAAGAGATATTTTGTGCAATTTTTTAATTGAAATTCAATAATCTGGTGCGCTAACAAATCCATGCATGAGACAGAATGATTAGGCGTATATAGGTCAGAATTTCGAACGATGTACAATTTAGGAAAAACAGCACAAAGTTTAACTAGAAATGTCGCCATGGTGACTGGTATGCCTTCTCCATGATATGGTTCTACTGATAGGTGCATAAGTGCTAGGTGTTGCAAAAAACAAAACAGCACACATTTCCCAGGTTTGATCCATAAAGGTTCGGAAACTGTACGTCAGATAACACTGTCATTGATATGAGTAATAGCTGTATAGTGTACAATTTACTTGGATGTAATTTGAATATGAGAGCGTACTCTCACCTCCCTGGTTGCATTAAATCCATGGTTACTTTAAAAGTTAAGTTCAAGATTTCGGTCAAATTTGACCACTGTACAAAACTGAACATTGCACACAAACTAATGATGTGTATGTGAGTGTGTGCTTACAATGATCCTGAACAATAGACATGAATACCATGAATACCACCTCTTCAGAGCTCTGCTGACAAGGCTTCTGGACTCTTGCTCCAAGTCACATGAATGTTTTATTAATTCATTACGGATTTCTCTGGACGTTGCTAGTCTGAATTCTTGGTAAAGGGTAAAGTGCATGCACATGAAAAATCATATTCACATGTTTTCATGTGCTGGCATACACTACATTTCAGGATGAATAAAGACTAGCTGTGATAGTGGAATTTCTCATGAATATGTAACAGAGCATTTCAATCTTGGGCATCGTTCACGTATCGTTCACTATACACGTCAATTGACCCCTGTGCAAAATTGAAATATTGAACAGAAGGTTGAAAACTGAGCAAAATCTGAATCCTAACTTAAAAGTACGTCTTGAATTCGATGAGACTGATTCAAGCTATCATTTTCAAATTACCTCCAACAAAATCGTACACTATTCAGCTGTTGCTCATAATAATGTCAGTGTTATCCGACATATAGTTCTTGAACTATTAATGATCAAATGTGGGAAATATTTTTTGTAACATCTTGTAAAATGTGACAATGTCTGATGACAATTTCACATAATTTGCAAAATATTGAAATGACAGGTTTGTCACAAATGTGTTCAATGTTAACTTTGAATAATGCTTAATTGGATGAATGGCTATATTGTCTAAGAGTGAAAGTATTTAGGGATTTTAGGATTTTTTTCTTGACTTTTGACCTTTTCGTAAGTAAAGTGAAATTTAGCATTTTCACTTGACCTGTGACCTTTGACATATGAAATCATGGCAAAAAAAGTCCAAGAGAATCTCTATTTGGTAATACATGCATACTCTAAGTTTCAAAAAGGATCCTGCAGGCATTGCAAAGAAAAGACTGAAATAGTTAATTTTTGAGGAGTTGTCCTTGACCTTTGACCCATGTCCCCTTCATTCCCCAGATAATCACTGCCAAACAGTACATGAATTCAATATGTGCTCAGTTCCATGAAGATACCTTAAATCATTTGTGAAATATGAAGAAAAAGTTAAATTTTAGCATTTTCAATTGACCTTTGACGTTTGACCTCACAAAATGAAACTCTCTCCGGAGAATCTGTATTTGGTAGTTCATGTGGACACTAAGTTTGAAGACAATACCTTCTGGCATTACATAGATATAAGGGAAATAGTATCATTTTGTGCATTTGACCTTGCCCTTTTGAGCTTTCACCTTGAGAATGTGTGCGCAAAAGTTGACAGGCACTACTTCGCCCACGCATACATATACATGCAAGTTTCATTAGGATACCTCACACCGTTACGCTGTCCACAAAAATTGATTACGGACGGAAGGATGGACGAACGGACAGACAACCCGGAAACATGGGCCTAATGTCTAAGGTGACACTTCGTGGCGGAGGTATAAAATGAAGGAATTACTCAAAATTCTTTATTTTACCTGAAAGAGTATATTTCAAGTCTTAATATGGACCCAATTATACCAGAATCTTCCCAGAGGAACAAGTTTTGATTCACCGCGGAAGTTAAGCATGTTCAGAGCATTGAACGTCCGTGAGGAGTGCAACTGCATAGTATGTGACCGTGCATCACAAAACAAACAAAAAGTCGCACTCCTTGATTTCATATGAGGACTCAAAAAAGGTGAAATGGGGCAACCAAGTCAATATTAAGTTTTTCATATTTTCTTAAAGAACAACCCTTCTTCTTCATTATTTTTAAGGTTGGAATGATAGAATGAATGGGAGAGTGCATATTCAGTAGGTTTTTTTTTTCAACCATTTTTTTCTTGTAAAGTAGTGAGATCAGGTATGTCGTAGATGCCCCGTTTCATTTCTTGATAACCCTTTGCACACTCTCCACATTCAAGTCTGATAACTAATGAAGGGATAATGCTGCTGCTTTGAAAAGTTGGCATTAATCATGGACAGAATGTGTTAATAGAGCGTGCTCAATTTCAATTTAATCTGATAATATTCCTTCATTGTTGTTTCTCCAGTGGTTTACATCCTGTTTTTTTGTTCCATTCATCCCACAGCTAGCACGTTTTGGTAAAGATTAAACGATTGAATAGAAAGATAGACCCTGTACTTCAGAGCCTCTTTTCTCGGGTCACACTTTTCCAGAGTGTGTGCTTTCTTTCCAATATTTAGATAGGTTGGGATAGCCCATTTAAATTGAGTTATACATCATTTTAAAGCCTAGAGTCGTCTCTTCCAGATTCTGTCCTCAACTAAAAATCCATGTCTGGCGACTTTTTGTTTATTTTGTGGTGCAGAGTCACATACATTTGAATACCATTTAACATAGTTTGTAACGAGCTGATTCCATTCCTTATGGTAAGGAAGTATCTTAAGGGATGTGTACGTGTTGTAAGAATATTGAGCTTGCACTCTTAACCTGTACGTCATGGTAGACTGCTGAAGATTTAACGAAATTTGTTGTTTATGTTGACATATTACTCTTTCGCTAACCACTTTCTCCAATCTACGCGCATTTACGAGAAACTCAATATTTCGACCTCTTATTTTACTATTAATATTACTCCTTACTCCCAAACAGTAAGATGCCTTTTAAACGATGTATCTGATCTAGGCAGTCTCTATAACCAAACAAACATAGCATAGTTTTCATCATGGAGTTCGCATATACATCACGGATAGTCGAAACAAACAAGATATTGAACAATGCAGTTCTCTGGAGTTAGAAACGCACTCTATTCACAACAAACATTTCATGTTGAGAACAAACTCCTGTGCAAAATCCTAAATAATTATTACGAATTCTCAATTGTAAACGTTTCCTTCTCTTTTCATGCTGAAGAATCATAGAATACACCTTTTTCTATCTCTCGTATAATTGGACATACGAATGTACGTGTAAGCTCAGTGACGTAGTCCATCTATTGAACATCACGCCTTATCACTAGCATGGGTGTAAATCCCG
The DNA here is from genome assembly GCF_964275005.1 of Diadema setosum. Taxonomy (NCBI): domain Eukaryota; kingdom Metazoa; phylum Echinodermata; class Echinoidea; order Diadematoida; family Diadematidae; genus Diadema; species Diadema setosum. Next base: position 18,792,244 of record NC_092696.1, on the reverse strand, counting down.
GGGTGGGGGGTGGGGGGGGGGGGGGTGGGGGATATATCCCCCCTGAAATGGAGTGGGGGGGGGGGATGGCCTGCACAATCATCCCCCCTGAAATTTGAGAAAGAAATGAAGAGTTTGTTTGCAAAAACCGATAATTCCATATTTGCCAAATGGAGATATTTGCGATTAAAGGTCAAGAAAACTAAAGAGAATAATAAGAAAATTGTTGCTTCTTATGACCATAACTTAAAAAAATGTACCTTTATAATGTAGTGACCAATATATCATTTAAAAGGTATTATTTTGTACTTTATGACAGAGACCGCACTTCAAAATCTTTAAAAATCTTAAAAAAAAAGCAGAAATGTGATTGTATCAATTTTGGCATATTGTATGACGTTCGTACGCCCGCCTTCAGACAAGTAACAGAGCTGAACAGTATTCTTTCTTGTAGGATAATGTATGCATAATTTTCTCAAGCGCTCGCTCGCTTCGCTCGCTCGCGAAGAAAGTAATATCGACATAAGGTATGGTCCAGACGTTGACAACGTCAAATAGCATAGGCTTACATGTAAACATTCTATGACGCGAGCAACTCTTGACCATCTGCAAATTATGTACGAAAACAAGCAAACAATAACAAAAACTATACCGCCATAATTGAACCTACCCCCCTCCATTTCCTGAATCATTCCTGAAACGATGATGACTCTGATACATCTATGGGCATACCCAGGGATAATCAGGGGCGTCGAATGAATCCCGAAATGAGGAAAATTTTCTTGCGTTTTTTGATAGAAAACTGGAAGGGTGGTGTTAGCACTCGCGCCCACGCCTTCTCCCTGCTCTCCCGTCTCTCCCCCCTCCCCCGCCCCTATGCATAAAAGTAGACTGTGATTACACTTTGAACATAGACAGTTTTCCGAATATGCCACAAAATGTGTGCACCAAAACGTTTAAATGCAATCAGAAAATACAGAATCTCCCTCGTGTAGGAAGGGGGAATATTGAATAGGGCTTATCCCCTCCCACCTTCTCTGATTGACAAATTTCCAGATATTCTAACAAAAGTGTGCACCAGATTGTTGAATTTCAGTTCTAAAACTGAAAAAAGCTCCCTCGAATATGGGAGACGTATCTTCCCACCCTCCCATTGCTTGGTCCCCTCTATAGACTTAGTATACTTTGGGGAATGACAATTTCCGAATTTTCCGCAAAAAGTGTGATTCAGATCGCTTTATTTCAATTCTAATAACATAAAAGCTCCATCTTGTGTTCCCCTCCCACACCCCCCTCCTCTACCTCACTAGACTTTGTACACATAACACAAAGATGGTGCACACTCGGAATAAATACTAAATTCCATGATTTCAACACTTCCCTGAAGAAACCCTATTTATTTCTTCAATTTTTTTTTTTTTTTTTTTTGGGGGGGGGGGGGGGCGGAAAAAATTGCAAGTATTGCACCAAAAGTTTGCAACATATCGCTGAATTTCAGGTCTGAAAATGCAAAATCACTTTCGTGATGGGAGGAGAAATGCTCCTTATCTACACCATAGTGTGCTTGCTTTTTCTGTTTGAATTGCTTAAAGGGGATGGCTAGTAACCGATCAGTGAGAATCAGTGGGAATGCTGAGGGATGATTGTTCCAATCATTGTGGGATTTATTTAAGAGTACATTATATATCTACTGTTGTGTGAAAATTATTTGCTTCAGAATGCCCCGTCACTGACCAGGGACGCTTACCTGGAAACATTAATGCAGCTGTCATTTGTATGACGCACCTCTTGACCCCCGGGAAATGTGCGTCATGGTCGCGTCAAGTACCACCAATTTGATGACGCGTGGTGCCGTCACGGGAGCAAAATGTCCGTCACAATACTGACCCATTATGTGCGTCATAGTCGGTCATTTAACCAGAGTGTGTCAACAGGCTCGTTAATGGGACCGTCATGTAATTTTGCGAGGCTTCTTGCATGGGACATGGTATCCCTCCGTAACGGAATAAAACAAACTCGCGATCGCGAGTCGGCCGAATTCACCGGCTCCTGGAAACGCGAAAATGACACAATTTTCAATCAGTTTTATTATAACATACTGATACTCACTTCATTCTCGTATGTCTTCTTTTTCTATCTGATGTCAGACTAAAGGTCTTTTCAGAAAGTTTGAGTACAAATTTGCTCCAAAACCACACTACCAAACACGATTTGTGATTAAAATCATCACATACAGCCCGCGGCATCGCGAAGCTCGCTATCCTTCAATCGCATTCACGGTAGTGCAGCATCGACCGTCGACCGTGGAACCTGCAGCAAAACCACGTGCGTGATGTCGACCATGTGGTACATGTATACATACAGTACACGCGTACATACGTATACAGAAGGCGAGGCATGGCAGAGGCCAGGCCCCAAAACACATACAAACGATTATGGAACTAACATTACTGAGAGTCTATTAAAACCTGCATTAACTTAAAATAGTAAATTCTATTTAAACACTAGCCATATAAACCATGTACAAAGGTATATACCTAACTTGGGTTTAATAAGGTTCGTGTTTAAATAGGCAAGGGCTTCAATCAAGCTGTTTTCGAATCGGGGAAGGGGAGGCGGGAGGTTACGGAAAAAATTACTGTGGCCAGGCCGTAGTTTCGCGAAACTAGATAGTTTGCCATAGCAACGTGTATATCAAAACACGCGTTTCTATGGGATGTCCATGAACTAGGGAACGGTTTAGAGAAATTCGAAGTCATTCGAGGTTGAAGTGGTTTTTTCCTACGCATTTTTTGTTGTTGTTGTTGTTGTTCATATCTAAAAAAATCGATTTCTTAATTTTTTTCAACTGGTATTTGGGAGTCTTGTAATATATTTAAAATGTTGATAGAAGTTTCTGAATATATTCAGAAAGTACGCCTAGGCGCCTACTGTTTGGATAAACGGTAAACATGCAGTCTACGTTCGATACGAAGAAATCATTACGTCTTTCACGAGGAAAAACATACAAAACAAACAAAAAACACCTACAAACGAATGTTGATAGCCAAAACTTTGATAAGTAATAAGCAGTTATCATGAGCGTGAACTGAAATTAATTGTCATGATTTTGTTGTCTAACCAGGTGATGACTGCATCTCATTGAACCTACTCGTAGTGAATTTCTCTGGGCATACGAGACCTTTTAAGTATTTCTGGCTCAGTTGCAGTTTTAATTGACTGATTAATCGATTTTTTTTTTTGTTCAGGGAACATAAGATATTCGATCAAGTACATTATATTCGACTGTTTGATGTTTCCTACTATGCGCCAAAAGAAAGGCTATAGAATCACGATATCTTTGCAATGATTCCTTTAATTCAACTAATGAGCTGGTTCTTCGATCGATATTTCCATGATATTTACACGCTGTTTATTCCAGTGCGCGCATTCTTCCGTCTGGCACGCACCTGGGTGTGGCACCTGCTTTTGTGGAAATTTCCACAAGGGGAGAGGGGTGGGGTGTCAAGTTTCTTCGAGCCGAAGAGACTGCATGTAAAACAATCTCTTCGCTCTAATTTATTGTCATTCGTGCTTTCCCCTTATTCTTTGCTGATATTGAACATTTAGATTTAACTTTACGAAGGTTGGTAGCACGTGGTTCTATTTTGTTGTGAGGTGTATGTAATTTCTTTTTTTTTTATCATTCTTGGAAAGGAAAAGAAGAGTAAGGGGGAAAGAAGAATAAGAGGGAGAGTAAAATGGAACGAACGGCACGTACGCTCAGCATTCACAGTAAGCCGTCTTTTTACACCAGCATAGTTATCATCATCACCATCAGACATCACTCAGACCATTTTAGCCTTTTCCTATCAACATTAAGAAAAATAAATAACAAATACAAAATATCAACACCTCCCAACAACACAAATATTTAGAAAAGACAACACACGGCACACTACAGCGGCTGGTATCAAACTTCGTCGCTTCGATTCGAAAAAAAGTATTGGAGCAAAGCGGAGAAATCGCCGTTACGAAAATAGCAGTGCGAGACACTTGAAAGAATTACGTCAAATACTTCAAAGTATAAAGGGAACGGATAAAGTGATATAAAATGGAAGAAATCGTACCAAACGATGTGTGAGAAACGACAGTGGAGAACGGTAAGTTTAGTAGTAGGCTTAGGCCCTAGCAACAGTTTACAGCACCGAAAGCTACGCGAAAATAAGGTGAAAATAAATACACATTGGAAACTCGGTATTGCGACAAGATCCTTAGGATCAAGTCAATAAACGATACAAAACAAAGGAAATCAATTCATTTTGACCGGAAAATAGTTTGTTATAAGTATTCTGTTGTATGAGATCTCCTTTGATAGGCCGAGAAATACATCGAGCTTCCACGATACTCGGGAAAGACAGTCCGAACGCTTTTCACCTGCACATACTGCAGTGCACATCAATACACGAACAGAAACTCACCTCTTCCTTGCAGAAAAATGATGCAATAACGTTACAAAAAACACACACAACACTCTAAAAATCATTTCATACTTGGGAGGCAAGGGACAAGCGGATGAAGAAGAAGAGAAAAAGAAGCAGACATTGCACAACGGAACGCTTCTACCCCGATTCGAATCGAAACAGGGTACTGGAGTGTAGTGGCAGCTGGCTACAGTGTGCAGCTAAGCTACTATACTAACGCTCCCCAGCCGCCCACAACATGGGGATTCAGTACCACGGCGATCGAAGTAAACATCCAGGGTCCGTAGGCGACAGGGATTCACGCGGGCGAAGTTCCGTTCGGTGTACACAGTTCGCAGGCAGCGAATTGCGTGAGCGCACACAGAGCTATGCAGCATTCCAGTCTGGCACGTACTGCGAATAACATGTGCGTCAAGGGTCAGTCATTTTCACGAAGAGGTGCGTCACCATTTTGACTGGTTAATGCGTCAATATCTCATAGAGGTGGGTCACTTTTTGTGACGGAGGGTACGTCATGGTACCTAAAAGGTATGACGCACATTGGTACTTTGACGCACCTATCCCGGGGGTCAAGAGGTGCGTCATACAAATGACAGCTGCATAAACTGCACATTACTTGAATATGAGACCATTCTGAAGCAAATAATTTTCACACAAGAATAGATATATAGTGTACTCTTAAATGAATCCCACAAGGATTGGAACAATCATCCTCCAGCATTCCTACTGATTCCCACTGATCAGTTACTAGCCATCCCCTTTAACAGACAGAGTTCATGATAATTATTCATCATAAAAATTAATACAATGAGTTTATTCAAATTATACCATTTTATAGGCAAACTGTTTTGTAATCTACATCAAAATATTTTGCTACCTTAAACAAATGGGACTGTTTTAAGTCGATAAAACACCCACACATGCATAAAATTGCACCATTTACAACATCAAAATGCCAAAAAGTTCTCACCATGGGAGGGGGGAACATCCCCCTCCCACCCCCCCCCCCCCCTCGCTCGCTCCGCTCGCTCGGGTTCGGTCCCGTTCATGATATTAAGTGTAAGCATTAATACAAGAAGTTTATTCAAATGATACCATTTTATAACCAAATTGTTTTATATTAATCGACATCACAATATAATGGTACCTTACACAAGTGGGACCGTTTCAAGTCGACAAAACGCGCAAAAACATGCATCGAATTGCATCATGTACAACATCAAAATGCAAAAAGTTCCCACACCCTCCCCCTCCCCCTCGCCCCCTCCGCTTGCTCAGGTTCGGTCGCGTTCGTGATATTCAGTGTAAGAATTAATACAAAAAGTTTATTTGAATAATACCATTCTATAGCCAAAATTATTAGGTGATCCGAGTATCCTCTCGGATCACCTATTGTATCTGTACGGATTCTTTCTTCTTCTTCTTTCTTTATTTCTCCCCAAAAGTTGTGCAGAGGTTAGCTTAGAAAGTGCTATGTCTATCAAGTTCAAACTTATACCATATATGTATCGTGTCCCAAAGACGGCAATCGAACTAAAATCAAAGTGATCAGTCGACCGTGACGTCACTATGACGTCATTATATGAAAACACATTCTCAATCATATCTCATTAATGGAATGAAGTTTTTCAATGAAATTTACGTCACATATATTTCAAGTTATGCGCATTTTACTCATATTCTCAAAATTTACATTTTCTCTTGATACGTGCGCGTACGCGCGCGTTGAAATATTTGTATGCTCAAATCGAGCTCAAATTTTTTTTGCACACGTTTCAGACCATTTGGAGCATTTTTTGAAAAATTGAAAAAATCGGACGGACGCGTACGCGCGCGCGCATATACGCACGCACAGCTCATATGCAATAGAAATTTTCAGTTTTTTCACACGGATCGGATGTCCAAAATGTCAAGGAATATTTCTATCAAGTTTCAAGTCGATCCGACTCAATATGACGTCATACGGGCCCGTCAAATTCAAAATTCCGCGCGTGCGTCAATAGGGATACACAGTGCAACTATGCCAAAAAACCGCTAATTTTAAATCGGATTTTACTCGTCAGGATGGACGGTGACCCCCCATTTTCTTGATATATTCTAAAAGCTGATGAGTTGTACATGTCATTTCATGGGTTGGCGATACTGAAAAAATGATTAAAAGATATCAAATTTCTTAATAAAGTAAACAAAGTAAATTTTCAAAATGACGTCATCAAATTTCAAATTCACTCGAGCGTATCTCACTTAAATTTCGCCAATTTTCACTCAGATTTCAGTATGTTGTAGCTTGTGAAATGTTCTTTCATTAATGTAAAAAAACATTTTGATTGGATAACGTCATCACCTCGTAAAAATGGATTGAAAGTATCCTTGTAAAATTTGACCAGTTTACGTGTTATCTCTATGGGAGAGCAGTTTTTCTGGCAGTGAAAATTGACATGACTATCTTTTTCGAGCACTAGCTCACTTATGCTTCGGTGAATTTTTGCCAGATTTTAGTATGTTGTAGCTGAGACTTTGGGCTATCGTAAGTGTGCCCTCCATTTTTTCATACGACGTCGGCATCACGTCGACAAACTTGGTTGAAAATTGCATGTGGTTTCGATGCAGCGTCATTTTGCTTAATACACAGGGCCTATGGAGCATGAAATAGGTCATTGCATAGCGCATCCGACTCGTAATCCTAAGGTCCCTGGTTCGATGCTCACCCCTGCCAGTTGTTTTTAAATTTTTTTAACACTATTTTTTCTTCTTTTTCTTTAGTTAGTCTTAATCTCCTTTCCTAACTTTATCTTTTTCTGATTTTTTTCATGCTTCTCCTTCAAATTTCTATAAAAATAACACAATTTTTTCTTTATTTTTCTTTCTTTCTACTACTTTCTGTGCAATAGATGAACAACAACAATGGCTATTAATCTCATATTTTGCACATGTTTTGTTGATGTCACGTACATTATTTCATAAAATAACAATTACTTGATCGGACACCATCTTGGGTATGTAAATTAGGGTCAAAGGTCATAAATGTTTCATCCTGTATCTTGGTGAATACATGTCCTATCTCTCCCATATTTTGCACACGCAAAGACCATGTTACAAGAATCATTTCACAAAATAACCACTTTTTGCTCAGATGCCATCATGTCTGTGCAAAGTGCGGTCAAAGGTCATATATTCTTCTTTCTGTATCTTCATTATGACGTGTTATCTCTATGGGAGTGCAGTTTTTCTGCAAATGAAATTTGACATGACTATCTTTTTCGAGCAATAGCTCACTTATGCTTCGGTGAATTTCTCCCAGATCTTAATATGTTGTAGCTGAGACTTTGGGCTATCGTATTTTTACCTTCGTCTTTTTCATACGATGTCGGGATCACGTTAAAAAACGTGGTTGAATTTAAAGCTTATCTTCAATGTATTGAGATGTTTCTTTTCTTTCTGCAACTTTCTTTGCAATAACTCAAGAAAAACAGCGTCTATCACCCTCAAATTTTGCACATATTTAGTTCATGTCACGTACATTATTTCATAAAATAACAACTTCTTGATCAGACACCATCTTGGGTATGTAAATTAGGGTCAAAGGTCATAAATGTTTCATTCTGTATCTTAGTGAATACATGTCCTATCTCTTCCATATTTTGCACACGCAAAGACCATGTTACAAGAATCATTTTACGAAATAACCACTTTTTGCTTAGATGCCATCCTGGCTGTGCAAAGTGAGGTCAATGGTCAAATATACTTCATTCTGTATCTTCGTTACAGTGTATACGGAATTTGGTACCAAAGATGGCAGGTCTGACTCGCTTTTCTAAATGAGATTCCAAATATCACACGGCGAATGTCCCTAAACACAGATGAAACCTGTATGGTCATGCCTAAATTATGTATTTGTTGCTGTATCTTCGTCATCTAGTGTATACAGAATTTGGTACCAAAGATGACAGATATGACTCCCTTTTCTAAATGAGAATCCAAACATCACACGGCAAATGTCTCTAAACACAGATGAAACCTGTATGGTCATGCCTATTGCGATCAGACCTCGAATCATTGATAAAAAAAAATCGGATCACCTTAATTTGTCAGTAATGACAAATTACAATCTCTAGTTTAATTATAATCCACATCGAAATATATTGCTACCTTAAAAAAAGTGGGACTGTTTCAAGTCGACAAAACGAGCAAAATCATGCACCAAATTGCACCATGTACAACAAAATGCAAAAGTTCTCACCGTGGAAGGGGGAGCACCCCCCTCCAACACCCTCCCCCTCCCCCTCGCCCCCTCCGCTTGCTCAGGTTCAGTGGCGTTCGTGATATTCAGTGTAAGAATTAATACAAAAAGTTTATTTGAATAATACAATTTTTTTAGCCGAAATTGTTCAACAATAATCGACATCGAAATATATTGCTTCCTTAAACAAGTGGGACTGTTTCAAGTCGACAAAATGCGCAAAATCATGCATCAAATTGCACCATGTACAACATCAAAATGCATAAGTTCTCACCGTGGGAGGGGGGACACCGGCCCCTCCCACCCCTTCCCCTTCGCTCGCTCCGCTTGCTCGGGTTCGATCGCGTTCATGATATTCAGTGGAAGAATTAATACAAGACGTTTATTTGAATGATACCATTTAAGGCAAATTGTTCAATAATAATCTACATCGAAAATATTCTGCTGCCTTAAACAAGTGGAACTGTTTCAAGTCGATAAAACATACATGAAATTGCACCATTTACAACCTCAAAATGCAAAAAGTTCCTACCATGGTAGGGGAAACATCCCCCTCCAACATCCCCAGCCCCCCTCCCTCCTTTGATCGCTCCACTCGCTCGGGTTTGGTCGCATTCATGATGTTTAGTGTAAGAATTAACACAAGAAGTTAATTCAAATGATACCATTTTATAGACAAATTGTTTTAAAATAATCGACGTTAAAATAAAGTATATTGCTACCTTAAACAAGTGGGACTGTTTCAAGTCGAAAAACGCGCAAACACATGCATCACGTTGCACCATGTACAACATCAAAATGCAAACAGTTCACACATTCCCCACCAGCCCCCTCCCCCTCTCTCGCTCGCTCAGCTCGCTCGGGCTCGGTCGCGTTCCTGATATTCAGTGTTAGAATTAATACAAGAAGCTTATTTAACTGATACCATTTTATGCCGAAGTTGTGTAATAATCATCGACATCAAAATATATTGCTACCTTAAACAAGTGAAAATGTTTCAAGCCGACAAAACGCGCAAAACATAAATCAAATTGCACCATGTACAACATCAAAATGCAAAAAGTTCCCAAATTTCACCAAAAGTGTGCACCAGATCGCTGAATTTCAGGTCTGAAAATGCAAAATCTTCCTCGTGTGGGAAGGGGGGATACCCTCGCTCCGCTCCCTCGCACTGATATTCCAACTCCAAGTCTCACCCCCACCCACCATCATTAAAACGGAACGGTGGCCCAGGGATGATTGCTTTATTGACTTAAATCAAGAAAATTGAAGAATACAGTATAGCTACAGGAAAATATCCACTACGTTACTACATACAAAGAAATGGATATCCATATTACCATTTTATTGAATTTATTTGGGCATTATTCAGGGCAGAATTTTTGAAAGGAGGGGGAGGGGTGTCAAAATCGCCTGTCAGTCAAGAAGAAAGAACATCAAATAACAAGAGAAACAACAACAACAAGTCTTCATACTCTTAAGGTCTGATTTTTCCGCCGAAAGTCTGCTAACAAGCAAAACAAAAAACAACAAACAAACAAACAAACAAAACAAGAACAAAAAATCTTCATATTATTGCTGCCACTTCTTTCCCACTTCGGTCCGGTTGTGGGCTTGTAATCGTGGTGATGGTGACTATCGCCGATCACACCCCCCCCCCCCCCATTCCTCAGTACGGATTTACGCCGTTGATCACTAGTATGTTCCATCAAACAAATCAGTTACAGTATACTCGGCAATTATAACGACTACCATTTGTAAATATACACTTCAGGTTTAAAGACTCAAATGAAATGGCATGTCTTGTGTCATGCACGGACAAACAAGCTGGAACTAGCACCGACATTTCAACCTTCTGAGAGCCAAAATGACTATAACTGTTTACTCAATTTTTGCAACCTACTCTCCGTAATGTCCCAGATGGACACTTTTTATTCCCTTCTCTTGGTTCTCATTGCTGTTTTCCATCACACCTCTCCCCAGCAAGAGGAAAGTTATGAATGTAACTTATCGACTATAAACACCTTACTAGTAAGGCTTACTTCATTGTTCTTGCGTGCTATTCAGCTTAACCGATTACAACCGATTTGTGTTGTTTTCTTAAAACATCACCTGGCGTACTACACTTGTAATTACTGATTTTGAGCCTTATCAGAATCAGTGAACTCCGGCATTAATCGTCCACTTTTAGAGCAATGTAATTATGAAAACTTGAAAAGCCCCCTACAAAACATGTGAATACAATAATTATGCAATGTGTCTACAGTAATACACGTGTATTACTGTAGACACATTGCGTAATTATTGTATTCACATGTTTTTACATACGGATGCACATAATCCGGAAAGATTACACCAGATGTAATCAATCATTTCTCCAGTACTATGAATATTTTGACTGAGAATGTGCTTTCTCGTAGTCTCGACTGTAATTATATCCTCATATACTTGACCAATAAACTTACGTAACTTCAGGCACGTATATATATATGTATATATATATATATATATATATATATATATGGGCGAGAATTTTGAACGATGTACAATTGCCAATTTTCGCACCTTATGACATTCTTTCCCTTAGAACACGCCAGGATGATCTAAGAAACCAGATTTTTTCATGTCATTTCAAAGATTGGTAAATTTCCTTTCAGGAAATATATGGTTTGCTTGACTTTTGCCTGATATTTCTCATTTGACAAGGACTTAAAGCGTAAAAATACGGTAAAAACGCTATTTTCACAATAATTTTTGTTTTTCAAACTAATGATATGCATTTTTAAGCGTACGTGGCATCTAATATCTGACCATGTTCTGGATCTGACATATCATGGGTATGAACCACAAAATTATAAAAACTTTATGAGCACGTATAAAATCACAAAGAACAATTGAAATATCAAAGTCCTAAACAGACGAACGTCCGTGGTGCTTTTATTTCTATCGCTGCTGCAAATTCTACTTTGTTGTCCCAACTGTAATGTATACGAAAATTTGGTGTTCCACCTAATGAACATATCCTGCAAAAATTGTACGTCTGCTGGCTGTACATGGGACGTAATACTCTTTTATGCAAAATTATACTCAGTTTTCGTCACGGACGTGCTTCCGCTATTTTCTAATAAAGATCGTATCCCATTAAACGCTATTGGTGATATTCTTCTGAGTCGTAATCAACTAAGATCTAGCCACACGATAATATGTTTGTTTTGAGTTTCTGTCCATCCTTTGTCAAATAGGAACCGAAATTATATTTTTAGACGAACCTCCGAGAAAAAAAGAACGTCCGTGATGATTAAAACGTTTTCGAGTGGGACACCATCTTGCTTTGATGACGAAGGTGCATTTTACCTTTGGCTCTCTAGCCGAGGAGCTGTATGTTATTTTTGGAGCGGACTGAGGCTTGTCCGCAGTTTTTGGACCTTGCAATTCACCGAAAACCAAGCAAATAATTAATATTTTCTCTGAAAATTCACCTCCTGATCCCCCTCTGAGCAATACATATGTTGTAAGGATGTCAAATTTCTTATAACTTGCATTGACAATACCTTTTCAAATTTTTGAAAGAGTTAGGAAAGCTAGGTACTCTCTGCCGATTAGTTATCCGTCCGGGAACATGACCCTATCAGTGGAACGAACGTCCGTGACAATTCCAGCGAACGTCCGTGACGTATGCAATCCCTCCGATAGGGATAACTTGTCCCGAAAGTGTCCTGTATTCTTTAAAACTTTTAGCTCTAATAGCCACAAATAAAGTTTTACAAAGTAAATAATGAGTTTAGAGCAGTGGTTTCAGAATTTTTAAGGCGTTATGTGATCATGATGAAGAAACAGTTGAAAATTTACTCATAATTTTACGCTTGTTTTCCCTCTAATTATTCAAAAACAGCGAAACACTGAAAACAAAGTTATAGGAAAATAGAATTTTGCGTAGTCTGTAATTTCTGTGCATTTAAATTTCTTTCTAATGAGGATCTGGAGACAATTTGTACTGTTACAGGTTCTGAAAGTTTCTCTCACGGACGTTCTGTCCGAGAAAGGAAATTGCTGATAATTACAAATATATCACTGCACATAAAGTTAATGTTAGTTGAAAATATTACCAAATCACCGAGCCGCTCATACCCAAAAGTGAATAATGTTCAGCACTCAATTTACTTGTAATAACAAAAGGAAAACGTTTTGGTCACGGATGTTCGTTGGTAGAATAAGTCAATGGATTACATAGTGAGAGAAAGAGGATCAGTGCCACTTTTTAGTGACAGGTGCGCCAAGTGTTTATCTTTTGAGTATGGTAGCTGCCGTCTCAAACAGAACACATCCAGTTTGGGCCTCCATAACGGACGTTCGCTGTAATTGTCATGATATTAAATGCCTTAATTCATTCTTATTTTTCTCTTCATGACGATTTTTCTCTCATTCCCTCAATAGCCTGGACATGCTGCGACCAAACAGAAAACAGAAACAAAGCAAAACAAACCAAAACAAATCCGAAAAGTGCTACATAATCACATGCAGGATAATGACGGAAGAAGTCTGTAATGGGCATGTGTTGAATAAAAAATGGAAAAGTTTAAAAAGGACGTGGAAGCAGTTGAATAAAAATGACTGAGAAACAGAGAAGGGATCGAGCTCCAACACACAGAAAAAAGAATTGCCAGTGCACTCCCGTTGTACCACCTCTGGGGAAGTTTTTGTTTGTTTGTTTATGTTTTTTTATTCATCGAAATGCCGTCACAAGCGAACAAAAATAATGCAGTATACAATTATTGTCTGATGAAAACAAACAAATCCTCCGCTTATCATCACATGGTGTTGTTTTATACTCATCAATGAAAAGCAATGTTCATTTTTAATTCTTTCCAAGATTTTTTTTTTCATTTTACATTTAAGAGACAGAGAGATCGTCAATTTGTTTGTGCTTTTGTGCTTACTTTGAAAACACATGTTAAAAAAATTAATGATTAAGAATAGGTTTAAGGTTGCACTTTGATACGTTCGCTCTTCCTAAGATTCGTTACTCCGATGTCCAAAGGTTTGTTATTCCGAAAATGAAAACAAAAAGTTTGTAGTTAATTAAGGAGGTTTGTTATTAAAAATTTTCTTATTCCGAAAGTTTGTTAGTCCGAAAGATAAATATAAAGGATCATTATTTTAGGTCCGTTCTTCTAAAAGTGGAAAGGGCCTGATATTCGTTTAGGTGAAAACGGTTATTATGAGGTTTTGAAATTTGGAGGATTTTAGTTGTTAACTTGTTTCTCCACATTTGGATAAGCGAACATGATTTTTCATGTTACAATTAATAAACCTTTCGATTAACCTTCGGAGATTCCTATCATTTACCGAATAAAAAAGCTTCATAATTATAGGAACTCTATCAATTTTCGTATTGACAAACTGCATGAATAACGAGCCTCCGAAATGACGCGCTACAAAATGTTTGTTATAACAAACCATATTGTATAATATCGAAGTCACAAACATCCATCCAAGTAATATGGACTTATTGTGTCTTGTTATGACGAAACTTCGCAGTATCGAACCTATTATAATTTCTGACTAATATAATAATACAAATTCTCCTCGGTAACTGTGTGTAACACAAGGAGCAAACATAGAGGGATTTCTTCCCAACGTATTCGTTTGCTCTCTCCAGCTAAACTTCGTATTTCTATAACGGAGCACATTTCTGTTGTCTTTCTATGTTAATTCTTTGTCATAATTTTAGCTGTGACCATGTTCGTTATAAGCAAATTTTGCATTGTAGACATTAGATAACAAATTTAGGACCTGAATCTTTACTTCATGATAACGAAATTTTGATAAATATATTCGTTCTCAAGGATGGACTACGTCACTGAGATTACACGTACTTTTGTACGTTCATTTACGAGAGATGGAAAAATTGTTTCCTTTGATTCCTCAGTATGAGAAGATAAACAAGCTTATATGATTGAGAATTGGTAATATCTGTTCAGGATTTTGCAGAGGAGTTTGTTCTCGACATGAAATTGCTGTTTGTTGTGAGTAGAATGCGTTTCCAACTCAAGAGAGCTGCATCTTGTTTGTTCCGAACGTCCGTGAGCTACATGCGAACCTCCGTGTTGAAAACTATGCTATGTTCGTTGGGTTGTAGAGACTGCCTAGATCAGATACATCTTAACAAGGTATGTTATTATTTGGGAGTGGGGATTGGAGTATGGGATAGTGAAATAAGAGGTCAAAATATTGAGTTTCTGTAAAATGCGCGTAAAGTGGAGAAAGTGTTTAGCGGAAAAGCAATATTTCAACAGAAACGACGAATTTAGTTAAATCATCAGTTGTCTACCATTACGTACAGGTTAAGAGTGCAAGCTTAATATTCTTCTAGCACGTACACATGTCCCTTAAGATATTTTGTTAGGATTTTGAACTGAATCAGATCTTTGCAAACTATGTTAAATGGTATTCAAGTGTATGTGCTGTGCTATTCCTCACGGACGTTCGCTGCTCTGGACATGGTAAACTTCAGCGGTGAATAAAAACTTGTTCCTCTGGGAAAATCCTGGTATAATTGGGTTCATATTAAAGCTTGAGTTATACTCTTTCAGTTAAGATGAATAATTTGGAGAATTTCCTACTTTTTAAATTTTGCCTTGTTTTGGCTCAATTGTACATCGTTCAAAATTCTGACCCATATATATATATGTGTGTGACCCGCGACAACAGTTTCAGGCAAAAGTCGCAAGAGCGAATTCCCTTCTAGGGGGGGGGGGGGGGGTACAAAGATTTTGACTATTATTTTTGTCGATTTAGGCTTTTTGCAGAAATCGAATCTTGGATATGTTTTCTACATCTACACTAAATTTCATAGCATAAGACTAAGTTTTTCCTATTAAAAATGGAATTTTAAGCACCCTATCTTGGATCACACTTGTCAGTTTCGAGCTTCTTTCGAACGCCGCGCCAATATCCCCAGTGTTGCTACGGCGCATGGTCTCGCATGCGATTGGCTGGTGCGTCGCATACATTTACATAATTCGGCTTTCGAAGACACCAGTTGCAGCATGTGGGGAATGCTTTGTCCATGCGCGCACGATTACATGCTCCATTGTTCTTGCTATAGTGGTTTATACGCTCGCTCTGTAGTGCGTGCTCTTCGTTTGGCTTTCTGTCCAAACTATTCTAACGCAATGTTCGACAACGGAGGTGAAACAAAAATCGTGTAGCATGACATAATCGTGTGAAAAGAAAACTAAATATTCTCAAATTTGTCTACTTGTACATGTAGTAAAGATTATGACAGCAGACTGACTCAATGGAAGGCAGATAAGAGGAAAGGAGCGGTCACACATGACCAATTATATTCAAATACTACACATCAAAATCGCACCAAACTAACGAGTCGTGTTTGTTTTTTTTTTGTTTTGTTTTAATTTAAGCAAAAGGGTCGCCAATGATAAAGACAAATCAACCACAATGAAAACGCGATTTGTAAATGTGTGGATTCGCCACCGCTCCTGTTACATATGCACACAGTCATGGCGTGTGGATGCCATTGCGTAATACGTGCACCATACACGTCATGTACATGTACACCATACGTGCAATTATCGTATTCGCCATCTTGAAAGATGTACTGGTAAACAAAACCGAGCGAAATGCATTGTTTTTCGGCTCCATACACTGAGCTCCGAGGAAGGTGCCCGGGAAATTTGACTCTCTCAGTGAGCCAATCAGAAGGCGATGTGGTTGCTAGAGGCGGGGCTTAACATCGATTGGCACCATCGTACGGATGGGTGATTCTCCCCTCGCATCGCCGCTCGGACATTGTCTTTGAGAAAGAGGTGAATCTTCAAAGCCTGTTTTCTCGCAATTTTGTCAGGCTAACAACTTAAAAAGTGCATTTTATTTCTCTTTGTATGCCCACTTATGGTGCTGAAGAATACAAGTGTTTTATATCAATGCAAAGCTTAGGAAATGGGCAATGTGATTCAGTGAAAAAATGAATTTTCAAAATTCCCGACTTTTGCCTGAAACCGTTGTCGCCGGTCACATATATATATGTATATATATTGCAACACATACACTATATCTGTAAACGTGGAAACCAAACATGCACTTTCTTCATGAAATTGTGCTGACTGTTGCAAAGATATGTCTGTTTCTCCAACACAAACTTTCCCTGGAGTTTAACTGATTGAGGTAACAGCACGCATCTCTTGATTATAACAAAATCGTATCTAAACACTATGACACAGCCATGTGTGCATCTACTCAACGTACTTGCTAATAAATCTTATACTTATGTCAACTCTGCGTCATAAGTTAGCCAAAACAACACCAAAAATTTAACCATCGGGACATTTCTTTTTGTCCCTTCACACATATGTATCGTGACCCGTTTGGATGTTATAATATGTGTGCAAACTCTGGAAAATACCGAGATCATACTCGACACACAAATGTGACTCTGTCACTCTGTAACGAAATACATAATTATATACAGGCTATTGATTTTTTTAAAAGTGACATTATATCTTGGCTTCTTTTTGCCTCACTGTCACTCAACACTTCTTCATTAATACAAAACAACACAAATTGTTTTGTTTTAACAAAAATCGGTTGGCATAACATTCAAAATTTCATCAACAGTTTTCCTGTGACTGGCCGGTTGTGTATTGCTATACCGTTTTTGCTAGCATTTACTCTGTAACGTAACAGTATGCACAAAAATCTCAATCTTTTGACTCTTTGAGGTACATTGTATGAAACAAAAATAGAAGTGTGCAACTGAAGCACAGATTTCACTATAATCTTACACACCACAAATGTTGCATCCTGGCGCTTCCTGTAATGTTGGGTTTTAAAAATACCATACAATGCTTGGTGTGTGACACATCATGGAATTTGTCAAGTAATGTCTCTTTATAAAGACAGAATATTGTGTACTTTCTCATATTTCCTAGCATCATTCACATAATACTCTTTTCGTTTAAAAGAAACAGGATTGACATACCGTTCTTCCTTCACAGATCCTGGGGAAAGAAAAAAAAATGAACGAGAATACTTAAACACCTGTATACATTGTCACATTCATTAAAAAAATCAACATCAGTTTCTTGTCTTTTTTTAGTCTTGATTAAAATGTTCTGCTTGATGTAGGTCTTACTGTAGATTTGGGGTCGTTATCGTTCGGCAACATTATCACCGCCTGCCCAGTTTCAAAGTCGCGACAAGGTGTCTGCCAATTTGTTGTCCTTTCCTGCTATGCGCATAATTCTCAGTGGGTACGGCTGGAGAATCAAACTCCAACGGAAGAGACGCTGATTTTTGTGTTTTATAGTGTTCTAATAACGTCAGTGTGTTATGGTCAGTGTACACCGTCCACGATGTCTCTTCCACCGTCCAAGTACGCTTCGAAATGTTGCACTGCTAGAACGACACTGAGGCATTCCTTCTCCATCATAGAATACTTTTGGTGATCGCGATTCAGTTTTTTTGGTAGAGAAACACACCGGTTTGCTGTGACCGTTGTCGTCGTCCTGAAGCAGCACGGCTCCTACTCCTCGGACACTAGCATCTGTAGCAAACGGAAATATCCTCTAGAAGTTTGGTGCAATGAGCACGGGATCGTTCATGAGAACGGCTGTCAGCTTCTGGAACGCACCCTGGCAGGTCGCCGACCACTAGAACGTTGTAACCTTTTTTCAACAGGTCCGTCAAGGGCACCACCAAATGACTGAAGTTGGGAACGAATCTCCGGTAGAATCTGCACATTCCCAGAAAGCGCTCTGCACATTCCCAGAAAGCGCTGAAGCTCCCGTTTCGATGCCGGCACTGGGAAGTTCGTGATTGCTCGGACCTTGGCATCCCGTGCTGCGACGCTACCTCGTCCTACCTTTTGACTGAATAGGTATGTCACACAAGCTTTTCCAAACTCGCATTTGGCCAGATTCACCACGAGATCTGCATGTGACAACCTCCGGAACAGCTCTCGAAGATGAGCAACATGCTCCTCCCACGTATTGCTGAAAACCAACGCATTGTCTATATAGACAACTCAGTTATCATGTCCAGCAATAAATCCGTAATAATATCAGTTGAAAAATGGTGGGGGAATTTTTCATCCCGAAGGGCATGACACGACACTGGTATAAACCGGAGGGTATGACAAACGCCGAGATTTCTCTTGCATCCTTGTCTAATGGCACCTGCCAATATTCTTTCATCAAGTCCAATTTACTGACATGCTCAGGAATTTCTACCCGTTGAATACATTTCTCAAACAAAGGAAGCGGGAACGAATCAGCCTTGGTTATGGTATTGACCTTCCGGTAATTTATACAAAATCTGGACGTTCCGTCTGGCTTTGGGACTAGCACTACTGGGGAACTCCAGTTTGAGTTACTGGGGTCTATGATTCCATTTGCAAGCATGAAATCTATCTCCCTAACCACCTGTTCTCTCTTAGCAGGATGAATCCGATATCGATGCTGCTTAATGCGTGCATTTTTGCCAACATCTACCGTATGAACAATGCCTTTCGCACAACCCATTTTATCACTGAAAACCTCCGGAAATTCCTGGAAGATGTCGACAACATCTTGTCTCTCTGAATCAGACAGATGTTTGAGCAGTAACTCTGGGTATGTGGATTTTCTAGTGCCTTTGAGTTCTCTACTCACGGAATCATTCCTGACTTGAAACGCACATTCTGAGAATCTGGAACATCATGTTCAAACTCTTCTGCACATTTTTTCGAGCACTGTGTAGAACACTCTCACTCACAACTGCTCCTTCGTATTCTACACGTTCATGGTACTTCTTCAACATATCAACGTGACACATTCTCCTGGTTTTTCTACGGTCAGGCATGCTCACCACATACGTCTCCTTCCCAAGCTTCCTCTCTACGTATGGACCACATGATTTAGCCTTCAATGCATCTCCTGGCAATGGAAGTAGAACCAAGACTTTGTCTCCCACCTCAAACAAGACAACTCTTTGCCTCTCGTTCAAAGCGTTCCTTTATTGTCTGTTGCGAAGACTTGAAGTGTTCTCTCGCCACTTCACTCACTCTCACAAGACGTTTCCTGAACGTGGAGATGTATTCTGGGGCATTGGAATATTTCTCTTCCTCATCAGAGAACAGCTGCTCCTTCACAACTTTCAGGGGCCCTCTTGGCTTATGCCCAAACACCAACTCAAAGGGGGGAAATCCAATCGATTCATTAGGCACTTCATGAGCAGAGAAGCTTAGAAAAGGGGTGTCTTTATCCCAGTCCCTGATTATCCTGAGAGTAGACCTTCAACATCGCTAGTGTCTGATGATACCTCTCTAAGGCCCCCTGGGATTGCGGGTGATATGCAGACGACTTGATCTGTTGAATACCAAGCCGGTACATCAACTCCTGAAAGACACGAGACATGGAATTGCTACCTTGATCCGACTGAATTTCTTTTGGTAGCCCGTACCTAGTAAAGAAAGTTAACAAGGCGTCCACAACTGACTTGGCAGTTATGCTCCTCAAGGGAAATGCTTCTGTGTATCTCGTGGAAACATCCATCACAGACAATATATACTGATATCCCGACTTGGACTTCGGCAATGGACCAACACAATCTACCATCACACGGCTAAATGGCTCCTCAAAAGCCGGAATAGGAATCAACGGCGCAGGTCTATTGGCATGTTGTGGTTTTCCTACCATTTGACATTCATGACTCGTTCGACAAAATTCAGACACATCCTTTCTCATCTTGGGCCAGAAGAAGTGAGTTCTGATTCTACACAAAGTCTTCTTGACACCCATGTGTCCGGCCATTCGAGTTTCATGTGCAAGAGGTAGAATTTGCTCTCGATACGGCGGAGGAACGGTCTACAATCGTCCAGTCCTCATCTGCGATACGATCTGGAGGTCGCCATTTCCTCACTAAAACACCAGACTTTACATAGAAATATTCTGGCACTCCCTTCGCCTCATCTACAGTCAACGCACCTTCTCCCAACTTCAACAACTCCTCATCTTCCATCTGTGGTTTGATTGTTTTTTTACACATACAATGCAACGTAATGCAGTATAGAATACATTTACGAACGAACGACACCGTCACTTTCGCTATCCTGTGTACACATCTCACATGAGTGCGAACACTACACATAACCTCCAGCGGATATCAATGATTACAACGATGTACCAAACACCGAAATAACTACCCCCAAAACGACT
This sequence comes from Diadema setosum, assembly GCF_964275005.1. Taxonomy (NCBI): domain Eukaryota; kingdom Metazoa; phylum Echinodermata; class Echinoidea; order Diadematoida; family Diadematidae; genus Diadema; species Diadema setosum. The sequence goes on along the minus strand of NC_092696.1, from coordinate 18,771,347 downwards.
TGTTTGTGTATTCATTTCCATGACATGTTCCAACATGTCATGTACCGACAAACAAGATAGAAAAATACCGAGACTTGAACCTTCTGAGAGCCAAAATAACCACAACTGCTCACTCCATTTTTTTTTTTCAACCAGCTCTCCCTAGAGTCCCGGATGGACACTTTTTATTCCCCTCCCTGGGTTCTCATTGCTGTTCTCCATCACACTTGTCATATCAGAAATGATATAAGGTCCATTAATCCGAAGTTTTCTCATGACAAAACACACTAAGACCAAATAACTTAGATTGATCTTTGTGCCTTCGATATTATACACTACTACAAAGAACATTTTGTAGCGCCTTATTTCGAAGACTCATTATTCATACGGTTTGTCAATTCGAAAAATGATTAAGGTTCGTAATCATGTAGTTTTGTTATTCGGTAAATGATAGGAAAATCCGCAGGTTAATCGAAAGGTTTGTTAACTTTTCTACGTGCCATGATGTGAAGCCCCTGTGTGCCACATTTATTCTGAGAAAGCAATGTAGTCCTGCTTTGGGTAAGCATTCTTTTTTTTTTCAAAATCTATGTGACTTTCATAGATTTTTGTTACCCTCGACATGTAATGTTCAAAGTTGTAGAGAAAAGGTCTTGCTTTTATTTGATGTAAATTATATGACATACATATGATTATTTTTCTTTCAAAAGATTAGTAGCTACATTATTGTAGATGCATGACTTTTGCAAAGAAAACATTCGCACAAACTAGGAATATTCTTGTAAATCCAAAAATGCAACTACGCGTGAAAGGAATGGAACAGCGAGAAACGCTTTCATTGTAATGTGGCATTGGGCGATTTTGATGATCGGTTTGGGCGGGTTTCAGTGTTTAAGCAGAATATGCGTTGGAACGCGGTCGACTGAGTCGGGCGTGCGAACGTAGCACACGAAGATTTAATTAGAATTCGAAATAAGGTGGAGGAACAAATAAATGTGGAGGAACAAATTAACAACCAAAGCCACCGGATTTAAAAGCCCCATATCGTTTTTACCTTTAAGATTATCGGGCCCATTCCACTTTCAGAAGAACGGACCTTCAGAATAGTGATCCTAAATATTTAATTTTCGGATAAACAAACTTTCGCAAAACACACCCTACTCCAGAGACTGTAACTTGGCTACAACAATTGAGGGACATTATTTAGCTGCTGCTGCCTCATAAGCAAGAAGAAGTAACACTTTTCGTTATAACGAAATGCTGATTGCTTTCGAGAAAAAGTAGCGAAACAAGCATTTAGTGTCTTTGCATGGGCGAACCCTTCACATCACTGTGTGTTCGCCCCATGTGTCACGCACAGTTTCTGCGGGAAAAGTGCGTTGTTGTAATACAATAATCTGAAATCAAATATGGTTCGTTTTAATGTTCCGAAGGTTCTTCATTGTAAAACGCACAGATTCTGACACACGTAAATGTCCGTTACTTCGGAAATGAATAAGGGTTACGTTATTACGAACATTTTGGCGCTCTTCAAAAGGATCGTTACTGATAAGGTTCGTTAATCAGAGAATGAAATATGGTTCTTATTACGACGGTTCGTTGGTCCGGAAATGATAAGAACTAGAGATTGTAATTTGTCATTACTGACAAATTAAGGTGATCCGATTTTTTTTTTATCAATGATTCGAGGTCTGATCGCAATAGGCATGACCATACAGGTTCCATCTGTGTTTAGAGACATTGGCCGTGTGATGTTTGGATTCTCATTTAGAAAAGGGAGTCATATCTGTCATCTTTGGTACCAAATTCTGTATACACTAGATAACGAAGATACAGCAACAAATACATAATTTAGGCATGATGACAGGTTTCATCTGTGTTTAGGGACATTCGCCGTGTGATGTTTGGAATCTCATTTAGAAAAGCGAGTCAGACCTGCCATCTTTGGTACCAAATTCCGTATACACTGTAACGAATATACAGAATGAAGTATATGTGACCATTGACCCCACTTTGCACAGCCAGGATGGCATCTAAGCAAAAAGTGGTTATTTCGCAAAATGATTCTTGTAACATGGTCTTTGCGTGTGCAAAATATGGAAGAGATAGGACATGTATTCACTAAGATACAGGATGAAACATTTATGACCTTTGACCATAATTTACATACCCAAGATGGCGTCTGATCAAGAAGTTGTTATTTTATGAAATAATGTACTTGACATGAACTAAACATGTGCAAAATTTGAGGGTGATAGACGCTGTTTTTCTTGAGTTATTGCAAAGAAAGTTGCAGAAAGAAAAGAAACATCTCAATATTGAAGATAAGCTTTAAATTAGACCACGTTTTTTAACGTGATCCCGACATCGTATGAAAAAACGAAGGGAAAAATACGATAACTCAAAGTCTCAGCTACAACATATTAAGATCTGGGAGAAATTCACCGAAGCATAAGTGAGCTAGTGCTCGAAAAAGATAGTCATGTCAAATTTCATTTGCAGAAAAACTGCACTCCCATAGAGATAACACGTCATAATGAAGATACAGAAAGAAGAACATATGACCTTTGACCCCACTTTGCAGAGACATGATGGCATCTGAGCAAAAAGTGGTTATTTTTTTAAATGATTCTTGTAATATGGTCTTTGCGTGTGCAAAATATGGGAGAGATAGGACATGTATTCACCAAGATACAGGATGAAACATTTATGACCTTTGACCCTAATTTACATACCCAAGATGGTGTCCGATCAAGTAATTGTTATTTTATGAAATAATGTACGTGACATGAACAAAACATGTGCAAAATATGGGATTAATAGCCATTGTTGTTGTTCATCTATTGCACAGAAAGTAGTAGAAAGAAAGAGAAATAAAGAAAAAATTATGTTATTTTATAGAAATTTGAAGGAGAAGCATGAAAAAATCAGAAAAAGATAAAGTTAGGAAAGGAGATTAAGACTAACTAAAGAAAAAGAAGAAAAAAGTGTTTAAAAAATTAAAAAAAATATTGGCAGGGGTGAGCCTCGAACCAGGGACCTTAGGATTACGAGTCGGATGCGCTATGCAATGACCTATTTCATGCTCCATAGGTCCTCTGTATTAAGCAAAATGACGCTGCATCGAAGCCACGTGCCATTTTTCAACCAAGTTTTTCGACGTAATGCCGACGTTGTATGGAAAAATGGAGGGCACGTAACCGATAGCCCAAAGTCTCAGCTACAACATACTAAAATCTTGGAAAAATTCACTGAAGCATAAGTGAGCTAGTGCTCGAAAAAGATAGTCATGTCAATTTTCACTGCCAGAAAAAACTGCTCTCCCAAAGAGATAACACGTAAACTGGTCAAATTTTACAAGGATACTTTCAATCCATTTTTACGAGGTGATGATGTTATCCAATCAAAATGTTGTTTTCACACTAATGAAAGAACATTTCATAAGCTACAACATGCTGAAATCTGGGTGAAAATTGGCAAAATTTAAGTAAGATACGCTCGAGTGAATTTGAAATTTGATGACGTCATTTTGAAAATTTACTTTTTTTACCTTATTAAGAAATTTGATATCTTTTAATCATTTTTTTTCAGCATAGCCAACCCATGAAATGACATGTACAACACATCAGCTTTCAGAATATGTCAAGAAAATGGGGGGTCACCGTCCATACTGACGAGTAAAATCCGATTTGAAATTGGCGGTTTTATGGCATAGTTGCACTGTGTATCCCCATTGACGCGCGCGCGGAATTTTGAATTTGGCGGGCCCGTATGACGTCATATTGAGTCGGATCGACTTGAAACTGGGTAGAAATATTCCTTCACATTTTGGACATCCGATCCGTGTGAAAAAACTGAAAATTTCTATTGCATATGAGCTGTGCGTGCGTATATGCGCGCGCGCGTACGCGTCCGTCCGATTTTTTTCAATTTTTCAAAAAATGCTCCAAATGGTCTAAAACGTGTGCAAAAAAAATTGAGCTCGATTTGAGCATACAAATATTTCAACGCGCGCGTACGCGCACGTATCAAGAGAAAATGTAAATTTTGAGAATATGAGTAGAATGCGCATAACTTGAAATATATGTGACGTAAATTTCATTGAAAAATTCTATTCCATTAATGAGATATGATTGAGAAGGTGTTTTCATATAATGACGTCATAGTGACGTCACGGTCGACTGATCACTTTGATTTTAGTTCGATTGCCGTCTTTGGGACACGATACATACATGGTATAAGTTTGAACTTGATAGGCATAGCACTTTCTGAGCTAACCTCTGCACAACTTTTGAAGAGAAATAAAGAAAGAAGAAGAAAGAATCCGTACAGATACAGAAGGTGATCCGAGAGGATACTCGGATCACCTAATTCCGAACGTTCGTTAATCAGAACATTAAAAAAAAGTTTCGAAATCCAAAAGTGAAAAAGCTGAGTTCACTACCAAAAATTAGGAATAGAAAAGCTTATTATCGTCGATCACCGAACTTTTGAAACAACTAGCATTTCTCATTTTTCATATTTTTTTTTTTTTTATCATCAAGCCTTGTTGGGAATAACGAACCTATTTCATTTTTGGATTAAAAAAAAAAACCTTCGGAAAACAGACAATATATTTATATCAAGATTATGAACTTTCGAAATAACGAATCTCCAGAAGCGCAAAACTTCAAAGGAACAAACATTCGGAATCCCGGGAATGGGGAAATTTCGGAATACGGAGCCTTTGGACTTACAAACTTTAGTAAGAAACGAACATTTGAAATAGCGAACTGTAATTTAATCCTAAACCGTCTTTTTCTATTGCGTGCCAATACAAACAACTTTATGCTGTCTTTTAAATGCAATATTCAAACGATTAAAAGGTGCCATCACATTTCACATAGCTTTCCAGTGTATGAGGAGTATTCAACAAACTGTATGATATATACGTGATTTCCTTGTTTTCGTTGTATATTGCATTAGCTCGGTTATAACCATAGAGATATATACTAAGAACACTAGAGGGCGGACTCCGTAAAATCCCTGTGACCGATAGAAGGAGGCGTTCGCCATTTTGGTCCGGGCAAATCTGGATGGAGCGAGCTAGCGACCGTACCGATAACGTATAGCGCTAGCGGAGCATGCAGGGAGATCGACGACGGAATGCAACCAGGCAGTAGGCTAGCATCGCTATGAAAAAGTCTGCCTCAGAGTTTGGAAAGTTGAAAGTGTTCTTAAATTCGTAAATTCTACTTAAAGTAGCATAGATCTATATATTTTGGGTTTGGGATTTCGGGTGAAAGGGCCCCCTCTTTTACAAAATAAATTCTTGATCCGCTCACGTAAAACCTGCATATTTTCATACGACTCTCGCTCGACTACTTTGATAATAACTAATTGCGTTACTTTATTTACTTCGATTACAGATTGATCCAAGGAAAAAAAGAACAAGAAAAGAAAAGGTCTTGCAAAATTCGTCAGGAGGCACTCGATCCGCTCTCTCTTAGCCATTCTCGATCTAGTGCTATAGTAGATAGCTAAATATTTTCTAAATGCAAGGTCGGCGGGTCGGAGGGGGGGGGGGGCATTTGCCCCTTTTCCAAAATGTAAAAAAAAAAAAATCCCCATTTTTATTTTAAAAAGTGCTCTTTTCAAAGTACTCATTTTGGCCCTTGAGCCCCAGTCCCCCCCCCCCCCCCGCGGAAAAAAAAAAATCGTTCCTCCACCCCTTGCTATACCAGGAGTTAATTTCATTATGGTGATAGTGTGAGAAAAGCTAGTAAACCTAATGTATGTCTGGTGACACGACATGCTCCGGTATTGATATCTCTCTGAAAATAGAGTTAGCATCATGGGTCTGATTGGGCTTTTGGTTCAGGGCAGGGTGAGGATTAGGATTAGGGTTAGGGTTAGGATTAGGGTTTGGGTTAGGTTTAGGGTTAGGGTTAGGGTTTGGGTTAGGGTTAGGGTTTGGGTTAGGGTTAGGGTTTATGTAAGCTTCAACATTAGCATTTCGAGATGGAGCATGCGTCATGGAGCCAATATGCCTACACGTACTTATAAAAATAATTTTAAAATGGGACAACGTTTAATTAAGTGTTCCCCTTTTGGGGCTTTCTTCCCAGATCACTTTTAACAGTTGGCCTAATGAAAACTTTGAATGAACTCATCAAGCAAATCAAGACTGAAGTCGTGTCCTCTGTAAGAGAAACAGTATTCATAGACTTAAGCGATCACTTCTCGGAGCAAGACCTGTCGCAAGAAGATGATCATGGAAACCAGCTGGTCAAAATGTTAAGTGGCCTGTTTCTGAAAACTGTTTTGCATCATCATGGCAATTGGTTCAGTGAAAGATATGTCAAAAACAACAAAGCGTCCAAGCGACATTTACTGACCAAGGAAATGTTGTGGAATAGGGAATAATCAGACGATTATTAATTGCAAAGATTAAGGAACTTAGTACGGAAGATGTTCATCATCGTGGTAGAGAATGAAAGAAATAAAGTTGATCGTTTGTCCCACGAAGCGAGGTAAACACAACGGGTATGAATACGTACACTATTCATGCCTTTGTGTTTACCTCGCTCTTTCATTAAGGAACTTGTTTTAGGGCAGCAAACCATCCCAGACAATGTGAATGAATTTATTTCACAGTACAAAGACTGACGCAGCTTAGGAAAGTTTGATGTAAATGCGGTAACTATTATATCACAAGGGGCACCCAGCTGTCTGGAGATCAAGAGAACCCTTTGTATTGCATGGACCATAATGGTCGTGTTGGTCGGCTTGAAAGTATTACCTCGTGGAGAATGATTTTTTTTTTTTAATTTTCATTTTCTTTACCACTCATAATAAGAGATTGATAGCAACTTAAATTTTTGAGTTGTTTCCTTCTCTCATCTCCGACCCCCTCATCTTCTTGCTGAAAGACAAGTACAATGCCTATGTGATAATACGTGTTTGAGCGCTTATACGTGTGTTTACGTGTCCCACTCCTACTGCGCTGCCCGGACAAAGATGGCGCGCGGCCTCTTCAACTCGGCACACGAGCACTGCGTACGCATCACACGCAGTCCGCGCTCTAGTGTTCTTTAGTAGGCCCTATATATCTCTATGGTTATAACGCAGTTTTGTTATAAGGACAGAAAACTGTCGGTCCCTAGCATTTTATTATCACGAGAATGCACTGTATGTGTTGGAGCTCGATTCCTTCCCCGTTTCTTGTAATTTTCGCTAGATTGCTTCCACGTTCTTTTTAAACTCTTACGTTTCTACTTGCCGCTTGCCCATTACAGGCTTCTTCCGTTATTTCATCCTTTCCTTTCAATATTTTTCGGATGTGACTGCGTAGGACTCTGTGGATTTATTTTTTGTTTCTTTTTGGTCGCAGCATGTTCAGGCTTCATAGGGAATGAGAGAAATATCGTTGTGAAGGTAAAAATAAGAGTGTATAAAGGCATAGCATACATGGTAATCACAACGAACGTCCGTGATGGAGATCAAAAATTGATGTTTTCTGTTTGAGATGGCAACTACCTTACACAAAAGATATTTGGAACATCTGTCAGTAAAAAGTGGCACTGTTCCTCTATCTCGTACTATGCAACATATGGACTTCTTCTACCAACGGACATCAGTGAGCAAAACGTTATGCTTTTGTTATTATAGGTAAATCGGATGCTGAAATTCACTTTTGGGTATGAGAGACTCAGCTTATTATTTTTTTCAAGTAACACTAACTTATCGTACAATGATGTAATTGTAGTTACCAGATGTTTCTTTTCTCGGACCGAACGTCCGTAAGCGAAACTCTCAGAACCTATTACAGTGCAGATTGTCTCCAAAACCTCATCAGAAAGAAATTTAAATGCACAGAAATTACAGATTACGCAAGTTTCCTGTTTCTAAGACTTGGTAGTCAGTATTAAGCTGTATTTGTATAATTTGAGGAAATAGAAGCCTAAAATAGCAAATTAAGTTTGAGCTTTTTGTTCATCATGATCACATACCGTCTTGGAAATTCTGACACTGCTGCTCTAAGGTCATTGTTTCCTTTGTAAAACTTCATTTCTCGCTATTTGAGCTGAAAGATTGAAAAAAAAAATAAAGGACACTTTTGAGACAAATCATCCCTACCAGTCGGATTGTTTACGTCACAGACGTTCGTTCTATAAATAGGGTAATGTTTTAGGACGGATAACCAAGCGACAGAGAGTACGTAGCCTTCCAAACTCTTTTAAAATTGTGAAAAGATATTTCCTATACTAAGTTGATAGAAATTTAGCACCTCTTTGACATCTCTTGTAAGAGAGGGAGTAGGAGGTGAATTTCCAAAGAAAATATTCACTATTTGTTTGGTTTTCCGTGAATCGCATAGGCCGAAAACTGCAGACAAGCCCCAGTTTGCTCCAAACATTGCACGCAGCTCCTCGGCTAGAGAGCCAAATATAAGATGCACCTGCTCCATCAAGATATGGTGCCCCCTCGATAATTCCTTATTACGAACGTTCTTTTTTTCTCGGAGGTTCGTCCAAAAATATATTTTCGGTTCGTATTTGACAGTGAATGGACAAAAAACTCAAAACATACATATTAGCATGTGGCTACATCTTAGCTGAATACGACTGAGAACTATTTTGCCAATAACGTTTAATAGACTACGATCTTTGTTAGGAAATAGCGGACAACTTCCATGAAATAACCGAGTACAATCTTGCATAAAAGAATGTTACGTAGAAAGTACAGGCAGCAGACCAACAATTTTGGCAGGATAAGTGCAGTAGGTGGAACACCAAATTTTTCTCTACGTTACAGTCGGGACAACACGGTAGAATAATGCAGCAGCGATATAGATAGAAGCATCACGGACGTCCGTCTGTTTTGGACTTTGATATTTCAATTGTTCTCTGTAATTTTGTACGTGTGGCTAGACTTCTTATAATTTTGTGGTCATACCCAAGATTCGTTATATCCAGAACACTGTCAGATAATAGATCACGTACCTGGTACTTTTCAAAAGTGTCATCATTGATTTGAAAAACAAAGAATATTGCGAAAATAACATTTTTATCGTATTTTTACGATTTATGTCCTCGTCAAATGCAAAATATCAGTGAAAAGTATACCGACCAATACATTTACCAGGTTTTGAAGTAACATGTAAGAAACTGGTTTCAAAGATCATCCTGGTGTGGGGAAAGAGTGAAAGAGAAAGAGAAAGTGTGAAAATTGGCAATTGTACATCATTTCAAATTCTCACAGGTTAGTTATGCTTTAACTAGCCGAACAGTCATTTTGTTGATTGTATTTTTTTAACAAATGTAATTATATGCCCTACCTTCTCTGTTATTAGTTCAGATACATTTTTTCTCGTTCTTTTTCCTTTGCCAACAAATTGAATATGACATTTTTCAATGCACACTGTTTAACCCTTTCTTTGACAACTAATGTGTTCCATGAGCACAAATTCTACACACATTCCTATGGACAGGAGGTTAAAAGGGATGGTAAAGTATTGGTGGAGATGAGAATTGGGCTTTCAACTTTTTGCCTGATACCAAGAAAACACTTTTGATATACAGAGCATATCACTTTAAGAGGAATTCAAAGTTTATTTGATAAAATTCGGGTTTGGAATGACAGAAACATCCAAAAACAAAGTAAAACAAAGCAATCTTAACAAAGTGCGGGTCCCACACTTTATTAGAATCGCTCTTTTTTATATCTCAGCCATTTCAAAACCAAATTTCATCAAATAAACGTTGAATTCCTTATAGAATTACATGTTCTCTCATATTTCATAAGAGGTCTCTCATTATCTCACAAACAAATGTTAGAAACCTGAAACTAGGTCTCAACCAAAACTGCACCGCGGTCTCTTTAACCCTATAAAGCCCAAGGGGGGGGGGGGCATTGTGTCCCCCTACCAGATTTTCATTCGCCACTCCTTCGCCCTTAATCCAATTTTAACTAAATTTGATGACTTTTCCTAAAATCTTATTCCGAATACTTTGATATATAATTTAGCTATATTTGACATTGCTGGTTGCCATGGCAACCATAAACTGGTACAACCATATCAGTCAGATTTTGCGTATTTTTCTGTTCCAATTCCAATTTACAATTATTATTAAAATGTATGAAATGGGCGTTTCTTGGCTGAAATTTGCTGAAGAAGCAAAATGTGAAGTAATTATGGCCCTGAAATGCTTTTCCTATTATTTCTTTGTTTTTCTGCGACAACGGCATAAAACAATAGATATAATAGAGATACTTGAAAAATAACAGTATTTTCCGAAGATTGCCATTCTATTTTGTGCCATTTTGATTCTTTCACCCAAGTTATAACTCTAATATCATTTGTTGATCACATTATCAATCTGCAAACTTAGAATTCCAATAGTATGGGAATATGAAATATGATAACTATGCATGTACCTATACCAAACAAAACATCACAGGTCTCATAATGTATTTCTTTATTTTGTTATAAATAGCGCCCCCATGTGGTAACCTTGAGAAATTTCAACCATAACAAATAATGAGCTTTGACTTGCACATCATTTGTGGCAGATATGAAAAATATTGGTCTATGATAAGACATATATACTGGAGATAAAGAAATTATACAGAAATATCATGTTTTTAGCACATTTCCTATGTATTTCTTTATATTTTGGTACATAGCGCCCTCTATGGGTGACCTTGAAAAAAAATCAAGTATGCAGTCATGTAGAGTATGAGTTGCTCTTCCCATGTGTCAAATATGACGATGAAACATTAAACAATAACAAAGTTACATGGGGGGGGGGGGCACAATGTGCCCCCCCCCCCCCCCTTGGGCCTGGGAAGGGTCAAAATAGCTTGGGCTTAATAGGGTTAATGCAGCACGCAGATTCTTAAAAACATACGCACCACACAATATTGCCTGTAATAGGCGCCGGTAATAGGCGCCTCAGTGGTTATTGCACATTCTGATATGAAATACAGTAAACCCTTACAATACGTGGGTTTCATTCATTCAAGTTCCTATTCCACGCATTTAATTTCACGCATTTCACGCTCGTGACGCTTGCAGCACTGAATCGGCGATCAAATTCAAATCCGGTCATTCGAATTCACTATCGGAGTATTCAAGTTCACTAGCGGATCATTCAAATTTAAGAGAGGCGCACGCATTTCAGCAATGAGCATTCAAATTCGTCTCAAGCTGGCGACGGAATCTCGTCGGTAATTCAAATTAGTGAATAGGCAACCATGTTCCCAATACAACAGTAACAGCATTCAATATAAAAGTTGTCCGAATTTGCTTATGTTATAGCCGTGTGTGTGTTTTTTTCCTATCGTTTACCTGTGACTATATTTGAATTCATAGTGCAGATTATTTATTTTATAGCGTAGGTCCACCTGATTACACTAAAATTTGAACTCGGGCTTCACGAGAAGGAATATACAGGCACGTTAGGCACTATAAAGTCCCACAGAGGAGCATAACAGAGAAGTTTGATTGACACCTTCTGGAAAAAATGAACTACTAGTACATTGAAGCTAATAAGAGAACATTGTATATACCTGCATCTTGTTTGTTGTTTATTGCTATCTTACTGGTTTACGTTTTGGGGACTATGTGAGATCATTGTGAGTCAGTTTGTCTAGGGTTATTGATGCATTGTCATTGTGTGGTTAGTATTGGGGCGTCATCAGCATGCATGACCATCAAGGAATGTGATTAGATTGGGGTTGTGTTGTTAGGATGCACTGCTGATTGGACCTCACAATTCAGAATTGATTGAGATAAAGAACAAGGAATACAGAAACACAGAACGATGTAGAACCTTTAAACAATTAAACATTAAAAGCGCGAAGTAGGAACTTGATCTACTGGTAATGTAACTGAACGCTCCAAACAAGCTCATCGGGACTATCACATAACTATCGTGTGAACTTGAATGCACGAGTAGGAAATGCAATGTTTGCATTTGAAAACTGAGCGCCCGAGCGTGAATTCAATTTTGCGAAATCGAAATCGAACTCTCATAATGAAATTGATCTCTCGGATTCTAAAGGAATTTGAATGAACGTGTATATATTTTCGCGTGCACGCTGTGTGAATTTGAATGCATATTCATGAATTTGAATGACAAAAGTACGAAATTGATGGGGAAAATATCATTTTCTTTCTCATAATGTATAACTTATGTTTTCCTTTCCAAACACAGACACCCGTCTTCCTGGTGGAACAATACGAACAGAGGGAGTTATGGAGGTCTTTTACAATGGTTCATGGGGAAACGTGTGCATGAGGACGTACGATTCTTTAAATCATTCAGTGGATCTTTTCACACAAACCGAAATATGCAATTTCAATCATTCTTACGAGTACTTCGAGTCTTACGAGTATTTCGGGCCTTACGAGTACTTCGAGTCTTACGAGTACGAACGACTGCAATACAGCCAGCGTTTCCCTGACACCTTTTTCCCCGTTGATTTCCGCTGCTACGCAGTCGATTGTTTGTATTTCGACCTTGAAGACTTCCGACTGGACGCAGCAAATTGCAATGAGGCCAATACTACCTACGGTAAAAACTGCTCGTCTGCAGGTAAAATGAGGAGAGATATACTCTCGATTTCTCATTTCTTCTCCTGAAATAATTATTAATACTGTATTACACATTGATTTAGATGGGCATGCGACGTAAATCCCCTTACCGGCCTCGTTCGTGTCTTTATTTGTCCTTTTTTTTTTGTATCCTCTGAAGGTGTCATGCACTTATCACTCCACAGGCAACTATCAATTATTCGCTTCTCAATATGAAATCTACAGATCTCCATTTCCATTCCCATCTGTAGACTTCTGTCTCGACCTAACGTGCTGTGCAAAGGTATTATGTTTTCGTCATTTGGTAACTCATTATCACACGTATTTTGTTAATTTTCTCTTGTTTTTTTTCAAGTATTACTAATATGTTCCGCTTTAATATACATTGTACAATATATATCTGTTTTTTATGAAATTGAAAGTAAATTTGAATTTAGATTTGAAGTCAAATAGAAACAGCTGTCTCGCGCATGTGCAGTACGCTATTTCTTCTTTCTTTTCCTCCTTTTTCCCCTAATCAGCGTCGTATTAGCTTACGCGTCGCAGATGTAAACATCGCTATTATCACTAGTGGAAGTGATGTTTATCTACAAGAGCTGAGATTGGCATCCTCACAATGATATTTCTACGCTCTTTTCATAAACATTCAAACATTCAAAGTAAAGAAGGAGGAGAAGAAGAAGAAAAAAAAAGAGAAGAAAAATAGTGAATGAGAAAGAGAGATTAGAGGGTTGAGGCAATGTTAAGATACGGTGAAGCTTATAATAATAATAATAAAAAAACGTGTATATTGCAGATCGCTGTGAAGAAAAGGTGTGTCCATCAAATTCAACCTGTGTGACTTCAGGTGATGCCTACTTGGCACAGGCACACTGCTTGTACCCCGACATCGAACCAGAGACATCCTGCCAGGACATTCAAGGTATCGAGTACATAGAGAAATGACCGGGGCGAACGCAGTAATTTGAGTGGGGTAGGGTACTTAACCCCGACTCTTTGGGCTAGTCAAAAATAAAAAAATAAAAACACAAACAAAAAACAAAAACAACAAAAAAGAACAAAGTACAACAGATCGGGGGGAAACAAATCACAACACCCACGAACTTTCAAAGGTTCCGCCCGTAGACTTTGAACAGATAATCGAAGAAACAATTTAGGGTGAAAGGAGAACATATCGGATTTCTTTTTTATCATGGTTTCTTTATAAGCAGGGTTGTCCCGTTCAGAACCTCAACGGCCTGCTTTGCAAGGAAGCCCTGCATCAAATACAAAGGTACGAACGTTTTCTGTTGTCTGTTTTTCGCTTAGGTAAATATAATTGATTTGTTATGACATGTCTGATAGGATATATGGCATTACGTCGAGGTAGAAGTATACAAAGGTAAGGTGGGGCTATATTGTGAACTATTTCATAGGTCAATGTTCAATATTAATATTCTAATCTCTTTTCAATGAATTGCAATTTAAGTATGATTAATAAACTAACAGTTGATGTCTAATAATCTGCATCTGATACCGAACGAGAATATTTATTTTGACATATTTAAAGTCTATGGGTGTTCTTCTTAGTTAAGGATCCCCATACTGTACAACAATAATCAATGTGAGGGAGAATCAAGGAATAATATAATTTGATTAACATATTTTTTGATAAACAGTGGTTAATTCTACGTACATACATAATAAAATACGATACTTATAACTTCATTTACCTGAGGAGACCAGTCGAGGTTTTGGTCAACCGTCACACCGAGGTATTTAAACCTTATAACATTATCGAGTCTTCTGTCGTTAATGGTAATTTCTAACTCAAAGAAATTATTTTTCTTACGGAATTTAGATATCATTACTTTTGTTTTATCTTTATTAATCATCATTATTTTTTTCCATAGACGACTGACGTAAAACATGTTAACCTGTTTGAAGCCGTTTTTGCATTCACTTCACGCCAAAAACCTGAGGAAAAGACGGCCGTATCGTGAAGAGGAAGGTTAAGGCCCGGTCCCAGTGCACTTACGGATGCAATGGGGATCCAAAACGTAAAAAAAAAAAATAAAAAAAAAAAATATATATATATATATATATATATATATATATATATATCTTGCCATCCGTTGGAAAACGTTGTGCATCCATTGTTTACTCATTGCATACGTGTTTCATACGCTCTATCCATCCGTCTACTGTGATTTCATCCGCGCAAAACGTTTTGAGCTGCTGGAAACTGTTAGAACGGATGAACTTTCCGCCGTGTACGGTGTTAATCCGCGACATATACGAACAGCAAACGTTCTATATCCATTATTACCCGTTTAATGTCCGATGTATCCTCTCTGCATCCTCTTGGCATCCTCGCAACTCACATCCGCAGCAGCTGAAAACGGAAAGAGGGAGGAAAGATAAAATACATGCAACGTGTTATATCGATAGTAGCACGGAAATAGAAAGGATGTAAGTGTATATATACGCTTACATCTCGTAAATAAAGTATTCCGAACGAACAAAACGTTTGTATCTGGGATGTATCTTGCATATTAAGGATGTCTGGAGTATGTCTAGAGTATGTAGAAGGACATCTAGCGGATAACCGATATTCTGTATAAAAGGGGGAAGAAAATCATCTGGATCTCAGTATTTATAATATATAAGTGACCCTGCATCACAAAACCAACAAAAAGTCGCCATACATGGATTTTTATTTCAAGACAGATTCTGAAAGAGCAGACTCTAAGCTAAAAGATGATGTCGTTAGCCCAACTCAAATGGACTTCCCTAACCTATCTAAATATTGAAAGAAAGCACACGCTCTGGAAAAGTGTGAACCGAGAAAAGAGTCTCTGAAGTACAGGGTCTATTTAACCGCTTAATCTTTCACTAAGCTGCGCTAACTGTGCGATGAAAGGGACAAACACAGGATGTCAACCACAGGAGAAACAACAATGAAGTGATTATCAGATTAATCTGAAATTAAGCAAGTTCTATTAACACATTCTGTCCGTTATTAATGCCGACTTACGAAGCAGTAGCATTATCTTTTCAACAGTTATTGGATTTGAAAGTGAAGAGTGTTCAAAGAATTTCAGGAAATGAAAAAGGGGCCTCTTATACACACCTGATCATTGTACTCTCCCCCAAAAAGGGATTGTAGAAAAACTGCTGAAAACACACTCTTATATTCGTGTTATGATCCCAAACTAAAGAATAATGTAGGAGAAAGATAGCTCTTTCAGAAAATATGAAAAAACTAAAGATTGATTCGGTTGACCCATTTCACTTTTTAGTCCCCATGTAAAATCAAGGGGTGCGACGTTTTGTTCGTTGGTGATGCACGGTCAGATATATCTGAAAAGGGGCCTTTAGGCAGGGTTAGATATGGTAGATGGGTGTTTTGGACTTCTCTTTCAAAAGGAAAGAGGGACTTTAAATCTTATACGGGGAAAAGGGAGTTTGGACTTCTCTTTCGAAACGAAAAAGGGACTCTAACTTTATACGGGGAAAAGTGAGTTTAGACTTTGATGTTATTTGGGGATAGCCCTTGCCAGGGCTTGAACAAGTAGGCACGTACTTCCTTGTCTTGCCTGACTGGAGATGTGGAGATGTATCATTGTAGCCTTGTTCAATAACGAGACGTAGTAGAGATGTAGAGATGTAGCCGCCAGCACGTCTTCCCGCTTTATGCTGACTGCGTGCGTGCTGCATCCCTATAATCCGCGGAGCGAATGCAATTCATACCCCCCCCCCATTAGCAGTGAACGGTATGCATCCGATATACATCCGGGACATCTCCTTTGTTTCCGTTAGGCGTTCATGATGCATCCGCTTCATCCGCTATGCATCCGCTCTTTCCACTATGCCTCCGCTTCCCAATTATCCCCGGTAACCCCTTCGGAGCTGTCGTCCACTTTCATCCGCTTTCATCCGCTAGGCTTCCGATAAACATCTGTTTATCATCCCCGCTACATACTACCCACGTCCGTTCTTTTCCGTTCTGTTATCGCAAATGTTCGTTTATTTGTTACTTTCTTGAGCGGATGAAAAACGATGGAGCCACTCCCGATATTTTGGTCGTCCGCTATGTCCTTTATGCATACGTCTTGTGTCCATCGGCCAGTGGGACCGGGCCTTACGCTATATCATTGATGTACATAGAAAATAATAGGGGACCTGAAATGGATCCCTGCAGGACCCCAGCACAGACTGAAAGAAAATCACTCGTCACTCCCCTAAATGTCACACGTTGTTGCCTACCTGTTATATACACTCTTACAACATCCGAGTCAGAACTGACCTGGAACTGGGTCCGTTGGGGTCACACACCGTTCCGGGTCAAAAATGACTTGGAATTTGGTCATGAAGACCCTGACCAAGTTTATGACTCTGAATGGGTCATATCTGACCCCATTCCTTGTCATTTCTGACCCGGAACGGTATGTGACCCCAACGGACCCAGTTCCGGGTCAGTTCTGACTCGGATGTTTTAAGAATGTAGGACTTATACCATGCCAGCTCCACCTCTTTAATACCAAAACAAGTGAGCTTCGTTGATAGAAGATCGTGTGGGATATTGTCGAAAGCCTTTTTCAAATGTGCGAACGTGGCACATAAAGAGTTAATTATTCAAATTCATGAAATTCTTCCGTCGAGATGTTTTCATGAATTTGAATAAGCAGTACCCGCTGAATGCTAGAAAGGATGCACGTGCTGTCGGACGGAAGCTCGGTGGTCTAGTCGAGATGGCGCCTGTCCGGTGATCGGGAGGTCGTAGGTTCGAATCCTGCTCGAGTATGTACGCCCATGATTTTTTATCATGGTTACTTTTAAAACACTGATCAATTCAGTGCTCATTTACGACGATGCAGGACAATTTGTCAATCAGTTGCAATGAAAACATCTCGACCGATGAATTTCACGAATTTGAATAACTAGAAATCAATTATGAGATATTAAAAAAATACATTTCAAAGAGGAATCTAAACTTTGATATCAATCGATTCAAGCCGAATCATGATACGAACTGGGATTTTCATTATTTCCACCATTTTCGACATACTCACCCTACACATCGCTTATATTTGAAGAGTTTGTTCGCAAAAACCGATAAGTCCATTTTTGAAGATTTTGAAGTACGGTCTCTGTCATAAAGTACAACAATAATACCTTTTAAATGATATATTGGTCACTACATATAAAGGTACATTTTTGAAGTTATGGTCAAAAGAAGCAAAAATGTCCTTATTATTCTCTTTATTTTTCTTGACCTTTAATCTTTAATATGCACTTATCGGTTTTTGCAAACAAACTCTTCATTTAGACGTCCTTAAGATAGCAGTTCTTTGTTCGATGTTCCTTGAAAGTGTGAAATGTCTGCGAATTTTTAAGAATTACCTTAGAGAATGGCCCAATTGGTGGATGCAACAGGAGCCTCTTAAATACTGGGTCCGTGCTCCTTTAAAGTTTGATTTGTCTGGCCAGTGTTGTTGCAATTTTCATCATGACTTCTTAATTGTTCGTTTCCGCTTTTGTTTGTTTCCTTGGTTATTTGTTTTTCTCACTCACAGGGCACACTTATCATGCGGACTACGTTCAGTCAAGAATGACAAGTACCCTGCGACTTCCTCAATTCGATGTACTAGCTTGGCAGGGATGTTCATACCATCTCCTTCTTCCAATGGCCAGCCGCTTTGCTCTACATTTTGAAGGCAATAGCAATGTGGACATTTTGTTTGAAATCCAGATCGAAGCTGACCCTTTGAGGGGTTTCGTACCGGAAGATTCCATCTCATTTAATGGCAATGAGTCACATTCCTTGACGATTTTAGTACATCATAGTAGCATATGGATGGATGCATATTTCCCCGGCGGGAAAAACGGCTCAGTGGATTTTACGATGAGCTATGTGGCAGGTATGCAAAGTGTAGTGTGCTCCGAAGTGTAATTTGTGATGTGTAAGCAAACTGTGAAAAAAGCCAACAACAAGGATAATGGATAGTAAACAAAGGAGAACATCATCGTAAAAGCGAAGATCTAATTCCAAGATGCATGCACCCTGATTTGATTCAAATTTGGTATCAGTACTTTCACGCAATAACGTGAGACATTTATGATTTCATACAGCATGTACAGCCTACATTGCAACAACTATCATGTCGTATCTATGATATATATAGTGTATACGTTATTCTAACTCTTCAAACGAAGCTTTTGTTTTCTATCTCCTTCAGAAAGTTCGAGCTTTCGGCCCAAGACCTTCATCAGGATTTATTAAAAACAGAGCATACATTTTGCTGGGAACAAATTGTCAGTAAATTCAATATAACAATATCGACAAAAATCGCGCTACATTCACAGCGTATAAAATTACAACCTGTATTTGGAGAATAAACAACATTCGGACATAATAATTAAGCTATAGTAATACACTTGTGATGAGCTGTCTGTTGGGTTACATGGTATTCAGTGGAGTGCACGGTTGGTTTGACTGAGTGTGTGGTTGGTGTTGTCTCTAGGTATAGGGCGACTGTGTGTGTTGCTATAGGGTGTCAATAACAATGATGAACACTATCTAATACTTGTCACGGACTTCTGTGTTCTTTACAAAACAAATAACATAACGCCAAATATACCCATACAATTGTGACAAAGATTTCAAACTATTCCGCACTCTACAGATATTGCTAAGGGGTTCTCACTTCAATTACACTGGTTGGTAAGGATTCAAAGATAAGTGTGAATGTGGAACGACGTGAGTTTCTCCTGGAAATAAGAAATGCAGCGGGTAGAGTGTTACCTAATAAAATGCCTTATATTCAGCCATTAAAAAATTATTATTTTGTGAGCATTATTTCAAGGTTTCTTTTATATTCATGTAGTTGGATTCTTACTTTATGTGGTTGGTAGTCAGTGGGGTAGGTATTCCTGGATCTTTATTGTTTCCATTTTCACCATAATAGGTTTCTAATCTTAATACATACTGTATTTTTGCTCCCACAGAGTGTATACAAAGATACAACATCAAAGGTAAGTTTCAAAAGATTGACATTTGATTTTTTCGCATTCATATTGTATAATCATTGTTCATTCTTCCAACAAAACACCAAATACACTTTTAATTAGAACATAATTATGAACAATAAGATGACGTGGACATTTTTTAATCTTGTAGATATCGAACTTTATGATATCAAATCCGCTGATAAACCCTGTGAGACTACACGTTATCGCCACACCAGGAAAGAAGTCTTAGATTATGCATACAACATGTGGTTTGATAATGTACAAACAAAATCTTATAGGTTGAGGAGGGTGATTTACTCAATTCAATGCAATTCAAAGTTTATTTCATTTTTCGAAAAGAACATACACATTTTAATTTCTTCGGTAGCAGAAAATAATGTTGCATAATCAAAACAAAGTAAAATGGGAAAAATATAATTGTGGAACCTTGGGATAACAAATACATTGTCCTGAAAATTGACTGACTGAAGTGATAAAGACGATATAACAATACGCAAAACATCGCAAAATGGAGGGACCCACTAAAGACAAAGCTTATAGAATGTGGGCCCCTCAGGTACAGTATGGCAAATAGAAACAAAAAAAAAAATCTGATGCAAAAAGGGAAAGGAAGGCTAGGAGAAAGGTCAGATAAAACGTCTGGAAGCCCACTAACTAGACAGAGTAACAAACAGACACACATACACATGTGAATAGACATTAAACAAGGCTGGGAATACGACCCTTATAAAGGGAGACTAAAATACAAGATAGAACGAGACAAGACTAACATAAGAGGAAGACAATACACCGGACAGAAAGGCATAACAGATCCAGCGATCCTCGACAGAATTATAAAAAAAAATAATGGGATGCGTGAAAAGGATACGGAAATATAGAGAAAATGAGAGAAATAGAAGCAAAGATAACATAATTGAAATCAAATCTACTTTGTAAGTGTATCAGGACAACAGGGACGAGGAAAATACTTGACAGTTATTTGTAATCCAAGTCCTTCGAAAAGGAAATGAAATAAGCCGACAGGCTAATTCAGTTCTGCGGTTTCATAAAATTGCAATAAAAAGGACTTTAATCTCCTTTTAAATGGATATATAGAGGGGGCACTTTTTTTGATGTCATTATTCAGAAATTCCGATAGGTTGGGCCAGTATAAATATTAAAGTGGGTTCTTAGCCAAAATCTTTCGTAAAAGAGGTAAATGAAATTCATTGGAACGTCGAGTGAAATACTCATGGAATGATTGATTTCTTTGAAACATAGAATCGAAAATGGACGGTAGTGACTTGTTGTTGTACATGTAGGCCCTACGTAAATTGCCCCAAATTGAATAAAAACAAATCTTTAATTTTTAGCAGCTTATTAGAGGCAAATAACACATTTGAGTGGGAGGGTATGAAAGGCTAACAGATGACACGGAGAGCTTTTTTTTTGTAGAAGGAACACTCTATTCGGTAGGCTCTGATGAGTGTTGCCCAAAGTAAAACACCATAAGATAAGTCAGTATCAATGACGAGGAAGTAATGATTTTGGGGGGATATACAATTTCATTCTATTTATAACGCATATATAGTAGAGTTTGTTCGCAAATACCGATGTCCATATTTGTCAAATGGAGATTTTTGCGATTAAAGGTCAAGAAAAATAAAGAAAATAACAAGAAAATTTTGCTTCTTTTGACTATTACTTAAAAACTATACCTTTATATGTAGTGACCAATATATCATTTAAAAGGTATTATTTTGTACTTTATGACAGAGACGGTACTTCAAAATCTTCAAAAATGGACTTATCGGTTTTTGCGAACAAACTCTTCATTATACTACGCGAGATTGTGTTGAAAGTATAATCAATAAGTAACTTCCAGGAAAGTTTGTCTGCAACAATAATTCCAAGGAATTCAAAATGTTAAACTCTTTCTAAATGAATATCATCCATAGCTATAACTGTACTCGTCAGCAGTATGCTCCCGTTGTTCAGCAGCGCGTCACAGAGGTAGGGGTTTTACTGCGATTCAGAATTCAAATGCGTCTTTGTGTGCATTTTCCATACATGAAATACAAAAGTATCGGCACACAATCTCAGAGAGCCGTGTACAGTAGTGTATGCATATGAAAACGTACGACAGAATACCGTTTGAATTCCGTCAAGAACGTTCGAGAAAGGACCCGGACAACGGTTGTAACAAATCTTTTAACACTTTCCGCGATTTTACCCGGTCCTCCAACAGTTGTTAACGACTTAACAAAATAGCAACGACACTTAATCAACCCTATCCCCCCCAGGTCGTCAATCATTATACAATGTGTTTGTTCACTCCTTCTGTAACACACTTCCGCCTCATCAGCAAACGCCCTGAATGAATCCCGCGGTGAGGATAGTTTCGTCACGGTAATCAAAAGTATCCGGAAATGTTTTAGGAAAGCTTGGAGCCAATGCAGATCTAAATATAAAGTAAATGCGAAAAAAAACACACGAAAGTGGCAACATTTATAGCCAAGTAAACTGATTGTTGGAATTAAAAAAAAAAATGTAGCATTAAACCTAGGAAACACAAAGACAATAAAGAAGGGGATAGAGGTTCCAATCACCGGCGTAGCCAGGATTAATGGTCTAAGGGGGGGGGGGGGGGGAGGGGGGGGGGAGATGTGGGAAGGCATGGGGTCCCCCTCCAAGAGTGAAAGCTTTTTGCACATTCATGTTGTAAATTATGCAATTTGGTGCATGTTTATGCGCGTTTTATCGACTTGAAACATGCAGTCCCACTGGTTTAAGGTAACACTATTGTGATGTAGATTATTATCAAACAATTTGCCAATAACATGTAATCGTTTAAGTAACGTTCATATTTTAATTCTTACTATGAGTATCATGAACGCTGTCTGTTAAGCTAACAGAAAAAGCATGAAAGCGAGGGAGCAGAAGAGGGGTATTTCCCCCTCCAAAACGATTTTGATTCTGCACTTGGACACCTGAAATTTAGGGATCTAGTGCAAACTTTTGGTAAAATACTTACAATGTTTTCCATCAAATAAGAAAATAAATAAATAATCAAATAATGGAAATAAGCAAAACAAATTTTTCAGGGAAGTGTACATAGCTAAATCACGGAATTAATCTCTTATTGGCACGTGCGTCATAACTGTGGATGTACAAAGTCTAATGAGGTAGAGAAAGAGAGAGAGAGTGTGGGAGGGGGGGTTGTGGGGGGGGGGTGCCCCTCCCACACCCGACGGAGCCTTTTCGTTTTAGCATTGTAATAAAGCGATCTTAAGCACACTTTTTGTGGAAAATTCGTGTTCAGGAGACCCTCCTTAATTTTGAGTCTTACCTTTGGTCAGGATGTGTGTGGTATCATATTAAAGAAAATTAAATTTACGACAGAATGATTCCTCACTTCACTGGTTTGGTGATATTTTACTTTAAAGATTTAGGGAAAACTATGATTTTTTTATTACACTTTTTATCAAAAATGTGAATTCTGCCAAATGACAATTTTTCATAATTTTCTTTCAAAATTTTCTTTTCCAGAGAATTAAAATTTTGTGGAAAACAGTCCATACATACGGGCAGTATTCTGTGAAAATTACAGGTTCAATGCATTTCCCATAAAAAAGAGTATATTATGTGACCCTGCACCTCAAAACAAACAAAAAGTTGCCAGACAAGAATTTGTAGTTAAGACCATATTCTGAAAGAACAGAATTTAAGCTTTAGAATGATGTATAATTCAAATCAAATAGACTCTCCTAACCTATCTGAATATTGGAAAGAAAGCACAAACTCAGGAAAAGTGTGAACTGAGAAAAGAGGCTCTGAAGTACAGTGTCTATTCAAGCGCTTAATCTTTACCAAACCGTGCTGGCTGTGCGATGAATGGGACAAAAAAAAGGAAGTAAACCACCAGAGTAACAACAATGAAGGGATTATCAGATTAAACTGAAATTACGCATGCCATATTAACGCATTCTGTCCATAATTAATGCCAACTTTAAAAGCAGTAGCACTATCCTTTCAAAGGTTATTATACTTGAAAGTAAAGAGTGTGGACAAGGTTTTTCAGAAATGAAAAAGGGATTCTAAAGACACACCTAATCACACTATTCTACCAAAAATGTTCGAGATAGACTGCTAAAAAAACACACTTTCCTGCCCGTTTTATGATACCAAATTTTAGCATAATGTAAAAGAAGACCCGCTCTTTAAAAAAAATATGAAAAAGTCAAGTTCAGCTAGGTTGACCCATTTCACTTATTTTCAGTCCTCACGCAAAATCAGTGTGTGCGACTTTATGTTCGTTTTGAGGTGCACGGTCACCATGTATATATATATATATATATATAATATATATATATATATATATATGTAATGCTCTGAAGCTGACACTTTCACATCAGCCGATGGGACATTTTCTACCTTTATAGAGGCAGGCCTCGTTTCGCAACATGATTTTATTTGCACTGGCTTTCAAGGTTCAATCTTTATACATCAGGCAGGCATCTCTTCGCCACATGACTTACCTGCACTGGCTTTTAACATCAAATATGACATTTTGGCATCTTATTGTAATAGTTTAAAAGAAAAATTAATTCCCTAGGTATGGTAATATTTTTAAGAATTATTGATCGAAAAAGCCTAGAAAGGTTACTTGTTTAACTTAGTTCCATAAATTTTATTAGTGAAAAGAAATGAGTTTTCTTTCAGTCTAACCTTACTCCATTTGCACAAGAGGTACCCACATGATACAAGCATAGTCTTTTGAGTGGGTACCTCTTATGTATATTTTCAACGACTCTCATGTCAAATGCATTAAATTGTTTCTGGTACATTCCGTTGAAAAACAAAAAGTGAAAATAAAGTTTGAATTTGAATTTGAAAATAAATGTCAGTATAGTTTATCCAAAAAAAAGTTAATAAAAAGAAAATAAATTATGTGTAAAGTATACAAAAAAATGGGTGTTAAACTCAAGGAGTGTGTCCTTGTAACGAGCGAAACATTTCATTATCAGATTTGTTGCTAAGCAGAGAGCCTACTAGACGGCAATATCTTTTTACCACATGGTTTTGTTCGTCACCTCATGCACATGAGATGAAGACTTTAATAGTGCTAGCCCCTTTTTTATTACTAACGCATTTGATGTCTACCATGAGGTGAGTTCAATTTGAAACTGTCAGTTATCACCTGAGAAGTAAAAACAATTCTTTTTGATATACTGCGCTACATAAATGTTCAAAACTAGTATCTACATGTGCTACAAAATAATGTGTAATTCATAACATGACAGTGAATTTCTTTGGTGCAGTATATTGCTCCACCTAAACATAGTGTTTTAATTATCTTATTTATTTTAATGTAGATTATGTAAAATTATACACTCAGTAAAAAAAAAGAAAGTAAACGCTTTTTCAAGTTTAGATTTCTCAAAGAATATTTGGCTGAAAGCTAATGTATTATAATTATTTTATACCATGTTGAAGTTAATTCAATTGGCTATCAACTTTGTAGGTCAACAAAAGGGGAAACTTTTTGAAAAAATTTGTATTTAGGTTACCTGGCTGAAAAGTTATAAAAATTTCAGAAAATGGACGCCATCCTGGATTACGGTACTTGCGTGGATCAACGTATATTAATTTGTGTTTCATTGAGTTCTTCAAGTTTTAAGACATATGTTTAGACATTTAAAAATTGTACTTTAGTTTTCTGGGTGAAAAGTTTTAAGAATTTCTTGAAATGGCGGCCATTTTGGACGCCATCTTGGATTGCGGAATACGCTCAAAGAGGATTTATGAAGACTTATAGTATGTTATTCTAGACATTTTTCTGGACCTATCCTGAACAGAAAATCCGCTTGTTACTGAAAATGTCCAGATTAAAACTTATGCTTTTGGACTATCTTTTGATGACGGTTTCCCGCGAGAGGTTTCGCGATGAAGGGCAAATTCCCATACGTTAAAACGTAAAATTAGAGGACAATCGCTGCACCGTATGTAGGCATGTGTCTGATTGTGTGTGCTGGCTGTTAGGCGCACAGCGTTTTGATTTTCGGGACAGAGGGCAAATTACCATACGTTAGCACGTACAAATAGAGGGCGATCGCTGCGACTGTGTGAGCGCGCCGCGTACGTGAATTGTTCATAAATGTACGGGTTGTGTGGGTGTAGGGTGAGCGCAGTTGTGTAGGGTTCGACCTAGCGCCGAGTGGATTTTTTAAAGCAAATCGGGAAGTTTACATTGCAATGATTTAAGTTACTGCTCGAACATGCCTGAAATGAATGATAATAACAATGATAATAATAGGGACTGTCTACTTTCGGGGGATACGACACTGCCCTCACTATCGATTGTATTGACTCGGCAATACAAATCTAGTTCGGGCAATAAATGCCGTAAAGGGAGTCCATATATTGCACAACATATTCACACACTGGCACTCTTAATGTGCTATAAGCTGATTAATCACTGATTAATTGTGACCCTGCACCACAAAACCAACAAAAAGTCGCCAGATATGGATTTCTAGGTAAGGGCAGATTCTGCAATCTGAGCAGACTGTGAACTGTAACATGATGTATAACTCAATTCAAATTGATTATCCCTTAAATATTGGAAAGGAAGCATTTGTGAATGTACTCTGCAAATTTGTGGACTGAGAATAGAGGCTCTGAAGTATAGTGTTTATTCAAGATTTTGATCTTTAACAAGCAGTGCTATAGATGGAATACAAATGAGTGAAAAACATGATATAAGCCACCATATCAAAAAACAATGAAAGAATTATCAGAATATTAAAGCTGGAATTGAGAATGCTTTGTTAATATATTCTGTCAATGATTAATGCCAACTTTCAAGCCGTAGTATCATCCTTCGAAAAGTTACTAGAGTTAACATTGAAGAGTGTGCAAAGGAATTTCTAGAAATGATAAGTGACCTCTAAGACATTCCTGATCACATACCCCACAAAAAAGGTTGTAGAGAAACTGCAGAAAATACACTTTCCAATTCGTTTTTTTTTTATTGCAACCTTAGGAATGATGTTAAAAAATAGCTCTTAAGGAAAATCAGAAAAAACTCAATATTCACTTTGTTGACCCGTTTCACTCTTTTCGAGTCTTCACATACAATCAAATGGTGCCACTTTTTTGTGTGATACACGGTCACACTTGATAATCAGATTCGTGAAAGCTACTATGTTTCTTCCGTTGCAAATAACAGGCCGATCTGACAGGATCGACATCGAACCATCATCCGAACTTGTTGCCAATGGTAATAGCGTAAGCGCTATCGGGATTGGATAGAATTGGTGCCTACAATGGATAATTTTCGCCGTCCGCCCGTCACGCATCAGCGGGTCCATATTATGTCCCTTGAAACCCATTCGTGCTAGGCCCTGTCTAAACGTATGGAATATGTTACATATCAATATTCTTCAGATACATGCACGATTTTTTTCTTCTGTAATAGAAATGCTGACATGTTTTACCAAAGTAGTTTGTTATGAGTATAATGATCGTTATAGAATAGTAACTATCACGGTATGTATAAACAGTCAGATACGAAGGGTTGGTGTATACTTTACACAAACTGTCTGGCAACCTCAATCACTGTAATCTAAACTTGTCGCGAAATATTTATGAAATGTGTATTGGCGTTGAATATCATACAATATTAGCCTCATGATCATGGATTATAACCTGTCGAAAAATTCAAAACAAAATCTCTATACCTGATTGTGTCGAGTTATCCCTTAAATGCTTTTAGATCAGGAAAGTGAACGTTGGAGTCATATGTTCCCTCTTGGTATGGAGGCGAATTGGATTGCTGACGAAGACATTCTGGCCAGTAGCATGTTAGACTCTGACCACGCTCCGCATCATGCTAGACTCTATGGAGCGTCATCATGGATACCAGATCCTAACGATCCAGACCCATATCTACAGGTAAGGGTTTGTTTTCCTCATTGTGTATGTAATCACAATCGCAATCACCTTCTCATCATCATAGATAGTGTGCGTTTTTAGGACATTTTGATTGTGCCGTATTTGGAATGATATAGCCCGTATTTCTATTGAATGCGTTTGGGCATTCAATTTGACACAAAAACACTCAAATTTACGGCACTTGTATTCGCCTCGTTAAAATCATCATCCGAATTCATTTTCATGTTCGTTCAAATTCGTTATTCGTCCAACAGTCATTTCACATTAACCAGGTAAAGATAGGAGCATGAAATTTAAGGCTCAAATGTGTGAATTTTATTTATTTTTGTATTTCACATTTTCCTTTTTTCCGAAAGTGTTGATTGACTCAGCCGATATTGAATAAACACACACACACACACACACACACACACACACACACACTCATAAGTTATACCGAGGCCCCGTTTCATAAAACTTTTTATCAGTGACAACTGCCACATTTTTATGACTAATTTGCTCTCAACCAATCAGATGCAAGGATATCAGTAGCTTGTCACATCTATGACAACTTGTCACTGATAACAAGTTTTATGAAACTGGGCCCGGGTGTTACAAAAAAGAAATCCCACTTTTCGAAGGTAATTTAGAAATGAAAGCATTAATCAGTTTTATAAGATTCAAGATTAATTGCGACCATGCATCACAAAACGAACAAAAAGTCACACACCTTGATTTGGTGTGAGGACTCGAGAATGGTGAAATGTTTCCACCGAGTCAATTTTGAGTTTTCCATGTTATCTGAACGAGTTATTCTTCTTTTACATTTATGATTGAGTGTAGGACCATAAATTGAATGGGAATGAGGGTTTTCAGCAGATTTTCTACAACCCATATTTGGATAGAATAGTATCATTAGGATTTCATTTAGAAGCCCCTTTACATTTCATGATAATCCTTTGCACACTCTTCACTTTAAACTCTAATAACTTTTGAAATGCTACTGCTGCTTTGAAAGTTGACCTTTGTTGTGAACAGAATGTGTTGATAGAGCAGGCTCAATTTCAGCTTAATATGATAATCCCTTCATTGTTGCTACAGTGGTTTACATCATGTTTGTGTGTTTTGTTTTTTGTTGTCCCATTCATGTACAGGTAGCACGGCGTAGTAAAGATTAAGCGCTTGAATAGACCCTGTACTTCAGAGCCTCTTTTCTCAGTTCAAACTTTTCCAGAGTGTGCGCATTCTTTCTAATATTTATATAGGTTAGGAGAATCCAGTTGAATTTGATTATACATTTAAAAGTCTGCTTTTCCAGAATCTGCACTCGACCGAAAATCCATGCCTTGAACTTTTTGTTGGATTTGGGTTGCAGGGTTAATATGTTAAAGTTAGTTTTCAGATTTTTCCCTATTTTCAACCCTCTGTACAAAACTTTAACTTTGCACAGGAGTCAATTGGTGTGTATGGGATGTGGTTAACACCCAAACAATGGTTCTGAACAATGGCGTTTGAATGCTCTATTACATATTCATGACAAATTCCACTATTTCAGCTAGTCTTTGTTTATTGTGAAATGTAGTTTTTGAAAACCCCCAAAAGATAAAAAATGACCTTATTCTTTTTATGTACAAGCATTTTACCCTTTACCATGAATTCAGATTAGCAGTACCAAGGACAATTCATCACGGATTCTTAATAAAAAAAAAAACAACATTCACGTACCATGGAGCAAGAAAACAGAAGCCTATAGTCAGCAAAAAACTCAGAAAAAGTGACATTTATGGTATTCATGTCTATTCTTTAATCTTTAGTTTCTTTAGTAATCTTTAATATTCTTTAGTCTAAATTTCAATTTTTTACAGAGGGTTCAAATTTGACCAAAATCTGGAAATTAAAATTACTGAAAACGTTACTAAGTGAATTTCGTTCGATTTTGTTATTCGTGATTGATTTTTTTTTTATTTGACTTAATTTGATTTATTGGTTCCTGCATTATGTTATTGCACATGCAGATACATACACATAAATTCATTGTTGGTGCCATACATAAACATCAGTTGTTAACAAAGTGATTTTCTTTTCATTGCCTTTACAATATACGGCAATACAGTTTCGACTGCCTTTACAATGCACAACAAATCTATCAGCGATGCAATGAATAACGCAGGAGGGCTACAGCTTAAGCACTGCTAAAGGCCGTGTCACACCAGCCTTGCGTGCGACTTGCAAAGAACAATTTTGACTACCCGGAGGTCCCCGTAGATGATCCGCACATGACAATACCTAACATGTATCTCAAAAGTAGTCGCCCGGAGGTGCGCACGCATATTTTTTTTTTTTTTTTTTTACCCGCAACCGTGTTTAGGCCCTGTCACACCTTTCCGGGCAAGCTACTTGTTACGTGTAGGGATTTTCTAGCATACCGGACATTCCTGAGGGCGGAAAAGGATTTGTGCGAGTCAGCGCATGTGTCTTACTTGCTGGACGCGTTATACTTGCGAGTATACTGTGTGACCTTTGTACCAGTCGCGTGGGGGCTGACAACTCAGTGAAGGAATTCCTGTAATGGAATTGCTGAAATCTCACAGAATTTCATAATTATCCTGGCTGCATACGGGACTGCGAAGTACCTGCGTGGGAACTGCCTGGGAAGTACTGCCGCTAAAGGTCTCCTACTGGCGTTCTGCGTGGACCTCTACGGGCATTCCCGCGACTCACGCGGAAAAAGTTTTGGTCATGCTCAAAGCTTGGCTGCGGTTAAATCGGACTTGCGTGAGCACCTCCGGGCAACTACGCGCTAGATACTGTCAGATGCGGACCAACTGCGGAGAGCTCCGGGGAGTAAATTTCTTTCCCCGCAAGTCAAGCCGCAGAAGTTCCCCCGTACGGTATGACAAGGCATGAATGAAAATTGCAAACATTCTTGTTCGCCCGCTGAAAATCTTCTACGTGCTGGAAACTACCTCCTCGCCACAAGCCCGCGTAGCTTGCCCGGAATGGTGTGACACGGCCTTTACATCGACTGAGTCATGCAATAACAACGAATCCTTCAAATACAAGGAAGAAGCATATTGTTTAGCAAACAGACATAAAAAATGTAGGTGCCCACTGCCTTGGTCTCTATTCCGTCATTCAAATTCATGAAGGGGCAGGCCAGTCTAGATCTAAGATGGATGTTACCCGAGTCCTACAGGACGGGAAAACCTAAATTACATATGATTTTTGATACCCTGAAGGGATGAATCCCATTAAAAGAAAAAGATACCAGTTTAAAGTAAAAAAAAAAAAAAACAGGGGAAGCACACCAGTGTAATGACACAGATCGAAACATATGCATTAATCATGTTTTAAGTTTCATGATATGATGGGGAATACAAGCAGTTTTGTCATGTAACACAGTTGATATGAATAGAAAGACAATCCACCACGTGAAAAAAACAATTCTATAGAAAATGAATAAACTAAGCTGCAGTCAGTGATTATGCAATGTAAAAGTGTTGAATAAAATTGTAAAGATATCATAAGAATATGGCAAATATATGAAGACAGATCATAATTATGAGGTATAGAACCCTAAAAACATGCAAGCACTCTTTGTTAATTACATACAGGTAAAAAGACACTGCATAATTATATTAAAGGGAGACAAAGAGGCACGTGCAAGCGTGTACACAGCACTAAAATCACGAAATCTATGAAAGTCGATGAACGACTTTATGATTTTAAATCGAATTTCCTAAAATGATATTAAATGATCAAACAGGGTCCCCTTGAAATTTATTTCGAACTCCTGAACACTGAAATGTAAATCAAGAAACCGTATGGTGCTAGAACGAATTTATATTCACTTTGAATGGCATGATAACAAAAATATTAAAAACATGAACAAAGAATAAACAATGCATAAAGAAAAATCTAAAGCAGTTGAAGCAAAATGGAGTGCCATTGCTTCAAATACTGGTGATTATTTCATTTTGATTAATTGTCGTGCCTCAAAATGAGATTCATTGACGGATTTTAAAAAGTTAAAGATCGATGTCGATCGTTATACAATCAGTCCAAGCAAGTACCATGTGAGGGATAAACCTGAAATACCCTCTCAGGGCTATTCAGCGGCTCAACGAAGCGTTGCGATCGTTATCTCTATTCTCATTGCCGGTCGTTCCGATTTATGACTAGAAATTCTGCAGATTTTGCTGGCTCGTGCGAGCGCTGCACGCTCGCCGTGAGCTGGGTGGCCTTGTACACCCACATGCTGGCCGGACAAGTCGCAGCGTCACATACCAGCCGGAGAGATACCACACACAGTTTTCACATCCACCAAGTATTATAGTAACCATCGCTAAGATGGTTTTAACAATTTGCACAGATCGAAAACTACACTGAGTGCACATAGTCGTTGCAGGATGATAACACGAAAAATAAACAAAATACACAGTCCCCCAACACTCACGTACGCACACAAGCACAAGCACCCACAGCAAAAACAACAGCAACAACATCAAAAGCAAAAACAAAACGAAAACTAGCATCTTTAAGAACGTGTTGAATTCGAGTATCAAGATACAGTTGTGACTACTTGTATTTTAAGAAGAACCTATAACCATTTTTTTCTTTTCAAATCATGTTCATGATGTATCAATTATTAAATCTGTATTTAATAGTCACATCCAGTATCAAACCGTATCACTCTGTGACTGAGAAAACAGCCATCTGCAGTGTGGACATATTAATATATACGCATCTATAATATAAGAATGAGAACATCTTCTATAGACGATCAAACGCAATTTCAAAACCAAGTTTTGGCAACTGAATGGATTTCGTTCTCCTACCTGCCCGTGGCCGGTACACTTGCCGAAGTGTAAAGACGATGGTCTCACACATCTCCTCAACTGGAACTACAGCTGTATTTTCAGTTATGATTCTATCACAGTCCCAAGTAGATATAACACAAAACGCCATCTTAGTCTTCAAAAAAATTTTATCGATGCAGTCATGGCAGCGTATATTCCATACCATCAGGGAGGTGGAAAGAGAATTGAATAATTATGCCTAGTTAGTGCACAGGGATAAACTGTACCGTGCTAATGGTCTCAGTGGCAGCTGACTGGTATCGATGAAACCCGACTAAGGAATTAAGATAAAAACACAAAAACAACATCACTCCCCCACCCCCAACGAAGAACCCTGGATGGTATGTGTATGTGTTTCACAGTGATTTTCCACAGCAGACACTGTGCCGAGCGAGACTGCCTTTTTAATATCACAACACTTTCCCAAGATCGACGCAGGGACGTGATCAATGCAAATTTAATTTTTCTGATAAACTGCGTTGATACCATCTTTTAATGTCCCCTGAAGATCATACTATAAAGATGTAAGCATCGATTTCATCCTACATAATGTATTTCCAAAATTTACAGTTGTGATTACATGTACATAAATATCAACTGTGAGATGAGTGAGGTTCCTTCGTACAGCAGCGAACGTTAGCCCACGAAAGCGGCAACCAAGCAAGCAAGGCGAGCCAGAGAGCAATACGATCACCATTCCACGTGGGCTAACTGCACGGAGGCACGCGGTGTGTGCGCGTTTTTCTCTGTTTCAGTAGCGATAGCCTGACAAATTCAGGCCGGATTGAATGAGGCTACGTGGAAAAAAATTTCGAACATGTTTTGCTATGACAGAGAGCGTGTGAATTTTGCTCACCGCTGATTATCCTGCAAAAGGGTCTATGAAAGGAAAGACTAACAATCTTCACTCTGAGGGAAAACTAGTCTAGCGGCGGCGAATATTTTTTTCGTACATGGAAACGCTACAGTACATGAATCATTCATAAGTTGAGCTGAAAGACTGAAGTGCGCAAGCGCATTGACTTCCAGCTTGGCCAACTTGTACACAATGAATGGACTCGACTAGTGATGAGACGTAGACTCGCACAGCCCTACTCTCACACATGCAGCGAGCTACCTATATTAGTAGTAGAAGTAGTACCTGTGTATGTGTGTGTGTGTGTTGTGCATGTACATACGTTCTAGCGTAAACATGTCACTGCACTCACGACGAGGTTCGTCCGATCTCAATGAACAACATGCAGGAAAATATTCACTGTCCCTTGCGATAGCTCTACAACACACATCACATTGCACACACATATTACCTTGTACGTCTGATACAATCACGCTGACATATCACGTACTTCTAATTAACTGATCAGTTTAAAAACACTGAACTAGACTCTACTGAAGTTCGGTCTACTATTATTAGTTTACATGTGGACTTGTAATGATCTAATTATCGTTGTTATAATTCGAAAGTGCACTCGAGATGCTCGATCTCGAGTCACCACGTTCACTGGCAGCACCGAGAAGTCATTTGTGAATACACGTCCGCTTCATACATCATAGCCAAGTACAGTAGTGCGTGGTACGAAGTAGGCCAACTGTGCATGGTAGCGGTGCATTTACGAATACTAGTACCCGATCCACAAAAACGGTCGTGCAAAAGATTTCGAAAGAGCTCTTATTTGGTCAATTATGCATGTACGAATAGTGGTAATGTGGCATCAATTCCACAAGCCTATGGTTGTAGAAGTTGTGACTTGTAAAGTTGTACATTTCAAGTGAACTACGCATGTACCTGCTCTCCTATCCACGCTGGCTGCCCTGGCTGATAATCACGCGCGATGCTTTTCTCCGCGCTAGCTCTCCGCATATTTCCAGCGGGGTTACGTAGGACGCTCATGAACTGCAAAAATGCGAATCGAATGTTAACTGAATAGCGAGCACGTACGTACGCACGCAATGATCACACGTGATCATGCATGTATGTAAATTATGTACATTATGTGAGTCCGTTCATCCTGTACAAATTGGCCAAGCCATAGAAATTTAAAGTCCACGCGCTTGCGCACTTCAAAATTTCAGCTAACTTAACTTATGAATAATTCATGTCCTGTAGCGTTTCCATGGACGAAAAAAAAAAAATATTCGCTAGCGGGCGACGTATTTTTAGCCTGAAAGGATTTCGTGTACGGAATGGCATTCTGTCAGTGCAAATGCACACGGAATGCATTTCGTACCATATCAAATGGATTTCGTACCACACAGAATGACATTCTGTCAGTGCACACGGAATGCATTTCGTACCATATCAAATGGATTTCGTACCATGCGAAACAGATTTCGTGGTACACAGAAAGGATTTCGTGTACGGAATGGCATTCTGTCAGTGCACACGGAATGCATTCCGTACCATCAAATGGATTTCGTACCATGCGAAACAGATTTCGTGGTACACAGAAAGGATTTCGTGTACGGAATGGCATTCTGTCAGTCTCTGCCGAGTAAGAAGGACGCTGATTGGCCGCCTTGTTGATCCGAGCAAGCTCCGCCCTATATTTTGCATATACCGGTACTTGAATGAAGGGTCAGACAACGAAATTTCGAAAGCCGGTAAGACTTGTAAGTTTATTATAAACTCTTATTTTTTTATTTTTTATTTTGCTTTATAACAAATGCCTATAACTAAAGTGAAGGGATTAACGTTAGGCCTGCACTATATTAGTGGTCTGATACGCTATTGGAAGCAAATCACTGGACATTGTTGCATCTGTCACTGCCACTGGCTTCCAACGTAACGTTAGTTCAGTCCCACGTGTATCTTTCTGCGATGGTAATTTTCTCCAATACATTACCATCCAAATCCACTTAATACATGAACAAGCTTATCTGAAGATAACCTTCTAAGTTAGGGCTGCGTTTCATGAAACCGTCATAAATATAAGTTCATGACATCCCATTGAAGCATGTACAAACTCTACATTACAATAGGTTCTACACGTTTCAAGGGGATGTCCAAGAAGTTAGACTTACGACGGTTTCATGAAACGCAGCCCTAACCTATCTTCAGATAAGCTTGTTCATGTATTAAGTGGATTTGGATGGTAATGTATTGGAGAAAATTACCATCGCAGAAAGATACACGTGGGACTGAACTAACGTTAAGTTGGAAGCCAGTGGCAGTGACAGATACAAGAATGTCCAGTGATTTGCTTCCAATAGCGTATCAGACCACTAATATCGTGAAGGCCTAACGTTAATCGATTCACTTTAATTATAGGCATTTGTTATAAAGCAAAAAAAAAAAAAAAGAAGAAAAAAATAAGAGTTTATAATAAACTTACAAGTCTTACCGGCTTTCGAAATTTCGTTGTCTGACCCTTCATTCAAGTACATGTACCGGTATATGCAAAATATAGGGCGGAGCTTGCTCGGATCAACAAGGCTGCCAATTAGCGTCCTTCTTATATCCCTTACTCGGCAGAGACTGACAGAATGCCATTCCGTACACGAAATCCTTTCTGTGTACCACGAAATCTGTTTCGCATGGTACGAAATCCATTTGATATGGTGCGAAATGCATTCCGTGTGCACTGACAGAATGCCATTCCGTACACGAAATCCTTTCTGTGTACCACGAAATCTGTTTCGCATGGTTCGAAATCCATTTGATATGGTACGAAATGCATTCCGTGTGCGACGCAATCCATTTCGTAGGGTACCTTACAGGGAAATTACTTTTGTTGTTCAATTCCGTACACAAAAGAGAGTGTAGTTCAGTTCTGTTAGACCCTCTACTCGAAATGCAGTTTGTAAAACCATTCCGTGCACGAAATTGTTTTGTAGTTCAATTCCGTACACGAAACATTTTTTTTTTTTGAACACAATAAGATTCTGTTACGAAATTATATTTGCCATGTCATTCTGTCACAAAATGAAAAAGCACAAGTCTTTTTGTAACAAAATGAGAGTTTGTTTACAAAATAAAATTTGTTGTTTCATTTTTTAACAAAATGGATAACTGTCTTCCTAATTTTGTAATCAAACCAGATTTCGTTACAAAATGAAATTGTTTTGTTACGAAATTGTCTGTACAATTTCATTTTGTAACGAAATGGATTTCAGTGTATGATTTCTGTAGTTTTAAGGTAATTTCGTGTCTTTTTGGACGGAATTTTCAAGCGAACACTTGGCGCCCCATAACTGTCATTGTCGGTTTTGAAAGTGTGATTTATGAATTTTCCCACTGATATGTTTTTCTCTTTAAAATACTTTATTTTTTCATATTAAATCTACTAAGATATTTGCTAGATATCAATTAAATCTGGCGTCAAGATAACAGTCTCTATTGACAAGCACCATCTACATTAAACAGACATTTCGTGGGTGATCACTCTGTCATAGGCAAATCCGTCCGTGGTACATTTCCTGTAAAAGGGAAAAGAGAA
Organism: Diadema setosum; assembly: GCF_964275005.1. Lineage (NCBI taxonomy): Eukaryota > Metazoa > Echinodermata > Echinoidea > Diadematoida > Diadematidae > Diadema > Diadema setosum. Next base: position 18,734,565 of record NC_092696.1, on the reverse strand, counting down.
GATCTGCGACACAAAAGGATTCCTGCAAAGCCAAAGGCCCGGGGGAACAGCGCATTCTTTGCAATCCGTAATTAAGAGACGTCAGTCTTACAGATGGCGGTACAGTTATAGTGAAGGGAAGTCCATGCTGATTGACATTCTCTATACTGATACACAAATGATTATTGAGATGAGAACATCTTTTTTTTTTTTTGGTCCATTCGGAATGCATGCTTGTGCAGAAAATGTAAAGCTCAATTGAGTAACACTAACAAGTTTGTGGATAATGCACAAAAAAAATGACATGTTGGGAAAGTCCGGGGGCGCAACACGCAAAATCTATGACTGAGTCCAAAGCAACCATCAAAATCCGTGTGGCTCAACTGAACCGTTTGGCACCTTTTTCACCAGAAATATCTCGTTTAGAGGAAAGCTTTTGTGGATCACGTAGAGGCACTTATTTAATTAGATCTGTCAGAAATAAACTTTTCCCATCTTTCTCGACATGATTTTATTAATACTGTGTTCTTTCATTTTCTTTGTCGAAGGTATTCGAAGGATCGTTAATTCGAAAACGAAATAAAGTTCAAGTTCCGAAAATGAAGTGAACTTGTGTTAGAGACAAAAGACTGTAATAATTTGTTATTGTTACTTCAAGGTTCCGCAATTATATTTTCTCAATTTACTTTGTTTTGACTATGCAACCTTATTATCAGTTACCCCAAAAGTTAAATGTTTATGTTCTTTTCGAAAAAAATGAAATAAAATTCGAATTAATTTGAACATAACAGAAGGTGTGATAGTCCTATTACGCAATGAAAATTGAACAAAAACAGAGAGAGAGAGAGAGAGAGAGATTGGGGGGGGGGGGGAGGGAGAGAAATGGAAAATACACAAATTACCCGAAACACTCACTGGCGAACTGGAATACAATCGTACAATTTGCAAATTGCATTTTTCATGGAAACATGAACAATTTATCCCTCTTCGCCGTATGCTCCCAAAGTCATCTATGGCATCATTATGATGACCATGCATGACGTATTATTATAGAAACAAATATTACAAGAGGCCACCTAAGGGCTCCCCCTCCCCCCCCCCAAAAAAGAAAAAAGTTACGCATGCGTGTACTGATGATACCCTCTTAAAGACTACTGTGTACACCCTTGATCATTATCAGCCCCCTCCCACCCTCAAATAACTAATCTACAGAAACAATGACCCTCCCTCTTCTCGACAGTTCCAGCTTCTCCACAAATGGATATAGTGTTCGGATTAACGAACCTTCATTGTTGGATTGACGAAGCTTAAATGGATGGTACAGTATTGGTGGAGATGAGAATTGGGCTTTTAACTTTTTGCGAGATACCAAGAAAACACTTATGATATAGTACAGAGCATACCACTTTAAGAGGAATTCAAAGTTTATTTGATAAAAATCGGGTTTGGAATGACTGAAACATCCAAAAACAAAGTAAAACAAAGCAATAGTAATAAAGTGTGGGTCACACACTTTATCAGAATTGCTCTTTTTTGGATATCTCAGCCATTTCAAAACCAATTTTCATCAAATAAACATTGAATTCCTCATAGAATTACATGCTCTTTCATATTTCATAAGAGGTTTCTCATTATCTCACCAAGAAATGTCAGAAACCTGAAATAAGGTCTCAACCAAAACTGTACGATCCCTTTAATTCATGCTGGGATTAACAAACCTTATTACATTTTGAATGAATGAATCACTGGAAACCGAGCCTTGTTTCATTTTCGTATTAACGAACCTTCGAAAAAACAAACGCAATTTCACTTCAGACCATCACACCTTCGGAATATCAACCCATATATCATTTTAGATCAACCAATAAACTTTAGGAATTATGAGCCTTATTTCATTTTAGGTATATCGAAAGGGTATATAAACCCTTTATTAAAGCAATATTCTGGATGAAACTGATTTTGTCAGCCTCATGTGAAGGGTTTGAGTTCAAACAGGGCAAGATCCCAAAAGTATGATTTTACGACATTGATTTGGTCTAGAATAATGCTCAAGTAATATAACTTGCATACCAGTTGATTATTGCACGTTCTCAATGTGCGATATCACGAAGTTTCCATTAAGAGACATGTGTTATGGGTTAGAGGAATCAAATACATGAGACACGAAAAAGGTGAAAACGGTGACGTCAGATCCGTAAGATAAATTTCATGTTAATTCGAGGTTATTTGTTACCATCGCTCATTAGGAAGAGTGGAAATCAGATATAAATGTTAGTGCACTAATATATAGGGCGAAACTGCTTTCGTCATCCGTGCCGGCCTGCTCTCGAAAGTCTAAAGCTGTCCTTCTGCTACCCAATGGGAAATGTCAATTCTGAGCGTTGATGAAATGATTTATCGAATGGAGATTATTTCTTGTAATTACCTATTCAAAACCGTACATCCTTGGAGCTATGACAATACTCCTTTAGTTCGCCATATTCTGGGAAACATTATTTCTTCGCAAAATTTCTCCTAAAGTCCGGAAACATTCTTAATATAACTACTGTTCACGTTTTGTATATTTAACAATACTTAACTCTGATTTTACTGATTCAAATTTTTACTGTGGTTGTTTCAATCCCTAACTCACATTCTAGAAATATTTTAAGCACTACTGCTAAGTTATTGTTTCATCCGCAAACGGTAAATTATACCTTTAATGAAACCTGGCAGCCATGTATATGTATGAGTTGGTGACGTTATGCCTATCAACTGTCAACTTTTGGGCAGACGTGCTCAAGGTCAAAGGTCAAAAAGGTCAAATACCAAAAAATTAACTACAGTATTTCCCCCATATCTATGCAATGCCTGAAGGTACTTCTTGAAATTTCGTGTATACATGAACTACGACCAAATAAAGATTCTCCAGGGAGTTTTGTGTCGTGAGGTCAAAGGTCAAAGTTCAAGTGAAAACGTTATCTTAGATTTCACTTTCTCTCCATATCTCACAAATGGTTCAAGATATCTTCATGGAACTTAGTACATATGCATGCACTGACTGGCAGTGATTATGTAGGGAATGTAGGGGTCATGGGTCAGAGGTCAAGGTCAAATACCCTAAATTTCACTATTTTCTTCTTATCTTCCCAGATGCGATGCTTGCAGGATTTTTCTTGAAACTTGATGTATGCAAGCATTACCCAAAGAGATTCTGTTGGAAGTACCTGGCCATGAGGTCAAAGGTCAAAAGGTTCAAGGTGTAGTGAAAGTGCTAAATTTCACTTTTTCCCTTAACCCTATAAAGCCCAAGCTATTTTGACCCCTGCCAGGCCCAAGGGGGGGGGGGCACATTGTGCCCCCCCTATATAACTTCTTTATTATATGATGTATGACCGTCATATTTGGCACATGGGTAGAGCAACTCGTACTCTACATGACCCAACATTTGAAATTTCTCAAGATCATCCACTGAGGGCGCTGTTTACCAAAATATAAAGAAATACATAGGAAATACGCTAAAATCCTGTTTTTTTCTGTTTATTTCTTTATCCCCAGTATATATCTTTTTTTAAATATCAATCATTTTCATATTTACCACAAAGGAAAAGCAAGTCAGCCTTCACTGTTTGTTATGGTTGAAATTTCTCAAGGTCAACACATGGGGGCGCTATTCATTACAATATAAAGAAATATATAAAACCTATAATGTATTGCTTGGAATGAATACATATATTGGTATTGCATTTCATATTTCCAAAACATTGTAATTTTGAGTTTGCAGATTGATAATATGATAAACAAATGATATTACAGGTACAGCTTGTGGGGAAATAACACAAAATAAAAGGGTAGTCTTTGGAAAATGCTGTATTTTCAATTATTTTTATTATATCTATTGTTTGATGCCTCTGTCGTATAGAAAATAAAGGAAATAATAAGAAAACCATTTCAGGGTAATTCACAACCATAATCCCTTCACCCTTTGGTTCTTCAGCAAATTACAGCCAAGAAAAACCCCATTTCATCCATTATTATACTGTTAACTGAAATTGGAACAGAAAATCATGCAAAATCTGACGAACATGGTTGTCAGTTTATGGTTGCCATGGCAACCAGCAATATCGGACATAGCTAAATTATATATCAAAATGTGCGCAATAAGATTTTAGGAAAAGTCACCAAATTTGGTTGAAATCCGGTAAAGGGTATAGGAGCGGCAAACAAAAATATGGTAGGGGGGGGGGGCACAATGTGCCCCCCCCCCTTGGGCTTTATAGGGTTAACCTATATGAAAGGGTCAAAAGTTAAGTAAAAATCCTCGAATCTTCAAATACACGCGCTTTTAGACAATAATAGCCATTCATCCAATTAAACCTACTTCAACGAAAGTGTGCATTCAGCACATTTGTGACAAACCTGTCATTTTAATGTTTTCTGATAGGTATTATGTGAAACTGTCATCACACGTCAAGACATTGTACATGTACTATAAACTTACAAGGTGAACCATGCATTATGGCGGAACCATACCAGTCGTCATAGCAGCATTTCTATATGTGTGTGTGTGTGTGTGTGTGTGTGTGTTTTGTTTTGTTTTAGGTGGCCTCTTAGTGCAATAATTGTTTCTACATATGGCTCATCCTGATGATGGGTATACAGAGGAGAGGATGAAAATACCTAATTCTTATTTATAATACAATCTACAAAATACGATTGTATTCCGGTTCGCCAGTGAGAAAATACGATTGTATTCCGGTTCGCCAGTGAGTGTGTGTATCGGTAGTGTTTGTATGTTTTTAAATACGTGTGCGTGTGTGTATTTGTGTGTGCGTGTAAGTGTTGAATACTTGACCATGTTTTTGTTTAATTTTCACTGCGTAATATCGTATTCTTCCTTGTTATATCGACATATTTTGTCACTAAAGACAGCTTAGTTTATTTCATCTTCGGAATTACGAACCCTATTTCGTCTTCGGATCAACGATCTTTCGAACAACTTCGGAAAGGACATTAAGAAACACAATTCTTAATTCACAATTCTGGAATCTTGGCATAAAAGGCAGAGAGTGTTTATATCTGACAGATCTAAACTAATTTGTATATAATACGTTATCAACAATTCATGGCTTTCCTCTAAACGAGATGTTTCTCATGAAAATGGTACCAGACATTTCATTTGAACCATGCATGGGTCTTTTCTGGCGCTTTTGACGTGCTTGGTCATAGATTTTGTGCGTTGTGCTCTAGTTTCGTAACATATCGTGTTTTTACTCATTATGTGTGTGTGTTTACACCATCCACATAGGATAGTTCGTTAATGCTATTTCATTTTTTCAGCTTCACATTTTCTACATAGGCATGCATTTCGAATTGCCAGGAGAGATGTCCTTATGTACATTTGAGTTGTAAATGTTAATCAGTACTTATATGATTAAGTCTTCTTTGAGACTGGCATCTCGTAATTTCATGATTGCAAAGAATGCACCATATTCCCCTTGCACTTTGGCTTAGCAGGAATCCTTTTGTGTCGCAGATCCTCTCTTTCCCTTTTCACAGGAAATGTACCACAGACGGGTTTTTCTATGACAGTGTGATCACCAACGAAATGTCTGTTTAATGTAGATGGTGCTTGTCAATAGAGACTGTTATCTTGACGCCAGATTTAATTGATATTTAGCAAATATCTTAGTAGATTTAATATGAAAAAAATAAAGTATTTTAAAGTGAAAAACATATCAGTGGGAAAAATTCATAAATCACACTTTCAAAACCAACAGTGACAGTGAATATCTCGTAGACTTTACAACAACAGTGAGAGGTTTGCATTCGGCAGCAATTTTGGAGTAGTTTCCATGTGCAGAACCCTCGTGAATTTTCAAATGCATGTAGTCGCATTGACTGCTATCATTCTCTTATTTGAAGTAAGATAAGATGTTATACACCTCAAAATGAATGGGAAAGAATGGAAAAATACTATGATAATGCGAAAGAGACATAGACCGGGAGCCCACAAGATTTATTCAGCTGAAAAGGGTCACACTTTTTGATGGTCTCATCATATAAGGATGAGGCCAAGGGTCAATAAAATGAATTGCTGGCAAGTCACATCCTGTACCGTAAGCCTAGGGGCCACAAGAAGAGGCGCCGAAAAATGGATTTATTCAGCCGAAGGACAAAAGTTGGTGGAAATTGTTCCTTTGGGTCTACTTATCATGAAAACAGCAATGCCAGCTATTTTATCCTGTACGGGGCCCCAGACAGTAGCCCCAAAGGGCCCCACAAATATGGTGTTATTCAGCTGAAAAGGGTCACGGCTAATTTCTTTTGCAATGGAAGTAGTTCCCATCAGAGATATCTAAAACACCAATGCCAGCTATTTTACTCTGTACGGGGCCCCAGAAGGTAGCCCCAAAGTGCCCCATCCCCCATAGGCCCTACGTACAAACACACACAAACATTGATTCTATTCAGCTGAAAAGAGTCACGGCTAATTTCTTTTGCAATGGAAGAAGTACCCATCCGAGGTATCCAAAACAGAGATATCACAAACACCAAAGCAAGTCATCTCATCCTGTATACGGGGTCCTATAGGTTACATAAAACACCCAAGAAATTTGCAAAGGAAGCATACTTCTGTATGGTGCACAACCGAGATGACCATACGAAAACCAGTCATTCCATCCTGTACTGGGCCCGGTACAGTAGCCATAAAGTGCCCCTCCCCCACATAATTATTATGACATCATTTAGCTGAAAAGAGTCATAGTTGTTTTTCTTTTACAATCGAAGTAGGCATTAGTTTACATCATAGATACCCAAAACATCAAAGCCAGTAAGGTTTTCCCAGCCAATTTCGCACTTTTGTCGGTTCATTTGATAGAAGGTTCGAATTCGTAAAATGGGTATTCAAATTGGCTGGTACCCTACGTTCATTCAAATTCGCCTTGACTTGCCGAAAAGGGTATTAAATCAGTCATTAAATTTCGCGAAAGACAGTCAAATTCAAATTTACATCATGCTATTTCTTTGTTTTTAAAGGTGAGATCATTTTAACGTGTCTTTCTATATGTGTTTTTGTTTCATCTATAAATTACTGTTATAAAGCAGTAAAATTATCATATTTTTTATCTAGTATATTTGGATTTGGTTGTTCTGTAACGCTCCTTCTCTTTCATATACATGTCGTATAGGTCTATATACGTGTACCAGTAATGCAGATTAACTTCATTTTTTATAGTCATGACAGCACAATAGATACAGACGTATATCTCTAGAAGACATATAAAGAATTATTAAAAAAAAACACAGTTGAGGATCATAACATTGACTTCCTGGAAATGGCCGACCGCTCCTAATAAAGCGCTCGTAACGGCCAGATAATTTGTGGCTCCTTTATACTCATCGGTTACTTCTTCGGATTCAATAAGCACGTTAAAAAAACACAAAACTGTTGTCAAAGTCTCTTAAACGAATACGAGAAAATGAAATGTTATGATGCTTACAAAACAATAACTACGATGAAAGAAAATAAGGAAAGAGCTCAAACATATCTGTTTAATTGACTGCAGAACATGTTATATTAGATGCCCAGAAATCAATTTGAATGAACGAGCGCAGCATGTGATCACGTGACTATACCTTTATGAATTTATGAATGAACGGATAGTGGAATGGTGCTTGTCTTATATATGGAATCCAGTTGAAAAAGCGTCATTTAGAATAAGGTTAGAGGTAATGTGAATGTTTCAAAATGAATTTGAATGAAGAGATCATGACATTGAACTACCATGTCATCTAGGCGAAAGTTTTGCTAAATTTAATTCAGCATTAAAGAATTGGATTAAAAGAGGTGCGAAATTGGCCCGGATGCAGGGCCCTTGACAGGTATAGCCCCAAGGTATTCCCACCCCATATGAATTAAGCGTTTTTAGGTGAAAAGAGTCATGTATGCCTATTTTCCTTGGCAGTGGAATTAACAGCTGAGATACCTAAAACACAAACCCATCCAGTTATTTTTATTCTTTAAGGGCCCCCAGCCAGTAGCTGGAACGTGCTCCCGTATTATTTCATTCTAAGTGAAAAGAATCGCTGCTATAATTTCTTTTGCAATGGAAGTAGTACTCAACGAGGTATCAAAAACACCGAAACCAGTTATAGCTGTAAGGGGCGCCATGGTTATGGAGTGTTCCTAAAGTGTCCCCACATGTAATTCCACTATCAAGATCTGCATCCCGATCTATTCAATCTGTTAGATCGGGAGAGAGCGGCAAAAGTGTACGGGGACCGGGAGCATCGTAGCAGCAGCGTCTGGGTGATGGGGTTGGATCTGGCAATTTTACATCTCTCAATCAAGATTGATCTACTTTGAATCGTAGCTCAAACGGGGAGAGAGCAGTGACATTGTAAATACCGCGGGATGAGCGTAACAATTCCAGGTTTTTCTGACCGTAATAACAGCGGCACAAGAACGGGAAGTAGTCTAAACGAGACACCGACGTGGTCCCGCTGCTGCGCCGCTTTCTTGATCAAAGCACGACCTTCCCGCTTTAACGACGCTCTCACTAAATTCTCTACTCTCGTATAAAATCAAGGCCTGTTCCTACAACGCTTCATTCCTGCTTCGATAACGCTGTTGGCCGCTTTAGCTACGCTGCTCCTACGCTTTCCCACACTCAATTACGCATGTCTTCCGCTCTCGCCGCTCTAAAATCGAACGTAGCCGATACACTGGAAAATGTTTGCCAGAACAGCAAAACTGATGATGATGATAGTCAGGGAGCTAGCGACCACTCAATTTACCCCATCAAGCCAAAAGGTTTGACCCCTCAGAGTTGTTGGGGCCACCCTCCTCATTCACAAAATGCGCGTCAGCCTGATCCCTGAGGGTGGGTTCGGCCCCCAGGGACCCCCCTAAAAGGGCCCTTGGCGGGTGTAATTTACCCCATGGAGCCCATGGACCAAACTTGGTGTAAAAGAATGTCCTATGGGTGTACATCATAAAAATATAAAAACTGACAAAATATCTGGTTGGGAAAGGGGTTGCCAGACCGCTAGTTTGCAAGCACAAACCCTTGTTGGTGGTGAATGAGTCTGCGCCAAGACTACACTTTCCCATAGGCCCTGTACTGTAGCGTCTCCCAACAGTCCGAGGGACAGTGTCAGTTTAGTGCATGTAGTAGTCTTGGCGCAGACCCCTATACTCCTAACAAGGGTTTGGCCTATATCCTGGGACCCAGGGTAGTATGCAGGCACAAATTGACCAGGCACAAATTGACCAGGCACAATAGAACACACACACACACACACACACACGCACACACACACACACACACACACACACAACTCACGCGCACACATTTATGTTCCGCACATGACTCCAAGTATATACATTGTACAAGTACACAAAACATGTCACTTGAATTGGTAATCTAATTCTACAGCCACAGCACCTGCACATAATGCAGGTCATTATTAAAGACGTTCATATTTTTTTGAATGTTTTACATGGATACTATTATTACTATCAATGAACCTTCAAGCAAGAACTCGAAAGCAAGATCTCAAGCGAGATGTAGTTGTTATGTTTTACTGACCACGCAGCCTGCTTATCCTTCACTATGTTTCCATAGTATGTACAATGTATGTCACAAATAGTTTTTGGAAATGCTGAAACAAGCCCTTTGTTGTCTACCCTATATAATATGATGCATGACTTGATTTGTAATTGCCAGGGTCAATGACAACTAAATTATACGCATGAACTGCATTATAACTGCATAACTATTCGTGACACCCTGAAAGTTGATTTTTTTTTTTTTTGGGGGGGGGGGTGTAGGCAAAGTATCTCACAAATGAGTTGATAAAATGTTGATATAATAAGAGAACACAAGAACAATCATGTGGATGCTCTCAACATGCATGCTATAGTTTAAAGAAATCAAGCTAGCATTTCATTCAGTTGGTAATTTGATGTTTAAATTTTGTGTGTAATGTCAAGGGTTAATGACAATCATATGCTATCGTTGCAGTATGTGACACCATAGATTGAGTTTTGTTTGTGCAGGGATGGAAAACTAAAGATGATTATAGAAATGAAGAGTTGACAAAAGTGCTGATATAAAGAGAACACATCAAGATAGTTAGTTAACACTCTCAACCTGCATGATAGAGCTTAGCATTTCATTCAAGTGATGATTCAGCGTTTCAACTTGGTGTGTAATACTGGCCAGGGTCAATGGCAGTGCAGTTTGCAGTATGTGATACAATTGAGTTTCATTTGCGTTGGGGCTGGGAATTATTATAAAGTTATAATGTATCTCCAGAATTATAAAGTTATAATGTATCTCCATTATAAAGTATCTCCAGGAACAAAAGTCGACAAAAGTGCTGAAATAAGTGTTCTATAGTAAACCTTGTTATTTAATGTTTCAAGGAAGTTCAGGAATGCATCTGATTTGGAATTTATCAAAATCAAATAAAGGAAATACTGGCATAAATGTTGTAATCATTGCCATTTTTCGTGATATCCATTAGCTAAAACCTCCAAAAAAATTTTTTTTTTGAGGTTTTCAAAAAAAAATCATGTAAGGATTGAGAGTTGGTTTTTGCATTTTAAACATAAAATCATGAGAAAAAATAAGTACTCCAAGCTGTATCTGACTTTCTTTTGTTGACACGAACTTTATAAAAGTTATATTGAACACTGTTGATAATATGGTTTACTTCAATTACTTCAATATTATAACTGGTCTTTAGTGCTTCTGTGGTTGGTCTGAAATTGAAGTCTCTACTCACAACACAGGGTTCATTTCAGCATTTTCTGAAAAGCTATGGTGTCTCATGAGGTGAATACATAATAGATGGTAGGGCCAGTATAACATAATACAACTTCACACAAATTCTAAATTCTCTTAAGTGTTCCTGCTTGAATGTACATTAATAACATCCATGTAAAACATTCAAAAATAGTGGATTTCCTATAGGTCTGACATTTATTATACATGTGCAAGGTATCATGGCTGTAGAAACCTGTGAGATGTGTTTTGTGTAATGTAGGTACATGAAGAAATATGTGAACGTGTGTGCGTGTGTGTGTGTATATATGTGTGTGTGTGTGTGTGTGTGTGTGTGTGTGTGTGTGTGTGTTCTATTGTGCCTGGTCAATTTGTGCCTGCAAACTACCCTGGGTCCCAGGATATAGGCCAAACCCTTGTTAGGAGTATAGGGGTCTGCGCCAAGACTACTACATGCACTAAACTGACACTGTCCCTCGGACTGTTGGGAGACGCTACAGTACAGGGCCTATGGGAAAGTGTAGTCTTGGCGCAGACTCATTCACCACCAACAAGGGTTGTGCTTGCAAACTAGCGGTCTGGCAACCCCTTCCCCAACCAGATATTTTGTCAGTTTTTATATTTTTATGATGTACACCCATAGGACATTCTTTTACACCAAGTTTGGTCCATGGGCTCCATGGGGTAAATTACACCCGCCAAGGGCCCTTTTAGGGGGGTCCCTGGGGGCCGAACCCACCCTCAGGGATCAGGCTGATGCGCATTTTGTGAATGAGGAGGGTGGCCCCAACAACTCTGAGGGGTCAAACCTTTTGGGCTTGATGGGATAAATTGAGTGGTCGCTAGCTCCCAGACTATGAGGAGGACGTTGTCGTTGTCGCGAAAGTGAACACGAAGGATCGCATATTTAAGAACAAGAAGAGATGAAGACAAAAAAGAGAAGAAAGCAAAGCACTTTGGAGCTATCTGTCTGGAGCCCCTTGCAGGATAGAATATCTGACTTTGGTATTTTGGATATCCGATGGGTACTACTTCCATTGCAAAAGAAATTAGCCGTGACCCTTTTCGGCAAAATGAAACCAATATGTGTGTGTGTGTGTGTGTGTGTGTGTGTGTGTGTGTGTGTGTGTAGGGGGCACTTTGGGGCTACTGTCTGGGGCCCCGTACAGGATAAAATAACTGGCTTTAGTGCTTTGGATATCTCTGATGAGTACTACTTCCGATTGCAAAAGAAAGTAACCGTGACCCTTTTCAGCTGAATAAAATCAATGTGTGTGTGTGTGTGTGGGGGGGGGGGGGGGGAGGGGGTAAGGGGGCAATTTGGGGCTACTGTCTGGGGCCCCCGTGCAGGATAGAATAACTGGCTTTGGTATTTTGGATTTCTCTGATGGGTACTACTTCCATTGCAAAAGAAATTAGCCGTGACCCTTTTCAGCTAAATGAAACTAGTGTGTGTGTGTGTGTGTGTGTGTGTGTGTGTGTGTGTAGGGGGGGGGGGGCGCTCCTTTGGGGCTACTGTCTGGGGCCCCGCACAGAATGAAATAGCTGGCTTTGGTGTTTTGGATATCTCTGATTAGTACTTCTTCCATTGCAAAAGAAATTAGCCGTTACTCTTATCAGCTGAATAAAATCGCTGTGTGTGTGTGTGTGTGTGTGTGTGTGTGTTTGTACGTATATAGGGCCTATAGGGGGTGGGGCACTTTGTTGCTACTGTCTGGGGCCCCGTGCAGGATAAAATAGCTGGCTTTGGTGTTTTGGATATCTCTGATTGGTACTCCTTCCATTGCAAAGGAAATTAGCCGTTACTCTTATCAGCTGAATAAAGTCAATGTGTGTGTGTGTGTTTGTACGTATAAAGGACCTATAGGGGGTGGGGCACTTTGGGGCTACTGTCTGGGGCCCCGTGAAGGATAAAATAGCTGGCTTTGGTGTTTTGGATATCTCTGATTGGTACTCCTTCCATTGCAAAGGAAATTAGCCGTTACTCTTATCAGCTGAATAAAGTCAATGTGTGTGTGTGTGTGTTTGTACGTATATAGGGCCAATAGGGGGTGGGGCACTTTGGGGCTACTGTCTGGGGCCCCGTGAAGGATAAAATAGCTGGCTTTGGTGTTTTGGATATCTCTGATTGGTACTCCTTCCATTGCAAAGGAAATTAGCCCTTACTCTTATCAGCTGAATAAAGTCAATGTGTGTGTGTGTGTGTTTGTACGTATATAGGGCCTATAGGGGGTGGGGCACTTTGGGGCTACTGTCTGAGGCCCCGTGCAGGATAAATAGCTGGCTTTGGTGTTCTGGATATCTCTGATTGGTACTTCTTCCATTGCAAAAGAAATTAGCCGTTACTCTTATCAGCTGAATAAAGTCAATGTGTGTGTGTGTGTGTGTGTGTGTGTGTGTGTGTCTGTACGTAGGGCCTATGGGGGTGGGGCACTTTGGGGCTGCTGTCTGGGGCCCCGTACAGGATAAAATAGCTGGCATTGGTGTTTTGGATATCTCTGATGGGAACTACTTCCATTGCAAAAGAAATTAGCCGTGACCCTTTTTTAGCTGAATAACACCATATTTGTGGGGCCCTTTGGGGCTACTGTCTGGGGCCCCGTACAGAATAAAATAGCTGGCATTGCTGTTTTTATGATAAGTAGACCCAAAGGAACAATATCCACCAACTTTTGTTTTTGACTCCCTTCGGCTGAATAAATCAATTTTTCGGGGCCTCTTTTTGTGGCCCCTAGTCTTACGGTACAGGATGTGACTTGTCAGCAATTCATTTTATTGACCCTTGGCCACATCCTTATATGATTAGACCATCAAAAAGTGTGACCCTTCTCAGCTGAATAAATCCTCCGGGCCTCCGGTCTAACAGGGAAATTCTATTTTCCCTGAAAGACAATATGTATTATACCCAGGAGAGTAGACTATAATTCCTTTGGGTTCTGCAATGTATTTTGACTGACATTGGCGCTCAGCCAATGAAACTTTGATATTGAAGAGTGGCAACTGTCATGCCACGCCCAATTCCACGCCTCTATTCGGAGGTTTCTTACTAGACGTATTTTTAGTCAACTTGACTTCCACATCGTCGCGCCCTCTATTGACTGCCAATCAAGGACTGATTCAGGCTAAAAATACGTCGCCCGCTAGACTAAAGCCCTGGTCACGACTCGCCGTGCGTGCTTTTCGTCCGTACGTTCTTGGCGGAGGCCACGGCATTCACGTTTTTTTCTAAAAACGTGGGGAGGAAGTGACTAGCGCAGGGAGGAAGTACGTCAACGCACGACACTCGCACGGTTGCGCAGGGTGTAAGTACGTGGCCCGCACGCCACGCCTGGCCATGAGGGGTTACGTGCATCGTACGTTGTGCACGTGGTAAGTGAGTTGTACGTGCTTACAACTTACAATCTGCGTGCGATTGCCACGTTCTCTTGCGGAGGCTGTAATTACACGTGCTGCTCACGTACGGTATCCCTACTCTGTCGCATGTTGTAAGTGCGTGCAAGTGCGATGATTTTTTCCCCGTCAGATGCTAGTGGTAGGCCTAATTATAGGACCATCTTCCGAGGTTCTTCAGATGTATAATCATACGTCTTCTCCATACGTGTAAATGGTATAGTTTAACCTTCTGTGTGTCATATTCATTTCATGTCTATTGGTTTTCTTATTTTGTTGAAAGAAAATAAGAATGAAATAAATGAACTAAAAGAAATATGTGAAATGTGTGTTTATTTGACTCACTGAGAGAGAAAGGGTTAATAGGCTATAATTATCAGGTACAGGACATTGGTTACATCACGTATAAAATGGCATTGTATTACCTGATGTAGGCTAATAGGCTACTGTCAATATCAGGTATACAATGACATTGTATAACATTATTTTGGTTGAAACATCCTAACACATTGGCACTGGAGGTGGATACATATGATTTGCTGTTAAGTTTACCATCTTTATACCCAGTTTCAGAGGTGGTGGCATTTCAGCCATGGAGGCATTTTTGAGCTAGATTTATCAGCATATTACTAGAACAATGAATGTAGGCCTATATGGTTTTACAGTTTTATCCGAGTTTAAAGATGTCGCGTTTGCAATTAAGGCCCTATATAAGGCAATACTGTCACAGAAATTTTTTCCTTGCTTAATTTCAAAATAAACACATTCTCAATTTCAGAGAATGGTACTGATTTTATCACTGTTCTGCATACACAATGATGGTCAATGCCTTTTAACCACGCTTGTGCAGCTCTTAAATGTAAGAATTTTTCAAAACTCCAAAAACCTGGTCACTTCATGTACTGACCACTTAGAGCTCAAGATTTCTCAATGATTTGCTTCTTCAAGCAGTTTTTTTTTTTTTTTACGGTGTCTTATGTGCCCTTTCTAATGATATAACAATCATTTTTTTTTTCTGTGTATGCGATTTGTTTGATCCCATAATCCTTACAGGGCATTTCTCACCGTTATGTGAAAAAGAACAGTATGAATATATAATTGCCAACATCAGGACATCTTGGAGACGAAATGATGATACTCTTCCGTCGACTCGGCTCGTGTACATTGCAGAAATCGCTGCGCATATCTTGCGTTTTAAGTGCGGAGCAGGTGCTTATTCGGCAAGTTCGGTACGGTCTGAGTGCTCTATTAAACAGTTGAACTCAGGGAAGTGTCGAATAAGCACGGGCTGCGCACTTATTACGTGCTCAACACGTACGTGCTACGTGCGCCATCCGTCGAGCAAGTGACGGTGAGAAAATTTAAAAAGACGCACGGAGTCAGTGCGTTGTACGCACGTTCGCTGTAGAGGGCACGTACGTTGCTCGCACTTAGGGCAAATCCGTAGCCCGAACGCAGCGAAAGTTCCTTGTGTCCTAAAAGTGCTACGGCGTGTCTGCGTGCTCCAAAATCCGCACTGAGGCGGTACTTACTACATACGGATCCCCAAATTTTGCCCACGTTTTTGCAAGTAGACAGCACGCACTTGCAAGTACGGCGAGTTGTGACCACGGCTTAAGGGAAAACGAGCGCAAGCCGCGGTGAGCAAAATACACCGTGTGTGTTTGAACACACGCATGTCGAAGCGGTTTTGTCGGTTCCCATAGACTTTACACGTGAAGGCGATTCGCTTGGCACTGAGCCAAGTTCGGCGAGCTCGCTCGGTCCTCCCGTTTTATCCTCTATTAGTCCATGGGCCAGGCCAGATATTGGTACCATCTGAGGTGGCAATACCTTTTTGGTGTCATTTTGTTTGTCGGGCATAGATATGCTTATCAAGCTATGATAGCATTTCCAAATGAGTAGCTTAGTCATAGTAAATGAATTTTAAACCAATTTGGTTTCGTTGTTATATCCCTGTACTTCTGAATGGAGACCAACCGCTATGCAAAGAAGAGCACTGTCTTCTGTATGTTCACAGGTGTTCTGTTGTAAACGCGGTGCGCTTAGTCTTTATTCAAGGCAGCGAAGGGAATATCCAAAGCTTATGATACAGTGTATATCCCTTTATCTAAAAACAATAGCAACAAAAAAGCAATTTCTCGTGAATTTAAGCGTCTTTTTCAATTATTTATCATTTTCCGGTGAAAACGCTACGTTGAAAACGGTAATACCACGCCAATGTCGCTTTATTTCCATCCAACAATGAAAGATCATGCAAAAACAATGTACCGGTACACTACAATACATTATAATTAATAATGTTGTAAATGAACAGAGTGATTTTTGTTTAAAACTGATGTATTTGTTGAGAGGGTGGTATAAAAACGGTATAGATAATCCCTTTTATTAGGAACTTTAGATATGATAACGGTACATTGTTCTAGATAAAGACTAAGCGCACCGCGTGACAGTTGTGGACATCATAACCCTTTGGATATTCCCTTCGCTGCCTTGAATAAAGACTAAGCGCACCGCGTTTACAACAGAACACCTGTGGACATACAGAAGGCAGTGCTCGTATTTGTATAGCGGTTAGTTTCGATTCAGAAGTATAGGGATATAAAAACGAGACCAAATTGGTTAAAAATTCATTTATTATGACTAAGCTACTCATATGGAAATGCTATCATAGCTTGATAAGCGTATCTATGTCCGACAAACAAAATGACACCAAAAAGGTTTTGCCACCTCGGGTGGTACCAACAACCCATTTTTCGGCTCTTGGCCCATGGACTATATAGGGTATTTCGGCGTTATCCTTCACAGGGTATTTGTTTGACCTGACAATAGCGTCTGAATTTAAATGTGTCGAAATATGTGTCGTATGACACAAAAATGTGTTTACTTGAAAATGAGAATTAAATTTCAACTCCAGAAGATGACATGATAGGATACTTGTACGTACATTAGAACTTACTCCTAATTTGTTTGATTTGTCCTGTCTTTGGCTTCTCGCATAGATAAATCTGCAAGAAATGAAAAACGTAATGGGCTTAATTTTGCAAGGTGGCGGCGCAGACGACCGCTTCTGGGTGAAGTCATTTAAGATAGAGTATGGATTAGGTGATGTATTCGTACACGTGCTGGATATGCATCAACCATTTACGACACCGGAGGTAAGTTTCCTTCATGAAAAGACCTAGTTGTAGTTATTCATTTAAATTTGTGTGCCTTTCATCACCAATCAACAAACAATAGCAATGTTAATTTAAAAAAATAATACAAACTCTTCAAAGGCACATGCTGCAAGCTTTTGTTGTGTGTAGAAGTTGCACTATCGAATTGCTTTTGCCTCACCAATCATTGCTTCAGAAAAGCCAAAAAAAAAAAAAATCCTCCTAACAGAGTGTAAGCAAATGAAATTTCAAAATGTTATCTTCGCTATTCTCTACCTATTGTATTAAAGGTAACCATTATTTGCATTGTTAAAGTAGTATTAAAGTAGTATGTAATATCAAAGTAGTAAAGTTTTATTTTGAAAAGAAATGAAGAACAAATCTTTACTTCATTATTGTTTTTTTGTACTTGAAGACTTTGAAAGACGTATGAGTTTAAAACATTTTATTTCTCTTTTTTCTTCTCAAGTCAGGTATTATTGATGCAGATTGGTTACTGCCGATTGTTTATTATTGCCTCTTGGTGCCAATCTCCGTTTTCCGCACAAGCTGTGACAGTGGCCAGACATTACGGTTATTATGGTGTTGTTGCAGTTTGCTTCTGATGCTGTTTTTTGTTTTGTTTTCATGTTCCTCCTGCCATTAAGGTATTTACAGGGAACTCAAATTATTATTGTGCAAGGATCGTCCACTTTTCTGACCCAGTCACGACGGATCGCCTTCGGATTAGGCCTGCGCAAGAAACTCAAAGCGCTCTACGCCTTGAAATTCTGGGAAGCAGCTTGTATGGTAGGCTTTATGGTGCACGTATATAGCACTCACGTAGGCAAAATAAAAAGATAATGCTAGATCATTTTTCCAGTCCTAATCATCATCTAAAGTTAATTTGAAATTAATGTATCATATATACATACATGTGTATATATATATATATATATATATACATATGACCCTGCACAACAAAACCAAAAAAAAAAAAAAAAAAAAGCCAGACATGGACTTTCAGTTAAGGGCAGATTCTGAAAAAGCAGACTCTAAGCTTTAAAATGATGTATAGATAAATTCAAATGGACTCCATTAACCTACCTAAATACTGGAAAGAAAGCACACACTTTGGAAAAGTATGAACTGAGAAAAGAGGCTCTTAAGTACACGGTCTATTCAAGCGCTTAACTTTTATACCAAGCCATGCTACAGTGTAGCTGTGCCATGAAAGGGACAAAACACAGGATGTACACCACTGGAACAACAACAATGAAGGGATTATCAAATTTTATATTATTTTTTATCAGCACATTCTGCCCATGATTAATGCTAACTTTCAAAGCAGTAGCGTCATCCTTTAAAAAGTTACTAGACTTGAAAGTGAAGAGGGTGCATTGGATTTCATGACATGAAAAGCGGCCTCTAAGTCACAACTGATCATTTTGCTCTTCCCCCAAAAGAAAAAAAAAAAAAACTGCTAAAAACACATTTTCCCATTCATGTTAAGATACCAAACTGGAGAATAATGTAGGAGGATAGCTCTTTCAGAAAATAGGAAAAACTCAAGGGGTGACCCTTCATCATAAACCAACAGAAGTTCACCAGACATGGATTTTGAGTTAAAGGGTGTGTACAGTTCTGGTCGAGGTGAGGATTTAGCTTTTAATGTTTTGCGAGATATTCAGAAACCACTCTATGAAATATCAAGAGCATGCAATCCTAAGGGGTATCAAAAGTTTATTTGATGAAAATCGGTTTTGAAGTGGCCGAGATATCCAAAAACAAGGTGAAACAAAGAGATCCTAATAAAGTTGTGGCCTGTAGTGTTTTATTATTTTCACTTTTTTTTTTAGATTTCTCAGCCATTTAAAAACCAATTTTCATCGTCGTTGAGTCCTTCTTAAAATCACATGCTCTTTCATATTTCATAAGAGGTTTCTCATTATCTCACTTAGGAATGTAAACAACATGAATCCCAACCTCAGCCTGTACTGCACAGCCCCTTTAAGGGTAAATTCTGCAAGAGCAGACTTTAAACTTTAAACTTTAAAGACGCTTAATCGCTGCAGGCGATTTGCAGCTCAGTAGAAAAGCACGACACGCTGCTCCTCCCGTTACCGTACCCCCGTACGTACCGAATGCCGGACACGACCCTACGCAACGCACCAGCGAACACCCAACTAGACTACAAGAGCCGTGAGAGCCGTCCACACTAATTTCAACATGGACGCCCGAATACCTACTGGATGGGGCCGAATGGGTGCACGCACAAAACAGCATAACAGACATGCACATGAAAATCTCTCCTACGGGCTCTGGTCATGGCAAAACTGAGAGAACTGTGTGTGTACGTACATGTACGTACCTGGCTCCAGTCACTGTTTATTTGCACTGTGTGCCAATTTCAGCAATCTGAGCAATAATCATTTTAAAATTTCTGGAAATATCCTGCAACAGTATCATAGATTATTCATATATTACGTTATTGAATATTAAGTTTTATGAATATGCCCTTACAAAAAAGTCCTGTGGTACTCCTGTGGTAATTACCACAGGACGGTACCACAGGACAGTACCACAGGAAAGTACCACAGGACAGTACCACAGGAATTCCTGTGGTATTTTGGGACGTACCACAGGGCAGTACCACAGCAAAGTACCACAGGACCGGTACCACAGAACAGTACGACAGGACCGGTACCACAGAACAGTACGACAGGACAGTACCACAGGAATTCCTGTGGTACTTTGGGACGTACCACAGGGCAGTTATACCACAGGGCAGTACCACAGGACTAGTACCACAGAACAGTACCACAGGAACTGTCCTGTGGTATTTAGGGACAGTACCACAGGACAGTACCACAGGTAGATCATTACCACACAGCATTACCACAGGGCAGTACCACACAGCATTTCCATGGTACCACAGGAGAGTACCACACAGGATAGATCGAAAAAAAAATCTGGGAGAATTTTAGCATCAATCAAGGCATATTCCTGATTGGTGAGTGATGGGTTTCAGGACAAACATGGCCCTACTTGATAACCTGTCCTAATCCTAAACCTCAAACGAGAGTCTAATGGCCAAGTGCCAATCTAGTCATATAATAGATCTATATAATCATATCCTTGTCCTAGGTAGCCATCAACTGTATCAGTACATATATATATATATGGCCGTATATCCGTAAAGCATTAAGGCGTGGTTACTAACTAGATTATACTTTATTATCAAGATATGAAATTACACTCTCATAACAATATCTATGATATTGGGAATAACATAACATAATTAGACAATCTTTCATAAAGTTCAAAGTAAGTCCCATCATTAATACTTTGACTGTTTAAAGGGAAAGGCTAGTAACTGATCAGTGGGAATCAGTGGAAATGCTGGGAGATGATTGTTCCAATCCTTATGGGATTCATTCAAGAGTTCATTGTATATCTAATGTTGTGTGAAAATGATTTGCTTCAGAATGGTCTCATATTCAAGTAATGTGCAGTTTAATGCTTCCAGGTTAGCGTCCCTGGTCAGTGACGGGGCATTAATCTGCACATTACTTGAATATGAGACCGTTCTGAAGCAAATCATTTTCACACAACAATAGATATACAATGGACTCTTGAATGAATCCCATAAGGATTGGAACAATCATCTCCCAGCATTTCCACTGATTCCCACTGATCAGTTACTAGCCTTCCCCTTTAAGTCATTTATGTATTTTCTAAAATCTAGAGTGCTTTTTATGAATATTCATGAGCTATGTAAAAAACTGTACCACAGGAGTACCACAGGAGTACCACAGGAGTACCACGGAAGTCCTTATGAAATTTCTCATGCTTTACATCAGCACTTTCACTAATAGGTAATACTGTAGGAGTATAGGACAGGTTAAGTAATGGCAAATCAATTGCTATAATTCACAGCATAACTCATCTATCAATTAATTGAGGAATGTTAATATGTGCTTTTTTATATTTTTGTTATTTCAGTTGGTTTTGCTTTACAATTTTCCTGTGTGGTACTCCTGTGTGGTACTGCTGTTTGATATTCTCCTGATGTGATAGTCCTCTGGTATAAGATGTTAAGAGAAAAAAAGAATATCCTTTGGTATTTTTTCTGTGGTACTTCCTATTGTATATGTGTGGTATTGTTGTGTGGTATTGCTATGGGGCACGACTACGTGATACTACGCATTTAATTTGCTGTGTGGTACTTCTGTGTGGAACAGTACCTTATGATCTTCCTGTGGAATTTTGGGACACATACCACAGGAATATCACAGGATTAGTTCCTGTGGTACTGTCCTGTGGTAATGTCCCAAAATGCCACAGGACAGTTCCTGTAGTAATGTCCTGTGGTAATGTCCTGAGGTACGCCCCGGTTTAAAGATAACATAAAGTTTTGGCACCTCAAAAGTTCCCCTGAATTTCCTTGTCTTAGTTTGTGTTTCAGGTTAAAGTAACTTTCATATAACTATCACTGTGAGACTTACTCGCCCCAAAGTGCTCTCATGTCTTAGTAATCATACGATGATGGTTTCGTACCAGAGCCGCCGCCGTTCGACGGCGCGGCGAGGTAGTACACGTATTGTACGAAACCAGCAGCGTGCAGCCCCATACAAAACACGTGTACGCATAGCTAACTGCGACCAGCAGCCCCATATACGCACAGCGTAATGGGGCTTCGCATTGTAGCGTTCAGGATCATAACAGATTTAGTATCGCGGGTAAATATCAATTTAAAATCCAAAAATTTCTTCAATTTGAAGACTTACAAATTAAGTTGAAGTGTTGAAAACAGGCTTCGGGCAACGTTTGGTTCTGCCAATAGTCCCTTTCTGTTCGAATTGATGACTGAATGTGACTCGGTCGAGAGGACCTTGGGAGAGCTACATACACTGAATACTACGGCCAGCGCATGCGCACACATCACAAGCGCACAAATTTCAAATCCATGAACGGATAAGATGTTTGTGTTGGCATGCAGTTTGTATTCAGTACCTTATATGTAGCTCTCCCAAGGTCCTCTCGACCGAGTCACATTCAGTCATCAGTTCGAACAGAAAGGGACTATTGGCAGAACCAAACGTTGCCCTACTTAATTGGTAAGTCTTTAAATTGAAGAAATTGTTGGATTTTAAGTTGATATTTACCCGCGATACTAAATCTGTTATGATCCTGAATGCTACAATGCGAAGCCCCATTAGGCTATGCGTATGGGGCTGCTGGTCGCAGTTAGCTATGCGTACACGTGTTTTGTATGGGGCTGCACGCTGCTGGTTTCGTACAGTACGTGTACTACCTCGCCGCGCCGTCGAACGGCGGCGGCTCTGGTACGAAACCATTATCGCATGATTACTAAGACATGAGAGCACTTTGGGGCGAGTAAGTCTCACAGTGTTAGTAATACCATGCGTATTGGGCTGCTGGTCGCAATTAATTGCATGATTACTGAGACATGAGAGCACTTTGGGGCTAGTAAGTCTCACAGTGTCAGTTATATGAAAGGTACTTTAACCTGAAACACAACAATTCAGAGAAACTTTTGAGGTACCAAAACTTTATAATTTTTATTAATGTATTATCTTTAATGAAGAAATATTAAAACTCTAAGCTTCATATATATAGCAAGTTGCAATGCATATTGCGCAGGTTGTTTTGATCACTGCATGCTGTGCAATGATCTGCTGCATATCCCATGTCAGCTGTGATACGTTCGGCCGGATCGTAACATACAACGTCGATATAAAGTCATCGGTATGTCAGTATCAATGTGTGTGGTGTGCGTGTACTGTTTGCAATACAAATTAAGTACTGTTTCAGTTCGGCTTAGCCTTTGGTTTAGGAATGAAACTTCACAATGGAGATCAAACAGCCGTCCAACTCGAAAGACTGCAAACGTATTTACTTGTATGACGCTATTGCAGGGCCCCGTTTTACCACGGCCACAGGTACACTGTGCAGTGCAACTGTGGCCGTTGGCCCTGCACGGGCACAGCCGCGACGCCTGAGCAAGTATAGCGCCTACTAGTGTACAAATGATGCCCTCCAGTGCGCTACGTCTCCACTAACGCCACGAAATAATCCTGTGCATCATTTGTTTTATAAAATGGGTCGAAAACTAACAGCATTTTTCACGTACCTTTGTGGGTCAATACCAGTCAGCTACATGTAGCACTCGTCCATGTTCGTCCCAAACATTTACGCACGTCGCACTCGGAAATCCCGCACGTATAAGTACTGTACTCTATAAAAAAAATCGAGTGAAAATATCCACTCTTAAAAGAGTGAATACAAAAAAGAGTGAATTTCGAGTGAAATTGGAGTGAATTTGAGTGAAAATGTTCATTTTCACTCATTTTGGAGTGACGTCAGGGATCACTTCAAAATCTTCGAGTGATCCCTGACGTCACTCCAAAATGAGTGAAAATGTGCATTTTCACTCAAATTCACTCCACTTTCACTCGAAATTCACTCTTTTTTGTGTTCACTCTTTTTAGAGTGAACATTTTCACTCGATTTTTTTTAGAGAGTACGTATAAGAGTATACGTACGCAACACATGTTATGCACACAAGAAAGGCCGGCCGGCAGCCCGAACTAGAAGTTGTTTACAGGATTGACAGCGCGTATAGTAGCGCGCGACGCCCTTGTAACGACTGATTGAGTGCGCACTGCTAGTGTAAATATTGTGACGTCAGGCCGAGCAATGTTAGTGAGAAATTGATGCACGCACACGTGACTCATTCCAGCTCTTCCAATTGGCTACATTCTTGAACCCATTTTATAATACATGATACAAGGTTTCCTACCCAATCGTCCATGTTCAAAATAGACAGCTCTGCGGTCATGTCCGCAACCCATAACGATGTGTCATTTTCCATGATGGCCATCCTCACATTTACCTGCACACATGTATCTATTGTCAACTGATTGTGGTCTGTACTCTAGTCTGATCTGATCTGACGAGTATAGTTGACGGCAGGCGCGCCGGAAGCAGTTTTGGATTGGGGGGGCAAACACTGGAGGGGGCTCAAGATTAGACCACGCGTATGTTACACAATACACACATACACACACACACACGCACGTCATATATTTTATATATATATATATATATATATGTATATATGTATATATGTATATATATATATATATATATATATGTATGTATATATATATATATATATATATATATATATGTATATATATATGTATATATATATGTAAAGTGGATTACGGTGGGTCGAAACATGGGGGGAACCATCAAGTAATTTTGACGGTCTGTATGCTTGTGCGTGCGTGCGTGAGCAATAATGGGACTACAATACATTACGGAATGTGATACTATATTCAACAACGCAGTCATTGAGGAACATTGTAAGTTTTCCTTACATGGATTATGGAATGACGGTGTGAAACGATCGACAAATTATATACTGTCAGCAACATAAGGTGAATGGCATAACAATAAAATGCGAGCGAGCGAAGCGAGCGAGCTTGAAAATTTTGATATTCTACAGTTCCAAAACTGGAGATTTAATAGTAGCTATATATTTCGCTTTGGAAATAAATGGGGGCGCATCGGGCGCAACTGCTGGCAATTATTTGCAGCAACATTAGGAGAAAGGCATAACGATTCAATACGAGCGAGCGAAGCGAGCAAGCTTGAAAATGTTGACATTCTACAGTCCCAAAACTGGGGTTTGTAGCTATATCTTTCACTTTGGAAATTAATGGGGCGATGCATCGGGCGCAACTGCTGGCAATTACTGGCAGCAACATTAGGAGAATGACATAAGGATTCAATGCGAGCGAGCAAAGTGAGCGAGCTTGAGAATTTTGACATTTTACAGTCCCAAAGCTCCGGTCTTTCGCTTTGGAAATTAAGGGGGTGGGGGCATCGGGCGCAGCTGCTGGCATTTACTGGCAGTAACGTTAGGAGAGTGGCATAACGATTCAATGCGAGCGAGCGAAGCGAGCGAGCTTGAAAATTTTGACATTTTACAGTCCCAAAACTCCCGTTTGTAGCTATATCTTTCGCTTTGGAAATTAAGGGGGGGGGGCATCGGGCGCAACTGCTGGCAATTACTGGCAGCAACGTTAGGAGAGTGGCATAACGATTCAATGCGAGCGAGCGAAGCGAGCGAGCTTGAAAATTTTGACATGTTACAGTCCAAAAACTCCCGTTTGTAACTATACCTTTTGCTTTGGAAATTAAGGGGGGGGGGGGCATCGGGCGCAACTGCTGGCAATTACTGGCAGCAACATTAGGAGAGTGGCATAACGATTCAATACGAGCGAGCGAAGCGAGCGAGCTTGAAAATTTTGACATTTTACAGTCCCAAAACTCCCGTTTGTAGCTATAGTTATCTTTCGCTTTGGAAATTAAGGGGTGGGGGCATCGGGCGCAACTACTGGCAATTACTGTCAGCAACATTAGGAGAATGGCATAACGATTCAATGCGAGCGAGCGAAGCGAGCGAGCTTGAAAATTTTGACATTCTAGAGTCGCAACAACTGCCGTCGTAGCTAAGTTTTTCGCTTTAGAAATTAAGGGGGAGGCGCACCGGGCTCAACATTACTGCTGGATGCGAGCGAGCGAAGCGAGCGAGCTTGAAAATTTTGACATTTTACAGTCCAAAAGCTGCCGTTTGTAGCCATATTTTTTCCCTTTTATTCATATATATACATATTTATTTTATTTTCTTTGTTTATTCATTTATTTTCATTATTATTATCATTATTTTTTTTTCGGGGGGGGGGGGGCTTTTTGGGGGGGCAAAAATGCGTTTTGCCCCCCCACTTTTTGGATTGGGGGGGCGGCCGCCCCCCCTGCCCCCCCACTTCCGGCGCCTATGGTTGACGGAGTGACGACGATCGACGATGCGATGATGAGAGGAGGCTACTATACAAGGTGCGTATACGTATGTAAAGACAGCTCAGGCGCTATAACTGCGGCCGGCCGGCGATATTGCGATCGCTACCGTATACCATGCATGCAATTCACTAACTATACACAGCCCAGTCGCTGTACGTAGGTACGTCGCGACAGGGCTGTACTCGCGGGACCACCAACCACGAAGAGAGCTCAGTAATCGGATTACGATCGCTTTCAATTTTGATACGTAAGATCATTTTTGTCACCTCAAACTCATCTTATACAATCTTCAATAATAAGACTCGATATCTATGCTATCAGTATTCAAATTTACATTATGAAACTTACCGAAATTGATGATTATATCCAGCATGTCCAAACGGTACATTGTCTTTCACGCCAGGCCAATTTGAATACACATACGTATACGTGATGTGAATGCCCCATAGAGCTGTATGCTATCGACCGTGCTGCTACACTCAAGCACCGCACGCACGCATAATGGATCTCTCCGCAGCTAGCAGACGACGTTAGGCAGTAGGCCCTACGCAATACGTTATAGGTTCTGTAATACAGTACGTTCTCACCGCATACGCCGCGCTCGCTTTGGAGCATGAAGGCGCCATTTTGAATTCTGCAACGATAAATGGTAAAACGCCAGCCGGACGGTCAAATTGCGCCAGAAATTGTATTTTTTTTTTTTTTGTTCCACGGACTTATCGCAAGGGCTCTCTATGAACCCGGTGCGGTGAACAATTCTTCTGTAATACAAGCATGCATTTAGCGTGAGTAAGATATTCTTTGTAGAATAAAAATATAAATTTTCATAAGTTTTTTTTTTTTTAGTTGTGTTGAGGTTCCTCACTTTGAAGCTATATGCCTCGCTTGTCGGACGCTGTATCCGCACGGCGTAATTACAGCGTCTGGTCGGGCTAGCAATTCACATGTACAATACGTACACATCTCAGCTGAGCTCAGCGCTCAGGCGAGGAATCGAGATACTATAGCGCGATACATTGCAGCAGGGATATCTTGCGCACACACACATTTCGCTTCGTATATAGTATTAACTTCGGAAGCGAGTTTACGTGGCGCCACCCGCGGCTGAAATATGTCCATGTACCCTCCCGACTGAGTGTCTTTAAAATGATGTGTGACCAAATACCAATGGACTCTCTTAGCATATCTGAAAATATTGGAAGAAGGCACGCCCTGTGGTGTGTACCTATGGGACAAAAGGTTGCGAAGCATGGGTCAATGAAAATATATCTTATAAAGTCGTTCTTGCTGTGCAATAAATGGACAAAGTACACACACACAAACGGGTTGTTAAACACCATAGCAACAACAATGAAGAAATTATCAGATTAGGCTTACGAAGTATTCTCTACTTACACAATTTTTGTCCTCGACTGATAACAACTTTGAAAGCGGTAATTCCATGCACAATCAACAAAACGGCAGTACACAATCTGGGATTAATCAACCCTAATCCTTTGTAATCCTGTCCTAACCTGTTCCTAATGTCCTAGCAACTGTACCTACTATGTATTATATCCGATCCCCCGCTGATGCATTTGTATGACATTCTTCTATATACCGACAACAATGTAAGGCGTGAAAACATGCGTGGGTTACTAAGATTATATTGCACATACCTCAAATAGGCATATTACAATATGAAAATACCTCTTCATAACACAATTTGAAATTAGAATAACTTTTGAAAGAAGGATAATGCTAATACTTTGAAAGTAGGTATAAATCATGGACTGACCCGTTCCTCCATCAATTCTTGAAGCCCCTCTTATGCCCCAAAACGACATCTTTTTTTTTTTTTACAGATCGAAAGCGAAAGAGCAGATTGGTAATCCACTTGTGTGAAAGCTGTCAAGCGGTATACACATTATATATTCTTTTCACTGCTAACTCTATGTGCTATCGAACAGTGGACATATCGAAGGGGCGCAAGGTATGAATAAATCGTGCGCCAATGGGCTCACAATGTATTTTCCTTTACACAAAAGCTGCACTTTCAAAGGGTCAGCGAAAAACAAAATGCACTGAGCTCAGCCTTGATTGCTATCTACATAATCACACGAGTTCTATGGCAAAATAAGTGCACACTACACCGGATAAAAAAAAAGAAAACAATTAATGTACAGCTAACGTTTGGACGTCCTTTTGAGGAAGGTTTTTGACGTATTGAAAGCATCTTAAATGGACGATATAATTTTTTTTTCACGTTGGAAAAACAAAGAAAATACCTTTCACATTTTTTAAGGACCCGCAGAAAACCTTTTGGACGTTTTACACGTGAGAAAACCTGTTGAAAATATTCAAATCGTTCTGTGGAGACGCTCTGCGGACGTCCAGAAAACCTTTTAAATTCGGCTAGAACGTCTAAAAAATTTTAAGCAACAGCTATGAAGACTTTTTCCCCCCACAACGTTTAGAGAACTTTTCATAATTGTCTAGAACGTCCAGAAAAATCTTTGCAGAGCGTGTAATGTGTATTTTTATTCGGCATTAGAAAAAATAAAATGGTTCACAGTGACAATCTGGGATTAATGTACCTTCATCCTCATCCATGTTACCGTGTATCACAAAACAAACAAAAAGTCGCACCAGTTGATAACACCCTCATGGTTGACCTTTTGAAATCTTTAGTGTGTCACCTATGTCAGGCTTGAGTTTTTCATATTAGCTATCTTTCTTCTACAATATTCTTTAGTTTGGGATCATAACACGAATGAGAAAGTGTGTTTTCAGCAGTTTTTCTACAACCATTTTTTTTTTTTTTGGGGGGGGGGGTATAGAACGATCTGGTATGTATTAGAGGCCCCTTTCATTTCTTGAAATCATTTATCCACTCTTCCCTTTCAAGCCTAACAACTTTGGAAGGATAATGGTGCTGCTTTGTAAGTTGCCACTAATCATGGACAGTATGTGTTGATAGATCATGCTCAATTTCAGCTTAAGCTGATAATGCCTTCATTGTTGTTGCTCCAGTGCTCCAGTGACATCCTGTGTTTTGTCCCTTTCATCGCACAGCTAGCGCGGCTCGGTCAAAGATTAAGCGCTTGAATAGACCTTGTACTTCTGAGCCTCTTTTCTCAGTTCACACTTTTCCAGAGTGTGTGCTTTCTTTCCAGTATTTAGGTAGGCTAGGAGAGTCCATTTGAATTGAGTTATACATCATTTTATAGCTTTGAGTCTGCTCTTTCAGAATCCGCCCTTAACTAAAAATCCATGTCGGGCGACTTTTTTTGTTGGTTTTGTGCTGCAGGGTCACATAATTTTATGATGTTTTCGTAATTTGCATAATTGATTAATTAAGATTGAAAATCAATTGTTTCAACAAAAAAATCTACTGACACAATATTGTACATATTTACGTGGGTGTCATGCATGCTAAATTTCGTTGCGTCGCACACCCCTCCGGTTTTAGCAAGGCCAAAAAAGCCCGGCCCGATTAGGGTTAAGGTTTCCAAACGCTCCCTAAAGTCCCTACGTTTATTTCGTGTAGCAGTCACACAAGAATGTGTCATAGGTAAACTTGCGATACTCAGGTGAGCGCAAAACAACAACGTTTCTTGTTTGGCGGAAAGTTACCTATTTTTGTTTTGATTTAAAAAAGAAAATGTCAAAAAATGGTAGTTTGTGAAAGAAAATTCCTATAGAAAAAAAAATACGATTTTGCTAATTTTTATCGAGGAAATACAAAGAAATTTTTCCCATCCCTTGGCTAAATTGTGCTCCTTTCTACCCATGACAACCCTTCCCAGAAATTAAATATTACATTTTTAGTACGTGCCAAGCGATCCGGTCCATTGGTTGGGATCTTCCCGCCACTTGCTTCTATCATAGGACTTGAGGTTCGAAGGGTTATCTGCATCCGTTGAAGTCCAACGATTGTCTTGTTGTCCCTCACCTACCCCCCCCCCCCTCACACACACACACATACACACCTTTCCACCCCGTTGGACAAAAAAAAAAACCCAAACAAACATTCACGGAAAAATAGGCCTACCAAAAACACTTTTGAGATTACCCGAAAAAACGACGGAGAGCTGGTGTATAGAGACCCTTTTTAGAATACCTGAACCCGATCTGACGGCAAAGTTTCCATGACCAAAATTATGACGTCACGAAATAAGGGCTGCCAACATTGACTAACAGGTGAGAGTGATATATTGCAAGGGAGATGCGCGACCGAGCAGGTGGGGGGGGGGGGGGGCGTGGGAGGAGGATGTCTTCCCTCCCACGGTAGGGAGTTTTTGCTTTTTATGTTTTAAAATGAAGCCAATTGGGGCATATTAATGTGACCATTCCGGTATATAAAATGAAAATTGGTGTTAAAACCTTTGTCGGCCACTTACAAATTCTGCATGGTGTATAAGTAACTGCATAGAAAAAAAAAAACCAACAACACATTGCTGACTAGTTACACCTTCAAAGAGCACAGAGTAAGAAGTTTTTCTCTCCATTTTTAGACCAGTCACTGCATTCTTCATTGATGATAGGTGGGCCCAGAACCCATCACTGATGACATGCTCTGCCCTTCCATCTTTTTACATAAACACTTTCCAGAACTATTGATAAGTACACGTAAGTGAAATTACATTGAAAAAAAAAAACATAGTTCACTTGCTGTAATTTTCCAGAGTAATTTGAATAGTAAAAATGTTTTGCTGACCATCTACAAGTTCTCCAGAGTACATAGTAAAAAAAAAAAAAAAACACGGTTCGCTGACCATTTCAATACTAGTATTCCAGAATTTACGATACTTCCACCGCCACAGCAAGTCAATCTTCCTTAATTCTGTCTCAGCATGTAGTAAGAAAGTAGAATGTGCACTTTTCAATCAAAAGCACAGGAGTTGAAAACAAGAGTATGAATGATTACATTCCTCTTCAGCATGCCCGACAGTATATACACTGTCAACCAATAAGTCATAATTTAATCACTTTTTAGGAGTCAGTAACTTATACGGAAGTCAAGAATAGATTGGCTACAATCGAGGGAGCTTTTGCATTTTATATCTTAAAATGGGGCCATTAGGTGCAAACTAAAACTATTTTTTCAGCATACTTAAAAATTAGTATTAATATTGGAATTGGTGATCAAACTTCAGTTGCTGGCCAATTACAAGTTCACAATCGTTAATCGGTAAGTTAAAACTACATAGGAAAACAAAAACAAAATAAGTTACTGACTAGTTACGCCTTTCCAGAGTACATAACATTTCTCCTACAATAAGAAAATGTAGGTCAAATCAACAATTCATTAGTCATACATTATAGCTCAACTGATACGGCAGGTTGAGACTTTCTTGGCAAGAATGTTTTATGAGTTACGGCAGCAGATCAATCATTAGTTCCATCAAAACTGAGGGAGTTCCTGGTGTAGACCATATCTAAGTTTTGTTTGTGGAGTCCTATTCCACTGACGAGAGAATTCGGTCAGCATCAGCATTGCTGTGAGGTAGGGTATGCACCATTTGCGTGACTTTGGCACAGCCTACGCCTAGAGCATCAATTCAGATACTATTTTACAGAAAACAGAAAATAATGTCATAAAAAATACCTGAGTAAAACTGGAAACACCGCCAGAAGCAGACAATATCAGGGTCGCATCTCAATTAAGAAAAAAAGGCCTACTGCCTTCGAATACAGGAAATGTTTTCTGAGATTCATTTGTTTGGGGTTTTTCGCGAATCTTGCAAGTCAGGTGCTATTTGCGAAATCAAAGACACGCAAAAATAACGAGTCTGATCCCGATATAAATATGACGTACACGTATACAATCAAGCAATGACCGCAAATCAAATTGTTTGGTCTTTAGCGCTACGAGAGCAAAGTTAGTAGGCCTGTGATATCAATACGGCCGGGGCGTGGAAAACTAACTCGACTGCATTGTGCACGGATGCATTGAAGATCGATGCAGAGATGGGGTTTTGCACACACGGATGTATCAAAAGGTCCGTGACTTTTTTTTTTTTTTGGACCGAACGTCAGTGAGCGAAACTTTCAGAACCTATAACAGTGCAAATTGTATTTAAAACCTCATCAGAAAGAAATTTAAATGTACAGAAATTACAGATTACTCAAAATTCCAGTTTCCTACAACTTGGTTTTCAGTGTTAAGCTGTATCTAAAAAAAAAAAAAAAAAAAAAAAAAAATAGATGATATACAAGCGTAAAATTCCAAGCAAAACTTGAGCTGTTTGTTCATCATGATCACATACCGCCTTAAAATGTCTTAAAATACTGCTCTAAGCTCTATGGTTACTTTGTAAAACTGTACTTTTCGTTATTTGAGCTGAAAGTTTTAAAGAATAAAGGAAGCTTTCGAGACAAGTTATCCCTATTGGTCGGATTGTTTACGTCATGGACGTTCGCTGAAATTGTCACGGACGTTCGTTCTACCACAAAGGTCATGTTCCAGAACGGATAGCTAATCGACAGAGAGTACGTAGCCTTCTTAAACTCTTCCAAAATTTTGTGCAGTATTTTTAACGCAAATTCTTAAGATTTTGACACCCTTTCATTGCTCGGAGAGGGAGTAGGAGGTGGATTTTCAGTGAAACTATACACAATTTGCTTGGTTTTCGGTGGATTGTATAATCCAAAAACTACAGACGAGCCCCAGGCCGCTCCAAACATGGCATGCAACTCCTCGGCTACAGAGCCAGAGGTGAAATGTACCTGCCCAATCAAAGCAAGATGGTGCCCCACTCGTTTTAATCATCACGGACGTTCACGGAAGTTTGTCTAAAAATGTAAATTCGGTTCGCATTTGAAAAGGGATGAGCAAAAACTCAAAACATACATATTACCATGTGGCTAGATCTTAGTTGATTACGACTCAAAACAATATCGCCAATAATGTTCAATGGGATAAAATATCTATTAGTGAAAGGCGGACGCACGTTCGTGACGAAAACTGAGTATGATTTTGCATAAAAGAATGTTACATCCTATGTACTGCGGGAAGAAGTACAATTTTTTTTTTTTTTTTTTTTTTTTGCAGGAAATGTACTTTACATTAGGTGGAACACCAAAGTTTCGTATATATTACAGTTGGGACAACAAAGTAGAATTTGCAGCAGCGAGAACGATAAAAGCATCACGGAGGTTCGTCTGTTTAGGACATTGATATTTCAATTGTTCATCTGTAATTCTACACGTGCTCATAGAATTCTCATAATTTTGTGGTATATACCAGTGACATGTTAGATCCAAAACACGGTCAGATAATAGATACCACGTACCTTAAAAAGTCATATCATTGCTTTGAAAAACAAAAAATATTGTGAAAGTAGCATATTTACCCTATTTTTACGCTTTAAGTCCTTGTCATGTGCAAAAAATCAGTCAAAAGTAAGGTAACCCATACATTTCCTGAAAGGAAATTAACCAGGCTTTGAGATGCCATGAAGGAAACTGGTTTCTTAGATCACCCTGGTGTGTTCTAAGGGAAAGAGTGTCAGAAGGTGCGAAAATTAGCATTTGTACATCGTTCAAAATTCTCACCCAAAATGCTATCGCATGAAATTCTGACACCCCTACCAAAAGTGCTTTACCTGTGGATATGCTGTGTTATTCTATACGTGCATAATGTAAAGTACCAGGGCAGGAAAGTAGTAGTATGAAGCTTTGAACCCTAGATTCATATTTATTCTTCAAATTACAAATTGTACTAAATGTCTCAAAGGTAATACCAAATGTCTGTTTAGTATACTATCACTCATCGACCATGTTGATCTTATCAGCTTTTAGTCTGTCATATTTTTTTTTTTTACCTGATAAGGAAATTCCAGAACGAAAATCATTTGACTATTTCTTATGAAGTCATTGAGAAAATACAGCACATACAGATGCTGCTTTTCAACCTTCTCCCTTTGAAGTACCATTGAAAAGAAGGATGAAGGAAGAAGGATGGAGAGAAAAATAGCCAAAAATAATACAAAGAAGAATTAGAAAAGAAATCACATGATAAAGCCTGTGAGAAAAAAAAAACAGAAAAGGACAAAGAAAAATCACCTGGAGAGAATGAAAATAAAATGAAGAAAACAGAAAATAAAAGGGATGGTGTAGAAAGGAAATGAGAAACAAAGCCTGTCAGAAAGAAAGGGGGCTGTGATAGGGAAACATAGTGAGTACGGTATGTTTTAACTGTCCCTGTGCCTGGTTGGGTAATCCTGTATTGGGGCTGTGAGTCTCTGTGAACCCTCCTCTACTGTAACCTTTTATGCCCAAGATCTCCCCCCCCCCCCAAAAAAAAAAAAAAAAAAAAAAAAAAATGCTCCATGGATCCAGAACATTGAAGCATGCGAAATTTGTTTGAATGCGTATGTCCAACAACAATCATTCATTCAAAATATTGGTCAGCAAGGGAGAAGTTGGGCGTTAGCTGTGCTCATTGGTTTGTTATTCTGGCTGCTGAATAGGGCAGGGCATTGCCAATTACCTGTGCTCCCTTAACCTCACATCCCATCTCCACCAACACGGGTCCATTGCTGGAAAAACAAATCCGCGAAAAATTTCATCTGGAAAAAATCTCTGGTAAGTGAAATTTCGGTTTCAAAAGGTACTACATTCCCCCCCCCCCAAAAAAAAGATTAATTCATTAAAGATAAACGTATTGACGTAGACTTTTTTAAAGAGAGTGGTTTTAGTGTTGTATCATATAGCAGTATAACAGGGGAAAATGATATCATTCCAATCTGAGGTTGCTAATGTTTATGATAATAAAAAAAAATAGAAAAAAAGTCTTTCTCAGAACTTCAAATTATGGCTATAGTACATTTTGAAACCGAACTCTTCATGTGTGTTTTGAAATCACATCAGTTAGTGTTTATCTGTTGTTCGTATTGTCTACTTTATTTCCAGCCTGCGATTTTCCATTGATTGATATTGCACGAAATTCATACCTAACACGTCTGGAGTGGAGCATGAGGTTACAAGACAATCTATATCAAGACGGAAATTCACCATCATACGTACAGGTGAGGTTAGAGGGCCCATCTTGTTTTAGCTTCTTTACGCCGGACATAATTGATGATCACGTTAATTTGATTTCGTGGTTATTGGGAAAGGTAAAAATGAGTTACTGCAGTTTTGATTTTCAGTAATTTTATCAAAATTGTGTGTTGACCAGTCAGAGGCTTACTTCACCATTTGTCGATCTCGATCTCCACTTTGTATTTTTCTTGTGTGTTTTTTGTTCCTCTCAGGCTCTGGATTGCGACTATTGGATTATCTATCTATGCTAGTTTGGATCTATCTACTTGTTTTTACATTATCAAAATCCTATCGTATTGGTGTATTCGATCAGACTGGATTTGGAAAGTCAAACATTATGCTCGTGTGTGGGAAAACAAATCCAGGAGTTTCTTCTTCCTTTATACAAGCACTGTTGATTATATTCATAGTGTAAACGTATAACAGTAGTCGTTGAAAGACTCTAAGCCCATTATTCTATGACAGATGTAGCTGAATCTTTGGAAAGGTACAAATCTGACAAGAAAATCACAGGCAAGGGCTTTATGAATGATTTTCTTTTGGGTATTGCTAATAAACTGTCAATTAGATGAGCTTCACCCAGTTATTTTACAGCTTTTAATAGAAACAAAAAATAACGGAAAACAAACAAATATGTTACGCCCTTTCCTCGGATGTTGCGTCTTTTGTTACAGCTCAGTGTAAGGATTAGTTGTAGTTGTGATTGGAAGTGAATGTATTTCAATAGAATCTATTAAAATACATTGTACATTCACTTCCGATGATGATAAATGGCTCAGGTGTTCTGATTAAGGATAGACGTGACTGTTGATGTGATAAAGTTCCTCCTTCATTGTTCTGTTTTACCTTTATTAATCATTGGTAATATTAGCGTAAAAACAGAGAATTTTTGAAAAGAAAACAACAGCAACAAAGAAGGTCATAAATACTGAAACCAACACAATATCTACAAAACGATGCCAAGTGTTGATAACACACAATCACCAGGAAAAACAACTTCATCGAGGACACCAATGAACTTATAGACACCTTTTATAGGGTAGCAGTTAGCAATTGGTTAGAGAAGATACCAACCTGCAAATTATCAGGCCATTGTAAAACAACTTTCTGTTCACTCGGTCTAGATACAAGGACTCTCTCTCTCTCTCTCTCCGACTCTCTCTTACTGTTTTAGATTTTTTCCTCTGATATGCCATGAAATGATATTTTTGATAAATGCTTCTTGGTTGATGTGCAGATTATATACTCAAGTCGTGTTACCCTAACTCGGATTGTATTCAAAAAGTGCCTGGAACGAGATGGTCTTCAGTCCTTTTCCCTTCAGTCTGAGGGCTCTAATAACGAAGTGCTAGTAAGTTTGATTCAGGAAAAATGAGTGCTGTTCGTTATTCCGAGGGTTCGCTATTCCGAAGGGACCGTAACGAACCTTCGGAATAACGACCTTTGTTTCATTTTCGGATTAATGAACCTTCAGAATAACGAACCTTATTTCATCTTTGGAATAATGAACCTTCGGAATAACAAACCTCATCACATTTTCGGATAAACAAACCTTCGGAATAACGAACCTTCGGACTAAAGAACCTTCGGAATAACGAACCTTCGGAATAACCAGCTGTAACCGCAAAAGCACAATCCATGTAGACTGCTGTACTGACAATATATTTGTGTATGCATGTACACTGAGTATGAATGTATGTAGGTACGTCCGTAAGTATGAACTTTGCAGTATAAAGTATGAGGTGCCCTTTCATTTCATTTCTTTTATTTTTTTTCCATCTCCAACAGAACTTGTAAATACATTTCTCCTTCTACATAAAATATAGATACATATATATGTTATATTACAACATATGACAAGTGGAATTTATAGATATACATATGATAAGGTGAAAAAGAGAAAATACACACACAAAAAACATTCTGATGTTACGAAAATGCAGGAGATGCCAGTAGTACCAAGAGATATTCCATCTGCTTAACTTTGCTGACCCCCCCCCCCCCAGAAAAAAAGGATGGTTGTCTAAACTAAAACGTTTGAATTGGCATGTTGTAAATTTAGACTCGTCCCTTCATCTATTCATAACTTATGTTAACGTTTTCATTCTGTTTAAAAGAAACTCCACTTGGGTTTATTTTAAAGTTTCGAAGTATACACAACTCGATAAATTTCAAATCATTCAACCTTATAATCCATTGTATAGCCTGATTGACTTGTAGCGCATAAAACATAGAAACGAATACTGTAATTCACTAAATACAGGTGATGGGTAGAATAATAGAACGAGAGTCTTTTCCGACTGTTCTTTTTGAGTACATTGTGTATTGTGATCGTTTGAGTAACATTATAGAATTTAATTATTGTTCAGGGCACATTCTAAAAACGTACACTCTAAGCTAAAAATGATGTATAACTCAATTCAAATGGTTTCTCCTGACCTATATATATATATATATATATATATATATATATATATATTGGAAAGAAAGCCAACACGCTGGAAAATGTGAACTGAGGAAAGAGGTTCAAAAGTACATGGTCAAGTGCTTAATCTTTACCAAGCCATTCTAGCTGTGCCATGAATGGGACAAAAATATGATGTAAATCTCTCTACCAACAACAATGAAGGGATTATCAGATTAAGCTGGAATTAAACATGCTTTTAACACATTCTGTCCGTGATAAACGTCAACTTTCAAAGCAGTA
This sequence comes from Diadema setosum, assembly GCF_964275005.1. Lineage (NCBI taxonomy): Eukaryota > Metazoa > Echinodermata > Echinoidea > Diadematoida > Diadematidae > Diadema > Diadema setosum. Next base: position 18,696,652 of record NC_092696.1, on the reverse strand, counting down.
GTACCATCTTTTCAAAAGAGTGTGCTAAGGATTAAAAAAAAATGAAAATCGCCGTCTTAGAAAAACCTGATGACTCTTCTCTACCAAGAAAAGGGAGGGGGGTGGTAGAAAAATTGCTGAAAACCACTTTATGATCCCAAACTCAAGAATAATCTGAAAGAAGAATAGATCGTTGAGAAAATATGGAAAACTAAAAATTTATTTGGTTGACCAGTTTCACTTTTCTTGAGTCCTCGCGTAAAATCAAGGGGTGCGAAGTTTTGTTTGTTTTGTGATGCACTGTTACATTTTTCGTTTATGTACTTATGATAATATTTGCCTCATAGACGCGGATCTAAATATTATCGATATTCCATGTGCTTTGGTCTTCGATATCAATTTCTTAGATTCAGATAATTTCATTTCCATATAAAGTAATACTAGGAAATATTTATAACGTTGATATGATTGAAGAATTTCAATTCAGACAAACTTTAGTAATTCATGAGACTATTATTGTTATTTCACCTTTATATTTCGAAAAATGAAGAAGTGAGGTACTACAAATTAATTTGAACTGTAAATGGAAAATAGGAATCCACAAGAAAAACCTAGATTTTACATCTTTATGAATTACTGTAGGAGATAATGACATCTGCAGATTTTCAATCTGCTCCATATATAAAAATTTTGACATTGTGGTGTCAGGCGAAACGGACAACTAAAAAAGGACTACAACAAGAACAAGAAAGATTTCAATCTTTTGACCCCTGAAAAAAAGGGGGAAAACTCTAGAAATTAAAAAGAATCGAAACAACCCCACAAGCCGACAACAACAACAATAACATTTTTCCTTCCTCATAACTTCCCTAGGTCGATTTGGACTACCACAACACTTCATGGGCTGTGCATGTCCTCGAGCCACCACTTACAAGCGACAGGTCATTGAAGGTGTTTCCCATTGCCTGGACGACATCCCAGTACTGTATAAAACTGCAAACGTTTGGGTGTATGTTTGGTATGCCAGAATTCACACTCGATTTGTGTGTTTGTTTGTTTGTTTGCTTTTTTGTGGTTTTGTTTGCTTGTGTCGTGTTATTATCATTATTTTATTATCTCTTTCTTTACAGTAGGCCTCCTAATGTATGCCGCAGTCTTCCCCAAATTTTTAAATCTTCGTTTCCTTGCTTGCTTGCTCCTTTTTTAATATTGTATTTTTTCTTTTGACGTATGTGAAAAAAAATGCAACGATTATGTGGGATTTATTTTCTTTCAATCTCCACTAACGGGGCCTATAGAATGTAGGTCATCTTGATACCTTCAAGCTACCGTAATTCCTGCAGCTTTGTTACACATCACACTTATCTTCATTACGCAGTTGAGCAGCTAGCCTGTTCCTAAATCATGACAATATAAAAGAACTAATTTTGAAATTTAAATCGACGGCTTATTCTACTATCTCCGCTATTTACAATTCTGTTTATTTCTTTCATCTTTTTTCACTCATTCGTTGAAGAAGTAGTAATATGGGACTTATGTTCTTGCAGAGTCATCATACCATGAATCCCAGCATCAAGAGGTTCCTGTTGAAGCTGTAACTTGCAGAGGATGTGATCTTGAGACTCTCTCACTGTCCCGTATAGGTGCGATTGGAACTGGGAACGCTACGGGATGTTTCTTTCCTCATCCTTCACGTAAGTACTTTCAGGTTTTTTTTTTTCACACTCCACACTAACTTTTATTTTTGGTGGCCCGATCTGGCCACCAAATCATTGATTTTTATCTTTTGGTAGCCCGAAAGTAAAATCTGGTGGCCCGAAAAAAAAAAATCAAGAAAAAATAAAAACTAAATCGTTCCGATTTAACATAGTGTCATGCACCAACAGAACACCCGTCAGCACCGACATAACATCTGTCATACACCGACAAAACATTCTTGGATTAGCACCGAATGACTGCAACTGTTCACGCCATGTTTGCCAACTCCAACTCTCATGTCCCGAATGGACACTTTTATTCCACCCCACCCTGGTTTCACCAAGGCATATCACGGTTCTCCGTCACACCTCCCCCCAACAAGAGGAAAGTTATGAATGTAACTTTTCGACTATAAACACCTTCGTTGCACGGCTTACTTCACTGTTCTTGCGTACTATTCAGCTTACACGATTACAAACTCAAATAGTTTGGTGTTGTTTTCTTACAACATCACCTAGCCTACTACACTTGTAATTACTGATTTTGAGCCTAATCAGAATCAGTTAACTCCGGCATCAATTGTCCCCTTTTGGAACAATACACATGTATATGAAAACTTGACAAGCCCCCTACAAAACATGTAAATACACAAATCAACAGTCTACAGTAATACGCATGTGAAACTGTTTTCAACGGGTGCACATACGGGTGCACAATAATCTGGAAAGATTACACCAAATGTAATCAATCATTTCTCCAGTAGTATCAATATTTTGACTGAGACTGTGCTTTCTGGTAGTCTCGACTGTAATTATATCTTCACATATTTGACCAATAAACTTCAGGCATGAATAGTATTTTGTTTTTGGCAACACATACACTTCATCTTTAAATGTGAAAACCAAAAATACACTTTCTTCACGAAATTGTTCTGACTGTTGCAAAGATATGTCTGTTTCTCCAACACAAACTTTCACTGGAATTTCACTGAATGTGGTAACAGCACACATCTCTTGATTATAACAAAATCGTATTTAACAACACATGTGTACATCTACTCAATGTACTTGCTAATACATCTTATACTGTATGTCAACTCTGCGTCATAAGTTAGCCAAAACAACAACAAAATTTTAACCATCGGACATTTCTTTTTGTCCCTTCACACATATGTACTGTCACGCGATAAGATGTTACAAATAATACAATGTACATGTATGTTCAAACTCTGAAAAATATCGAGATCATGCTCGACTCACAAATGTAACTCTGTCACTCTGTAACAAAATACATATACAGGTTATTAATAATTACAAAAGTGACATTATAACATCTTGGCTTCTTTATGCCTCACTGTCACTCAACACTTTTTCATTTATACAAAACAACACAAATTCTTGTGTTTTAACACAAATCGGTTGACATAATTATGACTCATAATTTGATCAACAGTTTTCCTGTGACTGGCCGATTGTGTTTTGCTATACTGTTTTTGCATTTGCTAGTATTAAATACTCTGTAACGTATCGGTATACATACAAATCTGATTTCTTTGACTCTTTGGGGTACATCGAATGAAATCAAAATAGAAGTGTGCAACTGAAGCACAACTTTCACTGTAATCTTACACACCACAAATGTTGTACAATATGTATCCTGACGCTTCCTGTAATGTTGGGTTTTCAAAACATCATACAATGCTTGGCGTGTAACACATCATCAAATTTTTCAAGCGATGTCTTCTTATAAAGACAGAATACTATGTATTGTGTACTAGTACTTTCTCATACTTCCTAGCATCAATCACATATACTGTTTTCGTTTGAAACAAACATGATTAGCATAAATACAATTTCTTCCTTCACAGATCCTTGGAAAAGGAAGAAAACTGAACGAAAATACGTAAACACAGACATACGTTGTCATATACAAAAAAAAAAAAAAATCAACATCAGTTTCTTGTCTGTTTTGAGTCCTGTTTGAAATGTTCAGCTTGATGTAGGTTTCACTGTAGATTTGATATAATTATCGTTCGGCAACATTATCAGCGCGTGCACAGTTTCAAACTCGCGACAAAGCGTCTGCTAATTTGTTGTCCTTTCCTGCTATGTGCACAATTCTCAGTGGGTACGGCTGGAGAATCAAACTCCAACGGAAGAGACGCTGATTCTTGTGCTTGAAGCGTTCTAAAAACGTCAATGGGTTATGGTCAGTGTACACCACGATGTCTCTTCCACCGTCCAAATACGCTTCGAAATGTTGCACGGCTAGGACGACACTGAGGCATTCCTTCTCCACAGTTGAATACTTTTGCTGATGGCGATTCAGTTTTTTGGAGAAGAAGCACACGGGTTTGCTGTGTCCGTTGTCGTCGTCCTGAAGTAGCACGGCTCCTACTCCTCGGTCACTAGCATCCGTAGCCAACTGGAAGCTCCTCTCGAAGTTTGGTGCGATGAGCACGGGATCATTCATGAGGACGGCCTTCAGCTTCTGGAACGCATCCTGGCAGCTCGCCGACCACTGGAACGTTGTACCCTTTTTCAACAGGTCCGTCAAGGGCACCACCAGGTGACTGAAGTTGGGGACGAATCTCCGGTAGAATCCGCACATTCCCAAAAAGCGCTGAAGCTCCCGTTTCGATGACGGCACTGGGAAGTCCACGATGGCTCGGACCTTGGCGTCTCGTGGTGCGACGCTACCTCGGCCTACCTTGTGACCTAGGTAAGTCACACAAGCTTTCCCGAACTCGCATTTGGCCAGATTCTTAGCAGGATGAATCCGATATGGATGCTGCTTTATGGGCGCATTTTTACCAACATCTACTGTATGAACAGTATCTTTCGCACAGCCCAATCTATCACTGCAAACCTCCGGAAATTCCTGGAAGATGCCGACAACATCTTGCCTCTCCGAATCAGACATATGACTGAGCAGTAACTCTGGATTTTCTAGTGCCTTTGAGTTCTCTACTCGCGGAATCATTCCTGACTTGAAACTCACACTCTGAGAATCTGGAGCATCAGGTTCAAACTCGTCTGCACTTTTCTCAGCACTGTGTAGGACACTCTCACTCACAACTGCACCTACGTCTTCTACCATCACACGGCTAAATAACTCCTCAAAAGCCGAAATAAGAATCAACGGCGCAGGTCTAATGGCATGTTGTGGTTTTCCTACCACTTGACATTTATGACACGTTCGACAAAATTCAGACACATCCTTTCTCATCTTGGGCCAGAAGAAATGAGTTCTAATTCTACACAAAGTCTTCTTGACACCCATATGTCCGGCCATTGGAATTTCATGTGCAAGACGTAGAATTTCATTTCGATACGGCGGAGGAACAACTATCTGGTCGACAATCGTCCAGTCCTCATCTGCGGGACGATCTGGAGGACGCCATTTCCTCATCAAAACACCAGACTTTACATAGAAACATTCTGGCACTCCCTTCGCCTCATCTACAGTCAATGCACCCTCTCTCAACTTCAACAACTCCTCATCTTCCATCTGTGCTTTGATTAAAGCTGGCTGACTGAACACACCTTCTTCCCAACTTTGTTCTCTTTCATCTTCACTAGTCACCTTTCCAAAGAATGTGTCACCAAGAGAAATTTCACTTTCAGACTCCTTTCTCTCACGCACTGCTTCACTTGCTCGAAACCTTGTGATAGCACATGTTGGAAATACTTCTGGGAATTCATCGACAAGTTTTTCAGTTTCCTGCTCGTACACTGGGACTTCGGAAACAACCGGAAGGACACTCACTCGACCTCCTGCCAGATCATTACCAAGCAAAAAGGAAACTCCATCCATAGGGAGAAATGGAACAATTCCCACAATCACTTCCCCTGAAATCAGTCCACTATCCAAAATCACTCGGAAAAGAGGGACCGCCTGAGTTCCTCCATTGACATCATGTATCAGTACCTTTCTACCCGTGTTACAGTCTATGGGCATACTCTTCACATCTCCTACCATGAGGGACTGTGTAGCTCCAGTATCACGAAGGATGACTACCGGTACTCTAACTTCAGCAATGGTTACTGTACCCTTGGAAATGAAGTCCTTGTACTTTTCATCCACACGACCACTTGAACATGTATCTGTCATTTTTGAGACACTGCTTTTCACAACATTTGGATGACGCTGTTCATCACTTACACTTGACTTAACAAAACCATTGGTGGCTGTCTGGTTCTGTTTCTCTTTTGTTTCAGCATCTGAACTGTTCTGTGTACGTGTGTCTGCATGGACTAAACCATGTGTTGCTCTTTGCTTTTGGTTTTCATTTTGTTCACGCAATCGCCTACACTCAGACTTAACGTGACCTGTTTTCCCACAGAAAAAGCATCTCACTTCTTTGTATTGAGGCCGTGGCGATTTTGGTCGCTCTTTCTGTGATTCAGTCTTTACCTTATCCCTGCATTCACTATGACTACTGTGCCACTTTTGAGTGTCAGGATTTCTCAACTGATCAAACTTCCTCTTTCCCTCAGGACTTTTTGTTTTCACTTTATGTGTCAACTCATACTGGTCAGCGGTGACTGCTGCACTCTTTACATCATGCACTCTTCGATCTTCCAAATATGTTCTCAAATCTGGAGGTGTCGATTTCTTGAACTCCTCCATCAACACTATCTCTCTCAAATTGTCATAAGTGAGATCTACTTTCATTGATCGAACCCATCGATCAAACATAATTTCTTTTTCTCTCTGAAACTCTACGTAGGTCTGTCCCGAACCTCTCCTATATCCTCGAAACTTTTGCCTGTAGGCTTCTGGGACTAACTGATAGGCAAGAAGGACTGCTTCCTTAACTGTGTCATAGTTATTTGCCTCCTCATCCGAGAGAGCAGACACTACTGAATGTGCCTTGCCTGTGAGCTTTAAATTTGTTGTACTATCATGGACCAATATTTCTTCTCCCAATCCAAATTCCTGGCTATTCTTTCAAAGGAGAAAAAGAAAGAGTCTACGTCCTCTTCATCAAAGCGGGGGACTGTGTTTGCCATTTTTGCAATGTCGGGCGTCTTTGGTCTCGACATAGTAACATTAGGCCTATCCCCTGGGACGCTACTGGCCTGGGCCTGGGTCAACTCAATTTGACGTTGCATTAACTCTTGTTCGAGTCTCAGATTTTCTGCCTTCATTTTTTCTCTTTCTAACTCCAATCTAGCCAGTTCTAGTTGTGTGGAATCTACCCTCATCTCACTAGGTCTAGTAATAGTAGTAGTACTTGGAGCAGTTTTTCTACCAGCACTCTCAATCTCATCTGTACTCTCACTCTGGTCTGTGTGTTCATATTCTACACCACCCAGTTCAAGCTTCTTCACCAGAACTGCAAAGATTTCTTTCTTTCGACTACACTCTCTGATATCAGCATCTACATGAGTTGCAACCTCAATCAATTGGGCTTTCACTAACCCACTCAATCTACCAAGAGTGACGTCTTTCACAAACTCTGCAGCATCGAACTTGGCTGCCATGATTATTCACATCTAGCTTTCCGACTAGATTTCAAGACTACGTCGCTACCGCAACTTCGTACGGTACACTCCACTGCGTACCGAACTACGAGAATAGTCTAAGCAATTCAGACCTGACAAACACTCGTATCTCTCGAGGCCAATTTCCTCGTAAAGCCACATCTAACGATGCTAATCCAAATAACCAGAAAGTGACACACTAATCTGATAAAATGACATAACGGAAACGATAATACGTACCCTTCCTTCCCAGCAATCAATGCTGCAACCCTGGTATTCAGCTAGCGAGAAGACCAGTACAAGTGCACAAATAACATACTCATCGCATCGCTTCGCGAATCGCACTTCCATTCACAACCACTGCTAACCCAGCCCCATTACACATACCGTGCAATGTCACGCAGTATACAATACCGCTACGAACGAACGACACTGTTACGTTCGCTACCCTATGTACACATCTCACACGAGTGCGAACACTACAACACATGCTTCCAGCGGGCATCAATACTTACAACGATGTACCAAACACCGAAATAACTACCCAAAAAACAGCTTGTTTGCATGTTCATTTCCCGGACATGTTCCCCACATGTCATGCACCAACAGAACACCCGTCAGCACCGACATAACATCTGTCATACACCGACAAAACATTCTTGGATTAGCACCGAATGACTGCAACTGTTCACGCCATGTTTGCCAACTCCAACTCTCATGTCCCGAATGGACACTTTTATTCCACCCCACCCTGGTTTCACCAAGGCATATCACGGTTCTCCGTCACACATAGACAAATAAATATTAAGCATTACTGAAGTGATACAGGTACCCACGTCTAAAATAAATGAATAGAAAATTCAATCATCTTACCGTTATTCTGAGTTCTAAGGTTTAGCAAATAGGCTTACAGATTATTATAAAAGTTGATGCCTATTTAGGTGGTCAAAACTTACGTTTGAAATGAAAATTTGGAGCATTTGCAGACATTTGTAAACACCCGACATTTGTTTTAGCATTGTAAGGAGCTGAAAGTTACCGTTATTCATTCCTGATTGTAAAAGCAATCATCCAACATTTACTAGTATTTTAGCACCTTACGGAGCCGATTGTTGCCGCTGTTCATTTCCAAAAGTAAAGGCAAACATCCGTCTTTTTTGGTGGCCCGATCGGGCCACCAAAACCTTCATTTCTGAAATTTGGGTGGCCCGAGGTGCGTCTTTGGTGGCCCCGGGCCACCGGACCACCGTTAGTGTCGAGCCCTGTCATTGGAACACATTAGGTAAAGTATGAGCAAAATGGGTGCTGTTTGTTATTCCGAAGGTTCGTTTAATACTCCGAAACACGCAAATTCCCCATACCTAGTGGTTCGTTAATCCGAAAATGAAAAAGGATTCGTTAATCCGAACATTTGTGGCGTTATTCTGAAGGTTCGTTATTCCGAAGGTTCGTTGATCCGAAAAAAAGATAGGGTTCGCCGTTCCGAAGGCTCGTTAATCCGAAAATGACCTAGGGTTCGTTATTCCGAAGGTTCGTTAATCCGAAAATGAAATAAGGCTCGCTATTTCAAAGGTTCGTTATTCCGAAGGTTCGCTGATCCGAAAATAAAATAGGGTCCGTTATTTCGAAGGTTCGTTAATCCGAAAATATGATAAGGTTCGTTATTCCGAATGTTCGTTGATCCGAAAATGAAATAGGGTCCGTTATTCCGAAGGTTCGTTAATCCGAAAACGAAATAAGGCTCGTTAATCCGAAAATGAAATGAGGTTCGGAATTCCGAAAATGAGATAAACTCACTGTACTGACAAAATACGTCGTAATAAAAAAAAAATGCTTGATATTACGCAATGAAAATTCCATATTGTCTTTGGGGAGGATGTTACACGTGATATTTTCAGATAACGCACGTCGTGTAGCGTGAGGAAGTGGCGTAGATCTAGAATCTTGATTTTTATTCAGTCTGAACAATTATTTACCTGAGCGATTAGATTTAGAGCGTAGGGGATTGTGTGATTTTTCTATAGCCTATTTTCAGACACCCTCACATTTTTAATGAAAATAACAGTAACGACGTCATATTGCAAGTTTGAAATTAAGTGCTTCATTATGCCCCACCTTCCCCATACTGTAGTCGGGATCTTCAACATGCAGCCGCTCCAGGTAAATATTTATGATCTCACATCGTCCACCTTCATAATGGTTATTTTTCAGCACTCGGTATCATATGTATGATAACGACCAATGTAATCGCCAACATCTATACGTATATGTTTGTCTGTTTGTTTTTTTAATTAATTATACCACTATGTAATGATGGGGCGTGTTTTGTTCTTGTAAGGTGCTTGCAGTTAGTCTCCTTTTTTATTTTGTGTCTGTGTGTATGTGTTTGGGGGTGTCTATCGATCGTCTCAGGTATCAGTGTCTTATAAAGAGATTTCTTTCATACAGGCGAGGTATTCTAAAGGGATAGTATAGTTTTGGTTGAGATGGGAGATTCAAATTTTACTTTTTGCAAGATAATTAGAAATCACCTGTGAAATTTAAAAAGGATACAAATCTAAAATAAATTCAAAGTGTATTGTATTAAAAACGGCTTAAATGGCCGAGATATCCAAAAACATAGTAAAACATCGGGCCAAACAAAAGGTGGGTCCAACGATTTATTAGGATCCCTTTGTTTTGAATATCTCAGCCACTTCAAAACCATTTTTTCCTCGAATAAACTTTGAATTCCTCGTAGAATTACGTGCTCTTTCATATTTCATAAGAAGTTTCTCATTATCTCACAAAAAAGTTGGAAACCTGACGCCCCATCTCAGCCATATACCATCCCTTTAACTTTGAATGCCTTCCCTTTATTTTAAGATGGTGACCGCGGTCCCCCCCCCCAAAAAAAATATATATATATATATATATATATATATATATATATATGTTTAAAGAAAGTGAAATGCATGCAAACTGACAACTCGTTTTTTTTTTTTTTTTTCACTTCTAACAATGGGTACCGTAACTTGAACATCCAAATAGTACACCTAAATATGTGTCCAAAATCGGGTTTCACACAAAAAAGTTGCAGTTTCTTTTGGTAATACGTAATACAACTAGTGTCATGGCAAAGGCTATCATAATGGAGTGTTACTTCACGAGAGCTAGAAATAATACAAAGCACTGGCTTACATTTTGTCAGTTACCATAACGACACGAATTCCATGTGTTAACATGTCACACAAAAAAGTGGAGAACTGCATTCAACTTGTCATTGAATTCACGCAAAAATAATTTCTAACCTAGCGACTGATCGGTAGGACAAGTTCGATTACATTTCACTCTTCACAATGAAGCTTATTATAAGAGATGTTACATTTTGAAATCTGCTTGTTGAATATATTTGATTGTTTAAAAGCTTTTATTCTTAAGTCCAAGCATGTGCGATTTTTTCCCTGCTTGAGACATGTTAGAGTCGCAGAATATGGTAATTATTTCTAATAATGAATGTATTACCCTGACACTGACGAAGAAATGAAGGAGTGGGAGGGGACGAACTCATCCTCCGGAGGAGAAAATACCTCTACTTTCAAAGTTAGTATAGGCCCTAATATACTAATGAAATAATAAATTACGACGGCATCCTATACGTCGCCGATAAAAGTTTATATGGCATTGCGTGTGTTCGTAAGTGTTTATGTGTCCAAAGAGAGTATGAGTAAGCTGGCCTCCCCTTTTCAAAGTGAACATACCTCTCCTGAATTGTTATGATGATGATGAATTTTAGACTACCGATAAACGTGAGGCTATAAGGAGACGATAATGGGGGTGAGATCAGATAAGATGGGCAATTAAACAGTAATTTCAAAGGTTCTATGTACTTCACCTCAATACACACACTCACACATATGCGCACACGTATCAACGAACGCAAAAGACATTAATTACAACACCATATTTTGTCATAAGAATTTTACACTATTTTCGGAATATCAAGAGCCTAATTTCATTTTGGGATTTACGAACTTTCATTTTCGGACTAACGAACCTTATTTTATTTTCAGATCAACGAACATTCGGAGTAACGAGCCTTATTTCATTTTCGGATTAACGAACCTTCAGAATAACGAACCTTATTTCATTTTCGGATCAACGAACCTTCAGAATTACGAACTCTATTACATTCTCGGATTAACGAACCTTATTTCGTTTTCGGATTAACGAACCTTCGGAATAACGAACCTTATATCATTTTCGGATTAAAGAACCTTCGGAATAGCGAACCTTATCATATTTTCGGATTAACGAACCTTCGAAATAACGGACCCTATTTTATTTTTGGATTCGGAATAACGAATCTTATTTCATTTTCGAATTAACGAACCTTCGGAATAACGAATCTCTGGAATAACGAACCTTCGGAATAACGAACCGTCCTTCGGATTAAAAAACCTTCGTAAAAACGAACCTTCGGAATAACGAGCTGTAACCATTGAAAATAAGAAAAACAGTTCCAAATTTCAGATTATTTGAAGCTTCATTGCCGTCACACACTCTGAAAACATCCGAGTCAGAACTGACCCGGAACTGGGTCCATTGGGGTCATACACCTTTCCGAGTCAAAAATGACTTGGAATTTGGTCATGAAAACCCCGAATGGGGTCACTCTGACCCAATTCATGACTCTGAATGGGTCATATCTGACCCCATTCCTTGTCATTTCTGACCCGGAACGGTGTATGACCCAAACGGACCCAGTTCCGGGTCAGTTCTGACTTGGATATTTAAGAGTGCAGCTGGAAGACGAAGAAAATTCCTCAACATTTCATTATTTATTCATTTTATTTAGGTAAACATTCCGTCGACTTGCTACTGAAGTATGGTAGGGACTATATCAAACCACCTGCCTTCTGAAAGGGTCAAGTCAAGTGCTTTTTTATCATGTGAGAAATGTGAAAATATGTTCGCTTTTCATTGTATGTCGTCTGTAGTCGTCCAGCAATTGCAGCACTGACACTTCAAAAAATACATAACTTTTGAACGCTTTTTCCCCCTCATACTTCACTGATGTGTTCTATTGATATTGTTGCATTCACGGAATGCAAATGCATATTAAGGTGACCTTGTCCCTAAATCGTTCCTTCATTCTGTGGCGGTAAATACTTTGGAACCACAAAATGCTAAACTAAAATTGAATACAGTTTGTACAATGTTAGAAAAAAAATAGGGAAGTTTTCTATTAAGCGAACATCGGCACTGTAAAGTCCTCAAAACCGTTTTAAGTGTGTGTGTGTGTGTTTTTTTTTTCTTTTTTTTTTGGGGGGGGGGTCTTTATATTTCCTTTATGTTGTTGTCCACTCATACGTCATACCATCCAGTAGTCTCCTCATCCAGTGCGCAGCGGTTCCTCCACTAAAACTTTAACAATACATAACTTTTGCATCGATTGTCCGATTTTCCTCAAACTTTCACTGATGTGTTCTGCTTATATTGCTGCTTTCACTCAAATCCACATTGCTCTTTGGGCTTGGATTCCATGTAAGGAACAAAATGTAGGATTTCACGCCATAACAATTGAATGAAAAAAACGCAACCACATGTAAGAATATAAATTTGGATACATATGTGACCGTGCACCACAAAACAAACAAAAAGTCGCACACACTGATTTTGTGTGAGGACTGAAAATAGGTGAAATGGGTCAACCTAACCGATCTTGACTTTTTCATATTTTCTGAAAGAACAAGAATTCTTCTACATAATGCTAAAATTTGGGATCATAAAACGGGCAGGAAAGTGTGTTTTTTAGCAGTTTATCTTGATTTTTTTTTTGGTAGAATAGCATGATTAGGTGTGTTTTTAGAGTCCCCTTTTCATTTCTTAAAAACCTTGTACACACTCTTCACTTTCAATTCTTATAACTTTTGACAAAATGATGCTACTGCTTTGAAAGTTAGCATCAATTATGAACAGAATGTGGTAATAAGGCACGCTCAATTTCAGTTTAATGTGATAATCCCTTCATAGTTGTTACAATGGTGGTTAACATCCTGTTTTTTGTCCCATTCCTTGCACAGCCAGCGCGACTTGCACTTGACTTGGTAAAGATTTAGCGCTTGAATAGACACTGCACTTCACACTTTTCCCGAGTGTGTGTTTTCTTTCCAATATTTAGATAGGTTAGGAGAGTCCATTTGATTTGAGTTATACATCGTTTTAAAGCTGAACCTCTGCTTTTTTAGATTATGCTCTTAACAAAAATTTCATGTCTGGCGACTTTCTGTGCGTTTTGTGATGCAGGGTCACATTATAATATATATTATACGTACTAATTGGCGAACCTCCGAATATAATCACGATTCGATTTTGTAATGGCGTCATTGATGGAAATGATTTAGAGTATTTTCTCATACTCCGTATTCAAAACAAAAACAAAAACAAAAGCAATCAAACGTCCCTTTGTTTTCCATCATCATCCCGATGAGCCATATTTTGTTGCATATTATCAGGCTTTTTTAAAAGATATATTTTAGGAATAAGGAATTTCATTTCATTTTCGGATTGACGAACATTACTTTATTTTCTGATGATCAAACATTAGGAAGAGCTAACATTATTTCGTTTTCGGACGAACGACCCTTCGAAATAATCATCTTTGTATCATTTACAGAATGATATTTGTATCAATTACAGATAAACTACCCCCCCCCCCCCCCGTACAGAAAATTTGAAATAAGCGAACCTTATCCCATTAACCAAGTTTCGGAATAATTACCCAAATCTAAACCGTCATGAATAGGCTTAAACGTGTGTACTCTAGCATTAGTACGTGCCTGCTGCAGCACATGTCTGTCATATATGTTGACTGTTCTCGAATTGCTTTTTTTTTTTTAGATGTGATTTCTTTGTTTGCTTATGTCGAAGGTACGTCCCACAAGCAATGGATACAGGTGACCTTTGCTAGTTTTGCTGTCGTTCAATGGGTGTATGCCTTAACGGGCACACCGACGTATCCGATGGACACATTTTATGAAATTACCAAGGTTTCATACAACTTCGATATAGCGTATCGAGACGTAGCGGGGGTAGAAGACAACAAATTCATCACTATCTCGACTTTCATATCATGGGTAAGTTTGAGGAATTCGGGAAGATGGAAGGGAATCAAATAACATGATTAATGGAAGAAAAAAATTGTGTCACGACGACAGCAATGTTTCGAACCCCTTAATTAAATACTATATCAGTGTGCATGTGTATCATATCCATGTATAAGTCTGGATCAAACTTTATAAAGATTGTGTTAATAAGCACAGTGATCAGTGATCAGTAAAGCATGCTATTGAATAGAATTTGATTTCCCAGTAGTCTAAAACGTTAACATGGTTAAAGAGACAAAGATTTGTGGCCGTGAGGTCATGTATCTCTTTATGATATAATAATTATGAACATACCATTAAAAGTCTCCCTAAAGCAAGATCCATAGTTTTATAGTTTTATTATTATAGAAGTATCTGAGCATTCCTTGAAGCCACTTACACTCTACAAATGTCATTGTGCCGATAAATCAACCCTGACTTTTTCGAGGCTAAATGCGTTGTGGGCTTTTCCGTTCCATTAAAAAGTGGAAAGAGTGACCGGGATGTATTTTGTCGACTCATCTGTCGTGTTGTGTGATTGGATGTATTTCAAATTGCCAACAGGGAAGCATGTAGATGCTTATGATAATGCCATTTGCTTGTTCTTGTACATTTTTAGCCTAAGCGACCCCTGACGATTTCGACCATTCACCTGCCCCAAAGGTTCAGGACTGATATTGTGAGAATTATACCGGTCCGAACTAACAGCTGGCCAGCGAGTCGTGTGGCACTGGCATTCGGAGGACACTATGGAGTCGGTAAGATGGGCGCATGATGACACCATAAGCTGGGACGTAAATCACGGGGGGGGGGGGGGAGATGGAGGAGGGGGTGGCCTGTACAATCATCCACCCTGAAATTTCAGAAAAATGTAGGAAGCAGAAATGTGATTGGATCAATTTCAGCATATTGCATGACGTTCGTATGACCGCCTTCAGACAGGTAACCGAGCTGAACAGTATTCTATCTTGTAGGATAATGTATACATAATTTTCTCAAGCTCTCGCTCGCTTTGCTTCATTTGTCTCCCAGCAATTCCGGAGATGGAGACAAATCTCGAACTTTTTTTTTGTGGATAATGGTACCAATACCGCCAGAACTGTAATGCAACACATCGTTGAATTGCAGCAATAAACATGCAAAAGCCCCGCTACTGGGTTCATTTCGATAGACTTTGCACGCTTTTGAGACTGACGTATTTCCTAATATTTTTTATTTTATTATATTATATTGTTATTTGTTATTATTAATTTTGATATTTATTACATATTTGATAAAATGTGCCCAAGATTACTGAATTTCAAAAAAAAAAAAAACAACCACAAATGACAAAATCTCTCGTGCTTGAAGGGGGATACACCCTTCCCAAACCCTCCCCCTCTGTGCCTCTTTTCTTAGCTTTAGTACATTTTTCAGATTTACAAAAACTTCTGGATAATTCTGAGTGCACAAATACTATCACTTATATTCTGAAATCTCGAAAATTCCTTCATGTACAAGGGGAATATGTCCTTTTAATCGACACTTCCTTGCTCACTTCCCCCATCACAGATCATTTTTTCACCAAATATTGCATCAAATATGCGTATACGATATATCTCTATTTCAACTTTAAAAAGGTAAAAGCTCCGTCGTACGGGAAGGGGAGTGATAGCACTTGCCCACGCCTTCTCCCTGCTCGCCCGTCCCCCCCCCCCCATCCCATGCATACAAATAGACTGTGGCTACTCTTTAATCATAGACAGTTTTCTAATTGTGCCACAAAATTTTTGCACCAAAACGTTTCAATGCAATCAGAAAATACAAAATACGGAATAGGGCTTATCCCCTCCAACCTTTCTCTGACTGACAAATTTCCAGATATTCCAACAAAATTGTGCACCAGATAGTTGAATTTCAGCACTAAAACTAGAAAAAAAGGAGATCCCTGGAATATGAGAGACGTATCTTGCCACCCTCTCATTGCTTGGTCCCCTCTATAGACTTAATAGTACACTTTGGAAAATGATAGTTTCCGAATTTTCCACAAAAAGTGTGTTTCGGGTCGCTTTATTTCAATTCTATGAACGCAAAAGATCCCTCCCCCTTTTCGAAGATCTACCTCAGTAGACTTTGTACATTCAAAGAGATTATGCACACTCAGAATAAGAGCTAAATTCTGTTATTTTATCACTTCCCTGAAAAAGCCATACTTAAGGTATCTATTTCCATTATCATAATTTTTAGGGGTATTGCGCCAAAAGTTTGCACCAGATCGCTGAATTTCAGGTCTGAAAATGCAATATCATTGACAATTATAAAAAAATATTCATCGTGAAAATTAATACGATGTTTATTTACATAAAACCATTTTAGGCAAATTCTTCAGTAATAACCTACATTAAAATATCCTGCTACCTTAAACAAGTGGGATTGTTTCAAGTCGACAAAACGCGCGCGCGCGAAAAAAACAAAACATGCATCAAATTGAAACACTTACAACATCAAAATGTAAAAAAAAAAGTTCTGACCGTGGGAGGGGGAACAGCCCCCTCCCTCGCTCGGGTTCGTTCGCGTTCATGATATTCAATGTAAGAATTGATACAAAAAGTTCATTCAAATGATTTTTTTTATTAATAATCGACATAAAAATATATTGCTACCTTAGACAAGTGTGACTGTTTCAAGTCGGAAAAACGTGCAAAAATATGCATCAAATTGCCCCACTTACACCGTCAAAATGTAAAAAAAAAAATCACCTTGGGAGGGGGAACATCCCCCTTCCTATCTTGCTCCGCTCGCTTGGGTTCCTTCACGTTCATGCTATTCAGTGTAAGAATTGATACAAGACGTTTATACAAATGATACCATTTTGTAGCAAAATTGTTAATAATAATCGACATCAAAATATATTGTTACCTTAAGCAAATGGGACTGTTTCAAGTCGACAAAACGCGCAAAAAGTGCATCAATAATTGCATTTTTGGTGTTTTTGTTCCAGCCATTGGGTGTGTGAAGGTAAAGCGTAGAAACGTTACACTTTGAAAGGCAGTCATTCCCGGTTCCATGACACATCCTCCTCCGACAAATGTTCGGCCGACAATTGCTCCGAAAATTGCAACAGATCTTCCGCGATAAATGCTAACCAACACTTGCTCCGCCCACAATTGCTCCGCCAACATTTGCACGGAAAAAACAACATTTTGCTTCGCTGACAAGATCTTGAGAAGAATACTTCAAATCTACACACTTGAGAACGCATCATTTTACAATGTAAACACATTTATGAAAGTCGGTATTACTGGAATTGGGATTTTATGTTTTTGTATAATCTTTTATTCTCGTTTCTTGAGTGCATAGGAACATACACATTATTTGGTATGTGTTACATAAGGACTGATAGTCATAATTGGTATCATTTTATTAATCTTAAGAAATTGATGCTCTAGTTTGTAATGTCCCACCCCTCCCTCCCCCACAAAGAACTATTTGTTATTAAAATAAAAAAAAATCGAAAAGAAAGACAAACACAAAAAAATTATGTGTTCCACATCTATGCCTCATGGCCATAATGCCTACCAAATCTGATTTCGATTGCTTCAAAACTGTGGAAGTTGTTCAATTCACAGTATTTCGAAAAAAAAACATGCGGTTACCATGGCAACGCTTTGTCAAATACAAACACAAAGAGTGTCTTACATAACTAACCCTATAAATCATCAGAAATACCAATTCTAAAATTGATTACTTAAATAATATGGAAGTAGTTGCCTCCGCAAGGTTTTGGTAAAATTGTGGTTACCATGACAACGAATTGTCCGACAAACACAAAAAACAGATCGTGCACATCTATACCTCAACATCATCATTTACCCTAAGTTTCATTTAAATTGCTTAAAAACTGTAAAAGGAGTTCGCGACGCAAGATTTTGCAACAGACCGACTGCCCAACCGCCCGACCGACCGCCCGACCAACATCACGGTGATTCCTATACCCCTTCACACCAAATGTGGCGGGGGTATAAAAATCAATAATAAACAACATCAATTGTCTTACAATATTAAACAACCTACAATCTGCTTCTTCTACTACCCTTCACTAAAAAATAAATCAGCATCCTATGAAGAAAAAAAAAATGATAATAACAATCATTTCCCAGAACACCATTTCAAATACTGTGAACAAAAAGCGTTCTTACTCTGGGCATTTCGCACTGGGGGTGGCAGGCTATTCCACAGTAGAGCACCGCCAACTGAAAAGGCACGTTTACCACATTCTGTTTTTACTATTGGAATGATAACACCAAAATTCTTGGAACTTCGTGTTCTATGTCAATGAGTGCGGGAGGACAATGTGAATATGTCACACAGATAGGATGGGGCGTGTCGTTCATGATATCAAACAATAATTTGCTTTTCTGGAACTCCAATTTTTTTTTTCTATGTCAATCTATTTCAAGATACAGAACATTTCGGAGGTAGAAGTGAGCATGTTTGTTTTGAGGACAATTCTTGCCATCTGCTTATGTTGCTTAATCAAGATATCTTTTGTCCCTTTACTGCAGTTGCTCCATGAGATACTGCAATAGTCGTAATAAGGGAGAATAAGAGAATTAGCGAGCGATTTGGCACTGTGGTAAGGCACTTTCTGACTCTGCGCAATAGGGCCAGCCTAGAACCAATTTTGCTTGAGATGTACTTTACATGATCCTGCCAAGTCATGTGCTGGTCTAGCCAGACTCCCAAATACTTAACACTGTTAACCTGCTTTATTGATACATCGGACACATTGATTTTGATTGGTGGGTGTTGCAAGTTTGATATTTGTTGTGGTGTTCCAAACATCATGAAACATGTTTTTTTTTTTTTTTCGGTATTCAGGGTGAGGTGGTTTCTCTCTAACCATATTCTCACTCGATTCAGATCATGATTAAGACATGTTTCAATGTCCCTTGGATTTGGAAGCACAGTACATGATTATTTTACCATGGTCAATAACAGATTGAAGATCATTCATAAACAAGGAAAAAAAGAAGAGGCCCCAATATCGATCCTTGGGGGACTCCATATTTTAACACTAGCACATCAGATGTTCTACCAGCAAAGGATGTACGCTGTGTCCTGTTACGAAGGTAAGAGATGAACCAGGATAAGGCTTGGTCCTTTATGCCATACATCTGTAACTTATCCAATAACAGCGTATGATCGACAGAGCTGAATGCTTTTCTTATGTCAAGAAATACCATTCCAGTCAGCATACCTCTATCCATGTTGCTCAACAAGTTATTACTCATGTAAGCAAGAACAGTGTCGGTGGAATAACCTTTCTTAAATCCAGATTGGTGAAGGATTAGGACATGATTATCTGACAGGTAGTCATGAAGCTGCATGTTAACTGCCTTTTCCAAGATTTTCATATAATGGTCGGTATAACTGATATAGTCCATGTTAAGACAGTGCACTAGATCTAAGGTGCGAGTTCAAGGGTAGCGAGAAACAGAATCAAAGCCCCTAGTAATAACTGGCAGTTGTTCTCTGTCTGAGAATTGATCCTAAATTTCACAAATTAGTCAAAATGGAATACATGTATCATCGCTTTTTTTCATGATTCAGGTGAGGGAATAATTATACGTCTACTTTGATGGTAGTATTTGTTGAAATAATCTCTTGAAAAAAAAATCCCTTCTGGAATATGCCTCTTCCCCATACTTATGTTATTGCCACACTTAATGATATTGGCAATAGTACACTTGAGAATCTTGAAAATGACAGAATTGCAAAAAGACCTTTTATTATCTATCTAAAAAACCTTGAAAATGAGAGTAGATCAATTGCAAAATGGCATTTAATTTTTCCATTTCTCCTCAAATAATATTTCTATAAATGTACACTGCATAAAGATGATGAATACCTGGAAGCAGGATATTATTGCCCCCCCCCCCCCTGCTGACTAATTAAAACGAACTTGAAATTATGAGCATATCTCAAGTAGGTATATAGCATCACCGACTGAATTAATCTGAAGCCACCTGAACAAAACCCTTTGTTTTCTGCAGTTCTGATCAAGTCTTTCATGCACACAAGATAAATCTGTTTCATGCACTTGTATACAGTAAATACACGAGTGCAGTTATGTGGATGTTCAGTACTTTGAATCCTAAGCCAGTGCATCACACCTTGCGCACCAGTTTGACAGTTTGCGGACTTGTAGCCACTTGATGATTATGTATGTTCATGGTCCTTACACTTGCAGGTTGAACAGTACTTCTCACTCCTTCTCCCAGGCAACGATGCCAAGCTTTTTTGAGCAGTGGCCAGTTTTTGGTGGAAGGTCTTGTCAAGCTAGCAAGAGGAAAGCCTTCAGAAACCACAGTCAAGCTGTTGAGTTTGCTGGGAGAACACATGCGGAAAACTGATGTGGATTCATGAGACTTGGAGCAATCAAATAGTGTACCACCAGACCTGGTAGCAGTCAGGGTATGCACAATACTATAGGTTTTGAAAGCCCCCTTTTTATGTTCTAGATGTCTATCCATCCAATATCATTTCTTGTGTATCATGCCGCAAGTTGAAAACAATCTTCTGTGAATGAAACTTGCTAAGGCTATGTAAATCCAGGGGGTGTTCAACAAAACTTGTCATTGGTGACAACTGTTATAAGTACGTCTGTAGCTGAAATCTTTGCATATGACAATACATTTTATCAAACGTTTCCCTGGAGTCGATGAGGGTCATGAGGTCAATAATCAAGGGTCAGGAGCCCTTCATTATGAAAAAAAAAAATGCAAGGAAATATCTTGTGATTTTGATTTTTCAAAGGCAGATGAATGGATTTCACCAAACTCACTTGTAATATAAAAGTTCACAGTCACAAATCAATATGAAATGTAATTTTGTTATTTTGGAGATGCTGATGAAATAAAGAAGAGTTTTTTTTTTCTTGTTTTTTTTTTTAAAGAAGCCACACAACAACCCATGGGTTCATCCTACATGAAGGATCATATGTTTTACTTAATGTTCCCTGATTATGCAGTGCAATTCACTGATAATTTCTGTTGATACCTGGATACTTTGTTAATGAGTCGTAGAATATACACTGTATTGTATATAACATGCATTTCTTACAACACCGCATAGAATGTAAGTAACCTGCAAATCCTTCTTGTACTCTATCTGCTTCCACCTGTGAACCAGGGCGCAAGGATTGTGCAAGATTTCTGTGGCTTTGGCTATAGACTACCTTATCCGATTTCAAAAGGTAAGTCTACATGACTATAAGGTTTGTTCAAATATGATGCGACAAACCCCCTGACATTTTTAGTGTTCAGATATGGTGCGCCGAACCACGCCACTTTCATTATGTTAATGAATGCACATGACTCAAAAAAAAAATAAGATAAAGATAAACTCATGACATCGTATCTTCACTAACTTTTGAGCTTGATTGCACCATAACTTCTTGCCACTGTGTGGCAAAATATATTCCTCTTGCCTCAGTGTTTTTGTTTTGTTTTGTTGTGTTTTGATCTGTTTATTTGTTTGTTTTTTACCATCTCAT
The DNA here is from genome assembly GCF_964275005.1 of Diadema setosum. Classification (NCBI taxonomy): domain Eukaryota; kingdom Metazoa; phylum Echinodermata; class Echinoidea; order Diadematoida; family Diadematidae; genus Diadema; species Diadema setosum. The sequence goes on along the minus strand of NC_092696.1, from coordinate 18,674,822 downwards.
ATCCCATTGATTTGTGCACTAAAATGTTGCCGGAGTTTGTCTCATCATATCTGAACAAGCCTTTATGAGTAATTTTGGACAGCCAATTAGAACTCACAGTACTTTGGTATTCTGAAAATGAAATTGATTTTTACAAGTTTAATTGATTTTGCATTTTCTACTTTCTATGATCTGTTTTTGTATTAGAAAAGAAATTAGAGGTCAAGGGAAATTTTCTGTTTTTTTTTTGTGTTGTTGGACTACGTAATTTATTTAGATCACTTGCTTTTCAATGTTTCACAGATTAATTTTTTTTTTTTGATGTTGTGAATATTTTTGCGCACTTGCCTTTGTCAGGGTTATGTCCTGATGTCGACGAGAACTTTACTCGTGAATGCTTCAAGGTCGATCCTTGAACTTTAAAGATTGTCTTCCCCATATGTAGGCTAAAATTTTGAAGTTGCTTTTTGATCAGTCACGAATAAGAGAAAAGTGATAAATTTCAAAGCTTCTTTAAGAAAGAATAGGTATAAGTGAGTTTTAATTGTGAAATTATAGTGATCTTTAAGTAAAATGGAATAAGATCCATTTATTATCCTCTGCCAAGAAGTGGTGCCTGAATTGTTATGGTTTTGAGTAGTGCATCCCTCCGTGTGTGTGATACAATGTAGCTTGAAATCTGTTAAAATAATCATAAATGTGAATAAAATGTGGTAAGCCTATGTATGACTGAGTCTATCAAATTGCATTTTGGAATCGAAATAAAGGTCACAGTCAAATTTGTCTAGTTTTTATTTGTAATAGATTCATACAAAGTCTGTTTGTTTTTCATTGTTTCCTTACATTTTCAGCCTGATGCTAGTTTTGATCACCACTTGAAGAGGGAAAGCAGAAGAAGATGCAGCTCTACTTGCTTGACAGAGGATGTCAGAAGGATAACATACATGTGTACCAATATTACTTCATTGTTGACCACTTGGTACTACCCTTCCCTGGTAATATCATTCAGAGTGCCTTCGACACATTGTTCAAAGCACATTAAATATGTGGTTTGTCTACGGTATGCAAAACCTCTCATCAACCTTTGGACATTTGGAATTACCCCGAGTTCGTGAACTGAGATCTAAACTTTCAAATAGATAATGAAGTGATGCATTCTTTAGGAGTTCCCACTGAAACTGCTTTTTTTTTTTCACTGTTTGCCATACAAACATGGACTGAGTGATGGACAAACAATAAATTGCGCCCAGGGGGCCTGTGTACGGACATAATTTGATTCGTTCAATGGTTTTAGAAGACACTTAAAGAATCATCACTGTGTCAATGAAACGGTGAAGATACTCCAAGTCCAGTTCTATGGAGGAACCGAGATAGAGACTGATGATATACAGTTGATGAAGCAGTACTCTTCATTAGTCGATGACAGTTTTTGATGAGGAGGTGATTACCTTTAGTCCAGGGGACATTGAACAACGACCTTGTAATTTTTACATGTGCTAGACACCTTTTTTGTCAGTATGGAGTAATGCATTACCATGGTAACGTCAAATTTTCATAAAGATTACAAATACAGAATGTGGATCAAGCTGCTCAGTTTTAAATCAATTCTGTTGAAATTCGATTGTCCAGAAATCTGTTGCCATGGCAATTGCAGTTTTTAAACAAATCATGCAAAATTGTGTGGATCACGCTGCTCTCTTAGTTTCTTTTTTTTTTAGCATTTAAATTTGAATTTGATACATATGGTCACTATGATTATGTTATCGTGCAAGACACTTTTTTTGTGGGGTTCATAAATCCGTTTCCATGGCAACAGCATCTTCATACAAATCATCCACAAGTACGATGTGGATTCAGCTAACTTCCTCAGATTTTGAGCATTTGACTGTAAATTTGGCACATGTGACCACTGTATTATGTACCTGTACAAATTTTATTTTTCGTCATTGTCAAATAGTATGTTGTCAAGTTAATGGTATCTTGTAATGAGAATCGTATAAACTACAAGTGGATTGAGCTTACTCTCTCAATTTTTAGCAATTACCTTGAGATATGACACCTACATATTGTGACAAGATACATTCTAGATGTGCAAAACACTTTTCTCGTCAATGTTAAACAATGCGTTGCCATGCTAACTTATTTTTTTTTAATACAAAGCAATCGAAGATATTGTGATTGACTCATAACTCCCTCATGTTTTAGGCATTTGACTTGAAATTTGGCACGTGACCACTGTAGTGCGCTAATGTGCAAATGCCATCTTTTGTATCGGTCAAAAAAGTGTTATCATGGCAGTGACATTTTCAAATTAAAATCTTACACAGCAGTTGATTATGCAATCTCCCTCAGTTTCTGAGCATCTGGCCTGAAATATTGCACAGAGTGCTAATGTAATGGCAACCATCTTTTAAAATGAAAATCAAACAAAAAATACTGTGAATTGGGTAAGCTCCCTCAGTTTTCTAGAATTTGACTTGAGGTTTCGCTCATGTAACCAGTGTAATCTTAAAATGAGTCGCACACTGATCTCACTGTTGAGTAATCTTGCTATGGTAACAACTTTTGTTACTTTTTTTTTCAACAAAAGGCATACAAGAATATTGTGAATTGAGCTAACTCTCTAAGTTTTAGGTGGGGGTATCAATTACATCCAGTTCAAGTTGAAAATATTGGCCCAAGAAGGCCTTATGTGTGTCATTTGAATATTTAAATGATCCGAATTTCACATGCTTGTATCGTCACTTGCAATAGCATTGATCAAAAGAAAGAGTATAATTTTTTTATGTTAACATTTTACAACCAGACTGGATGATCTATGTTGAATATTTGAATTATACAGCTGAGTAGGCAATTCAATTTGAACATTTGAATGATAGAGCCAAGAAGATATAATACTAGTATCATTTTCATTTGAAAATTCAACTTGATAGTGCCAAGAAGGCCAGAGGTATTCAGAGTGAGTATTTAGATTTGATATTTTAGCCTACAATAGCCATAATGCATCTCATTTGCATAGATAATCAAAGAACCAACTGAAAGGGTCAAAGGTATTCCATTTTGATACTTATATTGTAGAGATGAGGCTTTCATTACATGTAATAGAATTATTGTGTTTTGTTGTGACAGACAGAATTTAAAAATATTTTGATCAACCTAGTAGCACGTGACTGCCTTTCACCTACTTACATTACTGTGTTATTTTGTGCGATTGAATGTGGAGAGTGTGAAATGATGTCGAGATATCGACACTTCAAATTGTTGATAAGTTGGCATCACTTGGAATTTATTTCTCACTCTGAAGCGTTGAATCAACACTTCTATGGTGTCAAATAAACACCAAATAATGCAAACTTATAACACTTTGAAGTGTTAGAATAACACCATGACAGGTGTTGGGGTATAGATTCTAACAACAAAATAGTGTTGAAGTTACACCGTCATTGGTGTTAAAGGGTGTCAAAAGAACACCAAATTGGTGTCAACTTATCAATAATCTAAGCAACACCAAAGCTGGTGTTGGTATATTTTAACACCACGGGTGTTGAACTTACACCATAACTGGTGTTGGGATGTCAAATGAACACCATTATGGTGTCAACTTCTTAACACTCTCTTAAGTGTTGAAAAAACACCGAGGCTGGTGTTGGTATATTTTTACACCCTTTAACACCCATGGGTGTTGGATATTTTAACACCAGAGACGGTGTTACTTCAACACCAGATGGTGTGGTCCTTTATTGAAGTTGGGCCGGTGTTAGATTCAACACCAGTGGTGTTAAATCTAACACCACTGTTTTTGCAGTGTATCATCATCCACACAAACATTAACATAAAACAAGGAAGAGAGAGAGAGAGAGAGAGAAAATGAACGCAAAAGAAAGGAAAGGCGGAATTCAAAACGGAAATAAAAGCGGTAAAGACAGCTTTTGTTTCATTTGTCAACATCTAAACATTGCTGAAGAGGGTGTTGAATAGCTCAAACACCTCCCTTTTGCCCAAGGGAGGTGTTTGAACACCTCAAACACCCCCGTTTTGGCAAAGGGGGGTGTTAGAACACCCAAAACACCCCCTCGGTACGCCCTTGGGTGGGATAGTTGTGAACTGAGTAGTTTCTTTGGAACATGTGAAGAAAAACATCGGGAAGGTCATTCGTAGAATATTTATACTTAAAAAAATTGTTTGTTTGAGACAAATATCCGGCGGTATCAACTGTTCTGATAGCGCGTTTTTGAAGAAGGAAAAGTTAATCAAGCAGAAATCTGGACGAATTACCCCATGCTAGAATTTCAGAGTTGAGATAAGGGGAGTTCATTGTTGAGCATTTAATTTGTAGTGTATGGGGAAATAATATTTAAGCTCGTTAAAAATTCCTGTGTTTCTGGATAAAATTTAAATTAGATAATTAATGTGGGTTTACCAGGATAGATCACTATCAATATAAAGTCCGAGAAACGTAATACCATCAACCTGGTTTAAATTAATATCATTAATCTTAACATGATCAGGAACAGAGTGCACAGAGTTGCTGAACAGCATATAGTGCGTCTTATCAATATTTAGTAATGACTTATTGGCGTGGATCCAGGACTGAACAAATTTCAGTTAATTGTTTGATATATGTACAAGCGTGTTAGGGTCACGATGTGAAAGAAATACATTTGTGTCATCAGCAAAACATATGAAAGAAAGAATCTGTGACGAATTTTGAGGTCGTTTTTGTCAAAGGATAAGGCCCATCAGCTCAACCTGCTACTTCTTTTGCTGTTAGAGGCAGTAAATATTCTGAAAAGGAAATTAGTGTGAGAAAACGGTCTGAAAACCAGACTAGCGTAAACACAGCACATACTTCCAGTGACCAGCACTGTTTGTGGTGGAAAAAATACCCTTCCACTGATTTCCATAGAAATGTATGCGGACCTCACTCTAGACAACAAGGGGACTCTGAACGGGGGTCTCTCTTACCACGCACTGAGTTTGCATACAAAATAGCTAGCTTTCATATAGCATGTCCTCCAGAGGTCCTCCTAGACAGGGGGACTCTGAACGGGGTATAACTGTTCCAAAATAGGCCTGATGTAGCCGTGGGATATCGCGATCATATCGGTGATTGGAAGATATGGTGGCGCTTCAATGGACGCAACATCCAGAGCTTCCTGTTGGCACTATAGTTTCAGGAGGTCTGCAATGTGAGATTCCCACGTAAGATCGTTTTGCATGATGATGCAGAGAAATTTGACTGTGTCTACGGATATGGCGCGCCGTTTCACCAATAATGCCGATAAACACTGCTTATCGGCGATAAGCAGTGTTTATCCAGCGAAAAACACTGTATATCAAGTGATAAACACTGTTTATCGACGATAAACACTGTTTATCGCCGATACATAAACAGTGTTTATCGAGAAAAGCTCTGTTTATCGCTCGATAAACAGAGTTTATCGCCGATAAACACTGTTTATCGCTCGATAAACAAACTCTGTTTATCGGTCGATAAACAGAGTTTTTCAAGAAAAACTCTGTCTATCGCTCTTCGATAAACAGCGTTTTCGCTCGATAAACAGAGTTTTTCTCGATAAACACTGTTTATCGAAAAACAGAGTTATTCGTCAGCCGTCGTTAGTGGCGCTACGACTCTGCGTATATACTAGTAGACAGGGCCGTATAGAGCAGGGGCGTCACCAGCTTTTTTTCAAGGGGGTACGTTTGGACACTATACCTGCGCGATTTTTTTTTTTTTAATTTGATTTATTGTTTCCTGTATCATCATTATACATTTACAATACACTGTACATATTATTATACAATCATGTAAACATACATTGTTAGTGGTACGTATTCATAAGCATGAAGTTTAACATAGTCGAAAGATCAATGTGAAGGACTATGATTCTAACATACGGGGGGTAGCGACGGTGTGAGATCCTCGGCGAAGGAGCGAGGCGACCGAGCGGGGGAGGATGTGGGAGGGGGATACCCCCTCCCCACGGTAGGGACTTTTTGTAAAAACAGAGTATAAAAGTCGCGTTTATAGGGCATTTTAAATCAAATTTCTAGGGATCTGAACATAGTGGAAAATTAATTGTAAACGACTATGATTATAACATACGGGGGGGGGGTACATTATGTGACGGTGTGAGATCCTCGGCGAGGGAGCGAAGCGACCGAGAGGACGGGGGGGGGGGGGGGGAGGGGGGAATGGTGTGGGCCACTGTAAGGACTTTTTGTAAAAGCAGGGTACAAAAGTCGCGTTTGTAGAGCATCTGAAAGCAAATTTTTGGGAATAAAGTATAGTATAAAGTATAGTGGAAATTCACTGTAAAGGACTATGATCATAACATACGGGGATACATTTAATGTGACGGTGTGAGATCCTCGGCGAGGGCGTGGGAGGGGATACCCGGGGATACCACTCCGACGTTAGGGACTTTTTGTAAAAGCAAAGCACAAAAATTGCGTCTGTAGAGCATCTAAAAGCAAATTTCTGGGACTCAAACATAGTGGAAAATTCACTGCAAAGGACTATGATTATAACATATGGGGGTACATTTTGTGACGGTGTGAGCGGGGAGGGTATGGGAGGGGGATACCCCCTACGACTGTAGGGACTTTTTGTGAAAGCAGTGTATAAAAGTCGCGTTTAAAGAGCATTTTAAAAGCAAATTTCTACGTTATTAAACATATAAGAAAATGTGAAGGACTGTGATCATAACTTATGAAAACTATTCATTTTATACTATAATCATGGGCATCACGGGGGGGGGGGGCGTTGGGTGCGAACGCACCCCCTTCAGGCCCTTAGAAAAACAAAATCAGCCTGCGAGCGACCTCAGCGCTGGGCGCTATTTAAAATAATCATTCCGTTTTCTTTTTATTATTATTTTATTATTTTTATTTTCTTTTATTTTTTATTTAGCACCAGGGACAAGAAATTCGAGGGGGAAAAAATCGCACCCCGGGGTCTGGCAGCATATCTATTTTACAGTGTTTACTATTAAACGTACAGTACATCATCGTACGGTACGGAGCACGCATACGTTTGCGTGTATGTACTATGTGTACGTATGCTGCAAGGATGTAGGGTGTATGTACTGCACTTTATTTCTGACTAATCCAAATTGAAAATGCGAGCCCAAGTGCGAGCCTTATAAAGTTTCATAAAAATTTTGGAGGGACAAGCATGTTATAATTTTGCACCCCCCCCCCCCATTAATAATTCCCGAGATGAGAAGATTTTCTTTCCCGAGATGAGAAGATTTTCTTGCTTTATTGATAGAAATCTGTCCAAATATTTCACCCAAAGGGTGCACCAGGTTGCTGAATTTCAATTCTAAAAATGAAAAGTCTCTCTTGCGTGGGAAGGGGATACCCCTTTCCACACCCTCTCCCGTTTGGTCTAGTTTCCATGGACTTAATGCACCTTTAGATTGAAAAAAAAAAATTATAAAAGTTTTACCGCAAGTGTGCACCAGACCTGGTATAAGTAGGTTAGTAATCTGTAACAATGAGTGTATGATTATAATTTGCTATGAAATGATTTCACTTCTTTACGCTGTCCGTTGCTCTCAACGTTATACTCGTCCCAGACTGCAGAATAAACGAATGTGTGAACGGGTGCGGGAACACAAGTCTCGTTGAACACTACGGGACGGTCGAGACGAGTCCGTATCCATCTTACTTCATCCCATTCAGCTGGTGTTCCTTGGACGTCACCGTACCGGACGGTCACTTCGTGTTCATAGATATAGATGAATATTTGGTTTGTACATTTTTTTATAACATTTTTTATTACGTGTTATTCCCTTTTTCATCAGACATAAATTGCGCATATGCCTACGTGAGCTACAGTTTGTGTATGTGTGTGTGTGTGTGTTCAAGCGATTTGATTTTTATTTACCTTTGATATCTGATCCCAATATTTACCACCCAGTTTTACATCCAGATATATGTTCGATGATACACCAGGCTCACCTTTGTTTAAGCTGAGTGAGCGAGCCTTTATTTTCCTTTTGTAGCATAACGATTTCACTTGTAATCGACAGTACCAGCAAGTGTGATTTGATTATATATATATATATATATATATATATATATATGTATATATATATACATACATATGAAGAGTTTGTTCGCAAAAACCGATAAGTCCATATTTGCCAAATGGAGATATTTGCGATTAAAGGTCAAGAAAAATAACGAGAATAATAAGAAAATTTTTGCTTCTTTTGACACTAACTACAAAAATATACCTTTATATGTAGTGACCAATATATCAATTAAAAGGTATTATTTTGTACTTTATGACAGAGATCGTACTTCAAAATCTTCAAAAATGGACTTATCGGTTTTTGCGAACAAACTCTTCATCTACTTGTTATAAATTCTTTCAACACATAAACCGGTTTATAGTAACCTCGTCTACAGCCACTATGTCTATTTTCCAATTGGTCTACTGGCATATCGTCTATTACCGATTAGTCTAATACCCATTTGGTCTACAACTCGTTTTGTCCAGTACCCATATTGTCTAATAGTCATTTTGCCCACTACCCGTATTGTCTAATACCCAACTCGTCTAAGGAGCATTTCGTCTACAAAACAATTGATCTAATAGCCAAATCGTCTACACTCACAATGTCTATTTGCCATGTCGTCTAATATCTATTTTGTCTACTATACTAGTTAGTCTACTCCCACCTCGTCTACAAGTCATTCAGTCTACATTCACTTTGTCTAGTTATCATATCGTCCAACCCTTAGTTTGTCCATACCCAATATGGTCTATACCCATCTGGTCTACTCCCAACTCGTCTACTCCCAACTGGTCTACTACCAACTGGTCTACTCCCAACTCGTCTACTCCCAATTGGTCTACTCCCAATTGGTCTACTCCCAATTGGTCTACTCCTAACTGGTCTACTACCAACTGGTCTACTCCCAACTGGTGTACTCCCAACTCGTCTACTCCCAATTGGTCTACTCCCAAATGGTCTACTCCCAACTGGTCTACTCCCAACTGGTCTACTCCCAATTGGTCTATACTCGTCTATACCCAATTGGTGTACTCCCAACTGATATAGTTTTACTTTCAACAATTTACCCAAACTGATCATTTCCATCTGGTCATGCTAATAATGAATATACCACTTTGTCTAGTGTCCAGTCCGTCTCATCACTGTCATGAACTATTAATATCAAACCCTGCCCTTGATTAGCACAAAAATCAATATTAGACTATTCTAGTTGTTACGATGTGGGCGTGTAGTTGGATGGACTATTATTCTTATGATTGTGTATCAAAGTTGAATGGATGGAGTGTTGAAGTTTGGACATATAAATGCTTATTTAGGGTTCCTCGCGAAACGTGTATTGAGTACATTGCAGGCAAGTAAATTATTCATCTTAGTAGTAGCTATAAATTGTACATGAATCATATTTTTGTGTATAATGTTTCAAACTTTTTTGTGCATTTAACCGTTTACATACATCAGTACGTGGCACACAGAATAAAGAATACTGATAATGTACTTCTAATGTGTTCCTTTTCATTTTTACCATACTTATGATTGTATATCAAAGTTGAATGGATGGAGTGTTGAAGTTTGGACATATAAATGCTGCATGATTGCTTCTGATATAAATTACACATCCAACACAAAAATAACACAGCAAGTTTTTCACACTGTGACATTATCTTTTTTTCCTAAAAAATTGTCATAATTAGAACATAAAAATTTAAACCAAATGGGGCACCAAGAGTGTTCAACCTATTTAACTGGGAAAAAAGAAAATGGATAAAGTAAACTTAAATAAAAAAAAAAAAAAAAAATATATATATATATATATATATATATATATATATAACTAGTAGTAGACCAGTTGGGAGTAGACTAGTTGGCAGTAGACGAGTTGGCAGTAGATATGGGTTGGCAGTAGACGAGTTGGGTGTAGACCAATTGGGAGTAGACGAGTTGGGAGTAGACGAGTTGGCAGTAGACAAGTTGGGTGTAGACTAGTTGGGAGTAGACGAGTTGGGAGTAGACCACTTGGGTGTAGACGAGTTGGGAGTAGACCAATTGGGAGTAGACGAGTTGGGAGTAGACCAATTGGGTGTAGACCAATTGGGAGTAGACGAGTTGGGAGTAGACCAGTTGGCAGTAGACTAGTTGGCAGTAGACTGACTGGTTATTAGACTAATTGACTATTAGACAATGAGTTGTAGACCAATTGGGTATTAGACAAAATGAGCTATAGACTATTCTATTCATAGACCTTATGATTACTAGACGAAATGGTCAATAGACATAATGGGTGTTAGACGAAATGTGACTTAGACAAATTGGACATTAGATAAAATGGCTAGTAGACGAAATGACAATTAGACTAATTGGCATATAGACAATATGGTTGGTAGACGAGTTGGTAGTAGACGAAGTGGGTTTAGACGAGATGGCATTAGACTAGGTGGACAGTGGACAGGGTGGGTGTAGACGAGGTGCCAATTTACCCATAAACCAAATATCAGTAAATGACATCTTCATAACCATGTATTCGTATCTCCAAGAAAATTTGTGCCCCGAAACAACGTTTCCCGCCGACTAGATGCATGGTACACCAAGATCCCATATATGGAATGAATAATTGCCCATCCAGCAAAAAAAAAATGGACTTATCGGTTTTTGCAAACAAACTACACATATATATATATATATATATATATATATGTATGTATTATAACGAAATTCGGTTTAACCGATTCGATTTAAAGGGGCTATACAGTACTGGTTGAGGTAGGTGATGTTTTTTTTTTTTTCTTTTTTACATTCCTTAGGCTACGGTCACAACTCAGTGCGGCGACCGATCGATTTGTAGCCTGCTCGGTCACAGCTGATTTTTTTTTTTTTTCCACCGCCCAGCAGTTTTTGGAGACGTCGAGCAGGCTACAAAATCTCAGCACTGATCGAGCGGTGCCCTGTCGATTTCCTGTCGGTCACCGGTCGATTTCGGGTAAAAAAATGCGAAATATGGGGATCTTTTCCGCGCGGAGACCGGGCAGTCACCGAGCAATGCCCCATTGGCAACTGGACGATCTCCCACCGGCCACCGGCCGAATTTTACAAAATCGCTCAGCGACCGACGCGACGGGTGATCGATAGGTCATCTACAGGTGTCCCGTAGACGTACCGGTGTCCGCCGACCGGTCTCTGCCGGAAATTTTTCATGATCTACCGGGGTTTATTTATGTACATTTATGTGATTTCTGATGTGATAATTAAGATAAAACACGAGGCTAAAGATTTAAGAGTTAAATTACCAACTACCAAACCTCACTTATGTGGAACCACAGATAACTACAAATTAGGATATCAAACAAACTGGAGGAAAACCCAAGTTGGAACAAAGATTCGAATATATTAGAATTTTCCAAAATATCTTTGTTTGCTTCTATATACTGTATATGTGACCGTGCACCACAAAACGAACAAAAAGTCGCACTCCTTGATTTCACGTGAGGACTCAAGAAAGGTGAAACGGGTCAACCAAGTCAATTTTTAGTTTTCCATATTTTCTGAAAGAGCTATTCTTCTACATTATTCTTGAGTTTGGGATCATAAGAGCATTTTTAGTAGTTTTTCTACAACCCTTTCTTTGAAGAGTAGTGAGATCAGGTTTGGCTTAGAGACCCGTTTTTATTTCTTGACAACCCTCTGCATATTCTTCACTTTCAAGTCTGATAACTTTTGAAAGGATAAACTACTGCTTTGTAAGTTGGCACTAATCATGGACAGAATGTTTTAATAGAGTGTGCTCAATTTCAATTTAATCTGATAATCCCTTCATTGTTGTTGCTCCAGTGGTTTACATCCTATTTTTTGTCCAATTCATCACAACAGCTAGCGCGGTTTGGTATAAAGTTTAATCGCTTGAATAGACAGATAGACCCTGTACTTAAGAGCCTCTTTTCTCGGTTCCCACTTTTCCAGAATGAGCGCTTTCTTTCCAGTATTTAGATCGATTAAGATTGTCCATTTGAATTGAGTTATACACCATTTTAAAGCTTAGAGACTGCTCATCCAGAATCTGTCCTTACCTAAATCTCCATGTCTGGCGACGTTTTGTTTGTTTTGTGGTGCAGGGTCACATATAGAATTTTTTTTTCTATTCCCATTTAATTTCATATCATTATTTCCTTATCTTTTATCATTCATAACTTCTTTATTAAGTAGACCTTTGATAAATGATAAGATAACTAAACCATAGTCTAAAGTCTACATATCGACACTAACTTTTATCTTTCATCTCTTTTGCCCCAACGTGGTTGTCCCTGTCTTCCATGTTTCTCATGTTGGTTGCCGAGATGTTGAGATGCTGACATTTTGGTGAGGTTACCTTGCCTCTATCCCTCCCCCTGCTTCTTCCACATTGCCCTGGCTTCTTTTCGCCATCTAGTCCCTGGTTTCCTTCAGTGCTTTTGTCATCTTTATCTTTATATATTTTTCGTTCCTAAATCGCTCGACGGCGACCGCTCGATCTATTCTCTTGGTTTTCTTCCGTGCTTTTGTCATTTTTGTCTCTATCATTTTTGTTCCCTACATCGCTCGGTAGCGACCGCTCGATTAGATTAGTGCCTGGGCGGTTGCCGCTCGGACACTGAGCGTATTTTGGGCAGCGAGTGACAACTGGTCGGTCGCCGCTGAAATTTTAACTCCGCGTTAAAACTTCAGCGGCGACCGACCGATGCCCTAAAAATCAGTGGTGCCTGGTCGGTCACCGGTCGGTGTCCGACCGAAATTGGCTAAAAACTCGCCGACCGGTCGCCGAGCAGGCAGATTTTGAGGGTTGTGACCGTAGCCTAAGTGAGATAAGGAGAAATCTCTTATGAAATATGAAAGAGCATGCAATTTTCAAAAGGATTCAACATTTATTTGATGACAATCGGTTGTCAAATGGCTGAGATATTCAAAAAAGTGATAATGATAGAAGACTACCGGCCACGCCCTTTTATTAGGATCTCTTTGGTTCTCCTTGTTTTTGGATATCTCAGCCATTTCAAAACCGATTTTTATCAAATAAACTTTTGATACCCCTTAGAATTGCATGTTCTTTGATATCTCATAGAGTGGTTTCCGAATATCTCGCAAAACGTTAAAAGCTAAGGCACAACAGAAAAACTGTGTTAGGGAGATATCTTCGTCGCGACGATATGAGACAAAAGAACGTCGGCAATCGACCCCGACGATCCAAATTTTGGGCCTCATGTGCTCATTACTGCGCTCTTTTTGGCTCATTATAAATATCAACAAAAGATGGTTCCGACGAGTCGGAATGAAATCGTCTCTTTTCGTCGCGACTAATCAATTAAGGAGGTCTTTTGTCGATCGGCGAAGCGTTTCAGTGATTGTTCAAACGTCGCACATCGTCCCCGACGACTGCGTATTCAACTTGACTAACCGTTTTGTAAAGGTTTTGGTGATGGTTTCGCGTCGCTCATCGTCCCGACGATTGACCATTGAATTTAAATCACCGTTCCGTGGCGAGTTTGTTAATCCATAATTGTTCAAACGTCGCACTTATCGTCCCGACGATTGTCCATTCAACTTGAATCACTGGTCAGAGACGCGTTTAGTAATTGTTAAAGCGTCGCGCATCGTCCCTAGGCTTGCCCATTGAACTTAAATCACCGTTTGGTATGAGTTTGAAACGTCGCACATCGTCCCGACGATTGCTCATTCAATAATAGAAATTGCTCGATGCTGAGGTGTTTATTTTTTCGAACATCGCGAGTGGTCCCGACGATTGCCCATTGAATTGAAATTGTCGTTCAATGATTGCCACCAGGGTAATTCATCTTCTATGAAGCCTTGCTCTTATGTTTGCCATACTTGTCTGTAAACATTACAAAAACATCGTAACGAGATCCGATGGCTGGCAGACTCCCGAAATTCTTGAATGAATCATGAAAAAAAAAAAGTGATGAACGTACATTATTATCTTTCCACAAGTCCAGAGCTTGAAAGAAAACATCCGGCATTTATTTTATCATCGTACGGAGTTGAATATCATTGTTATTCATTTCCGAACGTCAAAGCAAATTTCCGACACTTATATTAACATCTTTCAGAGCTGAATGTTATTGCTATTCACTTTCGAACGCATAAGCAAATATCCGGCATTTAGATCATCGTATGGAGTTGTATATCATTGCATATCATATCATTTCCGAACGTCAAAGCAAACATGCGATATTTATTTAATCACCATACGGAGTCGAATATTACTGTTATTCATTTCCGAACGCAAAATCGAATTTCTGACATTAATTTTAGCGCCGTACGGAGTCGAATATTACCGTTATTCATTTCCAAAAATAAAAACAACATCTGACATTTGTTTTAGCATAACTATCTTATACGGAGTCGACTGTTACCGCTGTCCATTTCCAAAAGTAAAGGCAAACATCCGACTTTTTTGGTGGCCCGACGTGCGTTTTTGGTGGCCCCGGTCCACCGAGCCACCGTTAGTGTCGAGCCCTGGTGTATACCTCACTAACCTCAGCTTGTTGGGGAAACTTATACTGCCATATTATACGAGGGGAGATGCTTTCATCTCTTCTAGAGAGCTTCCCTATGAGCGAATGAAAATCTTTATTTGGCATTTTCATTTCTATACTCCATAATCATTCGTTGTTTCCAAACATTTTCATGATGTCGGTATTTCAATATCATAATATTTTTCTTAATGTATTCCATTTTCATTCCTTGACCAAAGTCAGTAAGTCCGCCACAAGTACGGTAATCGCTATGTTTCGCGCAGTGCAATATGTGCCGAAGTGCGAAATACGTGGTTATCAAGTTCAATGAAACGCGCCGTCCATGCGTGCTTCTTGTTTGGTTTCGTAGTAGTTCCATGGTTACGGCAAAGACAATAAACGGAGGAGGCACTCCGTATAGTGTTTTTCGTTTACAGTAAACAGTTTACATTCGATACAAATAAATTAATAGTCACGTCTTTTACTGTATGATGATCGCCAAGTCGGGAAGAAGTATCTAGAGGAACTTCTCAGTTGATATGTCCGTTATGTTCATTCTAATTTTCACACGCAGTGGTACGCATAATTATTTTATAAGTGTGAGATCGAAAGAAGTTTCAATATAAATGTTGCCATGATATTATGTAGGCCTACTGTTGTGTAATTGGGTAGGTATAGCTCTTACACTATAAACTTCAGCTTGTTGCAGCGGCATCTAGGAAAGCGATATTTTCTTCGGCATTCGGGACCTTTTTTATATTATCATTTTTTTTTTGACACGTGATTCGATTGTAAGTATGAAGCGCCGAATAACCCCTTTGTTTTGTTTTAGTGTTAACATTAATGTGTAATACACCAATACTGTTCAACGTGTGGTTTTTTACTGTTAAAGAAGCCAAGATAAGGCGACATTTTAATAGAATTATGCCGTTCGGTCGGTTAACAGACTGCTTATAACCTGAAATAGTTGCAGTGCGCGCATTTTTTTTTTTTTTTGCCACCTGTTTTCGCAGAAATTTACACTAGAAAGGTTGTCAGCTTTTTTTCTTCTGCCATTATTTCCTCTGATATGATTTGTCGTGGCCATTAAGTTAGTTTCAACCTAAAAGATACGTGTCACGTAGGTCTATTGGTTGCCAGCACGCATTTATCTGACTTGTTGTGCGGTTAAGTCTGTTGTTGTTGTTGTTGTTGTTGTTGTTGTTGTTTTTATCATTCATGGGAGGGGGCAAACAAGAGTGAGAAATGAGGGAGAGGTGAAATCAGAACAAGGAAACATCTGTTCATTTAGCTGTCACTTATGCCAGCAGTAGTAATTGTCATCACCATTGCTATTCAGATCAGTTTTAGTCATATCCTATAACCAAGGATGTTTAAGAGATGGAGTTCCAACTGGCTGTAATTATTCAAACAGTTGTCACTTTTCTATTGATGTACAAAAGAATTCCACAGGTGCATCTGTGCCTTTGGTGGCGGGGTGTGATGCCGCCGTCTTGCTGAGCGATCTGAAGATTCATTTTGAAAGTTAACTTAATGTTGGTTATATTTTGCTTGTTTATCTATTAAATGAAACGAAATCTCACTTAGTGATAAAGCTCATCAAACAAAGGTAAATCCCTTCAAGAAATATGCGCAAAAGTGTAAATCAGAGCTGTATCATGTGAAAGTGTTTAAAACTGTACCCTCCCGGAAAGCCGGTTTTATCACTTTCCACTTAATTCGTCCAAATAAAACTGATATGGAATAATCTTCGAGTATAATTCTATATTAATAGATATATCAGATCAGTGGCCGGGCACGGCCAGTCGAGTAATTTTCATTTTCATTTCATCATTTTTTGCGCAATTTCTATTCGCGCATCCCCGTGTCTTTACCATTATATACCACCTATCTTTTATAAGTAGGGATGGCGAAAAGTAGTTACCATCACAAAGACATATTTTAGTTAGAAAGTGGCTGATGATTATGCAATGAGACATGAGTCAATTGTCTTCCTATCTGCGCGGCAGATCCAGTTTGCCACATGCTTCAAATACTTTCGAGTGGCGGCATCGAACGTGACTTCAAAGGAAATACGACAGTTGTGAAAGCTGGACGGAATCTCTCCTCCCGCTCTAAAATTTTACAGGACGACATAAATTTTAACAATTTATATTGCAACCATGACGAAGGCCGACGACCAGTTGAAGTAAATGCCGCAACAAAGTAAATAGGTAAACCTGGTATTAAAATACACAGATTTGATTCAATGATGTGTCAAAGAACACAGAAATCAATGTATTCTATGCAGCTACAAAAATGACAGAAGTCAACTGAGTTTAACAAAGAAAGACAACCAGCTGAAATAAGTATAAGAATGTTAGTCTAGTTCCCGTTTGGAAGTCGGACAAAATCTCTCCACCTGAAGCTAACAATTAATTCGATAACAGTCAAGTTTCCTTACAAGTCGTCGTAGCTACCATCAACCATCTTAGTGACCAATTCTTCGCACTCGGCCGTGAAAGAGAGTTTCGTATTTTACCGAAACCAAGACATCATCTCCTGAAACATAATGGCAAGTGAAAACATTCGCATAATTTTCTTTTTGCGCTAGTTTCTGGTTGCGCAAAGTGGGTGAAAAAAATTCTGCCTTTACCGTAAGGTTAAAAGGCGAATGCAGCTGACATTTTTGGGTATGTTGACAACATGAAATCAATATCCCTTTTTTAGCATAACAAACAATGAGAACAGTCAGCAGGGATTGACAGCTGAAACAAGTTCTGCAGTCGAATTCCCGTTTGAACGCTGGACAGAATCTCTCCGCCCGCTCTAAGATTTTACAAGACGACATAAATGTTAACAATGATTACAACCACGCGAAGGCCAACGACCAGTGGAAGTAAATGCCGCAACAGAATAAATAGGTAAACACGTTGTTAAAATACAAATATTTGATTCAATGTTGTGTCAAATAACAAAAAAAAAAATCAATGTATTCTACAGCAAAAGATATGACAGAAGTTGTCGGAGTTTGACATTACGAACGGCGACCATCAAATAAGTTTTGCAACGATGGTCAAGTTTTCGTTTGTAAACCGGACAAAATCTCTCCGCCGTGTTTCCTACGCGTAAAGACAAGATAATACAAATTCAATGTCTATCGAATGCGGTCAAGTCTCCTTTCACATCGCCGTAACTACCATTTGCACAACAGACGGAAAGTCAGCCTGTTATTCACAATTATCTATAGCAGCGAGAACAATTTTTTTTTTTTGTTCTCGTGAAAACACAAAACTTCCCATTCATTATCGTACTCGGCATTGCGAATCATATCACCCAGCGGATTAGCTGTAGCCACGCGTTTTGGACGTTGCTCGACGATGGAACAGAGACGGAATTTCGGTGGTACAGTAATGGTAATTCGTCGGGACGATATGCGACGTTTTAGATCACACGGATAACGGGCTTTATGCTGTGACAAGTAAAGCTGAACAAAACATAAACTTGAACACGAACGGCATTGAAACGAAGCCATATAGTCAGAACGTTTCCCGACGGTTGAACAATGATTCGTCGGGAACGATATGCGACGTTTTTAATAAAAAGAAACGCAAGGCACAATAGAAGCCGAACTTTGAAAATAGCTAGTAAGTCGGGACGAAGAGCGACGATTAGTGAAAGGGAATCCTTTCTCTATCGTCGCTTATCGTCGGGACGAATAAACAAAGGTATGAATAGAAAGTACGTGTATTCATATGCACGGTTGCTTATTCATATGCACGTGACGCCTGTTCATATGCAAATCATCAAACATGCACAATGCGACATCGTCGCGACGAAGATATCTCTCTATCAGGTTTTTCTGTGGTGCCTAAATCCTCACCTCGACCAGAACTGCACACACCCTTTAACCGTTCGATTATAATTTGCCATAATCGATTGTGCCTGTAGCATAGAAACGGGCGCACTATCGGCAAATGTTTTAATGTGATATTGCGTTATCATGAGTTTAAGCATTTATTATTAAATATGCGGTTACTTGTTTGTCGTGGACAAGTTTGCGCTATTTCAGTACCAACTCCGGTTTTAATAGACCGATGATACATGCCGAAATTTAGTAACCACATACAAGAGATACTGCTAAAATGCATAGTCGTTGTACGAATCTAATTTCGGGAGAAGTGATAATGTGACTTATCGCATATGCCTTGTGCCCAATCCAAGTTCCAGTCGCCGCCTGAGGAAGTAAAAGAAGTTGGTAAAGGTGCGATTTAGCACTTTACCCCGTGACCTCCAACGATACTTGTGTCGCCACATAATTGTGAAAGGTGTACCACGTTAGCGTGACTGAGTTGGTAGCAAAAGTTGGTAGCGAAAGTTGGTAGCAAAAAGTTGGTAGCAAAAGTTGGTAGCAAAACTTGGTAGCAAAACTTGGCAGCAAAACTTGGTTACAATAGTTGGTTACAAAATAAGATGTACCAAGTTAACATCATCTACGAGTGACGCTTGGGAGTGACGTATTCCAAGTGATGCTGAACTTTGTATGTGTGCCACTTGTGTTGGTGAGCTGCTTCTGATACAACATATATGGTAGCGCACAGACACTCAGTAGTTTAATGAAAAGGGATCGTTGTAGACTGCAACAAAACGAACCCTGCCTACTCGGCCATCCTGACACGGCTCACGGAGGCATATGTACAGACAGCCAAATACACTCTCTTAATTCACGACGAGAAGGAGAGTTCGTCACACCAGGTGTCAGGAGTGGGATCCCTATTTGTAACTTTTGTATGAATCGATGTAGTTAACTGTGTTTTCACCAAGGCAAGCGAAACGCCATTGCTGGAGTTGTCACTTTTTCTGGAAAGCAAGATTAGCGAAATCGACGACTTAATTGCCCAGGTTTCAGAGTCGGTACGCAGGCAAACTGGAATAGTACCAACTTCGGTTTCTAACTCATACTGCTCACGGATGACTCTTGGGAGGGCGCCCCAATTAGTCGTCACTGTCACGCTCGGCTGTGGTGTCACCTCAGCTGTTTGAAGATGCCAATGGAGAGGTAGAGTTGTCAACTCCGCCATCGGCAAAGCTATTACCTCAGCAGCATCAAGCTCCAATGCAACAGTCGCATTCATCTCATACAAGTGACCGACCTGTTACATTTGGAGGACAACCAGGTGTAATGCCACACCAGTTTGTCCCTAACCAGCGACGTCGACCAGAGCTCTGGGACCAGGGACGTCATTATGATGTTCAGGGCAATGAACCAGCAAACCGGCCGTCATACCAGACAGATATGATGACAAAAGACCTGTGCTGGATTATCTTTGTCATTTTGAAGCTTGCGCTGGAGTTAACCGCTGGACGGAAGTGGAAGCTCTTCAATATTTGGCTGCCAGCTTGAAAGGAGCTGCTGTCAAAGTTCTAGCGCAGCAGACGGGACGTCGGTTGACGTACCAAGAACTTGTGAACTGCCTGAAGCACCGCTTTGGACATGTTTCCCATTCAGAAGTGTTCCTGGCAGAACTGTGTACCAGGCGACGCAGGCCCAATGAAAGTTTGCAGGAGCTGGGACAGAGTATTCGCGAGCTTACATCTATGGCATATCCTGAATTCGAGGAAACGGGCCAAGATAAATTGGCTCGTGGTCACTTTCTCGGTGCAATAGTTGACCGGGATATCTGAATCGGCCTTTTCCGGGCTCAGACTCGTAAACTTGACGAGGCTATCCAAGCTGCTCTCAACACAGAAGCCTTCCTGCGGATGGAGAGTGACCGTCGGCAGTATAACAGGGTCTTGTTATCACAGGAGGATAAACAAGACGTGGCTGTAAAGGATGTAGACACTGCTGACACATCCATGGGGGCGACTGAGGACAGCACCACTCTCATGATCGAAGCAGTGAGCGATCTCAGGAAGAATGAGAAGGAGCAGCCAGCGCCAGTGCCGAGAAACGACATGGCATTAAAGGCAGCCGATCGCCATCCCTAATGGTACGTAAACTCCGACCGACCGAAGTTTGTGCATGCAATTGCGCAATGCCAGACTCGGTGCTATATCCATAAACGTGTGGGACAATGCTGCCACTGAGACACGTGTGGGTGTATGCATGTGTGTGTACGCATCATACGCAAACATTGTCACCGCGAGCTGCGGTGATTGGAGGAGAGAGGCCAGAAGACGTGTGTGTGTGTCCATTCGGAAGCTCACGTGGCTCGCTCGGACAGCCATTTTGGGTTAGGAGATTAGCACAGAGAGCGCTCTTGTAGCCTACGCGTTTTGTTCGCTGACCCATTGAGCCAGCGCTATTCTCATTCGGGGTCACTACGTTTGATACAGAATGGGGGAGGCAGCGTGTTGCGTTCGTCTCCGTGCCGCACAAGCCACTCGCCACGACTGAGTGCCTTTAAAGACTGAGTCACTCCCTAAAAGCGAACAGAAGGAGGACAGTCAGCATTCTGACAAGAAGGACACATCCAAGGAGGGTACGAATCCTCCAGACGACGGGTACACACCAGCCAGAGAGGCACCCGAACCAGAGACATTTCAACCGCCACTATACTTAGTTCCGGAACTTCACTTCTGTCATCCACGTTCCAGAAGGCACTGTACGTGAATTTGAACGTGAATTCGCAGGAGTTGATGTTCTTGGTAGACAGTGGTGCATCGCAGTCATATGTCTCAGAAGGTATGTATTTCCGAATGAGACCAGAGAGAAAGCCACCACTTGAACCAGTGACAAGCATCGTTCGTCAAGCAGACGGATCTCAGCTAAAGACCAAGGGGCATGCCACCATGGAACTTCAGCTTGGCTCCTGCTTGTGCCATGTTGACTTGGTAGTAGCTGACATTTAAGAGCTGAGGGCATCCGCGGTCTGGATCTTTTGATTGGTCTGCAAACCTCGCTCGAATTCGAGGACATGCAGCTGCATACCCCATGGGTATCTCTCCCATGTATAAACAATGACAGACAGAAATGTGCAGCAACGACAGCACCGACGCTGGCAAGAGGAGCAGAGGTAGCCAACCATACAAGCCTTGCTGAGGACGACATGGAGACCACGCCTCTTGTTAAAGACATATCTCAGAATCGTGTGCCGCCACATCTGGAGACTTCTGTCAATGCAGTTTGACAGAGACTCCCGCAGAAAGCAATTTATCGGCATGCCAGCTTCTGAGAGACAACTCAGAGGTGTTTTCTACAGGCCCAGCCGACCTAGGGAGGAAGGCTACATTTCAAAAACGTGTCAGCGTCAGCGCAATAGCACCAGTCGGAGTGTTTGATGACTCTTCCTCACCTGCACGCTATTCTCGGTCACCGGGAAGACCACCTGATTACCTACCCCGATCAAGGAGCCGCTGCCGGCGCTCCGTTGAGGCACGTCCGTTCTTCTCGTCACACATCGGATTCATTCTGGCACACCATGCCAGGGTGAAATGTGACATCCCTCGTGTCGACTTGTCTGCTGCAAGGAAGCAGCTAGGACAGGAAATCAAATGAAGAGACTATTGAACTCTTAAAAGATGAGATGACGAACAATAAGTCCATGAGAGTTGGACAATTTGAACTAAATACTGTAGTTGTCTCATACCGTTATAGACTGTACGTAGTTTTGTACAGAACAAGCATGCAATAATTTTTGTAGTAGTACATTTTTTATTGTTCTCTATGTGTTCGGCTCTAGGGACGAATCCTGCATGGGGAGGGAAGCCATGTAACGAAATTCGGTTTAACCGATTCGATTTAACCGTTCGATTATAATTTGTAATAATCGATTGTGCCTGTAGCATAGAAAGGGGCGCACTATCGAAACGTTGGGCAAATGTTTTAATGTGGTAGTGCGTTATCATGAGTTGAAGCATTTGTCATTAAATATAATTATGGTTACTTGTTTTGTCGTGGACAAGTTTGGACTATTTCAATGCCAACTCCGGTTTAGACGGATGATACATGCCAAATTTTAGTAACCATGTACAAGAAATAGTGCTAAAATGCATAGTCGTTGTACGAATTTAATAACTACGCCAGCATTGTAAATAATTTGAACGACTACTACGGGATATCTTCTAATCTGTAGGGCCGTGAAAAATTGCCTCCTTCATCCGCGATAGGAGGGGCGGCATATAAAATGGCCTCTGTGTGACTTTGACTACAGGAAGCAACCCGTGTATAACATATTCACATGTGTTGTTCCTGTTCACTTCTATGTATAACAACATGTACATGTGTTCCTGAACTGATGACTACACTGTGTCTTCTTGTGACCTCCAATGCTGCTGAAGTCAACGATTTGCAGAATGGTGGCACTTGTTCCCGAGCTGGAGGACTGTACCCGATAACTCAACTAGCAAGTCATTGGATGTCGGGAGAAGTGGTAATGCGACTTACCGCATACGCCCCGTGCCCAATCCAAGTTCCAGTCACCGTTGGATTTCGGGAGAAGTGGTAATGTGACTTGTCGCATGTTCTCCGTTCCCAATCTAAGTTCCAGTCGTCACCGTTGGATTTCCGGAGAAGTGGTAATGTGACTTGTCGCATATGCCCCGCGCCCAATCCAAGTTCCAGTCGTCGCCTGAGGAAGTGGGAGTAGTTGGTAACGGTGCGATTTAGCACTTTACCCCGTGCCCACCAACGATACTTGTGCCACCACATAATTGTGAAAGGTGTACCACATTAACGTGACTGAGTTGGTAGCAAAAGTTGGTAGCAAAAACATGGTAGCAAAAATTGGTGGCAAAACTTTGCAGCAGAACTTGGTAGCAACACTTGGTAGCGAAATTTGGTAGCAAAAGTTGGTAACAATAGTTGGTTACAAAATTAAATGTACCAAGTTAACATCATCTACGAGTAACGCTTGGGAGTGACATATTCTAAGTGATGCTGAACTGTGTGTGTGCCGCTTGTGTTGGTGAGCTGCTTCTGATACAACATATATGGTAGCGCACAGACACTCAGGAGTTTAATTTATAAAAAGGGATCGTTGTAAACTGCAATAAAACGAATCCCGCCTACTCGGCCATCCTGACACGGCTCGCGGAGGCATTTGTGCAGATAGTCAAATACACTCTCTTAATTCACGACGAGAAGGCGAGTTCGTCATAATATATATTTATACAAACATATGGAATCTGTCATTTCTAAATATCATAACATGTAGCTCACAAACTAAAAAGATTAATTAAAATGTCATTGCTAAGTGTAACACCTTTAATATTGAGTTTAAGACATAAATATGATTTCCATGACACCACAAATTCATGAAAATGATTATATGTCACAATGCATCACAAAACGAACAAAATGTCTCAGCCCTTGATTTTATGTGAGGACTCAAGAAAGGTGAACAGGACTAGTCAACCGAGTCAGTTTTGAGTTTTCCATATTTTATGAAAGAGCTATTCTTCTACAGTATCCCTAACTTTTGAATCATAAATACAATGGGAAAATGGGTTTTCAGCATTTCTTCACAACCTTTTTTTTTTGGGGGGGGGGGAAGTAGTGTGATCAGGTTTCTCTTAGAGGCCCCTTTTAACTCTTTATGTGCCATGGTGAAAACCCTCTGTGTGCCACGTTATTCTGAGACACGAAGGTAGTCATGCTTTCAGAGAAAGAATTCAGATTTTCCAATCTGTATAACTTCTACAAATTTCTGTTAAAGTGGACACAATAGTAGCAATGTTAAAGAGGAATGCCAATCTTTGCTTCGATATAAATTGTATGACAAATCTATTTTCAATTTTTCTTTTGAATGACCAGTTGCTACATTACTGTAAAGGCATGACTTTTGCACATAAAACTGTAACAGAAACTTAGAATATACACGCAAATCTAGTTGGGAACACCGCTTGATAGCCAATCACCCCATATAGAATGCAAGCTGTATGTGAGAGGAATAAAATCGTGAGAAACGCTTTCATTGTACCACGGATTAGCGATATATCGATCGGTTTAAGCGGCTTTGTGTGTTGAGCAGAATATGCAAAGTTGGCAAGCCGTCGACTGAGACCAAGATTGTCTAGGTTGACCCATTTCACATATTTTCAGTCTTCACACAAAATCAGTGCATAAGATTTTTTGTTGATTTTGTAATGAAACACTTTTTCGAGTTCATATTTTCATAGAAATAATAAATTTATTATATATCATATCAAATGTAATTTTATAATAGTTGGGTGTCAAGCTAACTGGTTAACACAAAGGGAAACTTTATGCATTTGAACACAATTCTTTTTTTTTTTACCCTCGTGGGCACAAATGTAAACATTGCACAATTTGGCATGAAGTCTTCCATTTTTCATTGCTCATGAAGATATTCAATGAAGAAAAAACTGTTTGGCACAATGAAGGACATGAAGGAACGAGCAAAAACAAATTTTCGTTCTTTCTATCTCTTTATAACCTCAAACAAAAACAAAGTGACAAACTAAAGGGGGAAATAAAAATTTTCTGTGAGCTAAATCGTCAAATGACATTTTTAGTAATGGCACAAAGATGACTAAATAAACAATTCTTTTTTATTTCATTCTCGTTATGTACTTATTTAAGAATCCATGGGAAGAATTTAAGAGCCAGATATTATTTACAAGTTTGTAAAATTTGGGATAAATCAAATATCTACCATTTTTGTTAACGTGCTTCTCTAATTTCATTGAATTTGGATTTGACACAAGATTCTTAGTTGTTTCTTTTTAATCATTTGTAGCCCTTTTGATATTTTTGGCCGCAAAGATTCTAAAGAAATCACTGTTTAATTTTTTTTTTTCAAACTTAGTCTACCTATCTCAATGTGTTAAATTTGTTTTTTTTTTCTTTTTGATATATGGAAAAGCACTTAAGCATTAATGCCAACTTGTTCTTTTTTTTTTTGTTTTGTGTCTTGAAAAAGAAAAAAAGGCTTTTTACTGATGCGGATATTTTTTCATTGAGCTACTAGGTTGATATCCAATTAAGATACCTTTGATATGGTATATGATACAGTAATTACATCGAAATATGCTATGACAAAAAAAAAATCCAAAAAGCGTTCACTTTTTTTTCTGAGTATATACATATGATACTGCATGACAAAACTAACAAAAGGTTGCCAGAGAGGTATCTATAGTCAAGGGCAGATTCTGAAAGAGCAGACTCTAAGCTTTAAAATGGTGCATAACACCTACCTAAATAATGCAAAGAAAGCACACACTGTGCAAAAGTGTGAACTAAGAAAAGAGACTCTTAAGTACATGGTCTATTCAAGTGCTTAATCTTTACCAAGCCGTGCTAGCTGTGCAATGAAAGAGACAAAACACAGAATGTACACCACCGGAGCATCAACAATGAAGGAGTTATCAGATTAAGTGGAAATTGAACATATTTTTTGAACACATTCTGTCCATGATCAATGCCAACTTTCAAAACGGTAACATCTTTTCAAAAAGTTATTAGACTTGGAAATGAAGCATGTGCAAATAAGTTCAAGAAATGAAAAGGAGCCTCTAAAACATACCCGATTATTCTACTTCCCAATCAAAAAGGTTTGTAGAAGAACTGCTGAAAACACACATTTCAATTCATCCTATGATCCTAAACTAAAGAATAATAAAGAAGAAGGATAGCTCTTTCACAAAATTTGAAAAACTCAAGATTGACTGGGTTGACCCATTTCACCTTTTTGTCTTCCACAAAGTCAAGGGGTGCGACATTTTGTTCATTTTGTGATGCACAGTCACATAATTATATCTATATATAAATATATATATATATATATATATATATATATATATATATATATAGATATATATATATATGTTTATACCGCGTGTCCCCCCCCCCAAAAAAAAAAAAAGCGGAACGGTGGGTTTTCAGTACTTTGCGTGCTAAAACACAGACACACACACACTGTTTGTTTGTTTTTTCCTGGCCCACGCCCAATGTGAAAGCTGTATCTTTTGTTGACATGGATCACCGAGCTTACACAATATTCACCGTATGGATCGCGTGTCGCGCTCAAATTATCTCATAAGTCGCAGAAATCCGGCGAAATTTTATAATTATTGCATTTACAGAAAATGGCGTGGAATAAAAAGTACTAAACCACATTTAATGATTTGGTACCATTGCCTTCTGCGGAAGATGATCTTTCTAATGATGTCACAAATTGTATCACTTACAGAGGGCAAGGTACTGAAAATCCACCGTTCCCCTTTTTTTGGGACACCTGGGGGTGTTTCATCAACGTTTGTCGACGCTGACAACTTGAATCACCATAGTAACAGTCAGTGACCAGAGCATCTTAGCCAATCAATACCAAGGATTTTGCTGAAATTGTCAGCGCTGACAGACGTTGATGAAACACCCCCCGTATATATATATATATATATATATATATATGAATATCTATCTAAATACATATATATATATATATTATATAATACCAAAAAAATATATATATATATGTATATATATATGGGTGAGAATTTTGAACGATGTACAATTGCCAATTTTCGTACCTTATGACATTCTTTACCTTAGAACACGCCAGGATGATCTAAGAAACCAGATTTTTTCATGTCATCTCAAAGATTGGTAAATTTCCTTTCAGGAAATATATGGTTTGGTTGACTTTTGCCTGATATTTTTCATTTCACAAGGACTTAAAGCGTAAAAATACGGTAAAAAACGCTATTTTCACAATAATTTTTGTTTTTCAAACTAATGATGTGCATTTTTAATGGTACGTGGCATCTGATATCTGACCATGTTCTGGATCTAATATATCATGGGTATGTACCACAACATTATAAGAACTTTATGAGCACGTATGAAATTACAGAGAACAATTAAAATATCAAAGTCCTAAACAGACGAAAGTCCGTGAAGCTTTTATTTTTATCGCTGCTGCAAATTCTACTTTGTCGTCCCAACTGTAACGTATACGAAAATTTGGTGTTCCACCTAATGAACATATCCTGCAAAAATTGTACGTCTGCTGGCTGTACATGGGACGTAATATTCTTTTATGCAAAATTATACTCAGTTTTCGTCACGGACGTGCTTCCGCTATTTTCTAATAAAGATCGTAGCCCATGAAAAGTTATTGGCGATATTGTTCTGAGTCGTACTCAACTAAGATCTAGCAACACGATAATATGTTTGTTTTGAGTTTCTGTCCATCCTTTGTCAAATAGGAACCGAAATTATATTTTTAGACGAACCTCCAAGAAAAAAAAAAAAAAAAAAAAAAAAACGTCCGTGATGATTAAAACGTTTTCTAGTGGGACACCATCTTGCTTTGATGGCGAAGGTGCATTTTACCTTTGGCTCTCTAGCCGAGGAGCTGCATGCCATTTTTGGAGCGGACTGAGGTTCGTCCGCAGTTTTTGGACCATGCAATTCACCAAAAACCAAGCATATAATTAATATTTTCTCTGAAAATTCACCTCCTGATCCCCCTCTGAGCAATACATATGTTGTAAGGATGTCAAATTTCTTATAATTTGCATTGACAATACCTTTTCAAATTTTTGAAAGAGTTAGGAAGGCTAGGTACTCTCTACCGATTAGTTATCCGTCCTGGAACATGACCTTAGTAGTAGAACGAACGTCCGTGATAATTCCAGAGAACGTTCGTGACGTATGCAATCCCTCCGATAGGGATAACTTGTCCCGAAAGTGTCCTGTATTCTTTAAAACTTTTGGCTTGAATAGCGACAAATAAAGTTTTACAAAGTAGAAAATGAGTTTAGAGCAGTAGTTTCAGAATTTTAAGGCGTTATGTGATCATGATGAACAAACAATTGAAAATTTTACTCACAATTTTACGCTTGTTTTCCCTCTAAGTATACAAAAAACAGCTAAACACTTAAAACAAATATAGGAAAATGGAATTTTGCGTAATCTGTAATTTCTGTGCGTTTAAATTTCTTTCTCATGAGGTTCTGGAGACAATGCGTACTGTTACAGGTTCTGAGAGTTTCGCTCACGGACGTTCTGTCCGAGAAAGGAAATTTCTGACAATTACAAATATATCACTGCACATAAGATTAATGCTAGTTGAAAATATTACCAAATAACCGAGCCGTTCATACCCGAAAGTGAATAGCGTTCAGCACTCAATTTACCTGTAATAACAAACGGAAAACGTTTTTTTTTTTTTTTTCACGGATGTTCGTTGGTTGAATAAGTCAGTGGATTACAGAGTAGGAGAAAGAGGATCAGTGCCACTTTTTAGTGACAGGTGCTCTAAGTGTTTATCTTTTGAGTATGGTAGCAGCCGTCTCAAACAGAACACATCCAGTTTTGGTCTCCATAACGGACGTTCGCTGTAATTGTCATGATATTAAATGCCTTAATTCATTCTTATTTTTCTCTTCATGACGATTTTTCTCTCATTCCCTCAATAGCCTGAACATGCTGCGACCAAATAGAAAACAAAAAACAAAACAAAACAAACCAAAACAAATCCGAAAAAGTGCTACGCAATCCCATTCAGGATAATGACGGAAGAAGTCTGTAATGAGCATGTGTTGAATAAGAAACGGAAAAGTTTCAAAAGGACGTGGAAGCAGTTGAATGAAAATGACTGAGAAACAGAGAAGGGATCGAGCTCCAACACACAGAGAAAAGAATTGCCAGTGCACTCCCGTTACACCAAATTCCTCTGGAGAAGTTTTTGTTTGTTTGTTTATGTTTTTTATTCATCGAAATGCCGTCACAAGCGAACAAAAATCATGCAGTATACAATTATTGTCTGATGAAAACACACAAATCCTCCGCTTATCATCACATGATGTTGTTTTATACTCATCAATGAAAAGCAATATTCATTTGCAATTTTTTCCAAGATTTGTTTTTTTTTTCATTTTACATTTAAGAGACAGAGAGATCGTCAATTTGTTTGTGCATTTGTGCTTACTTTGAAAACACATGTTAAAAAAAGTAATGATTAAGAATAGGTTTAAGGTTGCACTTTGATACGTTCGCTCTTCCAAAGATTCGTTACTCCGATGTCCAAAAGTTTGTTATTCCAAAATGAAAAAAAAAATGTAGTTAATTCAGGAGGTTTGTCATTAGAAATGTTCTTCGAAAAATAGATATTCAGGATCATTATTTTTAGGTCCGTTCTTCTAAAAGTGGAATGGGCCTAATATTCGTTTAGGTGAAAACGGTTATTATGAGGTTTTGAAATTGGAGGATTTTAGTTGTTAACTTGTTTCTCCACATTTGGATAAGCGAACATAATTTTTCATGTTCCAATTAATAAGCCTTTCGGTTAACCTTCGGAGATTCCTATCATTTACCGAATAGAAAAGCTTCATAATTATACGAGCTCTATCAATTTTCGTATTGACAAACGAGCCTCCGAAATGACGCGCTACAAAAGAATTGTTATAACAAACCATATTGTATAATATCGAAGTCACAAACATCCATCCAAGTTATATGGACTTATTATGGACTTGTTATGACGAAACTTCGCAGTATCGAACCAATTATTATTTCTGACTAATATAATAACACAAATTCTCCTCGATAACAGTGTGTAACACAAGGAGCAAACACAGAGGGATTTCTTCCTAACGTATTCGTTTGCCCTCCCCAGCTAAACTTCGTATTTCTATAACGGAGCACATTTCTGTTGTGTTTCTATATTAATTCTTTGTCATAATTTTAGCTGTGACCATATTCGTTATATATAAAGCAAATTTTGCATTGTAGACTTTATATAACAACTTAAGGACCTGTATATTTACTTCATGATAACGAAATTTTGATAAATATATTCGTTCTCAAGGATGGACTACGTCACTGAGATTACGCGTACGTTTGTACGTTCATTTACGAGAGATGGAAAAATTGTTTTCTTTGATTCCCCAATATGAGAAGATAAACAAGCTTATATAATTGAGAATTGGTAATATCTATTCAGGATTTTGCAGAGGAGTTTGTTCTCGACTTGAAATTGCTGTTTATTGTGAGTAGAATGCGTTTCCAACTCAAGAGAGCTGCATTATTCAATATCTTGTTTGTTCCGAACGTCCGTGAGCTACATGCGAACCTCCGTGATGACAACTATGCTATGTTTGTTGGGTTATAGAGACTGCCCAGATGAGATACATCTTAAAAAGATATATTATTATTTGGGAATGAGGATTAAAGTATGGGATAGTGAAATAAGAGGTGAAAATATTGAGTTTCTGTAAAATGCGCGTTAAGTTAAGAAAGTGTTTAGCGGAAGAGCAATATTTCCACAGAAATGACGAATTTAGTTAAATCATCAGTTGTCTACCATTACGTACTGGTTAAGAGTACAAGCTTAATATTCTGCAATCACGTACACATTTCCCTTATTTCCCTTATTTCGTTAGGATTTTCGTTAGGATTTTGAACTGAATCAGATCTTTGGAAACTATGTTAAATGGTATTCAAATGTATGTGCAGTACTATTCCTCACGGACGTTCGCTGCTCTGGACATGGTAAACTTCAGGGGTGAATAAAAACTTGCTCCTTTGGGAAAATCCTAGTATAATTGGGTTCGTATGAAAACTTGAGTTATGCTCTTTCAGGTAAGGTGAATGATTTGGAGAATTTCCTACTTTTTAAATTTTGCCTTGTTTTGGCTCAATTGTACATCGTTAAAAATTCTGACCCATATATATATGTGAATATATGTATGGGTCAGAATTTTGAACGATGTACAATTGAGCCAAAACAACGCAAAATTTAAAAAGTAGGAAATTCTCCAAATCATTTATCTTACCTGAAAGAGAATAATTCAAGCTTTAATATGAACCCAATTCTGCCCCCCCCCCCCCAAGGAAAAACGCAGTATCTACATCCAGTTCCATTTCTAAACAACCGAGATATTCACCATTTTATATTTTTGCCAAAGCCCCTGGAAAACATACTCTTTTGAAAAATTCCCAACATTGTGGAATTTTAGTCTATCAAGCTACCAATTTTCCTGGAAAATATCATTTTGTGTTTTTGTTTTGTTTTTAAGTTATTGATGAAAATGTAGATACTTTGGGGAAACCCTACGCAATTGACTGATTTCCCCAAGGAAAAACGCAGTATCTACAGCGGAGTGACTAGGATTAATCTTCTGCCATAATTATGTATGCATGTATACAACATTGTTCAAGTATTCATGATGCACCATCCTCAACCTCTGGCCCTGGGGGATGCATCCTCCTCCCCCTCCCCCCCCCCCCCCCCCATTTATGCCCTGATTACAGAGCAGGCTTCATAAGATTATTAAATAACAGATCGTTCTTGGAACGTTTTGCTTACATTCCCAGACCGATCTTGCTGTAACGTTACGTGTTTAATATGAAGCTTACCAGGGCTGTAATATGATGCTACATGGCCTAGCCGCTAACTAGCATCTAGAATACTAGATCTAGATCTGTACAGTCTAGGCTACAGTCTGTCTAGACCAAAATAAATCTAAATCGGATGTCTGGACCTAGATCGATCTAGACTAGGTCTAGTTTTTATATCGTTTATTCTAGGCTGGGTACGTAGCAGGCTACACGAGTCTACCGCCTCAGGCTATACATGCACGATACTCACAGAAAAAAAAAATAGCCTAACGTTAGAACTGCAAAAGGTTTAGTCTAAGCCCTACACGAGCCAGGACTCTTTAATTAGAAAAAAAAATGATACATCTAGAACCGGTCTAGAATGAAGTGACATCCGCTCTCCAGGCCTATTCCTTCTGGATTGAACCTAAGTTTATTATGTCAGGTAAATTTGTAATGTAGGCCTAGCCTAACTTTTTTTACTTGTAAGTTATAGCATGCAGCATGGGATCATGCATGCATTTTAGGCAACCCAGTCTAACTAGGGTCTAGACACTGTCTAGATCCGATAAGAATTAAAATACGACTTATTCTTAACTGTCTCTATTTTGTCCATTTACCGTGGGTAGGCCCTACCTATTTTTCACATAGGCCTAATCTATTGTCAACTATGTAATTTTAAGACAGTATGGTATGGAGTAGATAATTGAACATTGACACTACACTAGACTTAGGATTCTAAAAAGTGGTTAAGTTTTAACCGTTAGTTTTAGACTTCTTACTACAGGCCTGCCCTAGAGTATAGGCCTATTCTAGTCCTACACTAGACCTTTCTTTAGACTTTCGGAATACGGACCCTGAAATTTCTGATTAGCGTTAAGTCTAACGTTAGAAAAGAGACACAAGACTCAAACGTTACTGTCTAGACAAGTCTAAGACTTAGACTTAGATCTAGGGGAGGGTGTAACATGTTACATAACCTGACGTTTAGCCGATACAACACAAATAGATCTATTGCCTTTCGACGAAACTTTCGGACTCGGAGCCTGAGGAATTTTGACAAGGGTCTAGGCCTAACAAAGTTACTTCACAACAAGTTAATATTGAAATAGTACGGAAGATGATCATCATTGAGGTAGAATATGAAAGAATAAAGCTGATCGTTTATCACACGAAGCGAAGTAAACACAAATGTATGCATTTGTGTTTACCTCGCTTCGTGTGACAAACATGCATTTGTGTTTACTTTGCTTCGTGTGACAAACAATCATCTTTATTCTTTCAATATTGAAATAGTTTTGAATAACTTATTATCTGCAGATAAATTTTTTCTTGAGGGCTAGGCTCACGAGTAATTTTCCCCACGACAACATTTTGTTTTATTCCAAGTACACACTCCCACTGTCATGCTGACCAGCCGGGCCCTGTGCTGACTGCTGCACATCACAGCATGCTCAGTGCAGCTAGCTGCAAGCTGTCAGTGTTGTGCTGTATTGTTTAAATGTGCACTCGGTTAGTCTTAATCACACACTGTGTTTTATATTAGGATCACGATCTCATCAAAATATTTACTAATCAGTATTGTTTCGGTTATATATTTTGAACATTATGTCTTATTATTGAGCAAGTATATCTAAAGAAAGTAATTTACGCTCAAATTGCCGAACAACCGGCAAAGTATTTACATATATAAATAACAGTGTCTGGTAATTAAGACTAGCTTTGTAGATATGTACTGCGTTTTTCCTTGGGGAAATATTCATCATGTAGATACTGCGTTTTTCCTTGGGGGAAGTGCAAGTTAAGTGTAGATACTGCGTTTGGCAGTTACGGAAAAGTGGCTTTCTAAATCTGAATATGTCATATGAAGAAGGATTGTCCACTGACTATATTTATGCAAAAAAGTGAAAATCGCCAAAAATGTTAGATACTGCGTTTTTCCTTGGGGGGCAGAATTATACTAGAATTTTCCCAGAGGAACACGTTTTTATTCACGGCGGATGTTCACCATGTCCAGAGCAGCGAACATCCGTGAGGAATAGTACTGCACATACATTTGAATACCGTTTAACATAGCTTGCAACAATCTAATTCAGTTCAAAATCGTAACGGAATATCTTAAGGTATATGTGAATGTGTTGGCAGAATATTAAGCTTGTACTCTTAATCTGTACGTAAGACCTGGGCCCTGTTGCATAAATAACCTGAGAAAAACTCGGGTTAGAGGCGGGTGCCTACCGGAGTTTTATGGTTAGTCAATTTCTCTGGTTAAAAAAGCTAAGGTTACGGTATATCGGCTTTCTTTTACTCAAACTTGGACGAAGATGAAATGCGGAAGTGCTAGTGATTTTCTCAGCTTTACTCTCCGCGCGCAACTAGCGATCACCGCTGCGCGCTGAATGTACTGTATGTAGCACAGTACATGACAGTATCCCGTGCACTGCATGCTGCCACACAAACATGTCGAGTACCGCACTGTATGTTCGCTAGCGAGCCTGCTAGAGTTGCTACGGGTACAAGCTTCCCGATAGCCAATTGGTTCTAATAAGTTTTCGAGTTATGAGTTCTAGTAATTTATCAGTGGTTCTGCTGGTACAATACGGTATTATGGAAGCTGAGATATCGACATGGATACGAAAGTGCAAACACCCTACACATCTACAGGCACAGTAAGTACCTGTATATAGATCTAACTCAACTGTTGTGTTACGGCTACATCTAACCCCGGGGCGCTCCTTCACACAGATATACTGCAACGTATAATAGCTTCGTTCGGACTGGTCGCAGTTTGTAATAGGGTAGGGCCGAGGCCTACATCATGCTACCTATAGTGAGTCTATGTTACAGCTACTTGCAGTAGGACTACCTCTTGAATCTACCTCTTTGGTGCTACCTTCATTCACGTATGTAGGAGCTAGGGCTCTAAAGTCAGGCCTTCTAGAAATAAGAACTAACGTTAGATTGTTCTGACAGTTAGAGTCTAACAGTTAGATCTAGTAGTGTCTAGAGCTAATGAGTAGAGTTACTAGCTGTTCTACTGCGTTTCAGACTCCTGCACCGAAATCTTCCCAGAAATGAATGAACAAACAGTGCGCAGCAGTTCTCCTAGTCCAATTCCTAGCTGAATTGTTTCCAGAATGGCAGCCTTGGTAGCTCTAAGTGGGGCTAACCAGAGAAATTTAGATTTAACCTTTGGTCAGAGAGCTAACGTTAAATAACCTGAGTTTCTTGAACATTAACCTGAGAAAAAAACTATGGTTAAAGGGTGTGTACAGTTCTGGTCGAGGTGAGGATTTAGCTTTTAACGTTTTCCGAGATATTCAGAAACCGCTCTATGAGATGTCAAAGAGCATGCAATTCTAAAGGGTATCAAAAGTTTGTTTGATGAAAATCGGTTTTGAATTGGCTGAGATATCCAAAAACAAGGTGAAACAAAGAGATCCTAATAAAAGGCGTGGCCTGTCACCTTTTATTATTTTCACTTTTTTGGATATCTCAGCCATTTGAAAACCAATTTTCATCAAATAAACTTTGAATCCTTAAAATTGCATGCTCTTTCATATTTCATTATCTCACTTAGGAATGTTCAAAACATGAATCCCCACCTCAACCACTACTGTACAGTCCCTTTAAGCTTTATGCAACAGAAAAAGTATGGTTAAAAATTCTTAACCAGAGATTCTGGATTTAACCTTGAAAAAAACTCTGGTTAAGGCTTTATGCAACAGGGCCCAGGCGTCCACTAGGGCGCGGACAAGACTCGGACAAGACCCGGAATGCAAATTTGGTATTCCGCACTCCTTCGGCAACCTGTCCGCACGTTCCTGAACGTGTCCGCTCACTGTCCTAAACATATCTTGGCGTTTCCGCACCTTCGGGAGAGAGAAAAAATTTCCGCGTCCAAATTTTGATCGAGACCAAAATTTGGACGCGGAAATGAACTTCCTGACACCTTCGGCGACTTGTCCTGACGATGTCCTGAGGATGCCCCGCTTGTCCGGAACCCTACCGCTCCTTCCGCACACGCTCCGGAAAGAATCCCGCGGTGTGGGGAAGATTCGCGAATGAAAGCGGAAGACACCAGGAATGTTTTAGGACAGCGCGGAGCCGATGCGGATCTATATATTATGCAAGTGTCCGGAACCGATGCGGAAATTTTGTGATCCAGACACGAAAGTGTCGAAACTTTCCGCGAGCGTCATGCCAATGAAACGCAAAAAGAGCAAGAAGGGAGGCGAGGCCCCCATGCAAATATCCCCATCACAGGCACACCAGTACTTTCGTCTAGTGATGAAGAACAGGTAAATCTAAGGAGTTCCCGGTCCCAGATGGCAAACAATTGGCAAAGAAGAAGGAAGTAGGGAGACTGTGCCAATAGCAACCAGAAAGAAGTGAAATCAGCCCCCCTAACCTCCTAGTAAGTTTATGTTGATTTGATCTTTTCAGAAATTATTTTTCATCTGAGTGACTTTCATGGTTCCCATTACTTACTATGGTACATTTTCCTTTATGTTGTTTTCCTATTTTATTTGCAAACAAACTAGGCTGTCCCATGTGACAGCCCAGCTGAAAAATCACAAAAGCAGGTCTAAATACACTCAGAAAAAATGTTAATGTATTATATAAACATGAACAAGTTGTTATTCATACGTAAATGCTCTCTAATGATACAATATATTAGAACAAAGGACAAATTCATCACAATAAAAAGCATGAATTCAATTGCAAAAATATACCTGTGGTCTCATTACAATGTAATATCCATTCTTTGAAGCCCAAAATAACAATGAAAGCTAAAGATAATGGAGGAAAATGAAGAATTTTCTGTCAAATTAAAATTCAAGTGAAATGAGAGAAAAATCAATAAAGTATGAACTCGAAAATTTGTTTAATTTATTTATTTGTTTATTTTTTGCTGAGTGTATATATTTCAGTACACTCTAAGCATCACAAATCATTTCAGAAATATTCTTTACCTGAATGATTTTTGTAGTTGTAATTTCTTTCTTTCTTTTTTTTCTGAGTGTTTATATTTAAGTACACTCTAAACATCACAAATCATTTCAGAAATATTCTTTACCTGAATTTTGTAGTTGTTATTACCTACTGATTTTATGTTCTCTTTTTGTTTTAGTTGCAAATAAACTCGATTGTCCAATTTGACAGCCCAGCTGGACCCCCCCCCCCAAAAAAAAAAGTAAATTAAAGTAGGTTAAAATATTTCCCCATTTTTACACTTCATTGACAATAGGCTAGTAAGCTCTCAGCATGAAAAAAAAAAAAATATCGGACTTGAATCATTCCAAAATGCCCAAAAGTGATCAAAATAAGAGAGAGATGTAGAGATGTACAAGGGTAAAAATGAGAGAAAGAAAAAAAAATAAAATGATTAAGATCATTTTGGCATGCTCTGCAAAAGTATCAGACAAAACATGTATATACTTCACGATGGATAAAGCATAGGTCTAAGAAATGGGAATAAAGAATATATATATATATATACATAAAAATTATATGAACATATGTATATATATATATATATATATATACATAAAAAGTCGTCAGCCAACATGCAGACAGTCCTATTCTTCGACTTTTGGTGGTCACATTTGTAAAATAATATTGACCAATCATATCAATATAATATCAGCAGCTACTGCGGAAGCACAACAAGGAGCATCAATGACGGCTAGCAGTCAAATGAGGAAAAGTCAAAGGGCCGAATGCATAAACGCTAGCAATTGCTTGTGCTAGCCTTTTACTCGAATCCGTATGCATAAAAACGAGCAATTGCTTGCAAACAGAAGCTTTTGCTAGCAAGTACAAACAGTTGCTTGCTGCCCGCAAGCAATTGCTTAGAGACCAGGCATTTGCTTAAAAACGTATGCATAAAACATACCTTTTGTTAGTTCTTGCTAGCAATTGCTTACGATTTTCCAAGCTCTATAAAATGAGCTTGAGCTTTTGCTTAGCTGGGAGGTTCCCTTTTAAGTATCATTTTCATATTCATGAAAGAAAAACCACACTTGTGAAGGAGTGGTATAAATCTACAAGAAATTACTCATAAGTAGAGTAAAAAAAAACTTTTTCATTTCAACAACGGGAATGTCTAGTGGTAAGCACGTAAAAATGTGTGATGAAAAACAGGTTGGATATCTGACTTCGGTGGAGAGCAAAGAGACCCGCTCCACGTGCGATCTGGAAGATCCGGGCTGCTGTAAGCAGTGATATGGGAATCAACCAGTAAGACATGTGTGTGTATACTTGTGTGTGTGCTTCCGTGTGTTCATTTATGAGTGTCATTTCATAGCTCTTCTGCTATGTCAGGAAATGCTTCCGCACGCACATGCCCTTTCAAATACATGCTGCCACACTCCTTTGTTCTTGTGTTCGCACAGGCGTGACGACCCTTTTGTTGAAAACGCAAGCAATT
Source organism: Diadema setosum (assembly GCF_964275005.1). Lineage (NCBI taxonomy): Eukaryota > Metazoa > Echinodermata > Echinoidea > Diadematoida > Diadematidae > Diadema > Diadema setosum. Next base: position 18,636,614 of record NC_092696.1, on the reverse strand, counting down.
GCTTGTGCGGGTCAAGCAAAAGGTATAAGCACAAGCAAAAGTTTATGCATATGGATTTAAGCAATTGCTTGAGCTAGACCTTCTGCTGGACGAGCTTGTGCTTTTGCTTGAAGCAATTGCTTACAAGCAATTGCTTGTTTTATGCATTCGACCCAAAGTCAGCACCAAATTTATACCTTTTCATTTTCCTGGTATTGTCCGCAGTTTGTCCGCATGCCTAACTTATGTTGTCCGGAAGGCATCCTGATTGTCCGCGTTCATTCCTGGTGTAATCCTAGATGTTTCCACGCTGCCCGACTACACTCTAAAAAGACCCGAGTCAGAACTGACCCGGAACTGGGTCCGTTGGGGTCATACACCGTTCCGGGTCAGAAATGACTTGGAATTTGGTCATGAAGACCCCGAATGGGGTCATCCTAACCCGATTCATGACTCTGAATGGGTCATATCTGACCACATTCCTTGTCATTTCTGACCCGGAACGGTGTATGACCCCAACGGACCCAGTTCCGGGTCAGTTCTGACTCGGGTCTTTTTAGAGTGTACGATTAGCATATTTCGAGGTATTTCGCGCTCTTCCGGAGTGATTCCTAGGAATGTCCGCAGTCAGTCCGCAGACAGTCCGCGGACATTCCCACCCAGGACAAGCCGATTCACATACTTATTCCGCGTCTGACGCGGACAGGATGCCGAAATGACAGAATTTGCTTCCGCAACCCTTCCTGGGCTTGTCCGCGCCCAAGTGGACGTCCGCCCTAATGGTAGACAACTGAATCTTGAACCAAATTCGTCATTTCTGTTGAAATATTACTCTTCCGCTAAACACTTTCTCCAATTTCCGCGTGTTTTAGAGAAACTCAATAGTTCGACCTCTTATTTTACGATCCCATACTTTAATCCTTACACCCAAATAATGAGATACTTTTTAAGACGTATCTGATCTAGGCAGTCTCTATAACCCAACAAACATAGCTCACGGACGTTCGGAACAAACAAGATATGGAACAATGCGGTTCTCTTGAGTGTAGAAACGCATTCTATTCACAACAAACAGCGATTTCTTGTCGAGAACAAACTCCTCTGCAAAATTCTAAATAAGTATTACCAGTTCTCAATTATAAAAGCTTGTGTTTCTTTCCATGCTGAGGAATCAAAGAAACCACTTTTTCCATCTCTCGTAAATGAACTTACAAACGTACGTGTTCAGTGACGTAGTGCATCCTTGAGAACGAATATATTAAGCAGTCCAAGCAAGTACCCTGTGAGGGATAAACCTGAAATACCCTCTCAGGGCTATTCAGCGGCTCAACGAAGCGTTGCGATCGTTATCTCTATTCTCATTGCCGGTCGTTCCGATTTATGACTGGAAATTCTGCGGATTTTGCTGGCTCGTGCGAGCGCTGCACACTCGGCGTGAGCTGGGTGGCCTTGTACACCCACATGCAGGCCGGACAAGTCGCAGCGTCACATACCAGCCGGAGAGATACCACACACAGTCTTCACATCCACCAAGTATTGTAGAAACCCGCGCTAAGATGGTTTTAACAATTTGTACAAAATCGAAAAATACACTTAGTGCACATAGTGGCTGCAGGATCCGTAAACAAAATACACAGTCCCCCACACTCACGTACGCGCACAAGCACAAACACCCACAGCAAAACAACAAGGGTGTCAACAACATCAAAAGCAAAAACAAAACGAAAACTGGCATCATTCAGAATGTGTTGAATTCGAGTATCAAGATACAGTTGTAACTTGTATCTTGAGAAGAACGTATAACCATTTTTTTCTTTTCAAATCATGTTCATGATGTATCAATTATTAAATCTGTATTTAATAGTCACATCCAGTATCAAACCGTATCACTCTGTGACTGAGAAAACAGCCATCTGCAGTGTGGACATTATATACGCATCTATAATATAAGAGTAAGAATATCTTCTATCTTCTACGCAATTTCAAAACCCAGTTTTGGCAACTGAATAGATTTCGTTCTCCTGTCCTGCCCGTGGCCGGTACACTTGCCGAACTGTAAAGACGATGGTATCACACATCTCCTCATCTGGAACTACAACTGTATTTTCAGTTATGATTCTATCACAGTCCCAAGTATTGTAGATATAACACAAAACGCCATCTTAGTCTTCAAAAGATGGTATCGCGATGCAGTCATATCATGGCAGCGTATATTCCATACCATCAGGGAGGTGGAAAGAGAATTGAATTATGCCTAGCTAGTGCACAGGGATAAACTGTACGTGCAGTGCTAATGGTCTCAGTGGCAGCTGACTGGTATCGAGGAAACCCGAATAAGGAATTAAGATAAAAACACAAAAACAACATCGCTCCCCTACCCCCATCGAAGAACCCTGGATGGTACGTGTGTTTCACAGTGGTTTTCCACAGCAGACACTCTGCCGAGCGACACTGCCTTTTCAATGTCACTGCACTTTCCCAAGATCGACGCAGGGACGTGATCAATGCACATTTGATTTTTCTGATAAACTGCATTGATGCCATCTTTTAATGTTCCCTGAAGATCATACTATAAAGATGTAAGCATCGATTTCATCGTACATAATATATTTCCAAAATTTACAGTTGTGATTACATGTACATTATATCAAATCGTCGGTCGCATTACGAACCGGCGAATGTTCGAATTTGCGCGGAAACACGATTACGAGATAATCGCGTTTAAAGAATCCGGACTTCTTTAAACGTATAAAAACGTGTCTTATAACCGCACATTGATGATAATATTAAGAGAGTGATGAAAGCGGAATTTTCTGCTTTGTTTGATACTAAATATTACTTAGTAGCAGCACCTGGGGCTCTGTGGTAGTGATGCAAAGTGCGTTTGCCGGTTCGTAAAACCCCCCATTTCAGCGTTTTACGTAGATCGCGTACTAAAGAGCGGACATTACGAACCGGCAAATGTTTACATTTGCCGGTTCGCGTATTTTTTATTTACACGCAAGCCTGTGGCTTTTCGCAATTTAATTCAATGAAACCGCTTGTGATGCGTCTATGCTTACTCCGCTCGGGTTGCGAAGAGTTCTGTGGGTTACTTGTACAGGACGTACTTGTACAGTGCCTCCGCTCGCGCCGATTCGATTCGTACACGTGCATCAGTGAGTGTTTGTACGCGCTGTGAAAGTTTTGCTTGCCGTGGTAGACCTGCATCCAACAAGTCCATGTACGTACAATATTGTCGTACATTGTACTAATAACTATGTAAACGAGTGAGAGTGCGAAAACAAGACAATACAAAACAAAAAATTTGAAAGTTATGGAATAGGCTGGTACATGTGCATGTACATGTATCAGAGAGTTCTAAAATAACATGATCGCATAATCTAATGACACCTGAATGGAATGAAATACATTGGAAAATCATGCTTGCCATTTTTCTCATTTTAAAATTAATACATTGTATCAAAAGTAATGTATTTGTCTTTCAGACCCCCCTCACTCTGTTATTTCCAAAACGTCTCTCATCTCCCGTCTCTCCATACATCATAAGTATTTGTTCCAAATACAAGCTCTCTCTATCTCTCTTGACTCCCTCTCATATCCTCCTCTTCTTCTTTTCCTTCACTGTGTTTTGTTTTTCTCTATCTTTCTCTTTACAAGAGAGGTTGCTTGTGTTTGTTTGTCCGTCTGTTTGTTTGTTTGTTTGTTTGTTTGTTTGTTTTTATAGGACTGTATGTGTTGTGCACCGTTTATTACCAGCTAATTGCCTTTTGATGGATGATATTTAGTCTTTTTGTCCACGAGGAGACTGCAAAATACAAGCTTAGCTTTTTAGCATGTATCCTCCATTTCCTGCAAATTTAGTTTTGATTCAATATTTTCTTGCTTTTTTTTTCATGCGTATTATTGTTAACTTCACGTATTTTTCTTTGTTACGACATTGTATTGATGTTGTATTATTTTGTGTATGAAAATGTTGTTGAAAATGAAATAAATGAAATGAATGAATGAAATGAATGAATCACATGATTTCTGTTTCTAAGACCCCCTCTATATATGTACATTGTATGTACATGTATTAACTTTATTTCTCAGACCCCAACCCCCTGTTATATCCGTTGCTATTAAAGGCCCCCAAATCTATCTTCATACTGATGGTATATTATTTTGTTTCTCAAACCTGTCCCTCTTTTCTTCATACTAGTTTCAAAGACTCACTCTGCATATTCATTTTCCGACCTCTCTCGGACCCCCTCTTTTTTCAAATGCATGACTCGTGTATTCCTTCCTCGATCACTGCTTGAATTAGCCTATATATATCATACAATTTATTTGTTTCTCATACTCTCTCTGCCCCTCCCCCTTCTCTCTTTCTGATTCTTAAACTTTACAATGTTTGTTTACAAGACCACTTATTACTCTCTACATTGATCAGTTTGTCTAGAAACATGTACAGTCACATGTATGAAGGAAAATTACACCACTGTTGCATGAAGTCATTATGCACTTTATTCACTTCTTTATGTTCAAGCACTTTTTTTCATGAAGGTATACTACAGATGTAATCGGATCCTCCAATATCCAAGAAGTATTGTGATACAAACTAGAACTATCACTCAATGTGATTAATATCCCCAAAACTAAACACTGAGGCAGTGAGCTCAACAGGCAATGATCACTTTGTATATATCCTTTTCTTTAAAAAAAAAAATACTATGACAATGTATTGCTCAACATTGAATAAAATTAACAATAATGTGTTATTTTGCTCGCTGATAGTCACATGTTCCATATTTCAAGTCAAGTGCTCAAAACTTGAGTGAGTAAAGTCAGTAAATCAGCAATTTCTATGGCATTTTCATTAAGAATACTGTTACCATGTCAACACAATGTTTGACATTAAGAAAAAATGAAGTTTGCACAACTATATGTCATAGCTGTCACATGTGCCAAATTTCAAGTCAAATGCTCAAAATCCGAGGGAGTTAGGTGAATTCACAATATCATTGCATAAGATTTTCATCCAAAATATGCTGTCACCATGTGTAGAGCCCACTAATGTCAACAATAATCGACCAGTAGAGTCATAACAACCACTAATGTGACTGCCGTATCTTCAAGATGAAATGCTTACTTGACGACAGTCTTCTGCATTTATACACTCCGTTAATTCAGTCAATGATTTTCTTTATTCCGAGTGGTTCCCTATCGACGCGTTCTCTCATACTCTTTTCTTTAATCTGTCGATCTAATACACGTATATCTCAATTTTATATTCATTTCATTTCATTTTCATTTCATTTCATTTATTTCATTCCTTCTTTCTTTTTCGTCAAACATAACACGAAATGAATCAGCGGATATAACATAGGCATGTATTCGACTTTACATGGTAGATAATGGTTAAGAAATAGGAAAACCGGGAGATACAAAGTTATGTTTGGAGGGGAAAAAAAAAGAAAGAACTGAGAGGTTCACTGAAAAGCATGCTTGTAAATTGTGAACCACTCAAAGGATTCTTGTGAATACATTAAACTTTTTTTTTTTTTTTACAAAGACAGGAGAGAACAAAACAGGACAGAACAAGACAATAGAAACACAACGACATTACATGACTTTACAGTAGGGTATACCATGACAGTAATAAAACACAAAAGAATAATGGAAAGGAAGGAGAGAAAGAAAAAGGAAATCCAGCACGCTGAATATCGGGATCGTAAGAGGGAATTGAGGTGTTTCAGCTCAGTCAGCCGAGCAAAGTGTATACAAATAAGATAATGTAGAAAATACACAATGATGAAATCAATGATTGACGATGAACCCTTAGGCTGTAAAGACCGGGTAAGTAATCATGAATCGTATATATATCTTAATATGAGTTCAACAAAAAATATTTTAACTTACGTTTAAACGAATTCAAAGATAAAAATTTTTTTATATCGCAACTTAAAGAATTCCAAAATCTGGGGCCAGTGTATATAAATGTATTTTGAGCCAATAATGTTCTCAGAAGGGGTAAATGAAACTCATTTGATCGCCTAGTGGGATAATTATGAAAATATTGATATCGGGGAAACATTGAATCAAAAATGCTGGGAAGTGCATTTGTGTTATAATTAAACACAAACTGACCCAGCTGTAAGAAAAACAAATCTTTGATTTTTTAAATCTTATATCTAACAAATAATGGATCTGCATGGGAACGTGGAGAAACGCCACAAATAATACGAAGTGCCTTTTTTTGTAATAACAATAATCTATCTAATAAAGTTTGATGGGCACTATACCCCATGCTAAGATTCCATAATTTAAATAAGGTAATATTAATGAAAAATACAACGTCAGCAAAGAAGACAACGGGATATGAGATTTAAGTCTATTAATAATACCAATATTACGCGAAATTATTTTACTAATATTAATAATATGAGGCTTCCACGAAAGTTTATCGTCCACTGTAATACCGAGAAACTTTGTATGAGATACACGCTCCACGTCATCAAAGATGATATCTGTGGGTAAAACTTCTATAGACTTACTGAATAACATATAGTTAGTTTTCTGAAGATTCAGTGATAATTTGTTGGCTCTTATCCATTGAGTCACTTTTTTTTAATTCGGAATTAACAGTAGAGTGATTGGATTTTGGTGGGAGAAGAAAATATTTGAATCATCGGCAAAAAGTATAAAAGAAACTATGTCGGATGATCTACAAAAATAATTTATGTAAATGATAAAAAGTAAAGGTCCTAATATACTACCCTGAGGGACGCCACATTTAATAACTTCAAGACTAGATTCGGATGTATACACACGGCATGTTTCATTCTCTTGTAAACAAAAAGAAATGACTGTATTTCATTTTTGTAATATCATGATCAATGCAGAAAATTCTTAATAAATTGATTAATTTGAATTTGGATCGTGTAATGTCATAACAACCACTATAATATCATCATAGCACGTCGACGACAAATGTCATAATGGCCATAACACTAATGTCATAACACGTCGACGACAATTATCAAAATCGGATTAACCACAAATGTCATAACACGTCGACGACAAAATTCAAAATCGAATTAATCACAAAATGTCATAACGCGTCGACCACAAATGTCAAATTTTTCAAATTTACTGCAAATGTCATAACGCGTCATAGGGGAGGATTCAGGAATTCCGTAAAGGCGGCATGCCGCCTTTACAAAATCAAAGACTGGCGTGACCCCCCCCCCCCCCTTTCTTCTTTTTATTTCTGTTGTTTTAACGAAATATAGAGAGGGGGCACAAGAGAGGGAAGCGCCCCCTCTCGATCCGCGATTGCGTCAACCATACCACAAATGTCAAAATCGGATTAACCACAATTAATGTCATAACACCTCGACCAGAAATATCAAAATTTCCAAATTTACTGCAAATGTCATAACGTGTCACAGGGGAAGATCCAGGAATTCCATAAAGGGGAGGCGCCTTATACAAAATCAAAAGCTGGCGCAACCAGCTTCATTTTATTTCATTCTATTTCTTTTTGTTATAACAAAAATATAAGAGACGGAGGGGGGCGCCGCGCCGCCCCTCTACAAAAGTACAAGCTGGCCCACCCCCCCCCCCCACCGCCCCCATTTTTTTTTTGTTTTTACTTCTGTTGTTTTAACAAGAATAGAAAGGGGCACCAGAGGGGGATGCGCTCCCTCTCTATTCGCGATTGCATCATCTACAAATGTCAAAACTCATTGCTTGCATTTCAGGGGCGGATCCAGGAATTCCGTAAAGGGGAGACACCTTTCAAAATAAAAGGCTGGCGCAACCCCATCCCCCTTGTTTTTTTTTTTCGTTTTATTTCTTTTGTTTAAAAGAAAAAAAGAAAGAGAAAGAAAATGAAGGAGGGGTTACTTTTGTAAAGGTGCCTCCCCTTTACGGAATTCCTGGATCCTCCCCTGTGACGCGTTATGACATTTGCAGTAAATTTGGAAATTTTGACATTTGTAGTCGACGTGTTATGACATTTGCAGCAAAAATGGGAATTTTGACATTTGTCGTCGACGTGTTATGACATTATTTTGTGGTTAATCCGATTTTGACAATTTTGTCGTCGACATGTTATGACATTAGTAGTCATTATACAGTTTGTCGTCGACGTGTTATGACATTAGAGGTTGTTATGATATTGCACGATACAAATTCAAATGAATTTATGAAGAATTTTCTGCATCGATCATGATATTATAAAAATGAAATACAGTCATTTCTTTTTGTTTACGAGACAGTGGAACATGCAGTGTGTATACATCCGAATATAAAACTGAGATATACGTGTACAGATTAAAGAAAAGACTAAGAGAACACATCGATTGGGAACCACTCGGAATAAAGAAAATCAAATGATCTGACTGAATTATATGGCACATGTATTGGGAGTGTAAATTCAGAAGACTGTCGTCAAATAAGCATATAGCTTGAAGATGCGACAACCACATTAGTGGTTGTTATGACATTAGTGGTCGATTATTGTTGACATTAGTGAGCTCTAACATGGTGACAGCATATTTTGAAAGAAAATCATACAATGATATTGTGAATTCACCTAACTCCCTCAGCTTTTGAGCATCTGACTTGAAATTTGGCACATGTGACAGCTATAGTTTTGCAAACTTCATTTTTTCTTAATGTCAAACATTGTGTTGCCATGGTAACATTATTTTCATGAAAATCATAGAAATTGCTTATTTATTTACTTTACTCACTCAGGTTTTGAGCACTTGACTTGAAATATGGCACATTATTGTGAGTGAGCAAAATAACCTGTACTGTTAATTTTATTCAATCTTGAACAATACATTGTCATGGTATTTTTTTTTCCCAGGAAAAGCATACAAAGTAATCATTGCTAGTTGAGCTAACTGCCTCAGTGTCTATAGCTGGGGGTATATATTAATCACATTAGGTGATACTTCTAGTTTGTATTACAGTACTTCTTGGATATTGGAGGATCAGATTACATCTGTACCTTCATGAAAAAAAGTGCTTGAATATAAAGAAGTGAATAAAGTGCATAATGACTTCATGCAGTATATGGTGTAATTTTCCTTCATACATCAATCAGTGACTGTACATGTTTCTAGACAAACTGATCAATGTATATAGAGTAGAAAGTGGTCTTGTAAACAAACATTGTAAAGTTTAAGAATCAGAAAGAGAGAAGGGGGAGGGACAGAGAGAGTATGAGAAACAAATAAATTGTATGATATATATAGGCTAATTCAAGCAGTGATCGAGCAAGGAATACACGAGTCATGCATTTGAAAAAGGAAGGGGTCGAGAGAGGTCGGAAAAATGAATATGCAGAGTGAGTCTTTGAAACTAGTATGAAGAAAAGAGCGGGGCAGGTTTGAGAAACAAAATAATAGTCTATACCATCAGTATGAAGATAGATGTAAGGCCTTTATTATAGCAATAGATATAACAGAGGGGGTTGTATGGGGTCTGAGAAATAACATTAATACATGTACATACAATATAGAGGGGGTCTTAGAAACAGAAATCATGTGATATGAGAGGGAGTCAAGAGAGATAGAGCTTGTATTTGGAACAAATACTATTATGTATGGAGAGACGGGAGAAGAGAAAGAGATGTTTTGGAAATAAGAGAGTGAGGGGGTCTGAAAGACAAATACATTACTTTTGATACAATGTATTAATTTTAAAATGAGAAAAATGGCAAGCATGATTTTCCAATGTATTTCATTCCATTCAGGTGTCATTAGATTATGCGATCATGTTATTTCAGAACTCTCTGATACATGTACATGCACATGTACCAGCCTATTCCATAATTTTTTGTTTTGTATTGTCTTGTTTTCGCATTCTCACTCGTTTACATAGTTATTAGCACAATGTACGTACATGGACTTGTTGGATGCAGGTCTACCACGGCAAGCAAAACTCACTGATGTACGTGTACGAATCGAATCGGCGCGAGCGGAGGCACTGTACAAGTACAAGTAACCCACAGAACTCTTCGCAACCCGAGCGGAGTAAGCATAGACGCATCACAAGCGGTTTCATTGAATTAAATTGCGAAAAGCCACAGGCTTGCGTGTAAATAAAAAATACGCTGGTTCGTAAAGCCCATGCTCAATACGTGTGGACTTCAGCGAGTGCGCATTACGAACCGGCAAATGTAACATAAAATGGCGCGTATCATCACGCATTCCACACGCTTAGGTGGTACGCGCACAGTGTAATGTATACATTCGCCGCTCTAGGTATTGGGATTGTGATTCATTCATGTTCATTCATATTCATTCATGTTAGTTGTATCATAATCATGGATATTAGGAAAGTGTAACAAACACCACAGTTATTTTCTCAAACTATACAACCTACCTGTACTTTTACACATTAATTGTTAATGCGAGTAATGTTATAAAACTGTATGTGCAATGGGTTTTTGATTGGATGAGTACTGTTCTAAAAGTGTGCCTGGTAGTCACTGCAGGGCTGCCAACTCTCACTCATTGAGAGTGAGACTAACTCATTTTGGTCCTTTCTCACTCTAAAACTTTATTTCATTTGCATGCATTTCTATTGATCTCACTCATTTTGCCTCCTAAATCATAGCATTGGCCTATGGGAGTCTCACTCTCAACTAGTTTCAAATAAATGTTGGCAGCCCTGTCACTATCTATAAATAAAGTGTTAAATTCATTATCAGTATTGAGAGAATATAATTACACCCATACAAACACAAACATACACAAACACACATTATACACGCACATACCAGTAAACACACTCGAACCCACACACACAACCTACTTTCTTTACACATTAATTGTTGATGCCAGTAATGTTATCAAACTGTGCAATGGGTTTTTATTGATTACTGGATGAGTACTAAAAGTGTGCCTGGTAGTCACTGTCTATAAAAAAAGTGTAAATTCATTATTGAGAGAATATAATTACACCCATGCAAACACAAACATACACAAACACACACTATACATGCACATACCAGTACACACACTCGAACACACACACACACACACATACCCTCTCACAAAGCGGTCATAATCACCTCGTTCTCCCAATTCTAGGTATCTGTGTCTCTCTCACTCCTCTTTTTTCTATTCTCTTGTTCTTTTTTTTTTGTTTTCTATTCACCAGTCCCCAAGTTTGTGAAAAATTCTGCATTTTATTAATTCAAAATGCACCATTCCACATGTGTGTTAATAATTACATACAGTAACTACAAAACAAAGCGTTCTCCTCAAACTTTGCATTTTCGACAGCTCACAATAATTACATTGTACACTATTATTACAATACATTATATTACAATTGATACAAAATAAATGTGACATTCTCCATGATACTTCACAATGTAATCTCACTTGGAATGAGAAGTTAGGCATTTGTTGCATTTCAGAACTGTGTTCTGACCACTATAAAAGTGGTGCAATAACATGTACAAAATACAAAATTCTCCCAACACTTCACGAGGTAATCTGACCTGTAAATTGGTGAGTTCTGCATTTACTCGACTTCACAAATGTATTACAGTAGTACGCGTGTTGGTCACAAATAGTGCAATAACATGATCAAGTGTACCATTCTCCTCACACTTCACAAGGTAATTTTGCCCAGGGTTGAATTAATGAAAGTGATACCCAATGTGTTTATAAACACGAGTCTACAAACTTTAACAGTCTGCCAACTACTGGACTGCTGGGAGGAGAGTAGTGTACTTCATTTGTCTCTTTTTGCTGTCCTTAGGATGGGGGACAACATGACAAAATGTTAATAACATGTCTGGCTAGCCATTCTCTTTCTAGGACCAGAATTTTCAAGGCATGATAATATTGTCTGATAGACATTCTGTCATTTTCACTGAGGCAATCATAGCCAAAAGATTTATGGTTAGGTGTTAAATCACATCTTTGATGGTTAAAATGTGTTCTACCATCTACAAATATTTCTGACGTTTTGTAGGCTTCCCCACTGTTCAGCTTTTTTTTTTTTGACAATTCTGTTTTAGATTCCATGATTTTTTTCATGACAACTGAAGATCTATCAGGAATAGAACTGATGTCAGTACCTACAGATTCTTCCGCATGAAAATCTTCTGGCTTTGCACTGACATCTATCTTCCACTCCCTCAAAAGCCTCAATGGCAGTAGTTTCCAAATTTGCAATGAAGAGACAATAAATGGAATACATACTGGAACACTACACTTTATTTCTATTGTTTCTTTTATATTTGAATAAGGTCCTCCCAAAGTGATAAAAATCGGTCAATTTATGTGAAACTGTGTTGAAATTATTGAAAGCATGTAGCAAATATGTAACACTGAAGATAAAACAATTACCAGAAAGTATTACAAACTCGATCATGCATCAAGTCTATATTTGTACAAGGCATTATGAGCAAGAAATTCACCAATAATTCCCTTTCCTTTCCTTACAAGAAACATGTAGTTTGCCTAAATGGTCTTTATTTTAGGAAAGTTGGTCAACAGTTAATGCACTAGATATAATAATGTAAATACAACCAGATGTATACCCATAAGACTAGATAGAGGGCAGTATAGAATACATACGGCATATGAATATGCTGTACTTGCATTACACTTCACAAACATTTTTCTATTGCTTTCCTGTGTCCAGTTACCATCAAAATCGGTTCTTCAATGTCTGACAGGGACATTGCTTTCTCGAGATTTAACAGTTTTCCATCATCCAGCAAGGTTCAGTATTCTTTGTAATCTGAAATAAGAGTGGAGGACTTAGTCTGCTTTCAAATTGAAATCAGGTACACCTGATGCAAGGAAAATGAATACATAATTTGATGAAACTGCCAAGTCTGGTTGAATAATTGTTAATTCATTTACTGTTTTTTTTTTTTGTTAAACTATTGTTTGCAGAAGACAAACTATTTTCTTAAAATTTTACAGGTTGCCTGCTACAAACTTTTTTTTTTTTTTTTTTACAAGAGTGAAGGATAAAAGAAAAAAAAAGATAATCAAAGTACTTATCACATGTTTAGATTATTTTACATTTGTTATTAGAAAATTAAGTTTTGGCTCATAATTGCTTTTTTAGGAATTTACACCACACAGACAGATAATGCAAGAAATACAAACAACAGGTATACAATGCCCTGAACTTCTCAACTCCAGTTGAATTACCTTCAGTTTCAAAGGTAACATTGCTGCATTGTTTCTTAGAATGCGGACACCACAGTTGTTTGTAGAGGCTCTGCTTCTGTTGCTGCTTGTGCTTCTAGCAGTGTTGCTAATGTTCCTGGAAGTGCAGATGCTAAAGTTGCAAGTAGAGGCTCTGCTGCTACAGTGGTAAGTAGAGGCTCAGTTGCTACAGTTGTAAGTAGAGGCTCAGTTGCTACAGTTGTAAGTAGAGGCTCTACCACTGCTGTCGTACTTAGAGGCTCAGCTGCTAGGGCTGTATGTACAGGCTCCGCTGCTGCTGCTGCTTCAAGCGGTGCTGCTGATGTTTGTGGGGATTCAGCTGTTACAAATCGACGTTGAGGCTCTGCTACTGCTGTCGCAAGTAACGATACTGCTGGGGAAGTTTTAAGCAATGCATCAATGAAAAAAAATTATGTGACCATCCTGAGGGTAGAATCAACAAGATTTATACTAGATATACTTGCAAACATCTATCATGGACACTAGAATCTACAGTGTATTACATGCACATAAAGCAAATTATCAGTAATTGATTTTGTTTTGGGACTGACAAGAGACGTTGACATAATAAATTGTAAGTAATAATCAATATCACACTTTTAAAGAAAGGAAGTAGAAAGCTAACAGTCTTCAGCATCCTACAGTCATTACAAACTGCAATATAATTACGACATTCGTTTTATTCATTACACAGAATTAAACATTTATATTGAAATGGTAATGCAATGAAAGTACATTGTACCTACATGATACTATGCATAAAAATCTCTACATATCTTAAAATGAAAAAAGACATAATATATCTTGATAAACTTATTGATGTAGAACAAATCAGTAACTATGTATTCAAATTACCTCAGGCAGAAAGAGGAATGCCCTCGTCATCTGACATCCTACGTCCATCCATGGGCATGTTGAAGACTTGAAGCACCCTCCCTTTCCACCAGCCATTTTCACTTCTCATATGTACGCAGGAACCTTGTTTCGGTTTGGTCCGTTGAGCATGATAGAGGTCACTTGAGCTGACAGGATTCATAGAACCATCCCTCTTCCACTTGACAAGAACATCTATGCCTACGGTGGTTCAAAAACACACACACAAAAAAATGTATGGACAATTTCAGTGAGGAATTTGACAGTTGTGTCATACACTATGTGATAAAACATTACAAGTACCTGCAGGTTTGAAAAATGTGAAGAAGAGTATTTCTTAGAGCTAAAGCACAATTTCAGAAGAAAAAACAAATAACATAAGGAAATTCTTTACAGGCAATCACCTACGACATTTTGTGAGACAACATGAAAATAGCTACAGCCAGCATACCTATTTGAAATGCAAAATAAATTGTCATCAAAGTCTGCTGATCTCTGAAGGGCATAGTAATTCAGGTGCTATTGGTCGAGCTTTTACACCTTGGGGTTGGCAAAGGTAAATAATGATAACTGCTACACATTCTTTGATTAGAAATGTGATGTCTTTCACATAAAAACCTAACAATCTTATACACAGAAGTGCTTGCTTTTTTTCTCTTTAACTACATTGAGTAGCAGTCAACATTGATATACATGTATGAAATAATTACAGTAAGGCCATTAGAAACTTGCCCCAAGTATGCTCAAGCAGGTGTCTAGGGAAGAGCTTGTAATATCAACATGAGCCTGTCTATACTTGACAGTAGATTTAAGATCGACATTACAGTAAAGGTACGACTACATTACATTCCAGATATCAAAACAGTGATTTCTGTTAAATGACATGGTATTGTTCAATCATCTATCCCACTGAAAGTAATAAATGACCTATTCCATTCACCGTAAACAGAGAAATGTTTGTGAATACCTGGTTCCCGGTACACTTTATGGTCCACAAGTACCGATACCATAATCACTTGTTATGAATCAAACTTACCATTATAGGCAGAAGGAAAACATCCTCATCACCACTACTCTCTGCGGTTGTACGTAGAGGCTCTGCTGCTACAGTCTGAAAGGCTCAGCTGCTACAGTTGTAAGTTAGGATCATGCTGCTACAAATGTAGAGTTTTACGGTACTGTAGCATACGTAGACGCTCTGTTGCAATAGGTAGGCCTACTGTAGTACGTAGAGGCTTCGCGACTACAATTGTATGGAGAAGTTCAGCTGCTACAGTTGCACTTTACAGGCTCTGCTAATGCTGCTGCTGTGCCGAGAGGTGCTGCTGATGTTCATGTGATGCTAGCTGCTACAGTTGTAATGATAGCGGTGCTGCCTTTGTTTGTGGGGACTCGGCTCCTGCTTGTAGTGGCCTGCTGCTCCTAGAATTATCCCCAAGTTTGTAAATAAGGAAAATCATGTCAGTGTTATCAGAGCACAAATAGGATACCGCGGTAACTTATATAGAATAAAAATCCCTGGATATAGGCTTATACTTGTACATGAGTGTTAAAAAAACTGTGAGTACCGGTACCGGTAATCAACTTCGTTTAATTTTTCTGAAAGTTAATTGATATCTGTACCGGTAATCAAAATAAGTAACGTACCGGTGAATACAACCTCGATCTAGAGCCTATGAATTTACAGTTTATGAAGGATTTAAATTATAGTTAGACAGTAAAGGCCAGAGTAGCTTTTCTTGCATGCTTATATAAGGAAGCTATGTAACTATAACTGACTTAACACTAACGCTAAACAGTCTCATCATGCAATCTCATTCTTACTTAGGGCCTAAATACTTTTTTTTTAATGCAACAACATGAATCTTTGAAAACAATGATAATCATTTATTACTTTGGGCCTATTTTCAGTTCTACCTGGGTATTTGCAATTGCTACACGATATTTTTTTTTTCAGTTTATAGATTCTACTATGCTTTAGTTTAAAAAAAAAATGCATCAGGGTTGTATGGGAGGATTGCTTTATCTCTGACCAAGAATAATCAAGGACCCCTTTCGACAAAATGGTGGCTAGGTGTAGGATCTACAAGGAAATGAAATACACAGGAAAGTATGTACTTTTACATGATATTGTCGAGCAATTCTACTTCTCTGATGTAATATTTTATGATTACACATTAACCTGCCCCAATTATCATTACTTTTGTTTTTAAACAGAATATTAAATAACAAATGAGCAACAAAATGCACCTAGTAGTTACATACCAGCACAATTCCGAGTGCATGGGACTGATGGTGATGACGAGCCCTCGCTCGCGGCCTCGCAAGCTCCTCGATTCGCCCCACATACCTCACGTGTGTTCCGTCTGAACAGGGATTTTACGAACCGGCGAATACGAACATTTGCCGGTTCGTAATGTCACAAATTGCAGCATTTGGACATTTTGAAAATTCGTCACTACCAAAAATACATGTTTTCGTGAATTTCATGATTTGATATTTTGGGGATAGATAGAGTTTGGTATGGACATTCAAAAAATGGAAAAAAAGTGAATTTTGAAAAATTGACCCAAATTCGAACATTCGCCGGTTCGTAATGCGACCGACGAAATGTGAGATGAGTGAGGTTCTTTCATACAGCAGCGAACGTTAGCCCACGAAAGCGGCAAACAAGCAAGCAAGGCGAGCCAGTGAGCAATACGATAACCATTCCACGTGGGCTAACTGCACGGAGGCACGCGGTGTGTGCGCGTTTTTCTCTGTTTCAGTAGCGATAGCCTGACAAATTCAGGCCGGATTAAATGAGGCTAAGTGGACAAAATTTCCGAACATGTTGTGCTATGACAGAGAGCGTGTGAATTTTGCTCACCGCGGAGTATCCTGCATAAGGGTCTATGACAGGAAAGACTAATAATCTTCACTCTGAGGGAAAACGAGCGGAATCCGCGGTGAGCAAAATATACCGTGTGTGTTTAAACACACGCATGTCGAAGCGCGTTTTGTCGGTTCCCATAGACTTTACACGTGAAGGCGATTCGCTTGGCACTGAGCCAAGTTCGACGAGCTCGCTCGGTCCTCCCGTTTTATCCTCTATAGGGTATTTCGGCGTTATCCTTCACAGGGTATTTGCTTGGACTGTTAAGATTTATCAAAATTTCGTAATCACGAAGTAAAGATTCAGGTAGTGTACGTGTACTAAATTTGTTATCTAAAGTCTACAAAGCAAAGTTGGCTTATAACGAACATGGTCACAGCTAAATATGACAAAGAATCGACATAGAAAAACAAAAGAAATGTGCTCCGTTACCGAAATACGAAGTTTAGCTGGGGAGGGCAAACGAATACGTTTCAATGTGTATAGGAAGAAATCCCTCTACGTTTGCTCCTTGTGTTACACACAGCTACCGAGGAGAATTTGTATTATTATATTAATCAGAGATGATATAAGGTTCCATACTCCGAAGTTTCGTCATAACAAGACACAGTAAGTCCATATAACTTGAATGGATGTTTGTGACTTCGATATTATACAATATGGTTCGTTATAACAAACATTTTTTTTTTTTTTTTTTTAGCGCGTCAGTTCGGAGGCTCGTTATTCATACCGTTTGTCAATCCGAAAATTGATTAATTTTCGTGTAATCATGAAGCTTTTTATTCGGTAAATGATAGGAATCAATCGACTGGTTTGTTAACTGGAACATGAAAAATCAGTTTCGTTTATCCCAATGTGGAGAAACAAAATAATAACCTATAATAATAATAAAATCCTCCAGATTTCAAAAACCTCATAATAGTCGTTTTCACCTAAACGAATATCAGTCCCATTCCACTTTAAGAGGAACGGACCTAAAGAATAGTGAACCTTAAAGGGTGTGTACAGTTCTGGTCGAGATGAGGATTTAGCTTTTAAAGTTTTGCGACATTTTCAGAAACCACTCTATGAGATGTCAAAGAGCATGCAATTCTAAAGGGTATCAAAAGTTTATTAGATGAAAATCGGTTTTGAAATGGCCGAGATATCCAAAAACAAGGTGAAACAAAGAGACCCTAATAAAGTTGTGGCCTGTCGCTTTTATCATCACTCTTTTTTGGATATCTCGGCCATTTCAAAACCAATTTTCATCAAACAAACGTTGAATCCTTCTTAAAATTACATGCTCTTTCACATTTCATAAGAGGTTTCTCATTATCTTACTTAAAAATGTTCAAAACATGAATCCCTTACATCAACCAGTACTGTACAGTCCCTTTTAATATTTTATTTTCGGATTAAGAAACTTTCGGAATAAGAACATTTATAATAAGAAATCTCCTGAATTATCTACGAACCTTTTTTTTTTTTCATTTTCGGAATAACAAACCTTTGGACATTCAGAGTAACGAATTTGTGGAAGAGCGAACGTATCAAAGTGCGACCTTAAACCTATTATTACATCATCACCTTTTTACCATGTGCTTTCAAAGTAAGCACAAAAGCAGAAACAACTTGACGATCTCTCTGTCTCTTAAATGTAAAGTACAAAAAAAAAAAAAAAATCTGGGACAGAATTGCATATCAACATTGCTTTTCATTGATGACAATAAAAAACACCATGTCATGATAAACGGAGAATTTGAGTGCTTTCATCAGACACTTATTGTATACGGCATTATTTTTGTTCGCTTTTGACGACATTTCGATGAATAAAAAATAAAACAATAAAAAAGCTCCTCAAGAGGAATTCGGTTCAACGGGAGTGCACTGGCAATTCTTCTCTCTGTGGGTTGGAGCTCGATCCCTTCTCTGTTTCTTCTCATTTTCATTCAACTGCTTCCACTTCCTTTTGAAACTGTTATGTTTCTTCTTGACACATGCCCATTACAGACCTCTTCCGTCATTTCACCCTTTTTGTTTCCATATATTGTGAATGTGACTGCGGAGCCCTTTTCGGATTTGTTTTGTTTTCTTTTTAATGTTTGGTCAGGCTACTTAGGGAATGAGAGAAAATCGTTGTGAAGAGAAAAATAAGAATGTATTAAGGCATGAAATATTATGACAATTACATCCAACGTCCATGATGGAGACCAAAACTGGATGTGTTCTGTTTGAGGTGGCAGCTATCTAACTCAATAGATATACACGGGGAGAATCTGTCACCAAAAAGTGGCACTGTTCCTTTATCTCCTACAATGTAATCCATGGACTTATTCTTCCAACGAACATCCGTGGGCAAAACGTTTTCCTTTTGTTATTACAGGTAAATTGAATGCTGAACGTTATTCACTTCTGGGCATGAGAGACTCAGTGAATTGGTAATATTTTCGGGTAACATTAACTTACATTGATATATTTGTAATTATCAGAAAGTTCCTTTCTCGGATCGAACGTCCGTGGGCGAAACTTTCAGAACCTATAACAGTGCAAATTGTCTCCAAAACTTCATCAGAAAGAAGTTTAAATGAACAGAAATAACATATTACGCAAAATTCCATTTTCCTTTAACTTGGTTTTCAGTGTTTAGCTGTTTTTATATAATTAGAGGGAAAACAAGCGTAAAATTGCGAGTAAATTTTGAACTGTTTGTTCATCATGGTCACATACCGCCTTAAAAATTCTGAATCTACTACTCTAAGCTCATTGTTTGCTTTGTAAAACTTTATTTGTTGCTATTGGAGCTAAAAGTTTTAAAGAATAAATTACACTTTCGAGACAAGTTATCCCAATCGGTCGGATTGCATACGTCACGGACGTTCGCTGAAATTGTCACGGACGTTCGTTCTACTACTAGGGTCATGTTCCAGGGCGGGTAACTAATCAACAGAGAGTACGTAGCCTTCCTAACTCTTTCAAAATTTTGAAAAGGTATTGCCAATGCAAATTGTAAGAAATTTGACACTCTTTCAACATATATATTGCTCAGAGAGGGATTAGAGAAAATATCAAATATTTGCTTGGTTTTCGGTGAATCGAATGGTCCAAAAACTGCAGACAAGCCCAAGTCCGCTCCAAACATGACATGCAGCTCCTCGCCTAGAGAACCAAAGGTAAAATGTACCTTCGCCATCAAAGCAAGATGGTGCCCCACTCGATAACGTTTTTATCATCACGGACGTTCTTTTCTTTCTCGGAGGTTCGTCTAAAAATATAATTTCGGTTCCCATTTGACAAGAGATGGAGAGAAACTCAAAACAAACATATTATCGTGTGGCTAGATCTTAGTCGATAACGACTCAGAACAATATCGCCAATAACGTTGAATGGGCTACGATCTTTATTAGTGTACATAGCGGACGCACGTACCCGTGACGAAAACTGAGTATAATCTTGTATAAAAGAATGTTACATCCCATGTACAGCCAGCAGACGTACAATTTTTGCAGGATATGTACAGTAGGTGGAACACCAAATTTTCCTATACATTACAGTTTGGACAACAAAGTAGAATTTGCAGCAGCGATAGAAGTAAAAGCATCACGGACGTTCGTCCGTTCAGGGCTTTGATATTTCAGTTTTTCTCTGTAATTTCATACGTGCTCATAAAGGTCTTATAATTTTGTGGTACATACCCATGATATGTCAGATCCAGAACACGGTCAGACATTAGATGCCACGTACCATAAAAAGGCACATCATTGGTTTGAAGAAAAAAAAATATTGTGAAAATACCGTTTTTACCGTATCTTTACGCTTGAAGTCCTTGTCAAATGCAAAATATCAGTGAAAAGTCAACCAAACCATACATTTTCTGAAAGGGAATTTACCAGGCTTTGAGATGATATGAAAGAATCTGGTTTCTTAGATCATTCTGGTGTGTTCTAAGGGAAAGGGCAATTGTACATCGTTCTAAATTCTCACCCGTATATATGTATATATATATATATATATATATATATATATGAATAAATATATGTGAAGTTACACATATATGTGAAGTGAATAATGATAATACATTATGTAAATATCCATTGACTATCTCCCGGTCTCCATGTGACCGTGCATTAAAAAAAAAAACGAACAAAAAGTTACACCACCTGATTTCACGCGAGGACTCAACAAAGGTGAAACAGGTTAATCAAGTCTAACTAAACCTTGATGTCTTGTGACTTTTTGTGTGTGTGATGTAATTACAATGTAATTGATGTGGTTTTATATACAATTTAATAACGGATTAGAAATGTGTAATACAATTTTTCATCGTTGTTTTTATTTCTTTTGTAGATGCTTCGTGGAGAGGATGGCTCTTGCCAGGATGAAGTATCTCTCACGTTTGGTAACAGTGTCACCATAGAGTTAAAGTGCAGTGACATACCACGGCAAATTCTACTCAACTCCTCAGAAGTAACCGTGGCAGTAGCTACAGGCAGAGAGTCCAGATCCCAGGGATTCCGGGCGCGCATCACCCCCTCTGGTACTTTTTAGTCATTACTTGTTACCGCATTCAATCAGATACAAATTTGACATAGATTTCAAAAGCGCAGAAAAAAAAAATCAGTGATTTCAAACGATAATATAACATTACACAAATAGATTAACATAAGTAATTGTATTGAACAATATATACACGCACATATGTATGTATATATATATATATATATATACATATATATATATTCATATTATTTTTCCAGTAAATATCAAAAATAATGAGAGCGAATAAGCTTGATATAATTGTTATTTAAAGTGAAAGCTCCCATAACGTATTTAAACATTAAGGTGAAAAAAAAACGGATTTCCCCACAACAGTCGCGCTAAACAAAAGTATGGCAACTAGAGAAGCACTCTGAGAGCGTAGACCTCTACCGCCAAGCATGCAGCTTATTTTCATCACTGATCTGTTGCTTCCATAGAGATATCAGTGATTTCCAACCATACATACTTAGGCCCTATAGCATGTTGAAAGTGTTCATAATGTGCTGAAAGTCGCCCGATTTCCCAATATAGAAGCCTTTGTTACGTCATAAACCCACAGCTTCACGCCTCTCCTCGCCCTAGCAGAAACTAGAGCAGAAACTAGTGCGCGCATGCAAACCTCCAATACGCGAAGCCTGAACTCGCAAGTTCATTGACCCTTCTTCTTCTTCTTCTTCTTCTATAATCTTCAAAGGGCTATAAACTGCAGCCTATCGCGAAGATGAATACAACTTGTGTGCACGATGAGAGGAGGGGTGTGGGCTTAATCACAAGGTGTGATTTTAAGGTGGGTCATTAAGAGCTCTTTGAACTGCTCAGGTGAGACTGCACAGACTACAGAGCTTGGAAGTTTGTTCCACTCAGGTATGGATCTCTGGGCATATGCAAATTTGTCGATGTTGCCCCCGGGGCGGTATGTTTGGAGGCACATGTCGTGATTTTTCCTAGTTTTAGTTGAGTTGATTGTGAAAAATGTATCTGGATGAATTGCAACGAGGTCGTTCATGATTCTGTACACCATAGTTAGTCTGCTCACAGTACGTCGTGAAGAAAGGCTGGGCCATTTCAACTTATTAATCATACTGGTCACACTGCTCGTTCTTCTATAATCAGCTGTGACAAAGCGAGCTGCCTGGCGTTGAATCCTTTCCAGTTTTTGGATGTCCGAGGCCATATGTGGATCCCAGACACTACAGCAATATTCTAAATGAGGTCGTACAAGGGACTTATAAGCTGCCTCCCTGAATGACTGAGGGAAGAACCTTGTGTTGCGCCGAATGAAACCAAGCTGTTGATTAGCTTTCATGGAGATTGCTGAGATATGTGATGACCACTTGAAGTCATTAGATAACGTGACACCAAGATATTTAACAGACTCACACTTTTGAAGAGCGGAGTTATGGATGTAGTAGCTGCAATTCATTGTGGATCGAGAGGGGCAAAACCTCACTACGAAACATTTGCTGGGGTTGAATGACATCAGCCAGGTGTTTTCCCACTGCTGCAGTGCATCAAGATCTTTCTGTAGCAACCGGGAGTCTGTGCTACTGCTGACTTCCCGGTATAACATGCAGTCATCTGCGAAAAGTCTGGTTGTGGATGAGGTTACTTCAGGCAGGTCATTTATGTAGAGAAGGAAAAGTGTGGGGCCCAAAACGGTACCCTGGGGAACACCCGAGGTGACGGAAGAAGCCCTAGATGTGGCACCTTCAATGACTACGGACTGCATGCTGACGGCTGGAGAGAAAGTCTTGTATCCACATGAGGTTTTGGTTCTGGATTCCGTAATGTCTGAGTTTGAGTATAAGGCGTTTGTGTGGAACCTTGTCAAAGGCCTTTGAGAAATCTAACATGATCATATCAACTTGCTTCTTCTTCCTGTATGAATTGGCGAGATCATGTGATGTGAGCAGCAATTGCATCTCGCAGGAATGTTTTCTTCTGAATCCATGCTGACAGGAAGAAAGGATGGAGTAGGTGTCGAGATGTTTCATCACTGAAGAAACAACGATATGTTCTAAGGTTTTACAGGCAATGCTGGTTAAGGAAATGGGTCTGTAATTTTTAGCCTTCGTCCTATCCCCTTTCTTGAAGACCGGAACAACATGGGCCTTCTTCCAATCCTTGGGCAGCTCGCCCGATTTTAGTGATTGGTTGTAGATGTGGGTGAGAATAGGGCTGACTTGGCGGCTACCTCTTTCAGAAGGATGGCTGGGATGTTGTCAGGGCCAGTTGATTTACTGGGATCCAATCCTCTGAGGAGTTTTTCGACACCATTTGCATGAACAACTATTTCCTCCATAGATGGATACTTGGAAGGAAGGATGTTAGGTAAGGGAGTGTCTGGTTCAGAAGTAAAGACTGATTCGAAGTGGGAGCCTAAGATGTCTGCCTTTTCTTGAC
Organism: Diadema setosum; assembly: GCF_964275005.1. NCBI lineage: Eukaryota > Metazoa > Echinodermata > Echinoidea > Diadematoida > Diadematidae > Diadema > Diadema setosum. The sequence continues at coordinate 18,612,761 of NC_092696.1, read as the reverse complement.
TAGAGGATTTAGGACATCCCTTGTGGAAGAGTTGTTGAATACCAGTGGAGTCCTGCCTAAGCCTTTTGACGTATTGATAAAAGGCTTTGGGTTTTTCTTTCAAACTTGGACCAATTACGTCATTTACATATCTCCTCCTAGCTGAACGGAGAGATTTTTGAACTTGAGATCTTAGTTTCTTTAAGAGGCTCCAGTCCTCCTGCGTCTGGCTATTCATTGCTCGTTTGTACGCACGGTGTTTCTGTCTGATTTTTCCTTTAATCTCTCGTGTGATGTAAGGTATGTTGAACCTTGTACTACTCATCTTGCTAGGGATATGTTTTCCTTTCAGATAAAGCAATTTCGATTTCAGGGCTTCCCAGTTCTGATTAACAAATGAAGTGTCAGGATGATTACTAAAGTATTCATCAGAGAAGGACAATAATTCCGATCTAATCTTGTCAAAATCAGCCTTCTTGTAATTGTAGACTCTATGAGCATGTGCTTTCTGGTACTTGACTGATACATTGAAATCAACCTGGATAATGGAGTCATGATCACTAATCCCTGGGATGGGTTTGACCGAGTCCACCAGAGTATGATTACTGGTGAACAGGAGATCTAACATGTTCTGCTGTCTTGTTGGAAAATTCACAATTTGTAGAAGATTGTGACTACTGACAATGTCGAGAAGTAGGTTACATGACTGTTCACTACTTTTATATACTCTTACTGAACTGGGCTTTACTGAGGCAGACTCCCAGTTGATGTCCGGTAAATTAAAATCAACAGCGAGAATCTTGTAAGCATCACGAGGAAGTTTACTCATTGAGGTCTCGAGTCCTGGAAGGCCGTGGGGATCATTGTGATGAGGGTTATAAAAAGTACCCGAACACATATCTCTGCAGCCAGTAAACTTCAGCTTGACCCATAATATTTCACAGTCAGCGTCAAGTTCAGGGAGGGGGATGGCTAGCAGAGTTTTCTTTACAGCAATAAGGACGCCCCCATGGCTGTCTTTGCGGTCTTTCCGCCATATATCATACAGGTCGATGTGTGAAGGAAAAAGTTCTGAATTGCTGATAGAATCATTCGCCCAAGTTTCAGTTCCAAATATTATATCAGGGTTGACAGAGTGGATAAATTCAGTAAGCGAATCAATTTTGCTTCTAAGGCCTTGAAAATTAATTACAACAGCCCTGAGTTTACGCTTTTGAGTTTGGTTTGGCTTCTTACTAAATGGAGGGAGCTTAGTCTTAGACTTATTTCCAGTTGTAGGGGAAGACGTTGCCAATGGGGTAAACGTCGAAGACTCTTCATTCGGAGGTGAGAGGGGTGAGAAACTATTTGAACATTCAATATCCGAAGAGCTACTAAACAGTGAAGATGCAAAGTTGGGCATGCCACATGAGTAACAAATCCAGCTAACATGTGAGGCTTGTAAAGCTTCATATGATGGTGTAGTCATGTTCAGGCATTTTGCATGGTACCAAAGATCACAGGAGTCACAGCATATACCACGCTGGTTCCATCTTACTGATTTCTTGCAGAGGCCGCACGGATACTTAATAGGACCTGGATTAACTTGCACATCATTGGATAATGATAGAGCTAGAAGAAGGATGCATGATGTAAGCTTTGCTTTGTCAATTTTCAGAGAGTCATGCTTGAGACATGACAGTTTCACCTTAGCATAACCATAATTGGGGTTGTGGTTCAGTACACATAAAGCTCGTATTTGCAATTGAAGATAAAATGGAAAGATCTTACTTAGGTTGAAAGAGTGTTCTTGGGCGTCGAGTTCAGTTTGGCTTTGATGATGGTGGGCATGGTTACTGTCATAGATGTGGGTAGTGGATCCGGTCTTGGGAAAAATGCTGGAAATGGCAGCAACAAAAGTGAGGAGAATCACAATAGATGTGAAGGATACCATGGTGGACCAGGTCAGGAACACAAAAAGCAGATAGAAATTCCGTCAGTTCCTTGTATCATTGCTAAATAATATCCAAAATGAAATTCAAAATGGCCGACCTTCCCGCGAAAAGCCAGTGAGGAGTTGAGTGCGCATGCGTCTCAGATGAAGGGAGACAGCTTGACATCAAATCGAATAGGTGGGACTGATGTATTCCGGTGCACAGTACAGCTCACATGGGTCCAGTTTTTGCAGTCGGATTTTACACTTTTTCTTAAACACCAAAATAAAATAAATGCTCCGATAACATGACGGAAAATTTGGATTAACAAAACCTTAAATCCATTTCAACAAAAATTTAACAAAAAAAAGATGAATTTAAACGAAAAAACGGGCGCCGCCCGAAGCACGTCCTCCTCTCACGCGCAACACAAGTATAATGACCCTACAAAAAAAAAAGAAAAAAAAAATCCTTCATCAATTCCCCCCAAACTACCAAATTACAAACATTCTCGGATCACTACCAAAAGTTAATCGTTTGGAACTTTCCTGCAAGTCTCATCCCGATCCCTCAACTACTTTTTGAGTTATTTTGCACAGGGACAAACTAACTAACGAACAAACTAACGGTAACGAAAACATAACCTCCTCCCTTGGCAGAGGTAATAATAGGCCTGGCCCGATCGTAAGCGACAGGGCAGTGTATAGTTATAATACTAGAATCTGGACCAAATAGGGTCCAAATCAAGAAAAACAGGATTCAGTCTAAACTAGATCTATAACGTTTGGCCTATTGCACGTATAGGAGCATATTGGTTAGAGCTCCCCGCAAGGTTAGGCCTGTAGCCGGGAAACATCAACAAAGATTCGCTAAATATACATATATATATATATATATATATATATATGGGCATTTCCGTGAGTTGTGCGACATGACCACCAAAATTTTACCCGCATATTTCAGGACAACTGATAATCTTACTTTTTTAGTCATAGTTTGAAGTGTGTGAAACCAACTTTACCTTTAAGAAAAGTTCCCTTTTGTGCATTTTTATACTTTTCGAAACCAGAAAGCATTTTTTGACCTAAAAATCCCTAAAAATGCATTTTTGTTGCTCTTTGTGATTTTTTTTTATATTTGAGGCTCAAATCAAACTTTGTTTGGTTTTACAAATCAAAAATATATTAATCTAGCAGTAAATAAAGTGGAGACCTCGATATAAGATATGTACTTCAGACACCAGCGTGCTCTTACATAGCTCGAGAAGCTGCTGTAACGTGAGTTACCGAAACATGAACTTTTTAACCTAGCAATTTTACTATGCCCAACTGAGACATGGTATTTTGGATTATCAAATAACTATGCAGCACACATCCAAGAAATATGATGGGACTTATAGTCTTTGCTTCAAATTCTCATAACAGAGGTCTTAAAATTGTAACGTGAGTTACCATGTAACGTGAGTTACCACAATGTAACGTGAGTTACCGACAATACCAAGTGATTACTATTTGACATTTCATAGTTTATACCTACCTGTATAGACCAAAGCCATTGTTTATGAGGCTGAAACATTTACATGTGAACAGAATTTTAAGAGTGGAGCTCGCTTCCTGCTGTTTTTTCTGCGATTTTTGAGAACTGAACATTGTGAATTTGACACGCTTATGTGTTTTATACTATTCTACTCTTGAGGTTTTAGCTATATTGTTGCAAAATCCTACAATGAAACTTTTCCATGTTTACTATAATTTACTTTACATGCTGATCTATTACCAAAAACTTGTTGAATGTGAACCTCATTATCAGACATTTTAAAGAGCTGGACAGTCATGTACCTTAAAGCAAACTATCAACATTTTGTGATATTAATAGTTAGCCTCTTGATCACAAAATATTTACTATTCATGTTTTTCATTGGGATTTACTGCTTCAGTCTGCTTCATTACTCTAGAAAATACTGGTATACTTTTTACATGTATGTACAATTTAGATAATGGCTGCTTGACATTTCATAGACCAAAGCCATTGTTTTTTAAGGCTTAAACATTTATGAACATGTTTTATTAAACCGATCAATACTGGTAGCAGATAACTAAAATTTATCTGCAGTTTCTGTAAATTCAAGTCTAATTTCTGTACCAGTTTAGTATAAGAATTTGTAAACAAATCAAACATACAAACAACTGGTTATTGAGTAATTCAAACAATTATCAAATAATTGGAATATAAATTGCATTGTCTGAAAGTTAAAAGATTCATTGAAATATTCATTTCTGAACCTTTAAACTCTCCACAGACTACATGTACAGGTCTCTAGTCTCGTGACTCAATGTATTAAATGGAATAGTTTATGGATGACTTGTTTTATCTAGATAGCCTGAAAGCCATTTAAATCTAGTAAAATAAAAAAAAACAATCAAATCAAATTCTCAATTAAATCCTCAGTTTCTGATGCATTTGTTAACTGGAAAAGAGTGTAATTTAATGAAATAGACTCTGTTTCATATCATTTTGTTGAATACAATTTTTGTCTCAGTACAAATGAAAGCTTGGAGAACGACTCAATTAAAAATGAAATTTATCTTCAAGTTGGTATTCTAAATGTAAAGTTTCCTGCCTTTTGGTAATCTCATGGATAAAATGGGATTTATTACTGTCAGATCAATGTTCAAATCAATTTAGATTCTTTATTCATGGAGTTTGTTTGTGAAAAAAAGTTGTCTTGGTAAGTTTTCTTTGGATTATTAAGACAAAAAATCGTCTTGTGATCATGTGGACAAATTGTAACGTGAGTTACCGTAACGTGAGTTACCGCTTCACATGACGATACCTGGAGAATGTAAGACAATTTGAATTTTTACCATACTCGGTGATGTATGTTGTTAGTCCATGACTTTTACACTATAGACTTTAAAGTCTTTAAAGTCTTTAAAGTCTCTCTGTTTCTTGTTTGAGGAAACTTTTGAATATAAGACATGCCAAATTTTTGCATGTCCAAATTATGTAACGTGAGTTACCGACATTTGTAGTGTTTTTTCTCATAGTTCTCATAAGAGTCTGTGGATGTAATGTTGCTGTGAGGTAGGATGGAGTTGCATGATACTCATTCACATATAGTAACTCATATCACTAATTAGGTTTTAAGGATATTGATCTCAACGACCTAATTTTGAGTTCAAAATGTAACGTGAGTTACCGTGGAAATGCCCATATATATATATATGTTGATAAGGTAGTCCACGTGTTGGCAAGATAAAATGATAAGTAACAAAACTGCAACAAAGTTCATGCTGTATTCACCAACGGTTTATTTCTTCACACAAATTTTCGAGCGTCTCGCCGCCCTTTCTCAAGTGTTGATACTGAGAGAACAATAACAAAATTAAGCCATAACAATATATTGCAACCGTGTTACCAAGGATGCGCTTTAACGCATCAATCAGCGTGTTTCTACAGAACCCCAAATTCCGGGTCTATCGGATTGTATCCGATAGAGGGGGCTGTAGAAACACACCAGTAACGGTTTCTTTCCGATGCAGATTCCGATACCGATTCCGCTTAACTTAACCGTCTAATGAGGTAGTTCTTTCCGGGGCAGTTTCCAGTGTCAGCGCTGTAGAAACACGCCGGGTTCAATAATCCGATACTGACCCGGAAGACAATCACCAGTTTGACATACATATGTACGGTAATGTGGCCATGACTTTTATATGCATGCATGTTGCAGCTATTTTATCTAACGTTGAATAATCTACCTTTACAGTAGTTGGGTGTCTCCAAAACGTCCGAGTATCAGGTTCTAACGTTACTAGTCACAATTTACCTCAGATCTGACAAACTTGTAAAGAAAATACTCTGAATTTTGATATAAAGAAAAGGCACACGAACAGGGGCAGGGGTGTTATTTTTACACAGTTGCGCTGTAATTCTAAAACCAAGGCAACTAACAGAACACTAGATCTAATAGGATTAACAGTAACCGTTCTCATATAGTTAGGCCTAGGCCCTAATACTTTTTTTAACGTTAGATTCGAGCTACTAGAACCTATACTGTAGTTCTAACGTTACGAGTACGACTAACTTGTTACATTCTAATTGACAATACTTCTAGCGCTAACAATACGTGTGAGATGCACATAGAATCTAGTCGGGGTCTATTAAAACTTGATATTCTCTAACGTTAGGCCTAATACTTTTTATTTCGGAAAAGACAAACTCTAAAGTCTAGCATTGGCAAACTAGTGTTAGGGTTTGTTTTACGAACCGTTTTTGTCGTTATTCTAAAGGTTCGTTACTAGGGTCTAACGTTAGTTTGTTAATCCGACAAAGAATCAAATAGAAATATGGATCTTGGTAGGGCCTATAAAAATACGACGTTTCGTTAGTCCGAAAATGAAAGAAAATTCAAACATTCATTTACTGAGTATCGAAACATAATTGAAGCACATTTTGTCAATCCAAAAGTGGAAAAAGTGAGTCCACTTGGGGTGTAACGTTAGAATATGTCTAGACCTAGTTAACGTTAGATTTTAGAGGCAAGGTGCCTACCTATAAAACAAACTTTACCGTACGTTAGAATTAACGCTATCTAGCGTTAACCGTTAAGTGTTTTGTTAGGCATCCTAACAACAGCTGCTTCTGTTCTAAAATCTAACGTTGACTTGGAATATAACTAACAGTTCTTTAATGTTCCATAAACCCGAGTTTCTACCCGAATTAAATCCTACCTGCCCGAAGAAAGAGGTCTAACACAGTTAACACAGTCAACGTTAGCCCTCACGTTTATACTACTTATTACTAGGCCTATAGGCCTTTGTTCTAACGTTACTTATAAATCCAATCACACACAGTCGATCCTTTTAGTTGTAACGTTTAATAGGCCGTTTGTGTTTAAGACTCTTGACAGTTAGACTGAGAACGTTTTAACTTGTTAAGTTAGAGTGGTTCTCTAGGTCTAGGGCCTAATTTAAAGGGGCCCTGAAATTCAAATGCATGTTGATTTGTTTTGATTTAAAATACCCTCAAGTTCTCGATACCACTTTTGTGGTTAAACGGATATAACACGATTAACGTTAGAAACATTCTATTTACTTTTAACGACTTTTTCTTTTTATTGTCCAGATTAACGTTAGACTCTACTTGGGAACGCCCACAAAAAAAAAAGAGACCACCTTCCAAACTAACACGTTGCAAGTTCTAACGTTAGATCTACTTTAAGACATTTCTAATCAATATTATTCCTCATCTGTCAGTCATTGGTAAAGACAGTATGTAATGCAGTAGGCCTAGTAAAGACTAAAGTACGTCTACTGAAATATTTAACGAAACTGAAAAAAAAAAAAACACCTTTCATTTCATTTCATTTTTATTTCATTTCCGGCCAAAACATACAATATGACAATTTCATATAAGCAAATTAAGTACAATGTAACTAGTACATTTCCAAATGAAATTTAGATACACGTCATTTGTTTACATGAGTCAATAAACATACTAGTTGAAAAAGTACATGGGCAAAATGTGACTGAATCATAAGAAAGAAAAGGTCGGAAATGGAGGGGACTGCTAAAAAGCCAAGCTTGTAGAATGCAGTCCCCTCGTGAGTCGTGAAAATTATAGTAATAATGCAACAAGACAATTTGACGTAGTCCTCGGGAAACAGAGAATAAAACAAGTACGCACACAAAACGCACACACAGACAAAAACAAAGCTGCTCTCCTACATACGCGTGGAAAGAATAAATAGGAGGTCAAAGACCAGAGGGGGACAGGAAGACAGAGGAAGAGAGAGAAAAGGACAAAGGAGGAAGAGTTCAAGGGTCAACGCCAGGGCACATGAGACTTTGGTCTTACCAAGAAGTGGACTATCTATAAGTAATATATATAACAGTTATGAAATAGATTAAACAAAGTAAAGACTTTAACAGCAAAGAAATCAGTTAGCAACTTTCGAAATGCAAATCCCTAGTGATATAAGAATTGATAAACATTTTCTTTAATTTCAAAGTAAAAGTGTTAAAACTTAGAGATTCTTTTATGCTGCTGTCAAGGGAGTTCCAAAATTTAGGTCCAGCGGAGGAGACTATAGACTTTGCAAAAATCGTCCTAGAGAGTGGTAAATGGAATTCATTGATTTGTCTCGTGGGGTATGAATGTACAGTTTTAATTTGAATAAACATGGAATCAAACGCAAAAGGAAGGGAATTATTTATCAATTTGTACATAAACTGACCTAAATTCAAACAATACAAATCCTTAATTTTTAAAATATTATTTTGATAAAACAAATCGTTTGTATGACATCTCCACGACTCTCTACAAATAATACGAAGAGCTTTTTTCTGCAATAATAATATTCTTTCTAGATATGAGGAGTAAGTGTTGCCCCAGGCGAGAATGCCATAGTTCAAATAGGGTAAAATTAAAGATGAATATAACATTAATAAAACATTTTGGGGAAAATAAAATTTAACTTTATTGATTACGCCGACATTTCTAGAAATTGTACGGCAAATTGAATCAATATGCAAATTCCAAGTGAGCTTATTATCAAGGATCAAACCTAAAAATCGAATTGAAAAAACTTCTTCTACAACTACATTATCCAAATAAATGTTTTGAGATAACTTTTCCAAAGAATTACTAAAAAGCATACATTTAGTTTTTTGAAAATTAACTGATAATTTATTGGCTCTAGTCCAGTAAAGTAACTTTTTTATCTCAATATTCATAGTATCAATCAATAACACAGGATCAGAACTAGAAAAGAACACATTTGTATCATCAGCAAATAATAGAAAGGAAAGAATACTTGATGAATGTTCAATATCATTGATGTAAAGAACAAATAAAAGTGGACCAAGTAAACTCCCTTGCGGTACACCACAAGTGATATCATGCATAACAGATTTATGACCATTAATATAAACAAATTGTTTGCGATTAGTAAGGTAGCTCCTGAACCACTCCAAGGCCATGCCTCGAATACCATAATGGGATAATTTGTAAAGGAGTATTTTGTGGTCAATGGTATCGAAGGCCTTGGAGAAGTCCAGGAACACACCTATAGTATGATGAAATTTATCGATGGCTTTGGAGACTTTATCTAAGAAAGTAAGGACTACATGAGATGTGTTGTGTTCTTGCCGGAAACCAGACTGATTATTAGAAATAATGTTATGCTTATTAAGAAAATCCAAAAGTCTAAAATGTACAGCTTTTTCCAGTAATTTAGAGATAATGGATAACAAAGATATTGGTCTATAATTACTGATGTCTTCCCTGTCCCCTTTCTTAAAAATAGGAATAACCTTAGATACTTTCATAGCCTCGGGGACAACGCCATTACTTAAAGACAAATTAAACACATGAACCAAAGGGTCAACAACAAACTCTATGATATTTTTTAAAAGAACATTATCAATATTATCATAACGAACACTTTTTTTACTCTTTAAATTCCGAACTATGTCAATTAGTTCGTTCCGGTGAGTGGGAGCAAAAAAGCAGGAGCTGGGATTAGGCGTTTGTAAAAAATCAACAAATAACTTTTGAGATTTAGGAATCTTTTTAGTAAAATTATTTCCTATCTGTGAAAAATATTGATTAAAAACATCAGCTATAAACCTTGAATCAACAATTGTAAGATCATTATGTTTGATTGTAGTAATACGGGATGTTTCTTTGTTTCTATTAATGGCCGAATCAATAACTTTCCAAGTATTTTGGATGTCATGTTTAAAATAATGTATCTGATCACTGAAATATTTTCGTTTTGCACAACGCAAAATTTGAGTAAGAACATTCTTATATGAAATATATTTATGACGAGATTCCTCAGTACGTTTGATTTTATCAGCGTAATACAAATTATTTTTTCGGTTGATTGACCGCAACAAGGACTTGGATATCCACGGGAGTCTAGGGAATCTTTTATAATTACTATTATTTTTCTTAACTAAAGGAACATACTTATCTAAAAGTAAATTCAATTTTCTCATGAATAAATCATAAGCATAATTTGGGTCCTCAGCATCATATACCTCAGACCAATCTACTGCATTAAAACCATCTTGCAACCTAGCTATATTATCTGGTGTAACTTTTCGAAAATACACTACAGAAGAATTCACATTACGTTTGCGATTAACTGGAATATGAGTAAATATGGGGTAATGGTCGGACAAATCTGATAAAACAATGCCAGAAAAGGGTAATGGGTTAATATTGCAGAATATATTATCAATAAGTGTTGCTGAATGATTAGTTACTCTAGTTGGCTTTGTTATAAGGGGTAAAAAAGATGAGGACATCATAATATCTAATAAATTCTGAGCAGAATTTAATGTCTGAAACTTAGATAAATCTACGTTAAAATCTCCCATAATATAACAATCTTTATTGTTAAAAATTGGATTTTGCAATAACGATTGCAGATAAGTAAAGAAATCTTGAACCTCAGAATTCGGAGGTCGGAACATGACTAATACAAGTATATTCCTAGAACCAGGCACGTTAATTTCAATAAAGAGTGATTCTACAGCTTCACTCATGCAGTTCAATCCACTATGAATAATATAATCAAGGTTTTGCTTTATATACAGGGCAACTCCTCCCCCTTTCTTGTGCTGACGACTGTTTTCTATAAAGTCATACCCGGGAAGAGAGAACGTAGGTATAGAAGTCGGACTGATCCATGTTTCACTCAGACCAATTACAGAGAAAGATGATTTATGAATGTCATTCATGAAACAGCAAAAATTATCAAAATTACGATTCAAACTCCTTATATTGAGTTGCATCAACGAAAAAACTTTGAGTTATTTCAGTTAGAGCATTGAATTGATTGATTGTAAAATATTCAGAACTAAGATATTGTTCATTATTATCTTCACCAAAATTTACACTTTTAGTATGAGAATTAAAATCATAGTTTGCACAGAAACGTTTACTGTAGGATTCATTTGTTTCATGAGCTACCGAACCGTGATTAAACATATCAAAAAAATCATCATTGTTTAGAGAGTGATAAGGAAAATTCACAACCTGAGTCGTACTATCCATCATAAATAGATGGCATTACCATATTCGTTGATGGTAAGAACAAGAGTGCATTCAAGTGTATGAGGCAAAGACCCAGAGGGAAGTGCAGGAGGAACAGGGGCAGAAGTGTAAGTAATATACGGATTGCAGGAGAGCGGCGCATCGACATTTTAAACTCGCAAGACAATATGACTAGACAAACACACGAAAAAAATAAACGAAACAAGGAATACATTTTACACTTTGGTAGGAGTAGAAGCAAGCTACACACTCGACATTTAAGGAACTGCCGCCACTCGTTAAAATTGATGAGTGTCTGGAGGGTACAAATGCAGTGGAATACACTGGAATGTAATGTCAAATAAACTTCATTAATAAACAACCTTTCGTTTAGTTTGTTATATCCAACAACAACATCTAAGACAACGACTCTTATAAAGATTCTTATAACAGTATGCATACCAGTAGAGTATCATAACATACAGGTTGACTTTAGCTCAGGCGATCAGACGGTTGGTGTCAAGCATTGCATTCCTACTATTCATATAATTCATTAGGGATTTAGTTAGAGTGAATGGAAAAAAGAGCCTAGATTAAGATCTACATATCGCCTCAAGCTATCCAAAACCATAGAAATTTGCTAAATGTTGTATAATAACTGCGGAGCAATATTAAAATGTGGGTACAAAAAAGAAGAAGAAAAAACACGACACAAATAAGGATACCGAAGCTGACACAACAGACAGCCAACTTCCTATATACACGTATTCAATAGCAAATAGAAGCAATATACATGTACAATATCATAACGTACAAACTGGCTTTAGCTTGAACGATGGGTGTCAAACATATTCCAACTATTCATAACTCTCATTAAGCATTTGATTTGATAGGGTGGAAAAGGCTGCAGAAAGCCATCTTGCTATAAATAGTTCAAACTGAAATATTTGGAGTAATTTAAAATTATCAGTTATAACTCTGACAATATAACAAGCTCACAGATATAAAGCAAATTTTGTTTATACGATATGATTTAAAGACAGTGCCAAAATAGGTTGTCCCAGTGACAGTGCGCCAGGAAAGAAGACTACCCAGGTGGGGCTATCAATCAATCAGATCATTTCGGTGTATAACCAAATCATGAATTAGAAGGAAAACTTAACAACAAAAGATAGAATAGCTGTCCTTTATACCTCAAAAGTATAAAAGAGGTCATGGATAACATTGGGCGATGTACTACCTTCCAAACTACCTTCCAAACTAGTTCTAGATTGACTTTAAGACATTTCTAATCAATATAATCAAAATAGAGCCTATAATATGGAATGTTTCTTAGAACCACCCTTTATTATAGTTATATTCCCAAAAGTGATGTTTTCAAATAAAATTGGATTTCAGGGCCCCTTTAAGAACGTTAGTAAAAGTAGGCCTATAGTAACGTTAGAATCTAACGTTAGGCCTAATGACAAGTAGAAATGTGGAAATCACTAACATGAATAGTCTAACATTAGAGCTAACGTGTAGTAGTAACGTTAGTAAGATAGTATCCAGTCGCAGTAGGCCCAACGACTCTTTACGCCTAAAACGTGTAACTGCTAGGCCCTAATCTAATCATTTTTTTTTTATCTTAACTTGTTAGCGTTATTAAAATGTTAGACTAGAAATATGCCTAACGTTGGGCCTAGCCCAACAGTTGAGTAGGAAGTTCTACTTCTATTCTAGAAACTAGTTAGAATTGATGATAGAACTTACAGAACTCAGTCAGACGCGACAGAAGCTGTGTCTCTGTGAACTGCTGTTGTCTCGTCACATGTGATAATCCAGTTATAAAAATCCAACCTTAAGATCCGTGAAAAATTGACGAACCAAAGAACTGGTAGAAAACAAAACTAGTTTCTTATCCATATAAACGTTGGAGCTAACGTTAGAGTAGGAGCTCTAACGTTAAGTTACATGAAAACAAATTCGTCCAGCAGCCGGTCGTAACTTGTACCCACACTAGGCCGGGCCGGCCGGCCCAGGGCTAGGCTAGCTAGCTAGGCAGGCCCTGTGCTCAGTTTCGTTCAATCGGTGATCGCATCCGCATCATCAGTAGATGCTTGACCTTGACCCAGGCCCACAATGCACCGGCCAACTTTCCAGACATCCGGTCACACCTGCATTCAGGTGGAGAATCGGATTCAATCCGATTATGCGCTTTCTGTAGAAACAGTGGTATTCTGTAAGCGCGATCCTTATTTCGATCCTAGGAGCGCGCGTAGGACAGAAAATAGGATACCCTTAGGACAGGCAAAATCGGTATTCTGTAAGCCTGTCCTAAGCCTATCCTAGGACAGTCATTTATGAATAATGAATATTAATGAGGAAAGACAGGACACGCCCGACGCAGTATCTATAAGCCAATCATCTGGCTAATTTTACGCAATGCGCGCCCAAGATCTACATTGCTCAAGAGTGCGCTTCACGCACACTGTTAGAAAAAAATCAACAAGGTTGTTTAAAATTTTAAACAACCACAAGTTAACCGGTGAATCGCTCAACTGTTGTTTAAAAATTAAACAACACGTAGTTGTTTAAACTTTTAACCCTTTGTTGTTTAAAAATTCTAAACAACTGTTATTTAGAATAAATTCAAACAACTGGGTTGTTTAAAAAAGTTGTTTAAAAATTTAAACAACTGTTGTTTAAAAGTCATTTTATACAACTGGGTTATTTAAAAAAAGTTGTTTAAAAGTCTAAACAACTGTTGTTTAAATGTAATTTTATACAACCGAGTTGTTTAAAAAAAAGTTGTTTAAAACTCTAAACAACTGTTGTTTAAAAGTCATTTTATACAACCGGGTTGTTTAAAAGTAATTTTATACAACTGGGTTGTTTAAAGCAAACATTAAATATTCATGTTTAGAATTTAAACAGTTCTTAATCCCATATTACTCTACAACTCACTTGTATATAAGCACAATAACACAAATGTTTATCTTTTTGGCCAATTATATATTTCAGCATATTTTCACTGTCTATATCACTGACAGCGTATCATTAGAAAACCTTCAGTCGGTCAATCTGTCCATCGATGTGCAAACTTATTACAAATAACAAATTGAGCCAATCAAGAATTGTCTCATCCATTTTCAGAATATATACAGAGTAACAATTCTTCTTATACAGTTAACCTTTGATAAGTCGAAGTTCTCGAGAACCGAGAAAAATGTGTCGACTTGCGCGGATTTAGTAAAAATATGCAGTTTGACTGCAGAGGAAAAATCACGAGCTTTTGTTATGCTCGAGTTTTAAGTGATTTCCCAGCTAAATTGAAATAAGGGAATGGCCCTCTAAGGATTTGCTTTTCTGTCCCAATACTGTACTTTGTTGCCCCACTAAGAAAATATTACTGAAGGTATTGCACTACACAGCTTCTCTATTAACTAGATCATTTTTAACAATGTTCAATTTGATGTTACAACATTTCGAATCATCTCAGTTGCAATGCTTTTGGGGAACATCTGCAATAGTAAGTCTGGGGTTATTAGATTATATTTCCTTGACAGTACAATGATGACTGTAAATATACTGCAGATGGAGAAACCATTCACATTAAGAAATAAGTTTTATCTCTTGTGAAAATTCTACTCCATACCTATATTCAGCATATCTGAACAGACCAAATAGCATATACAATACATTGTAATTATAATAAAACTTACTCCTATTTACTGGTGTAATTTGAGAAGTCATACCAGCTTCCAACACATACAGGGTTTTTTTTTTTCGTAACTGGGATGTGCCAAGTACAGCACATCTGTCCAGCAAAGATCATCTCTGTCACTCCTGTGATAGAGATGGCAGTAATGAAGATTACTCTATATACAATGAAACAAATCCATAATGGAAATATACATTCTACGAAACAGTTCATCTTGAATTTTATGAAGGCCACATTCAGTACAGAGTGTCACCTCCATTATGCTCAACAGATATGAGGTTTTAATTTCACAATTGCTATATTACTGAAAATTGACTGTCATGCTCCAGTATAAACCTGTGAAGATCTTGCCCAATGTTTCATTAAGTCACTACTATGCAAAATACCCTTTTTAATTCATTTCTAGCCCATCTTTATCACAAGTTTTCAAGGGCCAACATTACCCACTAATAGAACAATGTTCTCATGACCTTTGATCTTTCCATGTGACATGTACCCATTACTTATTAAGTTATAAACAAATAAAACATAGATACCAAACCTTTGCTCTGACGAATGACCTTAAGGTCAACTTTGTCAATTAAACTTCTGATGACCATGAAAATCTTATTCTACGCATCTAATCTTCCTGATTTGAAGAGTTCAGGTATGTCCTGATCTCTCTCACAGAATTGGACATCACTTTACCAGGCATTTTGTACACAACTGTCTCCAAGACCTGCCAGGCAGCAAAACATTGAGCCTGGTACTCTACATCTGGGACATAATGCACTTTGAATGCACAGTCCACAGCCTTCGTCAAAGTTGGAAACAAGAATCCCTGTCTCTCTACAACAGGGAGTTTTCGCAAGCACAACGCGGCCGGGAGTTAAGCGTGTCATGTGCGAAATTTGCTTCTGCACATGATCAAATCCGAGGAACGTCCCGTCCGGGGGAAAACGAGTAGGTACTTGGCCAAAATAGCGTTCGGTCCCGATGCTAGGCAGGAATGAGCCAGCCAGTCAGCCAACCAATCAGCGATCTTGTCCCCACGCCTCCGTCCTGTACAGGAAAGCGAAACTGCATAGATATGGGGACGGGAGTCAGAGTACGGGGACTGTCACGAGTGATCGCTTCCTCGTATTCTCGGTCTTCGCGTCGTGTAGCGAAAACTTCCTAATGACAAAGGTTTGGAGTGGCTTCTTCCAGGATCCTCCCATTAGCAAGATGAAGGGCTGTGGTCTCTGCTTCCTGTAAATTTGTCCAATGTAGAAAGCCAGGTCTGTGCCCTCCTGTAAAATGAATTGGAAGTGGAAAAGAAACATGCATATACATCTCGATAAAATCTTGAAATAATCTACGCAGAAGTGTTGGGTTGAGGCATTGGCATAATGAAGTCCATCAGAACAGATATATTTCCCACACCTCTCCAATGTTCAAGGTAGAGTTCATAATAAAGTGCCTGGCCAAATTCTGCAACATTTCATTCGCAAACGTGTACCCTAAATTGGATATTTTATGTAGTATATGACATCCATGTATTACATTTTCTATTCTTGCAAGGGCTAACCATGACCTGGCTGAATGAATTTTCAACTGTGTGTCCTATGGGAACTTCTGAAAGGCAATCAATTTTATTGCTGGCAAGCCCAGGCAAAAAGTATTATCAAACAAAAACTACTTCTGAATTGCATTTCATTATTTTAGGTAAGTTACTCTTTCCAATACTAGTAGTATAACAATTGTGTTCACTTACATTGTAGGAACATTAAGGAGTATGCGAGGTCTTTTTTCTTCTTGGTATGGGGGGGGGGGAGAGAGACACCGTGTATCACATTGGATCTATATGAGTGGTATGTGATATATTTCCAGCATCTTGCTGAATATAATTCCTTGTTGGCGACATTTGGGACCAATTTTGCATTTCATGCGAATTTTTTCCCCTTTTTATCAAAATGAAAAGGACATATTGATATTGGACAAGTGTGTGATTGAGCAGTCAGGCACAAAATAAAGTAAATGTGTATGTTGACTATATAATATGATATTTCTTTTTTCATTAAAAAAAGATTATTGTGATTCACAGCATACATTAGCAACATAGTAAATTTGCATAAATATGTAGAATCCATGGACTAAACTAACAAATGAAACAGCATAAACTGGGAATTTCTGTAACTATGGACCACAGCTTGATGATTTTTATATTTTGTATTGCAATGTCAAAGTCAATCTCATCATTTTAATAAGAGGGCAACGCATCACTTGTTTTATAAGATTAGCCTCTGAACAGTTAGGTACTTACAGGTTGAAAGTCGTAGAATAACTCCAACGACTCCTGAAAGGAGCACTTGCCCCACACCCTCGCAGTCCAGCCTCGGCAAACTAGCGGCAGCATGCTGAATGCAAGCGTCTCTTTTTCCTCTGTGGAGCAAAATGTATGACACAGGGGGATTATTTTGAATGATAAGTACAAATCGGCCGTCAGATGGTAAAACGGTCTATCTCGAAAATTGCTGTTCTGAGAAAAATGACTTTAAAGTTTAGAGGTTTGAGCTTTTTTACGAGATGGGTATAATGCATTTTTAGCAATGGGACAAGAAGAAGCATATCAAACACTGATAACTGAAGAATTTTGTGCTTATTTGGGGTTTTAATTATAAAATAAATGAGATTTTTGTGCAGATAGACTGTTTAACCACAGCACATGTATACACTCCGCTACACATCATAAGATGGTAAAATGGTCTATCTTCTAGATAGACCACAAACACTATTGCCATACTATGGTAAAATGGTCTATCTTTTAGTTAGACCATTTTACCGTTTTATCTTGTGGTTTTAAAGTGGTCTTTCTTCCCAGATGAAAGTTTTGCAAAAATACTGAAGTTTAGCGTACGGCCGGATGTCAAGCGCGTTTTTGCCGAAAAATGCCTTATTTAGCCAAAAATTTGAAAGAATATCAAAAAATCAAGATTTTTACTTTTTTTATCGAAAAAATTAATAGTTTATAAGTACCTTTTAAACTAGAAATGTGTTATCTTCTATTTCAAGTGTAGAACCTAACTAATATACATTTGAAAGTAGAATATTACACGCACATATGTGTGGCGCTCCGACAAAATGAGTCATAAGTCGCAAGGGGAGTTTTCCCGTAATGAGCCGAAAATGAAGGGGAAGCACTGCTCGGGTCGAAATTTTTTTATGACGGATTTTGATTCCTTGATGTTTTATCTGTTTGTACAGAAAATTTCAGCGTGTAAAAATGAGTAAAAGTGTCCCAAATCACAGTTTTTCTGAGACAATTTTTTCGGTTACATTTTTTTCGAACGCTCGCCTTTGCGTTGCGTTTCGCACCTATTGTTCTTGCCCGATCGAGACTCCGCCTTCGTTGCTAGGGTGTATGCTAATGAGGCATTGCTCTTGACCCCATTAAAGACAAAACAAAGCATGGTGCGCGCGACGGCGTCGGCGGCCAAGCGGCGAGGGCTTTAGAATTACGCAATAATAGTGAACTGACCAAGGCTATCGATTGCATGATCAGGGAGTTTCGTTTGATACATGCACTCCATTTCATGAAGTGGTGATTGATGTGACGCACAAATCGCGCTGAAAAAAAAATTAATTTCGACGAACGATCACGCAAAATGTATATATGATACTTTATCTATGAGCTGATACAATGATCACAAATCGAACTTGAAACCTCTTTATGCGTGTGTGTACTTTTACAACGGTTATTAATTGGCCTCATTAATGAATTCATTCAAATAATCATAACTTTCGTTCCCTGGTATGTGACTTGCTGTTTAAAGTTCATCTCTGGAGATATAGTAAGGCCTAAGTTGTCAATCATTCTCGTTTTTATAAAGTTGACAATGCGTGTGATAAATCGCCAAATGTATGTAATGCGTACTTTTATTTCCCTGGTTAATAAAACTTATTGCCCTATTTCTTATGACGGTTTGGGCCGTGACGGCATGGAGAGAAATCGGAAGACAAACATTATTAATGCCCAAATAGCTCGTGTTCCCTTTGGAGGATATTCTGACTCTTGTCATCTGTGTATTTTTTAAAAGTATACATATGACCTATTTGAGAAAGGGACAGAAAGCTGTGTCGCTACTCAAAAGTGTGCTTCTTCATTTTGTTTTTGTTTTTTATCAGAATGTTTGTAATAATAGCTGTTTGTCGTGTATTGCGTGTACATAGCTGACATGTGAGAGGTCAAGTCTGCAAAGAATTCGGCTAACATACAGCTTTGCGAAGTAGCAGCGCTAATTGCCCATTGAATTTCGTATTCTGAGGAATTTCGAATGAAAGAACTCGGACGACACTGTTCACGCTTTGTATCCGAGTAAGCCCCGCATCAACGAAGCCTTAAACAATGAAAGGTAAACTCCCTGCTATCAAGGGGTGGATAATCACGCAACCAGTATTCTTTCTTCGCCATTGATAGCAGAATCAGTGACGGAATGGAGCAACAGTGTTGGAGGATCGGCATTATGTCTGCTAATTTGTAAAAGAATTTTTCAGTCCCCTTTTCTGTTCAGAACCACAGTCAGGGACGCTAACTTACTCTATCTCCTACAAGCTATCGTTACTATCTTAAAACGTGAATTTTATGAAAGGTTAATATCACGGAATCAGTTCTTCTGCGTGACACATGCAGGCTTTCATAATAGGATACCAAGCTTACCTGTATAGAAAGGGCGGGGATACACACTTATCGTAATCATCTGGATTTGAGAGTGATACACTCTACTACTTTTCTTCATCTTTCCCCCGACAAAGACCATGGTAATTCAAAACAAACAAACAAAGAAATAAACAAACAAGCAGTTGCATTATATCAGAACGTACAGAATTTTTGTTTCATGTATGTATAGGTCATCTCTTGATGTAAAGTAGGCATTTGTTGTCGTTTTTACAGCGTTTCCTAATAAATGCCTATAGCGAAAACCCAACACAACTTTTATCAAGGAGGGAAGGGAACTTAAATTTGAATGTAACACTGAGTTTACAGAAATCAGACATGTAAATAAGGCAGTCATATACATCTGCACGGCCGATTGTAATCTCTTACTTTGATTATCAAACATGATCGCCTGCATTTACGTGCTTTTTTCTAATTTCTTGAACTTTGCCTCATTTTCTCTTTTTTTTAAACAATTGCTCGAAACATTTAAAAATCGTAACACAGTCTGCTATCCCACAACATAATATTCCATTTGATTTGTCACTTATTGTTGGTCGGGTGACGCCAAATGTTGGAATGTCGACGGATGATACACGGCATTTTGTTTGTTGGTTTTCGTCTCATCGCTCGAAAGAATTTTCACTAAGATTACAGAGGTACTATCTACAAGACATAACTGATGGTTTACAGAAGAGATCATCAATTCAGTAAGGATTAGTCAAGTCATGAATTCACTTTACCCATCATGTCTAATCGAACTATGACATTGTTTGGGTAACCGCGCCTTTTTATGCTCATAGTTCAAACTGATTCTTGACATAAAACAAATAATTCTTTATACAATTTCTCAAAATACTCAGAAGATGGCCTAAGTCAAAACTTTCTACAAAGATTGCATACGGCAATCTTTACTAGCCTAAACAAGTTTTCTAGAGCTATCAGTCCCCCCTATGACGATGACTTCGATTGCGTTTTGAACTTGTATCGAACTACTTTCAAAACAGCTATTACCTATATAGTTCGATTGATAAACCAGTCTTTTGAATTCATAACCAACATTCGTAATCGTAACCATACAGTAACATAATGCATGTCAATAAAAGTTGGAAAATGTAAATGCTATAATAGTAGCGCAAAATGAAAGAGTAGCGATTATCTTCACACATTCTAATTCCTAAATGATGTCGCTACTAAAATGACACATGGTTTGACGACTGCTTCAAGCTAATAAAAGTAAAAAGGAATGGGGTATACTTCTAATGATAGTACCACGCCGTACAGTGCATTTCACTGTATTTGGTAATGTTTGGTTACGTTTCTGTGCGCTTTACGTACGGAAAATAAAAGGCAGATTGATGCTATTTAACATGCTAACACACAACGCATTCAAAATGTTTTTTTGAAATACACCGTGTACAATATAATGTTTTAGTATACGGTTTGAAACTTTGAATTTGCGAGTCCTTTATAAAGTTATAAGCAAGGTTATCACATTATCAAGCAAAATTAAAGTATTTAGGGATTCGGATTTGCGCAGAAGACTAACAGTGCTATATATGACGATCGTTCGCAACAGAGACAATCCTCTTCAATAGATATACAATTTAATTTTGTTTTCATGAATTGAAAGAGAAACGAAAGAAAGTCAACCTTTTAACTTTATTTAGCTTTCTCACCAATTGAACTTGATTTGATCTGCCATGCATGATATCGCTGTCATGTGTTCTATTAATTCTATTAAATTATCTAATCGGCGTGCTTGTTTCTTTATGCAGAATATCACAGGTAAGTTTAATTCATTGAAGTTCATAATGTTTGTACATATGGCGTGTTCGTTGTTTTGTATTTTCATTTTTATAATATATCATGTGTCCATTATCTGATTCTGACCACCAAAATATGGCGACTGTTTAAATGCGGAGCATGTACTGGAAAAATGTAATGTCCCCTGCCAGTATAGACAAACTAATTTCTAGTCTATCCCCGCTTGAATTGGAAATGAAATAAAAAAGAAACGAAGTTAGACTTTCAGTAGATTTCAACCGTTTTGTATAGTGCCTGATTCATGTAATGGACACAATTCTTTTGCACATAAGCAATCACACAACTTTCGGGAATAGATGTACAAGATGTAGGCCTATGTCTTAATGATTGTATCTCATGGAAGAAAACTCGTCTCCTTGCCTGAATTTTAGCTTCTTCTTGTTCAAGCTTGCGTGAAAGAAATAGTTGAACATCAATCGCAATTATTAAGAGAGGCACATCCTTAAAAATATAAGCACAGGAGTACTGAGACACACTACGAAATAAAAACGGGCCTTTTATCACTATCGACAACGCATGACATTGAAATGCTTTGTTTTTCTTGGCGGGGGGGGGGGGGGTAATACAAT
Organism: Diadema setosum; assembly: GCF_964275005.1. Classification (NCBI taxonomy): domain Eukaryota; kingdom Metazoa; phylum Echinodermata; class Echinoidea; order Diadematoida; family Diadematidae; genus Diadema; species Diadema setosum. The sequence goes on along the minus strand of NC_092696.1, from coordinate 18,591,050 downwards.
TGATTATTCTGAAGGTTCGTTTATCACACAATGAAATATGGTTCGCTATTAGCTTAGGTTCGTTAACAAGAAAATTAAGTGCGGTTCCTTTCCGGTTGTTCCTTTACCCGAAAGTAATCAAGCAATCATTTTTTTCTAATACGGTTTGTGAATACAAAACGAAGTGAAGAAGGCCTAAAGTATTAATTCCGAATATTGTCGGTATTATCATCTATACTCCACTTCTCAAATGCAGAAAGATTGTATAACTGCAAATATGATGTAAAAAAAAAAAAAAAAAAACTGCTTAAGCTACAAGTTAATTTTTTTTTTTTTTATATGCTATGGTATTACAAAAGTGACTGAGAATAAGAAGTATATTTATGATACAATCACTGTAAACCCAACGTGAAGCTGTCAAGCCTACATCAACCTTTGCTTCAGATACGTATAATATGTGCAGCATTGGCAAGCGTGATAAGCGATAATTACTGTGCACGCAACGCCTATAAAGGAAATGTGCCTAATATGGCGGGAATTCAGAATGTTACGGCTGTATACAGATGAAGCAGAACAGATGCAAAAGCAGTCTTTGATACTCTGCAACATTACGACCATGTGCGTAATTTGAGGGTTTTTAGTACACGCAAAGAACACGATCTCAAAAGACGACTATCGTTAATTCATTGACTTTTTCTACCGATGCTGTCTTTTGAACCCCCGCCTACAATCGGTTCTCAGGTTCTATTTAGGTATTGATACTTGCTAAACGCATCCTCTTTAGTTTCCATTGACAACAACATGGGAGGAGAATGGAAGCGATGAACGCCCTCGCTAAAAGACGCTTCTCGTAAGACGCATTGCGTGCCCGCCTACAATAGGTTCTCAGGTTCTATTTAGGTATTGGTTCTTGCTAAACGCATCCTCTTTAGTTTCCATTGACAACAACATGGGAGGAGAATGGAAGCGATGAACGCCCTCGCTAAAAGACGCTTCTCGTAAGACGCACTGAGTGCCTTTTTTTTTCTTTCTACTGTTGCCTATTGTTTGTGAGTTAAAAACTTGCGGCAAACCACAACGCAGCCGACACACAACGCATACCGACTCATTCATGCGGCGGCAGCGGCACGGACACAAACGCGCCGAAGTTTACATTCGGGCTGCCGTATTGGTCAGAATCGTTAATGACAGACCTGTCCTGCGATTGGTTAATTATCTTACATACCCAAGCTATCGCCTTATACGGTAGTGCGTGCGATGGAGCGTAAATGCCGTCGCTAAGCAGGACTGTTGTATTGTTTCATCCCGTGAAAGAAACAGGTTGTGAGCTTGAACATAGCCTGAACTTTGAGAGCGATTTTCTCCGTTATTTAGAAAATGGACTGACATCATAAACGTAGTTAATATTCGTTTTTATGATCTATAGGGATGTCGAAATGAGTTGTATTGCATATCAGTGTAAAGCTTAGAGTCCGTAGACTTCATATATAGGCATAACTACGATTTCATTTTTTGCGACTTTTGACTCATTCCGACGGAGCGCATCACATATATGGCGCAATGAAACATAAAACCGTGATTTACTTAAAATTTTACTTTGCAGAATCTACCAATATTTAGGTGATACGCTATCAGCGTATCACCTATTGTGATTGTCAAAATCTCTCTTTATTTCTTTTTATTCTTCTTTCTTTCTGGACAATTTTGTGTCATCAATATCTCAAGAGTGACATTACAGAATGACATGACATTTTCAGGGAACATGTCTCATGACAATATCTAGCCACAATAAGGTTTTCATGACAGTAACATGTCTATGACGTCATCTAGGCGCCATTTTGTGATTTTCGGACCATGTTACATGATCGATCATAACTTCATAAATAAAGGTAATTTCTGTATCATTTTCGGTGGACATTAAGTTCAGGTCACGCTCTATCTTACATTTTAATGCTAATTACCTAGGACATTATTGCACGCGCGCGTCAAACTTTTAAAAGGCTCAAAACAACTTACCAATGGGAAATCTCGAAGTTTCAGACAATTTTAAGCGTTTCGCGCGTTCGCGTCCGTCCGCACATTTTCGCGCGTAGTGCGCGTAAGCAACATGAAAATGTACATTTTTTGACAGATTTGGATTCCTGATACATTAAGCAACAATATCCATTGATTTCCGATCAATTTTGACCTATAACAAAGGAATGCGTTGGCGGCAAAGTTGAAATTTCGTGTGCGCGTCTATGTGCAAATATAGCGAAAAACATGTCTTTGTTTATTTCGCCATAGCTCTTTAAAACGTCTGGTTACCCTATGTTTTTATTGCATATTACAAAAACATATGAATTGGAAATAACGTTTCAAGCATCAATATCTCCATGAATACATTATGACGTCATCATATCATCATCTGAAATAAAAAAAGTGGAATTAAATTTTTTAAGGTACTGTTTCTGACATTCATTTGCTCGTATCTCTGTTGTTTAAGCTCAATATTATCCCAAATTCAGATATGTTGTACTTTGAACATTTGCCTTTCATGTCCATGTCATAGTTTTGAAATTTGATGACGTCATCATGCTTTAAATTGTGTTTAAAGGTAAAGACGCAAAATCGGACAAGTTTACGTGTTATGTCTATGGGAGGTGATTTTTTTAGAAACCATGCATTGACTTGACAACGTTTAAGCACCTTTATCTCAGCTGATTTTGCTTCATTTCCTCTGAAACTTAAGTATGTTGTAGCTGTGACAATAATCTGCAGTAATCATGCATTTTATTCTTTGAAATATCCTCATGAGGTTGACAATTTTGCAATTTAAAACTGAAAATGAGAATGGAATGCGGACGAAACGATTCCTGATTCATCTTTCACGTACATAAATTTACGTTCCTCTAATTTTCTCGTCGAGACGAATGGCCGAGCGGTTAGAGGCGTCGTCTCAGAAACCATGAGGTTGCACACGTACGGGTTCGATCCTCACAAGAGCACGAAAGAAAATAATTATTTTTTTAACTTTTTTTTTTCTTCAATGGAGTACTACACCTTCGTCCATGTAGAAAACACGTTTGCATGTAAACACACCTATACGCACACACTCACACAGTATACCTTTGTTTTGCGTTGGAGACTGCATTACTTCGACTGCTGCAAAATTTTGCAGGCTGGGCTTTTTAAACTGATATAGTATATTGTAACAAAATGAAATTTGTTCATATCAATTCAGTAACACAATGTAGTCGTGGTTACTTTGTGCTGATTTACACATGTAACAAGCTATACATTGTAAAAAAGGTATTTGCATTGTTCCTTTAAGTCAGTCTTCTGTATTGATGATTATTTGTCAATTAGTGGTTTTTGTGGAGTTTCAGATGGTGATAAAAAGTATGGATGATAAGTGCAGCGATAATTCCTACAGTAAGTTCAAAGTTGTGTTACAGATGTTTGATACATACATTTAGCATTGTGTGTGTGTGTGTATACGTGTGTATACAGGTTGGCCATATGACACATTCTAGACAATTAATCCTAATTAATTAGCAAACGTGATCAGCTATGGAACTGAATATGGTACTAATGTATGATGTTAATGATTCTAATTAAACTGTGACGAGTTTAAAGGGATAGCATAACTGTGTGTAAAAATAAGGCAATTATAAGGAAATTTTAGGGGAATTTGATAACCATGCCTATAATAATTTCATACAGGTTATAATACCTGCCTCATACTCATGTGATAGATCGTCATGTCAATAGCAAACTGACAACGTACGTTGAATGTGTTATATATTGAACAACTGTCTTTCAAGTCCATAATGTTCCCCATATTTTCTTGTCGAGACGTATGGCCGAGTGGTTAAAGGCGACGTCTCAGAGACGTGAGGTTGCGGGTTCGAACCCCACAAGATCACGAAACAAAATACTTAGCTATTTACTGTTTTTTTCCTCAACTTTGTATTACATATTCGTCCATGTAGAAATCACGTTCGTATATAAACGCACCTATACACACACACAGACACACACACACGCCATATCCCTCTTCTTTGTGTGTTGGAGACCACATTGCTTCGACTGCAGCAAACTTTTGCAGGTTGACTTTGTCAAACCGATCATAGTATGTAATGACGACGACTGAGGTGTTGTACTTTGAACAATTGTCTTTCAAGACGATGTCATTGTTTATTAATTTGATGACGTCATTACACTGAAAATTATGATTAAAGGCAAGGTATCAAAACCAGCCGATTATAGGTTTTATGTCTGCGGGACGTATTTTTTCCAAGTTGCCAGAAATGGCATAGCGACCTCAGTCGTTACAAGGCCGCTTTTCCGTCTAGCAATGCAATAGATGTTCACACGGCCACGTTAGTTGAGTGGGCATTGACTTTCCCCCTGTTATATCTATACATTGGTTTTGTTTTGTTTTTTTTTGTCTTACCATTTCCGTGGTTGACCCGTGGCCGAGTGGTTACAAAAACGGTTTCGCAAGCACGCTCAATATAACTTTAAGGTGCCTATATCACATTCTTTTCTTTGTCGATCACAGATGACTGTCATCTGATGACCACAAGCGTATCACCTAACTCGTCCTCAATGTGACGAGTTTTCATGTCTCGTTCAAAGTTGTTTTTTTTTTTTAACTACCGAAATCAGTCTATTCAAACGTTTTTATTTGCTCGAAATATAATTTACGTTCTGATATCTTATGCAGCAAAGAAATTATAAGATAAGGCGAAAGATAACTCGTTTTGTGTTATTCTAAATTGGACGATGTTTTTTTTACTGGACGCGCATTTTGAATGGAAAATCGAATGTATAGCGTAGGAATAGGCCCATATATATTGTACATGGTATAGTGCGTGTAGGTATACTTATCTTACATAATCGGCGAAGTCAATGGACAGGTTGGATAGCTGACTGCAAAAACCCTTTGTGACACCTTGATATGACTGAAATGTGCTTATTTGCCAGAAAAAAAAAATACAAAGAGGGCTGGTCAGTAATGTTGTTACCATGGCAACTGATCATTTAGGTCACTCCCAGAAAATTTCAAATATTCATGATTTTAAAACGTAGAAGTGTTGAAACATGTTTTTGTATGTGTTTGTGAGAAATGTATTAATCTATCTAATCTGTTTAAAAATGAAACCTGCTTATACCAGTTATGTATAGATTGCTTACTATGTTTGGAAATGGTTGTCATGGAAACCGTGATAACAAATCACGTTTAAGTTGGCAAAATTACGGTACCAAATCTCCCATCCTGCATACTCAACCTCCCCCTCCCCCCCCCCCCCCCGAGAAGCTTGGGAATTCATGGTTATCAATACAATGCTATATAGTTTGCATTCTCGGGCCCTGAAACGCAGCCCTGCAAGGGATAGGCACGAAAGCACTTTTACATTTGTAATGTTCTAAGGCGAGGTGTTTGCATTTTATTTTGATCTATCCTCCCGGAGAAGACTTACTAAATGTTTCTTTTATGATGATTGATTGTTTACATGAGCGTTGTTTGGAACGCACAATTATTCGGCGACATAAGAATATCATATATGTATCCTAGATATTTGTGTGAAATAATAAGGCAAATATCACCCTCAAAAAAAAAAAGAAAACAACAAGTAAAAAGGTAGAAATAAAATGCGAACAATGCAATAACAGCCTCATTTCCCCTTCCCATCATTAAGTCGGTTAAATCATCGAGTCTATAATATTTATCCTTGGCCAAGTTCTATGACCTTGGAGCAGACATGTAACAAATGGTTTGTTTGCAATTCGATTGTGGTTTTTTTTTTTTTGCGTGTGTGTTCTATATTATCACATCTTTGTGATTAAAAAAAAAAATCATTTCAGTTATCATAAACACTCTAAATTCCCAGTCAACCAACAAAATGTATTACACAATGTGCACACGCTCGCAACCATCGTCTCAAACTGCGTTTACGGACTATATCAACACACAATGAAATACAGTAAACACTAAATGAAGCAATTTCTCTCTTTTTATGCCTCCGCCACGAAGTGGTGCCGGAGGCATTATGTTTTCGGGTTGTCCGTCTGTCCGTCCGTCCGTCCGTCCTTCCGTCCGTCCGTCCGTCCGTCCGTCCTTCCGTCCGTCCGTAATGAATTTTGTGGACAAGGTAACTATCAAAACCTGTTGAGGTATCCTAATGAAACTTGGCATGTATGTGTATTAGGGGGTGAAGTTGTGCCTATCAACTTTTGGGTGCACATGCTCAAGGTCAAAGGTCAAAAGGTCAAGGTCAAATACATAAATTTCACTATTTTCACCATATCCATTGAATGCCTGAAGATATTTTCTTGAAACTTAATGTATACATGTTTTACCCAATCAAGATTCTCTGGTGAAAGTTTGGGTCATGAGGTTAAAGGTCAAAGGTCAAAAGGTCAGGGTCAAATACATAAAATTTCACTATTTCTACCATATCTATTGAATGCCTGAAGAGATTTTCTTGAAACTTAGTGTATACATGTATTACCCAATTAAGATTCTCTGGTGAAAGTTTGGGTCATGAGGTCAAAGGTCAAAGGTCAAAAGGTCATGTAAAAATATTAAAACTTCTTTTTTTTTCTCCGTACCTTGGAAAATTGTTCAAGGTATCTTCATGGAACATAGTATATACATGTACTGACTGGAAGTGATTATCTAGAGAATGTAGGGTTCATGGGGTCAAAGGTCAGGGGTCAAAGGTCAAGTGCAAGACTTCAAAATTTTACTATTACCCTCACATTTATACAATGCCAGCAGGGTTATTTTTTTACACTTGGTGTATGCGTGTGTAACCTAATAGAAATTCTCTGGAAAGTTTTTTTTTTCTCTTTTTGCCTCAAAGGTCAAAAGGTCAAAGATCAAGTGAAAGTGCTGAACTAACTTTTTCCTCCATATCTCGGAAGTGGCTCAAGTTACCTTGAAACTTAGTACATATTATGCATGTTCTACCTGAAAGTAATTATCTTATGAATTTTAGGGTCAAGGGCCAGATGAAAATGGTAACAATTTACTATTCAATTCAGAAATTGCACTTTTTCTCCACACCTGTACCTTGAAAATTACTCAATGCCTAAATGTATGAATGGGTCAAAGTCAAGTTAAAGTCCTTAAATCCCTAGATACATGCTCTCCTATTCATCCAATTAAACCTACGTCAAGGAAGGTGAACATTCAACACATTTGTGACAAACTTGTCATTCCAATATTTGGCCAATTTTGTGAAAATGTAATCACACAGTGTCCACATGTACTATCTAGACCTATTGGGAAAATCATGCATTATGGCGGAGGCATACCAGTCGCCAAAGCGACATTTCTAGTTTTTTAATAATGATTTGCCATCAGCGCACATTTACTAGAAAAGCAGCACTTGACATCTATGTTGTTGGTTATAAAAATGCTTTTTATCTATTTCGTTTTTGAAGGTAAAGAACCTCAGTCTCGATCTAAAAACAAAAACAAAAATTCCATCTGAAAGCAATCTTCTTAGATGAAAGAATGAGTCCTCAGTGATTTTTTTTTTCTTTAATCATGAACAAATATCTGTGATCCGGGCAATTACCCCCAGAGGGCAATTACCCCCCGGCTAAATACTGGTTAGTGGTAAGGTTAGAGTTAAGATTAGGGTTAGGGTTGGGTTTAGTGTTAGGAGTTTGGGTTATGGTTAGGATTAGTTTCAGGATTAGGATTAGGATTAGGGACAGGGGAAGGGTCCGGGGTAATTACCCAGGGGGTAATTGCCCTAGACCCGTCTGTGACATACATCCAAAGACTTTGAAAATCAACAATACAAATTGCACTGACTACATTAACTGCATTGATAAACTCTATTTGTTTAATGTGACGTATGCTATGTGTCCACCATCACAAACGTTACACCAGTTAGAAAAACAAAATTTTCTCTTTAGGCGATATTTCAATATCTCTATCTTTTTCACAGTTCCTGGTTACATATCCTAGCTAATTATGACTGTACGCTGTTGCATTGAACTTTCGTCACTGTATAACTAAATTAGAATGGTGACTGCAAAAATTTTAAAATTCTACCTTTAGTCTGATATTATTTTTGTGTTCTGCAGACCAGTGCGATAAGATATCTGTACTGAGCATTCGTCTCTCAGTAAAGAAGAAAAAAATCACCTCTCCAAAACATGTGGGTAATGCTTCCCTCTAATACTTTCCCTTATCCCAAGTACCAGAATACATTGCTGGGGCCCTGAATAGCTAACATAAATTATATTATAGTATTACTAACATCATGACAATTATGGCACATGTGAAAAAAGAAAAAAAAAAAACAACTGGAAAAACATACATCTTGACCAGATCATATTCTTTTCACTACTTCTTGTACTTGGTGTTTGGGTTGGAACCTTTTACTGATGTCTTTTATATCTTAAACTAGAAAAAAAGAAAGAAAAAAACATGCTCTGTGCTATTTCCTCTCAGATTCAGCAACTGTTCCTTTGTGAAGTTTTCTCTTTTTAAGCACTTTAATGTGCAGGGATTTTTTTTTTTCTGACCAACATATCATATATTTTCCTCCATCTGATGAAGAAAGGCAAAGTTCACTTCCCTTTTGTTGACCCCCCCCCCCCCAAAAAAAAAGACATTCCAATCTGACAGACCTCTACTCTAGAGACTAGTATTAATTAGTGCTAACGTTCAGAGCTAATGTTAGGATATTCTATTCAGATCAAGATCTAGAAATGTTAGATTTAACGTGAACTCTTACTTTTATGGAGCAAATTTAACCTAACGTTAGATGTATAATATGTATCATTTATGCATAGATTTTAGAACCTCAAGAGGGTCTAGATGTCTAAACTTAGGTCTATCTAACGGTAGGCTGGGTCTTACAATAAAACTGCCATTATATACTAGCGTACGGTTACTAGAAACCTCTAACGTTAGGTAGAATCAGTGGCCCAGATTTTGACTAGACGCCAGATATTTCTACTTAAGACTCGTTAGATTTTATGATAATTATACAGGTCTAACTAGGGTTAGTACTGTATTTGATTAGACTCTAAACGTTAGTAATAGTAGATCTAGCGTTAGAGCACTACGCTATACGGTACCTTCTGTATATAATACTATGCACAGTCTCTTGCCCTGGACCTGGCTCTAACGTTAGCCCTACAAATACAGTGTACATCTAACGTTAATAGTAGGCCTATGATAAGGTGGGCCTGTACTGTCTACGGTATACAACTGCTAATGTGCTAACGTTAGGTATTAACTTCATTGTGATTAAGGCCTAACGGTTAGCTCGATTGAATAATTGTTTTGGCATAACACTTAACACCAACAGGCGTAGAGCCCTAATTCACCTAACAGTTAACACATTCTAACCCCTAACGATAGCTAATGTCCAGAGTTAAAGAGAGTGTAATCGTTAGATCCCATAGACCTAACGTTAGACGAGGATTCAGTCTAACTGCATGTGATGAGGCCATAGATTAGAAACCTTAGATCGAACAAGACACCTAAATCTAGACGTAAACCTCAAGCAAGGCCTCTTTTCGCACCGTGTCAAGACGTGCCTTACGGAATAATCGGTGTTCCACACCGCCGGCACGGTCGGGTGGCGGCCCGGGGGTTGGTAGGCATGCCCGCTGGATCGGTGCGAAATGCAGTCATAAGGCATCGGCCTAATACGTTAGATTCTACTAGCGCTTGAACCTTGATATTTTATACCAAATCTCAAATCAAAGTTATATATCTAACTGTTAGATCAAAACAAATTTAAAAGTTCCCTTATACAGTGCAGTAGAGAAGTATGCATTTATTTACTAATTTACTTACATTCGAAGGAAATAGTCCCCTTTTCAGTCACCACGTCTCCAACTCAACGACTGTTCCAACATTTTAGTCCCGCGAGAGATTTTTACCTGTACGGCCTAGATCAGACGTACGCACACGTATACAAGCAGCGCGCGGCCATGAGGTGGTAAATTGGTCTAACTCGAAGATAGACCATTTTACCATCTGACAGCGATGATCAAAAAATCTCACTTAAGAAGGTTAAAAGGTTTATGTAAAAGATAGCTCGTTTTACCTCCAAACGATATTACCGACAATGGGCTAACTCAAAGATAGACCGTTTTACCATCAAATCTGAAGGAAAAATACAAAAAAGTACCAAGATAGCGGAAATTATCTCTAAAACAAGACATGATGGGATTTTCTCGATAGCACCATTGGAAAGAGCACCCTCACATATCCCGGAAAGTGAACTTACCTCAAAAAGTCAAATTTTCGAGTTAGACCGTTTTACCATCTGACGGCCGAAATATACCCTTTAAAAATATTAACACAATCAAGGCTGATAAAGAGTAATGCTGACAAGTATCAGCTCATATTCAGATGCTAGCTTATGTACTTATATTGTACTTGATTGCAACCAGGATTACTAACTGTGGGGGGGGGGGCTGTTTTAAAGTTGTTTGGAGGGTATTGTAGAAAATACTACACATTTGGAATGAGGGACTGATTCTGGCAACGACATTTACTACCAAGACGGGCAAGTAATTGTGGATGAGTAGAGCCAAACTTGTAAAGCCAAGCATTAGAATTATAATGCTGTAATAATCATCATGCTATTTTACAAAGCAGCGATCAGAGTTACCATGAACTTGGATGAAAGAAAGTTGAATGGTGTTGACAGCCAGTGCCTTAATAAGAATAATCTTGCACTACTGTTAAGTGCTTAACAAAGACTATTGCAATATGAATGACATTTGGGCTTTTGCAGGAGGTTCATGTCATATTCTGGCATTGCATAAAGCAAGATCAGTTAATATGCATATATCTTAATTAGATTAGCAAGAGCAAGAGATGTTCAAGGTCCAGTGATTTTTATTCCAAGTAGTAGGAAAAAGAATGCAAAAACTTTAATAGTTCATAAAAGACTTCTCTGTTAATGTTATCCTATAATGACAAAAGCTTGATTATCATGTGAGTTGATCAGGCAGTGGAGAAGAAAAGGGGAATGCTAGATGAAGGAGGCAAGGACAAACCGTCCAGAAGTTTCAGTGTACATGAACTGTGTGGCCGTTGGGTGCTTTATGTGAGAGAGGGCCAGGAGACAGCCTCTCCCAAATAATTGTCCAAGCTCTAGTTACAGTCATTAAAGCTGCACTACCGCATGTGATACAATGAGCGAAAGAAGCTTGTATGAGCACAGTTAAAGATGTTCTGAATCCACATGTCATCTCTTGAGGATTCAGTTCCAGCAGGACGAGGTCCAACATAGAGCTAAGGAGGGACAATCTCTGCCTGACTGGCCTGCCAGAGGGGGCTGAGGAGACAGAGGAAGAGCTTACTGAGGGCGAGTCAAATGTTGCCAAGGAAGTTGGCTTAGACATTTGGAAAGAGGACATCTCATCTTCATGATCTTGTCATCATCTTGGGGACAAGGCAAGAAGGAAAGAGCAGGCAGATCAAAGTCCACTTTATTGCAAACAAAAGGAACAAACTGTATTCTGTGCATTCTAGTCTGAAAGAAAAAGAGAACATGAAAAGTGTGTACATCAATGAATATCTAAAGGCATGCAATGTGTCACTCGGTCAGTGCATGATAAATGCCAAGGAAGCTCATGATGTCGAATCGGCAACAAAACCAAATACGGGATCATGACATGCAAGTTGAATAATGGACAAAGCAGAGTCATCAAGAGCCCGGATGATCTCTTTGATATTGGCTTTGAAATTACAGATCCACTTCAGTTTTTGCAGGTTTTTGCGAAAGTCTTAGAAATTGATTAAAAAGCATTGAATGAATTTCTCGGTCTAACAATTTTTTTAATAGTCATGTACATACTGTAAGTATTTTGTTAATGTTGTTAATAAATTCACCTCAACTCAAATGTAAAAAAAGGAAAGGGTGGTACTGGGGCTGTAGATTAGAATCTCTACACAGAGCAAATACTATTTAAAATGTACCTTGGAAAAGGCCATCGGTGTCACCCGTGTGACGAATAAGCAGCGTTTGCTTTGATGGACATCTTGATTCCCCATACTAGAGTACTTTGTCAGCATACATGGCCATGCTGCAAACATCCCGTCTTCAGCCATGATCTCCTGGCTGAAGTCTTGCTTGATCTGTACAAATTAGGGAACAAGATTGCATTTGTAATCATATTAAGGGTGGCCCAGAAAGAATGCTATAAACCCAATGGAAAAAAAAAATATAATACTCAAGTTAATAACAAAAACATAAATGATGGAGTGAATTATGCATGATCATTAGCTTCTGCAAAAATGTTCATTCTATAAACATTTTTCTCACAAGTTTGTGTGAATTTGCACAATGTGTTTCATTTGGCATGGAAATCTTGACAGACTGAGAAAAAAGCTTCTAATCTTTGCATAGAAACTTATTCGAAAGTGACAAAAGTGCCAAAAATTGGTTCCAAACCACCTACCTACACGAAACAAATAGAACTGGAGGTTATTCCACTAATATTACTACAGGCATTAAGTTTACGTGTGGTGCATAGACTATATTGTGCGTTAAAAACACCACAATCTGTTTTCTGTCTTTATCTTCATTTTCTATAGGGGTTCTAGGCCTTTTTTTCTACTGGAAGCTTACGTAGACCTTAATTCATCGAGCATCATTGATGGCAATGATGCTCAGTAAAGAATGAATTGCTCTGACAGCAAAAGTAGCAGAACTTTAGTATTGGATTTTAGGGGGTTCATTATCTTTACAGTAGATTTTGGTTGTACGGTTGGACCTACTACTCATCGACCGCCTAATGTTTATTTGCTTGATACGAATATTTAACACTAAAATTCATGCAAAAAACTTGACCTACGTGATTGAGAAAATCCAGATCGAGCTAGGCTATCAAATGCCTTTGTTCCCTTTTCGATTCGAAGTTTCAGTGCAAAAATATAGCCGTCGAACTTGCGTGGCCTCGTTTCAGCTCCCCGCGGAGAAACGCTCCTTATCGAGATCGACCGCTGTTTTTGCATTGACAATGCACGCAAACCGAGTTGTATTGAACACCGTGTTGTACGAAGCTTTTTAGAAACTTCCAAAGACATTACATTACGATTCGGTGAAAATATTCATTCGAAATTTTGTCCTTGATTAAAACCATTAACTTTGTTAATGAACGGTGAATTTTCACGTTTTCCCACACCATCCTCATCAACAGTCAAAGCCAATCCATGTGCTTTGCGTGCAGTGAAGTGCGTACTAAGCGTTCAGTGTGCCAATTAATACACGGTCGGTTTATTACAAGATCGAGGGTGGTCGATGTACAACTGACAAGGTAGTAGGGCTATCATACAGCCGACCCAAGGTATGAAATGATCGAGACAGGTCATTGTGTATGAACCTACTTACACTGTAGTCAGAACTAGCAGTCTAAAATATAGGCCCTAGCCCTTGACTAGGCCCTAGGGTCTAGCATTGCCTAGCTAGGCCCTAACCGTCACGTTAGACCCTATGCCTAACTAACTTGTTGCGAGATTTCTACATCATCAAACTCGGACACTAGCGCTGCACCTATAATTGTGCATGATGTGACTGATACGGTGCCTGTTACAACTTAGAATACTGTAGGTCTACAACGAATAGGCTACTGTACTGTATGTAGACCTGAATGTACTGTGTCAACAATGGGAATATTCTTTTGAAAATATGTAAGGATTGATTCAAGCACGAGTTGGTTGAAAAACATAATGTACGTACCGCTACCGGTACAGACGACTTATACTTAACGTTAACGTTTAATGTTTGTTAGATCCGTGAAGTACTTAGGTGTAACCATTACTTCTGATTTGAAGTGGACCCAACACATCAATAATACTGTCAATAAAGCCAATAACGTGCTTGCATTTCTAAAACGCAATCTTCGCATAAAATCTTCTGATGTTAAAGCCACAGCTTACAAAACGTTGGTTCGACCAATTGTTGAGTATGCTTCTACAGTTTGGGACCCATTCACCAAGAACCTAATCCACCAAGTGGAAATGGTCCAGAGAAGAGCTGCGCGATTCACTTTAAATCGCTACCATAACACCTCAAGTGTCACCAAAATGCTACAAGAGCTTGATTGGACCACTCTGGAACAGCGCAGAGAAAATGACAGGCTAATTATGATGTACAAAATACACAATAATCTTACTCCTCTTTCAGCACAGGACTATATTATCAAACAGGCTACTCAGTTAACGAGAGCCTCGCAACCACACTCCTATCAGGTACCACATTCGAGAACTGAATCGCATCGCCATTCGTTCTTCCCAAGAACTGTAAGGAACTGGAATTCCCTGTCGTCAGACATTGTTTCTGCGCCATCTGTGGGATCATTTCGAAACCGTCTAACGGTTGATCACAGTGGCTAGTTGTTTTCGTCAAATTTTCTATGTGCTTGTAAATATCTGTAAATAAATTGTATTATAATGTCAATAGCACCAGTCTGCAAGAATCTTCAGGCTATTGAAGGAGGCAGACTTAACCAGAAGAAGAAGAAGAAGAAGAAGAAGATCTAAAACGTTTATGCATGAAGGCGAGGCGTAGCGCAGCACGGCCAAGAACCCAAAGCGTGAGCCGTGACTAGACATAGCTTCATACCGGTACATCATGCAAATTACAGATGGGCATGAAGCGATGTAACTATCAGTTAAATAAATAAATACCTTGGAAATGACTGGCAAAGTTCTTCTATATCTAGACCCCATTTGCTGAGAATGTTCGTGACGACTCCAGCTCCATATAGCTGCATTGCAGTCATCGTCACCGCCGTCCATCATGATGAAGAGCCGCGCTACTGTATAACACGTATAGTAGCCCTACTACATATCGACCACCCTTATTGAAACCGACCGCGTATAATTCGCGCACTGAACACTTAGTACGCACTTCTCTGCGCGCAAAGCACATAAAAATGGATTGGCTTTGAATGTAGATTAGGATGGTGTGGGAAAACGCGATAATTCACTGTTCATTAATGGTTTTAATCAAGGACAAAATTTCGAATGAATGTTTTCACCGAATCGTAATGACAGCACAATGTAATGTCTATGGAAGTTTCTAAAAGGCTTCTAAAAAGCTTCGTACAACACGGTGTTCAATACAACTCGGTTTGCGTGCATTGTCAATGCAAAATCAGCGGTCGATCCTAAAAACGCGATTTACCGCGGGGAGCTGAAACGAGGCCACGCAAGTTCGTCGGCGATATTTTTGCACTGAAACTTCGAATCGAAAAGGGAACAACGGCATTTGATAGAGCTGGATTTTCTCAATCACGTAGGTCAAGTTTTTTAGGTGAATTTCAGTGTTAAATATTCTTATCAAGCAAATAAACATTAGGCGGTCGATTAGTAGTAGGTCCAACCCTACATAATGAACGTGTGATGTACGTGTGTGTGTGAGGCGCGGTGGCCGGCCGCCCAGCAGCGGCGATCGATTGCGACGAAGGATATACATCCAGGCCCCCTGATTGGTTCATGACTATCACATGACTTTTGCCCATCAATTTCTAAACAACGATGTTTAATTGTTTGGACAATCATTCCGAATTGTTTTTAAACAACCGCCGTTTAAAGCAATCAAGCTCCAATTTTCTATATTTAAACAACATTGTTTTGAATTTTAAACAACAATATTTTAAACAACGAAATTTTACACAGCGTTCTAACAGTGCAGCTCTACTGTGCGAGGAGTTAGAAATGTATTGTCATTAAGAATACAATTTTGATTATAAAAGCTTTAGCACGCACCTAGCCCACCATAATAAATGTGACCTTACGAGTTCCATTAATTTGCTTTTAAAGTTTTTGCAGAAATTAGCTCAAATTTTGAACTTTTGGAGGATGTTGGGGGTAAACTGGGATATCATCACTACATGCCAAACTTCGCCCTTAATTCAAAGTTATTAGGTCCATAAAATATATAAGATTTTCTTAAATATAAAAAAATAATAATAGATGCACACACACACACACATGGCTCACATTATTCTATGATCGATATGCTTGTAATAATAATGTCTTGCTTATAGTTACTGTTTGTCCCACTTAAACCAAACCAATGTTCCATTTCTCCCAGGAAAAAAAAAAACAAAGACAACACAAATACGACACTTACAGGAATATAGCGTAGCAACCCGTTATGTGGCTAGCATCAAAAATCTTTGGGTTCGATTTAACATGTGTGCCCCATTCTAAATATCAGAAAGTTATTCGAGAAAATTCATCAAATCACAATTTTTTGTCCCACTTAATTCACCCCGCTAGCTCTCCCCTATCTTTATGGTAGTATAGACTTACATGCTGGGCAATGATAACAATAAATAAAGGAGATTACTGACAGATTAAACAAAGATATAAACATGGAGCTACTATAGCTCCATGACATCCTTGTATAAACACGTAAGTTCACTACATTTTGAAAAAAAAAAAGTTAACCCATGCACATAGACTGTTAGGTCACCGGGTTGCGTCACACACTATACGTACGTCTTAACAATAATGTGTGCGTATGGATCGTTGCGTTACTCGTAGTACTTTTCATATTCTACACGCGATCTAGAAGCGCACTCCGTACGTTTCTTTTTCTTTGGTTACTAGATCTTCATAACAACGACTTCGAGGGGAACGTAATGTGGGCGGCGAAGGTAGGCTACTTGCACTGCGTCCGCATGACGTTCGGGCTGACGCTGAGCATTATAATAATGATAACAACAATAATGACAATAATAATAATAATAATAATAATAATAATGATAATAATAATAATGAAAATGATAATAATAATGATAATATTAATGATTATCATTGTTACAATACTAATAATTATAATAATAGCTTTTGTTGTTATTGTGTACATAATATACTTTTGATTTGTTTTGTCCCGAATACAATGAAGTGTGAATTGGTAACAACAAACAAATAAACACATACCAGCTAGATAAAGAATACAATTGTTTCGAACATTATAGACTGCAGTTTTAGAATCCTCAGTATGAGAGGAACAGATATTAAACTCTGTTATACGATTCATGTATTTATTTTCTTGTTCATGAACATACAAAATAAGAGACAGTAGGTCGTCAGTATGGCCTATAATAATACGCAATAGCCCGGCATGAAAAGCCAGAGAAAGATTGCCTAGAGGCTATCCTTATTTTTGCTCCTAAACTTGATCCTACTTGTGCTTACAGAATACCACTTATCTTAAGATCTCATTAACATCTAATTATATCTAATTAACATATCAAGTTACGCCCCTATCCTAAGCTGGGAGAGAAATAAGGATCCCTGACGTCACTATCCTATTTCTCCTCCTACGCGCGGTGTTACAGAATACCAATCGCGTATAAAGGAGCGAGAGCTGTCCTAGGATCCTTACAGAATACCACCCCCGGTTCCGCGTTAGCGCACTGTTTGATTACGCGCTTGCAAATGCTAGGTCTATCGGATTCTCTGTAGAAACACGCTGACTGCTAGGCATCCTAACACCCAGCGCGCATCCTTGCAACAGTGCAATGTTACGTCATAATGAAATGACAATGAGTGTAAAGCATACATAAAAAAAAAAAACTTGGCACGACTGATACAGAAGTAATTCCTCTAAAGACGCAGCTGCGGTGGTGATGTAAAAGCAGTGCATTATTTCTTTCAAAATTCAACATACACATAAATTAACTTTAATTCTAGTGTATAGATAATCTTTACATAATCTGAAATTATCATGATTAATATAAACATGCCATTTTTTTTTTAATCAAACTGAATCGTCACACTGTGATGATTATGTTAAATACAAGTAGTTTACAAGCAGTTTACTATTCCTTTCAAACTTCAGCATACACATACATTAACTTCCAATTCTGGTGAATAGATAGTCTTTAAATAATCTGAGACAATAGCATGACTATTAAATATGTGAAAAATCCTTTTTTTTTTCTCTCTTCTTTTGATTAAACAGATACGTTACAAAACGTCTCAGAGTGAAAACAAGACTGGTTCCAAGAAATGGTTAAAAAGAGAGCGTCAGCACTATATTACTCAAGCAATATAATGATAAGACCTATTACAGCGGGGTACACGGGAGAACATACAACAGTAAGCGGCGCACCTACTTGTAAAAAGTGTAGTTCGTGAGCCATTGTAGATCTACGTTCATGCCCTGTCCCTGGAAGCTCCTTGTGCGGATGATTGTTTTTAGTTCTTTCATGTGTCTTTCTTCAAAGGCTTCCATGTCCTTGTATAAAATGCAACATTGCAGATCTGTTAGTATGTGATTCGTTTTGTTGAAATGTTGTGCGACTTGATGTTGTGTTGGACTTCTGATTATGGTGCTTTTGTGGTTGTTGAATCGTTGTCTGTAGTTTGTTGTTTCTCCGAAACAGCCAGGGGACATTGCTTGCATGTACGGCTGTATACTACGTTCTTGCTGTTGCAGTCCCCTGACGTCGGATGGAGGGTGTGGCCGGATCCAAGTTTGATATCTGTATCTGTGATTAGGTGAGCGCATATCTGACATCGTTTGTTTCCACATTTATGATTTCCAGTTGGTTTGATTGTTCTGTTGACTTGTGATCGTGTAAGCAAACTTTTCAGGTTGCGTGGCTGTCGTTGTGCATGTAGGGGATATGCTGTTAACTCGGGGGCTACCGATTGGACTTGTTTGAGCGTAGGCCATTCTTTCCTCACTTCCTTCATGAACTGTTGTGATGTGGGATGATATGTTATTACAAAAACTTTGCGTGTGTGTGAGTCTTTGGGTTTGAGATTATCGTGATGTAGTAAGGATGAGCGTCTTATTGCTATCGCCCTGTTCCTCCCTGCTTGCACAATGTCTAACGGGTACCCCGCTGCAACGAATTTTTGCCCCAGCTTCAAAGACGCATCCAGAAATTCCTTGTGATCAGAAATGATTCGTCTGTAGCGGAGCATTTGACTGTACACAATTGACCTCTTAATATGATTAGGATGGAAGCTGTTGTATTTAAGATACGTCTGTCTGTCTGTAGGTTTGTGGTAAACAGACGTGTTCAGCTGCCCTCCTTCTTTGCGGATAGTCACATCAAGAAAGTGTACTTCTGACCTAGAGCTGTCCATAGTAAATTTGATGTCGGGGTGAACCATGTTGAGCTTGGAGTGGAACTCCGACAGCTGTTCGTCAGTATGGGGCCAAATGAGAATGTCATCAATATAGCGGACGAACATGCTAGGTTTTAGAGTTTCTTTCGAGAGGAATTCTTCCTCGAGTGACTAGAGTGCAATTTGGAGGAAGCTGAATGTTGTCGAGTCTATTAAGAAAATCATTGGTATCTTTTACATAGCTCTCGATGTTATGTAAGACCCCTTGTAGATACTTATCAATGAAAGCTGACATCGGTTCAGTAAGTGAACCTACACTGGAAACAATTGGCCGTCCAGGCGGAATGATCTTATGTTCTCTCGATAATTCAGTAATTTCGTAAGTTTCCAAATCTTCAGCATTTTTGTCAGTGGCATTTGCTACCATCGTCGTTTATGGATCTTAGGTAATGTGTAAAATCTACTAGTTACCGGCTTACTTGGTACAAGTTGTTTCGCTTCTCTCTTATCGATGTGTTTCAGGTTATTACAAAGAATCTCAGCTTCCTTCGTGAACGAGCTCGTAGGGTCACTGTCAAGCTTCTTGTAGAATCTAATGTCGGACAGTTGTCTTTCCGCCTCGGTGATGTAGTCTACTGTATCCTGGATGGTGACGGCTCCCCCTTTGTCAGCAGACTTAATCGTGATGTCAGCGTTGTCGCGCAGGGATCGGATGGCGTCTTGCTGCTTCCGTAATATGTTCGATGAGGGTTCCCGTTCAGTCTCCTTCAGCAGCTTGTCGAGGTGTCTCTCCACATTGCTCACAAACGAGTCGATGAAGGGGTTTCTTCCGCTGGGGACAGCAGGGCGTCGCTTTTGATAGCCTAGCTTCCTCGTCGGCCTAGGTTGCGACGCTTCTTCTTCTTCTGCCACTGTCTCAGATTTTGGGCACCTGTTTGCAGCGCGGAGTTCGGTTCGGCGGATTTTTTTTTTTGTGTGTGTGTGAAGTGAAAGGTATCGGCGCACAGTTGTACTTTATCGAGTCGCCTGGTAGGGCAGAAAGACATACCGAGACCAAGTACGCTCTCCTCCCCTTCAGACAAAGTGTAGCTCGACAAGTTAACTATAGGCCTATTATTCCTCTCACTGTCACTAGCAGGAGATCTAGTACCTGTACCAGCAAGGAATGTTGACTCACCGCGTAGTTTCTCCAGCTTTTTTCTTTTGCGGGGCATGCATATTTTCAGGTGGTTATTGTAATGCGAGTCTATTTGTGTAATGACTCTTGTCGCGTCAGAGTTCTCGCTACGGAGGATGTCAATGAGTAGTTCTTTCTGCTTCCGTGATGTCTCCGTCAAACGCGTTTTCCTCTCTTTTAGAGCGGCGTTTCTCAGAAGAGCTGAGGCCTTGTTGACGATGTTGGTAGCGCGCTGGCTGTTGTACGATGATCGCATTGGGTTCTTCAGACGAAATCCTTTCGGTATCAGGCCAAGTTTCTTCGTTGTTGAAAGGGAAAATATATCCGAATGTGTCTGGGCTAGTTTTGTCACAGTTCTCTCGGTTTTCCTTCGAGCGTGGAGGCAATTCGCATGTAGAATATCCATGTTGATAAGGTAGTCCACATGTTGGCAAGATAAAGAGATAAGTAACAAAACTGCAACAAAGTTCATGCTGTATTCACCATTGGTTTATTTCTTCACACAAATTTTCGAGCGTCTCGCCGCCGTTTCTCAAGTGTTGACACTGAGAGAACAATAACAAAATTAAGCCATAACAATATATTGCAACCGTGTTACCATTTGTGTAAAGTTAATTTATGTGTATGTTGAATTTTGAAAGAAATAATGCACTGCTTTTACATCATCACCGCTGCTGCGTCTTCAGAATAATTACTCCTGTATCAGTCGTGCCAGTTTTTTTTTTTTTTTTATGTATGCTTTATACTCATTGTCATTTCATTATGACGTAACATTGCACTGTTGCCAGGATGCGCGCTGGGTGTTAGGATGCCTAGCATTGATGCGTTAAAGCGCGCATCCTTGGTAACACGGTTGCAATTATGGCTTGATTTTGTTATTGTTCTCTCAGTATCAACACTTGAGAAAGGGCGGCGAGACGCTCGAAAATTTGTGTGAAGAAATAAACCGTTGGTGAATAAAGCATGAACTTTGTTGCAGTTTTGTTACTTATCTTAATATATATATATATACGTATATATATATGAAGAGTTTGTTTGCAAAAACCGATAAGTCCATATTTGCCAAATGGAGATATTTGCGATTAAAGTTCAAGAAAAATAAAGAGAATAATAAGAAAATTTTTGCTTCTTTTGACCATAACTTCAAAAATATACCTTTATATGTAGTGACCAATATATCATTTAAAAGGTATCATTTTGTACTTTTTGACAGAGATCGTACTTCAAAATCTTCAAAAATGGACTTATCGGTTTTTGCAAACAAACCCTTCATATATATATATATATATATATATATATATACATATATTTTAATATTATATATTATATCTAATGCCATTTTAGGTTTTTATCACATATATTACGTGAAGAATATCTTGCGTACGTTAGCATGTCTGCTTTCGTTTTGGCCGAATGATGTTAGCTGCTGTTTCTTGTTAGTTGTAATATTCAAAATAATTATGCAAACGTAATGCATTTTCGAGCGCTGTTCATTAGAAGAGTACGTAGTAATACTTTTGATACACCAGTTCAGTTCAGTTCAAATTTATTGTATATTTCCACTTTCCCGATGATTACAAAATGATTGACAGTAAAACAAGAATATAGAAATAAACACAGCCATGTCTTTTGATTGAAAAAAAAACACACACACACAAAGACACACTGAACACAAGTAATGTATATTATGGCCTTATCATATGAGGATGTGACAAGTAAATATCAGGAATATGACAGGGCCTTCATAAAAGCTATGACGCCTGTAAAATTGTAGGTTCCCGCATTCATAGGCATGGAATTATACGGAGAATGGATATGTTTATCTTGACCAACTAAAATTACATGAGTACAAATATCAATATAAGGAGTGAACTAATGAATCACATGAATATTGCTCATACCAGACCGTATTTTAAAAGGAATGTCATTTGTGACTGGCGACAACCGTGTCAGGCAGAAGTAGGGATTTTTGGAAAAAAAATAAAAAACTTTTTCATTGAATCACATTGCCCACTTCCTAAGCTTTCCATTGATATAAAACATTTGTATTCTCCGGCACCGTAAGTGGGCATAAAAAGCAAAATATGATGCACTTTTTAAGTTGTTAGCTGACAAAATTACGAGAAACGGGCTTTGAAGATCCACCTCTTTCTCAAACACAATGTCCGAACGGCGATGCGAGATGATAATCACCCATCCGTACGATGGTGCAAATCGAGATTAAGCTTCGCCTCTAGCAACCACAGCGGCTTCTTATTGGATCACTGAAAGAGTCAAATTTCCCGGGCACCTTACTCGGAACTAGGAGTTTGGAACCGACATGCCCAATGTGTTTCGCTCTGGTTAGTTTACTAGTACGTCTTTCAAGATGGCGGATACGATAATCGCATGCACTGAAGCCTAACGGTGTACGTGTGTATGCAAGCATTACCCAATCGCATTAACACGCCATGCCCGTGTGTAAACGTAACTGAGCGGGTGGCGAATCCGTAACTACATCATTACAAATCGCGTTTTAACTATGGTAACGTTGATTTGTCTTTAAATCACTGGGGACGTTTCGAATGCAGAAAATTGCCAGAGCTAGGGTCACGCTTCCTGATTTTTTGTTTTTGTTTTGTTTTTAGAGCCGTGCATGTGGTGCACTCTGCGGTGGTCTTTATCATAAACAAGGCAAGTGCCATAATGTGTCTGGCCCATTCGCGTACAAGAAATTGTACGCGAATGGGATATAACAGATTTAAAAAAATGAGATATAACAGATAAAAAAATGAGATATAACAGATAAAAAGAGATATAAAAGGGTGAACATTTATGGCAAAAAAGAAACGTGCCGTAAAAACTTAACATTGGGCCCCTAAAGTTCGTTGACCCCTGCCTGTGACCTTTGACCGTGTGGTGACTATCCACTCCCGAAGGGACATCTACCATCCAAGTTTGGTCACAAATGGAGTTATGGATCAAATGTTATGATCCATAATAGAAACGCGCCATAAAAACTTTACGGACGGACGGACGGACGGACGGCGACGGACGGACAGACGCCGCAGGCGATCCCTTTAGTCTCCCTGCACCTCCGGTGGGCTCGACAAAAACCACACAAACAAACACGATAAATTAGTTAGCAGGTGCAATCTTGGCATGCAGTATTTGAATATTGGTCATTTATGACCGCTCCTTTCCTCTCATCTAATGTCAATTGAGTCAACCTGCTGTCATAATATTTACCAAGAGTTGAGAATTCGAGAATATTGTAAGTTTCCTTTTCACACAGTTATCTCATATTATTGCAGTAATATTGACGGATGAGTTTGCAATCGCATGTTTCAAGATTTGTGCGGTGATTCTCGACTTCTGATGTGATCAAACCATATTCCCTGTGAATCTGTTTTCACGTTGAAAGTTAGCACTGGCGTTCACTTTTTGTTTTACTGCCGTTGTCGAACATTGCGGTAGTGAAGCGCGGATAGAAAGCCAACCCAACAGCATACACTAGAGAGCGAGCGTATCTGTGGTTCAAGCTGCAAGAACAATGGAGATTTGTATGCACGCGTGGACAAAACATGCCCGAAACGCTCGAGACGTATCTCCGAAAGCCGAACTATGTAAATGCATGCGATGCACCAGCCAATCACCCTGTTACGGCACATTTTGGTAAATTGCACATTTTGGTAAATTGCACATTTTGGTAAATTGCACATTGTGGTAAATTTACCAAATTGTGCAGGACATTGACGGCACATTTTGGTAACTTTCTGCTCCTCCACAATCATCACAAAAACAAATTGTAAGTGCAGTTTGTCCCCACCGAATGAGTTCGGCAGCCTAAAGGCCGTGTCCACCTTTCCGGGCAAGCTACTCGGGCTTGTTGCGAGTAAGGTTTTCCCAGCGCGTAGGAAAATTATCTCGCCCGTAGTTGCCCAGAGCTGCGCACGCAAGTCCGATTTACCCGCAGCAAAATTTTGAGCAGCACCTCGCAGGCAACTCCCACGCAGGTACTTCGCAGTCCCCGTATGCGGTCAGCGCGGCCAAGATACTGACATTCTGTCATTTCTGTTGGACTTCTGCCATTCCTTCAGATGAATTTCTGAGTTATCAGCCCCCACACGCCTGGCACGCAGGTCACACAGAATACCCGCAAGAAGAACATTAGTAGCACGCACCCAGCATGTAAGACACATATGCACAACTCGTGCAAATCCTTGTCCGCCTTCAGAAAGGTGTGACAAGGCCTTAACATGGTTACGGGTAAAAAGAATTTGCGTGCACACCTCTGGGCGACTACGGTCGAGATACGTGCTAGGTACTGTTACGTGCAGGTCATCTGCGGGGACCTCTGTGTAGTAAAAATTGTTCTTCGCAAGTCGCACGAAAGGCTTGCCCGGAAAGATGTGGCACGGCCTATAAGGCCGTGTCACACCTTTCCGGGCAAGCTACGCGGACTTGTTGCGAGTAGGGATTTTTTCAGCACGCATGCAGGAACATTTTCTGCAGGCGGACAAGAATGTTTATGAATTTCGCACTTGTGTCTTATTTGCTAGACGTGTGCTACTTACCTTCTACTGCGTGTATTCCGTTTGACCTGCGTGAGAACTTTGAAACCGATCCGTTTTCTGTTACGAGCGACTTACGGGTACTGCGAAGTACCTGCGTTGGAGTTGTCTGCAAGGTGCTGCCTGTAAGGGTCTCCTACTGGTGTTCTGCTAGTCCAGTCTGGCTCTTTGTGTAGGGGTGTCTCCAATCCCGACATAAAACATACAACTTCCGACTATGATCCCTCTACAAACCTGGCGTAAAAGGGAGACATACCAAACCCCTCCGAAACGCGCCCTCACAAAGGTCCAGTACAAAATATTGAACTTTCGCTCAATCCCGAAATTGCTAGGCATCAATCAAGAGAGTGCCCCAGTGAAACTTGTCTCTGATTGGTTGAGCTCCGGCTGAACGTTATGTAGGCGCGGTCCCAATGCACCGAGACCGCATCTTGATTGAAATGAAGCACAATTAAGCACATTTTATCAACACATTCTGCCCATGATTAATGTTAACTTTCAAAGCAGTACAGTTATCCTTTCAAGAGTTATTAGACTTGAAAGTGAAGAGTGCAAAGGATTTCAAGACATGAAAAGCGTTTTCTTAGTCATACCTGATAATTCTACTCTCCCCCCCCCAAAAAAAAAGGGTTGTAGAAAAAGTGCTAAAACACACTGTCCCATTCATGTAAAGATACCAAACTGAAGAATAATAATATTTATAGAAGAAGGATAGCTCTTTCAGAAAATATTAAAATCTCAAGATTGACTTGGTTGAACCATTTCACATTTTTTTGATTCCTCACTTAAAATCAAGGGGTGCGACTTTTTGTTTGTTTTGCTCTGGCGGCTTTTTGCCCGAAACCGTTGTCGCGGGTCACATTTGTTTCATATATCGGCACCACTAAAAAACTTGGTGCTGGAGACAAGAACAAAAGACTGGGAGTATAATATATATACAAAATTTGCTAATTTAAGCCTGGTAGAGTGTATCCACTAATAGCTGTTTCAATTTGCGTCTGAAAGTGAATAGGGATAAGGAAGAAGTAATATATTGAGGGAGGTCAGTCCAGTATCTGGCTCCAGTAAAAATAATTGTGTCCTATCCAAAAATAGTGCGAGTATGGGGAAGGTGATAGGCGTCACTCTGGCGAGTAGGATAACTGTGAATTGAGCGATTTCTTTTGAACATGTGGATAAAAACATATGGTTATTCATTAGTTGTTAGTTTATACATAGAAATTCCGAGATTACAATAAAATAGGTCTGGAATTTTCAGAATACTGTTTTGTGGATTCTCATTGCACGCTTTGGAATAGGAAGGAGGGAATCAAATAATGAATTAATTGCATTTCCTTACGGTAAAATTCCATAATAAAAGTGTTGAGATATTGAAGAAGAATATATGCTCTGCAAAATATAAACAGGGAAAAATGTTTAAGCTTATTCAAAATTCCGATATTTCTTCACAAATTTTTCCTTTCCAAATTAATGAGAGTTTTCCACGATAATTCAATCCAAAGCTCCCCAAAATTGGGTTAATATTGCCTGCGCTAAACATTTGTCATTCATTTTGATACAGTGTGTTGGACAACATTGGAAGAATTACTGAATACCGTATAATCAGGTTTATATATATATATATATATATGGATTTATATATATATATATATATATATATATATATATATGGATTTATATATATATATATATATATATATATATATATGAAGAGTTTGTTTGCAAAAACCGATAAGTCCATTTTTGAAGATTTCGAAGTACGGTCTCTGTCATAAGGTACAAAATAATACCTTTTAAATGATATATTGGTCACTACATTTAAAGGTACATCTTTGAAATTATGGTCAAAAGAAGCAAAAATTTTCTTATTATTCTCTCTATTTTTCTTGATCTTTAATCGTAAATATCTCTATTTGACAAATATGGACTTATCGGTTTTTGCAATCAAACTCTTCATATATGTATTGATATATATTATATATATTTATATATATTCATATATAAAAGCAGGGATAATTTGTTCGCATAAATCTAGGATCGCATAGACCTAAGCTTAGTATTCATCATATCAATCAAGGCCTCGATGTGGAAAAAAAAAAACAACAAACTTGTGTCATCGGCAAAACAAAAGAATGAAAAGATTTGCGATGATTTTCGAAGATCGTTTATGTATAAGATACAGAAAAGTGGGCCCTACCATCATATGGAACTATGACATAAGTCTTAAGTAGAAGATCTAGCACTGCTCGACTGTAATATGTCTATGGGGAGATTTTTGTTTTTAATCTAAAAGAGTATAATGTTATCAAATAAGTCATAACCAAAATATAGGCCTACACATTTTCCAAAATATGCTAATATTAAAACTAATACTTAAAATTATGAAACATGGTGCATGGCGCTTGAGTGAAACTCATTACATAAAATGTTTAAGATAGCCGCCACCCCCCCCCCCCCCTTGATATGAGTGGAAAAATCTCATACTTTTCCCTACCGTTCTGGCATTTTTATGGGCGGATATTATAAAATATGATTTATGCAAGTGAATTTTAGCATGACATAATAGTTATGAATGAGGCTAATTATCAGTGTCGTGATGTTGCTTTTGAAAAGGTGCTGCTACTCTCGCAGCAAGCCGGTCGCGTGCTGTGTAAGTTTGCAAGTCTATTGCTCTCTGCTGCGTGCGTGTGCTTAAATTATAGCGAGTTGCATTTGCAAAAGGCTACTTTTACTCTTGGGGTGTTTCATCTATTTAGTCAGCGCTGACAAGTTCTTATAGCTGACAATTTCAGCAAAATCCTTGGCTTTGATTGGCTGAGATGCTGTGGTCACTGACTGTTACTATGGTGATTGTCAGAAACTGACAACTTGTCAGCGCTGACTAACTTGATGAAACACCCCCTGCAATGTTTCTCATCATAGCCGTTAAGCAACAGGATAAGGGTATGAAGTGTGTTGTTTCTAATGGTGGATTGTTTTTGTTTGTCTGTTTGTTTGTTTGTTTGTTGTTGTTGTTGTTGTTTTTTTTTTTTTTTGGGGGGGGGGGGGGGGTTATGGCTCTCATGAACTGCCCAACATATGACAGTTTAAACATGTGTTGAGAGAAGCCAACTCGATTTCTGGTTGTCCTGAGAAGAAACGCTATAGGCACCCATGCATGGTAGAGCCGGGTCTCATAAGGTGTTGGTGTGGGCTACTCATTATTCTGTGTCTCTGTTTCAGGTACCAGTAGTTTGGTATGGATTTAGCACTGGTTGTTAATTGCCTAGTCAGCAGAATGCTAGTGTAATGTCGTCAGACGATTTTTTTTTTTTTTTTTGTTCTTTCTTCAAGAGTGGTTAGACGGATGACTTCCCTTGTACCCCCGAATCGGCACAACCACGCTTGTAGTTTGCATACACAAAACTAACAACTCTGCATTGAACCTTTAAGAGCAGGTTTAGTTGATTCTGCTTGTAGGGACCCCATGTTGTTTATTCGTATTCCTTTTGTAATCGGATCGTGAGTGTTATGTAGGCTATAATGTCTTCATATCGGTCGGACATTTCTCAAAGTTTCTCCGTATAAATCCAAATGGTCTTTTCGGCTTTGAATGCTGCAGATTCAATGAGAGGTTTCCAGATTGAAAAATCTTTCATGGAGTGTAACCCTGAAATAAGTTTGTGTTGAAAAAAGGAGGGCCTATTTTTCCATTTGTGGATTCTATTCGAGTAAGATTTCTTGGAGTTAAACTTCATCTTCAAGAAGTTGAACTTGTCGAAGAGGGAATTCAAAACCTTCTGGAATTTAAGCGTATCATCTGTGGATACTGTACGAAACACATGCAGGCAATCAGACAGTTTTCTGGTTTACGTTATGTCGCCACTATATCGGTAATAAAGAAGAAGAATATCAACGAACTGATGGGCCATTCTCCGAAAAAGTGTGCAATTACCGTTGTACAAATGAAAAAAAAAAAAAACATCATCAAAGATGTCTTTCATCTTTTATCAATTCAGAAACTTCAATCCTTTAAGAATACAAAACAGATAATTGGTGATTTTTTGAAAGCTCATATTTTGCTAGAGACATTTCCAAACGTATAGTCCTTTTATGCATGTTAAAACCAAATATCAGATACGTTACCAGAGGTAGCATTTCAGAAAACTGCTTATTTCTTGCTTTAAAATGAAAATGCTTGTGTAAAACTCTAAGCTTAAACATAAACAACATCTTGGAAATATTTTGGAGTCAGCCTTGATCTTCTCCGTAATAAAAATGAAAGTAATTTATAAAGTGAAGGCTAAATAAGAATACAAAACACATACTTATTTCGGCTTAAAATATATCAACCTAATTTAAAGATAATATAAAGTTTTGGTACCTCAAAAGTTTCCCTGAATGTCCTTGTTTTAGTTTGTGCTCTTGGGAGAGCTACACTGAATTGACGGCCAGTGCATGCGCACACAGACATCTTATCCGTTCATGGATTTGAAATTTGTGCGCATGTGATGTGTGCGCATGCGCTGGCCGTAGTATTCAGTGTATGTAGCTCTCCCAAGGTCCTCTCGACCGAGTCACATTCAGTCATCAATTCGAACAGAAAGAGACTATTGGCAGAACCAAACGTTGCCCGAAGCCTGTTTTCAATACTTCAACTTGATTGGTAAGTCTTCAAATTGAAGACATTTTTGGATTTTAAGTTGATATTTACCCGCGATACTAAATCTGTCATGATCCTGAATGCTACAATGCGAAGCCCCATTACGCTATGCGTATGGGGCTGCTGGTCGCTATGCGTCCGGGGCTGCTGCATGATTACTATAGACATGAGAGCACTTTGGGGCGAGTAAATCTCACAGTGTTAGTTATATGAAAGGTACTTTAACCTGAAACACTAAGACGAGGAAATTCAGGGGAACTTTTGTGGTACCAAAACTTTATATTATCTTTAACTTTTTACCTGCGTTTGATTTATATGAATAATCTCATTGATTATGTATGGAAAGTTATGAAGAAGTATTTAATACTTTTCATAAATAACAAAGCCAGGTAACATCTCTGCCAGATTAAATACATTTTGGATCGAAAGAAGAACGGTGTGTGGTAACGTATCTGACGCATCAGACATTCCGTCAGTACAAAATGTTAAACCCAGCACCAATCATGCAAATATATTCATTCTAACTTATAAGAACA
The DNA here is from genome assembly GCF_964275005.1 of Diadema setosum. Lineage (NCBI taxonomy): Eukaryota > Metazoa > Echinodermata > Echinoidea > Diadematoida > Diadematidae > Diadema > Diadema setosum. Next base: position 18,561,082 of record NC_092696.1, on the reverse strand, counting down.
TTACAATATGATTATTTCCGTTAGAACACCGCACTTCTAAACGTATTGAATGTTTTCGTCATGGATAGAAGATTAGATAACTATTGAATAAAACTTTGAGATATATGTCAAATACAAAAAACAAAATAAATACAAACCCACAATAATTATTTTTCCTAATATATTTCCAAAATTGTGTAATTATAATACCTGGGAGACGGTAAGAATGGAGTTGGAAAAGATCTATGCAAATGATACACATGAAATTAATTTTCCTTTGTTCCTGTTTGCAATGAATCAGGTCTTAATAATCATTAAACGATGGTAACGTATCTGAAAAAGTATTCATGTTCATTGACAAAATAAACTACCGATTTACATCAAACCAAGATCACTCAAACATGTGATTCAACAACCTGATGCAAAACGTACGACATCAAATACTATTGTCATTTTCAGAACATAAACATGCAACTAAGGAAGTGCTCTTGACTTGAACCGTAATACTAAGCGAATTTTATGTAGATAAGATGCAAAAATTATAATGAACAAAGGTAGACCGTTAATGTAGTTGCGTTTGCTATGAAGTTGAATACAAAAGGGGGGTACGACACTCCAACCCTTATTTTTCTATATTATTGTGAAACAAGATACAGAGAAACACACAATGATAGCGCACACACACAAGAAAGCAGAAATAAAATGAATTTGTAACGTATATCTGACGGCCCTTTTTGTAAATGCCACAATTCCAAGGGATAGTACAGTTCTGTTTAAGATGAGTATTTAGACGTTTTAACTTTTTGCAATATAATCGAAATTTACTTATACGAAGTACTTACGAGCATACAACTCTAAGAGGAATTGAGTATTTATTTGATTAATTCGTTTCTGAAATGACTAAGATGTCCAAAGTAAAGTAAAAGAAAAAAGTTTTAACGTCCAAATAAAAGTAGATGAACCATCACATTTTGTTGTAGGACCTCTTTTTTTACGTCCTTTATATAATTATATATCGGCCATTTCAAAACCGATTTTCATCAAATAAGCTTTTAATTCCTCTTAGAATTATAGTCCTCTTAGAGAGGCATATAGAACACGTTGTCATCCAGTTAAATCCGCGCTCAAAACCACCTCGTGGTTAACCTTGCTGCACAATACATTTTATTGGTAACGTATCTGACATGTTTGATGGTAACGTATTTGATGCGCCGTTACCGTTCCCACACTATTATTTACAAGAAATTTTAATTTTTCTCCAACAATTTCAGTTGTGTGACTAATCATTACCTTAAGTATTTAAGAGTATCTGACATTTGTTTTTATTTACAGCATTTTTTTTTTCTAAATGAAGCAAAACAATTAAAGAGACATATCTGATATCAGCCCATCATAACATTAGACTTCCCCGGCTTCGGATCAGTATATTTTTTTTTTCGTAACAAGAGATGCAATGATCAAATCATGGTTCCATGTATGCGTTAGGTTGACTTTGTTTAACATATGAATGTACACTGCTATGCGACATTACACTGTATTTTCATCTTCCCTCTAGAGTCTGAAAAAGTTTAACGTCTTTGGCGATATGACATACATGGTATTTTAGAGAAATATTAAAATATAATATTGTTATGTAATATCATTTGTCATTCACGCACTTTAGGGGCAAGGGAATGAAGTACAAAAGATTTGATTTGAATGATATTTTAACGAGCAACAAGTTGTTATATGAACACTTCCTGTCCTGGTGACATGGGGTTTTTAGGGTTACATCAAACTTCGGATCGTATTTCTGATATTATCCCGGATGTCCCGATAGCTTTATTGATATGTATTTTACATTTCTAACTTATCGGATGAATTTAAACACACACACACACACACACAAAAGATTTGTGAGGGACGAAATATCGACTTAAAGTGTATGAATATGCTGGTGACACGAAAATCGCAGTTTTGCACACTTTGGGGGAGATTGGCAATGATGGCCGTATCCTGTAGAACTCCCGAGTCAACATGTACAGTAACAGCGAGCCTCCCCCACCCCCTATCAACAACCACTTTATAAGTCCTGAAAGCGAGCCATGTTTTTATCTATGATTGGGTGTAATGTTTTCCTCAGAATTCGTTCGGGAACCACTGAGTAAGATGTCTTTAAGAAATATAATGTCAAATTATTAATCTGATCTTTGTTGCAAAAATGAACTGTCCATCTCCTAACAAACAGGGATGAGTTAAACATTGTTTATGTTCAAGCTTCTTGCGGAAGTCATGCCGGTTCTTAGCCTCTCTCTTAATCATCATTATGTTCTATGATGAAATAGAAGATTGTACACTCCCTGAGTTTGGTGATCACACACACACACACACACACAAAAAAAAAAAAAATAGGACAGTATTGGAACAGTATTGGACAGATACTGGAAGACGTATGTTTCCTTTTTATAGGTGATAACAATGTTGGCTGCTATTCATTCTGATGGTAAAGTTGCCACACTTGCAGAATTAAGTGAAAATTATGTAAAATAACGGTGTAATTTGCCTGGCTGCTTTCTTCGGTGCTCGGATGGGAATGAGATCCGCCCCAACAGTTTTACAAGGACCCAGTGCCATGTGCAATTGAAGGGGTCGGTGCATTATAGTGCTAACCCACACAATGTTCATTTTGAGATAATCGCTTTTGAAAGTTTGAAAAAATCCATAAATCAGGTTAATGACTCGAGAAGGCCATTTTTTTCGTATATGAACCTTTACATACTCAAGATTGAATAGTGTCTTGGGGAAATTTACTACACTGATATTTTGGTGGATTCAAGAGGATTTTTCAAGTCACATTTTGAATTTGTGGCTTAGCACTTTATTGCAGCCAAATCCGTCGTGTATACAAATACTCTTTATTTTTTGAAAACTCACAAAATATCAATATCTCTTCGCTAAAAATGGAAAATTAATGTAATAATTGGATTTCCCTCCTTTCTGACGTAAAATTAAAATAAGATATACTTGTTTTTAACTGTCTGTATTGTATAATCTGTGTGAATTATGAAGACAAATTTTGCATATATTTCAGACGCACACACGCGCACATAATCATATACGCATAAAGACATCTTGAAATGTGGATATTAAACAATTTCAACAATTCAAGTTTTAAATGACAAAGCATTCAGTGTCATACAAAATAATAATATGATTTGTGGGGGGGGGAGGGGTTATATCTCATTGGGGATTTTACATCTTCCATGTACTTATAAGCAGGGAAAGAGTCCCTTCTTTAGCATTATGCATATAACGCATTTTAGATTTAGAGTATAGATCAGAGAAAATAAAGTAAAATGGTACATATCAACATTATTCCAGAGATTATCATGTCTTTTGTTAAAGGGAATGAAATACCATAAAGTAGACATTAAGGCCTAGTTTAGCTAGATTGGTTTTCTTGCTTAGGGTATCAAAATCACCAATATACTCTAAAATCCTTCTTTGTATGACAACGAATTTACCAAAAAATAGTGTTGCATGAGAATTATGACTGTACATGCCTCAATGAATCCTCCTCCATGTTCGTTGGTAAATGCAGGCTGTTTGAAATTATGCAGGAAAGTTCTTATTGCAAAATGAATGACTAACTCTTAATGGCCCAAAATCCATGAAAATAACTTTTTTAAAAATTGGGAAAAAATCTCTTTGGAAGTCTGAACACTCAATAGATTTCGTATATTCGCACAGACCATACATGATGAAATACAATGTGCCGAATAAGACCAAAATAGTCTACGTATTATACATACCAAGTTGGTGTGTTTATACACATACAGCAGTACCCCATATGCACGTTTTCAGACTACATTTGGATCATGAAGATCATTTAGGAACAAGAAAAAAATGTTCTCATGTCAAAGCTGTTACGGTGACAAAAACATACATGAAAAAGTGAAAAATCTATATGCTTTCAATAGATTTATCGATCACAAATCTTCAAATTAATTTGAAGGAAACTTTCTTTTTTGCAAATTAATCTTGAAAACAACCCTGTGAAAAAAAAAAAAAACCTCTGAAATTTGGAACAGAATACAGCAAATACATTTTCTTTCCAACATGGAGACTTCTTCATAAAAATGCATGATAAATACCGAGTTTAAAGGGTAAATTCAGTAGTGGAAAAAGGGGAGCAATTCACTCACAAAACTAAATTACGTTAAAAAACACTATACTATCAGTATTGATGCTTTAAAGTCCTCTTTGATTGCTTTCACCTATTGATTTAAATTGAGAAACCGTATAGAGTTATCAACAACATGAAAATATGAATTTTATACGTCAGCGTTAGATTTGAAAAATAATGTTTGCAGCTATATCATAAATGTAACATCCTTTCAAAGGATGTTAAACATGCAAGTATCGTGTCTCGGTTACGTAAGAAACTACAGGGAAGCACAACTGTATTGACAGCGGCAGGATTTTTTTTTTGTTGTTGAAAATTTGAGGTGAATTAATCGATATTTAGAATGCATTTGGTTTTCATCTATTTTCTACTGTCTATGGCTAATCTCCCTAAATATGGCTGTGAAAGCATAGCAAAATTGCATTTTATTCAAAAGAAGTTACAAATTAATCAATGACAATTTCGAATGTTGTTTCACTAGTGATCTAACTCTGTAAGAATTACAAACAGATAAGGCACATGTTCAAACATCCAGCTATCCGTACATTTTTTTTTTTTGTACCCATATGAACGTTTTCAGATCACACGTTTTCAGATCACACTTGCATCGGGAAAAAAATCATAAATTTAGAGACAATACACTTATTACAATAAGTCATTTCGATGAAAAAACACACATAACAAATAAATATTTATATTTTGAATATATTTCATCAGTTATTTAACGACTGATTAATTTTGAGGAAGCTTTCCTTTTGAAGCGAAATGTCAGCATGAATAAAGTGCTAACCCACTAATGAAACTTTATGGTGCTGGGACAGACCATGAATGTTGATTAATTTTCTTATAGGTCATAATGCACAATGCTAAAATACTCCTAAAACCAGTGATTGCGGTATTTTCCTGATAAGTTCAACAAAAACAAAAAAAAAACTGGCGAAAAATGTCATGATAAGCAGAATTAGCATGAAAATAGTGCTAACCCCAAAAGTACAAAAATTAACAAAAACGAGATATGAAACTCGTCACACTGAAGACGAGTTAGGTGATACGCTGGGGGTCATCAGATGTCGGTCATCCGTGATCGACAAAGAAAAGAATGTAATATAGCACCTTGAAGTTATAATGAGATACTTAGTTGAACTTTTTTGGGCCTACATTATTCAGATCACATTTGCCGCGGCCAAGGCCAACCTCAATTGCGAGGCCGAGCCCCGCAAGTTAGTCCGTTTACACTGCCGGGCTCGGCCGCGCTTTTGATTCAAACCTTTCAATATTTTGTCGTAGTGGCGCTCTACTTGTAAACAAACGCAATTTGGTATTGTCTGGTTTTCAGATCCTTTGCCAACTGAATTCCGTGGCGACAAAGTCGCCGTTCGGGCAAAGGCCTTTGCCGAAGGAGAAAATCCTTTGCAGGACAAAACCACCTTAAACTATACTAGTTTTCGACGTTGAAGTAGTTAATATCCTGAATAGCGAAATAGTACAGGCTAGGGTTTGGAAACCAGACTAAAATTGGCCGCGCATTTAGCCCAGTTTGCGTTTACACTGAGAAAAAGGCCGGGCGCGACCGCGGCTTGGCCGCGGCCGAGACCACCTCCAGAGCGTGGCCTAATGCGAGGCCAATTTTGGCCCCGCATTGGGCCTTTTGCGCGTTTACACCGAAATGAATGTGGGCTCGGCGCGGTCGAGCCGCGGCCGAGCCTCGCACTGTAAACGGGGTCCAAGTGATCCTCGACACGTACAAATAAAACATGACAATTAAGTGTTTATAACCATCTTGGCTTTAACAGTGGCCTTTTAAAACATGACCTTTGACCATTATTTACATAACCAATATGACTCCCTTTAATCTTGCTATCATAATGATCAGTTCAGAGAGCTCTTACAGCTATATACAAGCCTGTGAGATTTACCAGCAGTAAAACCAATGAAGCCTCCGATACAAAACAAGGGATATCGAGCAAGTGAGTCTGTTTACATGAGAATGTGATTTACCCTGGACGAAAGTGATGCCTCAATTAAAGAGAAAAGGGCAAAAGAAAAACGGGCCAAACGTAGTTTGCAGGCACAAGCCCTTGTTGGTCGTATAGGAGTCTGCATGCGCCAAGACTAATACACGCACCACTACACTGCAGCCTCTCCCAACAAGGAGAAGCTTCAACACAGGGCCTATGGGACAGTGCCAAAGTGGTGCAAGTAGTAGTCTTGGCGCAGACTCCTTTACGACCAACAAGGGTTTGTGCCTGCAAACTAGGCCAAACGTACGGCTCCAGCGAAAGAGACATCGCCTTTAACCATGTAACTATAGGTCTCCTCCAACTAAGAGTACACTTTGAACGTAAGCTTATACGTGAATGATAATTTATGACGATCTCACGTGATCGACACACATTCAAAGGGGACAGTTAGAAGTGGAAGGAGTGCTTAATCGTGTCATTAATTCCTAATCAATGACACCCCTACTATAGGCATATCATAATTTCTCATCTAAAATTAATGGCCTATAGGACTCATGCACCATTACTTGTATCGTGCATAAACTTTGTTTTTTTAAGCTTTGAGTGAAACGTGTCATAACATAATTCTGTAATTCCATCAGCAGTGATTGACATAATAAAGAAGAGAGATATATCACCCTATTGAACGCTTAGAACCTAACGGGGGGGGGGGGTATTATAGCATGATACTCGGTTCTTTTCTGCCCAGATGCCAACAACGCCCATCACCCACGGCCACGCATAGAGAAACAGCCATGGCGAAAATAAACTTTGCTTTCTCATAGGCAGAATGACACAGAACCCCGTCAAACACACTTCACTTTCATTGGCAGGGATGGACATGAAAAAGTTCATTACTAATACTAAACAACGTATGCATTCCATTCATGTGGCGCGAGATACCTCTATAGCAACATAAAGCCTGTCTTCAACTCCGTTGATCGAACAATGACATCCTGAAATTTCAAAGAGATGAGCGAGACGCTATATACACCTGGCCTAGAGTTAATCTATTCAGTTCTCATTCCTACTTCAAGTTGGGTTATGTTATTGTAATCATTCCCATCTGCAGTATAACAAAACCAAAGTGAGGGAAAAGGGGAGAGAAAAACGAAAGGTGGCGGAAGTAAAACTGCATGCACAACTGCAATCCATATCATTGCGTGTGACAAGTGAAGCAAATGTATTAGTTGTTATAGCAGTGTTTTATGAGCATAAACAGGCAAATAGACAGACAATGTCAAATATAAAAACCATCAATTTAATGTCAGAGAAGATGGTAAACAAGATGCATTGAAACTGTAACTAAATCGCTGCTCGGTCACGGAACGTCCAACTTTATATTCAACCAAAAAACATGTTAGGGGAAAGAAACAAATTTAGATATACCATTCTTAAATTAAAAACAAGAAAAAGAAAATGTCCACGTCAGGATTTTAAAAAAAAAAACGCCGCACGAACATGCATTATATTCTAGATTGGAATACGGTCTTGATGCAAAGGTCCAATGATTACCAATCATTACTTTAAAAGCAATCTATGGTTCCCTTACCATCACCAATACCACACCACAATGACGTCTCTAAAATCAATGGTAGCACATTTATCATTGCATCGTGCATTAATTCCCTTTTCCTAAACTACCAATGGAACGTGTCATATTATATTGTGTATTTCGATCAGTAGTGATTGACTTTAAAGAAGGAAGATAATGCAAAAAATTGAACGCTTACCACATTGCTTATAGGACTATTCCAGTTTGGTACTGATCTGTTCTATTCTCCCAGAAGCCAACAACATAATATCACCTATGGCTAAACTAGTGAAACAGCCATGACGAAAATAAACGACAGAGAACCCCGTCATAATCACTACACTTGGAAAGGTGTTGCCCGAAATTCCTCATTATGAAGCAATATCAAGTCACTTCCTTCCCTGCCTGTCTTTAACTCCGTTATTTGGTCAAACAATAACAACCTGGAATTCCAAAAAGATAAGCGAGACGCCATGCACCTGGACTAGAGTTAATTAATTCAGTTCCCATTCCTGTTAGTTATGTAAACGTACACGTTCCTAAATATCCTGCTACAGTATAACAAGAACAAATGAAGAGAAAAGGAAAGAGAAAACGAATGGTGGCAAGCGGGGTACTGTTTCAAGGGACAATTTACAACATAACGTGTGACAAAATTAAAGAAGCAAACCCAACCTCCAAACTCCAATACAAAACAAGGGAAATAGAGTAGCTGTGTTCATGACATCAGAGTGAAGCTGAACTGCAGAAAAAAGAAAAAAAGAAATAAAAGGAAAAAGTCCTGCTGGACTCGATTAACTTCTCTCCTTCCGGTCGGGCACTATAAACACGCAGCGTGCTAAGCGATTCTGCCTCACGGAAGATCCGAAGATCTTCTGCGAAACTTAAATCTATCTATGTATGCTATACACAACACAAATTTACATTGATATTCAGTTTTTTGGCGATATACGTCAAGTGACTGATAGCGCTATTCAACTTCCCACGAGTGGCCGCGTAGATTCGATCAATATACAGTTGCAAAGATAAATCGGGAATCGTTTCGACCAGATTACATTCTCATTTTCAGTGATCGACAACGAAAATAATGTTAAGTAGCGACTTGAAGTAATATTGAGAAATATTCGTGAAGTCCAATTCTTTATACAGTCCTACATAATTCAGATGAAATTGTTTCTGTCATGCAACCAATTGAAAATTTCGTGTGGTGTCGGCGTGTCCAAGTAAGTTGATTGGAAAGGATATGTGAATGAATATTTACCAATAGGTCTTTATATTGTAAAAGAAAATCAAACATGACCATGCGGTCTTTTAAGAGTCATCTTCACTTTAACATTTGTAATTTCAAGTCCAAGTTGACAGTCAAAGCAATGTGGTCTCCAACACAAAACAACGGGATATTGTATGTGTGTGTGTGTGTGTGTGTGTGTGTGTGTGTGTGTGTACCTGTGTGTGTGTACCTGTGTGTTTGTGTACGTTTACATGAAAACGTGATTTCTACATGGACGAAGGTGAATACTCCATAAAAGAAAAAAAGCAAAAGATGTAAGCATTTTGTTTCGTGCTCTTATGGGGTTCGAACCCGTACGTATGCAACCTCACGTCTCTTGTGACGTCGCCTTTATCCTCTCGGCCATGCTCGTCTTGACGAGAAAATATGAGGAACGTAAGCTTATATGTGAAAGATGATTCAGGAATCGTTTGGTCCACATTCCATTCTCATTTTCAGTATTTAGCTGCAAAATTATCAACCTGATGAGGAGATTTAAAAAAAAAATAACTATAAAATGCATGATTACTGCAGCTTATTGTCTGAGCTACCACATACTTAAGTTTCAGAGGAAATGGAGCAAAATCAGCTGAAATAAAGGTGCTTAAACGTTGTCAAGTCAATGCATGGTTTAAAAAAAAAATCACCTCCCATAGACATAACACGTCAACTTGTCTGATTTTGAGTCTTTACCTTTAATCATAATTTGAAGTATGATGGTAAGTCTTCTCGAACTAAGAGTGTGGAACGGAAGCTTCTACGTGAAAGATGAATCACGATGATCACCCGTGACCGACACATCTTCAAAGGGATCAGTTATCAGAAGTGGAAGCCCTCGTGCCAAGATATTGTCTCAGCAATTCCAAAGCAATGATACCCTTACATTTAGGTATACCATAATTTCCCTCTGAAATCATTGGTATTATTCATGTACAATTGCTTGCCTTGTCCATAAACTTTGCTTTACAAACTTTCAGTGAAAGGTGTCATAACATAATTCTGTAACTCAACTCTATTAGCAGTGATCGACTACATAAATAAAGATATATCAAATTGAACGCTAAATAGCGCGTATAACTAAGGGGGATTTTAGCCTGATGCTGTGTTATTCACTGCTCAGATACCAACAACACTCATCACCTACGGTTACGTATAGAGAAATAGCCATGACGAAAATAAGGTTTTCCTTTTCTTTGGCAGATAGACACACAACCCCTTTGAACACACTATAATTGACATGGAGGGATATGAAAAAGTTCATTACTACTACTAAACAGTGATGCCTTCTACTCATGTGGCACAAGATACCTCTATAGCAACATAAAACCTGTCTACAATTCCGTTATTGGGTCAAACAATAACAACCTGGAATTTCTAGGAGACGAGCGAGACGCCATACACCTGGCCTAGAGTTAATTTATTCAGTTGCCATTCCTGCTCCAGTTGAGTTATGTAAATTATTTTCCGACCTGTCTTGTGCAGTGTATAACAGGAACAAACGTAGAGAAAAGGAAAGAGAAAACGAAAGGTGGCAAGCGGGGCACTGTATACCAAGGGCAATTTACAACATTACGTATGATAAATGAAGCAAATCCAACCTCCAGCCTCCGACAAAAAAAAAGGAACTTGAGTGACTGTGTGTCGTGGGGTAATGACATCGGAATGAAGCTGAACTGCCAAAAGAAAAACAAAGAAAGAGAGAGAAAAAAATAATAGCGTCCTGCGGGTCCCGAACATCTCGTCCTAAGGTAGTGCATAGTGACCATGCAGCGCGCTAAGCGACTATAAAGCCACACGGCTGTCCCGAAGATTGGATGTGAAATTCATATCTTTATATCATTTACAACATGAAAAAGTTCATTACTACTACTAAACAGTGATGCCTTCCATTCATGTGGCACAAGATACCTCTATAGCAACATAAAACCTGTATACAACTCCGATATTGGGTCAAACAATAACAACCTGGAATTTCAAAGAGATGAGCGAGACGCCATACACCTGGACGAGAGCTAATCATATCAGCTCCCATTCCTGCCAGTTATCTAAACGTACATGTTCCTACCTATCCTGTTACAATATAACAAGAACCAATGAAGAGAAAAGGAACGAGCAAACGAAAGGTGGCAAGCGGGACACTGTAACAAGGGGCAATTTACAACATTAAGTGTGACAAAATTAATGAAGCAAACCCAATCTCCAAAACAAAACAAGGGAAATAGAGCAGCCGTGTTCACGGGTTACGTATACTTGATAAAATAATACGATAAATGACATCGGAGTAAAGCTGCACTGCCAAAAAAAAAAAAAAGAAAAAGAAAGAAAGAGAAAACTCCTGCGGGAGTCGAACTTCTCGCCGTCCGGGTATGGAGTTATTAACACCCAGCGCGCTAAGCGATTACGCCACACGGCTATCCTGAAGATCCCATAAGAAACTTAAATATATGATGATACTATCGTGACACTGCTGATTGAGATGGCGCTAATCAACTTCCCACAAGTGGCCGCGTGGATTCGACCAATATACAGTTGCAAAGAACAATCGGGAATCGTTCCGTACAGATTGCGTTCTCATTTTCAGTCTTTAATTACAAAATTGTCGACCTGATGAGGAGATTTGAAAATATAAAATGCATGATGACTGCAGCTTATTGTCTGAGCTACAACATACTTAAGTTTCAGAGGAAATGAAGCAAAATCAGCTGAGGTAAAGGTGCTTAAACGTTGTCAAGTGAATGCATGGTTCTAAAAAAAATCACCTCCCATAGACATAACACGTAAACCTGTCCAATTTTGAGTCTTTACCTTTAATCACAATTTCTAGTATGATGACGTCATCATATTTCAAAACCATTACATGGACTTGAGAGGCAAATGTTCAAAGTACAACATATCTGAATTTGGGATAATATTGAGCTTAAACAACAGAGATACGAGCAAATTAATGTCAGAAACAGTACCTCAAAAAAATCAATTCCACTTTTTTTATTTAGAATGACGATATGATGATGTCATCGCGTTTTCCTGGCAATATTGATACTTGGAATGTTATTTACAATTCATATACTTTTGTAATATGCAATAGAAATATAGGGTCGACGGACGATTTAAAGAGCTATGGCGAAATAAACAAAGACATGTTTTTTCACTATATTTGCGGAAAGACGCGCACGCGGAATTTCAACCTTGACGCCAGTGCATTCCTTTGTTATAGGTAGAAATCGATCGGAAATCAATGGATATTGTTACTCAAAGTATCAGGAATCCAAATCAGTGAAAAAAAAATGCATTTTCATGTTGCTTACGGGCTCTGCGCGCGAAATTGCGCGGACGGACGCGCACGCGAGAAATTGTTTGAAACGTTTAAAATTGTCTGAAACTTCGAGATTTCCCATCGGGAAGTCGTTTTGAGCCTTTTAAAATTTTGACGCGCGCTTACGCGCGCGTAATGATGACCTGTGTAACTAGCGTTAAAAAGTAAGATAGAGCGTGACCTGAACTTCATGTCCACCGAAAATGATACAGAAATGACATCTAGTTATGAAGTTATGATCGATCATGTGACAAGGTCCGAAAATCACAAAATGGCGCCTAGATGACGTCATAGATATGTTACTGTCATGAAAACCTTATTGTGGCTAGATTTTGTCATGAGACATGTTGACTGAAAATGTCATGTTATTTCGTAATGTCATTCTTGAGATATTGACGACACAAAATTGTCCAGAAAGAAAGAAGAATAAAAAAAAATAAAGAGAGATTTTGACAATCACAATAGGTGATACGCTGATAGCGTATCACCTAAATACTCATTAAATGCTTAAAATTTCATTAATGTTTATCTCATCTCTATTAGCATTATATTCCTACCTATAAGATGTGATTAATTTTCGGGGCAAAAAGATGCCTGCATTAAAAACCCATTTATTGCTTAAATTTCAAGATGACATTTTTAGGTATTATAGAGCAGTGATTCAGGATGGTGTAAATGCATGTAACTCATTTTTCACCAAAGTGTGGGTTAACACTATAATGCACCGACCCCTTCAATTCATCTATGCCTTTGGTGGTGGACTCAATCGTGGAGAACGCTTGGTAAGGACTGGGTCATTTTCTGCCAATGCAGGTGTGTCTTCCTTCTTTAAACACTAACTGGTATTGCTCAATTATTGCGAACTCTTCCATGATGATACATGTTTCTGTGGTCAGCATATATCCATCTTGTCAACGTGTTCTTACTTGGACATTTTCAAGTTTGCTTCCACTTTTTTTCTACTGAATGGGCTTGACTGGAGGAATCGTACTCTGACTAAAGTCTTCCCTGTCTCTTTCCCTGTAGCAGGCCCTATACTTTGCAAGTTTGCATCGTTGTTCGCTTTTTATGGTACATCATCTGCTTCCTTGATCAGGCCCGGTATTGTGTAGTGAATACCCGATCCAGGTTTTCACCACAAAACGGAGCATGCTTCTATAAAGTCTTTGTTAATTCTTTTTTTTTTGTCTTTCTCGAGATAGAGAAAACTAAAAGAAAAATGGCTCTGTCACAGTATTATTTATTATTCATTCCGTCATATTTAAACAGGTAAGTCCCCTCAATTTCTCAACTGCTTTCCAGGGGAGCCCTGTGGATGTATACATAATAAGATACTGGATTACATTAGACTTCATTAAAATCACATAAAATCACATACACACACAACAATACAAGCTGAAAAAGATACTAGACCAGGGAGACTGGCACAAAATGTATACTGAACTAATTATAGACAAAGTGTATTATCAAACAAACAAAAAAACTGTGTAATTATTGTAATGACACACCAAAAATAAAAACTGAGTTTGAAATACCATAAAAAAGGGTTAGTGGAACCAAAAGGACAAACCATTAAAACAATAATATAAACAGTTATAAAAGTGTTACAACTATGAATAAATGACCATTGTATCATAATAAGTATTTGTTTAAAACGTCTGACTCAACTGAGGGCATAATTTTCTAAATCTTTCAAAAGAGCGGCAAGTATGTAAGAATACTGGTAAAGTGTTGAATATTGCACTTCCCTGATAAGAAAAGAATGTTATGTTCGCATATATTCTGTCCGTGGTGTAGGCATAAAGAGGGGGCTGTTGACTGCGTAACTGGTATGGCAGTATACTGGTGTAACGGTAATGCGAGTGGTTTGGATAAGTCGGCACTCTGTCATTTAAAATCTTGTAAACAATTGAAGACCTGAATATAAGAACGACCCAAGTCCAATTTTTGGCCAAATTCAGTTTGACAAGGGATATTGTAGCTTATGCATGGACTCATCTTGTGTATAAATGATAAATCCTAATTACCCCCGGAAGTGCCTGAAATGAATGAGTTAAATCTTATATTAATGTAGGAATGAAGGACTTGGGTCATTCTTACATTCATATTATAGCGCCCTCTCTCATCCTTCTCTCATCTCTATAGCAGAATATCATGTATATAAATCAAAGAACTACCCAAGTCCATATGATTCAAAGAACGACCCAAGTCCATCACACAAAATGGCCTCTCCACAATTAATGTAAATGTTAATTGTCATAATATATGTTCTAATTTGTATATACAATGTTGCCTTCCCATCACAGTTGAATAGAATATTATTATACAAATAAAAAAAGATATGAATTTTTTTTTAAGTTTACTCGAAATGGTGTTCCTTGGGTCGTTCTTACATTCAGATACTCAATTTTACATTGCTGGTATTTAAGTCATTGTTCGATCGAATGTCACCGATTTCAGCAGGGGCGAAGAAGAGGGGAATTTTTTCGGCATTTAAGGCCAGCCGAGCAAACTTATTCTGGCATCTCTGCAGTCTTTGTGCACATGTTTTAGTCATGCTGGCCCAGACCGTACAACAGTAATCCAGATAAGGAACAATTAGAGAAAAAATACAAATCAGTCAATGTTTTCTGATTAAACATAGGGCTTAATTGTCAGGAGGCATGCGTATGTTTTAAATATCTTTTTTTTACAGTGTGATCCACGTGACTAGACCAACTTAAATGAGAGTCTGAAATTACGCTCAAATACTTCATTGTTACATCTGTTTCCAGATTCTCCTTTTCACAAAGAATGTTACATACAGTTGTTTATTTCTTTACCCAAAATAGCATAAGCTTGGTTTTACCAACATTGATGATTATATCAACAGCATATCATATCAAGTTAACAATGCGATTGAATTGGCTTTGTAACGAAGATTCTATCTTTTGTAATGACTTTCCCCTGTGAACATAATCGTGTCATCATCATATAATGTTAGCTTGATGGGTGAAGAAAATTGGACATGACAAAGATCATTGATAAACATCGTGAACAACAAAGGCCTTAAAGTAGACCCCTGTGGTACACTTGATTTTAATCTTACCGTCTATTAAAACACACTGTTTTCTTTCCGTTATATATGCGTGAAACCACAAATACTCTTTTTCCAGTTATGCCAAATCGTTTAAGTTTCTCCAAAAGTTTATCATGTGGAATAACATCGAATGCCATGCTAAGGTCTAAAAATATGGCACCTGCGTGTCACGTAACCTGAACTCACATTCGCCAGTAAATACTCGGTTACATCGAGAAGACTTGTGTGCGTTGAGTTCAGTGGTCGAAACCTGACTGACATTGTGCTAGCATATTGTGTTCTTTCAAATGATTATGAAGCTGGCTGTGAATTCATTATTTTTTCAAATACCTTGCTTACAGTACACAAAACCGACATCGGCCGATAATTAGCAGGATTTGTTTTAGGACCGTTTTTATGTATCGGGATAATTTTAGCTATTTTAAAATCAGCTGGTAATTTTCCGATTTGCAAAGAGTAGTTAGAAATATAACTAGAGGTGTAACAATCACTTTATGATGCGGCTGTTTTTAGCAGTCTTGGATGCATTCCATCAATACCATAACTCTTATATTGTTTAAGTGATTCAAGTTAGCTCTGAACAAAAATTTCAGTAATTTTTTAAAATTTAAACACATGTTGCATTACTTCCAGCGGAACCACAATTTTATCATACATCAAAATGGTAACTTTTTCTTGCAGTTTATCACAGATACAATTAGAATATGAATTAAAACATGACTTACTTCATATCTATCTTCTATTATTACATCGTCAATTTCTAATTTCAATTTATCACTTTTTTATGGGGAAATACCCTTTTTAATTTTTTTTTCCATTCGGCTTTATAATTATTCTTTCCATTTTTTTCTAGGGGGGAACATTATAATATTCTCTCTTTAATTTTTCATTCAAATTATTAACTTAATTGCGTAACATTTTTATGTTCATTCCATAATATATCTGATCTAATCTGACATGAAAAAACTTTGGTTCGATATAGAAGGAATATGCCTAGAGTGCGGATGTAACTTCGATCTAGACGTAGATGTATTTTTTTTTTCTAATTAAAGATTCCTGTCTCGTGTAGACTAAACTATCTAGGCTATCTTTTTTTTTTTTTGTCAGTATCGGGCATGTATAGCCTGAGGCTGTAGACTAGTGTAGCCTGGTAGCCAGCCTAGAATAAACGATATATAAAAACTAGTCTGGATCGATCTAGGTCCAGACATCCGATTTAAATTCATTTTGGTCTAAACTCTAACCTAGACTGTACAGATCTAGATCTACATGCTAGCAGCCTAAGCCATGTAACATCACATTACAGCCCTGGCAAACTTCATATTATTATTAAACACGTAGGCCTACAGCTAGATCGGTCTGGGAATGTTTTAGTTTTTAGGTTTGAGCTGCAATCTGAAAAAGTAAAACGTTCCAAGACCGATCTGTTATTTCTTGATGTTATGAAGCCTGCTCTGTAATCAGGGGCATAAATGGGGGGGGGGGGGGTGGAGGAGGGTGCATCATGTATACTTGTACAATGATGTATACATGCATACATAATTATGGGAGAAGAACCTGGACATATAGCCTAGGATCCTCATCCCTGGTCTGAGGACATGTCTACACTACTGCCTGTGTGCTTTAATGTGATTGCTATGCTTTCATAGGCTACTTAATAGTACTAGTACTACTAGAATCTAGGTCTATCTGGTCTAGACTAAAATATATTTAGGTCTAGATCAACAGATGGGATGTCTGGACCTAGATCTAGACTAATCTTGATATGATTTATCTAGGCTGGCTATACCTATATATCTGATAACTGATACTGATACTAGTGATAGTAAAACATTAAATAGCTAGTCGGGGGGGGGGGAGGGGAGGGGCAAAGGCATTATCCAATTGGCACAGAAATGAACGTTTGCATTTCAAGCATAATGAAGAATATTTTTGTATGGAATATTTAACAACAAAGCTTAGTGTTTTTTATTTAAAGTGGTTTACCATTGTTGTACCAAGTTTTATGAAAATTCGGTCAGGGGCTCTCAAGATATAGTGCTTACGGTGTGAAAATAGCCTTTTTTGACAAAGTTCTTTGCCCTTTGAACTTGGGTGGGTCTCGGCCAAAATCTAATAAGTTCATTTATTCCTGGTAGAGCATCTCTGTGCCAAGTTTGGTGAAAATCTACCAACGGGTTTTTGAGATATCATGTTTACTAGAATCTTGTATGGACGGACGGACGGACGGACAGATGGATGATCGGACTTATGGACGGACAGACAGACGGACGGCTGGACGGACAACTAGAAATCATAATGCCTAACGGGGCTGAGCCATAAAAGAAATAGTGTATTTAGCCTTCACTTCGTTTTGTTTTTTTGTGTAATTTCTTGTTCATTTAACTCTTTATGTGCCACGTTCGCACCTCCGACTCAGTCGACGGCGTGCCAACTCCGCATATTCTGCTCAACAAACAAAGCCGCCAAGACCGATCGATAAAACGCTAATCACTGCTAATCCCGCGGCACAATGAAAGCGTTTCTCGTGCTTTTGTTCGTCTCATCTCATATACGGCTTGCATTCCATGATGTGATCATCGACTATCAAGCGATGTTCCCAACTAGATTTGCTCGTACATTGTAAGTTTCTGTCACGGTTTAATGTGCAAAAGTCACGCATTTACAGTAATGTAGCAACTGATCGTTCAAAAGAAAAATTGAAAATAGAGACATCATACAATTTATATCGAAACAAAGCTTAGCATTCCTCTTTAACTTTGCCTACTATTATGCCCATCTTAACAGAAATTTGTAGAAGTTATACAAATTGGTAAAACAGAATTCTTTCGCAAAGCATGACTACCTTCGTGTCTAAGAATAACGTGGCACACAGGGGGGGTTCCACCGTGGCACATAAAGAGTTAAGGAAATTTATTGCTTGACAAGAGAGGGCGTCCTTGCTCAAAGAGGGCGCCCTCCGCTAGTTTACATGCATACATTTATTTTCAATACACATTTTGAATGTATAAACATGTATCCTAGTCGTTCCTTTGTAGATACTGCGTTTTTCCTTGGGGAAATCAGTCAATTGCTTGGGTTTCCCCAAAGTATCTACATTTTCATCAATAACTTAAAAACAAAACAAAAACACGAAATGATATTTTCCAGGAAAATTGGCAGCTAGATAGACTATAATTCCACAATGAAGGAATTTTTCAAAAGAATATATTTTTCAGGGGCTTTGGCCGAAATATAAAATGGTGAATATCTCGGTTTCTGAGAAATAGAGCTGAATGTAGATACTGCGTTTTTCCTTGGGAGGCAGGGCTCTTATGTTGTAAGTGGGCTAGATTTGACGTGCTTTTGCTCGATTTTTGTCCCCTTCAACCCCCTCCATTTTTGTTGAGCCCATCGGAGGTGAGGGGAGACTATAACCTCTCTTACATCCCGTCGTGCGTGTTTAGAGATCGTGCGGACTCGGGGTTCCTGTCAGGCGTGGAGTTGTCGCAGGGTGAAAATTAAATCGGAGGGGACGTATGTAGTCAGTAATTAATGAGTGGGTGTGTCTTGCTCAAAAAGTGAGGCCCGCAAGTGGTCTGTACGCCTTTTTGGAAGTATGAAGAAGTAAGGAGCACGAATAAGCTCTCTACTTCTGTCGCATACAATGAGTAGGATAATTGTACGTGAATTGCAAGTGAAGCGTACGTTTTCAGAAATCGTACTTACGAAGTAAGAGAAAAGTAAGAGAAACGTAAGGAGCACGGAAGTGTTAAGCTAGACAATCGTGCGTCAAATTGGAGGAACGCACGGATAATCACAATAATATAAAAGGGTGCACTGAGTCTTTTCATCATTCATGTGGACTCACTGCAGAAAATGTCGACGCGGAACGGAAAGCACGCTGTCCGTATCAGATTTTATATAAGAGCGGAGTACGCGTGCTAATTGTTGCAGCCAGGTCGTAGCAAAAAAAAAAAAAAAAAGTACTTTCCACTTGCGTACATCTCACTACTTGGCCCATTGTTGGAACGCAAACCACTCGTAGTACCACGCACGACCGGATGTAAGAGAGCCTTTCAGCATCCGATATGGCACTACCAAGAAGGATGCGCCATCGTCCTCCGCAGCTACTTTTCTTTCCCTCTCTTCCCTTCTCCTCCTTTCTTCTGATTCCTCTTCCCTGCACTTCTTCCCCTTCCTGCTACTTGATTTTCCCTTGGGAGCCATTGTGCACAAAATGTGGACTCACTGCAGAAAATGACGCGGAACCGAAAGCACGCTGTCCGTATGAGCTTTTATATAGGAGCACGATGCACCTGAGCATGTCTCAACGTGTACTTCTGACGCACTTTTTATTGTGATGATCACATTCGTCGTCTGCGTGTGATGAACTTCACAAATACGGTAGTAGTATTCACCACCCATTTTGGAAGTGCGCTCACCCCCTTATGTTAACACGTACAATGAAAGCAAGTGGAAAGCAGGAGCCTCTTGCGTGGTAAGTACACCTTCGTGGGAAAATACCCCGGAATTATTGCATGTTTTGCCTGCGTTACACGCACGCCTATCGAACTTACTCAGTACTTTTGTCTTGCGTACTCAGAGCGTGCCCCACGGGTGCTAATTGTCGCAGCTAGGTCGTAGCGAAAAACTGGCCGGCCAGTTTTCAGGCTGCGTGCTATGCGTCGTGTTTGGGACCAACACAAAAGTACTTTCCACTTGCGTGCATCTCACTACTTGGCCTATTTTTGGCACGCAAACCACTCGTAGTACCACGCACGACCAGATGTAAATGAGCCTTTAGGGATCGACTGCCGCCTCTGTCCGTCCGTCGTCCGTCGTCCGTCCGTCCGTCCGCCGTCTGTCCGTAACGCTACAAAAACTCTTTACTCTGGGCTTCAATTGCAATCAAACTTCGAGGGAAGAGGGGTCATACAAAGTTTCACAATTAACCACTTATAAAGGTCGCCTCAGGGTCAAAACTCACAGGCAGGGGTCAATGAACTTCAGGGCCCTATGTTAATTTTTTTTTGAGGGGGGCGCGTTTCTACTTGGGGAGTGGATGGTCACCACAAGGTCAATGGTAACAAGCATGGGTCAACGAACTGTTAGAGCCCAATGTTAAGTTTTAATGGCACGTTTCTATTATTCGTCATAACTTTTGATCCATAGGTCCGTTTGTTAATAAGCTTGGATAGTAGATGTCCCTTGGGAAGTGGATGATCACCACAAGGTCAAAGGTCACAAGTAGGGGTCAACAAACTTCTAGAGTCCAATGTTAAGTTTTTTATGGCGCGTTGCTATTAAAAGCATGGGTCATAACTTTTGATCCATAGGTCCGTTTGTAACTAAACTTGGATGGTAGATGTCCCTTGCGAAGGGGATGATCACCACAAGGTCAAAGGTCACAAGTAGGGGTCAACGAACTTCTAGAGTCCTATGTTTAGTTTTCATGGCACATTTCCATTATGGGTCATAACTTTTGATCCATAGGTCCGTTGTGACTAAACTTGGATCGTATATGTCCCTTGAGGAGCGGATGATCACCACAGGGTCAAAGGTCACGAGCAGGGGTCAACGAACCTTTAGAGCGCAATGTTGAGTTTTTATGGCGCGTTTCTATTTTAGGTCATAATTTTTCATCCATAACTCCATTTGTCACTAAACTTGGATGGTAGATGTCCCTTGGGGAGTGGATGATCACCACAAGGTCAAAGGTTACAAGCAGGGGTCAACGAACCTTTAGAGCCCAATGTTGAGTTTTTATGGTGCGTTTCTATTTTGGGTCATAACTTTTGATCCAAAGCTCCATTCGTGACTAAACTTGGATGGTAGATGTCCCTTGGGTAGTGGATGATCACCACAAGGTCAATGGTCAAAAGTAGGGGTCAACGAAATTTTAGAGCCTAATGTTAAGTTTTTATGGCGCGTTTCTATTGTGGGTCATAACTTTTGATCCATAATTCAATTTGTGACTAAACTTGGATGGTAGATGTCCCTTGGGGAATGGATAGTCACCACAAGGTCAATGGTCACAGGCATGAGTCAACGAACTTTTAGAGCCCAATGTTATATTTCTATGGTGCGTTTCTAGTATGGGTCATAACTTTTGATCCATAGGTCCGTTTGTAACTAAACTTGGATTGTAGATGTCCCTTTTAATGGATGGTCACCACAAGGGCGAGACACATTTTGGCACTTGCCTTGTTTTATCGTTTAATTTTCATGAGAAACGGCTTCATCAGAAAGATATTCTTTGTCAATTTCGCGTCTCTTTTACTCTTTTAGAGGGATTTCAAATAACGATAGATATGAGTGTGTGGCAGTGTGTATGCGAGTGTGAGTGTGTGTTTGCTTGGTTTGTGTGTGTATTACTGACGGGGGAACTCAGACACGCTTGTATAGCCAGGAATGAATGTAGCAGTCGGTCCGTCAACAATGCATTTTCATGACAGTCCTTTTTTGTCTCTTTTCCATTTTCAGCTGTTTCTGGGTGCGCGTTTAACACGGATCTCCACAACCATGAACATTACTGCACACTATCTCCGGGTATAATTGCTTCCCGGTATTATCCTGAAGTTGCACCAGTGGGAAAACAAGACACATGGAAGCTCGACGGGCCAGTGACATCACACATTCGGATCGCATTTCTCGAATTATATTTCACGGCGTCGGGAGAAATTTGCGGGACACAATTGTCTGTGAATAGATTTGGTCGATCTGAACAGACGATTGCTGTCTTCGACTGTACAGACTCAAATACTACAGACACTATAGTTCAGAGTGGCGTCCACTCAGTGGAAATTAGTTTTCAAGTCACGGAGCCCAGCCGAAGCAGCTTCCTTGCAGAATACACATTTGTCGACATTGCGGGTATAGGCGTCAAAAATGGTAATTTATCCGCTGTCTTTGGCTTAGGTCTTTGAGTTCTGATAAGACGTGTGAAGTAACTATTCAGCATTGGTATCATTCAATCCTTTGCGATCCAGTGGTAATATTGGTATTGCTAGGGACCTTAAATACCAAATGTCACCGCATGGAAATGGGGATATCATAAAGTGATTTTCTGGAGAAGGACTTGAAAGAGATGAATTTATGTTTGTTTGTTGTTGATTTTTTTAATTCTTTTGGCTGTTATACAAGGACATGTCTCCTCTCTCGCTATTTCATTTGGAGCTTACATGGAAGGATTTATTCCCAAGTAAGACGACGGATTGGCGAACCGAATAAAAGAAAGACAGACAGGAAGACAGAAAAACAAAACCATTCCAAACTTAACAAAAGTGAAAAATGATACACTCTTAAAACATCCGAGTCAGAACTGACCCGGAACTTGGTCCGTTAGGGTCATACACCGTTCCGGGTCAAAAATGACTCGGAATTTGGTCAGGAAGACCCCGAATGGGGTCACCCTGACCCAATTCATGACTCTGAATGGGTCATATCTGACCCCATTCCTTGTCATTTCTAACCCGGAACGGTGTGTGACCCCAGTGTAGTGTAGTGTAGTGTTGTAAAACGTTTTACCTCTTTATTGGTGCACGAAAGGTAAACAAGAAATAAGTTTCGTCGTTTCCCACCAACTGCATTAGCATGCCATGTACACTAGTGAGTTCCTATCTAAGTTCAGATATTTGATTATTACCAATATACGTGCCCCGCCACGACAAAAGGATCCGAAAGTCGCTGACGGCTGAGCCGAGAAAATTGAGTTTGAAGTCAGTTCATCGAAATCGGTCCACATGCATTGAATTTCTGTTTTCGACATAATGTTTCAGTTTAATGTTTCGTCTATATTCTGCCGAAATTTCGACGCTAAATGATCAAAGAAAAGGGAAGAAATTATTATTATATTTTTTTTTTTTGGGGGGGGCATGATTTTCGGACTTAAAGCGAAACAGAAACGTGTCTGAAGATTTAGCGACGCAGATAGACACCGCCCCTAGCAACGAGTGAGTGATCTTATTTGTCAGTGCGTGCCAACCTGGTTACTAATTGGTCGTGCGTAGACCGCTGGGGCTATTTCAGTTTCAATGAATATCGCGAACTAGTATCACGGGCTACATGACTCGAAAATTAGTACATGTACAACCATGCAACTATACAGCCATGGAATGGAAGTCAGGTTTTAACCAATCGTGATACAAGAAACCGTACAACTATGCAACGGTGCAACTATGCAGCTGTGCAACTGTGCAGCCCTAGAGTGCCTGTATGGTTGTCTCTCGTACGGGCCGAAGTGCCGCTAATCGATCAACTGTACGTCCCTACATACATGACTGAACGCCTGTCGGGTTTTAGCCAATCAGGACGCGAAAGACTCGACAGACATACATGCATTGATGTGGGAACGGCTGTAGGGTTTTAGCACACCAGAATGCAATAAACTCTACAGACATAATTATACACACATGCATTATTGAGGGAACAGCTGTTCAGGATGCGATTAAATAGGCAGCCATTCATTCCTGCAGCATGGAATGGTTGTTGAGTTTAAAACCTCTTTCATTGTGTGATATACTAGACAGCCATTTCTCCGGACGGCAAATAGACCAATGGTTGTATGGTATAAAATTTTACGAACTTTGAAGTCTTTCTCAGGGAACTTGATATCTATTTCTCTGTGCTGCTTTCGTAGGCCCCTACATTATTCTGCCCCCCCCCCCCCAGGGAAAAACGCAGTATCTGACATTTTTGTCGATTTTCATTTTTTGCATAAATATAGTCTGTGGGCAATCCTTCTTCATATGACATATTCAGATTTTTGAAAAAAAAATGTTTGGAAAGCTACTTTTTTCCTAACTGCCAAACGCAGTATCTACATGATGAATATTTCCCCAAGGAAAAACGCAGTATCTACAAAAGTAGTCTTAATTACCAGACACTATTATTCATATAATGTGAATACTTTGCCGGTTGTTCTGTAATTTGAAGGTAAATTACTTTCTTTAAATATACTTGCTCAATAATAAAACATAGTGTTCAAAACATCTAAAAGAAACAATAATGTTTAGTTAATATCTTGATGAGATCGTGATCCTTATATAAAACACAGTGTGTGATTAAGACAAACCGAGTGCACATTAAAACAATACAGCACAACACTGACAGCTTGCAGCTAGCTGCACACTGAGCATGCAGTCAGCACAGGGCCCGGCTAGTAAGCATACAGTGGGAGTGTGTACTTGGATTAAAACAAAATGTTGTCGTGAGGAAAATTACTCGTGAGCCTAGCCCTCAAGAAAAATTATCTGCAGATAATGAGTAAGTTATTCAAAACTATTTCAATATTGAAAGAATAAAGCTCATCGTTTGTCAAATGCATACATTTGTGTTTACCTCGCTTCGTGTGACAAACGATCAGCTTTATTCTTTCATATTCTACCACGATGATGAACATCTTCCGTACTATTTCAATGTTAACTTGTTGTGAAGTAACTTTGTTAGGCCTAGACCCTAGTCAAAATTCCTCATGCTCCGAATCCGAAAGTTTCGGCGAAAGGCAATAGATCTAGACCTATTTGTGTTGTGTTGGATAAACGTCAGGTTATGTAACATGTTAGACCCTGTAGATCTAAGTCTAAATCTAAGACTTGTCTAAAGTTAGACAGTCATAAACGTTTGAGTCTTTCGTCTCTTTTCTAACGTTAGACTTAACTTTAACCAGAACTTTCAGGGTCCGTATTCCGAAAGTCTAAAGAAAGATCTAGTGTAGGACTAGAATAGGCCTAATGATAGGGCAGGCCTGTTTATAAAACTAAGTAAGAAGTCTGAAACTAAAACTTAACCACTTAGAATCCTGAGTCTAGTGAAGTGTCAATGTTCAATTATCTACTTCATACCATACTGTCTTAAAATTAGAGGGTCTAAATAGCTGACAATAGATTATGTGAAAAATAGGTAAATGGACAAAATAGAGACAGTTAAGAATAATTTCTATTTAATTCTTATCTAGACCCAAACACTAGTGAGACATGGATTGCGTAAAATGCATGCATGATCCCATGCTGCATGCTAACGTTACAACTTACAAGTAAAAATAGTTACATTACAAATGTAGGCCCTACATGACATAAAAAAGAAACTTTGGTTTGATCCAGAAGGAATAGGCCTAGAGAGCGAATGTAACTTTGATCTAGACCTAGATGCATTTTTTTTTCTAATTAAAGAGTCCTGTCTCGTGCAGGGCTTAATAGACTAAAGTAAACCTTCTAAGTGTTAGGCTATTTTTCTTTTTTCTGTCAGTATCGTGCATACGAGTAACGTTACATGTAGCTAGCCTGAGGCTGTACACTCGTGTAGCCTACTACGTAGCCAGCCTAGAATAAACGGTACATAAAAACTAGTCTAGATCGATCTAGGTCCAGACATCCGATTGAAATTTATTTTGGTCTAGACAGACTCTAGCCTAGACTGTACAGATCTAGATCTAGATGCTAGTTAGCGGCTAGGCCATGTAGCAGCACATTACATCCCTGGCAAGCTTCATATTAAACACGCAACGTTACAGCCAGATCGGTCTGGGAATGTTTTACTCTTTAGGTTTGAGCTGCAATCTGAAAAAGCAAAACGTTCCAAGAAATATCTGTTATTTGTTAATGTTATGAAGCCTGCTCTGTAATCAGGGCACAAATGGGCCCAAGGTTGAGGATGGTGCATCATGAATACTTGTACAATGATGTATACATGCATACATAATTTTGACAGAAGAGTAATCCTAGTCATTCCGCTGTAGATACTGCGTTTTTCCTTGGGGAAATTCGTTCCATTGTAGATACTGCGTTTTTCCTTGGGGAAATCAGTCAATTGCATGGGGTTTCCCCAAAGGCAAAGTATCTACATTTTCATCAATAACTTAAAAACAAAACAAACACAAAATAATATTTTCCAGGAAAATTGGTAGCTAGATGGACTAAAATTCCACAATGAAGGAATTTTTCAAAAGAGTATATTTTCCAGGGGCTTTGGCAAAAATATAAAATGGTGAATATCTCGGTTGTTGAGAAATAGAGCTGGATGTAGATATTGCGTTTTTCCTTGGGGGGGGGGCAGTATTACTGTCAGAAACAAACAATATCAAAACACTGTTCATGAAATTATACAGCTATTCCATACGAGAGATATTCCATATTCCATACGAGAACAATGCCACTGAGACAAACCACATTAAATACCTTTTGTTTATTTTTTTTTTTATTTTTTCATTCTTTTTTTTATTTCATTTTATTATTATTTTTTTTTTGGGGGGGGTATTTTGTACAATCAAATTCAAATTCTTCTAACACAGTGTTAAGTTGTTGAATGAGAATGTTACTCTCGTGAACTTATACCATCTACACATTTTGAATTTAGGCCCCTAGTCGAAACTGGCCATGTATGACTGTCCTCTGTTGGAACTGTTGTAAGCCGGGTTAATGATGACGCTGACAGTCTCCAGTTGACGTTGCGTAGATTTTATTGAACTAATCAAACAGTCTCAGTCTGCCTATATCATACATGTATAAACTCCGTCACTCAGTATTATCCTCATGCGTACATCCAATGCGCCAGGATGCATCCAATGCGCCAGGATAACTAGACTCTATACAGAATAACAAATATAGTCGAACTTTTGATTAAAGACATCAAAGAGCTCGCAGAGACTATGTCCACGTGCATTTGTCTCACAAGTCAAAGTCAAAAGTCAAGAATCAATTAAATCTGCGTCATCTTATCCCATAAAAATAACAGTTGCGTTGTGCCCATGCCAACCACACGCACACTGCGCCATTGGCATGGACACAACGCGCCCCAACGCATTGACGCAACAAATAACAGACCGCATTTCCGTTTACCACAGAACAAAGAGGAAAAGCACCTCCATGTTTTGAAGGTTTTTTTGTGTGTTTTAGTCATTGCTTTGCTTAAAATGTGGTGAATTATCATATGTTCTCGCCTCCTTTCTCTCTCTCTTTCTCTCTCTTTGATTTGAAGGAATGTATACATAGGAAAATGACAGAAATGAAAATTGATGCTAATAAGAAGTCAACGGAAAGCATTTGATGATCTAATATTATGTTTGTCCTTCGAAAATTTGTTGCACAAGGAGTCATTTCAATAGAAAGGGGAAACTGGCATAACGTCTACACCTGCTCTAGGAGACTGGTAGGTCAGGAACCCCTGATCCCAGTATGAGTTATGGACAGGAATGTAGTCCATGGCACCAAGAGTTTAATAAATCCATCAGGGGTATTTGAGGTCACAAGCACCCAAGGTTAATTATGTTCATTGTTATGGTACTAAAGCAGCAGGAGCATATAAGAAGTCGCTTAGGAAAAAGAGGAATTTATTGAATAGATCTCTTCAAGATAGTCTCAGAATATCACCAAAAAAATAAATAATTCCCAGCATCAGGAATTCTGGAAAATTTTGAGCAGTGACTTAAAAAGACGAAAACCAATAAGGTTTCTGTACTTGATTTTGTGCATCACTTCCAGGGCTTGAATGCAGTTCAGCCTAGAGAGAATGTACAAACCCAGCATGAGACAGATGAATTGAATGCACCCATCACTACTGAAGAGGTTGTTACCATGATACAAAAATTGAAAAATGATAAGGCATGTGGTACACACCAAATTAGAAATGAGTTTTTTAAAAATTCATTGGTTATGGCTTTGAAGTAATAACCAAAATTTTTAATATTGTATTAAGAAGTGGAATAGTGCCCCATGACTGGAGTGTTGGTCTAATTGTTCCTATTTTCAAAAATAAAGGATCAGATACGGATCCAGATAATTACCGCGGTATAACCCTCCTAAGATGCCTAGGGAAACTATTTACTTCAATATTGAATCGGAGGATTACATTGTTCTTTCAAGATAAGTCAGAGCTCGGTGAGGAACAGGCAGGATTTCGAGCCGGTTATTCTACCATATTTTTGCAAAGAAGGCACTGTTAGATATACCTATCTGGTAGGAAGAGGATTTATTGTGCCTTCGTAGATTTCAAAAAAAAAAAAAAGCTTTCGATACGGTTGATCGGATGTCCCATTGGTACAAGCTAGTCCAATCAGGAGTAAAAGGCAAAGTGTTCTCAGTAATCAAAAACATGTATAATTCTGCCAAGTCCAGTGTGTCAGCTGCTGGTATTACTTCAGAACCATTCCCATGTGATATTGGGGTAAGGCAAGGTGATAACTTATCTCCCCTGCTGTTTGCAATTTATCTCAATGATTTTGTTAGGTATATTCAAAGGAAATTTAAAGGACTCCACTGTCTATGCGATGAGGTTTGCTCAGCCCATCTTGATAATGTGACAGACGCTGACATTTCTATAATTTTTTTTTCATTATTGTATGCAGATGACTCTCTCATAATGGCAGAGAGTTCAGAAGAACTTCAGTCAGCCTTACATGCCCTGTCTTCATAACTGCAAGGGATGGAAATTGTGTGTTAATACAAATAAAACAAAGATAATGATATTTTCTGGGGGAAAGGTTCGCAATTACCCCATTTTTAAGTATGAAAATGATACCGTTGATGTTGTCCATGATTTTGTATATTTAGGAGTGAAGCTTAATTACGATGGGAGTCTCAACAAGGCAATTTCTAAGTAGGTGATCCAAGCTAGGAAAGCCCTTTTCTCGCTATCATTTAAAGCACAAAGGCTAAGTTTACCGCTAGATATTCAATGTGCGTTATTTGACCATTTAGTTCTTCCAGTACTTTTGTATGGATGTGAGGTATGGGGCTTTGAAAATTTTAGTAAAATTGAAATTGTCCATCGGAAATTCTTAAGATCCATCCTTAAGGTAAATAAATATACACCTGATTGAATGGTTCATGGTGTGACAGGCCGTACATATATATTGAAGTTCACATTAAGTGTAGAATGATAGGTTTTTGGGTAAAGATAGTAAAGGGAAGTCATTGTAAATATACATTCAGACTATATAATATTTCAAGGTCAATTGAAAATCGCAACAACACCCCATGTTGTCAAAATGGCTGTCATACATAGCAAGTATTTTAAATGATGCTAGTCTAGGGCAAGTGTGGCAGCGACAAGGAGAAGGGCTCAGTGATACCTGGATCATTAATGCTCTCAAGCTTAGATTAAGTGATATTGCTAAGCAGGATATTATGTCAAAAATATGGTCTAATAGTGTTTGTATTAATTATCGAATTTTCAAGACAGACATATTGTTCGAAAATTATTTGTTAACACTTAGCAGACGGGATGCAATTTTGCTGTGTCGTTTCAGGTGTAGATCACGCCGTTTACCAATCAATAATGGGATGTTTAAAACAAATGTAGAGGACAGTGATCTTGAATGCCCATGTTGTGATTTAAAAGTTAGAGGGGATGAATTTCACTACATCATTGTTTGCCCCATTTTTATGGAAGAAAGGCAGAAACATTTAGGTGGTCAATTGCCCAATGGCAACCCCAGTACTTTGCATACGGAAAGTTTATTTAACAGATTCAGTATCAAGCATTTAAAGAATCTTGTGCGTTTCATAAAAAAATTATAATCCAGTATTTTGATTTGATTCCAAAGGCAAACAGGCTTAGTCCTGATCCTGTATATAACGTGTATTTTAAAAGCGTAGTTACTCGTAATGGTAGACAAACCAAGCCACATGATATCCTAGATCTGTAGCCATCATTTGTACGTTCAGTAGTTTATAGCCTACAAAAACCCGACAGGCGTTCTGTAATGTATACAGGGACGTACAGTTGCTCGATTAATGGCACTTCGACCCGACAGAGTGACAACCATACATGCATTCTAGGGCTGCACAGTTGCACAGTTGCACAGTTGCACAGTTGCACAGTTGCATAGTTGAACAGTTGCATAGTTGTACGATTTCTTACGTTCTGATTGGTTACAACATGACATCCATTCCATAGCTGTATAATTGTATGATTTGGTTGAATTCCATCACCTAAGGCCCGTCATAGTATCGACGTTGCTATGAGCAGACCTTCTATTAATGTCAGGAGGTAAACACTGTCTTACAGTCTGCCCTTGGTCACCATTGCGTCAGAAAAAAAAAAAAAAAAAAACTTTGAAGGAGGTTTTCCCGAAACGCCGATTCCCTAGACGTGCACTCGACTTGGTTTCATGAAATCACCAATATCTCCGCAAACGTATACTTTTATGAGTTGTTTAAGGGGAAAATGTCATGCCATTTTCAGAAACTCGACCCCCCTCGAATTTCCGATCCTTTTGTTGTAGCGGGTCACACATACTTATAACCCTTGATATTGCCTGGAAAGCAGAACTCATTTTATGTTTTATTTGGTAGTGGGTTTTTTGTTTTGTTTTTTTGTTTTTGGGGTAGGTTGGCCAATAGGTTCCACAGCAAACCACTCTTGTCCACCAGGATGGGATGCCTATGGGGTAAACTGCTACAACTTCACCTCTGTTGATGACAAGTCGTGGAATGACGTTGAGAATCTTTGTAAAACCAGCATCCATGCCAGTTCTCATTTGGTCAGTGTCCTTGACCAGGACGAGGCGGATTTCATACATCGGATGCTCTTATCGAAGTGGTCGAAGTTTGGAACTGCGATCTATATTGGTAGGTTCTACGAAAGGTGTATAGATGAAAAAATATCCTGATGCTATTAATTTGGGTTTTTTTGTCCCCGCCGAACGAGTTCGAGCAGGGGACTATGAAACGGGCTCCGTACGTGTGTGTGTCCGTGTGTCCGTCCGTCCGTCTGTCCGTCCGTCCGTGTGTCCGTCCGTGTGTGCGTCCGTGTGTGATCAAAATCTTCAATTTGCTACTTCTCTGTCATTTATAAGCCAATTTTGATTCTGTTTGCTTTATATGATAGCACTACATGGGAGCTTTGAAACTTCTACACAGAATTTCAGTCGTGACCTTTGACCTTGACCTTTGACCTATATTGTACATTTTGCTACAAAATGCTACTCCTTCGCCATTTCTAACCCGATTTCGATTCCGTTTGCTTTATGTGATGGCACTAGGTGAGGGCTTCAAAACTTCTACACAGAATTTTGACCTTTGACTTCTTTGACCTTTGACCTTGATTTTTGACCTGTATTGTACATTTTGCTACAAAATGCTACTCCTTCGCCATTTCTTACCCGATTTCGATTCTGTTTGCCTTATGTGATGGCACTAGGTGAGGGCTTCAAAACTTCTACACAGAATTTTGACCTTTGACTTCTTTGACCTTTGACCTTGATTTTTGACCTGTTTTGTACATTTTGCTACGAAATGCTACTCCTTCGCCATTTCTTACCCGATTTCGATTCTGTTTGCTTTATGTGATGGCACTAGGTGAGGGCTTCAAAACTCCTACACAGAATTTTGACCTTTGACTTCTCTGGCCTTTGACCTTGATTTTTGACCTGTTTTGTACATTTTGCTACGAAATGCTACTCCTTCGCCATTTCTTACCCGATTTCGATTCTGTTTGCTTTATGTGATGGCACTAGGTGAGGGCTTCAAAACTTCTACACAGAATTTTGACCTTTGACTTCTTTGACCTTTGACCTTAATTTTTGACCTACATTTTTTGTACATTTTGCTACAAAATGCTACTCCTTCGCCATTTCTTACCCGATTTTGATTCCGTTTGCTTTATGTGATGGCACTAGGTGAGCGCTTCAAAACTTCTACACAGAATTTTGACCTTTGACTTCTTTGACCTTTGACCTTGATTTTTGACCTATATTGCACATTTTGCTACAAAATGCTACTTCCGGCGGGGACATATATTACGCACTGCGTAATTTCTACTTTTCCTTGTTTTTCTATAGATTATTTCTAATAATGTCTATCAAATATAAGTTATGAGAGCTACCTTGGCGGATCATTATTGCCCTAAAATAGACAATGAAAAACAAATAATTGAATAAATAAATTACAAGTTAGGAGACTTGCTGACCCTGTCAAGTTCATAGTTGAATCAGCAACTACATTCCCCATTTGTGTAATACTCGAGAAAGATTGTATTACTTAGACGCACTATTGCTAGGACGCAAATAATGGGCTTAACGATAGAAATTCAGCAGGCACATATACGTTTAAGAATGTTTTTTTTTTTTTTTTAAGAAAAAAGTACTTTGATGTGGGGTCTATTCAAGAACACTTTGAGCAGTCAGACCTTATTGTGTGGAACAGTTTAAAGAATTACAAACTCCGTGCGGTAACATGCATGGTTAATTAAGTTAACAGTTTCAGTTAAGACATCATAAATATTTTGCTATGTGAATCATACGAACAATCCAACAAACCTTGTTTTGATATGCGAAAATCAACTCTAGATAGGAATGATAACGGATAAGCGATTTTTTTTTATATAGAAAATTCACGATGTATCCGTTCCATATTGCTTCCAGTCTCAACATATATAGAGAGGAGATTCGTAAATGCAGCGACTAAAAGACCGTTATCATATTTATTCTTACTTGATTGAGATATCTAAATGAAATCATTTCGCATTTCGCCCTTTCAGAATCTGCTCATACTTAACATTCCAAGTCTGCCAACTTTTTGTTGGTTTTGTGATGGAGGGTCACATAAGTTAGTTTCACACAAAATTCACAAAAAGCCAACAACATTCTATCAAAATCACTTGAAATTCGACTGAGAATACAGGCTTTGGCAGAGCCAACATTTCACCTGCTATTGGAGCAAATGTCGTGTTTGTGATGCAAATTATTTTGCGTAGCAATTGTCGGCGGAGCAATCTTTGGCGGATGCCATATCGAAGTAAATGACGATGGAGCATTAGTCGGAAGAGTAAATGTCGTATCTTTGAAGCAATTCGTCGGTGGCATTACGAACCGGCGAATGTTCGAATTTGGGTCAATTTTTCAAAATTCACTTTTTTCCATTTTTTTAATGTCCATACCAAACTCTATCTCTCCCCAAAATATCAAATCGCAAAATTCACGAAAACATGTATTTTTGGTAGTGACGAATTTTCAAAATGTCCAAATGCTGCAATTTGTGACATTACGAACCGGCAAATGTTCGTATTCGCCGGTTCGTAAAATCCCTGTTCAGACGGAACACACGTGAGGTATGTGGAGCGAATCGATGAGCTTGCGAGGCCGCGAGCGAGGGCTCGTCATCACCATCAGTCCCATGCACTCGGAATTGTGCTGGTATGTAACTACTCGGTGCATTTTGTTGCTCATTTGTTATTTAATCTTCTGTTTAAAAACAAAAGTAATGATAATCGGGGCAGGTTAATGTGTACCATAAAATATTACATCAGAGAAGTAGAATTGCTCGACATTATCATGTAAAAGTAGCTTTCCTGTGTATTTCATTTCCTTGTAGATCCTACACAGTCGTACACCTAGCCACCATTTTTGTCGAAGGGGGTCCTTGATTATTCTTGGTCAGAGATAAAGCAATCCTCCCATACAACCCGGATGCATTGTTTTTTAAACTAAAGCATAGTAGAATCTATAAACTGAAAAAAAAATATCGTGTAGCAATTGCAAATACCCAGGTAGAACTGAAAATAGGCCCAAAGTAATAAATGATTACCATTGTTTTCAAAGATTCATGTTGTTGCATTAAAAAAAAATAGTATTTAGGCCCTAAGTAAGAATGAAATTGCATGATGAGACTGTTTAGCGTCAGTGTTAAGTCAGTTATAGTTACATATAGCTTCCTTAAGCATGCAAGAATAGCTGCTCTGGCCTTTACTGTCTAACTAAAATCCTGCATAAACAGTAAATTTATAGGCTAGATCGAGGTTGTATTCACTGGTATGTTACTTATTTTGATTACCGGGACAGATATCAATGAACTTTCAGAAAAATTAAACGAAGTTGATTACCGGTACCGGTACTCACATTTTTTTTTTAACACTCATGTACCGGTACAAGTATAAGCCTATATCCAGGGATTTTTATTCTATAAGTTACCGCGGTATCCTATTTGTGCCCTGATAACACTGACATGATTTTCCTTATTTATATCTTGGGGATAATTCTAGGAGCAGCAGGCCACTACAAGCAGGAGCCGAGTCCCCAAAAACAAAGGCAGCACCGCTATCATTACAACTGTAGCAGCTAGCATCCCAGGAACATCAGCAGCACCTCTCGGCGCAGGAGCAGCATTAGCAGACCCTGTAAAGTGCAACTGTAGCAGCTGAACTTCTCCATACAATTGTAGTCGCAAAGCCTCTATGTACTACAGTAGGCCTACCGACAGTACTATTGCAACAAAGCGTCTACGTATGCTACCGTAAAACTCTACATTTGTAGCAGCATGATCCTAACTTTCAACTGTAGCAGCTGAGCCTTTCAGACTGTAGCAGCAGAGCCTCTACGTACAACCGCAGAGAGTAGTGGTGATGAGGATGTTTTTCCTTCTGCCTATAATGGTAAGTTTGATTCGTAACAAGTGATTATGGTACCGGTACTTGTGGACCATAAAGTGTACCGGGAATCAGGTATTCACAAACATTTCTCAGTTTACGGTGAATGGAATGGGTCATTTATTACTTTCAGTGGAATAGATGATTGAACAATACCATGTCATTTGACAGAAATCACTGTTTTGATATCTGGAATGTAATGTAGTCATACCTTTTCTGTAATGTCGATCTTATCTAACTCTACTGTCAAGTATCTTATGCAGATATTGACCTGTTGAGGACAGGCTCATGTTGATATTACAAGCTCTTCCCTAGGCACCTGCTTGAGCATACTTGGGGGAAGTTTCTAATGGCCTTACTGTAATTATTTCATACATGTATATCAATGTTGACTGCTAATCAATGTATTAAAAGAGAAAAAAGCAAGCACTAACACTTCTGTGTATAAGATTGTTAGGTTTTTATGTGAAAGACATCACATTTCTAATCAAAGAATGTGTAGCAGTTATCATTATTTACCTTTGCAAACCCCAAGGTGTAAAAGCTCGACCAATAGCACCTGAATTACTATGCCCTTCAGAGATCAGCAGACTTTGATGACAATTTTTTTTTGCATTTCAAATAGGTATGCTGGCTGTAGCTATTTTCATTTTGTCTCACAAAATGTCGTAGGTGATTGCCTGTAAAGAATTTCCTTATGTTACTTTGTTTTTTCTTCTGAAATTGTGCTTTAGCTCTAAGAAATACTCTTCTTCACATTTTTCAAACCTGCATGTACTTGTAATGTTTTATCACATAGTGTATGACACAACTGGTCAAATTTCTCACTGAAATTGTCCATACAATTTTTTTGTGTTTTTGAACCACCGTAGGCATAGATGTTCTTGTCAAGTGGAAGAGGGATGGTTCTATGAATCCTGTCAGCTCAAGTGACCTCTATCATGCTCAACGGACCAAACCGAAACAAGGTTCCTGCGTACATATGAGAAGTGAAAATGGCTGGTGGAAAGGGAGGGTGCTTCAAGTCTTCAACATGCCCATGGATGGACGTAGGATGTCAGATGACGAGGGCATTCCTCTGTCTGCCTGAGGTAATTTGAATACATAGTTACTGATTTGTTCTACATCAATAAGTTTATCAAGATATATTATGTCTTTTTTCATTTTAAAATGATGTAGAGATTTTTATGCATAGTATCATGTAGGTACAATGTACTTTCATTGCATTACCATTTCAATATAAATGTTCAATTCTGTGTAATGAATAAAACAAATGTCGTAATTGCAGTTTGTAATGACTGTAGGATGCTGAAGACTGTTAGCTTTCCACTTCCTTTCTTTAAATTCTGATATTGATTATCACTTACAATTTATTATGTCAACGTCTCTTCTCAGTCCCAAAACAAAATCAATTACTGATAATTTGCTTTATGTGCATGTAATACACTGTAGATTCTAGTGTCCATGATAGATGTTTGCAAGTATATCTAGTATAAATCTTGTTGATTCTACCCTCAGGATGGTCACATAATTTTTTTTTTTCATTGATGCATTGTTTACAACTTCCCCAGCAGTATCGTTACTTGCGACAGCAGTAGCAGAGCCTGAACGTCGATTTGTGACAGCTGAATCCCCAGAAACATCAACAGCACCGCTTGAAGCAGCAGCAGCAGCAGCAGCAGCGGAGCCTGTACATACAGCCCTAGCAGCTGAGCCTCTAAGTACAACAACAGTGGTAGAGCCTCTACTTACAACTGTAGCAACTGAGCCTCTACTTACCACTGTAGCAGCAGAGCCTCTACTTGCAACTTTAGCATCTGCACTTCCAGGAACATTAGCAACACTGCTAGAAGCAGCAGCAGCAACAGAAGCAGAGCCTCTACAAACAACTGTGGTGTCCGCATTCTAAGAAACAACGCAGCAATGTTACCTTTGAAACTGAAGGTAATTCAACTGGAGTTGAGAAGTTCAGGGCATTGTATAACTGTTGTTTGTATTTCTTGCATTATCTGTCTGTGTGGTGCAAATTCCTTAAAAAAGCAATTATGAGCCAAAACTTAATTTTCCAATAACAAATGTAAAATAATTTAAACATGTGATAAATACTTTGATTATCTTTTTTTTTTTCCTTTTATCCTTCACTCTTGTAAGAAAAAGTTTGTGGCAGGCAACCTGTAAAATTTAAACAAAATAGTTTGTCTTCTGCAAAGAATAGTTAAAAAAAAACAGTAAATGAAGTAACAATTATTCAACCAGACTTGGCAGTTTCATCAAATTATGTATTTGTTTTCCTTGCATTAGGTGTACCTGATTTCAATTTGAAAGCAGACTAAGTCCTCCACTCTTATTTCAGATTACAAAGAATACTGAACCTTGCTGGATAATGGAAAACTGTTAAATCTCGAGAAAGCAATGTCCCTGTCAGACATTGAAGAACCGATTTTGATGGTAACCGGACACAGGAAAGCAATAGAAAACTGTTTGTGAAGTGTAATGGAAGTACAGCATATTCATATTATGCTGTATGTATTCTATACTGCCCTCTATCTAGTCTTGTTGGTATACATCTGGTTGTATTTACATTATTATATGTAGTGCACTAACTGTTGACCAACTTTCCTAAAATAAAGACCATTTGTGACCCTGCATCTCAAAACAAACAAAAAGTCGCCAGACATGAATTTTTAGATAAGGCCATATTCTGAAAGAGCAGACTTTAAGCTTTAAAATGATGTATAACTCAAATCAAATGGACTCTCCTAACCTATCTAAATATTGGAAAGAAAGCGCAAACTCAGGAAAAGTGTGAACCGAGAAAAGAGGCTCTGAAGTACAGTGTCTATTCAAGCGCTTAATCTTTACCAAACCGTGCTGGCTGTGCGATGAATGGGACAAAAAACAGGAAGTAAACCACCAGAGTAACATCAATGAATGGATTATCAGATTAGACTGAAATTAAGCATGCCTCATTAACACATTCTGTCCATAATTAATGCCAACTTTCAAAGCAGTAGCACTATCCTTTCAAAAGTTATTAGAGTTGAAAGTGAAGAGTGTGGACAAGGTTTTTCAGAAATGAAAAAAGGGATTCTAAAGACACACCTAATCACACTATTCTACCAAAAATGTTCGAGATAAACTGCTAAAAAACACACTTTCCTGCCCGTTTTATGATACCAAATTTTAGCATAATGTAAAAGAAGACCCGCTCTTTCAGAAAATATGAAAAAGTCAAGTTCGGGTAGGTTGACCCATTTCACTTATTTTCAGTCCTCACGCAAAATCAGTGTGTGCGACTTTATGTTCGTTTTGAGGTGCACTGTCACATTTAGGCAAACTATTGTACATGTTTCTTGTAAGGAAAGGAAAGGGAATTATTGGGGAATTTCTTGCTCATAGTGCCTTGTACAAATATAGACTTGATGCATGATCAAGTTTGTAATACTTTCTGGTAATTATTTTATCTTCAGTGTTACATATTTGCTACATGCTTTCAATAATTTCAACACAATTTCATACAAATCGACCAATTTTTATCACTTCGGGAGGACCTTATTCAAATATAAAAGAAACAATAGAAATAAAGTGTAGTGTTCCAGTATGTATTCCATTTATTGTCTCTTCATTGCAAATTTGGAAACTACTGCCATTGAGGCTTTTGAGGGAGTGGAAGATAGATGTCAGTGCAAAGCCAGAAGATTTTCATGTGGAAGAATATGTAGGTACTGACATCAGTTCTATTCCTGATAGATCTTCAGTTGTCACGAAAAAAATCATGGAATCTAAAACAGAATTGGCAAACAAAAGCTGAACAGTGGGGAAGCCTACAAAAAGTCAGAAATATTTGTAGATGGTAGAACACATTTTAACTATCAAAGATGTGATTTAACACGTAACCATATCAATCTTTTGGCTATGATTGCCTCAGTGAAAATGGCAGAATGTCTATCAGACAATATTATCATGCCTTGAAAATTCTGGTCCTAGAAAGAGAATGGCTAGCCAGACATGTTATTAACATGTTGTCATGTTGTCCCCCATCCTAAGGACAGCAAAAAGAGACAAATGACGTACACTACTCTCCTCCCAGCAGTCCAGTAGTTGGCAGACTGTTAAAGTTTGTAGACTCGTGGTTATAAACACATTGGGTATCACTTTCATTAATTCAACCCTGAGCAAAATTACCTTGTGAAGTGTGAGGAGAATGGTACACTTGATCATGTTATTGCACTATTTGTGACTAACACGCGTACTACTGTAATACATTAAAGTCAAGGAAATGCAGAACTTCTCACCAATTTACAGCTCAGATTACCTCGTGAAGTGTTGGGAGAATTTTGTATTTTGTACATGTTATTGCACCACTTTTATAGTGGTCAGAACACAATTCTGAAATGCAACAAATGCCTAACTTCTCATTCCAAGTGAGATTGCATAGTGAAGTATCATGGAGAATGTCACATTTATTTTGTATCAATTGTAATTTAATGTATTGTAATAAAAGTGTGCAATGTAATTATTGTGAGCTGTCGAAAATGCAAAAAAAAAATCACTCTCTGAATTTACAGGTTATATCTGGAAGTTTGAGGAGAATGCTTTGTTTTGTAGTTACTGTATGTAATTATGAACACACATGTGGAATGGTGCATTTTGAATTAATAAAATGCAGAATTCTTCACAAACTTGGGGACTGGTGAATAGAAAACAAAAAAAAAGAACAAAAGAAAAAAAAGAGGAGTGAGAGAGACACAGATACCTAGAATTGGGAGAACAAGGTGATTATGACTGCTTTGTAAGAGGGTATGT
This sequence comes from Diadema setosum, assembly GCF_964275005.1. Classification (NCBI taxonomy): domain Eukaryota; kingdom Metazoa; phylum Echinodermata; class Echinoidea; order Diadematoida; family Diadematidae; genus Diadema; species Diadema setosum. Next base: position 18,521,595 of record NC_092696.1, on the reverse strand, counting down.
GTGTGTGTGTGTTTGTTCGAGTGTGTGTACTGGTATGTGCATGTATAGTGTGTGTTTGTGTATGTTTGTGTTTGCATGGGTGTAATTATATTCTCTCAATAATGAATTTACACTTTTTTATAGACCGTGACTACCAGGCGCACTTTTAGTACTCATCCAGTAGTCAATAAAAACCCATTGCACAGTTTGATAACATTACTGGCATCAACAATTAATGTGTCAGAAAGTAGGTTGTGTGTGTGGGTTCGACTGTGTTTACTGGTGTATATGTGCGTGTATGTGTGTTTGTGTATGTTTGTGTTTGTATGGGTGTAATTATATTCTCTCAATACTGATAATGACTTAACACTTGTAATATTTATAGATAGTGACAGGGCTGCCAACATTTGAAACTAGTTGAGAGTGAGACTGCCATAGGCCAATGCTATGATTTAGGAGGCAAAATGAGTGAGATCAATAGAAATGCATGCAAATGAAATAAAGTTTTAGAGTGAGAAAGGACCAAAATGAGTGAGTCTCACTCTCGATGAGTGAGAGTTGGCAGCCCTGCAGTGACTACCAGGCACACTTTAATAGAACGGTACTCATCCAATCAAAAACCCATTGCACAGTTTGATAACATTACTCGCATCAACAATTAATGTGTAAAAGTACAGGTAGGTTGTATAGTTTGAGAAAATAACTGTGGTGTTTGTTACACTTTCCTAATATCCATGATTATGATACAACTAACATGAATGAACATGAATGAATCACAATCCCACTACCTAGAGCGGCGAATGTATACAATACACTGTGCGCGTACCACCTACGCGTGTGGAATGTGTGATGATACGCGCCATATTATGTTACATTTGCCGGTTCGTAATGCGCACTCGCTACGTCCACACGTATTGAGCATGGGCTTTACGAACCGGCAAATGTATACATTTGCCGGTTCGTAATGCCCTCTCTTTAGTACGCGATGTACGTAAAACGCTGAAATGGGGGGTTTTACGAACCGGCAAACGCACTTTGCATCACTACCACAGAGCCCCAGGTGCAGCTACAAAATAATATTTAGTATCAAACAAAGCAGAAAATTCCGCTTTCATCACTCTCTTAATATCATCATCAATGTGTGGTTATAAGACACGTTTTTATACGTTTAAAGAAGTCCCGATTCTTTAAACGCGATTATCTCGTAATCGTGTTTCCGCGCAAATTCGAACATTCGCCGGTTCGTAATGCGACCGACGAATTAATATCTGCGGAGCAAGTGTTGCTGAACATTAATTTTTGTGACAGAGCATTTGTTGCAATTTTCGGAGCAATTGTCGGCGTAGCATATTTTGTTGGTTTATTTGATTCATTTCTCTCCCAACACAATTTCATACATTGATCAAGATTTTTGTCAGTAATATCACATATAATATCAGTATACTGATTACAATTTACATGATTCGAAGAATGAATATAAATGTATAAATCAATTCCACTATCTAAATATGATCCGTATTTCCAAATTTCCAAATCATTACCTGACTGAGAAATTATGCGGAAGGACTACCACTGTAAGCAAAAACTTGAACACGTAGCAGCCTAGAAGACCTATCTATCACATACATATATTCAGCAAAATGGGGAGATTCTACTGAAGGAATACACTGTAAATGCATCATGTTTTATATTATAGTGCTTAAATACGAATACAGGGTTAACTTGCAATACTCGGGTAAGCGCGAGACCCCATCGTCCCTTCTTTTGACAAATTTTCTGACGAGACAGTTGTCCTGTGTAATTCTAAAGGCTTGAAATGTTCAACGAATGTCCTGTGTAATTCTAAAGGCTTTAAAATATTCAACGAATTAGGAAAGTGTGGTCCAAGGAAGTCTTATATAAGACTTTTTTTTTTCAACTGTGTGACTTAAGTATTTATTTTAACAGAGACTTTGTTTTTTGTTCGATAAATCCTTAACACGCCCTTATATTTCAGCTCTGATACCCTTTATAAAGATAGTGCTACTATACTGCATTTAAAGATTTAGTCAGTCTTGAGAAGAATGCTTCAATGCTGAATGTATTACGAATTGGTTGCATGCACCATTTTACACCAAGGTTACAGTCTCCTCTTTTAGAATCAACCTTTAATTTGGGCGGTGAGTTGGCTCAGTCGGTAGCGCGTCTGCTTCACGATCACGCGGCCCGGGTTCGAACCCGAGTCTGGACTGAGCTATGTTGTGTGTAAGCATACCGTCCTCTCTAGCAAGAGGCAAAACACTTTGTCCCTCAGATAGGACATAAAATCATACATGTAAAAGATCCCGCTTCATTCATTCATCGCAAAGAGCAGGGTGTTTAACTCGGTGAAGTGGTCCCACCTCACATCCAACTGGACCCCATGGAAGACGAGCTTAACGTAGCTGAATATAGGCTATCCTGCCATCTTCTCAGACGGAAAATGAAAAAACAAAAGTTTGGTGACTAGTAGACTAGTTTTCAAAGAAAACCCTTGATGGTTTTCACTAACGAGAAAATAATGCAGAGAATTAGGCAGTTGAAGTAAAGAATTATGAATATATATATATATATATATAGATATAGATAGATAGATATATACAATACTTATGCTCTCCATCATTTGCTGGGGTTATTGATAAAGTGAGAGTCGTTTTTAGTATTGTGATGCTGCTTGGGCAGATACATCAAACTATTCTACAATCAGATTGATTCGTTTTTAGATGAAAGTTGTGTGAATTGTACATCACCCTTTGTAGCTGCTGGTTATTGCTACTGACTGTTGTATGCTGTAAAGTATGATACCCGGGCTTCTTGCTGGCTAATTTCTAATAACATCACTCTTACGCCGATACATCTCCCGATTTTCATTTCCAATTCACCCATTGGTCATCACATCGATCATCACATACTGGTGCTCTGTACACATGCTCTGCTCTAGTACTAGTAGTCTCAAACTTGCAGCGAATCACAATCAAGCATTGTGGTATTGTCCACTGTGTTCTTTATGCATCGTAATGTCTGACTCACTATACACTTGGACACTTTAGACACAGGCATCAATGAAGGTCAACACGATGAATTCTCCACTGCTCGTCATCAATCTGCTACAGTCATGTTCTACATGTTTTACGTCCTTGCATGGTTACCGACAAGAATAGTAGCGTAGTAGTGGCAAATAGTGGAAAGGTAGAAAAGTAGGGAAGTGGGAAAAGCGGTGAAGTGGGGAAAAGCGGGTTGAAAGATTGTGCGCCTCCCCCGGGCCACAATCACAGCATCCCTCACCCATTCCTTTTCAGCCAAGTCCTCCTTTCTGTTTCGTACGTACTGCATAAATTATTATACTAGTGAGGTATGTGTTTTTAGATTTGACCACAAGGTGGCACTCTTCATGAAATGTCTGCAGTAACATTCCGTCCCCTTAATTTTCAACACGCTTGCCGGTGAAAATTACCTCTTTCTGTTTCCTTGAAACCATGGTAACCATTAATTTGTAATCAAATGGAATCTCCATTAAACCATGCACTATTAGCAATTAGTGTTCAGGAAACTTCACGTAGGCTTCTACATAACCCTTCAATGTTCTAGTCATAACATCAAATACAAACAGATGGTTAACTATACCATTCATACATTACAGTATCAATCAAACTACAACAAATTAATATTAACACATAACCAAAATTACTTAATGCTCCTATGAGTTTGGCACTTTAAACTGTTCTGATTGATGAGCATTCTACTCAAACTCAATACAAGGCATGTATTTACTCAATGCACGTGCATCTCCTGCTGCTCTTTCTACTACAATCAATCTTCAAGTGATTGAAATCACGATTTCTCTAAGTTTAGCTTTGGGCTTCTGAGAGTGTTTCTATGTACATGACCAACTTGTAAATGCACAAATCCTTTCAAACTCAGCTTGCCACTCTACAACTAGGAACACTTACTGCAAAATGTATGCAATACCAGATAACGAGTATGTCCATAACAACATACCAATATTTTTGTTCAAATACAAAACTTTAATTATGCATTTGAATCCTGCTTTGGCTTTTAAACTCTAGATTTCTCTTTTAACAAAACCTATCAACACCAAATTTGTAATCATTTGCATAAATTATTTACTATTAATGAAATGTACTTGCCATGCTGTACCTCAATAATAGCATATAAAGCAAACTCCATTCAAACAAATCACCTCTTGGTTTTGTCACATTCTAAAACAATGAAATGTACCTTGTTACAGTATACCACCGCTTCTATCTCTCTTGTTCTTTCTGACTTTGTGATCTCACAAAATCCCTGACCTTATACTTATATTATAGAACAACTCCTCATAAGAGAGAATACAATGTAATACACTTGCAATTCCAAAACTCTACCATACCAAAGCCAATGGTTTGCATACAAAATTCTATGATTAACACCTTGACTGATTCGGGGATATTTCTCTTTGTACATCTGTACCATACCTCTTTATGTTCCATCTTGAATCTTCATTCAAACTTATGTTTGAGCAGTAAAACATAACAAACGTAATATCACACAGTATCCTTTAAACTGTTCCAATATGTCATAAAGCATTACACCAAATGACCCACATAGTATAATGAGCATAACCAAACAAAATATATTCAACGACATATTACTGTGCATCTCTTTGTCAAAAACTCAAACCTTCAGTATGCTTCTAAACTGAATATGTTCATTGCTATAACATATATGTTGTATATAATGTGTACATGCAATTACTCTTATTTCAAGTGCCACTTTTGGCAGTTTATCAATCTGACACCAATTTCTCAGCTTCTTATACAATTTGTGTTGAGCACAAACAGTCATCGACATAAAAGTTTCGATGCACAGTACGAATGACCTCATCTGAGAAGCTACTTGCCTGATCCTGTGCCGCTCTTTTCAAGGCAAAGTTTGCACATGATGGTGATTATACAGCACCGAAGACATGTGCCTTTATTCTGTGCTCTGTCAAAGGTCGTTCAATGTCGCCGTTCTCCCACCACAGAAATCTGAACATGTCGCTGTCTCTTTAAGGTACACGGATCTGTGAGAACATGCCCTCTACGTCTGCTTGCATCGCCACTCTGTCTTGACGAAACCTGGTCAATGCTCCAAACAACTTGCTTGCAAGATCCGGCCTCTGTAGCAGCTCCCTATTGAGAGAGAAGTCTCCATACTCAGCCGAGTAATCAAAGACGACCCACAGCTTCCCCTTTTAAGGATGTACCACGCCATGACGGGGAAGATACATTCGTACTACACTCTTCTATCATTTCTTGGTACTTCTTCTTCAGGTACTTTCTTAATGTACTCCTTCTTCATCATAGAGTCTACAAAGTCAGTGTATTCCCTTTTGAAGTCTGCTTGCCAATCAAACCTTCTCTTCAAATGGCCTGCTCACTGCATTGCTTGAAGTTTGTTATTCGGCAACTATACATCGTATTTACGGAAGGGAAGAGCTATCTCATAATTACCATCTTACAGCTTCATCGACTGCTCTATTATACCTTCTTGATAAAGATCAAGTCTTCCTGTGACTTTTTTTCCTTGTCGTCAATGATTCATCCATTTAAATCTTGATTAAACATTCTTTCACACTGCTGGTCATTGTCGGCCTTGGCCTTCACTCTGTGAGACTGGATTTGGTTCCTTTAGCTCCATCCCTAAATACACCGTACACTAGCCATCCAAGAATTATTCTGCATGCAAAGGGCCTATTTGGAACTTCACTGCTTATCACCTCTATTGGCTCCGTTGCCCTGGGCACATTATATCCTATTAGCAATCCAACATGCGCCTCTTTTGCTAAGGAAGGCATTTCGATGTTCTAAAGATGGTGACAATTTTGAAAGTCCTCTTGCGAAGGAATGTATTCCTTGTCTACTGGTATGTGTTGTTGTGAGTAGAATTCGGGCAGCTGGGTGGTGTTGCTTCCCTGCAGATCCATGACTTCTAGGTCTTTCAACACTTGGCTAGTTGTAACTTTTTATCTGTCATGGTGGACATGTGCAACTCGATCTTCTTGCCTTGCAGGTTCAACGTTTTTGCCAGCTTTTCCGTGCAGAAGACAGCATTATTTCCTGAGTCAATGAATGTATGTTTCCGTGTACACACCTGTCTTGCTCGAGCGCACTTTAACTGGCACAATGCCTGGCAAGGTGTCATTGCCTGGAGAACTTGTGAAGCTTCATTTTATGGTGTTTGATGCCACTGCTTTGTGGTCTCACTCTGGCTGTTCGTCTGTGGTTGCTGTGTAATCGTGGCAGAAGCCTCTTGTTCTTTAGACTGTCAGGTACCAGCATGCCTTTCTGAGTTGTTCTCCTTGTTGGTTGGATCTTCCTTCCAATCCCTGTGCAGCACTGTTGGGTGTTATTTACTACAAATGCTGCACTTCAACCTCGTCTTGCAGTGTCTTGCAAAGTGGGCACCTTGAAGACAGCTGAAGCACAGACCTTCTTTTCTGCAGAATGACTGGCGGTCTTCGTACGGCTTGGATACGAGCACTGTGCACTCAGCCAGAGTATGTGTCCCTCTGCTGCGGAACAAGCACACTTCCTTCTTGCTCGCTGCTTTTGTTGCAGGCATCACCGATGTGCTGAAACTTGATTTGCCTGCACTTGCAAACACTTTACCTGTGCCTACGAATTTTGCTAGTAGTTTGGCCTGGTACTTCAGATTCCCTTACACCGGATTTGTTGCAATCCTTGCTTGCTTGGCGATGAATGACACTACATCATCGAAGGTTATGTTGCCTTGCTTCTCTTCCTGGATGTCATCTGTTCGACTTCTCCATTTATCCCTAAGCATGTATGGGAGCTTTCCAATGATCACCCTCATCATGTTGTGAGAGTGGCTGACCTCTGACTCCATGTTGAGGTCCCTGGCAAGATTATGTAGCTCAGTTATGAAAATCGAGAAGCTATAGAGTTCTTCTCCGTCGTCTGGTTTGATGTCAGGCCATTGCATTGCTTTCATCATTATTATCTCTACGATGAGCTGCCTCTTACCATATTTCCTTCGTAGCAAATACTTTGCCTTTCTGTAGGCCACAGTCTCGTCTTGGTCGTACATGCAGCGCCAGTATTTGTTGGTAGGCCCTATAGTAATCTTAGGTTGACACATTTGGCCTGCTGTAGCTGTCTCGGCTACGGCAATAAATATGATCCAAACCTCATCCGAATCGCCTACCGTTTTTCCTTTTATTTACTGGCGTGGTGGTAGCTGGATGCGGATTCAACGCCAATAATTTGCTCTATACCCTAGTCGAAGAGAAAGGAGAATCTCGCCTGATATACGCAGGAGTAGGCGTTCTGTTGTAATTTACAGTGATAATTCGGGTGACGTATATGGTATTTGGGCGATTTATAGAATGCAGTCCCACATAGCGATATGGACGTTGCATCAACAAACAGATGAGCCGCCGTGGCCGGGTCCCCGTCGATGCCCCAGCCCCAGCCGCTGAGGCACCCAAGCAGGGGTGTCCTGCGGGTCAGCAGGTTGGCCTTGGCCAACAATCTGCGTTATCAGACGCAACAAAACACGAACATCTACGCTAGCTTCCCTGCTACATGGCAAGGGAAGGATAACCATGTCATACAGATTGAAGTACGAAGTGACTCTGTTGTGTGATCAGTTAATCCGCAGCTGATATGCTTCGTTTAGAAATCATTATCGATGGGTCTGGATATGAGGATCATATTGATGTACCCCTTGATCTCTCAGGTGATCTCCCAGAGGTTGATATTGTTGGTATTGTTTCGAGTACATTGTACCACTATGAGTGTGACTTGATGTTTAACGGTTTCGTTGTAGATGATCATGTGATGAACGACGGCGTGGATTTATTATCATTATTAATGGTATCTTTATTCAACAAATCATTGATCGCAGCCAGAGGCTGAATTACAAATGATTTTACAAAAGTGGAAAATATACATATACAGTATTACATAAATATACAAATGTGAAATTGCAAAATCAAAATAACACGCAGGCTCACACATAAACAAGAACAATTCGAACAAGAAAGAAACTCTCAGGCACTGCATACACACACACAAAAAAAATAATAATGAGAGTTTGAATTGACGTGGATCGCTGACTCTAAAGTTTCCAAGACAATCACTACCAATCAGTACATGAATATTCATTAAGTTCCATGAATGTACATTGTACCTTAAACCATTTCCGGGTATGAGGAAGAAAAAAAAAGAAATTGAAATTATAACATTTTCACTTTATGTTTGACCTTTAACACTAATATTTCCAAAACAATTTCTGCCCATAAATACATACATATTCACTTAGTTCCATGAAAATTCCTTGAACCGTTTCCCATATATATATATATATATATATTATATATGTGACCCTGCACCTCAAAACAAACAAAAAGTCGCCAGACATGACTTTTTAGTTAAGACCATATTCTGAAAGAGCAGACTTTAAGCTTTAAAATGATGTATAACTCAAATCAAATGGACTCATCTAACCTATCTAAATATTGGAAAGAAAGCACAAACTCAGGAAAAGTGTGAACTCAGAAAAGAGGCTCTGAAGTACAGTGTCTATTCAAGCGCTTAATCTTCACCAAACCGTGCTGGCTGTGCGATGAATGGGACAAAAAACAGGAAGTAGACCACCAGAGTAACAACAATGAAGGGATTATCAGATTACACTGAAATTAGGCAGGCCTCATTAACACATTCTGTCCATAATTAATGCCAACTTTCAAAGCAGTAGCACTATCCTTTCAAAAGTTATTAGAGTTGAAAGTGAAGAGTGTGGACAAGGTTTTTCAGAAATGAGAAAGGAAAAAGACACACCTAATCACACTATTCTACCAAAAATGTTCGAGATATACTGCTAAAAAACACACTTTCCTGCCCGTTTTGTGATACCAAATTTTAGCATGATGTAAAAGAAGACCTGCTCTTTCAGAAAATATGAAAAAGTCCAGTTCTGCTAGGTTGACCCATTTCAGTTATTTTCAGTCCTCACGCAATATCAGCGTGTGCGACTTTATGTTCGTTTTGAGGTGCACGGTCACATATATATATATATATATATTTATAAGAGTCATTTTCACTTGACGTTTGACCTTTGACCTCTTGCCACAAAGAAGTAAAAATGTACATTTAACCTTCACCTTTAACCCTAAAATTTCAAACAATCATTGCCAATCGGTACAGGTATGTTCACTAAGTTGCATGAATGTACCTTGAACCATTTCCGAAATATATATATATATATATATATATATATATATATATGTATAAAGACGATGAAGACAAACAAATTGACATAATGCATTAGAATCCAACTTCATTTATTTGTAAACCAAATTTTCGACCCTTGCACGGATCTTCCTCAGGGTATTTGTATTTGAAGCTCAGCACAGAAATATAATAATAATAACAAAGAAACGCGCCTGGTTGTTAGCTTAGAGTTTGAGCTAGCAACCAACACGCACGGTTGTTAGCTCTAAATTTGCGCTATCTTCATGAGTGCAAAATCCTTAAACTCAATTATGACGTAACAATGTATCATAAAATGCATAAGAAGTAAGACATAGACATTTTCAAATCAAACTGATCGTTTACCAGCCGCGCAAAATACATACCAACACGCACGGTTGTTAGCTCATAATTTGCGCTATCTTCATGAGTGCAAAATCCTAAAGCTCAATTATGATGTAACAATGTATCATAAAATGCATAAGAAGTATTAGACATAGACATTTTCAAATCAAACTGATCGTTTACCCGCCAGCCGCGCAAAATACATACCAACACGCACGGTTGTTAGCTCAAAATTTGCGCTATCTTCATGAGTGCAAAATCCTTGAAATCAATTATGACGTAACAATGTATCATAAAATGCATAAGAAGTATTAGACATAGACATTTTCAAATCAAACTGATCGTTTACCCGCCAGCCGCGCAAAATACATACCAACACGCACGGTTGTTAGCTCAAAATTTGCGCTATCTTCATGAGTGCAAAATCCTTGAACTCAATTATGACGTAACAATGTATCATAAAATGCATAAGAAGTAAGACATAGACATTTTCAAATCAAACTGATCGTTTACCAGCCGCGCAAAATACATACCAACACGCACGGTTGTTAGCTCAAAATTTGCGCTTTCTTCATGAGTGCAAAATCCTTAAATTCAATTATGACGTAACAATGTATCATAAAATGCATAAGAAGTAAGACATAGACATTTTCAAATCAAACTGATCGTTTACCAGCCGCGCAAAACACATAGCAAACCCGAAGAGAGCATAACGATTAAAATATGCAGATAAAACATTCTAAAGGCATGTTTGAGTAATAGCCCGTAAGCTTTATCAAATTGGGCCTAAATTGAGGCGTAGAGACAAAGAGATATACTACTTAAAGAAACTATATTTGCCTAGCCATGACAGGTCTCTGTTCAGCACAGTCTGAAAACTCTTGCTACGAATTATAGCACGCAGTTCAGCCAATTTTCTCTCATCCGCGGATTTATACCCGCCTCCGAAGAGGCGGATCTTAAGATCACTTAAGGAATGGTCGGTTTGGCTGAAATGCTCGGCTACTGGGAAACCGGTTCGGCGTTGCCTGATTGTACATCTGTGGTTATTGAATCGCATTCTGAAACTTGTACTTGTTTCACCAATATAGGCTACTCCAGGGCATTTGTTACAAAGAAAACAATACAAAACGTTACTTGAATCACAGTTGTGAGCAGGAGGATAGATGATATAATCAGATGAGAGCTGTACGGAGTTATCCGTTATTATGTGAGCGCATATCTGATAGCGCGTTTTGCCACATTGTTTGTTACCTCTAGGTTGAGGTGGGCCGGGTAGTTGATTTCTCACCAGTAATCTTTTCAGACTGGGCGGCTGCCTCTGTGCATGTAGGGGGCCCTAGGCATGATTTTAGCAAGTTTTTCATCGACCGTGATTGTGGGCCACTCTTTCTTGATTGTAAGGGCAAGTTGGCGACCTTTCGGGTGATACGTGGAGACAAAGGGGACTGCTTCTTCCTCTTTGTTTTGGATGTTTGGAGTTTGGAGATGTTTGGAGTTTCTGCCCATTTGGGGAAAGAGTGACCGTGACGTCAAGGAAGTAGAGAGCCGAAAAAGTAGAGAGGCTCTTCTCGTACAAAAAACAAAAAACAAAGAGGAAGAAGCAGTCCCCTTTGTCTCCACGTATCACCCGAAAGGTCGCCAACTTGCCCTTACAATCAAGAAAGAGTGGCCCACAATCACGGTCGATGAAAAACTTGCTAAAATCATGCCTAGGGCCCCCCTACATGCACAGAGGCAGCCGCCCAGTCTGAAAAGATTACTGGTGAGAAATCAACTACCCGGCCCACCTCAACCTAGAGGTAACAAACAATATGGCAAAACGCGCTGTCAGATATGCGCTCACATAATAACGGATAACTCCGTACAGCTCTCATCTGATTATACCATCTATCCTCCTGCTCACAACTGTGATTCAAGTAACGTTTTGTATTGTTTTCTTTGTAACAAATGCCCTGGAGTAGCCTATATTGGTGAAACAAGTACAAGTTTCAGAATGCGATTCAATAACCACAGATGTACAATCAGGCAACGCCGAACCGGTTTCCCAGTAGCCGAGCATTTCAGCCAAACCGACCATTCCTTAAGTGATCTTAAGATCTGCCTCTTCGGAGGCGGTATAAATCCGCGGATGAGAGAAAATTGGCTGAACTGCGTGCTATAATTCGTAGCAAGAGTTTTCAGACTGTGCTGAACAGAGACCTGTCATGGCTAGGCAAATATAGTTTCTTTAAGTAGTATATCTCTTTGTCTCTACGCCTCAATTTAGGCCCAATTTGATAAAGCTTACGGGCTATTACTCAAACATGCCTTTAGAATGTTTTATCTGCATATTTTAATCGTTATGCTCTCTTCGGGTTGCTATGTGTTTTGCGCGGCTGGTAAACGATCAGTTTGATTTGAAAATGTCTATGTCTTACTTCTTATGCATTTTATGATACATTGTTACGTCATAATTGAATTTAAGGATTTTGCACTCATGAAGAAAGCGCAAATTTTGAGCTAACAACCGTGCGTGTTGGTATGTATTTTGCGCGGCTGGTAAACGATCAGTTTGATTTGAAAATGTCTATGTCTTACTTCTTATGCATTTTATGATACATTGTTACGTCATAATTGAGTTTAAGGATTTTGCACTCATGAAGAAAGCGCAAATTATGAGCTAACAACCGTGCGTGTTGGTATGTATTTTGCGCGGCTGGCGGGTAAACGATCAGTTTGATTTGAAAATGTCTATGTCTAATACTTCTTATGGTAAACGATCAGTTTGATTTGAAAATGTCTATGTCTTACTTCTTATGCATTTTATGATACATTGTTACGTCATAATTGAGTTTAAGGATTTTGCACTCATGAAGATAGCGCAAATTTTGAGCTAACAACCGTGCGTGTTGGTTGCTAGCTCAAACTCTAAGCTAACAACCAGGCGCGTTTCTTTGTTATTATTATTATATTTCTGTGCTGAGCTTCAAATACAAATATCACTGTTACCCTGAGGAAGATCCGTGCAAGGGTCGAACATTTGGTTTACAAATAAATGAAGTTGGATTCTAATGCATTATGTCAATTTGTTTGTCTTCATCGTCTTCATGCTCTTATTCCAACACGCGGATAATAATACCATATACATTTTCGCTTAATTATAAAGTTTTGGTACCTCAAAAGTTTCCATGAATTTCCTTGTCTTAGTTTGTGTTTCAGGTTAAAGTACCTTTCATATAACTAACACTGTGAGACTTACTCGCCCCAAAGTGCTCTCATGTCTTAGTAATCATGCAATAATGGTTTCGTACCAGAGCCGCCGCCGTTCGACGGCGAGGTAGTACACGTATTGTACGAAATCATTATTCAATGATAACTGCGACCAGCAGCGTGCAGCCCCATACAAAACACGTGTACGCATAGCTTACTGCGACCAGCAGCCCCATACACATAGCGTAATGGGGCTTCGCATTGTAGCATTCAGGATCATGACAGATTTAGTATCGCGGGTAAATATCAACTTAAAATCCAAAAATTTCTTCAATTTGAAGACTTTCCAATTAAGTTGAAGTATTGAAAACAGGCTTCGGGCAACGTTTGGTTCTGCCAATAGTCCCTTTCGGTTCAAATTGATGACTGAATGTGACTCGGTCGAGAGGACCTTGGGAGAGCTACATACACTAAATACTACGGCCAGCGCATGCGCACACATCACATGCGTACAAATTTCAAATCCATGAACGGATATAACAGTACTCTCACTTTACATTAGATCTATTTCCAGACCTGTTCTCCTTTATCCTAGTCTTCCAACGTAGACTAGGTACTAGACAATGTGGCCTTGTCTTGACATCTATTCCAAGACTTTCTTCGCTAATATAGTCCAGGTCTTGTGTTTCCTTAGATGTGTTCCAAGACTCCTTCACTTTAGTACATTATAGTCCTGATGGCCATTATACTTGCAGATCTGTTCCACGACACATTCACTTTAGGCTTTAGTACTTAGTCCTGGCCTTTCTTGCAAATCTGTTCCAAGACTCATTCACTTTACTACTTAGTCCTGGCCTTTATACTTGCAAATCTGTTCCACGACTATCCTCAGTAGAGTCCTGGCCTGTGTTTACTCAGATCTGATCCAAGACTCCTTTTCTTTAGCACTTAGTCCTGGCCTGTATGCTTGCAGATCTGTTCCAAGACTCATTCACTTTAGTATATCTTTAGTATCTTTAGTAGATCTGGTTCTGGCCTTAATTGCCAATCGTCCAGACTTCCTTTCTTTCCATTAGGCCTATACAAAGGCTAAATCTAGTGTCTTGGGTCCAAACCATACTTGTAGGCTACTTGGTAGGACTGGTTTACTCGGTTATTACTTCACTGTATTTGCTGAAGTCGCCTCTGTTCCAGTTCATGTTGAGACTCATTGTTTCCACCTGATCAGTTATGTCACTACACAGTCTCACTGTCTATACTTTTGCTCGTGTGAGGCGAACTCTCGTAAGTATTCCCATCTCTAATAGCTACCGGTAACATGTTACTTAGGCGCTAGGACTTCCAGTTAACGTTAAGAGTCTCATGTTCCAACGAGGCAATCTTTCAACTGAATGTGGCTGATGGTTTTTGTTACTGACTGTTTTTATATGCTGTAATGTATAATACCCGCGCTTCTTGGGTTGGCTACTTTCTATTTCCAATTCACACATCAGTCATTACATCGATCATCACACAGGCGTACTGCTGCTCTCTACACATGCTCTGCTCTGGAACTAGTAGGCCCAATTCACAAACTTGCAGCGAATCACATTCAAGTATTAGGGTATTGTCCACTGTGTTCTTTATGCATCATTTACGTCTGACTCACAAGACACTTGGACACTTGAGACACAGGCATCAATGGAGGTCAACACGATGAATTCTCCACTGCCCGTCATCAATCTGATATGTTCTACATGTTTTACGTCCTTGCATTGTGCGAAATACCAACAAGAATAGTACCGTAGTAGTGGCAAATAGTGGAAAGGTAGAAAAGTAGAAAAGTGGGAAAAGCGGTAAAGTGGGAAAAGCGGGTTGAAAGATTGTGCGCCTCCCCCGGGTCACAATCACATCATCCCTCACCCTTTCCTTTCAGCCAAGTACTCCCTTCTATTTCACACGTACTGCCTATTATACTAGTGAGGTACGCGTTTTTAAATCTGACCAGAAGGTGGTGCCCTTCACGAAAAATCTGCAGTAACACCCTTATTTTGATTCTACCAATTATACAGCTTCTACTTCTGAAATGCAATGTTTTGAAAAATCTTATTACATTGTTTTTATTGTCCTTCTCTTCAGGTATGTCAATTTTTGGGTTTTTTATGTATTTAGTCTTTTTTTAGTGTGGCTAGTTTTGTTTCGTTACATACATGTCTTAATGTAAGTGATTTTGTTATAGTTTCAGCTGTCCACAAAATGTCGTTCTCATTGGACAGGTGTCTCCACATTCTGTAACATTATTGCTGTCAGTATCAATAAACATATGTCTGAATGTTTTTATCAAATTCAGTTGAATATATAACAATTGAATTGTATTGAGTATGGTTCTTTTCAATAGGTCTGGGATCCCGCACCTATCAAAGTGTGTTTCGTTGGACAGATGGCTCTCCAATGGCTTACACTGATTGGTTCATTCAGAAATGGTGAGGATCGACATTAAGATGATAGCAAGACCATGATTTTTTTGTTGACACATTCACACGCCCGCACACACACACACGTCAGATACATAAAAAAACATGCAGGTAGAAAAACCAAAGTAGAATAAATTGCCCAATACGGTTTTTGCTATTTTCAATGTTTCTTTATTAAAGGGAACTAAATTCTTGTTAAAATGCATAATGACAAAAAAAAAAACATACCGCTTCGGATTCAAAACATATTCTGCCCTTTGTAGCTGTGCATATTCATTTTTTTTCACCTAAAAGTAAAAAAAGAAAAAAAAAAACAAAACAAAACAAAACACGTCTGTCAGTAGAGGCATGATAGGAAAAAATGGAAAATGTTAATACCGTTAGTATTTAATGTCAAATAACGGCAAACACAAACACACACGGTGGTTCCACTTCTTGTCGTTAGATACGGGGCTGGATGATTTTCCTTTTAAATAAGCTGACATTCATGGTGAAATGATTTCTTCACCTCTTTTTATATTCTGATTTTCCTGACAGATCGTGATATATTTCATATTATTACCTATACGAGGTAGTTTTGCGGGGCAATTGTAGTTGGTATTTTGATTGGTCGTCGAGGTCAGCAAGCAATATTAGTGCGTATAACCCTTCATCCGGGTCTCACCATTCACTCTACATGTCAATCACGAGGAGTAGACATTCACAAAGTCCGGAACACACGCACCGCAGAAGAACGCAAATAAATCCACTCATACAAGGTCGACCTCTTCCAGCAGCACTACTCGTCAAACAATGATGTATCCATTTGTGCTCAATAACTGCACAGTTACCATCTGTTATTACAAGTCTCCAAATTGAAACAGAAGCAAAAACAAAGTGTAAATAATTCAGCTGCTTGAAGTTATAACCATATGTGACCCGCTACAACAAAAGGATCCTAAAGTCGGGGGAGAAAAATTTTCTGGAAATTGCATGACGTTATTCCCTTACTCTTCTATTATAATTTAATGTATAGTACAACCCATAAAAGTATTCGGTTGCAGAGATAGATCGGCGATTTTATCAGCGCGTGTCAAGTGTTGAGGAAATCAGAGTTTCGAGAAAAACGCCTTCAAAGTTTTCATTTCGACACTATCATGATCAACGGGAGGCGAGACAGTTTTCACCACTTGACAATAGAAGGCATGCTCCTAGCGACCTCGTGATGTTCATTCAAGCTTAGCACCAGCGGTCTACGCACGGCCAATCAGTAATCAAAATGCCATGCACTGACCAATGAGATCCCTTCTTCGTTGCTAGGGGCGTAGTCTAGCTGCAGCGCTAAAATCCAAATCTTCGGACACGTTTCTGTTACAGATGGCCTAGAAAAACTCTGATTTCTTGCCTTTCCAATTATCATTTAGCTTCGAAATTTCGGCAGATGATAGACAAAACATTAGACTACAGAATTATGCCAAAAATAGAAATCCGGTTGTTTTGACCAATTTTGATGATGTGACCTCAAACTCGATTTTCTCTGCTCAACCGTCAGCGACTTTAGAATGCTTTTGTTGTAGCTGGTCACATGATATGTATCTTGGGAGTTGGAGTTGAATGATGTAGGCCTGCATTAATGAACAATTTTGCAACTATTCGACATGTTGGTGATGATCTACAGGTAAGTTAAATGTGACTTGATCTATATCATAGTGTATAGTCGTATTAACATATTTTCCTTATTTCCAAAGGGGATATGTAATAATTATGATATTGACTGGCCTTGAGGGAGATACCAGAAAATATTGCCCGCACTGAAGGAATATTTTCTGGTATCTCCCTCAAGGCCAGTCAATAATATATAATTATCTTATTCTTCTGACGGTCATAATGAATTTTACAACCTAAAAAAAAAAAATGAACAAATTCAATCCACCTCTATTCCGTAGTAGGATTGCCTGTTAACGAACAATTATCAAACTGTACAGAGGCCGCGAGTGTTTAACACCAGTCAATTGATAAAGAGCAGTGACGAAACAGCTATACTCAGCGTGATTCGGGCATTTCCAAATGTATCGAAACAGTCTCCACAATGCAAAGCATCCCCCATGGCTCTAAATATCGATAAAAATACTTTGTGACTTCGATTAACCGCGGACTTGAAGACAAATTTGAGCACCTGCTTTTACGCCACAGAGACCTTACAATAGTGAGTCGGATTTATAATAATAGTAGACATTTATAGAGCGCCTTTTCCACTGGATGCAAAGCGCTATGATATGTCATTCCTGGTCGCCATAGGAGATAAAATATATACAAAATACCAGGCAGTGACAGTATAAGTCCAGTGCACATAGAGGGACATCAAAATAAATGTCTTCAAGTTTTGTTTGAAATGATCGAGTGTGGGTGAAGATTTGAGAAGAGGAGGGAGCTTATTCCACAGCGTGAAATCTATTAGGTCTTGCATCCATACTGCAGTTGAGTGCTTGAATCGCGAAATTATGCTTCGAGCTTGTTTTCTTCTTTTTTCTGACAAAATTTTAATATCAATGTCAATGCGCTGCAGACATTTTGCGAAATAAGTATGTAAGTAAACCGGATTGACAAGTCGAATGTTCAGAATACGTTATATGTGAATCCGTCATGCTTGTTTATGTTCGATGTGGCATGTAATCTGGCGAGTCTGCAGAAACACAAACAAGTCCTGTCTTTTCTGTCGTATTTCATGACTCAGGGGGTTCGAGGAGAAAATGCAGCCAAATGGAAGCTCGCTTGAGAGGTGCACTATGATTAAACTACAACGCATAAGCACCACTGCTTTGTGGCACGATATTCCGTGCGCGGGAAAATCAGCAGAAGCAGTCATTTGCAAGATTTCCAGTGAAGCCAACAACCATACAGTGGCGACGAGAAGTAAGAACTTCAACGCTTCACTCTGCGTATGATTTCCCACCTTCAGGATTTTAATTGTAACAGATGGGATTAGGCTTTTACAAAATCAAGAAAAGCCAAATCAAATCAATTTTGACAGCTTTCGGTTTCTTGTTAGGATGGCAGTGAAAAGGTTCATGGCCTTTATTTCTAATATGTCAGTAATGGTGGCATTTCACTGTAGTAGGCCTATTTACACTAGGTCTTATTTGATACAAAAATAAGCACAACCTGCTGTGCTAAAGGCGAATGTAAAATGGAACATACATATTTTCTGTACGTAAAGCTTTCATATTCATTTTCTCCTTAGAGCTGTGCTGATACGTTATGGTAACTTCTTTGTACCACATGGTGATATTGCTTCCAAATCAGAATATCAGCTATTTGGAGGATAATTCTAGATAGCATTAGCTTGTGTATGTGTAGGGTGCCTATTAAAAGTGGGGGTTTACAACTGTTTCACATATAGTAATGATGATGATAATAATAATAATAGTGATAAAAACAATGTATACTGTATATACAATTATAGTTATATATATCAGGGCTCGACACTAACGGTGGCCCGGTGGCCCAGGGCCACCAAAAATGAAAGTCGGGCCACCAAATTTCAAAAAAGGGCAAATTTGGTAGCCCAAATTTTTTGAAAAGTATGTGAATAAATTCGTAACATTTTGCACCGGAAATTAGCAGTTAAATTTGTTCAAAGGATGGATGAAAAGGACTGACTGAATGCCTGAGAGTGAGTGTTGAAGTTTATTTATGAGTAGATATGTCCAACTTCTAATTCTTACTATCATAAATCTTAAATATTTGACTCATAAAAAAAAAGGACTTTTAATGTTTTTTATTGTTTTTTTTTCGGGACACCAAATGTTTCTCTCGGGCCACCAAAAATATGAAATTTAGGATTTTGGTGGCCCCATCGGACCACCAAACAAAAAAGTTAGTGTCGGGCCATGTATATATATATATATATATGTATATATTTATATATACTAGGTGTTTCAAAAAACATTTCCCACTTTTGATTCTTAATAATTCAAAAACTATATATCAGATAACACTGTCATTAATATGAGTGATAGCTGAATAGTGTACAATTTGGTTGAAGGTGGTTTGAATATGAAAGCATAAATAAGTTTCATGAAATCCATGATTGATTTCACAGTTAGGTAACAGACTTTGCTCTATTTTCAACCCTCTGTACAAAATTTCACTTTGCACAGGGGGCAATGGGTGTGTATGGGAGTGTGTGGTTAACACCCTGACAATGGTCCTGAACAATGGCCAGGGTTTGAATGCTTCATTATTCATTCATGAGAAATTCCACTATCACAGCTAGTCTTTATTCAGCCTCAGGCAGTATCTGTGTAAAGTCAAACGCCTGTCGATACTGTCATTGAGTCGCGTCAGTGCTCTCCCTACTTTTGAAAAACAAAATTACAATGAATACAGTTGTACCTTCTGTTCTCTCGTAAACGTGGTGACAGGAAGTAAAGAAAATCAAATACAGTATATATACACTTGTGTATATGGAGCCTTAAATAAATCTACTCTGAAACAAAATCGCCCCAATGATAAATGCTGCTGAACTCTTTACCAAAAAACGATCTCTTTTTATCGAAAAAGCAAAAAAAAAAAAAATTGTCAGACTATTAGATTAGTAGACAGTTGTATTAAAATGAGGAACTTTAGATCTTATGCTTATTTATATCCCAAATTTAGTGATATGCGAATCAAAATTTGAAAATGATCGCCAGCAGGAATGAAATGTGGTGTTTGCAAAGCACTTTACCGTGCATGAATTCAGACTAGCGGTGCCCAGGGCAATCCACATGAATTATTGATTAAGCATTCATGTGCCAGGGAGCGCCAGACTGACGCCTGGTCAACAGGTGTTTCAGGCATGTCCATTGTTCTGGGCCATTGTCAGCACACACTCACATACACATCATTGGTTCCTGTGCCAAGGTCAATTTTTGTACAGAGGGTTAAAGTTTGACCAAAATCTCAAACCTTACTTCAAAATCAATCTTAGATTTAATGAAACTGATTTATGCTTTCACGTGCAAATTACCTCCAACCAAATTGTACACTATCCAGCTATTACTCATATCAATGACAGTTTTATCGAAGAATAGTTTTTGAATTTTTTTATGATCAAAAGCGGGAAATGTTTTTTGAAACACCTAGTAAATATATAATATATATATATATACCGGGTGTCCCAAAAAAAGCGGAACGATGGATTTTCAGTACCTTGCGTTCTAAAAGTTATATTTTTTGACACCATTAGCAAGAACATCTTCCGCAAATGATAATGATACCACAATCATTAAATTTGGTTATAAAGTACTTTTTATCCTACGCCAATTTCTGTAAATGCAGTCATTTTCAAATTTCGCCGTATTTTTCCGACTTATGAGATAATAATTTGAGTGCGACACGCGATCCATACGGTGCATATTGTGTAAGCTCGGTGATCCATGTCTAAAGATACAGCTTTCACATTGGGCGCGGGCCAGGAAAAAAAAAAAAAAAAAAACAGTGTGTGTGTGTGTGTGTGCGCGCGCGCGCGCCCAATGTGAAAGCTGTAACTTTTGTTGACATGGATCAAATTATTATTATTTTTCTGAAAGAGCTATCCTTCTTCTGCATCATTCTTAAGTTTGGGATCATAGCATGAACGGAAAGTGTGTTTTTCAGCAGTTTTTCTGCAACCCATAAGGGGGGGGGGGGAGGGGAATAGAATGATCAGGTAAATCTTAGAGTCCCCTTTTCATTTCTTGAAATTCTTTATACACTCTTCACTTTAAAGTCTAAAAAAAATTGAAAAGATAACTCTATTGCTTTGAAAATTAGCATTAATAATGGACAGAATGTGTTAGTAGATTATGCTTAATTTCAGCTTAATCTGGTGATGCCTTCATTGTTGTTGCTTCGGTGGTTTACTTCCTGTTTCTTATCCCTTTCATTGCACAGCTCACACGGCTTGGTAAGGATTAAGCGCTTGAATAGACCCTGTACTTTTCTCCGTTCACACTTAAACAGAGTGTGGGCTTTTTGTAGTATTTTGATAGGTTAGGGGAGTCCATTTGAATTGAGTAATACATCATTTTAATGCTTAGAGTCTGCATTTTCAGAATCTGCCCTCAGCTAAAAATCCATATCTGGCGACTTTTTGTTCGTTTTGTGAAGCAGGGTCACATATACATATCCCTTTTTTAGCACCTCGAAAGGTCACGCAGCGATATAGGCCCTATATAAATGCATGTAAGCTTACCTTAATGAAAGTCTTGAATTGATTGTATAGCTTCTCGATAAAATTGAGCTGCAGGTTGTTCACTTCTTGTGCGAGATATTGCGAAACTTCATGAAAGAGCACACATTGGTTTTGGAATACTTCAGATTTCCAAATTAAAAAAAGGACATGTTACATGTAGGACCCTCCTTTTTCGGACCACTTGATAGCGTTTTCATCAGATAAACTTTGATTTTGTTTTATAACTGTATTCTCCTTTATATTTCGTAAAATAATGATTGGTTTATAATTATCTCGCAGAAAAAGTTAAGAATCTAAGTCCCTCGTCTCGAAAAAAAAAATACCACTGTACAATTTCTTTCATGTAGAACCATGGTAGATTGTAATTTGATGATTCTGTGAGTTTATCTGAATACAGTGATGTTCTGTCTATCTGGTAAATCAATGTTATATCCCGTAGCGTCACTTACATTTGGATAACGCTCTACAATAAAGACAATCAAATCTCTCTTGCAAATGACACTACTTGCATACCTAACCCTTCCGTGTTATCATATCGCGTTATGGAAGGTAACACTGCATCGGATGACTTCTTCACGGCTAAGCCTATAAACTGTAATGAGAACACGTTCCCGTGCGAGTCCGAAGAGTGCATTCAAAAGATCTACAAATGTGACGGCAAATTCAACTGCTTTGACAGGTCGGATGAGCATTGCGAAGGAACAGCAGGTGACAGGGATGGTAAGGTTCTCACAGGAAATGCAATCATGTAGTCAACTCTTATTGCATGGTTGTGAACTTTCGATTGTATTGTTAGCACATTTTTTGTTGTTGTTTTTTCAACAGATTGATTAAAGTTGTAGCCTACTTTCATGGTTCATTTTTTTCCTTAATGCGCCCATATTTCAGTCAAAAAGAAAAACACTCTCTTTGTCTACATGCCTTAAATGACAACTTAAGGAGACACAAAAGAATGGCTAACTTGTTTACCTTGAACGGCGAACATCACTGTTCAAGTCTGATTGTGTTTTCTGAAATGCACCCATCAAAAAGAAAGGAAAAAAAAAATAAAAAGATATGATAATAATTGTAGGTGTACTATAAATTTTCACGGTTAATGTCATAATTTTGTAATGCCGATATATGAATGTGCATTCAAATTCACATATGAAAATATTCGGGGATTCAAATTCAGAATTCGAGCAGTCAATTCCATTTTATGGGAGCTCTATTTCTTTTCCGTCAAATCAAATTCATACACGGGCGTTCAATTTCCAAATGATGGGAGCCATGCAGTTCCTACCCATGCATTTAAATTCACGCAATAGTCTCGATAACCTTGTTTCGGGCGTTCAATGTCATTTACAGGTGATCTATTCCCTACTCCATCCAATCAATATAACAGAAAAAATGGAATCGATTTTTAAGCAGGGAGAGTATAGGGCCTATGGAGGAAGAAGGGAGCATACACAACCCAGAAATGTTTACATATAATTGCGATTTAAAGGTTCTATATTGTTTCGTGTTCATGTTTTCTTGGTTTTTCATAAATTGTGATGATCAGTAGTGCATCTAAACATCAAAAAAATTCATCAACAATTTTAACATACTCTTTGTATATTCCTGCCATTTTTTTTTTGTTGTCATGCTCGTAAAGTTCAAATTTTAGAATGAGTAGAATGACCTAGGTTAAAGTGGGGTAAGTGGGACACTAAAGCCTTTACTTGTAAATCACTTAAAACAATAAAACGTTCTAAGAAATGTCCAAGCATCACAGTTTCACCATTAAC
This sequence comes from Diadema setosum, assembly GCF_964275005.1. Lineage (NCBI taxonomy): Eukaryota > Metazoa > Echinodermata > Echinoidea > Diadematoida > Diadematidae > Diadema > Diadema setosum. Next base: position 18,498,386 of record NC_092696.1, on the reverse strand, counting down.
AACAGACAAATGTGTCATATTGTTTCGGGGAAACATTATTCATAATTGTTTTTTTTTTATGCATATTCCATATTCCACATTTTTTCGTATTCAGGTTTCATATTCCATTTGATCTGAAGTAAAATATGTTTAATACAGAAGTATATTTTAGACATAATTTCGTAAATGTATAAGGACATGTAATAAAATGATGTGTAACACGAGGAACCTACTAATTAAAGGGAGGCAGTGCTGAGAATTTTCACTGTAGGCCATATTGATAATAAAGAAGAGTAAAAAAATATATATATATAATTTTCACTAGTTTATACACGTGGAAAGCAAACACCGTCTCCCTACGCGATTTTTGAAAAATAATTCCTGCAAGCGATCGTGTAAGAGCCTGCAAAAAGGTGCAACGTCAGTGATGCCCAACTCACCAAATTGACAGCCGTGCCTCAGAAAAAAAAAAAAAAAAATAAGTGTTCAAATGATTATATCTGATTTTGTCATAAAATGTGACATTTGATTTTAAACAAAATGCCTCAAGCTTGTTTATATATATAATTTATGTAAAATTACATTGTAAACATGAATTTATAAATATTTTAAAATCAAATATGCCATCAAATAGGAGCTGTCCTTTTCGAGCTTCCGTCCGTGTTACATACTACTTTGCGTACAAACCATTCTCGCGCGTATTCTTATCACACTCCGTCGTAACTTAGTTTGGCGTTCAAACCGCAGATTAGGCCCCTACCTGGGCTAAGAGACTCGAATTCTTCAAAGAAAATATTGTCTCTATCTCGATATTTCTGTAAGTACTCAGATATCAAACGAATATAACTTCTACCGGGCAGGGTAAACACAGGGGGCCGCAGGAATATGATTTCGCTCCACTTTGCCGTACAGGCCCAGTCTGCACTGCAGTGGCACTGTACATATAGTAGTCCAACCCCGGCTGCAGCTCAAACGTAAATGAAACATCGCTAGCAACTTTCCTTACCTCTCTAACTGTTACGTTTCCTTTCCTCGGTTCTCTTCGAGGTCGATGCTCGAGATGTTTCTGTTGTATAACTCATTATGAGCAAATATGGCCGGGATCGCATCTGGCTTTAGGAGTTTTCTAGGTTCATAACTGAGGGCCACAGTCTGCCTGTCCACGTCAAAACATGCTTCTCAAATGGTCCTCGCATGGGCCTACCACACGATATCGAGAATGCTAGTTTTTATGTTCGGCTTCGTTGTACCGAGATTTCTCAGCCATACAGCGCTTCTTTCACGATTCTTTCTTCTTTTTTTTTTGGGGGGGGGGGGGGAGGGGGGGGGGAGGGGGGGGGGGGAGGGGATAGATAAAATTATTTCCTGGGCAATTTTCTCTACGATTCGAGCAAAATACTGCTTGACACACCGGCATGAAGATAGATAACCCGACCAGACGACGCCGAATGCAGTCGCCCCTATAATGTAGATAAATGTGAAGAACCGTTTCTACGCTCGGCACGTAGGATGCCTACTACAGAACATACTGTAAACAGGAACTGCATGCGCGAAGACAGGGCTGCAACTGCACAGGCTGTGATAGACTGGAAATGCGCGAATGGCAAACCGGGGTATCTACCGTACATCTACGATAGTACCGTCCACACGTGTACTGTGCGAATGTACAATACACAGTACATACACACACACACACACACACACACACACGCACACACACTTAAACAGTACATAAAAAAACAACGTCAAACTAACAGAGTGATTACAAGCACTCGCATACGCGTGCGTTAATTCATACTGAGTAGCGTAGGCCAAAGCAGGGTTCCCACTTAGCCGAACTACAGTGCCGAGCTTTGGCGAGTTGTGGCGAGTTGCCTGAAAGGGGCACTCGCGATAACTCGCGTAAGCGTGAGTTTAGAACGAGCTCTGCGACTTACAACGAGTATTATATTAGCTTATTGAGAGTGCATTGCACTGACCCATTAATATGGAATTATTCACATTTTCCTAGCGTTTTTATGACAAGAGATATTCATTCAACCCTATACACGTACGTGCACGTGCACAAATATGCCATTGCCTTTACATTTCTAGAACTACGTAAAAATCAAGACAAAAAAACATGCCTCGGCTCAAGAAATCCAAGAAAAAACCGGAGAAGGAAAAGGAGATCTATCAAGCAATGGTAGAAGAAGAGGTAGACGAGCAGGAAGAGACAGTAGAAACAGGTGAGATCATCCAAAACGAGGGAAAATTAGTATTTTCATTAATAATTCACTCCAATTTCACTTTAAATTAACTCATTTTTGTATTCACTCCTTCAAGAGTGAATATTTTCATTCTATCTTTTTTAGAGAGTAGAAGATGACTAAGATAAAGGAACTCTTTCCTGGAATGGCAACTTCCAATAGCAACAGCCAATCAAGAAACTGGATTCTTCTCGTTTCCATGATAATTGTCATTCCAGCAAGATTTACTATCGTATGAACTTTTTTTTTTATGAAATGGGGTCCGGGAGCCCATTTCATAAAACTTGCCATCAGTGACAACAGCCACATTTCTATGACAAATCTGCTCTCAGCCAATCAGCTGCAAGGATTTCAGTAACTTGTCACATCTACAACTTGTCAATGATGACAAGTTCTATGAAACAGGCTCCAGGTCCCAATGGAAGAAAATGCGTAGAAAGACCCCACTGGAGGCCAAACCGAACAGTAGGAATTGCGTGATCTCCTAACGGGCTCGTAACGGGCTCTTAACAAGCTCTGTATAACTCGATGAAAGCTCGGTTTAAGTCGTACACAGGTCATCACAACTCACACCGAGATCGGTATGACTCGTATCACGTTTGGCTCACTCGTACAGCTATCGTAGTAAATCGATGTTGCCTCGTAGATCACTCATGCGCAGCTCATTAAAATTGACAAATTCCACGCGAGTTCAAGCGAGTTCTCGCGAGTTCAAGCTCGCGCAGCTCGGCACAACTCGAGACTCCAACTCGGCTAAGTGGGAACCTTGCTTAATAAGTAGCCAGTAGACGAAGCTTAGTCCTGTCCTATTCATGTAGATATTTCAAACTCCACTAACTCAAATTGCACCAAAATAACAGGATATACTACATACTTGTAGCTTATTTCAAAGTACTCACTTATATTTATTATATGAATATATTTGGTCCGGTACATGTAGGTCATTTGCTTCTTTATCATGTATATTCATGCCTATTTATGAATATTCAAATAAGACAATATAAGGTTTTGAAACAAGTGGAAATACATAAAAGACATTCAAATCTAACGATTTATGCTGGGTTCAAACTTTATCTGTTTAAAAACTTATCTACTTAAACTTACCTACCTTATTGTTCAGTTATTCACAATATGAAATTGTGTTATGAAGAGGCATTCTCATATGTTAACTCTTTATGTGCCACGTTCGCACGTCCGACTCAGTCGACGGCTTGCCAACTTCGCATATTCTGCTCAACAAACAAAGCCGCCAAGACCGATCGATAAACCGCTAATTACTGCTAATCCCGCAGCACAATGAAAGCGTTTCTTGTGCTTTTGTTCCTCTCGTATACGACTTGCATTCTATGTGGTGGTCGACTATCAAGCAATGTTCCCAGCTAGATTTGCTCGTACATTCTAAGTTTCTGTCATGGTTTTATGTGCAAAAGTCATGCCTTTACAGTAATATAGCAACTGGTCATTCAAAAGAAAATTTGTAAATAGATTCGTCATACAAATTATATCGTAACAAAGCTTGGCGTTCCTCTTTGACTTTGCCTACTATTATGCCCATCTTAACAGAAATTTGTAGAAGTTATACAAGTCGGAATAAGAGAATTCTTTCTCAAAGCATGACTACCTTCGTGTCTCAGAATAACGTGGCACACAGGGGGTTTCCACCATGGCACATAAAGAGTTAATAGGCCTAATAATTAAGGTGAGTGTGACTTAGTTCTAGTATCCATGTCTTCATGTACTGCAACATTTTCCTGGTATATAAAGGAATGTGATACAGTTTCATCAATTGAGAATATGATGTAATATAGGTATAGGTGGTAGGACATTAGGAACAGGTTAGGATAGGATTAGATTGGGGTACTAATTCCAGATAGTGCCTTAAACTTTTTTCAGTATTTCAGTCATTCAATTTCGCGTATTTGCAGTCAAATTCCTAACATGTTCATTGAAATTAATGTCATGTTATTTCTTTTTTGAAGAGGTGATGATTATTTAAACGCGTATTTCTATATGACTTATTGTTTCTTCCACGCACTGTTAAGTAGTAAAAATATCGTATTTTTGACCATATTGTATAACTCGAGTTTGCTGTTCTGTAACGCTCCTTTTCTTTTATATATTACATTTTAGGCCTACATGTACTAATACTCTAGTTTAACTTCATCTTCTTACAGTCATGACGGCACAAGTTAGATACAGACGTATTTCTCAAAGGGACAGAAAAAGAATCATAGGAATATTTGATGATCATAACCTTGACTTCCTACAACTGGCCGACACACGGAATAAAGCGCTCAATGGCGAGATAAGTTGTGACCATGCACATGTTGCACTATCTTCGGACTTGAAAAGTCACTAAGCACATTAAAGAAAAAAAAAATGTTGCCAAAATCTCTAAAATGAGTACGAAAATATGAAATGTAATGACGCTTGGAAAACAATAACTATGTTAAAAAAAATAAAGAAAGAAGCAAACCATAAACATGCGTGCTAAATTGACTGCAAAAGATGTTAAATTGACTGCCAAAAATGAATTGGAATGAACGAGAGCAGCATGTCCGTGATCACGTGACTATATCATTCTAAACTGAATGAACGAATAAGCAGGTGCTCGTTTTACGAATTTCAATTGAAAAAAAGTGTTAATTAGAATGAGGCTAAAGGTAATTTGAATGCTCCAAAATGAATTTCAATGAAGAGATCATAAAATTGAACTACCGAACATGTCATCCAAGGTATATTTTGCTAAATTAAATGCAAGCAATTAGGAATTGGACTGACAAAAGTGCGAAATTGGCCGGGAAAACCTATAGTTGATGAAAGAACACTTCCTATTTTGAAATCACCATCATCAATTCTCGTGCAGGCGTGTCGATTCTATAGTCATTTTTCCTGAAAAAACGATGACAAAAATTGATCATTGCTGTTTGTGAGCCACTCAAAAAGGTACAAGAAATGGATTCAGTTGTACTCATTCATTTTATTCGTTTTCAGTAGCTATTTTTGACGCATTCGTTATCAGTTTTTACGGCTTCACTATCGCTCAGTCGAGTAGGATATCAGTGCCTAAAGTTACAGATTTTGTAAATCACAAATTTTCATGGAGATCAAAGCGCCTGCACGAAGATTGATTATCATTGTGTCAAATAAAATTTGAGGTGTTCTTTCTATTGAATAATGTAACGATTTCATTCAGTCGCTCATATCTTTTTAACTCTTTGTGTGCCATGGTGGAAATCCCCTGTGTGCCACGTTATTCTGAGACACGAAGGTAGTCATGCTTTGAGAAAGAATTCTGTTTTTCCGATTTGTATAGCTTCTACAAATTTCTGTTCAGATGGGCATAATAGTAGGCAAAGTCAAAGAGGAATGCCAAGCTTTGTTACGATGTAAATTGTATGACGAATCTATTTTCAATTTTTCTTTTAAATGACCAGTTTCTACATTACAGTAAAGGCATGACTTTTGCACATAAAACCGTGACAGAAACTTAGAATGTACAAGCAAATCTAGTTGGGTACATCGCTTGATAGTCGACCACCACATAGAATGCAAGTCGTATATGAGTGGAACAAAAGCACAAGAAACGCTTTCATTGTGCCGCAGGATTAGCAGTAATTAGCGGTTTATCGATCGGTCTTGGCGGCTTTGTTTGTTGAGCAGAATACGCGAAGTTGGCACGCCGTCGACTGAGCCGGACGTGCGAACGTGGCACATAAAGAGTTAAATAAGAGACAGTTTTGTAGCACTCTGTCTGCCGGGACACCAATAGGTTCGTTCATATGCATTCGATATTTACAGTGGATATGAATATGAAGAATAGCAAATCTAAGTTTGATGTCTCATAAAGAAAAAAAAAGTTACACCGTCACGCTTCGTACTGTGCATTACATATAGGCTGAAATTAATTATAGGCTGAAATTAATTCGGTCTAAAATGAAACATAGGCCTATATGCCCATAAATGCACCATTATATAGAGTCGAAAAAAAATTGACTGTTCTACAACCCTAATGAGTCGTGTTATCTTTGTCATTATTGTTCTCATTATTAAAGAATGAGAAGTGAATGAAAAATATGTGTGCATTCATTGATAAAGTATAGGCCAAAGAGTGTGTAAAAGAAAATACATGTATCATATTAATTTCTAAATTCATGAAGTGTGCTGATATGTGGAACAGAGTACATTATTATGAAAATAAAACAATATAACATTTTACACTAGCAAATAAGATGAAAATCTTGGTTGTTTATTTTTTTGTCAACTCATCCAGTCAATCAATATCAAGGTGGACTTCAAGCAATGTACATACTACTCTCAATAAAAAAAAAAAACCTTATTAAGCGAAGCAAAAGTGTAACATCTAAGTACATACAAAGTAAGTCACTGAGCATTTAGAATCTACGTTACAACTACTGTTTCAACACGTCAGCGTAAGAAATAGATTTTATATCAACGTAACCAACTTCAATTTTGAAACAGACAAGCTTGCAAAAGAATTCAAGAAACAATTCTCAGTTTATAAGTAAAGTAGATAATCTAGAAAATTTCCTTTCACGTTACAGTCATATTGCCAGAAAACGGAATTTTTCTCAGTTTCAGTTGTGTTTCCATTCTGTTTTCTACTAGTTTTGTCTGGAGAGTCTAATTCTACCATGTCTGCTGTTTAGGGTTTGTTGTCTTTTCTCTCTTCGGGGCCCTTTTCTTTTCTTCAGTGAGCCTGGAGTGGCTGAAGATACTGACGACATTTAACTTTTTAACGTGATCAAGGACTGCATATATTTTTTCTTAATACCTGAACAATAAATGAGTGCTAAGAAAGTACGTCTGCACCTGCTGCAACCACTGTCAAAAAGTGCTCGGTATTTGATCGAGTGCCGGTCGAAGCATGATCGAGTTTAGTCGAGTATCAATCGATAGCAGTCCTGTATCGGTCGTGTAGCGGTCGAGTTATTCATGAAACTGATGAATCCTGGATCGAGATGATCTGAAATCAATCGTGTAGCAGTCTAGTATAACTCGAGATGATCGGGAAGTGAGCTCGGGGGAAAAATCCATCCCGACCACACTAGATTTCTATACGACCGATTCCCGATCGGCTCGATCTCTTCTCGATCACTACCCGAGCTGTTGGTGTTCGGGCTTCCTACTCGAATGTTTTGGACATGTCCAAAATTATCGTGAGGGAAGCAGGAGCGATGCCGATCAAGGTAGATCGATCCCGAATGCCAATGCCGAGCGAGCCCGACTAGGCTAAAAAAGCTAGATCGGGATTGATCGAGTTGATCTGATCGGCAGTGGGAACTGTTGTGTTTACAGATATTCAGATTTACAGTACGCATATTCATAAAGTGTCTAGACACCCTGACATTCATTATGTAACCTCATTATGTAACCTCTGTGTATTAGTATGCATGTGCCTCAGGTGTCAGCATACATTCCAATACCCCACCTATTGAAACTGTTCTTATATACATGAGTGCATGTCTGGAGACAGACAGTTCTGCAATAAACACCCGAGACGTTAACTGCCACGCCTTTCCTGTTCCTTCCTTATTTGCAGTCCTAAGTTTTGTTACTTGTAACCCACGATACAACATAATTTCTGGCGACGAGGATGGGATTCGAACCCACGCGTGCAAAGCACAATGGATTAGCAATCCATTGCTTAGGAGCAGAGGGACAGAGAATCTTCTACTCTTTGAACACTGGTACGGCATCTGCGTCAGAGCCACGCCTTACTGGAAATGCGTATCAGACAGCATTAACAGCAATTGAAGCTTACTTTGTTCCTCGCATCAATGTGGTCGCTGAGAGGTACAGATTCAGACGACGCAGACAGAGGGCTGATGAGACTGTTGCGCAGTACGTTACAGCCTTAGAGGAATTGGTCAAACACTGCGCTTTTGGGGACTTGAAAGACGAAATGATTCGTGACCAGGTTGTGGAAGCATGTGTTAACCCCCGTATACGTGAAAGATTATTACTTGAACCCGATCTGACACTACAGAAAGTCCTCGACTGCAGTAGATGCATCGAAGATGCACAGCGAGATTCCAAAGCGATGACTCAAGGACATCAGGAAAGTCAGAACGTTCAAAAGCTATTCAAGCAGAAAAGATGGGGAAAACAGGGTTCGGAGGTTAAACAGAGCAGGAATGAGAAGGAACAGAAAACACAAGGTAGTTGCAGAAACTGTGGAAGCAAGGACCATGCGACATATGACCGCACATGCAGAGCAAAAGGTACCAGATGCCTCAAGTGTCACAAAACAGGACACTGGGCTCGAGTTTGTCGTGCAGGACGGAGTATTCGTGAAGTTCAAGACGAGTCAGAAGTCTTAACTGTCGGAACGTCAGAACAAGTCCTTACCGTCAACGCAAACCCGGCCAGTTCCATTAAGTGCATGGTGCGGATCGCAGGGACAGTTGATTTACAAATGACAGTCGACACTGGCTCAAGTGTTTCTATCATTCCGAGCAGCGTTTACGAGAAACACTTTGTGAAGGAAGCATTACAGCCAGCGCGAGTAAAGTTGTCTGACTACTCGAAAGCCGACATCCCCGTTCTTGGAACTTTCCACACCACAGCTAAAGTGGGCAGTCGACAAGCAGTGGCTACGTTCTATGTCGTTCACAGAGGATCTATGCTTCTAGGGATGGACCTCATCGACAAATTGGGTCTGCAGATCCACGGCAGCACAGTCCAGGCCGACATTGACCGCGTCGAAGCAGACAACGGTGAGGTGCCTATTTCGTCGAAGTTCTGCCAGCTGTTCTCATCAGGCTTGGGAAAAGCGAGAAACTTCAAGCATCACGTCAAGGTGAAAAGCGATCATATTCCAGTTCAGCAGAAACTACGACGATTACCCTTGTCAGTAAAGGAGAAGGTCTCGCGGGAGTTGCAGCGGCTCGAAAAGGAGGATGTGATCGAGAAAATTGATTCTAGTGAGTGGGTCTCGCCCATCGTCGCCGCAAAGAAATCAGGTGATATTCGTTTGTGTGTAGATTTGCGCGAGGTGAATAAGGCAATTGTTGTCGATAGCTATCCATTACCGGATATTGGAGAGCTATTCTCTGAGCTAGAAGGATCCACTGTGTTCTCTAAGATGGATTTAGCATCCGCATACCACCAACTCGAGCTGGACGAAGAGAGTCGTGACCTCACCGCGTTCATCACTCATGATGGATTGTACCGCTTCAAAAGAGTTTGTTTTGGATTAGCATCAGCACCGTCCAGAAGCTCATGAGTACGATCCTAGCAGGACTTCCAGGAGTTCAGTGTTACCTAGATGACGTCATTGTGTACGGCAAGGACAGGACAGAGCATGACACTAGATTGAACAAGGTACTTACCAAACTGCAAGATGCTGGTTTGCGTTTGAATCCCAGTAAGTGTCAGTTTCACTTGTCAGAACTCAGTTACCTAGGGCACTCTGTGAGTAGCCATGGTTTAGCGCCTGATGATAGGCATGTCAAGGCCATAGTTGAAGCTCCCAACCCGACAGATGTGGGTCAGCTCAGATCAGTGTTAGGTTTGACGAATTACTATGCAAAGTTTGTACCTAACTATGCCACGGTTGTAGAACCAATGAGAAGATTGTTGTGTAAAGACGTACCTTTTGTATGGGGATCAGAACAACAGGAGGCTTACGACCAAATCAAGAGTACAATTGCACAAAGAGTTGTTCTTGGCTTATTCAATCCAAACTTACCTACCATAGTCACAACAGATGCCTCCGATCATGGGTTAGGAGCAGTACTTAGCCAGGTCAAAGGGGGGCAGGAAGTTCCAATAGCTTTTGCCTCAAGGTCGTTGACATCTGCTGAAAGAAAGTACTCCACAGGTGAAAAGGAAGCATTGGCTTGTGTTTGGGCATGTAACAAGTGGTACACTTACCTTTGGGGTAGACATTTCGTGCTCAGGACTGATCATAAGGCTTTGGTTACCATGTTGAGTACTAGGGGCTCAAATAGACAAACCATGAGGATAGCACGTTGGTCAGCGCAACTGTTACAGTTCAACTACACTGTAGAATACAAACCTGGCCAAGAGAATTATGTGGCAGATGCACTATCCCGGTTACCAATGGATAGCCCGGAATGTTGTGATGTAGTAGAAGAAGACGAGTATGTTCTGAGTCAGATCAGTGATTCCCCAGTAACCCTAGAAGAGTTGAAAGTGGCGACTAGTAATGATCGAGTTGTGGTACAGGTCAGAAAGTATGTCGAGGAAGGCTGGCCAGGTAACCACAAGGCCTTACCTCAAGAAATCAAACCATATCTCCTTCTGAGGGATGAGTTGTCAGTAGTAGATGACATTGTAATGAGAGGGGATCGAATTGTAGTACCATCATCCCTACAGGCTAAGTTTGTAGACTTTGCTCACTCAGCACACCAGGGTATAGTACGTACAAAACAAAGGTTGAGAGAAACATACTGGTTTCCAGGTATCGACAGGGTGGTTGAGGAGAAAGTCAAGTCATGTGTCACGTGTCAAGAAAATGACAAATCTCACAGCACACGTAGTGCCCCTATGCAGTCAGTCGATTTTCCAGAGTCGCCATGGAAAAAAATTGGCATCGATATCGTAGGGCCGATTGAAAGTGCACCTCAAGATCAAAGATATGCCATTGTTGTAATTGACTACCACAGTAAGTGGCCTGAAGTCGCATTGTGTAGAAGTGTAACTTCCAGAGCAGTGATAAACACACTCACATCTCTATTTGCCAGAGAGGGAATTCCCACCCATTTGGTTTCCGACAACGGACCTCAATTTGTATCACACGAATTTGAGCAATTTCTCAGTCAACACGGTATCACTCATGTCAGGGCATCACTGTACTATCCTCGTTCGAACGGTGAAGTAGAGCGTTTCAACCGTGTATTGAAGTCGTGTATACAGAATGCTTTGATTGAAGACAAGGGTTCTCTGAAGGAGACTCTACTAGAGCTCCTGATGGCCTACAGATGTACGCCCCATCCAACGACAAGTTGCTCACCATCAGAGCTACTTCATGGAAGAAACTTAAGGACCAAGTTAGACATTCAGGGTAGAATGCCAAATACAAAGGGGCAGCACAAATCAGAGGTATCTGAAGGAAACAAAGTCAAACAAAGGGTGAAACCAAAACAAAAGAAGTCTGAAGTGTACACAGACGAGAAAAGAAAAGCTCGAACACCAAGATTTCAGGTCGGAGACAGAGTAAAAGTCAAAAAGCAAAGGTATGTTCAAAAAGGTGAAAGGAAATTTGGAGAACCTCGTCAAATCATCAAACAAAAAGGTAAAGCAACCTATGAACTAGATGATCATACAATTTGGAATGCATTTCATTTGTCTCCATGTGGCGCAGAGAAGACACGAGAGACGGATAGAGAGGTCTGCGGAAAAGAGGAAGGAGGTAGGGTACAGCATGACGTAAGAAGAAGTTTGAGAAGTAGGAGGGAGCCCAGCTACTTACATGATTATGTAAGGTATTGAAAAAAAATATCAGTCATATTCATTTTGTATTTAGGCAATCAGGAAACAAGAAACTGATTGTGGTGTAGATATAAAATATGTGGTTAACTAGAGAGAAAACACTCAATGTTCCATCACATGTGTAAAGGAATGACTAGTTTCAATTGTCATGTTATGTCTGGAAAGGAAAATATGAAAGATGAAGGTTTTCATCCTATAGTATTGGACTGTACATATATACACACACAAAAAAAACCTAACAAACAAACAAACAAAAACTCACCTTTGTCATGATGTATCAGTAATGAAGAGATACAGAGTAACAGTTTAAGGCAGAGGTTTTATATGCGATAAGGTTGAAAGGGTTTTGTAAACCTGATCAATTTGGCAATTTTATATGTGATGATGTTGAGAGGATTGTGTAAACACTGATCAATTTGGAAATTAGTTTGGAGTATATTGTAATGGATGAGTGCCATGAAGGTAATTTCAACGAGAGGGAGAATGTTGTGTTTACAGATATTCAGATTTACAGTACGCATATTCATAAAGTGTCTAGACACCCTGACATTCATTATGTAACCTCATTATGTAACCTCTGTGTATTAGTATGCATGTGCCTCAGGTGTCAGCATACATTCCAATACCCCACCTATTGAAACTGTTCTTATATACATGAGTGCATGTCTGGAGACAGACAGTTCTGCAATAAACACCCGAGACGTTAACTGCCACGCCTTTCCTGTTCCTTCCTTATTTGCAGTCCTAAGTTTTGTTACTTGTAACCCACGATAGAACAGGAACGCACCATAAGCGTGAGTTTAGAACGAGCTCTGCGACTTACAACGAGTATTATATTAGCTTATTGAGAGTGCATTGCACTGACCCATTAATATGGAATTATTCACATTTTACCAGCGTTTTTATGACAAGAAATATTCATTCAACCCTATACACGTACGTGCACGTGCAGAAATATGCCATTGCCTTTACATTTCTAGAACTACGTAAAAATCAAGACAAAAAAACATGCCTCGGCTCAAGAAATCCAAGAAAAAAACCGGAGGAGGAAAGGGAGATCTATCAAGCAATGGTAGAAGAAGAGGTAGAAGAGCAGGAAGAGACAGTAGAAACAGAAGAGATCATCCAAAACGAGGGAAAATTAGTATTTTCATTAATAATTCACTCCAATTTTTACTTTGAATTAACTCATTTTTGTATTCACTCCTTCAAGAGTGAATATTTTCATTCTATCTTTTTTAGAGAGTAGAAGATGACTAAGATAAAGGAACTCTTTGCTGGAATGGCAACTTCCAATAGCAACAGCCAATCAAGAAACTGGATTCTTCTCATTTCCATGATAATTGTCATTCCAGCAAGATTTACTATCGTATGAACATTTTTTATGAAATGGGGTTCGGGAGCCCATTTCATAAAACTTGCCATCAGTGACAACAGCCACATTTCTATGACAAATCTGCTCTCAGCCAATCAGCTGCAAGGATTTCAGTAACTTGTCACATCTACAACTTGTCAATGATGACAAGTTCTAAGAAACAGGCTCCAGGTCCCAATAGAAGAAAATGGGTAGAAAGACCCCACTGGAGGCCAAACCGAACAGTAGGAATTGCGTGATCTCCTAACGGGCTCGTAACGGGCTCTTAACAAGCTCTGTATAACTCGATGAAAGCTCGGTTTAAGTCGTACACAGGTCATCACAACTAACACCGAGATCGGTATGACTCGTATCACGCTCGGCTCACTCGTACAGCTATCGTAGTAAATCGATGTTGCCTCGTAGATCACTCATGCGCAGCTCATTAAAATTGACAAATTCCACGCGAGTTCAAGCGAGTTCTCGCGAGTTCAAGCTCGCGCAGCTCGGCACAACTCGAGACTCCAACTCGGCTAAGTGGGAACCTTGCTTAACAAGTAGCCAGTAGACGAAGCTTAGTCCTGTCCTATTCATGTAGATATTTCAAACTCCACTGACTCAAATTGCACCAAAATAACAGGATATACTACATACTAGTAGCTTATTTCAAAGTACTCACTTATATTTATTATATGAATATATTTGGTCCGGTACATGTAGGTCATTTGTTTCTTTATCATGTATATTCATGCCTATTTATGAATATTCAAATAAGACAATATAAGGTTTTGAAACAAGTGGAAATACATAAAAGACATTCAAATCTAACGATTTATGCTGGGTTCAAACTTTATCTGTTTAGAAACTTATCTACTTAAACTTACCTACCTTATTGTTCAGTTATTCACAATATGAAATTGTGTTATGAAGAGGCATTTTCATATGTTAATAGGCCTAATAATTAAGGTGAGTGTGACTTAGTTCTAGTATCCATGTCTTCATGTACTGCAATATTTTTCTGGTATATAAAGGAATGTGATACAGTTTCATCAATTGAGAATATGATGTAATATAGGTATAGGTGGTAGGACATTAGGAACAGGTTAGGGTAGGATTAGATTGGGGTACTAATTCCAGATAGTGCCTTAAACTTTTTTTTTGAAATACCGAATAAAAAATAATCATTGGACGTTCTTAAAAGGTTTTCTTGACGTTCTAAAAGGATATGAAAGATCTCTAAAGGTAGATTAGGGTCAAAGATCAAAAGTGTTTAATCCTGTATATCTTGGTGAATACACGTCCTCTCTTTCCGACATTTTTCACACGTAAGGACCATGTTGCAAGAATCATTTCACGAAATAGCAACCTTTTGCTCAGATGCAATCTTGGCTGTGTTAAGTGGGTCAAAAGTCAAATATCCTTCATTCTGTAACCTCATAGTGTATATGATTTCACCGCCAAGTTTTGCACTCACATTGGCCTCGATAGATGGATCTTATTGTAAAATAGCAACGATTTGGTCGGACGCCATTTTGGCTGTGCAAATGAGGTTCAAAGGTCAAATATTCTTTATTCTGTATCTTGCTTACTAAATGCTTAATCGGGGCCCAATTATGTACATAAATGGGCCATGTTGCCTAGATGATTTCATAAAACAACGACTTTTGACTAAGATGCCATCTAGACTGTGCGAGGTATATCTAGGTTAAGGGTCAAGACTAGTTAGTACTCTGTCCTGTATGCTGGTAATTACATGCCCTGCCGCTCCCATATTTTGCAACCATTTAGCCCATGACATATGTATAGTTTCGTGAAATAACAACTTATTAATCAGATGCCATCTTGGCTGTCTAAAGTAGAGTCAAGGATCAAACAAATTTCGTCTTGTATTTTGGTAAATACATGGCATATTGTGCCATATGTTGCACAGATATTGACCTTGTCAAGGGGATAATTTCATAAAATAATGGCTTTTTCCTAAGACACCATCGTGTATGTCCAAATGAGATTCATTTTGTCTCTTTGCTAACATATATAATGATTATGTCCTTTCCATTTTAAATCTGTAGGCATGAAAGGTTTGATTCCCTTTTCTTCAATGAGAATCTCAGAAATCATATTTAAATTATACATCGGATCATCTACTCGAATGTATTTACACTGTACATTATTTGATTTTCCCAAATACTCTATATTTAGGTAACATGGGGAAAACACACAAAAAATTGTCACTGTCATTGTCAATGTCATCGAAGATGTACGGACAAGAACAATAGGATGCATAATGAATAATTGCACAAGCACAAAAACATGCATCATCGCACTCACCCATACACTTTCAGATACATAAGGAAGTGATATACACTCCTCTCTTATTTTTTTTTTCGTGCAGAAATTAGGCCTACAGTCTGCCAAGACGGTTTCTTCAACTGCGATTCCTCCTGTGTCTCAATATCGTATTATTGTGATTTCGAGGATGATTGTGATGATGGGACAGACGAAAGCGACTGCGGTAAGTCAACTGCCAACCACGTGTTAATGTTTTGTAGAGGGACTTATCTTCTGTTTGTATATGATACGTCTAACACGGTGTAGGCGATATGAGGGTTGTTTGTTTTTTATACGGTGCCTATTATAATCATTATACATTTGATATAATCATAATAGGCAAGAAAATCTTGCTACCTTTGTAGTTCGATAGTCATTCTGAAATATATATTTAAATATGTTTTATTGCAAAACGGCCAAAATCCATTCTTGTAAGTTGAAATATTTTTGTTTAAAGCTGCAAAAATCAAAGAAAATATGGGATATTTTTACTCATGATAACGTAATGTAACGTTACAATTGACAAGTGAGGTATACCGGAATGTTTTATGTTGCTCTGACGATGGACACACTTTAGAATGTTCAAAAATGGCGCTTAGCCCATTTTGCAATGTAACTCTTTATTCTAAATAGTCAAGATATACTACGGCTGACCCGAAATATATTGTAGAGAAAATGACGAACGGACGAGTCTGTGTTGTGTTTACCATTTTCTTATGGAGATGAAAAATACATAGGATAAGAAATCAAATGTTTAAGTTATATTCATCCCAGAGGTAAAACCTGTAAAATTCATATCAATAAAGTTTTTAGGATATCCGGATGATATTAGAAATACGATCCGAAGATGGATGTAACCCTAAATACCCCATGTCGCCAATGAAGGAAGTGCCCATGTGTGACCCTGCACCTCTAAAGAAACAAGTCGCCAGACATGAATTTTTAGTTAAGACCATATTCTGAAAGAGCAGACTTTAAGCTTTAAAATGATGTATAACTCATATCAAATGGACTCTCCTAATCTATCTAAATATTGGAAAGAAAGCACAAACTCAGGAAAAGTGTGAACTGAGAAAAGAGGCTCTGAAGTACAGTGTCTATTCAAGGGCTTAATCTTTACCAAACCGTGCTGGCTGTGCGATGAATGGGACAAAAAAACAGGAAGTAAACCACCAGAGTAACAACAATGAAGGGATTATCAGATTAAAATGAAATTAGGCATGCCTCATTGACACATTCTGTCCATAATTAATGCCAACTTTCAAAGCAGTCGCACTTTCCTTTCAAAAGTTATTAGAGTTGAAAGTGAAGAGTGTGGACAAGGTTTTTCAGAAATGAAAAAGGGATTCTAAAGACACACCTAATCACACTATTCTACCAAAAATGTTCGAGATAAACTGCTAAAAAACACACTTTCCTGCCCGTTTTGTGATACCAAATTTTAGCATAATGTAAAAGAATACCTGCTCTTTCAGAAAATATGAAAAATTCAAGTTCGGCTAGGTTGACCCACTTCACTTATTTTCAGTCCTCACGCAAAATCAGTGTGTGCGACTTTATGTTCGTTTTGAGGTGCACGGTCACATATAAAAAAGTTATTTCTCGTTAACATATCATTCATATCAAATCTGTTGTACCTCATTCTATTGCCCCTGGAGTGCCTGAATGAAAAATAATGTTATATTGTATAACAATATGATGTTTTGATATTTCTCTAAGAGATCATTTATATTATTTTGCCGAATCGCGATCGTATACGTTACCCTTTTCAGACTCTTGAGAGAAAAATCAAGGAAATGCCGAATAGCAGTGTAATATGTTAAACAAAGTTAACCTAACGCATACATAGAACCATAATTTATTCATTGAATCTCTTGATACAAAAAAAAAATATACTGATCAGAAGCCGCGGAAGCCTAATGTTACGATGAGCTGAAACCAGATACGTTACCTAGACTTTGCTTCATTTAGGAAAAAAAGTATGCTGCAAATAAAAACAAAGCTTAGATACTTTTAAAAACATAAAGATAATGATTAATCACCCAACAGAAATTGTCGGAGAAAATGAATATTTTTGTAGAAAGTGAGAACGGTAACGGCACATCAGATACGTTACCATAAAGATTGTCAGATGCGTTACCAATAAAGTGTATGGTGCAGCAAGGTTAACCGCGACACGCTTTTACGCGCGGATTTAACCGGTTGACAACGTGATCTATATGACTTGTTAACAAGGGCGTAAATCCGGGGGGGGGGGGGATGGGGGATATATCCCCCCACCAACCCCCCGAAATGGAGAAGGGGGGATGACCTGTACAATCACCCCCCCCCTCCTGAAATTTGAGGAAAAAATGGAGGAAGCAGAAATGTGATTGTATCAATTTTTTATAATAGCATATTATTGCATGACATTCTTACGCCCGCCTTCACACAGGTAACAGAGCTGAACACTATTCAATCTTGTAGGATAATGTATACATAATTTTCTCAAGCGCTCACTTGTTTCGCTCGCTCGTGAAGAAAGTAATATCGACATAAGATATGGTCCAAACGTTGACAACGTCAACTAGCATAGGCTTACATGTAAACATGCTATGACGCGACCAACTCGGAACCATCTGCAAATTATGTACGAAAAGAAACAAACAATAAAAAAAAAGAAATACCGCCATATCTTAACCCCCCCCCCCCTCCATGATTTCCTGAATCATTCCTGAAACAATGATAATTCTGATACATTTATGGGCATACCCAGGGACGATCAGGGACGTCGAATCTATCTGGGGGGAGGGGGGGGGGGGCAAAGGCTCAAGGCAAAGGGGCATTTGCCCCTCCCCATTATACGGAAATGTTGAGGGCAGACAACTTACTCATTTGTCCCCCTAGCAATTCCTGAGATGAGGACAAATCTCAAACTTTCTTTATGGAAAATAGTCCAACTACCGCCAGAACTATGCACCGGATCGTTGCATTGCATAAATCATAAATATGCAAAAGCTCCGCCACTGGGTCCCTTTCGATAGACCTTGTACACTTTTGAGTTTGACTCATTTCCTTATTTATCAAAGCGTGTGCAGCAGATCTTTCACTTACAGAAGCTCCCTTATAATTTTGCAGAGGTGTCGATGGAGGGGGAAGGGAGTAATATTGGTATTGGGGGTGCTGTTCGTTGTTCCGAAGGTTCGCTATTTCGAAGGTTCGTTATTCCGAACGGTCGTTAATCCGAAACACGCAAATTCCCGGTACCTAGAATTCGTTAATCCGAAAATGAAAAAGGGTTTAGACCGGGGGCCCAGGAGGTTTATTCAACCGAAAAGCGGACAAGCAACTGACCTCATAGGAAGTTTACATGGACCCTGGACATCACAAAAATGCATTACTGCCGGGTCTCATCGTTGGCCTTCCCGCCAAAATCACGCAATGTATGACGTCACTTCCGGTTGGCCCTTTTCCCAAATTTTTGAGACAGTTTGAGTTGAAGGATCATTATTAAGATGTCAGTTTCGGCATCTAAGAGTATCCTAGATATATTTAATTTGGTAGCCAACTATTTTGGAGTATGTACTTACCATCTATTTGCCCATTTTCTATGTGGTGATGCTCCTGAGGGTGAATATAATCATGGCAATCATTGTCGACGTCGCACTTTTAGAGAAAATGACACCTAGATTTTGATCACTTTCTAGAAGATAGTTGTTAATACTCTCTATAAATATCTCAATCTTGTATAACGGTTGTAAAAATCCGTATCCAGCCCTTCTTGTGATTTGAGATAAGTCTAGCCTGTTCAAACATTAAAAAGTATAACCCTTCCACCATTTAGGGTAACGCCCTCTGTGGTCCGAACCTCTGCAACACAAAAACTAAACTTTGAAACAAAGCATTATTGCACACAATGGGGTTGGAGATTAATGTTCGTATAATGCGCACAAAAAATTGTATATCTCGTCGGAGTATTATGATGTTCTTCACTTAAAGCTTCTATATGATTTATGGAAGAGAGTACAGGAACTAGGCAATATCTAAATCTTGTACATGGGGAAACAGTATTTGCATCATTATGACCAAGAGTCAAACTAAATTCGCAATATTTCGGGACACAACCTTTAGAATGTCTTCGTCATCACTGACGCTTCCATCACTCTCATCGCTTCCATCACTCTCATCGCTTTGCTCACTTCATGTCCCTTCGGATTCCTCATCGTGTCGGTTGCATTATCTGAAGGACTGAACGATGAGCCTTCGAGAGATGCGGGGACTGCACTTCCTTGGTACCTGTCTGGCTCAAAGTGCTTCTGGGTAGATTTCCACCCAAAGTCTACAAGACTGCCGTGCTGGCTCTCTTCCACATTCTGGCGACATACTGTGCTCTTGGATGTGATATTTCAGTGTTGTGGCACAGAGAGGAAGAGAATTAGTAAATAGCAGATGATTTTATTCAGTCTTGCAAGGGGCAGTACCTTCGTCACCTCCACTGCTCATTCGCTTGAAGACATTGTATAATATTTGGCATCATTTATGTCCAATGTTGCAAAACCATACAGTGGGCAGATGAAGAATGTGGCAGCTCGAAAATCTACTTCCTCATTTGAGAGAGACTGGAAAGATTTGATGTGTGTTGCACTTTTTTTTCCATCTTTTGATAGGGTTTTACTTTCCCTTTACTGCAGAAACGTGAAGTGAAATCGCAACCTGTCAAGGAGACCAATATGTGCATCGCTAATGTCAGGTTGCCTCTCTTCGAGGACTGCTGCAATTTTTGAGACATCAACTTACCTTCTGTTATTGCCCGAACCAAAGTCTACAATTATTTTCCTTCATCCGACCTGGCACAGTACAGCAAGATGATGAAGACGTCTGTGTCACTGGACCTCACGAAGATAATGCCCTCTTATTTGCATATTAGCTTCTTCATGATGGCCTTGCTAGTGTCTCGGCATATCTGCTTACAGTTGGTTGTTGGCATTCCTCAGTTCTACACAGCTTGTGCCATGAGAAACACACCACATTTTCTATCCAATAACCTGTCCATACTGGGGCTTCATCCATTCCGATATATCTTGCGAAATGCGAACTGTTCCTTGAATGAAGAACTCTTGAGTTATTCCTTGCCTCTATGGCGCTGAACCTGATCTGGCCCAGCAATGAAGAACTCATGTGAGGTAGAACATTGCAGGTTTCCCTCAGGATCTTTGATGGAGGGGGATTGGTATATTTTGTCTAGTACCAAGTTAATTTCCTCTCCGCGACATGAGCAAACTCTCTTCAAGAGACCCTTGGCCATATGTTGAACTGCTGTGTTGTAGAATTGTCTCATGAATGATGATGCCTCCGTCAATCATTCTTGCTGAGATCACAGGAAAATTTGTTTCTTCGTTTTGCCGTTTAAAGAGACTATACAGTTCTGGTTGAGGTGAGGATTTAGCTTTTAAAGGGTGGTACAGTATTGGTGGAGCTGAGGAATTGGCTTTTAACTTTTTGCGAGATACCAAGAAATCACTTATGAAATAGTACAGAGCATGCCATTCTAAGAGGAATTGAAAGTTTGTTTGATAAAAATCGGTTTTAGAATAGCTGAGACATCCAAAAACAAAGTAAAACAGCAATCATAATAATATGTGGGTCCCACAATTTGTTAGTATTACTCTGTTTTAGGTATCTCAGTAATTTCATGACCAATTTTCATCAAATAAACGTTGAATTCCTCTTGGAATTACATGCTCTTTCATATTTCATAAGAGGACTCTCATTATCTCACCCAAAAATGTTAAAAACCTGAAGTTAGGTCTCAACCAAAACTGTAACATTTTGCGAGAGATTCAGAAACCACTCTGTGAGATGGCAAAGAGCATGCAATCCAAAGGGGAATCAAAGGTTTACTTGATGAATCTCGGGTTTGAAATGGCTGAGATATCCAAAAACAAGGTGAAATAAGGAGATCCTAATAAAAAGTCGTGGCCTGTCGCCTTTTATTATTACTTTTTTTGGATATCTCAGCCATTTGAAAACCAATTTTCATAAACGTTGAATCCTTTCTAAAATTACATGCTCTTTCATTTTTCATAAAAGGTTCCTCATTTTCTCACTTAGGAATGTTATAAACCTGAATTACCACCTCAACCAGTACTGTACAGTCCCTTTAAGCAGCCTTGTCAAAGCTGCTTTCTCAGTCTTCAGGGGTGTCCCTATTACTTGATGGACCAGCGAAAGAGGTACGTTAGTGAGAGGGTAGCTAAGAATGTGCTTAAGATCGATTGTATAACTTGATTCAGCTGCAACAGCTAGCATACGTCCGAAAAAGTCTCTGGCTCCCTCAGTTGCGTGTACTATTTTTTACTGCTGTGTTAGACCTCTTTGCGTTTTCTGAAACAAAGTTTAACATTTTGATTCTGGAAACTGGCTTCAGAAATGTGGAACTGGCAGCTGCACATTCATCTTGAAACTCAGTCCGTCTTTTCTGCCGTCGTTCGATTGTTGTTAGGAGAAATTGCCTCGTTGTCTCACTTGTTTTTGAAGAAGCTCTCGTATTTCGCACAAAGTTCACCCAGTGCAGCGTCTTCCTCTACGTCTTGAGACCTTTCCCTGCTGTTCTCGTTGGCAGATATCACATAGATGCAACATATCTAACGGCCTCATCTGATGATTCAAGAAATCTAGAGAGCAATGCCTTTTCAATTGCGGCGAAGTTGTATGGTGTGCCGTGTTCATATTCACCCTCAATGGCACCGTTGCAAATTTAAGAGCATGCTGGAAATATGGTCACTTGATCTTGATCTTGATCAAATCAAATTTGCAACGTAAAAAAAAAAAAAACCAACATGTTCTTTTTGTGGCATTTGGCCATTTTCTCCAAATTTTGAGACAGATTCCATAGAAGCATCATCAATAACATGTCTGTATGATCATCTTAGAGTGTACTAAATTATTAATTTTTGGTATCTCAATAGATAAGAGTATGGACAACCATGTAATTATTCTTCTTTTTTTGTAATGGTACCATTGAGGGTGAATATGACCGAACTCGGCACACCATATGAATGTGGCCGCGATGTAAATGGCAAAAACACATACAACCCCTTTGTCTATGATGGTCCTTCTGAGCTCATCAATATCTCATCGAGGAACATGGCCAGTGAGACAACGAGGCAATTTCTCCCAACAACACTTGAACGAGGGTAGAAAAGACGGACTGAGTTTCAAGATGAATGTGCAGCTGACAGTTCCAGGTTCCTGAAGTCAGTTCCCAGAATCAAAATGTTAAACTCTGCCTCAGAAAACAGCAGTACACAGATCGCACGCAGCTGAAGGAGCCAGAGACGTTCCTGATCGAAACCTGCAATGTTCTATTTCAAATGAATTCTTCATTACTGGGACAGATCAGGTTCAGCGTTATAGAGGCAAGGATTTACTCGAGAGTTCTTCAGTCAAGGAACAGTTTGCAAGATATATCATGTAGGAATGGAGGAAGCCCCAGTATGGACAGGTTATTGGATAGAAAATGTGGTGTGTTTCTCATGGCGCAAGCTGTGTAGAACTGAGGAATAGCAACGACCAACTGTTAGCAGATATGCCGAGACACTTGCAAGGCCATCATGTAGAAGCTAATATGCAAATAAGAGGGCATTATCTTCGTTAGGTCCAGTGACACAGACGTCTTCATCATCTTGATGTACTGTGCCATCACTCAGGTCGGATGAAGGAAAAAAAATTATAGACTTTGGTTCGGGCAAAAACAAAAGGTAAGTTGATATCTCAAAAATTGCAGCAGTTCTCGAAGAGAAGCAACCTGACATTACCGATGCACATATTGGTCTCCCCGACAGGTTGCGATTTCACTTCACGTTTCTCCAGGTAAGAGAAAGTAAAACCTTATCAAAAGGTGGAAAATAGTGCAACACACATCAAATCTTTCCAGTCTCTCTCAAACGAGGAAGTAGATACTCGAGCTGCCACATTCTTCATCTGCCCACTGTATGGCTTTGCAACATCGGACATAAATAATGCTAGATATTATACAATGTCTTCAAGCGAATGAGCAGTGGACATGACAAAGGTACTGCCCTTTGCAAAACTGAATAAAATCATCTGCTATTTACTAATTCTCTTCCTCTTAAAACACTTAAAAATCACATCCGAAGAGCACAGTATGTCGCCAGAATGTGGAAGAGAGCCAGCACGGCAGTCTTGTAGACTATGGGTGGAAATCTACCCAGAAGCACTTTGAGCCAGACTGGTACCAAGGAAGTGCAGTCCCTTCATCTCTCGAAGGCTCATCGTTCAGTCCTTCAGATAATGCAAACCGAGACGATGAGGAATCCGAAGGGACATGGAGTGAGCAAAGCGATGAGAGTGATGAAAGCGATGAGAGTGATGGAAGCGTCAGTGATGACGAAGACATTCTAAAGGCTGTGTCCCGAAATATTGCGAATTTAGTTTGACTCTTGGTCGTAATGATGCAAATACTGTTTCCCCATGTACAAGATTTAGATATTGCCTAGTTCCTGTACTCTCTTCCATTATCTAAAAGCTTTAAGTGAAGAACATTATAATATTCTGACGAGATATACATTTTTTTTTGTGCGCATTACGAACATTAATCTCCAACATGTGTCCAATAATGCTTTGTTTCAAAGTTTATTTTTTGTGTTGCAAAGGTTCAGATCACAGAGGGCGCTACCCTAAATTGTGGAAGGGTTATACTTTTTACTGTTTGAACAGACTAGACTTATCTCACATCACAAGAAGGGCTGGATATAGATTTTTACAACCGTTAGACAAGATTGAGATATTTATAGAGAGTATTAACAACTATCTTTTAGAAAGTGATCAAAATCTAGGTGTCATTTTCTCTAAAACAGCGACGTCGACAATGATTGCCATGAATATTCACCATCAGGAGCATCACCACATAGAAAATGGGCAAATAGATGGTAAATACATACTCTAAAATAGTTGGCTACCAAATTAAATATATCTAGGACACTCTTAGAAGCCGAAACTGACATATTAATAATGATCATTCAACTTAAACTGTCTCAAAAATTTGGGAAAAGGGCCAACCGGAAGTGACGTCATACATTGTGTGATTTTGGCGGGAAGGCCAACGATGAGACCCGGCAGCAATGCATTTTTGTGATGTCCAGGGTCCATGTAAACTTCCTATGAGGTCAGTTGCTTGTCCGCTTTTCGGACAATAAACCTCCTGGGCCCCCGGTCTAGTTCGTTAATCCGAAAATTTGTGGCGTCTTTCCGAAGGTCCGTTACTCCGAAGATTGGTTAATCCGAAAATGAAATTTGGATCAATGAACCTTCAGAATAACGAATCTTAGGAATAAAGAGCCTTCGGAATAACCAACCTTCGGAATAACGAGTTGTAACCGGTATTGGTATTGCACCAAAAGTTTGCACAAGATCGCTGAATTTCAGGTCTGAAAATGCAAAATCACCTTCGTGTGGGAGGAGAAATGTCCCTCATCCACACCCTCGTGTGCTTGTTTTGTTTTTTCTTTGTTTGAATTGCTTAACACACAGCGTTCATGAAAATTATTCCTCGTAAAAATCAGTACAAATGAGTTTATTCAAAAAATACCATTTTATAGGCAGAGTGTTAATTGTAATCTACATCAAAATATTCTGCTACCTTAAACAAGTGGGACTGTTTCAAGTCGATAAAATACCCAAACATAAAAATACAAAAAGTTCTCACCGTGGGAGGGGGACACCCACACCCTCACCCCTCCCCCCCCCCCCCCCCCCGCCACTCGCTCCGCTCGCTCGGGATCGGTCGCGTTCATGACATTCAGTGGAAGAATTAATACAAGAATGTTATTTAAATTATACCATTTTAGGTAAATTGTTCAATAATAATCGATATCAAAATATTCTGCTACCATAAACAAGTGGGACTGTTTCAAGTTGAAAAAATAAAAACGTAAAAACATGCATCAGATTGCACCATTTACAAAATCAAAAATTAATGTAAAAAGTTCTCACGGTGGCAGGGGGAATATCCCCCTCCCAAACCCTCCCCTCCCCCCCCCCCTACCTCGCTCGCTCCGCTCGCTCGGGTTCGTTCATGATCTATTAAGTGTTAGAATTTATACAAGACGTTTATTGAAATGATACCACTTTATAACCAAATTGTTTTATATTTATCAACATCAATATATAATGCTATCTTAAACAAGTGGGACTATTTCAAGTCGACAAAACGCGCAAAAACATGCATCAAATTGCACCGTGTACAACATCAAAATGCAACAAGTTCTCACGTGGGAGGGGAAACACACCCTCCCCCTCCTCCCTACCCAACCCTCCCTCCCCTCCGCTCGTTCGTGCTAGGTCGCGGTCATGATATTAAGTGTTAGAATGAATATAAGAAGTTTATTCAAATAATACCATTTTATAGCCAAATTGTTTGATAATGATCCACATCGAAATATATTGCTACTAAACAAGTGGGACTGTTTCAAGTCGACAAACGTGCAAAATCATGCATCAAATTGCACCATGTACAACATTAAAATGCCAAAAAGTTCTCACCGTGGCAGGAGGGACAACCCCCCCCCCCCCCATCCCCCTCGCTAGCTCCGCTTGCTCGGGCTCGGTCGCGTTCATGATCTTCAGTATAAGAATTAATACAAGATGGTTATTGAAATGATACCATTTTAAAGGCAAAAAAACCCTCTCCCAAACCCTCACCCCTCACTCGCTTCGCTCCCTCGCATCTGACCGCTCCCCCTAAGATCAAATCCTGGCTACGCCGGTGATAGGCCCTACTATTTAGTAGGCCTTCACAGTGACGTCGCACAGGCGGAGCAAGATTTGAAATGCCACGATGTAGTCATCCAATTATCTATGAATACAGTACTCTCCGCGTAAACGGGTACTCCGTTTAATTGGGTAGTATTGTCAAAATCAGTTCCAGTGCACACTGAAATTATCTGATAATCGGGTTGCCTCTCCGCATAAATGGGTAAATAATTGTCTTCCTATCTAATTTCTACCCACATTTTATAGCAGATAATAACACTTTAAGAAATCATGAATGCCAAATTTTTCTCGACTATTCGCATTCTCTGCTTAATTTGCAGAGAAGACCGACCATTTGGGGAGTGATTAAACATGAAAACACATGTACCAGTACCGACTTGCCACACGTAAACGAACATCTGCCCCCCCCCCCCCAAGGAAAAACGCAGTATCTACATCCAGCTCTATTTCTCAACAACCGAGATATTCACCATTTTATATTTTTGCCAAAGCACCTGGAAAATATACTCCCAAAGGAAAAACGCAGTATCTACAGCGGAATTACTAGGATTAATCTTCTGCCATAATTATGTATGCATGTATACATCATTGTACAAGTATTCATGATGCACCATCCTCAACCTTGGGCCCTGGGGGATGCATCCTCCATCCCCCCATATATGCCCTGATTACAGAGCAGGCTTCATAACATTAACAAATAACAGATCGTTCTTGGAACGTTTTGTTTTTTCAGATTGCAGCTCAGATCTAAACATTAAAACATTCCCAGACCGATCTAGCTGTAACGTTACGTGTTTAATATGAAGCTTGCCGGGGCTGCAATGTACATGGCCTAGCCGCTAACTAGCATCTAGATCTAGATCTGTACAGTCTAGGCTAGAGTCTGTCTAGACCAAAATAAATTTAAATCGGATGTCTGGACCTACATCGACCTCGACTAGTTTTTATATATCGTTTATTCTAGGCTGGCTACGTAGTAGGCTACACAAGTCTACAGCCTCAGGCTATAGGTGTACATGCACGATACTGACAGAAAAGAAAATAGCCTAACGTTAGAAGGTTTAGTCTAAGCCCTACACGAGACAGGACTCTTTAATTAGAAAAAATACATCTACATGTGTAGGTCTAGATCAAAGTTACATCCGCTCTGTAGGCCTATTAATTCTGGATCAAACCAAAGTTTTTTTTATTTTTTTATGTCATGTAAATTTGAAATGTAACTTTTTTTACTTGTAGGTCGTAACGTTAGCATGCAGCATGGGATCATGCATGCATTTCACGCAACCCAGTCTCACTAGGGTCTAGATAAGAATTAAAATACAACTTATTCTTAACTATCTCTATTTTGTCCATTTACCTATTTTTCACATAATCTATTGTCAGCTATTTAGACCCTCTAATTTCAAGACAGTATGGTATGGAGTAGATAATTGGAACATTGACACTTCACTAGACTTAGGATTCTAAGTGGTTAAGTTTTAGTTTTAGATTTCTTACTTAGTTTTATAAAAAGGCCTGCCCCATCATTAGGTCTATTCTAGTCCTACACTAGATATTTCTTTAGACTTTCGGATTACGGACCTTGAAAGTTCTGATTAACGTTAAGTCTAACGTTAGAAAAGAGACGCAAGACTCAAACGTTACTGTCTAGACAAGTCCTAGACTTAAGCCCGGCGCACACTACACGATTTTGCCCCGATTCACCGGTCTTAAGACCTTAAGACTAGAAGTGTGACGTCACAGTCTTGCCATTTTCTAGTCGTACGACTGGGTCTTAGCGCCAGTCGTAGAGATTTGACATGTTGAATTTCTACCGACTGGTCGTGGGCTTTCAGCCATTCACAATGCAGTAAAATGCAAGCGCACGTATGTGCGCACTGGGCGCGCTTTACAGTCGGGTCGTATAGTGTGCGGTGTCCGGTCGTACGACTGGTCTTAAGACCCAGCTTGGCTTAAGACTTTAAGACCAGTCTGATCGTGTAGTGTGCGGTGGCCTTTAGATTTAGAATTACAGGGTCTAACATGTTACATAACCTGACGTTTATCCAACACAACACAAATAGGTCTAGATCAATTGCCTTTCGCCGAAACTTTCGGATTCGGAGCCTGAGGAATTTTGACTAGGGTCTAGGCCTAACATAGTTACTTCACAACAAGTTAATATTGAAATAGTACGGAAGTTGTTCATCATCGTGGTAGAATATTAAAGGCGTAATAAAATGGTTTAGATATTTCTTTTCTTAATGATGTAATAATATTAAGTGTTAAATTCTAAGTAATTCTGTGGTCGCGCGGAGTTTTTAACTGTTCTGAATTTTGTTCTATATTTATTAATATAATGGATGCAATTTCCTCGGTTTTGGAAAACTTTCTATACTTTCGCCGCATGCGGCGCACTATCACTTCTAAATTGTGATGACGTCAAAGAGTGGAGTCGTCGATATCGATTGTCCGACCAGCCTAGCCATAGCCAGCGAGCTAGCAAGGCTAGCGCAGCGCAGCGACAGCACCAGCGCCGGTGGCTAGCGCTGGCGGGGGAGCGAGCTAGCGAGCGCATAGCTAGCGCTGCGCTGCACTATTGTCATTGGCTAAGCCTTTGGACAAAAGAATATCTAATAAATTGTATCGGATTTAATACTTCCAATAATACAGATTACAACTATGGTACGTTTGAATATCCATTATTTTCACTGTAAGACCATGAAGACTGTGGCGAGAAAAGGATACTTCGCACTCGGACAACGCTAAGCTCACATAGATTTGTAGGCAAACTCGTGAAATAGGCCCCACCACTGCGTGTCTGTACTAATGATACTACGGCGACTCGCCTGTTTATACTCGTGAATTCAGCCCCACCGTGTGGCGTTCATCGGTAAATTTGTTTTATGATACAAATCATACTGTGGTGGTGGAAGGAAGCCCCACCGCCGTGCTTATCTACCGATGGGGCTGAATTCACGAGTAGGCCTAGGCTAGTGAAACAGGCGAATCGCAGTAGTATTAGTACAGACACGCAGCAGTGGTGGGGCTATCGTGAAATACTAGTAGGCCCCACCGCAGTGTGCGTGCACCCGTGCGTTTATATAGCAAGCAAGGGTAGGACCTATAGGTCCAAGGCTAAGGGTTTAGGGTTAGGTATGGTTGTATTTATGGTTAAATTGGCCATTAAATTAGTCGAGGGACATATTAGGAAGTCCTTTTCGCCGCATTCATGAGTATTATACTGTGGAAGGAAGCCCCACCGCCGTGCTTATTTACCGATGAACGCCACACGGTGGGGCTGAATTCACGAGTATAAACAGGCGAGTCGCCGTAGTATCATTAGTACAGACACGCAGTGGTGGGGCCTATTTCACGAGTACCCCTCGTGAATTCAGCCCCATCGGTAGATAAGCACGGCGGTGGGGCTTCCTTCCACCACCACAGTATGATTTGTATCATAAAACAAAAACTACTCGACCAAAACTGACGATCATTTTTAATCTTGGTATGGTTTTTCTTAGAAAATGGCGCATCTAAATGACTGATAACATTATTCCAGAAACTGACCTTGGGAACTGGTTAGGCCTAGTTCTAACATTGTTAGGTCTTTTTTTTTTTTTTTTTTTGGCCACGACCCACCCTGTGACTAACTATACACAGCCCAGTCGCTGTACATGGTACGTCGCGACAGGCTGTACGCACGCGACCACCAACCACTAGGAGAGCGACGTAATCGTATTACGATAGCTTTGAATTTTGATACTTAACATCATTTTTGTCACCTCAAACTCAACGAGTATACTTTTCAATATTTACTCTACATCTGATGCTATCAGTATTCAAATGTACGCAATGAAACTTACCGAAATTGATCATCATATCCAGCATGTCCACACGGTACACAATCTTTCACGCCAGGCCTAACTATACACAGCCCAGTCGCTGTACATGGTACGTCGCGACGTACCGACGGTCAGGAATTGCGCCAGAAAGGTCATTTATTTGTTCACGGACTTATCGCAAGTGGTCTCCATGGACCCAGTGTGGCGAACTATTCTTCTGTAATAGAAACATGCATTTAACGTGAGTAAAGTATTCTGTTTAAAGGAGAAAAGTATACATTTTCCCAAGTTTTGTAGTGCTAGTTGTGTTGAGGTTCCTCACTTTGAGGCTGCATGCCGCGCTCGTCAGACGCTGTTTTCGCATAGCGTAACAGCGTCTGGTCGGGCTACCCTGTGACATACTTTAATCCCCCTGATGTATAGAGTGTAGCCTCTGTACTACTACCAAAGATTCTGCTACTAATACTATTACTACTTACTAGTCTACTAGACCTAGTGGTACCAGTACTACTACTAGTAGTAGTACTAACATTAGTAGACTACTACTACTAGTAGACTACTACTAGTAGACTACTACTACTAGTTTAACTTGTAAGCGCCGGCCGACAGGCCAGGCCACGGCCGGGACGCACCCGCTTGCGGTGGCCGGAGTAGCCGCTCACTTTGTGAGCGAGCTGGGTCTGTTCTTCTACTACTTACAAACAGTTACAACTTACAGTGTCAATCATGTAGAATACAGTATATCCTTTCTAATATTAAACTATGGGGGCATACCACACATACCGCTCTGTATTTCCCAGGCGATCGTTTCCGTGAGGTCTTATATTCTCTGACTTGGTAACATGTTTATTCGCTCTTGCACTGGCTATGGCAGCGGGAGATGCAGCTGGTTCATATCGGTAAGGTGCAGCCCCACGATAGCGTTATTGTTCATCGGCTGCCTCTCCCTCCCCATCTTCCCCTTCAACTTCATGTGACTCCTCTTCTTCTCCGCTATCGTCAGAGCTGCAGTGTTCATCATCATCATCATCAATATCGAAGTTTACCCATATAGGTTAAGACATTATGCTCGACGTACCAGGTGTTTGTGCAAGCTAACTTAGTGATAATGTACGTGGTACTAATGCGTACATGTCGACAGTCAGTGGGTTGATCGGGAGCGCACATCCCGAGCCCGGGCGGCGGGCCTGGCCGGGCTAGCTAACGTGTACGCGCGTGTACCAAGCTAGTAATCTAAGTGGTAGTGCTGAGCGGCGTCTGCTTACTGAGCACAACTCCTTGCTTATAGACCGTTTCAATTTCGATGACCTATTCACCTACCGCCGCTAGCGGCGCTATAACGGCCGCCATAACTGGGGGCCAACGGGGGCTCCCAGCGAGCTAGCTACCCACCGAGTTGCACTTGCAGCTCAGCAGCCTAGCGTACCCATCGCGCATAGTTAGCCGGGCGCGGCCGCATGCACCGCCGGCGGCCGCTGGGTCGGCGACCGCCGCGCTAAAATTGTGATTGTTTTACTCACCGTGGAAAAGTCATTCAGCGGCATTTAATGCCTTTCTTTTGGACAAATTGAGTAATTCAGACATATCGATCTAAAATGAAAGCTTCAAAGGATCAGAAAAAAACCCCACATATTGTGCTGTTGTTTGGGTGCACAAATATCAGGCGAAAAACCGGAAATGGAAGCTGCACGTCAGTGTGTGAAATTCAGACACCACTGACGAATGATGAATATAACACTTAAGTGAAACACAGCGGTATAAAGAATGCACAGATTTTCGAAACAAACTTTGGCCTATGCCTAATAGATTCTCTATTTAATATAGAGTAAATCACTGCATATTCATATACGTAAAATAAAGTTGTTCATTTTAGAAGAAAAGTTCAGATGAAAGATTTTGATAATTCATTAATTATTTTTTTTTTAACGCTTGGTGCAATACTTACAAAAGTTAGAATCCACTTCCTGGCTACTAACATTTCATTTCAAAGCCTACACTACAGCCAAATGAATGTTTCAAGATGTGTAAAAAAAAAAAAAATCTTATATTGTAATTTTTAACTTCTTCACTAAATGTTCAGCATTAAATTGACCATATTCAATTTGGGCCTGGAACTCTGAATTTGATTTAAGTTTTGATAAAGTGATACTTATAGATTTTAAACTGCTATGAATGGTGGCAAACATCCGTTTCATAAGCATAATTCATATTAAGAAAGTTTGATTTGAAAATCACTTTTGTAGATTATAATTTTAGGCGTTAGCTCGATGTTAAATGCAAGGTTACTTAGACCTTAAACAGTATAATTTTTGGTTGTTGACATCAGGCGACGTAAATTAACTTCTTAAGTTTATACGGCTTAGAAACGCCTAGATTTGCCTTCAGTTTGGTTTACTTAGTTAGACTTGCCGGAAGTTTATTTAGTGACAACCGAAAATGATATAGGATGTAGCTTGGATCTAGAAGTCAATAGGTCTAGACGGGTCTAGATCTAGTCTGGACTGTTGGCTAGAATTCTAGACAAGATCTAAAAAACGTTAGACAGACTCTACCCCGCTGGTCCGAGAAAAGCCTAACACTGATATTATTAGTTGCTTTGATAGCGCCATATCTACTATCTAGCTCAAGATTCTGACTCATTATTTGTATTTAATTATATCAGTTAACTGCTCAATAGTCTAGGCTTACTATCTAGACGTCTGTCTGCGCCTAGCCATAGTTCTCCCCAGGTGTTTTTATCCTCTTACACAAATGTGAATAGATCTATAAGGGGCTTACACGCGAGTACCCAGGTCATCGCAAAAGAAATAGAGTCTACAAACACTCACGGATGGTACCGATATTTACCTTGAAGTTCAACTTTGGGCTACAGCCGTATATGCCATCTACCCATTCGCTCATTGTCGGTATAAGTTGTTTCATTTTATTAATTAGCTAAAGAAGAAAAAAAAAAGTAGACTTTATAGTTGTCACAAATCCAGATGCGTCGATCGCTGCCAGCGCCAGAGATAGGTAGCTGGCCGGGTGGCGCCGGGTGGTAAAAGCACTGGCTGCCGCTGGGCACCCTATTGCCATGCACGCACGGCGCTTGCCGACCCGGCCTGGTTGGCCCCCAGTTATGGCGTCGCCTTAAGAGGGCGCACTTCCATGAACAGTCACTTGAATTCGTCTATACGTCATCAATCGGTTCAGGGGTGTTGGTCACGTGACGTATTTTTTCGCAAAAACTGCAACGAAGTCCTCCAAAAATGTGATATTTGGGGGAGTTTCTAGAAGCGATGAAAACCGGAACGACACTGAAAACATATTAACATTGATAATCATGACATATATTTTACATTTCTTTTGCATAATTAAAACATTTTGCACGCATTTTATTAGGTCTTTAAAGAATAAAGCTGATCGTTTGTCACACGAAGCAAGGTAAACACAAATGTATGTATTTGTGTTTACCTCGCTTCGTGTGACAAACATGCATAAAATTTGTGTTTACCTCGCTTCGTGTGACAAACGATCAGCTTTATTCTTTCAATATTGAAATAGTTTTGAATAACTTACTCATTATCTGCAGATGAGGGCTAGGCTCACGAGTAATTTTCCCCGCGACAACATTTTGTTTTAATCCAAGTACACACTCCCACTGTATGCTGACTAGCCGGGCCCTGTGCTGACTGCATGCTCAGGGCAGCTAGCTGCAAGCTGTCAGTGTTGTGGTGTATTGTTTTAGTGTGCACTCGGTTAGTCTTGATCACACACTGTCTTTTATATAAGGATCACGATCTCATCAAGAATTATTTACTAATCATTATTGTTTCATTTAGATATTTAGAACATTATGTTTTGTTATTGAGCAAGTATATCTAAAGAAAGTAATTTACGTTCAAATTACAGAACAACCGGCAAAGTATTCACATATATAAATAACAGTGTCTGGTAATTAAGACTAGCTTTGCAGATACTGCGTTTTTCCTTGGGGAAATATTCATCATGTATATACTGCGTTTTTCCTTGGGGAAAGTGCAAGTTAAGTGTAGATACTGCGTTTGACAGTTACGGAAAAGTAGCTTTCCAAACATTTTTTTTTTCAAAAATCTCAATATATCATATGAACAGGGATTGCCCACTGACTACTTGTATATTTATGCAAAAAAAAGTGAAAATCGGCAAAAATGTCAGATACTGCGTTTTTCCTTGTGGGGGGGGGGGGGGCAGACATTACACATGTACCTGGCACTCACAACTTTATAGACAGACAGGAGTTGAACACACTTGCGCTCCTCCCTTGCTCCACAACAACATTCACAATACGAGAAGTTTGCAACGAAAATCAAGCCACGCACCAGCTCCATAATTTTGCTTTTCCCCAGTCACTTCTCGGAAAGTAACCCGACGTTCAACGTGACTTGTGCACGCAAAGAGACGTGTTCATTTTGGAAAACGCCTGCGTGTTAGCGAGGAGTCTCTAGTCAAACGACAA
Source organism: Diadema setosum (assembly GCF_964275005.1). NCBI lineage: Eukaryota > Metazoa > Echinodermata > Echinoidea > Diadematoida > Diadematidae > Diadema > Diadema setosum. Next base: position 18,463,922 of record NC_092696.1, on the reverse strand, counting down.
AGTTTTCTTCTTTGTCCTTAAAAAGAGTGTAAATTATTGTTCGTGACTGAGCAGGTGTATGTGCAGTGCAAGCACGCGTGTTAAGCATACAGTGTAGGTATTTGGTGCAGTGTACAATTCATAAATTATGTACAATGTACATAAACATTGTGCGTGTCAATTGTGAATGAAACGTGGACTTCTGTTAATCGGGTACTCCGCTTAATCTGGTAAGAAACGTTCTGCCCGAGCCTACCCGATTATGCAGCGAGTACTGTATTTCTTTTTCTTCGTTGTTTTTGATAGGGGAAAAAAATCCCAAATTTCACCAAATGTAAGCACCAGATCGCTGAATTTCAGGTATGAAAATGCAAAATTTTCCTCGTGTCGGAGGGGGGATACCCCCCTTCCACACCCCCCCCCCCCCTCGCTGGGTCGCTCCACTCCCTCGCACATATATTCCAACTCAAAGTCCTTCCCCCACCCACCATCCCTAAAATGGGAAGATGCCCCTGGGATGATTGCTTTATTGACTTAAATCAAGAAAATTGAAGAATACAATTGATACCTACAGGAAAATATCTACTACGTTAATTATATACATTATTTTGTTTATTTGGGCATTATTCAGGACTACGCTATATACGTTTTTGAAAGGACGGGGGTGTCAAAATCGCCTGTCAGTCAAGAAGAAAGAACATCAAAAGACAAGAAAAACAGCAACAAAACAGTCTTCATACTTTTAAGGTCTGATTTTTCGCAGAAGTGGGCTGACAAGCAAAAAACAAACAAACAAACAAATAAACAAAAACCAAGAACAAAAAGTCTTCATATTTTTGCTGCCACTTCCCTCCCACTTTGCGTGCTAAAAGTGGGACATTCAATCCCTGTAAATTGTGTGTGTATGTGATCGGGAGGGGGGGGGGGGGGGGATGGAACCAAGTTCCCCCCCCCCCCCCACCCAAGGGCTGCGCCGGTCCGATTATTGACTTGTAATCGTGGTGATGGTGACTATCGCCGATCATCCCCCCCCACTCCTCAGTACGGATTTTCATTTTCCATTTATTTATTTCCACAGGGTAAATAAAAAGATATACAAACATTACATGAGCGCAACTTACATCATGCACGATGCCATGCAATAAGTATATGGGGGAATCAACAATAGGCCATAATGGACTTTCAAAGGCTGATCCCTGACAATCAAAAATGGTACAATCATTAATAACGATCACAAAACCAAGCACTGGACTATACAGATGACAAAACATTACAATAAACAAGTGATTAGGCAAGCAATATATTATCTAAGTCATTCATGCGTGTGTCAAACTAAATACAAAATGGGATATATAACTTATTACTTTGACGAGTACTGTATACAACTCGAGTACTGTTTTCAGTGAAGCAGTTGTCTAAAAAAAAAATGGCAAGATATTGTTGATATAGGAATATACAAATGTGCATGCAGGTAACAAATTTATCAATTTCATACACAGATAGCAGTTTTAGCTTTTTAAACAAGGGCCCTGTGTGGGTTTGGGGCTGTGAATGGGTAATAATTCTTATTGCACGTTTTTGTAAAATAAAAATATGGTTTAAAAGAGATTTAGCACAGTTCGGATGATATTGCTATACATAAAATGAGGCAAGATCATGGTATGATATAAACTTAAAAGTATGGCAGGAGGAACTATTTCACTAATTCTATTTATTGCTCCAATTGCTCTAGATACCTTAAAACATACTTCTCAACATGATCTTTCCATGCCAGATGATCGTCAAGCGTAACTCCTAAAAATTTTACTGTATGTACAATGGGAAGGCTAATACCTGCAATACACATATTAATATCACTGACTTATATTACTTTGTTTCTTGTTTTAAATATCATACATGATGTCTTGTCAATATTCAGCTTCAATTTGTTTGCTAAAAACCAATCTTGAACTTTGGCTAGTCAATATTCAATATTGCACAGGTACTGGTGATATCATTGCCAGAGATGAATAGATTGCTATCTGCATATAAAATTGAGTGTAATATGTTGCTTGAATACTGCATATCATTTATGTACAATATAAAAGGATAACGGACCTAAAACAGAGCCTTGTGGCACACCAACATTAATTTTCTGAGTGGGAGAAGAATAACAATTTACATATACATACTGCTTACGATTTTGTAGACAACTTTTGAACCATTCTTAAGCGATACCTCTAACACCATAAAAACTTAATTTGTGAAAAAAAGAATATCATGGCTTATGCAATCAAATACTTTAGAAAGATCTAAAAAGACACCAATAACAAACTGCTTTTTCGAAAATGCTTGTGCAATTCTATCACATAAGTCAATGACAGCCATATACGTTGAGTACCCAGGTCTAAATCCAAATTCTTTGGGATATACGATCCTATTATGACACAAATAAGAAAGAATACGTTTATGTACAAGTTTTTCGAATAGCTTGGAAAAAAACAGATAAAAGAGATTGGTAATTACAATTTTGATAAACTATAGAAGTATCACCTTGCTTGTAAATTGGTATAACTTTAGCAACTTTTAATGATGTGGGAAATACATTTTAAGTATAAGAAAGAGGTCCTAACAAAATGTGATGGCTAATCTACTTTTTATGTGGACATCTTTCTTGTACTTTCCTTTGGACATCTCAGTCATTTCGAAATCGATTTCATGAAATGAATACTTAATTCTTCTGAAAGTTGTATTCCTTAATATTTCGGATTGGTCGATTTCGATTATCTTGCAAAAAGTTAAAAACCTAAATACTCATCTAAACCAGAACTGTTGACATTTACAAAAATGACAGTCAGATATACGTTACAAATTAATTTTATTTCTGCTTTGTTGAGTGTGTGTGTGTGTGTGTGTGTGTGTTTTATTGCACAAAAACATAGAAGGACTTTAAAGGCTGAAGTGTGGTACCCACCATTTTTTAACTTCACAGCAAACGCAACATTAACGGTCTATCTTTGTTCATTATAATTTTGCACATTCTCTACATAAAATGGGCTAAGTATTATGGTTAAAATCAAGAGCACTTCCTTCTTTTGAAGTTTATATTTCTAAAATAACAGTAGGATTTGATGTATAATGTTTTGCATCAGGATTTTGATTCACATGTTTGAGTGATCGGGGTTTCATGTAAATCGGTAGTTTATGTGTGTGAATGAACATAAATATTTTGCCAGACACGTTACCATCGTTTATTGGTTCGTAAGACCCAATTTGTTGCAGACAAGAACAAAGAGAAATTGAATTCATGTGTATCATTAGCATAAATCTTTTCCAAATCCATTCTCACCGTCTTCTGTGTATCATAATAACAAAATTTCGGAACTATGTTAGAAAAAAAAGTATTGTGTATTTGTGCCTGCTTCTCTCTCGTATTTCACGTATATCTCAAAGTTTTATTGAAGAGTTATCCAACTTTCTGCGTATATATGACGAGAACATTCAAAGAAGTGCGGTGTTTTAACGAAAGTAATCATATTGTGATCTTTTTACAAGTTAGAATGAATATATTGGCATGATTGGTGTTGGATTTAAAATTGTATACTAACGGAACGTCTCATGCGTCAGATACGTTACCACACACCGTTCTTCTTTCGATCCGAAATTTAATTAATTTTGCAGAGAAGTTACCTGGCATTTGCTATTTATGAGAAGTGTAATACATGTTCGTAAAGTTTCATACATAGTCAATGAGACTATTGATATAATTCAAATGCAAGTAAAAACAGTTAGATAACAGTAACATATTTTAAGCAGAAATATGTATATGTTCTTGATTTTTATTCAGCCTTTACTTTATAACTTACGATCTATTCCATGGGCCAAGACCCGAAAAATGGGTTATTGGTACCACCTGAGGTGGCAAAACCTTTTTGGCGTCATTTTTTTTTTTTTTTTTTTTTTTTTTTGTCGGGCATAGATATGCTTATCAAGCTATGATAGCATTTCCAAATGAGTATCTTATTCATAATAAATGAATTTTAAACCAATTTGGTCTCGTTTTTATATTCCTACACTTCTGAATCGAGATTAACCGCTATACAAAGTAGAGCATTGTCTTCTGTATGTCCACCTGGTGTTCTGTTGTAAACGCGGTGCGCTTAGTCTTTATTAAAGGCAGCGAAGGGAATATCCAAAAGTTATGTCCACAGCGCTTAGTCTTTATTCAAGATGGCGAAGGGAATATCCAAAGCCTATGCTACAGTGAATATCCTTTTATCTAAAAACAACAACAAAGAAATTCCTCGTGAACTTTACCGTATTCTTGCAAACAAACTCTTCAATTTATGATTTTTTGGGGAAAGGTTTATATGTATGTATAGCTTATGGACTCAACTTTCATTTCACACCAAAAAGGTCAACAAATAATTTATGCTTGAATGAGTATTGCTCACTTTTGTAAAGGAGATAAAAATTAGGCTGCGCAGGAATTAGCCTTTTAAAATTTGCGACATGTGAGTGTGTTGGAGCTTACGAAGCTGAAGTTGATATGATACATTTATGATCAATTGCGGTGAGATTGGGTTTGCTGAGTGAATGTTATGGTTTATTCAACCAAACTTTTATGCATGAGTAAACCCCAGTTGCATTTATTTTATTGTAGCATTGCAAATTTCACTGGTAGACTCAATGATGTGATCATATGAATCAGGATGAGGTGATGGTACATGTTGCAATTTTCATGTTACACACTCTTATTTTTTACATCTGTGACTTGAATGAAAACCTTAACCCCACATTGCAGTTATTTTCAGCCACTGGCTACTTTTTATTCAGGTTCCCCCAGGACCTAAAAAATAAATACCTGACATCTCTAACATTCTTTTTTTGTTACAATCCATAATTGATTATTCAATGTTACATAATCCCTACCTGGGTATTAAGTAAATCAATGAGATGTTCAATGTGGGGTGGAGATTTTTATTCAAAGTCAGTGATGGTAAAAAATCTAACAATGTGTAACAGTGTGTCACTTGATCATGGTACATTAAGAATAAATTAAATGCTGCAAGTTGTTACTCAGCTCTCGTTCATTTTGGAGTCTTGGACTGACAACCAAAGACGGAGAGGCCTCAGTTCACACCGCAGCAGCGTTCTGTTATGGTAACAGAATACAAGTTTGGTGTCATATGAAAGATGAAACCATATTGTAACAATCCTTACAAATAAATCTTTTCCCACAGATTGCAATTGATCATGAATTTATCATTTCGCGGACCTAAGTAGGTCCATGATCATATCAACTTTAGTTTTGCAAGCTCCAATGGACTCACCTCTCCCAAAATTGGAAGGCTAATTCCTGCGCAGCCTAATGTTCATACCCTTTACAAAAGTGAGCAGTGCTCATCTAAGCATGAAATATTTTCAGACTTTTGGTTGTCATATGAAAGTTGAGTCCATAAGCTATCCAAACATATAAACCTTTCTGTCAGAATTGTAGGCCTATATATTTTTATTCGGCGGGCATTTCAAAAGTGTATAGATTTTGGGGGTTTTTTTAGGCACACGGTAGTATCGTAAGGTTGATTTCTCCACCCCTTCTCTCTCTCTCTCTCTCCCTCTCTCTCTCTCTGTTTCCTTTGGCCATTCTCTTCTTCGTTTGACAAGTATTATATCTAACTGTCCTTTTTTAATGAGGTGATTTTTTGTATCATTTATTATTTCATATATTTTGTTCGCAATCAGTCAAACATTGTCCTTATTCTTGACAGCCATAAAATTCATCTACTGAAGCCGATGATATGTAAAGCATGTTGTTGTTTTGCAGAATGCACTTATGTAAATGTTTACAGACAATTGTTGACATCGTTCAAATCATCATACTGTGTAATAATATTAGAAGGAATTTCAAAGAAAGAAATGATGCAATTCAATATTCAAAGCCTGACAGGGAAAGACAAATCATACCATTATTTTGATCAATAAGTATCATGACGGAGATCTCAAATGAAAAACCTTGTTCACAGAAGATGCAAGTGCATCGGATTCGATTTCAAATCCTCGTATCTCTGAGTCCGGAATCAAAGTGTCAACAAGACCCCATACTGCTTCGATATCCACAGTAAGTGTCGTGTAGCTACTGCATTAATTCATTTCATCTACGTTATCCTCGCTCCCAGTGTTTGACGATGAATGTCCACCAACTCACTTCTCCTGTGGCACTGACGACATTTGCATCAACAAGAGCAAGCGTTGCGATCTGATCACTAACTGTCAGCAATCGAATTCCGATGAAGAAAACTGTAGAAACGGTATGAAATTAAACAACGTCACACACTTTTTCTTTGTTCTATGATATTCTTTATTCAATTCATCCAATATCAAGTCCATGTTAACAACGAAATTGATGAACAACAACGACAACGACAAACAGAAATATATAAGCAGCTGTAAACTTCTCTCTTGTGCTGCTAAATCATTTCTTCCCAAAATACAGTACAATGTATTAGGGTTTTTTTTTTTTTCAAATCATACCATGTTTATATTAAATATGATATGAAATTCTGCATAACTCTCAGAAACAGTATTTTGATTTACCTGCGAAATTCAGGCCAATCCATATCTGCCTTATTGCACACACACACACACACACACACACAAAAAAAAAAAACCACTTGTGCTGCTAAATTCTTTTTTTAACATACCTTTTTTTTTCATAGCACAAGCTATACACAAAAATTATATCAAATTCAGCATAACACCTATCTAACTTGATCAATTAAGCAATATCCGCTTCATTACATAAACTCACGTACACTCCCTTACACACACGCACACACACATATTATGCATATATGTATTCATTATATTAGATATTATATATCTATATACGTATATATACAAATTATGTGACCCTGCATCACAAACCAACAAAAAGTCGCAAGACGACATGGATAGTTAGTTGAGAGCACATTCTCTACGATCAGAAGTTTAGCTTTAAAATAATGTATAACTCGATTCAAATGGAATCTCCTAACCTATCTAAACATTGGGAAGAAAGCACACACTCCAGAAAAGTGTGAACTGAGAAAAGAAAAGAAAAGAGGCTCTGAGATAAAGGGTCTATTCAAGCGCTTAATCTTTACCAAGCCGGCAAGCTGTGCGATGAATGGGACAAAAACAGGATGTAAACCACCGGAGCACCAACAATGAATGGATCATCAGATTAAGCTGGAATGGAGGATGCTCTATTAACATCCCCAGTCCATGATTAATGCTAACTTTCAAAACAGTAACATCATCCTTTCTTAAGTTATTAGAGTTGAAACTGAAGACCGTATACAGGGTTTGAAACGAAAAGGGGACTCTATACAGTAAGCCACACGTAATCACACTATTCTACAAAATGTGACGGAGAAAAAACTGCTAAAAACACAAATTCCTGTTCGCCTTATGACCCCAAACTTTTGCGTAATGTAGAAGACCTTCTTTTTCTGAAAATATGAACAACTCAAGATTAACCCGACAAGTCGACCCATTTCAACGCTTTTTAATCCTCGCACAAAATCAATGCGTGCGACATTTTGTTTTGTGATGCACGGTCACATAATTATATAATTTGTAGCCCGGGCCTATAGTGTGATATTTATTGCTTGTTACATTTTTATTGCAACTGATTGGCAATCTGCCTTACATTGCTGCAAATTAACACCGATTATTCAGTGTTTCAGTAGCAGCCATGATGAAAAAAAAAAATGGGATGGACATAATAGTATATAAATCAGGCTGGATAAGACTCAACAATCTCTTAGTGTTATACCGGACAGGCAGTGCTGATAGTAATTCTTCTATTTACTTTGATATAGGACAATTAATTTGTAAAAAAAAAAAAAAAAACGATGCGTGTACGTGTACAGTCATGATGCAGGGACCAATATTTCTCAATCAAATCAAATGAAAAATCTCATGGCAACTCATTTTTTTTTTCCAGAAAGAAGTCTTTATTTCAAGTAAGCAAGAAGATACTGTAACAAATAATCACACACAGAGACACGAGATAAAAAGCTGTAAAGACACACTACCACGAGTGATAAGTTGGTCCGTATCAGTTTCTACTGTATCTTTTACCTGTGGTGTACTTTGCTATCAAATTCCTTTATTAAACCAAACTGACATATTTTTTTTTTCTTTATCCTCCTTCGAGGGACTTTATTTCATTTCAAATATCTAAAAAAAGTTTGCAAAGACATAAAGAGAGCAGGTTGTACGAACATAGAAAATAAGGGCGCGAACAATTACTTGTCAAAATCATACCATCACATAAATTTCGATTCCTCTGGTAAAAATATACTTCAAATAAATTATATCCAAAATATTCCCTGAATGTAACATTACCTCAGCATATCAATTTGTGTATCCACAGGTAATCAAATATAATTTTTATGATCCAACTTCTGCTCTAATTCACAAAGTTACCTTTTCGTGAAATCAAGTAGCTTGTTTTTTAACCAAAAATTTCAAATTCATAATGAGCTCCGTTCTAAAATCTGTCAATAGTGCGTAAACATTCGTTGCTTTTGTTGTATAATTGCTAAGTATAAACAAACGAAAAATCGTATATTGGGCAAAAACTAATATCAAATTTAACAACATCAAAGATTTATCCCTTACATTAAATCCTGTTAATATAATTCGCTCATTAACAGTGATATCAATATGAAAATAAGCGCATATAAAATTTTATATTTTTTCCCAATATAACTTTGTATCTGGGCAATATAACATAACATGCCAAATAGATTCAGCTTCGCTGCATATCTTACAAATCATATCAGACGTAATTTTCTATTTTACTAAATTTTCTTTAAATGGTTATCTATGCAATAACTTAAAACTATATTGCTTTACCTTATTTTTAAACAACTTTCCAAACTTAAAATCAAACAACACTTTCCAATCAAATTTTGGAGGTATATGCAAAGTTTTCTCAGATTTCTTTTCATCCAGCAGCAACAAATAAAACTGTTTTGTTTTTAAAGCTATCAATTCAAATATATCCCCAGTATTTAACTGAAACAATTCTTCATTAAACGAAACATCTCGGGTACATTGCCTTTCACACAAATAACCAAACCACACTTGTGGCAATGTTTTTTTAATTCTTTAGTATTGAAACTATTAACAAAGAATTCAAATTCATTATTTCATATATTAGCCATTGTTCATGATTTTTCCATGATTCATTTTCTATTAACTGTTTAACATGAATAACACCTTTTTCAACCCAATCTTTATTAAATAAAACTTCATTCATATACTTGATGTTCGTATTATTCCAAATAATTTCATTTGGTATATCATTTACCTGCAATATATATTTGTATAATGCATTTTTGCCCATGTAGAAAAAATATCAAAATAAAATAACAAACTGACATATAACTAACAGAAAATCTTCATGATCAATGACGTATACGCGAAGTCCAAAAAGTGTGATACAGAGACAGGTTCACGCATTATCAATATATGAAAATTCTTGAAATTGTGCACATAGGCCAACCAATATTCCTTCCCAGGGTTGATCCAATTGTGTAGCAAAGTAGAAACATTTCAGACCCCGTGTTAACAGTGCAGGGCTGGGCCGAGCCCGGCCTCAATTGCGGTACTCGGTCGCGCAATTTTTCCGTTTACAGTGCCGGGCTCGGCCCGGGCTTTTAATTATAACCTTTCAATATTTAGTGGCGCTCTGCTTTTAAACAAACACTATTATTGGGAGGGCTCCGGTCGCAATGTGGTATTGTCTGGTTTCCACACCCTTTGCCAACTGGACTCGGCGGCGACGAAGTCGCCGCCTTTGCCGAAGGCAAACACCTCTGCAGGACAAAACCACCTTAAACTATACTAGTTTTCGACGTTGAGAGGGTTAATATCCTGAATAGCGAAATAGTACGGGCAGAGGGTCTGGAAGCCAGACTAAATTTGGTACCGCATTTGGCCCAGTTTGCGTTTACAGTAAGAAAAGGCCGGGATCGGCCGTGGCCGAGACTACCTCCAGAACGTGGCCAAATGCGCGGCCGATCTGCCGATTTTGGTACCGCATTTGGCCTTTTCACTCACTGTAAACGGGGTCTAAGAGGCAACAGCAATGACAAACGCTTTTGTCCTTGGTGCTTTGCTACAGTCCTAGAAAGAATATCTTTTCTTACAACTGGTAATAAACACCCGAATTAATATAAATATCAATATATTTCTCACCCAGATTACCAGGAAAAGGGATATTTCCAGTGTTACAGTGGAACGTGGATTCCAGGCTCGGCCAGGTGTGATGGCCTCATAGATTGCCTTGGTTCTAGTCATGAGGATGAGTTGAATTGCGGTAAGATCCATAGTCTTATGAACTCATGTCACTGCCAATCATGCCTTTGAATAAATCTCGCTATTTTCCACCTAAATTTAACATATCTATGAGCCCAACAGGTTGTCTCATTCACAATGATAACGGACAATGACAATCACACTGTCCGCCCAACATTTCACACATTGTGCACGCTATACTGGTTCTATGGCCAGCCGAATTCTCGCTGGTTTCGGTATCTCTGAGATTGCAAAATGGTCACATTTAGAAAATTGCAAGGGTTGAAAAAATGGTCCTAAAATCATAATGCATTAACCAGAATTAAAGAACTAGGTGTCATTTTGTTGGAAAAAAAAATAACCTTTTAACAGTATGCTAAATAATGACATATTTGCAACAGTATTGCTGAAATTAAAGATCGTAGGTGGTCCGGTCTTTCTGGGCCACCCTGTATAATCATTTAATTCTCCATATACGTCTGAAACCGAGGTATCTTAATGGGAATTCGTTCCAAAGGGGAACTTTTTTAATCCCCTTAAATCGGAAATCCAGTCCAAATATAAGATAGTCCGATAAGAAAGAGTAAAATATTACGAGTTCAACGGTATAATTTTGATGTAAATCGGATGAAAAATAAGGAAGTTATGACATTTTTTTTCTAAGTTTCGCTAATTTGGTTGGTAACAGTTCTTGAACAGTCAATATGAATATGGAAATGGCAAAGTGAACATATCATCCCCTCACAACTTATCACATAGTTTGTACATGAAATTTTGAAATTTCCTGTTTTTCATTCAAACGTAATTATGCGCGAGGCCCCAATCTTGGTAAATTTAACTGATCACAATTCTGAAGTTATTCAACCAGGAATAACATCATGTTTTAGATTTCAAAGACAGAAACATTGAATTTTTGTCATTTTCTTTTACATGATAAATGGAAAATTGTGAAGTTGAGACATAGTTTGCTCACTCATTTGCATATTCATATCCACTGTACAAGAATTGTTTTGCAGAAATGTGCAAAACTTCAATATGTCATAACTTCCTTGTTTTTCATTCGATTTCAGTCAAATTTTTACCGTTGAACTCGAAGGATTTTACTTTTTTTTATCAGACTAACTCATGTTTGGACTGGATTTCCCCTTTAAGGTATGACAATGTTTTTTCAATGCCTTATTATTAATTTGGGGTCTCAAGACTACTCCACATTCGGACACAGATGGAGTAGTGTGTGGAGATTGAGGACTGTACCATCAATACAATCTAGGGGAGATTGGCAGCGATGCAAAAAAAAAAATAAATAAATAAATAATGGGTGTAGGATGTGTATAGAAAACGGGTCATTTGGGGTATGTATGTATATCTGTTTTTCCTAAAAAAAATTTTAAAAAAACCCTGTTATTTTCTCATTAACATACAGAATTCACTTGTATAAGGTGCATTTTGTGCTCTCGTTAATCTAACCCTTCATTGAGCCAATATTAGCGCATAATTTTTCAAAAAGGGCAATATTTGCATGTTTTTTTCTTAGGTTATTATTTTCCTTTTTATCAAAATTCCCGCAAACTATCATTTATTTCGCATTTTCTCTTCAGGCCCTATGTGTGTGTGTGTGTGTGTGTGTGTATGTACATGATGTATACCTCACACTCGACGGGAGACATAATGGTTTGATCTATGTATTACTTATGCACAGTTAAATAATTAGCTGATGACTACCACGTGTTTTTCTTTTGATCTCTTCAATCATGATGAAGAATCAACGCATTGCGACGAGGAAGACCAGTTCACATGTCTCAATGGCGCATGCGTGAACAGGAGCATGCTGTGTATCTACGACTTCGACTACCTCGGCTACATGAGAGGGTGCCGTGATGGCTCGCATCTGCGAAAAGCTCATTGTGGTGGGAAATTAACTATTTGAGAATATTGAAATATAAATTATTTCCCCCTCACTTGAATCCGAACATTTCCATCGCTGGTCTCCCTGTATAGTCACCTAGTACTCTTGAAAGCATCGTCGCACTGCCGTAAATCAGAAAAATGTACTGTTACTGTTCTCAACAAATTCATCGTACAATCACGGATGTTGGTAGATGTATTACAAACGAAAAACGTTGGCACCATAAAACAATTCCATCAGTCTCATGCAGATTTGACTGAGCGTTGGCAAGCGCACTTAAAGATATACTCTGTTTCACTGGCCTCTGTGAAAACAGAAAGTAAAAGAATCATTAACGAAATAAGTGGTCATTGATACCAGGAGAAGTTTGTAAATTTGAAACTATGCAATGACCAACCTAACAAGAGATTGAATTTAGAGGAAATTTCACGTTATATCAACAACTCTGTGTGTTTATTAACTTTATTACCTGTTTTCTACAGATTCAAGACAAAAATCTTATTCAGTGCTGTAAAAAGTGACTAACGACTTTCTGATTACTATTGTCTCGAACAAGCATCCTATAATACGTTACACATAATCCACATACGTTGCGATGATTTCAATGCTGACATTGCCGAGGTTACATCTTTGCCCCCGAGACCCCCCCCCCCCACCTCTTTTTCAGTACACCATCGTATCGTTTTCGTTGCCTTTGCATAAAATGTGCACCTTCTCACTGAGGGCACTCGACTGTATAGATACATTAATGCTGACAGCCTGCTGAGGGTTCAGACAAGTAATTGCATGTTTGTTTGAAGAGTTTGTTTGCAAAAACCGATAAGTCCATTTTTGAAGATTTTGAAGTACGGTCTCTGTCATAAAGTACAAAATAATACCTTTTAAATGATACATTGGTCACTACATATAAAGGTATATTTTTGAAGTTATGGTCAAAAGAAGCAAAAATTTTCTTATTATTCCCTTTATTTTTCTTGATCTTTAATCGTAAATATCTCTATTTGACAAATATGGACTTATCGGTGTTTGCAAACAAACTCTTCGTTTGTTTTTTTCTCGAGTGCTGAAAACAGGAAAGAATGGGTATAGTACCCCATTCCGAGAATGTACCGAGATAATCAGGCTGTTATTTGCGCTTGAAGTTTATGTTTGCCCTTGAAAAAAAAAATAACGATCTAATGTTTAATCATATACATCTGGCTTCCTAGAGTATTTCTCCTGGAGAGAACGCAGTATCCCACAGTGTGAAACGCAATGTGACACATACGTAATGTAAACACATATTGTGATCACAGTGTGAAATCTCTTCACACTGTTAAATTCGAGCGTTTTAACTTTGTGAAAAGATTGTCAATCATCAATTCACAGAATGAATAATTGTGACCCGCTACAACAAAATGATCCTAAAGTCGGGCGAGGTCGATTATTTGAAAATTGCATGTCACAATTCCCTAATCTTTCTGCTTTAAATTGATATATAACATGTCTTATAAAAATAATCGGCTGCGGAGATATCGATGTTTAAAAGAGCGCATGTCAAGACGTCTGGGAAATCACTGTTTCGAGAAAAGCGCCCTAAAAGTTCTCCTTGCGACGCAATCACAATCAAGAGACACGCCAGTCAGTATTCACCTCCGGACAATAGAAGTTAAACCCTAGCAACCCGCGAAATGCTCATTGAAACACAGCGTCGGCGGTCTCCTCACCGACCAATCAGTGACCAGGATGTCAGGAGAAGCGGCTAGGCGTAGCGTAACCCGCCCGCACGCACCAGTCGACTGGGCAGTGTACGAGCTTCACGCTTCGGTTAGCGGCAAGCAGCAAACTGACCAATGAGATCACTCTGGTCGTTGTTAGGGGCGGAGCCTATGTGTGGTGCTCAATCCAAATGTTCGAACCAGTTTCTGCTTCGTTGAAACGCCCAAAAAACATGGCCCAGAAAAACGCTATTTTTTGGTCTTTCCTTTCATCATTTTGCTTCAAAATTTCGACAGATGATAGAAGACATGTCAGACTCTAATAATATATCAAATTCAGAAAATCGTAAGTTTTGACCAATTTTGATGCTCTAACTTCAAACTCGATTTTCACGGCTTCGACCGTGAGCGACTTTAGAACCATTTTGTTGTAGCGGGTCACAATTAGTTTGCAGTGTGAAACAGAAAATTTATATAAGAACTCTCCGGGAAGAAAATCACCCCAAAAGTGAAATCGTTTTCACACTATTGAATTGGAGCGTTATCACATAGATGACCATTTGACCCCATTGTGAGCAGACTGTGGGACACTGTGTTCCTTCCAACAGGGATGCCTTACTCTTTCGACCGGTCGGGTTTCGGTTCTGAAAGTATCATCATAATCTTCCTGCATTATCTTTGGTGTCACTGCTGTGGCAGTTTATGTCAATGCTGACTCGACTGAGAATGTGACACAAACAACCACAATTAATTCATTTAAATTTATTGTTTATCCGTTAAAAGTATACAATACGATATGACATTTTGCAAATAAAATGCAATGTGACTTTTGCCTATAGACCTTATATGCATATGACGTCACACGGTCTCAGCAACTGAAGAGCGCCCTCCCTCAGAGGGCAAGCGAAGCGTTGCTAGAGCGTGCTTCTGTACGCGAGGTACGTGCATTTACACGGCAGCCCATTTACACACAGCATCGGTGTTTCTTTAACTGTCTTTTCTATTGCATCTAATTCACAGCCCTAGATCGGCAAATTTAAACTTGCATAGCAAAATCAACATTTCAGGTATGCATTGCATTCACCAGATTAATGATAGGCCTATATCCAACATTTTGGTAGAATTTTCACGAAAAAAACAATGCAACTACCAGCGGTCGTAACAACTCTTCAACATATGAATCCGTCAGCCAATCAAATGCGAGGTAGATTTCTCCTTTTTTCAAAAAATTAAAACACGAACCTCGCATGTGATTGGCTAACGGATTCAAAATGGCGACTTACAACTAGCGAACGGCGATGTTGCGATATGGATACAAATTTCTGTGATATAACCTAGGAATACTCTGGTTACTGTGAGTATTTCGATTGCACAATGTGAGAAAGTTACCCCAAATATTGTTCCATACAATGTCATGTCAAACTTGTTTGAATGTAAAAAAAAAAAAAAACTGTCTGAAATTTGGTTTATCGTAACGTTTGATCTGTGCGCGACCGCTGGCAGCGCATCCTATACTTAGAATGGGACAGAACAGTGACAGAATGGCTACATAGTAGCCATTCTGTCACTTTTTTTTTTCCTTTTTGATTGAACAAATAGATGCTCCACCAGGTATATCGGGGCGAAAAAGAGGTCGGGTCTAAAATGTAAAATACCGAACAGTTGTAGAGACGAACAACGAAACGTAAAGACCGCACTGCCACTGGCCTGGGGACTGGCGGCGAGTGAGGCGATCGGCGGTAACGCGCGTAAGAAAAGCATGATATACAGCTATAGCTGCACGCGTGCGTTGTCAAGGACTTAGCTGGCCCTCTAAGATGGAGTCGCGATTGGTTGTCAAGCGAGTTGTCAAGCGAGTCAATGCATAAGGTTTATTCAAGTGAAATGAATGCAGATATTGTATTTTTCATTAAAAAACCCCCCAAAATAAAACATACTTGTAGTTTAAAGTAACCGTAATGCATGGGCAAACTGTAACTGAATTGTATCAAGGAAAGACGTCGGTAATACCCGTAATGGATGGAACTGCTAAAAAGGCTAGCTTGTATAGAATGTAGTTCCCTCGTGAGTACAGTATGTACAGTAGTAGTAATAGTCCTACGAAACGATAAGATATGTGGCTTGGGAAACACAGGGAACATAAAACAAATCGTGCGCACACAAACGCAAAGACAGAAACAAAGTAGCTCTCTTACATCGCTATGCATCCGTCTCCGCAGAAAGCTTCACATGCCCGGTATACCACTTGAAGTGCCCGGATTCATACTGCATCCCGCTGAGAATGAGGTGTGACGTGAAGAGGGATTGCCCAAATGGTGAAGACGAGCTTTCGTGTGGGCGTAGGTGCCACTTCGTACCATCGTATACCTGAACACTCGACGGGAGATCTCTTATGTCATATAAGATGACCCGAAGTAGTAGATCCTGAAAGTTGTTATTACACGTGACATAATTCTTTCAATATCTTCCTTTTTTGGTTATTTGCTATGAACCTACTGAGTATTCTTAAATGAAGATTGACCAGGCAGAATGCGTTTAATTTCACAATTAGCGCGTTAGATGTACGCTCTTAAGTCTACAAAATAATGTATCGACATGATTGATCTTCTAAATTTGTTTTTTTTTTCTTTCATGTTTTGTTTTGTTTTATCTATGGAACGTTTAAGAAGGAATGAATGATAGGGAAAACAGTGTTGCAAGTATATTGGATCAACTGACAAGATGCTCATGCCGCTCGTGTAATGAGGAATTCAGCAAAACTAAATGACGTTTCCAAAGGGATCTATCACTAACACCCAAGGTAGAATGGATGGGGTAAATACAGGGTTGTCATCTACAGGTTTGCATATTTTTTTTTCACATATTATTATTCATTCGTGCATTAATGCATTCATTCGGGTCATTATTGCATGTAAAATATGGTAGTTATTGCGTTAATGCATTCAGGACATTGGTTTTTATAGCTCTTATCCACCCAGAAAACATCTACGAGTACGTCCTCGTCTGTCCTCCTAGGACGTATAAATGTCTAGACTCCACTCGTTGTCTATCACCGTACGAAGTGTGCGATGGAGTCACCCACTGTCCGGAAGCCGATGACGAGCTGTTTTGCGGTGAGAGTCAATCTTGCACAAGTAAGAAATTATGCAAAATAAACGTATTTATACCCTATTGAAACATGTGCATTTTTGTGTCATTTGTGTATGTACCTGGTGACCAAAATTTTTTAGTGAACAGTAACTTGAAGATCAACAATTAATTTTCTTCTCGCTGTGAGATTTGTCTCAACAATCTGTAAGTTAAATGTGATTTCCTCCCCTCTCGCTGCCCTCGACAGAAATCGACTCTATGTGCCCAGCTGAGTGTGAATGTGTTGGACAAAACGTGATTTGTAATTTCATAAAATCGTCCGGAGTCATTAATTTCCCTGTGGATGTGAAGCGAATGTAAGTTTGTAAAATACCATATCTGCATTCAAACTGTCTGTCGTGAGCACATTTCTTACGTCTGCCAACGTTTATAGTCGCCATTACCTTATGATAAATACGCTAGTAAGAGCATATTTCAATGTGATTTAATGTTTCCAGGTTAGCATGCCTGTACAGTGACGGGGCATTAAACTGCACATTACTTGAATATGAGACCGTTCTGACGGAAATCATTTTCACGAAACCATAGATATATAATGTACTCTTAAATGAATCCCACAAGAATTGGAACAATCATCCCCCAGCACTCGGCCAGACAGAACAACAAAACTATTGGTGCTGGTCACAGAGTGCCGGCAGAACTGATTAGAAAATATTTTGCAACACAATACCCTGACGAATGATTTCAACGGGATGACAACAGGTGACACTTTTATTAGTAGTAGAAAAATATATATATATAAATAAAATAAAAGTAAATAACACAGTGGCTATTTCTCGTCACAAGTAGTGAAAACTTTACATTGTCATAGCTTCACTGCTTATTTTCTGTTAGAGTTTTCGTCCTTTCAGTCAAAATAATCCACATACTCGACGCTTGTCAATGGTTTGGTTCGATATCTTTAGCCAGGACGTTCAGATCGATTACATTCCAGGCGCTTTTAAACCTGTTGTCTGACTGAATAGTGATTTTGCTCTGGACGTACTCTTTTGATAAAAAGCAGTTCCAACAAAGCTACCACGTCTTTATGAAAGTGTGTGTTTGTTTATTTTTTTTTTTTTCGGAACGGTCAGAGTTAGTTGCTTGAATACTAATGGAGAGAACAATCCGCAAAGTAACTTTCCAGCTGCTATTTCCTGAATGTGAAGCATTTCGGATAGGCCAAAAGGCCAAAACCATGCGGGTTTTAAATCGCTGAAGATATTTGAAGAGCTCGATCAGTTGCAAAAGGTACTATATCCATTTTACATCAAAATCCACTTTTTGGTCTTGATGTACTCAATGGACCTCTTTAGACCTACACTAACGAAAAGCTGAATTTCCAACGAGAAAGTGTTCAAAAATTACATTTAAAAATCGGTTCGGTTTCAAAACGTATTACATCCATTTAAGTTGGGTTTCAAAAGGTACTACATCCAATCCAATGACATCATCGGGAAATTGATCAATCAGAGACCAGCATTGACTTGACCCTTTACCATTTGTCAAGACCGAATGAGGAACGGCGGAGAGACCGGAGAAATTACACGACTATCATGTAGTCCCATGTACTGCAGTTCCTGTTAGTTACCGGTACTGTGCGTTACTGCTAGGGTGTTGAGTTTCAGCTACAAATTGTCCCCAGAATTAAGTACAAACACTTTGTAGATATATGGACCAATCCTTATATAAATGGCTTCACAGCTAATATGTGAAAGTTATTTAGTTAAATGTATACAATGGCATGAAATTCGGACATCCCTATCAACAGTGCTTTTACCTGTGGGTATGCCGTGCTAGTCTATACGGGCATAATGCAAGGTGCCAGGGCTGGAAAGTACGTAGTGGCATGAAGCTTTGAACACTAGATTCATATTCATTCTTGTAAATGACACCTTTTACTTATACAATGTCACAAAGTTAATACCAAATGTGTGTTAAGTATAGATGGTCATATTACTCATCGACGGTCTTGATTTTTTTCAGCTTTTAGATTATCAGATTTATCTTACCTGATAAAGAACCTGCCAGAATGAAATTCATGTAATGAATTTAATTAGAGCGTTCAGAAAATGCAGCACATTCAGATGCTGCCTTTTTTCCCTCTTCCCTTCGGATTTCCATTGAAAAAAAAAAATGCAAAAAAAAAAAGGATAATGAGTAGGCCTACAGTATTCTTCAGACACGTGAAGGGAGAATTCACAGAAAGAAAAATGTGTGGCGCTCCGACAAAATGAGTCATAAGTCGCACGGGGAGTTTTCCTGTAATGAGCCGAAAATGAAGGGGAAGCACTACTCGGGTCGAAATTTTTTTATGACGGATTTTGATTCCTTTATGTTTTATCTGTTTGTACAGAAAATTTCAGCGTGTGAAAATGAGTACAAGTGTCCCAAATCACCGTTTTTCTGAGACAATTTTTTTCGGTTACATTTTTTTCGAACGCTCGCCTTTGCGTTGCGTTTCGCACCTATTGTTCTTGCCAGATCGAGACTCCGCCTCCGTTGCTAGGGTGTATGCTAATGAGGCATTGCTCTTGACCCCTTTGAAGACAAAACAAAGCATGGTGCGCGCGGCGGCGTCGGCGGCCAAGCGGCGAGGGCTATAGAATTACGCAATATTAGTGAGCTGACCAAGGCTATTGATTGCATGACCAGCGAGTTTCGTTTGATACACGCACTCCATTTCAATGAGTGGTGATTGACATGACGCACAAATCGCACTGAAAAAAATAATTCCAACGAACGATCACGCAAAATTTATGATACTTTATCTATGAGCTAATACAATGATCACATATCGAACCGAGTTCGATATGATCACATATCGAACTCGAAACCTTTTTTATGCGTGTGTGTACTTTTACAACGGTTATTAATTTGCCTCATTAATGAATTTGTTCAAATAATCATAACTTTCGTTCCCTGGTATGTGACTTGCTGTTTAAAGTTCATCTCTGGAGATATAGTAGGGCCTAAGTTGTCAATTATTCTCGTTTTTATAAAGTCGACAATTTGTGTGATAATTCGCCAAATGTATGTAATGCGTACTATTATTTCCCTGGTTAATGAAACTTATTGCCTTATTACTTATGATGGTTTGGGCCGTGACGGCATGGAGAGAAATAGGAAGACAAACATTATTAATGCCCAGATAGCTCGTGTTCCCTTTGGAGGATATTCTGACTCTAGTCATCTGTGTATTTTTTTTAGAAGTAGGACCTATTTGAGAAAGGGACAGAAAGCTGTGTCGCTACTCAAAAGTGTGCTTCTTCATTTTGTTTTGTTTTTTAATCAGAATGTTTGTAATGAAAGCTGTTTGCCGTGTATTGCGTGTAGCTGACATGTGAGAGGTCAAGTCTGCAAAGAATTGGGACAATTGGGTTGGCTAACAGCTTTGCCAAGTAGCAGCGCTAATTGCCCATTGAATTGCGTATTCTGAGGAATTTCGAATGAAAGAACTCGGACGGCAATGTTCACGCCTTGTATCCGAGTAAACCCCGCATCAACGAAGCCTTAAACAATGAAAGGTAAACTTCCTGCTATCAAGGGATGGATAATCACGCAACCAGTATTCTTTCTTCGCCATTGATAGCAGAATCAATGACGGAATGGAGCAACAGTGTTGGAGGATCGGCATTATGTCTGCTAATTTGTAAAGGAATTTTTCAGTCTCCTTTTGTGTTCAGAACCACAGTCAGTGACGTTAACTTACTCTATCTCCTACAAGCTATCGTTACCATCTTAAAACGTGAATTTTATGAAAGGCTAAAAGTGATCACGGAATCAGTTCTTCCGCGTGACACATGCAGGCTTTTATAATAGCATACCAAGCTTAAATCGCTTACCTGTATAGAAAGGGCGGGGATACACACTTATCGCAATCATCCGGATTTGAGAGTGATACATTCTACTACTTTTCTTCATCTTTCCCCCGACAATTCAAAACAAACAAACAAATAAACAAACAAACAAACAAACAAGCAGTTGATTTATATCAGAACGTAGAGATTTTTTTTTTGTGTGTTTCATGTATGTATAGGTCATCTCTTGATGTACAGTAGGCATTTGTTGTCGTTTTTACAGCGTTTCCTAATAAATGCCTATAGCGAAAACCCAACAAAACTTCTATCAAGGAGGGAAGGGAACTTAAATTTAAATATCACATAGTTTACAGAAATCAGACATGTAAATAAGGCAATCATAATCATCCGCACGGCCGATTGTAATCTCTTACTATGATTATCAAACATGATCGCCTGCATTTACGTGTTTTTTTCTAATTTCTTGAACTTTGCCTCATTTTCTCTCTTTTTTTTAAACAATTGCTCGAAACATTTAAAAATCGTAACACAGTCTGCTATCCCACAACATAATATTCCATTTGATTTGTCACTTATTGTTGGTCGGGTGACGCCAAATGTTGGAATCTCGAGCGATGATACACGGATATACTTCTAATGATAGTACCACGCCGTACAATGCATTTCACTGTATTTTGTAACATTTGGTTACGTTTCTGTGCGCTTTACGTATACGGAAAATAAAAGGCAGATTGGTGCTATTAACATGCTAACACGCAACGCATTCAAAATGTTTTTTGAAATACACCGTATACAATATAATGTTTTAGTATACGGTTTGAAACTTTGAATTTGCGAGTCCTTTATGAAATTATGAGCAGGGTTATTACATTATCAAGCAAAAATTAAAGTATTTAGGGATTCGGATTTGCGCAGGAGACTAACAGTGCTATATATGGCGATCGTTCGCAACAGAGACAATCCTCTTCAATAGATATACAATGTAATTCTGTTTTCATGAATTGAAAGAGAAACGAAAAGAAGTCAACTTTTTAACTTCATTTAGCTTTCTCACCAATTGAACTTGATTTGATCTGCCATGCATTATATCGCTGTGTGCTCTATTAATTATATTAAATCATTTAATCGGCGTGCTTGTTTTTTATGCAGAATATCACAGGTAAGTTTAATTCATTGAAGTTCATAATGTTTGTACATATGGCGTGTTCGTTGTTTTCTATTTTCATTTTTATAATATATCACGTGTCCATTATCTGATTCTGACCACGAAAATATGGCGACTGTTTAAATGCGGAGCATGTACTGGAAAACTGTAATGTCTCCTGCCAGTATAGACAAACTAATTTCTAGTCTATCCCCGCTTAAAATTGAAATGAAATTGAACAAAAAACAAAAAACAAAACGAAGTTCGACTTTCAGTAGATTTCAACCGTTTTGTATAGTGCCTGATTCATGTAATGGACACAATTCTTTAGCACATAAGCAATCACACAACTTTCGTGAATAGATGTGTCTTAATGATTGCATCTCATGGAAGAAAACTCGTCTCCTTGCCTGAATTTTAGCTTCTTCCTGTTCAAGCTCGCGTGAAAGAAATAGTTGAACATCAATCGCAATCATTAAGAGAGGCACATCCTTAGAAATAAGCACAGGAGTACTGAGACACACTACGAAATAAAAACGGGCCTTTTATCGCTATTGACAACGCATGACATTGAAATGCTTTTTTTTTTTTTCCTTGGGGAAGGGGGGTAATACAATTGATTATTCTGAAGGTTCGTTAATCACACAATGAAATATGGTTTGCTATTAGCTTAGGTTCGTTAACAAGAAAATTAAATGCGGTTCCTTTCCGGTAGTTCCTTTACCCGAAAGTAATCAAGCAATCATTTTTTTTTTCTGATAAGGTTTGTGAATACAAAACGAAGTGAAGAAGGCCTAAGTATTAATTCCGAATATTTTTCAGTATTATTATTTATGATCCACTTCTCAAACGCAGAAAGATTGTAACTGCACATGTGATGTAAAAAAAAAAATCCGCTTAAGCTACAAGTTAATTGTTTTTTATATGCTATGCTATTAGAAAAGTGACTGAGAATCATTGTAAACCCAACGTGAAGCTGTCAAGCCTACATCAACCTTTGCTTCTGATACTTCTGATACTTCTGATAAGCGATAATTACTGTGCACGCAACGCCTATAAAGGAAATGTGCCATTAATATGGCGGGAATTCATAATGTTACGGCTGTATACAGCTGCAGCAGAAAAGACGCGAAAGCAGTTTTTGAGGCTCTGCAACATTACTACCATGTGCGTAATTTGAGGGTTTTAAGTACACGCAAAGAACACGATCTCAAAAGACGACTATCGTTAATCAACTTCATTGACTTTTTCTACCGATGCTGTCTTTTGAACCCCCGCTTAGAATAGGTTCTCAGGTTCTATTTAATAGGTATTGGTACTTGCTAAACGCATCCTCTTTAGTTTCCATTGACAACAACATGGGAGGAGAATGGAAGCGATGAACGCCCTCGCTAAAAGACGCTTCTCGTAAGACGCATTGCGTGCCCGCCTACAATAGGTTCTCAGGTTCTATTTAGGTATTGGTACTTGCTAAACGCATCCTCTTTAGTTTCCATTGACAACAACATGTATGGGAGGAGAATGGAAGCGATCAACGCCCTCGCTAAAAGACGCTTCTCGTAAGACGCATTGCGTGCCTTCTTTTCTTTCTACCGTTTCCTATTGTTTGTGAGTTAAAAATTGCGGCAAACCACAACGCAGCCGACACACAACGCGTACCGACTCATTCATGCGGCGGCAGCGGCACGGACACAAACGCGCCGAAGTTTACATTCGGGCTGCCGTATTGGTCAGAATCGTTCATGATAGACCTGTCCTGCGATTGGTTGATTATCTTACATACCCAAGCTATCGCCTTATACGGTAGTGCGTGCGATGGAGCGTAAACGCCGTCGCTAAGCAGGACAGTTGTATTGTTTCGTCCCGTGAAAGAAACAGGTTGTGAGCATGAACATAGCCTGAACTTTGAGAGCGATTTTCTCCGTTATTTAGAAAATCAACTGACATAACAAACGTGGTTAATATTCGTTTTTATGATCTATAGGGATGTCGAAATGAGTTGTATTACATATCAGTGTAAAGCTTAGAGTCTGTAGAATTCACTTATAGGCATAACTACGATTTCATTTTTTGCGACTTTTGACTCATTCCGACGGAGCGCCACACAAATATGATACAAAAAAAGATACAAAGAAAAAAAAAGAAAAGAAATCATGATATAAATGTTGTGAGAGAAAAACAAAAGGAGAAAAAGGAAGGGAGAAATCACCTGATGACATACTGTGAACCCTTCCCATCTATTACCGTTTACGCATAATGGATCCCCCTCCACCCCATGCTCGATGGATGCAGAACATATGAAGCATGTGAAAATTGACTGAATGCTTTATGACCAATGACAATCATTCATTCAAAATATTGATCAGCAAGGGATAAGAGGTGGGGCCTTAGCATTGCACATTGATCTGTTATTCTTGCTGCTAAATAGGGCAGGGCATTGTCAATTACCTAGGTCCCCTTGACCTCGTATCCCATCCCCATCAACACCATTGCTAGAAAAACCAAATTATCAAAACATGCCATAATATCACACTGAATATATCTCTGGTATGTGAAATTTCGGTTTCAAAAGGTACTACATCCAGTTTCGGCTTGAAAAGGTACTACATCCACAAAAGTAAAAAAATGATTAATTCATGAGAAATAAATGTACGGACCTGGATTTTCTTAGAGAGTGGTTTTAACGTTGTATCATTTAGCAGTATAATAGGGGGAAATATCATTCCAGTCTGAGCTTGCTATATATAATATTATTTTTAAAAAATCAAGTTTTTCTCAGAACTTGAAATTATGGATGTAGTACCTTTTGAAACGAACTCTTCATTTGGTGCAATTTGTGTTCATCTGAAATCCAAGAAACATGAAAGAAAATCGCATCGATTATTAATATCAAAACTAGATAATTAAAGCTGCAGCTTTTAAAGTTCTGACACTGTGGATAAGTGTAGGGCAAAGAAGGTTTCACCGTGTGACCATGTTCACCCTGTTACATTTATCGCTACTCATCTTTATTGTATGTAATCTTTGAATGATCGTACACTGTGGTGGCTTTCACTCTACCTTTCAGTGCGATCCAGGTCGGAACTACTTTTCTGAGAATTCTGAATACATCAGATCATCCAGTAAGTGCGGAAGTACAGAATGCCGTTTCTATTTGGCCATCGAATTACGCCTATCTCCGCGAATTGTAAGTAGGCCTAAATCTCTAAAATCCAACCCATAAACCGACCATCACTTGGCTCACTGAATAGTAGAGGCTACTATGTAATCCCGTGAGATTTTTGTGCCATTTTTTTTTTTTTTTTTTTTTGGGGGGGGGGGCTAATTTTGTCAATTTGGGAACACTGAATCCAAAAAACTTTGGTTCCATTTTTTCAAACCACGTCTTTAGCCGCCATTTTGAATTTCAAAATGGCCGCCATAGCAAACGGTATCTTGACCCATATTTCATAAGATGAGCATTGTAGAACTTCAAATTTGGTGCAAAATGCATGAGTGTGATGGCAGACACTCTGATATATCTTTTTTCTGATATTGTGGATTGTTTTGATACAATTTGTAGGCTGCCATCTTGAAATTCAAAATGGCCGGCATAGCAAACAGTAATTTGACCCATATCTCATAAAGTCAGCAGTGTAGGAGCTTCAAATTTGGTGCAAAATGCATCGTTGTGATGTCAGACACTCTGATATATCTTTTTATGATATTGTGGATTGTTTTGTACAGTTTGTAGGCTGCCATCTTGAAATTCAAAATGGCCGCCATAGCGTTTTTACCCATATCTCAGGTTGCAATTGTTGCAGAAGCATCAAATTTTCAAGAATGCACATGCTTGTGGTGTCCAACGTTCCAGTACAGCTGTTTCCTAATTGTGGACCATTAGACAGGCCACCATGTTGAAATTCAAGATGGCTGCCATAGAAAACATAATACTGTTGTAAGCGCCTGAGATGAATTTGCCAAAATTGATCTAGTTAGACCGAATTCATTTCCAGGTCAAGCAGATTGACAGCCATCTCTCAATTCAAAATGGTCGCCATTGATTCAAAATATACGGACGAGGTTCCAATGACGTCATCAAGCCATGCTGAGGAGCAAAAACTGCGTATGGAGGGGGGGGGGGGCATACCACTGTCCCATACATGTGGGCAAGCGTGTAAGCGTTACATCCCATATAGCCAGGCGGGTATATGCGGTTCGCGAACTGCGCGCTAAAGCGATTTGTTTTTGCCTCTCGGGGAACACATTATTTTGCATCGTGGAACCTCGTTAATGATTGTATTTAATCCCAGTCAGTAAGATATTTGTACAAAAGCAAGCATTCACAATTAAAATAGGTGATCTTCAAAAACTTGATGCTGCCTCGAGAGAATGAAGGCAAACAAGGAAAAGTTTCGCAATGGCAAGAAAAGCCATGCAACCCTACCAGGCATCCCATTCACAAGCTTGTTTGTTTGCCACAAACTGAAACAAGATTTGCTAGACACTAGATATCTTTTTGGAATAATAAAGAATGAATAAGGAATGAGTAGACTTTTTCCTGATTGCCCTTGAATGTGTCATCTTCAATTTTTAACACTTCCAAGATGGTACAGCCAATGATTCTAAAACAGCAGAGGAGCAATAATGGCTCAGTTCCGTGGCGCTTTGCATGCATCAGAATTCCTCCACAATTTAGAAGACCATCACATGAGGGTAATCTCAAAAATTGTCACTGCCTTGAAGCTGATGAATGTGGCGTTTGCCAGTCACCTATCGGAAACATTCAAGGAGGATATTCTAGAAAAAGATGAAAAGGGCAGTTTTCATGTTCTGTACTAAGAATTTGTATCTGAGATAATTAAAATAACATTAATCTCTGCGATAGTTTGAAAAAGGCCAGACATTCAGCTCGTGCAATTAAAAAAAAAAAAAAAACACACACACACACGCACACACACAACAACATGTAAGATTGGATCCAAAGTCATTAAGCTTAAGAGGATCACCAACTTCTCATATCATTTGGTTCTACAGTCTAAAAGACCTGTCATTATCCAGTCATTGCTGAACGATACAATTATGGGACGGTATAAGTTCTAAGTAATTCCACAATCACTCTTCATCTCACAATTTCATGGCCTCCTCCTCATTCTCACTAAAAAAGGTTCATTTTTCATATCCATGCCTTAGAAACCCACAAAACTTAGCCAAATAATCAGCCTGAAAGTTGAAATAGTGAACAGTCATTCCCATCTGACACAGAGACCACATCACGGAAAGAAAAGAAACAAAGGGTTCATCAAAGATACCATGGGAGCTGTCACCCGTCACTCACAACGAGGAAACAGATAGCCTCATTCCACTGAATGTATTAGATGCTACTTCAAGAGCAACGGGAAAATCAGAGATATTGATGATTTTTGTGTAGACACTGACATTTCAATTCTCCTGATAGATCTTGTAAATTTACTTTACTTACTGCATTGCATGATCTCTTCTCCATCACTGGAAAAGGAAATAATAAAAGTACAATTGACTTTATTGAGAGATTATGTTCTGCAGTTCGTTACAAAAAAGAACTATAAAGGTCTGCTCTTTCATGCCTTTCATGGTGCTGGCTGAAGTTGAAAATTTGGGGATGTCTCAAAGAGCAGATGGACCAAGAAGTATCTAAACCTGGAATCATGCAGAATGTGCAATGACACAGTCCATGCCTTCCAGAAGTTTGGTGTGGATAAATTCAACCAGGACAATCTCCCGCTTTACCTTCGTAGAGTCTTGATACAACACATCCAGATAGCAGAGAGCAAACCTTGTAAACTCTCACTACCTAATTTGTGCCTCTATCAACAGGGAAATATAAATTACATTGTAGTTATTTCCAGAGGGTATGCATAACGTGTTCAATTAAATGCTTTGATCTTCCTACACCAACGCGGATGGCCACAGAATTCATTATCATGCTCATAGCAAGAAATGCAAAAGTCATTGTATCTGGAAGAATTTTATAGAACCAATTCTCTCCTGTGTACAGCCTTAAACTGCTGAGACTTCAAAAACACATGTAGGGAATGAGCCTAGAAGACATTATCTATTAAAGTGACAATCCCGTGAATTTTCAGAATAATTTTTATAGGGATAATATTGTAAACTCTACAACCAAAACGTCTAAATGGGGCATTTAGTCACTCAGACTTACTTATCAAGAGGTTCTTTTGAAAGTCATTCGTTTTGACGTCAGAATCACATGATTTCCCATTTACAATTTTTACCCAAATGCAATGGTCTTAAAAGAATGTTCCCATGACAACCATTTTGCATTTCAACATGGCAGTGTACCTACAGGACAGGAAGCAGTCCAGTCTACGCAATTCACTGAAGTGATTGACTTGCACTTGAGTGTTCCAGCATGCTTGGGTTTGCAGTTTAAAGATCTTACAGCACCAAATATGGTCGAAATCCATCTTGAATTTCAAGAGTGGCGGCCAATGCGAATAATCCATTATTACAGAATATATGGGCCCTATACAGTGTGTGTGTTCTTTAAAAGAATGTACACTGTACGCCACCATAAATATTCATATGTCTAAAAGTTGCTTGTAACCAGAGATAGTAACTGAAAAGCAGCCATTTTGAATGTTCAGATGGCTGCCTCGAAAGTGATCTGCAATTTTAGGGAGGGAAAGAGTGCATCAGAATGTTCAACATCATGAGCCCGGTTTATGCCTGAAATGTGAACTTTCTATGTTACTTACAACATGAGATATGGGTCAAAATATATGTTCTGGTATGGCGGCCATTTTGAATTTCAGGATGGCCACCTTAAATTCAATATCAAAATGAACCATCGTTTCAGAAAAAAAAAAGATGTTTCAGAAAGTCTGATAGCATACGCATGTTCTTTGCCCCAAATTAAAACCTTACACAATGTATTGTACGGTATGAGATACAGGCCCAATAATATTTACATTTGTTATGGTGGCCATTCTGAATTTCAAGATGGCCGCCAACGAAAATGATCCATCATTTAAAGAAAAGAGTATATATCAGCATGTCTGACATCACAAGCATGCCTTTTGCCCTAAATTTATACTTTCTATAATGCTTAAAACTTTATATATGGGTTTAAAAAAAAAGCAATGGCGGCCATTCTGAATTTCAAGATGGCTGCCTAAAAACTGTATCAAAACTTTCTACACTATCAGAAAATTGTGTATCAGAATGTCTTGCATCATAAACATGCTATTTGCATCAAATTTGAACCTTCTATGATGCTCACATTATGAGAATTGGGTTAAACTACAGTTTACTATTAAAGGCGGCCATTTTGAAATTCAAAATGGTGGCTAAAGACATGGTCGGAAAAAATGAAACCAAAGTTTTTTGGATTCAGCACCCCCAAATTGACAAAGTTAGCCCCCCCACCCCCCCCCCCCCCCAAACAAAAACAAAAAAAAAAAATCAATTTTGGCACGAAAATCTCACGGGACCCAATATTTCGACATAGCAGACTGTACTAGAAGCATCAGGTCGAAATACGGATGCAGGTTCAACATTCTATTTTGTTTTCACCACAAGTAAATCCACGTCTCTCTACGGGCATAGACGAGTTTCGGTTATCCATCCTTGTTGGGGATGTATGCTGATTAATATAGGTTTTCCCGGTCAATTTCATACTTTTGTCATTCCAATTCATTAATGTGCAGTTTCACAAAGCGACCCCATGCGAAAATATTCGGGCATTCAAATTCAGAATACGAGCGATCAATTTCATTTAGGGGAGTTCTATTTCGTTTTAGTCAAATCAAATTCACGTTTGGTCGTTTGGGCTCCAATCAGCAGTGCATCCAAACAACAGAACGACAATCGCATGATTTCTTGATGATACTGCATGCTGACAACGCCCCAACACTAACCACATAATGACAATGCATAGATTTTTAAGACAAATTGACACACAATGATCTCACATAATCCCGCAAAAGTAAACCAATAAGATACAAATAAACAGCAAACAAGAGGTATAAAATGTACATGTTATCAGTTTCAATGTAGTCGAAATTGTTTGTGTTTTTCCCCCAAAGGTGTCAGTCAACCTTCCCTAGTATGCTCGCCTTTAGGCCTATATGGTACATAATGTGCCTGTATATCCCTTCTGGTGAAGCCCGAGTTCAAATTTTAAAATGAACAGGCGGACCTATACTGCAAAATAAATAATCTTCATTATAAACCCCATACAGTGTATATTCAAATATATATGAAAAAGACACACACACACACACATACACACACACACACACGCACACACACACGGCCGCACGCTAACTAAATTAGGGACTTCTTTTTAAATTGAGAGTTATTTGGAACGTGGTTGCCTAATCACAAATTTGACTGACCGGCGAGATTCCGTCGCCAGTTTGATATGAATTTGAATGCTCATCGCTGAAATGCGTACTCCTCTCTTTAATTTGAATGCTCCGACTGAATTCAAATGACCGTATTTTGAATTTAATTGCTGATTCAGTGCTGCGAGCGTGGAATGCGTGAAATCAAATTAAATCATGCTCGAAATAGGAACTTGAATGACAAAAGTATGAAATTGATTGGGAAAACCTATACTATCTGCAAAGAATTTCAACAACCGTGTTCCAAAGAGGAGCCGACCAAGCGCCTAAAAAATGGGGGGGGGGGGAGAAAAAAAAAATGTCGATTGTTCTAATAATTAGGCCTGACCTGTGGGTCTGGAGTTTGAAGACTTGCTTCCTTGCTATTGCAAACTGTGGCACGCTGTTACATCTTTCTAAACAGACTACTTATCTTTGCAAATTCATATCAACATTTTATGTTTAAAAATTTCAGCAATTTCTCTTTCCAGGTGCGTTTTAAGGACTCTTCCTATGATCCATTTCCATTCGTTGATGACCTTATTCTTTTTTTTTTTCTTATGCTTAAATTGAAAGGGAAATTTCGAATACTGGTCTTGATGACATTCCACGGGGTGCCTTTGAGAACGCCAGGAATCTACGTTTTCTGTAAGTTGATAAAATAAAATGAAAAGGTAAATGAGCAGAGATAATGTCATAGGGAGAATGCAAACAACAGCTAACATTTTAATTTTTTTTTTCTTTGAATGACAAAAAAGGCATACCAGAAGTGAGACCATCATAAATAGATTAGGTTGATGGCCTCATTTGATGGCCTCATTAGAAAACCATGAAAAGCCAATTGGAGAAACACACTATTGGATCATTGTATTAAAATAAACCATTAGCCTCATTGAACAGAAGAAGTTTGTGTGGCCTATTAAAAGCCCAGAGGAGAATTTAATTTAGAAAACAGAAATTACGGAAATACTGTAGTTCACATCAATAAATGAACTTGCAGTTAAAGGAATATAACTGAAATTTCATCCCAGCAGAGACAATATCATGCATCAGACTAATTCAAGGACTGAAAAAAAAAATATTCCATTATTGAAATGATTCTATTAGTGCAAAGCGGACATATAGGTTTCCCTGCATATTTTTGAGTTTCAACACTCTTCCTATCATTACGCAAGGAACAAGATTATTTTACTACTCCTCATTTCTCATTAACGAGGAAATGTGAAATCGTATTTGGAAATGTTCTGACATCCAATTATTTTGTCGAGGCCCATTTGATGCTGTAAGTAAGAAATTAGCAGAAAATGCGCACTCACCATATTTGAAAAAAACAAAACAAAACACAAGAGTATGATAACATTCTGCACAAGTAAAATATGCAAAGTAATTTGTAATGAAATGTTTACAATGATGCAGTTTCTGTTAAGCCTGTTGTTTTCTAGTGGTCTAATACATGTTGTAGATGAATCTTTATTACGTTTTATCATAGTTTCTAATGGTCCAGTAGATTTTGATGGAGTAACCTCGGCAGCTGAGAACCAGGTTCGAGGCCCCTGTTGCGTACTTAGATGTGAGCTTAAAGGGATGGTACAGTATTGGTGGAGATGAGAATTGGGCTTCTAACTTTTTGCGAGCAAGAAAACACTTATGATATAGTACGGAGCATAACATTTTAAGAGGAATTCAAAATTTATTTGATGAAAATCGGGTTTGGAATTACTAAAACATCCAAAACACAAAGTAAAACAAAGCAATCATAATGAAGTGTGGGGCCCACACTTTATTATAATCGCTCTTTTTGGATATCTCAGCCATTTCAAAACCAATTTTCATCAAATAAACGTCGTATTCCTCATAGAATTACATGCTCTTTCATATTTCATTAGAAGTTTCTCATTATCTCTCCAAAAAATGTTATAAACGTGAAATTAGATTTCAACCAAAACTATACAATCCCTTTAAATCAAAATGAAACGATAAATATCCATGAAATAAAAATGTTCGTTTAAGCAAAAGTTTGAACATTTATAGGGATTGTTCAAGATATTGGAAAAAGAGTGCAATTGAGATTTTGACTTTAAAAATTCTATTGAAAATTAAAAAGATTTAAAATCAACACCATGATGGAGAGGCGATCAAATTCTATACCCTGATACCAATAACTCAATACTCCCATAATTGCGATAACGCTCTTCTGGTTCTCCGCCAACGGCCTGTTCCAGTGCTTTCGGTTGGTTGTGTTTGTTTGTTTGTTTGTTTGTTTGTTGTTGTTGTTTTTTGTTCTTTCTTTCTTTCTTTTTTTTTTTTGGGAGTCACCATATCTGAAAAAAAAGAATATGATAAGATTCTGCACAAGTAAAATATGGCTATACCGGATGTTAACCTCATGTAGGAGAAGGAGAAAATGTTGCGAAGTAATCAGCCAGAAAAAAATAAAACAACAACACAACAACAACAAAATAATAAACATATCAAAATAGTAATTCAAGAAAAGTTGTTGTGATGTATTGACTGCACATAACATGGTAAATCCTTGAAAATTGTACTTCAAGTCAGCCGGTATATACCTAAAGTAGAAAGCTAAAAGAAACCTTGTATACTCACTTTTACTGTACTTTACACACATGGATAAATGCGATCATGGTATGAGGTATCTGTAAATTTGTTCTGTTCGTCTCCCCCCTTTTCAAATAAAACTTGCTGATCTACATTTTTAAAGTCGCTGCAGGGAAGGTGGATTAAGGACAGGTTCGATTCGCGCAGCTGGTTCCTTTTTTCTTCGACATGTTTGTTAACCTGTTCCATACGGGAACCTGGTGGCCTGTGTATTAAGTCTATGGGGAATCCGGAATTCAGTATGGAACGGGTTAAAATGGAGATCAGCAATACAGTTACCGGTTTCATTTGAAAAGAGGGCCGACAATTTGAAGAAAACTGATACCTCATCACCCCTCTGCCTAATTTTGTTTTCATTTATGATTATAATTGTTTTTGAAGTTGTGATATCATGCAACAGAGTTTATAGGAATGTAACCATTTTTGTTCAATATTGTTAAATCTCATCATAGGAATGTATCAGGAAACGACCGACTTATCATCTCACCACAAGTTTTCTACGACCTGTATCGGTTACATGTTTTGTAAGTTCATTACCATTACTTCACTCTTGCCACTTTGAAAAAAAAAAAAAAAAATCAGTTGCCTTCACCTATTACAGATTATTCACTTGCCGAATATTGCACTAAATAAAAAGAAAAAATGACTGTTACATTGATAAATGCACTGACATGAAAAAAAAAAGTAAGAAACGACGTGATCGGTGTCCTAAACATGACAGCATATTTTGGAAACAGAATTTCAACAATGTAATTTTCATGAAGACGCGTCGCAAATGAGTGTAAACACTCAATGCGAGTGCAGTTACAACTTCTGTTAAAAAAAAAAGCCCAAAGAAACAACACTGATACAGTACGTGGCTCGTGCAGTAGAATGGCACTGATGGAAGTGCTTTTACAGGCTTTTATTCCTAAGGTATAGTCATAGTAGCAATGAATTGTTTTGTACGGTGGAAAAAAAAAATTATGACAATTTATGATAGAAGGTTTTATTTGATAATATGCGGGAATGTTCACGGGGTAATATTCATAATAATTGAAATGTCTAATCTAATAGTGATAATTGACATGTATAACAACACTTAATTAAGCCGTATCTTGTATCATGACAGTACATTTTTAAGCAGATAATTCTAATTGCATGTTTCCTTTTTGGAAAACGAATATAATTGAAGAGGTACGTTTGTGAATGGATTCATGTTCGAATCCATTGCGGGCCTCCCCAATTCCTTGCTCCAAGTAGGCAACCGTGCATGTGCTTTGTTAAGATATTTAGTTTTGTCGTGGATGTCCTGTAAGTTGCTGTCACTTCATATTCTTTTTTTTTTTTTTACCTTCTATATGAATAATGCCTTTGAGGGGAGCGCTGTATAGATACTACATGCCTTTTTTGTTTTGTTTTGCTTTTTTATTTCCAGTCCATTTTCAACATTTTTTGTTTATGGTAAACGTCATGTATCTTTGCTTCACATGTGATTACTGCAATTCATTATGATGATTACTCATGATTACTCATCACATCTTACACTTTAGTTTGATATGTCATTTTTCATTCAGAATGCGTTTATGGCTTTTTATCATTATAATGTTTCGCCTATACTATACTTTTTTTTTTTTTAATATTATACGCAACATTATCAGGGTCCCACCGCCAGCCAGTCCAATTATCTAATGAAATCATCTGAAAAACCATTTCTCACAGTATAATTTGAATACAGTGTATTTAGATTTTCGCTTTACTTGACATCTACGTGAGAGGATAATGACCAATCACCGACTAACAAATATTTATGTGAAGTGCACTCTCGTTATAGCGAACACAGTTATAACGAAATTCCGGTTACGACGAAGTTAAAGTTACGGCTGCAACGTTATCCTTTCTATGTATTTTTGTTGCTTACTTGCCCGGTTATAACGAAAGAAAAAATGCCGGTCCCGGAGACTTCGTTTTAACGGGAGTCCGCTGTATATAATTTGGTTTGATACAAAATCTATACTGAGAACCAGATTATTCTTTTGTAAGTTCAACAAAAACATAATAACACATAATGGTGAATTCTACGTAGTTGGAAAACACGACATGATTGTTAAACGGTTAAGCTGGAAACCTGAAAAAAAAAAAATGAAGCCGTTGGTAACTCACCTCTCTTACTGTCACGTACAACGTCATAACAAATTTGGGGTGTTGATCTATTGGGATGTTTACACTAATTATGATTTCTAATGTTTTCTATTTCAGGGATATAACCAAGACGAATACAAAATCCAATATCAAGGCCACTAGTGAAGCATTTCAAAAACTAATAGACATCAAACACATGTAAGTATGTCTGTACTTGTCTATATGGCATGGAATTTTCTCGATTCTTAAATTCTTCCATTAAAGGTGTAGCGTTCTCTTTGCCAATTTGTAGCTTCAATTTAAATCTGATTTATTCATGTCCCAATTTTAAAGGTAGGGGATACCTTTTACAGACCTTCCAAAATGCAGCAAAATATTAAATATGAACCTCAGGGGACTTGTTTAGGCCACTGCTTAGAAATTTGGAAGTCAACAGTTATCTACAATTTGAATAATGCACAAAACTCTTAACTACTCAGTAGTTCTGTGTGTCAGCCACACTTAAGCCTTTTTGTTGCAGTCTTCTGTATTTTTTATCTATAAACACAAATCTAAAAGTATAAGAGCTGATGTAATAACATTTTGTGTGGCAAGAATGTATATAGAAATGTTTGTAAGTTTTGATGAACTTTCTTCACAAAAATATGTACATGATGGACACACATGCAGTGCATGGGTCTGCAAAGGTAGCCTAGTAATGTACTGGAATTTACGGTGAGCCACACCAAAATTAAATTCAAAATCTAACGGTCAATAAAAATGTACTAAATGTTACCTTCCACTTTCAATATTTTATGGGAGTTTCTTAAATGATACTCTCTTCAACATACCACTGTATTTATACAACTCTTCATTTAAGGCATGCAAATGGGATTCCCTACCTTTAACTTATGACGATTTTTTTTTTTTGGGGGGGGGGGAGGAATTTGACATTTTACAAATGTAATGGAATTCAGTCACTTTTTTCTTCTCTTAAGCAAGACGTACAGTCAGAAAATTCAAAATGCCTAAAATCGCGTGTAAAATAGTCTAATAACAGAATGGAAAGATGAATTCAATAGGTAAATGATTTGAAGATATCCATGATATCAGGATAGAGGGGAAATGTGGATCTGATTGAATTATGCAATCACAGTCCGAAGTTTGACAGGTAATCCAAGACGGAAAATTTTCTTTTGAGCGATGCTTAGTGTTGGAGTCTCTGAAAATGGAATTTCCAGAAGCATAAATTGTAATTTCCAAACATTCGGCAAATACGACTCGTAGTTCGATAGAAGCGAAACTTGCGGAAAACAAGGCGTGGGGATTCGATATTTTACCTGCTAATTCAAATTTAGCATTGAATCGAAATGGAAGCAAAAATACTTTGAATGACTATATTTTCGCACTTTTATCTTAAATACATTTATATATATATATATATATATATATATATATATATATATATATATATATATGCGTACCTGTGTTTTGGTGCCTTGTCTGCTACCGGCGGTTTCTCGCTGTGGCGATCTTCAAGCAGACTGACAAAGTGGACGTGTTGCTGTGCTTATGTGGCGCGGTGGATCGGCTTTACGCATGGATGGTCTGCATTTTGTTATAAGTTCGGACCTTTTGTTGAGCGCGTTTTTGTTTCGGATGATGATGGCCTTCTCATCAGTCTGCCTGAAGATCGCCACAGCGAGAAACCACCGGTGGCAGACAAGGCACCAAAAGACACGTACGCCTAATATGCTCTGCTTTATAGCATTGAGCACTTTCCATCAATCCTCAACAAACTATAATCTTATTCCCGACGAATATACCCAACGGATATATTGAGACGTAATTTTGTTTTTACAAAGTTTGATAATGCTGTTCTTCTTTTCTTTTTGTATCTGTGTAGTTACACCGACAATTACGGTTTCTGTTGTTTGAAACCTCGTGGAGCAGAATGTCATGGTGTAACCAGCCAGTTCTCCTCATGTGACGATCTTCTGAAAGATATATCCCTCCGCGCATTTATGTGGATCCTGGGTTTGAGTGCTCTTCTCGGTAACTTGGTGGCTCTTTGCTTGCGCCTGAGAGAGCGCCAGAGAGGCGGTCAAAATCCGGTGCAGATTCTCCTCATCGCTAACCTCGCCGTTTCCGACCTGGTGATGGGAATCTACATGATCATCATCGCAAGTGCTGATGTTATTTACCGTGGAAATTACGCACACCACGCGGAAGAATGGACAGGCAGCGTAGTTTGCAAGATGGCGGGGTTTCTTTCTGTGCTTTCCAGCGAAGTGTCCGTTCTGCTCGTTATGCTAATAAGTATCGATCGCTTCCTGTCGGTAGTGTTTCCCTTTAAGATCGAAATTCATCTCAACAGGATTTCTGCGCGCATCTTGGTCGCGGCGTCATGGCTTTTCTCTCTTGTCCTAAGTGTAGTTCCGGCTCTACCCGTTCCTTACTTCAGAGGATTTTATGGAGTATCGAGCGTGTGTCTTGCTCTCCCCCTGACAAAAGAGCGAGTGAGTGGATGGGAATACTCCATCGCTGTGTTCATCTGTACTAATTTCATCTGCTTCCTATTGACCTTCCTGTGTTACCTCACCATTTACATCAGCGTCAGGAGATCGCACAGGAGGATTGTTGACATGGGGTAGGTTAAAATATTACGATGATCTAAACACATCTTCCGGATACGCATAGATGATACATCCTTTCGATAAGATTTTCAAGAAATGAACCCGAGGTACAGGGTTAGACGGACGGGGTTTATTCGACCGAACGAATTTTATAGCATAGAAAAAAAAATAAAGGATACTGATTTATTGCATTCATTTATATTTATTGTAAGTCACTCTTTTCTCTATAAAGTTTGGATTGGTCCCTCAAAACAATCTTATGAGAATCAAAACGTCAAACGCCCAAATTTTACGTGAGGACTCAAAAATTGATAGACCAGTTCAACCTGGTCAGTATGGAACTGTTTTTGTCGACCTCAAAAAAGCTTTCGACACAGTTGATTGTTATATTTTGATCAAGAAGCATATGAAAAGATAGTGATGGTACTCCCTGTGCTTAGCTTGAGAATTATAAGACGACACAGAGTTTGTTAGATAAGGGTCAGCTCAAAAATATATTTTGAATCGGTCATCATGGGCGGGGTCCCCCAGCATGTTCAATGTTCCCTTTCACGACCACTGCTCTTTATAACTGACATTATTAATTTGGCAAAATATCTTTCATTCTGTGGTTTGCAACTGTACGCAGATTTTTTTTTTTGAATTTGTGAATTTTGAATTTGTATTATTCCTCAGTACACAGTATTGAAGTAGCTCTTAGTTCGGATTTCGAAAATGTCTGCGACTTGATGTGTGAAAACAATTAAATGCGAATTATCAGAAAAAAAAAATGTATGCTAATTGGAAGCAACCACATGATGTCTAAACAAAACGTTAGTCGTTACCCAGCACCCCTCTAAATCGAGTCCATAACTTTAAACACATGGGTTTACGTGTTGTAATAAGGATTTAAATTGACAATATGTAATTGAAAATAATATATGTTGAAAAGGATTGGAAAGATGATTGGCTTTCTAAGAAGACTAATACACTCTGTGGGCCGATCTCTGCCGATCCAAAGGACTCCGCGGTTCGATTCCCGGGTCCCACTCAGCAATAGTGTGTAACGCCCCCTCTAGCCACTTTGTCCTTCGGATAGGACATAAAATGGAGGTTCCGTGTATGAGAGAGTCACAACCCATGCACGTAAAATTTCCCGCTTCATTTTTTCATCGCAAAGGGCAGCATGTTTAACCCGCCGATGAAGTGGTCCTGCCTTACATTCAGCTAGACTATATGGAAGACCAGTTATTGCAGCTAAATATGGGCTATCCAGCAATCTTCTCAGATGGAAATCAAACTAGGAAACAAACAAAGCATGGCACTGAGAATAATATTACAAGTAAATGGCATGGATAGTCGAAAGTTACTGTATAAGGCTACTAGCATTGATGACTATCCGAATGTGAAGTTAAAAATACATTTTGCTGTATTGGCTTTCAAATTATTAAGATAACTTTTCTACTCAGATTTATGCTAGAATATGAACCAAATAACACACACCCACACACACACATATAAATGTAAAGATTTATATATATGACAATATGTTCACACATGTATATAATATGTATATATTATTTGTATGTATATATATATATATATATATATATATATATATATATATATATATGTATTATACATATTTGATTTGTGTTTTCCAAATGCATACTGAAAATAGTTTTAATGCCAATTAATGCTTATGGCAGTATGATAACCACAGTGTGTACCTTTGGAATGTTGTCAGTACGTGCCACACCTCCCCCTCCCATGGTGGGGTAGTCTACCTGCAAGTAAAGAGGAGACTCGCTATTATCATTATCAAAATTATCATTCTTATAATTATCGTTTGTATTATTATCATACATTGACTTAGGGCTGTAAACTCCCGAATGATGAAGGAACAAATTACGATGACTGCCAAGATGGCGCTCGTGGTGGGGACAGATTTTGTATGCTGGATGCCGATAATCATCATGGGCATTCTGGCCAGCTCAGGAGTGGCCGACATACCCGGAGACATCTACGCCTGGACGGCCGTATTCATTCTACCACTTAATTCCTCGCTCAACCCTTACCTCTACACACTCTCAGCCGTTTTGCAACGCCGAAATGAATTGCAGTCTGGTAACGAGCGCTGCTAAATTTTACTTTCGTCCCCCCCCCCCCCCCCCCCCGCTGCATCTGCCGTCCCAATCCAAATAACTCTAATTGAGCCACAATATTTGTCACCGCACTTTCTCCTCTAGTAATAGTCCGGGAGCCAGCGGGGGTCAGCCTAGCTGAAAAGGTTACCAATTCTTATGTGTATAGCAATTTAGTACATATGCCCCTGAGTATGGAAATGCACGTCTGGCTGGTCATCGGTGGTGGGTGTGGCCAGGAGGGCCACAAAAAGGACCCCCCAAAATTAGGCTAGCCTAGCTGGAAAAATAACCCCAGGAAAACAACTGGAACTTGTTCGTTACACTTCCAGGATAAATGAATGACCATTGCCAGACGTTTTAAGTGGTGGGGGGTAGCCGCCAGACGCCCTTAAAGACCCAACTCCAGCTAGGCTAGCCTAGCTGAAAAAGTAACCCCATGAAAACCACTGGAACTTGTTCGTTACACTTCCAGGATAAATGAATGACCATTGCCAGACGTTTTAAGTGGTGGGGGGTAGCCGCCAGACGCCCTCAAAGACCCAACTTTTTCCAGCTAGGCTAGCCTAGCTGAAAAAGTAACCTAATGAAACCCACTGGAACTTGTTCGTTACATTTCCAGGATAAATGCATGACCATTGCCAGACGTTTTAAGTGGTGGGGGGCAGCCGCCAGACGCCCTTAAAGACCCAACTTTTTCCAGCTAGGCTAGCCTAGCTGAAAAAGTAACCAGTGAAACCCACTGGAACTTGTTCTTTACACCTACAGCTAAGACATGTAAGATATATGCATGACCGTTGCCAGACGTTTTAAGTGAGGGTGGCGGGGGGGGGGGGGGGTAGCCGCCAGACGCCCTTGAGCTCAAAGACCCAATTTTACCAGCTAGACTAGCCTAGCTGGAAAAATAACTTCCTGAAACCCACTGGAACTTATTCTTTTGATACTCTCAAAGGATAATTGAATGATTGTTGCCAGACAATTTAAGTGGTGGGGGTAGCCGCCAGACGCCCCAAAGTCCCAACTCTTACCAGCTAGGCTAGCCTAGCTGAAAATTAAAGTAACCCTATGAAACCCACTGGAACTTGTTCGTTACAATTACAGGATAAATGCTATGACCGTTGCCAGACGCTTTAAGTGGTGGGGCGTA
Organism: Diadema setosum; assembly: GCF_964275005.1. Classification (NCBI taxonomy): domain Eukaryota; kingdom Metazoa; phylum Echinodermata; class Echinoidea; order Diadematoida; family Diadematidae; genus Diadema; species Diadema setosum. The sequence continues at coordinate 18,422,926 of NC_092696.1, read as the reverse complement.
GCCCCCAGACGCTCTCAGAGACCCAATTTTACCAGCTATAGGCTAGCTTAGCTATAAAAGTAACCTCCGAAACAACTCCCTGTATAGATTTGTGGAATTCATTTTGGTTCTTGAGCAGAGAAACACTTTGAAAAACCTTAAACAAATTACACTGAACAAGGATGATGACATAGAATGTTCACATATTTCAGAAATGATAGCAGTGTAATTCCATAACAATACCGCTTGCTTGCGAGTTCACCTGTCTATAATCTTTGCATGCCTTATTCTTTTGTTCTGCTTCCTTGAGCCCCAACTCATGCGTTCTTATGGTGACTCTGCCATGTCATCATCCTTGTTCATTGCAATTTGTTCTATTTTTTTGCAAATATTCTTATTCTTCATCCCAATCATCACAAATTCTGGAACTCTGTCCTCAGTATAACTAATTTATAGTTGTACAAATGTAAAAATCTGAAAATCACCCGGAGGTCTCCTTTAATGGGGGAGTTTCTTGAGCGCACAGGGAAACATGCTTTGAAATATCAATAGGGCGAGTGTTGAGACGAAATACTGTAGAAATATGAAAATATACAGTGCTGTGGTTTTGGTAGAAGAAATAGGGTATCTGTATTTGTCCTCAGTGAGAACCAAAAAACTTATTTGGAAAGAATAATAGACAGCAAAAAAGAATTGCCCAATCAAACATGTCGGGATTTTCTCAAACATGTTCTCATTTTATATGCAGTGTAAAACAAAAACAAAAAACAAAAAACAAAAAACAGGGACGGGTACAGTATCCGGATGGAAATTGGTGGGATGGGCGTAAACCCGCGGGTATTATAACCTGCTGACGTGAAAAAAAAAAGACAAAAACTAATTCTTTCTCTGCCCTGGGGAGAAATATTCATCAATTCCATTTTGGAAATGTTGAAAATCACACAACTTTTGATGAAATCGTGTCCTACAGTATCTCTTCTTATATGAAGGCTTTTTTTATAATTAAGTTTCTTTCCTCTATGACCATGATAAAAAAAACCCTTGATGATTAAAACAAAAGACAATCAAAACTTGGCAAATGAACTCTTTGGACATTAGCAAAAGGGAATACATTAACAGTTTTTGCAAACGCTTGATACAATTGTCTAATACTCCATCAAGCTCATAAAAATACAATTCTACTGCAACAAGAAATCCATTCAGTAAGACTCGTACTCAGTGTACATAGCTTAAAATGCCAACTTTTAAAAAATTAATGCCCCAGCTCTTAAATTTACCTTTAAAATGGGAAGTAAAGCTCAACACCTTTGGCCTATGACTTTTTAGGTATACCGTATCATCTTACGGTTGAGGAGATGGGTAAAGAAAAATTAATAACGAAATGAAACTTCAAGGAACACGCTTCACATTACCTCACCGTTTTCTTATCTTAAGAAAGAAACGAAATCTGAAAATTGTTCAAGAGTGTTTTTGAACATAGTACATTGCAAAAGCAGAAAAATTCTGTGTTTTTAAGAAACATAACTCATAACAACAAGGCATTCATGTCATGTCTAGCATTGCATGTTTTTGGTTTGGATGGTTTTGGATGCTAATATTTCAAGACAAGTTTATGCTCCGGCACTTAAATGAACTTAAATGTAAAGTAATGATCAACCTCTCTTGCCAATAAACTCAACATTTGCTGTTCTTCATTAAAATATATGACAGAAACATATGAGAAACATGTCTAAGAATTTGTCACGTTCATATGAATAAGCTCACAGCAACAACAAAAATATTGTGTTATCTATAAACTAATACTGCATGTACTTAGTTTCGAGGGATTAAGATGCAAAATGTTATGACAAAAGCCCCTACGTGGCTACCAGCATTTAAACATCCTTCAACTTCTTTAGCATAGTGTCATCTTCTTGTTGAGAAGACGAAGATGAGTAATGATAAGATAACCAAACTATCAACTTTCCTTGACATGCTTTACATGAAATCATTATTGGCTCCTCTTAACGAAATTGAAAAAAAAAACAGAACATCTGACATTGTTCAAAATCGCTTCCTGATAACTACGAAAGCAAAGGAAACTTAGTGTTTGTAACCACTATGACACGTGTCTACAGATCTGTCTGAATATAATTTTATACAGTAAGTACTTGGTTTGGAGGACATTTAGATGCCAACTTTTCAAGAATAATGCTCCAGCACTGACATTAACTGATGAAAAAAGGGAATGCTCAGCTTCTTTATCCAATTAGCTCATAGGTAATTCCTTGTAGTTGAAAAAAAAAAACAAGTACACATAAGAATATAGACTTCCCGTAACATGTATCACAGGTCATGATCTCCACATTTGCTCCTCTTAACTTAAAAGAAATAGATATATATCTAAATTTGTTTTAAATGACCTTTTAACAATAGAAAGAAAAACATGTGTCTGCAAAGGCTTAACACGTGTCTAATACTTGGTCACGCTCATATTAAACGTAGCTCACAGGAACAAGGAATTCATGTGTGTATAAAATAATACTGCAAGTACTTGGTTAGCTAGGGATTAAAATGCTAATGTTTTAAAGCAAATGCTTCAGTAACTAAATGTTCAAATTCTTTTGATATAGCCAATGAGCTCATGGACGTACTATAGGACCTAGTATTACCTTGTAGCTGAAAAGACGGTGACGAGTAAAGATAAAATAGCAAAATAGAGACTTCCAGCTCATAACATGCTTTGTACACACTAAGAAAAAAAAAGGTTCACTTTTGCACAATTTAAGGGTGGAAAGTGATGTCGCACTGGCGGCTTCCAATGGGTTTTATTTCGCACCCTCAAGAAATGGGTGCAAAAGTTGCACCCTGCGCAAGGGTATAATCTTGCACCGTGTGGGTGCACCATTGCACCTCCAGAGAGGGTGCAAAGTTGAACCCTTTATTGAGGGTGCGAAAATGTTCCCTTGGGTGCATCTTTCCACCCACACTAAGTGGTGCTAGATTGCATCTCTTCTTGAGGGTGCATCTTTCCACCCACACTAAGTGGTGCTAAGTTGCACCTTTCTTGAGGGTGCGATCTTGCACCCTTTACCTTTCGGCGCACCTTTGCACCTCGTGTAGCCTTTACATCTTGGTGCAACTTTACACCCTTTCGTGAGGGTGCAAAGAAACACCCAAAATTCCAAGATTGTGCCTTGTTTTGTGGGTGCAGTCTTGGAACTTTGGGTGCTGCTTTGTACCCGCAAGAAAGGGTGAAAGTTACACCCCCGGGAGCGACTTTGCCCCCTTGGAAAAGGCGCAACCTCGCACCGAAGGATGCAAGAATGTACCCTCTCTTGAGGGTGCAATCTTGTGCCTTATTGGTATGATGTTGCACCTATGTGGTGCTTATTTGCTCCATGACTGCTGCAAAATTGCTCCTTTAAAGGAGCAAGTGAGTGTCACTGCCTGCTCCTTTATAGGGGCAATATTGCCCATCATCTCAAGGTGCAACTGAGCATCACATAATCAGGTACGATTTAGTCACTTAACTACTCTAAACCTTGAATAGTGCGAACTGATCTAAGCCTATATTTGCTCAGTATATAACTTATGTTGTTGTTGCAATCTGCAAAGTAAATAGGATTAGTGTAACTTGGATCTTGTGAATCATGAAATGTGTGTGCGTGTGGAATTTGTGAGTCGTGAAAATGTTAATGTAAAAGTTAACTTAGTTGTGTTTGAATAATATACTGAAACCAAAAAAATTTACCCAATTACCTTTTCAATAAGGTGAGCACTAGAATCACTATTTATCAAACAAACCCTCTCGGCGAGAGTATACACTGCGTGAAGGAAGAGATGAAAATATGATATGCAGTTGTCTGGATACGTTTTATTCAAAACGTTCCTGAATGCGCACTTATTCACATAATCCATAAGAATAAGATATGCTTCTTACCAGTACTCAAAACCTCTAAAACAAGACCATGCTTGCTACATTTCTGAAGTATACACCATATCTTAAAAACAAAATGTAAGAGGATTTAAGAAGCTGTTTGTATGAATTCAAACGAATCCATATTTCTATCTAAAACGTATCTTGTAAAAGGGGAATTTGTTTTATAATGACGATGTCAATTGTCTTAAAGTCCTTATCACGACATGTCTTGGAGTTCACGCTTATTGAAAACATGAGATTCTTGGCATGTAGATTACAAGTATGGTTTAAAGAGTTAATTGAGATACGCATACGGTATACGGACATTTTGATGAAAACATTTAAATACAAGGTACTGTAAATAATATGAAAATCAAACTTGATACCAGCCCTTATCGGCAACCAATAGAGACTATGTAGGATTGCAGTTATGTGTTCAGATATTGTTTTGGGTGATACACGCATTCCGACTGATTTGGGATCAATTCGAGTCCCTCGAGCTGAGATTCCGGAACTGCAATGAGCAAACCATCATTATGAATAACAAAGTGACTGAGAATAATGCATATACCAGTTTCTGTTTCGTTGTTCTACACAGAAAGTTGTTTCGTTTTCCAATCCTATGCAGGCACACAGAGATTTACAGAACTCAATCATCTTTGGCTATAACGCCATGGTCGCGTTCAAAATGAATGCAGCTTATCTAACTTAACCTGTAGTTACTGAATACGGTACTACTGTATATTCAATTTATACATATCATTCGGATGATAGAACCTGTCAAAGAGTAAACTGCGGATATCATATACAATTGTCAAATTCACTTTCTGTTCTATACATAGTATCAATGGAATGTTATGAACCACTTCAGCATTACCAAATCATGAAGTATAAGAATATCATAACTATTTCCCTGAAACGGCTGCATTTGTATGAGCGGGAAGAGTTTGGCATCATACATAGCAAGTGTCGTGACTACAAAATTAAATACATGTATTATACAACGTTTTAGGACAATTTGAATCATGCCCCCCCCCCCAAAAAAAAAAAAAAACCACACCAACAACTAGTGAAATGTTGTGTACCCTACTTCCATTAACCTATGATCTTTGACCTTTGAATACATGGCCCGCATTTTTTCAACGAATAGGCATTTGGATGCAACGTTGAATAAAAGAAAAAAATGTTTAAGGAAAATACATTTAACCACTTCAGAAATAATTATGGAACAAATAGCAAAATATTGACACGTTCACTTCTTCCGTAATGACATGACAGAAAACTTTCCTCACCGAATCGTTCGGCCGTAATTCATGTGCAAGTCATGGATATATACTTAGTTCGATTAAAAGTATACATTGAGTCATTGCAAAACGTCTGGCAATGGTCATTCATTTATTCTGGAAGTGTAACGAACAAGTTCCAGTGGTTTTCATGGGGTTATATTTTTCAGCTAGGCTAGCCTAGCTGGAAAAAGTTGGGTCTTTGAGGGCGTCTGGCGGCTACCCCCCACCACTTAAAACGTCTGGCAATGGTCATTCATTTATCCTGGAAGTGTAACGAACAAGTTCCAGTGGTTTTCATGGGGTTACTTTTTCAGCTAGGCTAGCCTAGCTGGAGGTGGGTCTTTAAGGGCGTCTGGCGGCTACCCCCCACCTCTTAAAACGTCTGGCAATGGTCATTCATTTATCCTGTGAGTGTAACGAACAAGTTCCAGTTGTTTTCATGGGGTTACTTTTCCAGCTAGGCTAGCCTAATTTTGGGGGGTCCTTTTTTTGGCCCTCCTGGCCACACCCACCACCGATGACCAGCCAGACCTGCATTTCCATACTCAGGGGCATATGTACTAAATTACTATACACACAAATATTAGTAACCTTTTCAGCTAGGCTGACCCCCGCTGGCTCCCGGACTATAAGTGCTACACAAACATTGTGTCCCTCGGACATGAAGACTAGTCCACTTCCTGGACTGTCTTCGTCCTGCTTTTTCCACACAGTATACAGTCAATGAGAGAGCATACCAGTATTTCGTCATTGATAGAGTTGCAGGAATGTGAGCCTATCGGGAGACAACAATTTAATTAGTCCACCCTATGGCCCGAATTCACGAAGGTGGTACAATTGAAACCATGGTTTAAACCATGGACAATTTGTATGGAGCTCCAAGTATCGCATGGCCTATTTCGTTACGAAATCAGTCGTTTCGAAGCGAAATGACAACATTTTGTCGACGAAATTACTGATTTCGTAAACGAAATGAACATTTCGTCGACAAAATGACTGATTTCGCAACGAAATAGGCCATGCGACAATTGGCGCTCCATACAAATTGTCCATGGTTTAAACCATGGTATCAATTGTACCACCTTCGTGAATTCGGGCCATCATTTTCGAGTTCTGTGTAGTCAACACGAGATGCGTGGACTGTCGCGCTACCGGCCTATGAGGGTGCAAAAGAGAAGAACAAGACAATAGTCCAAATTTGGACTAACATGAAGACCAGCTATATACTGCAGCTGAATTTGGACTCTCCATCCGTCTTCTCATGGTGACAAACGAAGCAAATGCATCAACAATAATGTTGCTCATTCGGTAGCTCGTACTGCCTTGCAATCAAAATGAAACCGTCCCCTTCAGTCAAAGACAAAAAAAAAGTTTATGTCCTTGGTCTCGCGTTACTTACGACTCCGAAAGCCAAAGATCACACTCCTGTCATCTGAAAGGGACTGTCCAGTACTGGTTGAGGTGAGGATTCATATTTTGAACATTCCGGAGTGAGAAAATGAGAAACCTCTTATGAAATATGAAAGAGCATGTAATTTTAAGAAGGATGCAGCGTTTATTCGATGAAAATTGGTTTTCAAATGGCTGAGATATCCAAAAAGGCGATAATAATAAAAGGCGACAGGCCACGCCTTTTATTAGGCTCTCTTTGTTTCACCTTGTTTTTGGATATCTCAGCCATTTCAACACTGATTTTCATCAAATAAATTTTTGATACCCCTTAGAATTGCATTCTCTTTGACATCTCATAGCTTGGAGTGGTTTCTGAATATCTCGCAAAACGGTAAAAGCTAAATCCTCACCTCAACCGGAACTGTACACACCCTTTAAATAGCAGCGTGATAACCCGTAAGTTGACATGGCCCGCCCAAATGAGAGAGAGAAAAAAAAATCCAGAAATATAATGCTGACTTCTTATAGTTCGCCACAGGTGATAAATAGAGTCAGCAAACGATTTCATCCCCGTAATACGTGTACATGCAGTGGCGTATCTGGGGGGGGGGGGGCAAGGGGGCACGTGCCCCGGGCGCCACTCCTTGGGGGCGCAAAAAAAACGTTAAAAAAAAAAAAAAAAACGAAGAAGAAGAAGAAGAAAGAAGAAGAAAAAAAAAGAAAAGAAGAAAAAGCAAAACATGATGATGACGCGGATAAAATGACAATGTTTATTGTGTTCACACAAAAATTCCATGTTCTGTGAGCTGAAATACAAACATTTTCGGCTCGCTCGCTGCGTTCGCTCGCCAAAATTTATATAAAAAAGAAGGTAAGAACAAAACGTGATGATGACAAAATGACAGTGTCTATTGTGTTCACACATGTCATTTTATATTTAGCAGGCAAAATGTTTCACGGAGCAGCGGCTGCAATTTCATTCGTTCTGAAGCGATCGCCAATTGCATCAAAAGAGGGCGTCAACGGTTTCGAACATACGGGGGGCGCAAAAAACAACAACAAATCAAACAACATAAGAACAAAACGTAATGATGACGCGGAAATATACAAATTTCGGCTCACTCGCTCGTACTAATTTAGAGTATTTTTTCAAGTCCGCAGTTTGTTGGTATAAATCGTTATCTATAAGGCCGTCACTATATCTTGATTAGACTTGTAAGATTTAATAAGCAAAAAATGACAAGAGTTTCATGATTTGTAAACTGAAAAACAAAAATTTTCGGCTCGCTCGCCAAAATTTGTATAAAAAAAGAGAAGATAAGAACAAAACGTGACGATGACGCGGACAAAATGATAATGTCTATTGTGTTCACTCATGTCATTTTATATTTGTTCCGGGCGCCGTTTTCCCTAGATACGCCACTGTGTACATGATAGCCCTATGCCAACGAAGAAGAGGATGATGATAATGACGAAAAATTAAGAAGAATTATGAAAAAGAAACACATCAACAATCTAACCAAATGTTTCCCTCCTTGATATGCTGCAAGTGAGTAGTGTTATTCTAATACAATATATTGACATACTTGGGTTAACTTCTTTAAATAATTTCATTAAACAGACATTTTTTTTTTCTTCAGATGTGAGGAATTCACGAACTTACACTGCCACTCAATATATTACAATATTGAAATACAAACCTCGATGTTCGTTGACCAAAGAGGCAAAGTAGAATCATAAGTATTGGTACTAGGCAGCATTCATTTTCTTTCTCAAATCTTTCTGTTTAAATTCTAGAGTCTGACAAACAAACGGAGTTAAGCAGGGTTCCGAGCCAAGTCGAGGAAAAACTGCGCAGCAACTGCGTAATTCCGGCGTGCATTCTGACAGAAGACCGCAGCGTCGAATTCATCACAGGCTATTTGACCCGGTGTGGGGGCGTGCTGAGCCCAGCTGAAGCCAGTCTGGTAGCTCGAGATCTTCGCAAGGCCCTGATCTGTCTCACTTCGGCCGGTATACAAAACCCAACTCTTTCGGCCGCAACCGTAGCTGTAGAAAAGGTAAGCTTACCGTTTTAGTTGCTTACCTAGACAGTGATCCCTTTATAAGTACACTGACTCCTTAATGTTGTTGTGTTTGTTGTAAGATGAAACACATCGAAGGACCACCATTGTATTTTGTTTATTTTAACAAACGCTATAATTTTTTCAGTCCTTAAGTCATATTTTGCAACAATAACAAATGAACAAAATTCATTCGCCTAATTCAATTAAAGAATGTTATTTGAATGACAATTCTTCAAAAAAGAAAATTGCATGGACAAAGACACTTCACAAGCCTCCGCCGAGTGTATCAGTTCACTAATTACAACAGAATGAATATACATAATTTTGATTTCGCTGGGTTGTCCTTGCAAGGGCTTTTGACGTTTGTTAGCATATAGGCCTACGGCACTAACCACACCTACCTCTATGAACATCGCTGCTATCTACCTCTTTATAGGTATAGGCCTACGTACATGTATTCCTGGCTATCTGCTTGGGATGATGGGGGGGGGGGGGGTTGTTGTCGCTCACTTCCGCGCTGTTACAGACAAGCAGTAACCTAGACCCCGTTTACAGTGCGAGGCTCGGCCGCGGCCGAGCCGCGGCCGAGCCCAGCCCCGCTTCAGTGTAAACGCGCAAAAGGCCAAATGCGAGGCCAAAATTGGCCTCGCATTTGGCCTCGCTCTGGAGGTGGTCTCGGCCGCGGCCGAGCCCTGCCTCTTCTTGGTGTAAACGCAAACTGGGCCAAATGCGCGGCCAATTGCGTGGCCAATTTTAGTCTGGCTTCCAAACCCTCTGCCTGTATCTTTCGCTATTCAGGATATTAACCCCCTCAACGTCGAAAACTAGTATAGTTTAAGGTGGTTTTGTCCTGCAAAGGATTTTTTTCCTTCGGCAAAGGCCTTTGCCCGAACGGCGACTTCGTCGCCACGGAATTCATTTGGCAAAGGGTCTGAAAACCAGACAATACCAAATTGCGTTTGTTTACAAGCAGAGCGCCACTACGACAAAATATTGAAAGGTTTGAATCAAAAGCGCGGCCGAGCCCAGCAGTGTAAACGGACAAAATTGCGAGGCTCGGCCGCGCAATTGAGGCCGGACTCGGCCACGGCCGAGCCGCGGCCGAGCCCGGCCCCGCACTGTAAACGGGGTCTTATTCAACTGACTACATTTCTATAGCTGATAGAAACTGACCTTCATATGAATTTCTACATTGTTTTCAGCGACTCAATTAAACAAATTTTGTTGAAAAAGAAAGCAGCATAAGATGTAAGCAAACTGGTGGTTATCCTGTTTGTTTGTTTTTTTTTTTCTACAATGTTAGCATTTCACTGACTATTACGAACAAGCACAACATTAAGTTTGATCAGAATAAAGCGAAAAGTTTCAACGTTTAGTTCGATATTTGCGTATATGAAAGCTATCGCGAATCCTTTAAGCGATGGGCAAGCGAAAACGAGTGGCATTTGAGGAACTTGAGTTTCTAGCAATGGGGCTAAATCGCTGAATGTCAATTCTGAAAATGCAAAATCTCCCCTGGGGGGGGGGGGATGCGCCCTCTTGCACCCTCCCTGCCCCGTCCTGAAAACGGATCGACGCCCGTTTATGTGTGTGTGTGTGTGTGTGTGTGTGTGTTCGTGTGTCAGATCAGATATTGGGGATAGGGAAATCTGTTAAAAAAGGATGGTGAATTTCGTTCGATCGATCTAATTATGAGGTTTTAGTTTATGTGTGGTTCTAATGAAATTTATTCTAAAGTGGGTGTTTGTGTAATGAAGCAGACATTGATTGGTTTGATCAGGTTGATACTGTAATTTATTTCAATTCAATTTCAATTTTATTTTCGTATTTCTCGTTGGAAAATACATGATATATAACAAAATATAGTAATACAGAATGTCCAGCTTGGATACGTACATAAAGAAATAGGTATACAAACATAATACATAGCGGTCGATGTGTCATTTTCAATCAAAGTAAAGGATGCAAAGAGAAATACGATGGAACCTGATTTATTACGCAATCATGCAACCGACCATGAACTGTATTAGTTGTTCACCTGTACCTCGGTAAGAAAATATTTTGTCATGCCTTGCTAATCAGTGATACAGGTGAACTAACTTTGTATAAACCTTTAGACCCCGTTTACAGTGCGGGGCCGGGCTCGGCCGCGGCTCGGCCGCGGCCGAGTCCGGCCTCAATTGCGCGGCCGAGCCTCGCAATTTTGTCCGTTTACACTGCTGGGCTCGGCCGCGCTTTTGATTCAAACCTTTTAATATTTTGTCGTAGTGGCGCTCTGCTTGTAAACAAACGCAATTTTGGTATTGTCTGGTTTTCAGACCCTTTGCCAAATGAATTCCGTGGCGACGAAGTCGCCGTTCGGTCAAAGGCCTTTGCCGAAGGAAAAAATCCTTTGCAGGACAAAACCACCTTAAACTATACTAGTTTTCGACGTTGAGGGGGTTAATATTCTGAATAGCGAAAGATACAGGCAGAGGGTTTGGAAGCCAGACTAAAATTGGCCGCGCAATTGGCCGCGCATTTGGCCTAGTTTGCGTTTACACCAAGAAGAGGCAGGGCTCGGCCGCGGCTCGGCCGCGGCCGAGACCACCTCCAGAGCGAGGCCAAATGCGAGGCCAATTTTGGCCTCGCATTTGGCCTTTTGCGCGTTTACACTGAAGCGGGGCTGGGCTCGGCCGCGGCTCGGCCGCGGCCGAGCCTCGCACTGTAAACTGGGTCTTGGTGAAAGCAGACAGACCTCTCTTTCCCTTTCTCCTTTCAACTATCCTGTGTCTATGCAAGTCTTCCCTCTTTCCTATTCTCCTTCCGATGTGTATTATGTACGGGGGCTGCACGCAAATCAAGCCACGCTTTTGTTGTTGCCCCACTCTATTATTCATTGCTGTATGTTTGTTGTACATTTTGCTGTACATTGTGCAAGAGCAATGAAAAAAAAAAAGTATTCTGTTAACAACTTATGTTTATGTTTGTACATGAATGTGCATGTAATGTAAGACATGACTTGTAAACTATATTATGTGACCCTGCATCACAAAACAAACAAAAAGTCGCCAGACATAGATTTTTAGTTATAGGCTGCTTCTAAAAGAGCAGACTCTAAGCTTTAAAATGATGTATAGCTTAACTCAAATGGACTCCCCTAACTAAATACTGGAAAGAAAGCACACATTCTGGAAAAGTGTGAACTGAGAAAAGAGGCACTGAAGTGCAGGGTCTATTCAGGCGTTCAATCTTTACCTAGCTGTGCTAGCTGTGTGATGAAAGGGACAGAAGAGAGGATGTGAACCACCGGAGCAGCAACAATAAAGCGATTATCAGATTAAGCTGAAATTGAGCATGTTCTATCAACACATTCTGTCCATGATTATTGCTAACTTTCAAAGCAGAAGCATTATCCATACAAAAGTTATTAGACTTAGCGTGCAAACGATTTCAAGAAATGAAAAAGGGCCTCTACAATACAATACACCTAATCATTATACTCTCCAAAAAAAAAAGGTTGTAGAAAAACTGCTGAAAACACACTTTCCCATTCATGTTATGATCCCAAGGACTAAAGAATAATGTAGAAGAAGGGTATAGCTTCTTCAGAAATATATGAAAAACTCAACATTGACTCAGTTGACCCATTCCATCTTTTTTGAGTCCTCACGTGAAATCAAGGGTTGCGACTTTTTGTTTGTTTTGTGATGCACGGTCACATATAAATGCATCATAAATCCGCACCTTTTCATTGCTTTTCAGGACGAAAACGGAGATATCCGAAAGGCTCTATACGTTGTCTCAAACCCTGCTGAGGTCAAGAAGCTTTTTGGTATCGGTATTGACGGATTGCAACACAAGCTGGACTCACTCTTGGAACAGGTCAAAGCAGGCGAAAACAGCGCCCTCGCAGAGACGGCTACTAATAGCGTTCCCGACGAGTGCATGTAAATTTTACCAAGTTGGCAAACCACTGCGCTGAACAATAGGAAAGAAATACGCGATGTGCAAATGATGTCCTGTATCCTTCTGTATAGGCCCATTCTCATTGCCTAACTTCTCGTAAAAAATCTGACCGACGTATAATAAGCACATTTACGCCATTATCACACCCGATGATATGCAGCTATACGATTGGTGGTCTTATGTGTGTGTGCGTGTGTATGTCTGTGATGTGTATGTGTGCAGGAAAGACCATGTTCAAAAGGCATATGCCTGCTATTGAAAGCACATAATCATAACCATGTTCTGCAACACACCCCAGATGTTTCGAAGTCTGTGTGAGTGGTCACCTTTGACCTACTGTATTTATTTATTTTTTTTTAAATCAAGCTTATGATATCGATCAGCATATTGTACACTTACGTGAAAACGTTTCACCTGCGCATAATAGTTCTTGTTGTAATCATGAAATAATGTGGTTTCGACTTGATGTTTGTTCTGTCAGTACTTTCCTTTATAGATGGAACCATAATGCATAATTTTATTATGTGTACTATACTCATTATTATATAGAATATTGTCCTGCAAGTCACAAAACACTTATCGCTTGTAAATATTGATTGTTAGATATCACTGCTAATGATAAGAAAATGATTTGTGAAAGTTATTATGAGATACAATTCTATGTCATAATTATATTCAACAAAGTTTAAATTTATTATAATGCTGTTTGCACGTTTTTGCAAATCAAAATTGTCTTTGTGCCATCATTTGTTTTTTTATTGTCAAAAGCATTTTGTTATTTTTGATGTAGGGAAATTTGTCAATCAGTTGCAACATTTTGTTGTTGTTGTTGTTGTTGTTATTTTATTAGCATAGTCAAACAATTCCACTTATAGGTAGGACGTTTTGGTACATCACAGTTGTGTGCTATTGTACAACGTTATTTTTGGAAAGATTTAAGATACAAGAAAAAAATATTGTTCATAAACAGGTTAATGGAGCATTCTGAAAAAAAAAAAACACGAAACCTCGTTGTCGTTTATATATAGAAAAAAAAAACATTTTGCTCTATATGCGGTACCCTCAATTGAAATCAAAATTTGACTAGTTGTCCCCGCCGAACGAGTTCGAGCAGGGGACTATGAAACGGGCTCCGTACGTGTGTGTGTCTGTGTGTCCGTGTGTCCGTCCGTGCGTCCGTCCGTGCGTCCGTCCATGCGTCCGTGTGTGATCAAAATGTTCAAAATGCTACTCCTTCGCCATTTCTAACCCGATTTTGATTCTGTTTGCTTTATATGATAGCACTACATGAGAGCTTTGAAACTTCTATACAGAATTTCAGTTGTGACCTTTGACCTTGACCTTTGACCTATATTGTACATTTTGCTTCAAAATGCTACTCCTTCGCCATTTCTAACCCGATTTTGATTCCGTTTGCTTTATATGATGGCACTAGGTGAGGGCTTCAAAACTTCTACACAGAATTTTGACCTTTGACTTCTTTGACCTTTGACCTTGATTTTTGACCTATATTGTACATTGCCTACAAAATGCTACTCCTTCGCCATTTCTAACCCGATTTCGATTCCGTTTGCTTTATGTGATGGCACTAGGTGAGGGCTTCAAAACTTCTACACAGAATTTTGGCCTTTGACTTCTTTGACCTTTGACCTTGATTTTTGACCTATATTGTACATTTTGCTACAAAATGCTACTCCTTCGCCATTTGTAACCCGATTTCAATTCCGTTTGCTTTAAGTGATGGCACTAAGTGAGGGCTTCAAAACTTCTACACAGAATTTTGACCTTTGACTTCTTTGACCTTTGACCTTGATTTTTGACCTGTATTGTACATATTACTACCAAATGCTACTCCTTCGCCATTTCTAACCCGATTTCGATTCCGTTTGCTTTATGTGATGGCACTAGGTGAGGGCTTCAAAACTTCTACACAGAATTATGACCTTTGACTTCTTTGACCTTGAGTTTTTACCTACATTGTACATTGGCTACAAAATGCTACTCCTTCCCCATTTCTAACCCGATTTCGATTCCGTTTGCCTTATGTGATGGCACTAGGTGAGGGCTTCAAAATTTTGACCTTTGACTTCTTTGACCTTTGACCTTGATCTTTTTACCTATATTGTACATTGTGCTACTAAATGCTACTTCCGGCGGGGACATATATTACGCACCGCGTAATTTCTACTTTTCCTTGTTTTAGTGTGAAATAGAAAAATATTATATTTCATATTATTCATATTATTACGGAAGGATGCGATAAAATAGTTTACAGACTTGTTTTCAGATCTCATACTGTAATGTCATCAAAATGTCTAAAATGTGCCGTTTTTCACTTACCAATTACCAATATTTTGCAGTAGGTTTATTGACTTTGCAAAGAAAAAAAAAGATTGTTGCGTTTACCGTGCTTTTCATTTTTATATTGGACGTAACTGATCTTCTATACCTAGCTTGATTTTTCAGGGGGGTGTTTCATCAACGCTTGTCAGCGCCGACAACTGTCGGCGCTGACAAATTTCAGCGAAATCCTTGGTTTTGATTGGCTGAGATGCTCTGGTCACTGACTGTTACTATGGTGATTCAAGTTGTCAGCGCCGACAAACGTTGATGAAACACCCCCCCCCCCCCCAGGTATGTTCGTGTTTGGTAAAATAGTATGTCGTATATTACTGAAAAAACAAATGTTGTAAATAAATAGTTAACTGTGGATAAAGTTTACTTTTAGATGATCTTTATTTTCGGTGGAAACCATCCAGACCATCATAGGATTTATTCTGCCTAATACCAATGATGTTGTCAAAAGAGAACCAAGAGGTTTCCGGTGTGTCGACAAATTATTGAATTGGGGGCGCTGTGGCATTATGGATGAGACTCCCGACTCCTTTTCGGAGAACCCGGGTTCGATTCCCGCCCAGTCTGTGTCCGTAGACGAGATGATTTTAACTATCATGTCCCTCTCGACCCAGGTGTAAATGGGTACCTGATAGCTATATTAGGGTAATAACAATGACAGGCCAGGGCTCTCTGGTAGAGCAGTGGCAACATAAGCCAGTTCGTAGTTCTACTTTGCGCATGAGCAGAAAAAGGTCAATGGTACCAGAACTTATGATGGTTTTTTTAATTCACGGAGATAAGCATGTTCTGTGATATAATGATTTTTCATGCAATCCTTGTACATGATACTTGCCATTACATCCACGTGACTGCACACCTGATATTTGGCAATACGAATGTAAACATGCTTCAATGCATTCAATACAAAACAAAGAAATGGATGCTACCCCCAAGATTTGTTTGACGGACCATTCTGGTCAGCTGGTCTCGCTATGCAAGATCATTTTTTGTTGAACACGAATTCCATAAATTGTTACACCGGGCAAACTTACCACTACGCATTATGTTGCTTTGAATATGAATGAAGTGCCTAACCAACTACGAACTTCAAGATAGAAAGGTCATTTGTACCAACGTGCACATGAGCTAACTACGAACTGGCTTATTGAAGAGGCTACTCTGGATAAAGAAGACCTTATCATTCTCACCAATATCATCATTAGACAAAACAACACAAGGATTGATGAAAGTTAAAATTAATGAAGCAAAAAGGGTTTCATATTGATAATGGTTCTATTATCGCCGCCTCTTTTCTTACTAGTCTCTTCGGGATATGATAGTGAAAAAGTACAGAATGAAAATGTTCATTGAATTTCAAACTTCAGGTCAAACGTTAACCTTTTGATTGTGTTGAGAGTTCCGATAGGAACAGAGATAGTATTGTACACATTGACCAAAGTCCCTGGCGCAGAAAGGCTATATAAATTGTAATCAACATGTAGTTCTTTTGTACGCAAGCCTGCTCTTACGTATGGGCAGTGACTGGCATATGGTTTGCCCATTTTATGTCCACGTTTTCATCAAATGCATTGGGTCTTTCGATTGAATATAGTCCGATAAATTAGATCAATTAAAAGTGTAGGCAGTTCAATGTGGATGTCGTGACTCGGTGAGAAGTGTGTATATAATGAAAGAAGCAGACCCACTTATCACACTGTATAATACTGCCCCCGATAGTTGGTGGTATATAGTAACACATTGTTAGTGTTTTTTCATGTGGTTCACCGATGTTCAATCAATTCAAGGAGATGCAAGTTAATAACATTTTATATATACGTTTTCCCGGTCAATTTCTTGATTAAAACTGTCATAGCATGCGTTTTCACTTTCAAAATTCATATGCCTGCAGCTGTGGAGGGACTTTAGTCAAACTATATCATATTCAGTGCTTTCAAATTCGTATATGTAGGCACCTTAATCAGTGATGAGGATTTTAAGATTCAGATGTACGCATTCAATTTCGTCTTTGAAGATGAATTTCTAAGCGTGTGCATTCATAATATTATTGCGGTGGTCAGGTTTGACACTTCGGAGTACTTTCAGTTTCTTTCTCACAACTGAGAATTCTATTTCATAATACGCGTATATATATATATATATATATATATATATACATATAAAGCTAGAGTGTTTTAATCTTCCAACGTGACATAGTTTTATATCTGTAATTTCGTCGTCATAATCATTATTTTTTAATCTGTCAAATCTTAATTTTGCTCAGCATGTTATGTGAGCTGTGTATAAATCTTTCTTGATAGGTCGTCATGAGACTATTGTTTTTTCCCCTTTTTAATGGACACCTAACAAATTTAATGTGGCTGCTCCTATTCGAACGTATTTGGTTATTGTATGCAAATATGAATATTTGGAATGAACTGGCGAAAGGTTGAGACGAAGGAAAATAATCATTGCCGAAAATGTATGCGGATTCCATGAATTATCATTCTCTTACAATCATCATGAAATCCAGTCTCCTTGTGTCTACGATGCCGCGTGTTGTAGTTTCATTTGTATTTTCTTGTTTTCTTTTTTTTTTCTTCCTAGGTTGATTTCATGTCAGTTGACATTGAATTCTTTGATTTTTTTTTTCATATATCTTTTTTTTTTAGTTTCCTTAAATCATTATCTATTTTCTTATGTATTTTCTGAGGGTCCCATACCGTACAAGCTTTGCGTTTTAGTGGAATCCTTCCATTTCATGTCAATCCTTATACTGTGCATTAAGTATATACCTTGAAAATGAATGTATGTTGTTAACTCGTGATCACTTGTATTTGTTAATTTACGGTTTTTTTTTTTATTATTACAAACATGTTCTGTTAATGCATTGTATATAAAATTCTTCCTGTTTATTTAATTCAAAGGAAAAAATGAATGTGATTGATTGATTAATTGATTGATTGATTGATTGAATTAGAAAGCGCTAATGCGAAATCTGAAAACCTCTTGTAATATCATATGGTGATCCATGCCTCACCGACATTTTCATGAAGCACTTATTCAATTTTTCAAAAGATCGTATGCACCATTATGGAAGTAAAGGACTTAAAATTGTTAGGAGTAAACATGACCTATGACACACGTAATGGATAACAATTATTCTCAGTTGCTTCAACATGTAATTAATTGCTAACTAGATATTTTGTTTTCTTTGTATGCAATAGAATATCTTATTGATAACTATCTAAGAATAGTACATTTTTGAGCAGTAAAAAAAAAAAAAAAAAAAAAAAAAACTTAAATGTCTTTGTCATGTTCGTGAACATTATACGTGATTCCGACGGGAAATTATGATCAATATATTTGTAAGTACTTGTTGCTTTTGTTAAGAGTTAGATTTCATGATGCGCATATATACATTAATCAAGAGTGATTCAATCTTTCAACGTGACATATACGTTTAACATATGTAATTTCGTCGTCATAATCATCATGTTTTAATCTGAAAATCTTGTTTTTTGCTCAGCAATTTATGTGAGCTGATTACAAATCTTTCTTGGTAATAAAGTAGTCATCATATTATTTTTTCCCTCATTTAATGGGTGCCATACAATGATTTATTTTCGGTTCTTCTATTTGAACGTGTTTGGTCATTTATGCAAATTTGAATATTTGAAATGTGCTGGCAAAAGGTTGAGACGAAGGACAATAATCATTGCCGAAATTGTATACGGATTTCATGAATTATGATATGATGACTCTTACATCATAAAATCAAGTCTACTTGTGTCCACAATGGCGCTTGTTGTAGTTTTTTTTTTTTTTTGCTTTTTTTCTTCTTTCACTTTTTTTTTCTTTCTTTTCCAAGTTGATTTCATGTCAGTTGACATTGAATTCTTTTATTTTGTTTCATATATCTGTTTGTAGTTTCATTAAGTCAATATTCATTTTCTTATGTATTTTCTGAGGGTCCCATGCCGTACAAGCTTTGCTTTTTAGTGGAACCCCCCTCCCCCCTTTCCATTTCAATCTTTGTATGATGCATTATGTATATACCTTTAAAAATGAATTTATTTTGTTACTCGGAATCACATGTATTTGTTAATTTACGTTTTTGAAATTATTACAAATATGTCCTGCATTGTATAAAATTTTCCTTGTTTGTTTAATGCTAAGGAAAAATAAAGTTCATTGATTGATTGATTGACTGAATTAGAAAGCGCAAATGCGAAATTTGAAAACTTCTTGTAATATCATATGGTGATCCATGCCTCACTCACCGACATTTTCATGAAGCACTTACTTAATTTTTCATAAGATCGTATGCACCATTATGGAAGTAAAGGACTTGAAATTATTAGGTGTAAACATGACCCATGACACACGTAATGGATAACAATTATTCTCAGTTGCTTCAACACGTAATTACTTGCTATATAATTAAATCTTTTGTTTTCTTTGTATGCAATAGAATATCTTATTGATAAGTATCTAAGAATAGCACATGTTTGAGCAGTAAAAAAAAAAAAAAAAAATCGTTAGACGTCTTTGTCATGTTAGTAACCATTATATGTGATTCCGACGGAAAGTTATGATCAATATATGTGTAAATACTTGTTGTTTTTGTTAAGAATTCGATTTCATGATACGCATATATACATTAACCAAGAGTGATTCAATCTTTAAACGTGACATATACGTTTATTATATGTTATTTCGTCGTCATATTCATCATGTTTTAATCTGAAAGTCTTGTTTTTTGCTCAGTATTTCATTAATGAGCTGAGTACAAATTCTCTTGGTAATAAAGTATAGGCATCACATTGTTTTTTCCCTATTTTAATGGGCACCATACAAATTTATTCTCGGTTCTTCTATTTGAACGTCTTTGGTCGTTTTATGCAAATTTGAATATTAGGAATGAGCTGGCAACAGGTTGAGACGAACGAAAATAATAATTGCCGAAAATGTTTGCGGATGTCATGAATCATCTTATGATTACTCTCACATCATGAAATCCAGTCTGCTTGTGTCCACGATGGCGCTTGTTGTAGTTTCTTTTTTTTTCGCTTTTTTTTTTTCTTTTTCCTTTTTTTCTTTCCTTCCTACATTGATTTCATGTTAGTTGACATTCAATTAATTTTTGATTTTGTTTCATATATCTTTTTGTTGTTTCATTAAGTCATTATTCGTTCTCTTATGTATTTTCTGAGGGTCCCATGCCGTGCAAGCTTTGCTTTCTAGTGGGACCCTCCATTTCCATTCTAATCCTTGTATTATGCATGTATATACCTTACATGAATTTATGTTGTTACTCGTGATTACATTATAATATTTTGTTAATTTCCGTTGTTGAATTATTACAAACATGTTCTGCTAATGCATTGTATACAATTTTCCCTGTTTATTTAATGGAAATGAAAAATAAAGTTGATTGATTGATTGATTGATTGATTGATTGATTAATTGAATTAATTGTAATATGTAAAAACCAGTTGTAATATCTTGTATGGTGATCTATGGCTCATTTACCGACATGAAGCACTTATCTATTTTTTTTTTTGTGCACCATTATGGAAGTGAAGGACATTTTTGTCAAAAAATCGCCAGTCTGCCTCTCATTGTACTTCTCCGTCAAGCATCTAATGTCCATCATACGTGTGATTTCGACGGGAAGTTATGATCAGTACAAATGTAACTTGTTGTCTTTGTTAGGAGTAAACGTTAATGACACACGTAATGGATAACAATATTATTATCAGTTGCTTCAGCACGTAATTAATTGCTAATTAACTTCTTTTTCCTTTATATGCAACAGAATATCTTATTGATAACTATCTAAGAATAGCACATTTAATCTAAGCAGTAAAAAAAAAAATCGTCAAGAGTCTTAGTGTCCATTATACGGGATTTTGACGAAAAGCAATAATACTTTTTGTTTTTGTTAAGAGTTCAAGTTCATGATACGCATATTTTATTATACTTAAGTATGTGACCCTGCATCATAAAACCAACAAAAAGTCGTCAGACATGGAATTTTAGTTAAGGGCAGATTCTTAAAGAGCAGACTCTAAGCTTTAAAAGTGACGTATACCTCAATTCAAATTGACTCCCCTATAAACTAAACTGAAGACTAAGAAGACAGCACACACTCTGAAAACGTGTGAACTGAAAAAAGAAAAAAAGAAAAAAAGAGGCTCTGAAGTACGGGGTCTATTCAAGCGCTTAATCTTTACCAAGCCGTGCTAGCTGTGCAGTGAAAGGGACAAAACACATGTTGTAAATAACCGGAGCAACAGCAATGAAGGAATTATCAGATTATACGCTGCAATTGAGCATGATCTACACAGCTCTCCCCCCCCCCCCCCCCCGTCACCCGGATGGTGGTGTAGTGGTGTAAACCGCCATGGAAACATTGTATTATAAGGAACGAGGAAAAGAAAAGTGACAACTAAAAAATTATTAAATGTACAATCTAGATTCTTAAGCAGTCCACTGGTCCTGTTTCGTAAATCTTTGTAAGTAAGTGTTGCAAACTTGGATAAGTATAGAAAACATGAATATAGAAGGCCAGGAAGGATTATTATATTCTTGTTGGAAGGAAGAGGTATCATACCGAGAACGTCGTGTTATAATTGAGTATCTGAATATAAGAACGACCCAAGTCCATGGAAGACCATTTCGAGTAAACTTAAAAAAACTTCATATCTTTTTTATTTGTCCAATAATATTCTATTTAACTGTGATGGGAAGGCAACATTGTATATGCAAATTTATTATGACAATTAACATTTACAGTAATTGTGGAGAGGCCATTTTGTGTGATGGACTTGGGTCGTTCTTTGAATCATATTATGGACTTGGGTCGTTCTTTGATTCATATACATGATATTCTGCTATAGAGATGAGAGAAGGACGAGAGAGGGCGCTATAATATGAATGTAAGAATGACCCAAGTCCTTCATTCTTACATTCATATAAGATTTAACTCATTTATTTCAGGCACTTCTGGGGGTAATTAGGATTTATCATTTATACACAATTTCCCATGTCAAACTGAATTTGGCCAAAAATTGGACTTGGGCCGTTCTTATATTCAATTGTAAGAACTGTTAGTTTTTGTTTGTTAATATAATCAAGTTCATAAATAGATGATAAATAGACGTCGATGTATCTGGTATACAATCAGCAACACATTGAATAAGCATAATTATTTACATAAATTATGTGACCGTGGATCACAAAACCAATAGAAAATCGCTCAGCTGCTTGCTTTTGCGTGAGGACTCCACAAAGGTGAAATGGGTCAAACAATATGCTGATTCAATATTGAGTTTGTCACATTTTCTGAAAAAGCTGTCCTTCTTTCATCATAAAATGAATGGGAAAGTGTTTTTCAGCAATTTTTCTACAACTTTTTTGGTAGAGCAGTGTGATCAGATATGTCTTACAGGCCCCTTGTTTATTTCTTGAAAATCCTTTGCACACTCTTCACTTTAAACTCTTATATCTTTTGAAAGGATAATGCTACTGCTTTGGAAGTTGGCGTTAAGCATGGACGGAATGTGTTAATAGAGCATGATTACTTTCAGCTTAATCTGATAATCCCTTCAATGGAGTCGCTACAGTGGTTTACATCCTGTTTTTGTCCCATTCATCGCACTGCAGCTATCACGGCTAGGTAAAGATTAAGTGCGTGAATAGACTCCAGAGCCTCTTTTCTCAGTTCACCCTTTTGTCGAGTGTGTGTTTCTTTCCAAATATTTAGATAGGTTAGAAGAATCCATTTGATTTTAATTATACATCATTCTGCGTTCTTTTGAATCTAAAATATTAGCTTCAATATACAGACAAGCGAATGAAACAAATCAGGCAACGAATTTTAACAAAGACTAATGACTGAAAAATGTGACAGATGAAGAGTTCAAGAGTAATTGGAATTAATCGAGTTTTTACTCGAACTTCTCACATTATGATGCCTTACAAAAACGTTATTTCGTAAAATAAAACTTGTACACAATTCAAAGGTTGTGATGTAAAACATATTTGATGGGACGTGCATGAGGTACAGCTACATCATTCTTGTCATTGTAGGTCAGGCATTGAATATTTGCTCATGAAGATTACGAACAACACATTCAAAGACGTAGTATAGTTACTGGCAAGAACTTACTGCTTCTAAGAAATCACCAGTAAATAGTGACTGCATTGGAAGACTATTCATTATGATGAATATTGGGATGAATATTGGGACATCAACATAACGGATCAAAATTAACACAATACAGTAAATGACGAGAATTATTTTCATCTCTATGACTACCGCGCAATGCATGAATAGCAATTTAATGTACACTACAACTAAATATTTATTGGAGTATGCATAGATAATGCTTGTTTACAATCAGAGTTACGAAATCGAGCGATGATGAAAATGGAAGCAAGCTGCTGGAGTGGCTCTGGCTGGTCAGACATGATAAATCGGTATTACGGAATCGTGAACATTTATAGCGCCATCTATAGCAATAGGCCTTATAGTGTTAATGGTACATGGCGTATGACTATACGTTCTCTGATAAAGTCATCTTGACCTTCAAAACCTCAACCCTATAAAGCCCCTGGCCAGCTATTTTGACACCTTCCAGGCCCAGGGGGAGGGGGGGGGGGGGGGAGGCACATTGCTCTCCCAATAGCTTGTTTACTATTTGATTTATCGCCGTCATATTTGGCACATGGGTAAAATGACCCAACATCTGATATATTTCTCAAGGCCACCTGTTACGGGCGGTTTTTACATGTACCAAAATATTAAAAAAAAAAAAAAAAATACATAGAAAACATGCTAAAATATTTTTTTTAAAATATATTTCTTTATTCCCAATGTATATTTTTTTCATCATTTTTATATTTGTCTCAAAGAAAAAGCAAGTCAACCTTCACTATGATGGTTAAAGACCAACACATTGGGGTGCTATTGTATATATATATATATTATTATGATGAATAGCCTGTAGTATCATGTCTTTATATCATCAGTCTGTAAACTCAAAATTCCAATATCATGGAAGTATAAAATGTGAAACCGCTCTCTCTCTCTCTCTCTCTCTCTCTCTCTATATATATATATATATATATATATATATATATGTATATATATATATATATATGAAGGGTTTGTTTGCAAAAACCGATAAGTCCATTTTTGAAGATTTTGAAGTGAGATCTCTCTCATAAAGTACAAAATAATACCTTTTAAATGATATATTGGTTACTACATATAAAGCTATATTTTTGAAGATATGGTCAAAAGAAGCAAAAATTTTCTTATTATTCTCTTTATTTTTCTTGACCTTTAATCGCAAATATCTCCATTTGGCAAATATGGACTTATCGGTTTTTGCAAACAAACTCTTCATATATATATATATATATATATATATATATATATAAATATAAATATATATGATAAAGATATGATACTACAGGTATAACTTGTGTAAAAATGAAACAAAATGAAAGGCTAGTCTTTGAAAATGCTGTGTTTTCATATCTATTGTTTGATGCCTATGTCATTATTATTACCTATTATACTTGTATATGTATAATATCATACATATTTGCATAACTGTATTGTGCATAAATTTACACTGTATATCAACATCAATAAAATTTATGGTAATCGGTAAAATGTATTGTGCCAATACCCAAAACTGTACACGGCTTCTACCATGTATACAAATTCATTAAAAGCTCAGCAGTATCCTTGCAATACACACACATGCGCGCGCGCACACACAAACACACACAAACACACAAGCGCTTATCCTTTCTATAATTCAGTGTCATGATCGGACGAAAATAATGTATTTTGAGTTGATCAAAGCAGAACATAGTACAGTGTATCTCTAGGGCCTACATGAATCAATACTGTGAACGTCTTGTGAACAATTAGGGAAATATCCTTTCGATACTGCTCTTTTTCTCCGATGAGACTGAGGCGTTGCCAGAAAATCGAGTTGCAATCGATTCCAAATTTGCAATCAATTGCAAGACTTGCGATTGATTACGTGCAAACCAATAGAGATACACACAAATATACCAAAATGAAATACATGAAAACTAGATAAGATCATATACCTGGTTTTACACCAAAATAATTTGATTCACTGTCCTGAATTGCTAATGTAATGGTGTTCTCAGTTTTTATTCTATAGCAATTGATGTTTATAAAATACATAGTACAGTGTAGGCCTAAATCACTGCAAGTGATCACATATGGAAGTACTTCTTTGGAAATTCTTTATCAAGAGAGTGATATATATGCATTATTATTGCGACAACTTCACACAATAATATACACAGCTCGAAAGGAAGGTATTCTCCAGGACTTTAAGTTTGATTTTGTGTTACAAAAATTTTAAAATTTAAGTATAAAGTGTGAAACTCAAAGTGTACCATACAATTACAGCATGGGCAGCGTGTGAATGAAATGTTTCAAACATGAGTTACAGTTATAATAAGATTATTTTTCATAAGATAAAACATTAAATAAAACGTAATTATTCATGAGTCCAACACTTCAATAGAACTGTCGTTCATGCCAACAAGAAATGTAATTTTGATTTGTTACTATAATCTGTCTTATGATGAATAAGACTAATTTGCAGTGTACATGTAGTTTTCATACGTGTACATTGTCATCCAGTGTATACTACAGCATTGCATCGCCATTATAACTAAAGCTATTTATGCCTACAGTGTACATTTTCCTCTCAAATACATTCAACATGCCAATTGAAGAAATGAAAGTTTCTATTATAATAAAATTGCATAAAATTCAGCCAATATGATCATTGCTTTGAGTCAATCAAATGCAAGTAGAATGACTGTACAATGTAAGCACTGTACAATTTAATCAACATTTTGTCAATAAGACAAAGGAGTGATGATACATGTATGTTCCACAATGATTACTGAAGTATGTATGCAGTACAGTGTAATCCAATTTCAAATGACCAGTGGTTTACATTGCGAGGGCCTTGAGATGTATTTGGGCAATTCCATGAGATTGGTGTCATGGGGTGAAAAAATAAATTGTTTCGTTGAAACTTGCCACCTATTTTATTTTGTTCAGTATACGTCTAGGCATGTGGAACAGCCATTTCTTACACTAATATACCTCCAGAATGGTAGATATTACACTTTAAAGTCAAATTACATTTTCATTGAGAATTACATTGAAAATGTACTTGAATGTTTGAGTTGAATCCATAGAATATAAAAGAATGGTATGTAATTGATTTGTTGATTTTTATGATGTATTGGGTATCAGTTACTAGTTGTCAGTGAGGAAAAAATGATCCGTATTCCCATGAATTGGTAGAATGCATACTGCCAAACTGCTAAAACTAATGTAACGTGAGTAACGAAAATACTCAAATAGTTTCATATCTTAATATTCCCTTGGATTTAAAAAGTGCCAATGGAAATTCTCTTCATACTGCCTTTACCTAATATGAAAAATGGTGAAAGAGTTGTGTCCATGCAGTTGTATTATAATGAGAGAGGTTCAAAAATTGTAACGTGAGTAACAATGTAACGTGAGTAACAAGGGTGTAACGTGAGTAACGACCAAAAAATCACGAAATACAAATATATTTCTACACCAATGACAGCAAAAATTTTTTGTGTGAATTGAGTAAGCTGAGGGAGCATAAAGAGAGTATGGTCTTGTGAATAACCTTACATGGCCTTGCTTGAATTGGTTGTTATCTAATAGGCTAAACAATTGCTATTCAAAGAAAATCTTGATTGGCAAACTAGACAAACCAGATGTGGCTAATAATCGTGGAAATTGTATTTTTTGGGTTAAGTTCTAAGCCTTACATTATATCTTTTCAGATATCAGCTATGGATAACTTTAAATCCCTTTTAGAGCCAGCTTGATCTTTTTTTAATGCTTAAGGTTGTAATTTGTACAATTTTGGGAATTGTTTAGTGGAGCAGTCATAAGACAATGGGAATTAATGTTGCATCTCGATGCAATTTACAAATGAATTGTAAGCATAATAGGTTTACATAACAAAAATCTGTATATATCTGATGTAACTTTGAGCAAGAGTTGGCATTGTCTCTTTTTACAATGCCATTTTTATTTATTTATTTTTTTTTTTGAGTTGGGGGGGGGGGGGGTTAACAATAATCATTTTCTGGCAGCTGGTAAATACACATACATGTGTGTTTAAGACATTTACAAGAATATTCGATGTTACAGCTTTTTATACATTATTCTCTGGGATTATCAACCCCATATAATGACAATTGCTTAACTACAGTAACTTACTCAAAGTTGGAATTCACCACTACCAGAAGATACAAGAATATTTTTGGGTTAAGAGGTAGATCAGTTAAGACTGTACATAGCAGGGCTGCCAAACTAGAGTGAAAATTTGGGGTGAAGTGTAAGCAAGCCACTAATCGAAGTGACAGTGGTGGGGAGGGGGTTGGGGATGGTGTGGAAGGGGGTTGTCTCCTCTCCCCCCTTTTCACTGGAGTGAACTTCATCAATTTTGCATTTTAACTGGTGGATTTGGTGCATACTCTAGTAAAGATTTCAACACATGCCATAGAGAAAATTTGCCTGTGGGAAAATCTGAAAAGTTTGGGCTTGGGCATAATTGCATGTTCAGATAATCAGGGATTTTAGGGACATCACTTTTTTTTTTCTTTTTACATGCTGTTTTGGGGGTTAAGTGTGAGAATTCTTTTATCAGAGATAGTTGATACATGTATTTGATGAATTGCGTGAGTTTAATGCTAATTGCGCAAGAGTTGGCAGCCCTGACATAGAGTGGAAAGTCCACACTTGGAACAGTAGTTGGATGTAATTTGTAGACATATGTACTGTACACATTTCTAAAGTAGTTTACAATTTATGAAATCAAATGTTTCACTCATGATTAAAATGACTTACATTTAAGTTCCTGTGAAAGGGAATAGAAGGATAATATTTTAATTCACTGCATAAACTAGTATCTACTACTTTATATTTTCTTGCATTCGGTTTATAGTGGTTACTCGGACTCTGAAAAGTAAAGTATGTGGAATATAGGACCGTATGATAGTGGGAAAAGTATGAAAGAGTGACAATATTGCTTTATTTTAGGGATAAAATATCTGTAGAGGTTAGATACATCAAAAGCATTTAGTTTCCAGCTAATTCTCGTGGTCAGTTATGTGGTAGTGATTATGAGCTAATATGTAACGTGAGTAACGTGTAACGTGAGTAACGACAATTTTGCTATCGCTGTCAAATATTTCCAATGCTCTCAAAATTTTGACCCCCTATATTTGAGTACCCCAACATGAGTTATATAAATCATACAACAGTTGTTTGAAATACTGCCCAGTATGAGGACACTTTTTGAATAAAGGCATGTTGGCTTTTTATGTCGTCCCAAAAAATGTAACGTGAGTAACGAAAGTATTTTGTCTTTATTTCTGGTATGGATGCGGTTAGTAAAATTCTATTAATATTGCATGGTAGACTAAGGACTTGTGCATCTATTGTGCAACAGAGAGTATGTCAAACCTTCCAGTATAAAAAATATGACAATTACAATATGCAGAAACGCCTAAAAAGTGTAACGTGAGTAACGTGGAATTGCCCATTTAGGTTTATTGCACTGTATCAAAACTGTCACACACATATATACAATGTAGCATCTCCTCACCCTCTTTCGAAACACTGTTTTTCTCTTCACTAAATGGCGCTGGACAAGAGCAGTAAAAACGTGCAAAATACAGTACGCTGTAATCAACTGTAATAATTGACAATATTGACAATACATAATAGTCATTTTTTTTTCCATACACATGCATATATAAACAATAATTATATACCAAATAAAGATGAGCTGATGAAGCATCCAGGCTCGGACATGAGGAAAGCATTTACAGAATTACACAGTAAGTCAAGATGCAGCTTGATTCAATTTTGGAGGAAAGTAGCTTAAACTTGCAATCTAGGTGGCTACGGAATTTATCAATTTTTGAGGAATAAATGAATTTCATATTTCTTCTGCAAAACACTGATCAATACAGTGGCGGATCCAGAGGGGGCACATCCCCCCTCTTTGTTATTGAAACAAAAGAAATAAAAAGATGAAACCCTGAAGCAGCACCAGAAATATTGTTTGCACCCCCCCCCCCTTAACGGAATTTCTGGATCCACCCCTATAATACATTAAAGGCTTTTTACATCATTGTAATCTTATGCAGTGCAATACACTTAAAAAGTTTATTATGGTGTACCGTAGTGTATCAACGTTTATTCTTGAAAGGAAATTGAAACATGGAAGTGAACTTCTGAACTTTGAGAATATCTTTCTCATTAAAATTACTAAATCTGGATTTAGGGGATGTCTGGGCATTTCCACTTTTTATTGTAAGTTTGAAAAAAAAAAAAAGAAGACCTGTACAAATGTACAACAGCAGCATGCAGTGTACAGTCTTTATTGTTTATGTACATATGTACTGTATGTCTAGAAAACTCTGAGCTTGTCATCATATTGACGAAAGACATAAAGTCTATACATAATCTCTACATTGTACAAAGTAGAACACACGCACTCTCTGAGCAATACTCATAATGATGAAAATGATTACTATAAAAGTACAAATATGTATTCATATTCAAAGACATGTAAGCATTTTGATATTTTGATTGGCACTTCAGGTGAACATATAATAAATATTGATACTTTTTTTTGGGGGGGGGAAATAATTAATAATTTGCAGTTTTGAGCATCACAGCAGATATTCACTCGAAAAGTGTTTTCATTTATTCAGTTACTTTTTGTGTGTGAATTCAGACTCATTAACCATAAATTAATATAATCCTTTATAAGAGCTTTAATACATATTTGCTACAAATTACAACTTGTACACATTACAGTGTATCTTGGCAGTAACTCTCAACAAGGCATCACCTACTGTACTGTCAAAGAAACCATCTGCGGAAGCTTCGAGTTTGCAGTGCCAGGAAGAACCGAGATGCCACTGTGGGTGTTCGTTCTGATCTAGTCCTGAGACCAGTACACGCAGGGTCTTTGGCAGTTCTGTGCTGACAGACTGTGCAGCCAATAATTGGGTACCTATAGTCAACAGTAGTACATTGTTCACAAAACTTTCCCACATTCACAGTACAGTAGCTATCAGTCCCATAAATTATGTTGCTCCAGCTTACATAGCAATCACTGGTGGCTCCGCCACTGTTCCTCATGTTGGTCTCCTCCACAAATGTGCACTTATCGAAGATTCGTTCGAGATCTTCATCACTGACCACATCATCATCTGTTCTGTCTATGAGTTCACTTTCCTTATGTGTCTTTTCTGTTTCTTCTTCGTCATGCTCATTCCTACATTCATAATTGGTTATTTCTCTGCATTTTTCCAGCTGCTCATTCATGCTCTCTTCAGTTGCCACGGAAATGCCTTTATCCTCTGCTTCTCTCGTCTCCTCCCTCTCAACTTGTGAGACATGTTCTGTCACATTTAATGCCATCTGTTCCTCCTTCGCTTCATCTTCATCCTCCTTGTCCTTGTTTTCTCCTGCATCTTCCTTTTTCTCTTCTTCCTTTTTCTGTTCTTCTTCTTCCCCTTCGTTTTCATCTCTTTCAATATGACATCTCTCAGGATGAAGCCTTGCATATTTTGGATTGGGGTAAAAATAGGGATAACCATCGATGTCCTTCCCCGCGAGTGACCTGGCAACATTCTCTTCAAATTCCTCCGGCTCTATGTCGGGAGTGATGATGGAGCACAGAGGATCCTCGATGTTGGGATTGTACAGAAGGAACAGAAGGCCCAGAATAACATCCTCAAGGGTGCTTTCCGGGGTCCACAGTTCATCTAGGAGGTTCAGACACACGTCGCCATCTGACTGTGCAATTGTGTCGATGTTGGGGTGGTAGATACCCGTTTTGCATGTGATCTTTGGTGCAGTTTCCGGGTAGTCGCCATCGTTCAGAGTGTCAATCTGCATAAAAACACAACAGGAAAGTATTCAAAGGTCTTGCTTAAATGGTACCTGCATGGATTGCAGAACAAGTGCAGTGCTGATAGAACAAACTCCTCCTGCCCTATTCTGCATCATGTCTTTGTAAAAAAATGATCACTGCATTATAGTATTCATGATAAAATATGTGAAATGTTATTCTTTCCTAATTAAATCAATTTCCACTGTAAGTATTCCTGCTTATTGGATTGAAGCTCTTACATAAAGTTTTGTATGCTTTCATTTAAAGTTGTCATGCAATACACATTTTGTGATGCAGGGCAAGTCTTGTTTGCCTATTGACCGAAAGATCGGTCTGTATCTGGTCATCGGGATACATGTGCATCCGTACATTGTATGTTCTACGGAGACTGCGTCTGGCTTCATGGATCCCCTCCTATATGGAGGAGAGCAATAACGTCAAAAAAATAAAAGACTCCTCCGGACAGACGGATCTTTCTGTCTAGTTTGCCTACGGTACACTTTTGTATGCTAGCTTGCCTGTCATGCATCTCAGCAAAACTTCCCTTGTCTGCCTAACATTTCTTAAAGAGACATTTTGAATTTACCGGACTCTGACCAGTGCTGACCATGTTCATACTTATCATACTGTAGTATTTCTACACATTAATACATATTTGCAAGATTCCACCCTTATTGTCATAATAAAAAATATTTTAAAAATGTGCAATGTAGTTTTATGAAATGTTTATGGAGAGAAATGCATCATGAATCAGTGTGAATTGCCCGGCTTACCTCAAATTCAAATTCTGCATCCTTGTAGTAACCGTCATTGGGTTCAATCAGGACACGAAACCAGCTGAGTGATTCTTCGTCCCACTCTGTTACAGTTGCCTGTCCATCAGAAAATTTCTTGATGTGTTTCATCAAGGAATGGAACTCCTTGGCAAGAGAATTTCCCCCCGCCATCTTGGCTTGCGAACAGGTAGCTAATTTGTGAGTGCTTTTCAAGCTACAGCTAAGAAGGTGAAGTCCTCATTCCCGAGCAACAAGACGTGTTTTATTCCACTGTCAGCACCTTGGATGATTGTACATTTAGTTTGTCGCCTGGTTCTCGAATTCTCTCAAGTCAGTCTATGTTATGTACTTGTAGTACTGTACTGTCTGTACAGTGTAGCTCATGTCATCGTGATCATGCGATGTTCCCAGTGATGCCAGTCAGGATCCGCACTGCTGCTTCCGTCATCGTGCTGCTGTTACATCCATGGATAGGCAAAGGATCTGATGGTTGGTGTCCACAAATCGCTCGTTTTTAACTGTTTCTGAAGCTAACAGCCTGGCTTGCACTATGTGTCATCATCCGTTTTCGTTCACTGTAAGTAGACCCTGCATGATGCACGAGACATGTCACTAACTACGTCCACCAACTGCATGCCTCGGCAGGCTGTAAACATATTGCACAATCACATCGCAAGCGTCTACACTGTGCAGCTGCAGCATATTATGCAGAGCCTGTGTGTATAATCGTAGTCTAATTACATACAACAGTTGATAATTATTGAAGGCCGTTCTTCTTGACTTTATCACGTACAAAGTTTCATTAAACTAATGAGGAGTATGGAGATTCTATATGTCCAGAATCATACGAAGCTACTTTGAAATAATAAAATGTTGACATATTTTACAACAAAGTACGTGATTAAAAGAAGTATTTATAGTAAATGATCTTCATAGCACCTTGGTGATAGGCTAAGCCTTGTTCCTTTTCGCGAGATTGCATCACACGTGTTGTTATTCCATGTAGTTGTTGTTGCTTTTCCCTTTCTCTCAAATTTCTCGTTTTCTCTGCAGGAAAGAAAAGAATAGGCAGGGAGGTGGTCCCACCTCCCTGGTGTAGGTGTACTCTAACAATAATCACCAATCCACAAACCAGAGTCTTTACTTTCCATCAAGTCAACAGGTATTATTGTTGTCATTAGGCCCAAGTTTGCTTTACCCCGAGATAGATCTTACGGCAAAATGAGTCGCTGTCGCTAATATTGTAAATTGTTATATTTAAAATGTTGTCGACATTATTCAGCACAGAACATTATTCATTATATGCACATAATCATAGACAAATGCATGTGAAATCATGGGCTGCAGAAAACATTTGTCGTTGACAGAGGACAACGGATGAAATAACGAACTATAAAAGCAATAAAATGTATAATTAGTTCTTTATTTGTTTTATTTTGTGTATCATAGTCCTATGTATGTTTCATAACCATTAATAGGCCTACACACACACACACACACACACACACACACACACACACACACATAGGCCTTAATCGAGGGCGTCAGTGTAGGCCTTTATCATCAGCCGTAGATAACTTTTTAAACATTCAGTGTTTTTTTGTTTTTTTTTTTCCCCTCAATGTTGTTAAGCGAGTGATCATGTATGTGATGGATTATCAATTAGTGACTGTCTGGGACGGTGTGTGTGTGTGTGGGGGGGGGGGGTGGGAGGGATAGGCCCTATATCCACAGGACATCAGGGGGTTTGCAACCGATCACTGTATTCAATAGAAATCGCCTTTAAACCAGTAAAACGAGGAATGTTTGCGTGCATTTAAATTTCGCGAATTTCCAGAGAGATAAGATTCTCGAATATACATGTACGATTGCCCATGAAAGAAGAACTTGAAAGACATGGTAAACAGTTACATAATGGGCTCCCTCTATGATATCATTAGAAGACTCGCGCTGTTTGATAGGCCTAGCCCGCCACTAAACAGTAATACATTTTATTCTCGCAAGAAGTTTTATGGTGGAAATTTTCGTTGGTACGATGTATAGTATAAAGGCAAGTGACGTTTATACCGTGCACTATTTTAGTTTCACGAATCTTGCCATGGCTCTTCTGGAACAAGCAAAAAAAAAATAAAAATAAATACACAAATAAAAACATAAGTAAATAAATAAATAAAACAGAGTCCTAGTGACGGATCCTGAGGGGAGCAACCGGCGCACGCCCTCC
This sequence comes from Diadema setosum, assembly GCF_964275005.1. NCBI lineage: Eukaryota > Metazoa > Echinodermata > Echinoidea > Diadematoida > Diadematidae > Diadema > Diadema setosum. The sequence goes on along the minus strand of NC_092696.1, from coordinate 18,388,977 downwards.
CCCTTTATTTTTGTTAAGAACAAACGAAATAAAAAAAAAAAAAAATGAAATGAAACCTGGAACCCGAGTGGCACCAGAAATATTACTTGCGCCCCCCTTTACAGAATTGAAGGGGTCGGTGCATTATGGTGCTAACCCACACAATGTTCATTTTGAGATAATCGCTTTTGAAAGTTTGAAAAAATCCATAAATCAGGTTAATGACTCGAGAAGGCCTATTTTTTCGTATATGAACATTTACATACTCAAGATTGAATAGTGTCTTGGGGAAATTTACTACCCTGTTATTTTGGTGGATTCAAGAGGATTTTTCAAGTCACATTTTGAATTTGTGGCTTAGCACTTTATTGCAGCCAAATCCGTCGTGTATACAAATACTCTTTATTTTTTGAAAACTCACAAAATATCAATATCTGTTCGCTAAAAATGGAAAATTAATGTAATATCTGAGTTTTTCTCCTTTGTGACGTGAAATTAAAATAAGATATACTTGTTTTTAACTGTCTGTATTGTATATAATCTGTGTGAATTATGAAGACAAACTTTGCATATATTTCAGACGCACACACGCGCACAGGATCAATCATTGTACACAGTCATAAAGACATCTTGAAATGTGGATATTAAACAATTTCAACAATTCAACTTTTAAAAGAAAAAGCATTCAGTGTCATACAACATAATAATATGATTTGTTGGGGGGAGGGGGGAGGGGTTATATCTCATTGAGGATTTTACATCTTCCGTGTACCTAAAAGCAGGGAAAGAGTCCCTTCTTCAGCATTATGCATATAACGCATTTTAAATTTACGGTATCTAGATCAGAGAAAATAAAGTAAAATGGTAGATATCAACATTATTCCAGAGATTATCATGTCTTTTGTTAAAGGGAATAAAATACCATAGATTAGACATTAGGGCCTTGTTTAGCTAGATTGGTTTTCTTATTTAGGGTATCGAAATCACCAATAGTACTCTAAAATCCTTCTTTGTATGACAACGAATTTACAAAAAAAAAAATAGTGTTGCATGAGAATTATGACTGTACATGCCTCAAAGAATCCTCCTCCTCCATGTTCGTTAGTAAATGCAGGCTGTGTGAAATTATGCAGGAAAGTTCTTATAAAATGAATGACTAACTCTTAATGGCCAAAAATCCATGAAAAGAACAGTTTTAAAAATTGGGAAAAATCTCTTTCGAAGTCTGAACACTTACAGATTTCGTATATTTGGACAGACCATACATGCTGAAATCCAATGTGCCGAATAAGACCAAAGTAGTCTACGTATTATACCAAGTTGGTGTGTTTATACACATACATTTTACCCCATATGCACGTTTTCAGACTACATTTGGATCTTGAAGATCATTTAGGAACAAGAAAAAAAAATTTTCTTATGTCAAAGCTGTTACGGTGACAAAACATACACGAAAAAGTGAAAACTATATATGCTTTCAATAGTTTTATCAATCGCAAATCTCCAAATTAATTTGAAGGAAACTTTCTTTTTTGTAAATTAATCTTGAAAACAACCCTGTGAAAAAAAAAATAACTCTGAAATTTGTAACAGAATACAGCAAATACATTTTCTTTCCAACATGGAGACTTCTTCATAAAAATGCATGATAAATACCGAGTTTAAAGGGTAAATTCAGTAGTGGAAAAAAGGGAGCTATTGACTCACAATTAAATTAGGTTAAAAAAACCACTATACTATCAGCATTGATGCTTTAAATTCCGCTTTGATTGCTTTCAACGTTTATTGATTTAAATTGAGAAACCGTTTAGAGGTATCAACCACGTGGAACTATGAATTTTATACGACAGCGTTAGATTTGAAAAATATTGTTTGCAGTTCTATCATAGATGTAACATCCTTTCAAAGGATGTTAAACATGTAAGTATCGTGTCTCGGTTATGTAAGAAACTACAGGGAAGCACAGCTGTATTGACAGCGGCAGGATTTTTTTTTTTTTGAAAATTTGAGGTAAATTAATCGATAATAAACATGCATTTTGTTTTCATCCATTTTCTGTCTATAGCTAATCCCCCTAAATATGGCTGTGAAAGCATAACAAAATTGCATTTTATTCAAAAGAAGTTACAAATTAATCATTGACAATTTCAAATGTTGTTTCACTAGTGATCTAACTCTGTAAGAATTACTAACAGATAAGGCACATGTCCAAACATTCAGCTATCCGTACATTTTTTTTTTACCCATATTTTTATGAACGTTTTCAGATCACACTTGCATCGGGAAAAAAATCTTAAATTTAGAGACAATGCACTTATTATACTAAGCCATTTTGATGAAAAAAAAAACACACATAACAAATAAAGATTTATATTTTGAATATATTTCATCAGTTATTTAACTACTGATTAATTTTGAGGAAGCTTTCCTTTTGAAGCAAAATGTCAGCATGAATAAAGTGCTAACCCACTAATGAAACTTTAAGGTGCTGGGACAGACCATGGATGTTAATTAATTTTCTTATAGGTCATAATGCACAGTGCTAAAATACTCCTAAAACCAGTGATTGTGGTATTTTCTTGATAAGTTCAACAAAAATAAAAAACTGGCGAAAAATGTCATGATCAGCAGAATTAGCATGAAAATAGTGCTAACCCCGACAGTACAAAAATTAACAAAAAATACTCATTAAATGCTTAAAATTTCATTAATGTTTATCTCATCTCCATTTTCATTACTGGGAGAAGAGTACAAGTTATGTTATGAATCAGAATCACTCATTTTTGTAGATGAAAAAGTTTCCTCACTGTTCAGATTTAGATATTTTTATTACACCCTTCTGTCTGCTACCATGGAGGTTGCCATCTTGAAAAGTGTGGCTTATAGCATTATATTCCTGCCTATAAGATGTGATTAATTTTCGGGGCAAAAAGATGCCTGCATTAAAAACCCATTTATTGCTTAAATTTCAAGATGAAATTTTTAGAGATTATAGAGCAGTGATTCAGGATGGTGTAAATGCATGTAACTCATTTTTCACCAAAGTGTGGGTTAACACTATAATGCACCGACCCCTTCAATTTCTGGATCTGCCCCTGGTCATGCACGTGAAGTTCTGGTTCAAAACATCGCAAAAGGAGCAAGATGAAGGATCGTTGCACAAGATGTACGGTGGGAATCCCTCATACAGGTACATGTACTTGAATTATAGCAGCTACGGCCTAGGCCCTATACTAGTACATGTAGTCGAGCACTTCTCTCAAGACCTCCATACAATACGCACCTTGGGCCTTTGGGAAAAGGCATGAACTCCCTTAAGAAAAACTTTTTTTTTTTTTTTTTTTTTTTTTTTGCTTTATGGACATTGTGTCGTTTTGAATTAGTGTTTTATCATTATGTCCCTGAACGTGTAGTTTGATTACCAATAGGGTCTATAATAATGTCTATTGATCATGGCTGAGCTTTCCCACGCAATTAAGTTATTATCTTAGAAATACGTATAGGAGGCTGTGGCAAAATGGCCCTACATTACTGCTTCAATTCATGTTATGAAAGAGAAACAGCTCAATGGAATGACACAAGGGCCTATTCAGTTTATGCCCCATAGCTTCTAGGCTCTTTGGTTCATGATTGAAATGAAAAATTTTATACACTTTTATACAAATTCAAATTCAAATTCAAATTTATGTCACATGCTAAAAAGAAAACATCACGTTCACAATAAGACAGAAGAGAAAAATGTACACAAACATCACGTGAGGGATCAGTAGAGGCCGTATAAAGCCTATCGTGGCCGATTCCCTTACAACAATAAATAGGACCCAATTTACATCAAAGGAACAAAAACAACAATGAAACATCACAACAATAAGAAAGGGGAAATGGCAAAATTACTTCAATAATTACTCAATTGCACTTTGGATTAAAAACATTTTGTATTCACGTTTAAAAGATGACAGTGTTGGACTCTCTTTAATAATAATTGGCAACTCATTCCAGCATTTTGCTCCAGTGTATCTAATAAAATGTAGTCTTTGAGAACTTATATCTGTAAAAAGGTAAACATATCTCGTTGGCACGTCTAGTGTTGTAGGCATGGATTGCACTATTTGGGGTAAACGAATTATGGAATGTGACAGGTAAGACACCTTTAAAGTATATATGAAAACATAAATGTAGCCACTTGTAATTGCACAATTTGATACATTTTCAAAATGTTCAATTTCTTAAACAGTACTGCAGTGTGTGTGTACGGATTTACATTTAGAGTATTCTTATTGCACGCTTTTGTAACATCAAAACACGATTCAATAAATATAACGAACTATATGACCCCATATTATTGCACAATACGTTGAATGTGGAGAAATCATTATATGGTACATTGTCAAAAGAATTTTTAAAGGAAATATATGTTTCAGATGATTCATGACACCAACAATTCTGCTTATTTTGATACAAATATCATCAAAATGACCTTTCCATGTTAAACCATCATCAATAACACCAAGAAATTTTACTCTATTGACCTGCTTGATTTTGACATTACCTATATATATTTGTAAAACATCTTCATCTATTACCTTATTCTTTGTCTTAAATACCATATAGCATGTTTTATCAATATTTAAAACCAAACGATTTGCACTAAACCAAGAATTCACTTTCTGCATTTCAGATTTGTTAACTTCATGCACATCCCGGCCTGAGAAGAATAGGTTCGTATCATCTGCAAATGATATAGAATACAAATAAGGGCTTGCAAACTGCAAATCATTAACAAATATCAAAAAGAGAAGAGGACCCAACAGTACAGACCCTTGTGGAACGCCTGTATTCACATGGCACAATTCTGATTTTGTATTATTTACAACTGTATATTGTGTGCGATTTGATAAATAGCTTTTAAACCAGTTCAGAACATTTCCTCTTATTCCATAATATTCCAATTTCATAATAAGTATTCTATGATCTATACAATCAAATGCTTTTGTTAGATCTAAAAATATTCCGACCAAAAATTCATGATTTTCAAATGCATTTGATATTCTTTCCATCAATTTAAGTAAGGCCACATATGTAGAATAACCATGTCTAAACCCAAACTGCTGATGATACAAAATATTATTGCTGTCAATAAAGGATATCAATCGAGCATAAACTAATTTTTCAAACAATTTAGTAAAAACTGACAACAAAGATATTGGCCTATAATTTTGTAGCTGGTGTTTGTCCCCCTTCTTAAAAACTGGAATTACTTTTGCTACTTTAAGCTGTCGTGGGAATATCCCAGTTTCCAGAGATGAATTAAATATTGCACACAGGGGTTCCATTATAAAACATATTGATTTCTTGAAAACATTGACGTGAATATCGTCATCACCAGGACTCTTATTTACTTTCAAATCATTGACAATAGTTAACATTTCAGATATAGTGATAGGCTTAAAAAACATGGATTGGCTATAAGTATACTCATTGCGCAGGTAAGTATAAACAGATGCAGATGAGTTAGACACTTCTGATACAATATTTCTACCTATTGCACAAAAATACTCATTAAAATGTGTTGCTACAGACTCTGCAGAGTCGATAAAATGATCATTGACTTGCAATGATTCAATATGAATATTCTGCCTTTGTTTATTCATTACATCATTAATAAAAGACCATGTTTTCTTTAAATTCCCACGCACAGAACTAAATTTCCTGTGATAAAATTCACGCTTCCTTTTACGTATTTCCTTATTAAATAAGTTCCTATACTGTTTAAATTTCTGTTCATTGGTGGCAGTACGATTCCTGAGATACTTACGATAAAACAAATACTTCTTTTTACACATTTTTCTAAGCGTACTATTAAACCATGGTTTGTCATTCCTTTTTACTCTGTGTACGCACGTTTGTAGTGGAAAACACTTATTATAGAACAGGAGATATCTGGCAAGAAAGGCTTCAAATTGATCATCTACATTATGCATATTGACAACATACTCCCAGTTACAATTATAAAGCATATTACAGAAAAACTGTATAGAGGAGTCATCAAAAACACGTCTAAATCTGTTGCCTTCAATGTTGCTGTTATAGTTACATCTTATAATAGTAAATATCGGTAGATGATCACTAACATCACATGTAAATATCCCGGATATGACAATACTCTCGAGATTATTAACAAAAATATTATCTAGAAGTGTTGATGACTGTGTTGTTATGGGTTTTGAAATTAATGGAGAAAATGAATATGATGAAAACTGGTCGATGAAAGCATCAACAGTCGACATAGATGACAATAAATTTACATTAAAATCTCCGACCACATAACAGCTTTTCTTTTCCCTCATAATCTTGTGAAAAGGCAATTCAATGGCATGCAGAAACTGGGAAATAGATGCAGCAGGTGGCCTGTATACAACTGTTACTATAATGTTTTCACTTTGACAATGTATCTCAATACATACCGTTTCAATATTATCATCAAATAATTCCAAATCTGACCTTCTCTTAAATTTCAAATCTTGACGTATATAAAAACCAACTCCTCCATACCACGTTTATCATGGCGTCTATTTATACAAATGTGTAACTGGGTAAAGCGCACAATGAACTTTCTTGTGTCTTTAGCCAGGTTTCTGTTACAGCAATGAGTGAAAATTGGTGCCTAAAATTTTGTAAAGATGTGTCCATATTATCATACGAATAATTTATATTATATTGTAATATATATAATATATTATATTATATTATTATACGAATAATTTACTTTCTCTACTCAAAGTAGGTCGGGTCAGAGTGCACATAAAAATGACTATAAATAAGCTGGGGGCATTTTTAAAATCCTTCAATAAGAACAATTTACTAGGTTGAATCCAAATCAAGCTAAGAAAAAAATTTCCCCTGCCTCCCCCCCCCCCCCCCCTTTAGGTCTACAATGAAATTAGGCCTTTCGTGGTACACCACAAACCATGTTCTCCAGAACGGTATCATTCATTGGGAGGATTTTCGTCCGTACAGTTTTATTTCAAACATGAAATGATATAAAAGTAGCGTTAAGGATCCAACTGTCAAGCTCGGAAAGAAAGAAAGAAAGAAATAAAGAAAAAAATGTTTATCACAATGACATTTTAAAACCGGATAATGAAGTCACCAAAGTGACCATCCACAGACATGACGTATTTTGCTTGAAATAGAAATGTCAGAAGTTCTCGGACTTTCTGTTTCATAGACTTTAAACTAGACCCATCTTATTGCTTTAAATCAAAATGGCGAGTATTCTTCCACATTCCTCAATATTAACACGTTAATACTGAGAGTTTGTTGAGAGAATGTTACATTTAGATTGTAATTAGTCCCTCTAAACTTGATAAATTCTTGATTTACTGGAATACAAGTCTGTCATTTACCCTAGTTGCTACTTGCAATCCTAACTCCCAGGTCAAATACTCAGTAGCTGCGACTCGGAAACCCTAAACTCCAAACTGTCTAAAAAGAGACTATCTCTAGGCAGCCATAACAAGGAAACCAGTGCAGTGCATTGCAGCAAGCAAGGAAACAATATGCATGCACTATGTACAAATGTACTGTGTATAGGTAGTGTGTGTACGTGTAAACAGCGATACAAGAGTGTACGTGCTTGCACTGCTGGCAAATTACACCCGATTCACGGTCGAGTGCAAATTCACCTCCATACATGTAAATGCCGAGGTATTGCAGTGCTGTCACCCCATGGTCATCGAATGCGATTATTCAGTGAAAACATGAAGAAAGAAGCATGAAACTGCCAAGCGCAAGTCGTAACAAGCAAGCAAGTTCCGTCTTCGTCTGAAGTGAAACTGAAGCCGTGCATGAAAGGTAGGTAGGTGCAGCAGCTAGCTGTCAGCTACACAGGGCCCAGCAGGGAGATGGAGTGTCCTCCTCCCCGCCCCGCTCCCGTGCCCTGCTGTGTTCATACTGCCCATTATAGTGAATGCGTAGGTCTCTAGTAGAAACAATCTACTACTTTCTAGATCTCACTGCTGTAGCGTAGGATATAATCTCTAAGTCGTTAGGTAGAATCTACATCCAACTATTGTTAACTGGAACATCTGCCAGAACCTTCAGTTCATCATGATAATTTACCTAAATCATGACATGAAATAACACTTGTCACTCCTGACATGACCTGAGTCCTCCTAGGCTATTATTACACGTTAACTTATAGTAGAACTACTGTCGAGTAGTCTAACGTAAGACCGACCCTACAGGCAATCTCGCGCAGGGACTTAAAGGTCGCGCATAGCGAAACTGCGTAGGCCGATAGCAAGCAATATTACGCATAGGACTAAGCGCAAAATTTGCCAATACGCCCATGGAATGACTTAGCACACTACTGTAAGTAGGTCTTCCTGACAACCGCTAAACATATGAGAAGGAAGCAGGTAAGAAATTTTGATTTTGAACAAATTTTTCACTAAATTTCCCATTTTTTACCTTGTAATTTACCTACCTTAGCTTAAAATCTGTTTTAAGGATGTTGTACCGTTGTAGCCTAGACGTGTCATCTCGCTTGTCTCGTTCGTAGCCGATAGAATTCGTAATTTGTTTGATTGATCGTTTGTAATATTCTACGAAAGCCAACAACGCACGTTACAGCCGCAGAGGGGCAGACACTTTCACGCATGAAACTACAGGTAGGGCAGCTGCGCGACCTTCACATACCCCGAGAAATTGAACGCATAAAATATAAGTCCGACATACAAATGGCGACAGCGCACTACAACGTCATTGTATCATCAAGAGATTCTGGAAGGTGATTTTTCTGCATTTTCATGATATTTATTGAGAAATTCAGGTACGATTGTGGAATAACTTCTATTATAGATTGTAAGAGCATCACAAATTTTTGTGCGCGATCTAGACCCCTCAACCATACATCTCATTGATCTCCACTCACACTCACACTCATCATGCTCATGTCACAGTAAAATTAATAGCTGAGGATTAATTAGGCTAGGTAGTAAATTACATATGTAGGGAGGCTACTACTACTAGGCCTACTCACTAGTGTACAGCTGTAGTACCGTAATCAATGGGGTGAATAGGGACAATTTTAATGTTCTCATGATTGTTATTTTTTTCATGTAGACCGAACACTCAATCTTATGTGGGGATTTTATGTCCACCTAAAATACCTTTAATTTGGCATTATGAAAAAAAAAAAAATATTTGGGGGAAAATCATGTTTTGCAATAAAATGGCGCTGTCCCTGTTGACCTCGAATTTGGGGTCAAAAGGGACAACACTAGTTTTGATCCAAAAAAAGCTGTTAGATGCAGTTTTTCCAATCCATCCAATACATTGGATTAAGGGAACACCTACACATGTAGAGAGTTTAAAGAGATATACAAACATTTCAGAGTAATTTATTCCATCGTTAAATCAATCTTTAAAGGACAAGTTCACCTTCATTAATATAAGGATTGAGAGAATGTAGCAATATTAGTAGAACACATCATTGAAAGTTTGAGGAAAATCGGACAATCCGTTCAAAAGTTATGAATTTTTGAAGTTTTTGTGCAGTCACCGCTGGATGAGAAGACTACTGCAGTGTATGATGTCACATGCATACAACAATATAAAAGAAAATATAAAGAGAGTTTCACAAAATTTCATCTTTGGAAAAAAGTACACATTCCCTCGACTCGTTACTGACATATATGTTATCCATATGGGTAATATTATTCCCATTGCCTTTAGAAAGAGGCAAGTCAAGTGCTCTTTTATTATGTGAAAAAAGTGAAAATATGTTGAATTTTCTTTACATTTTCTTTATACTGTTGTACTCATATGACATCACGAGCCTTAGTAGTCTCCTCATCCAGCGGTTCCAACACAAAAATTTTAAAATTTCATAACTTTTGCATCGATTGTCCAATTTTCCTCAAACTTTCACTGATGTGTATATTGCTGCATTCTCTCAATCCTTATGTTAAATGAATGTGAACTTGTCCTTTAAAAGAAATTGCAATAGCCCAACAAAATGAACTGACATACAAAAATGTGACCCATCAGGTCAAAGGTTAAGATTGGAAAGTAAGTCAAAACTTTACTAATCCATTGAATTGCACTCAAATATCAACCCACTTCTTCTTCAAGTGGCAAATCATGATGTACAATGTTACACTCTAGCTTCAGTGATACTTAACTCTAATGATGTTGGGGTATTTTGGGTGTTCTTACGGTACCGGTAACTGTAGTCTGGCACCTGAAGTTGCATGGGTCTGACCCAAACAGATGTGTTAATGGCATTAAAACATGTAGAAGACAGAAAAAAGGTCATGAAATACAAGTGAAAAAGTCCTAGCCTGTCTTAGGCAGTGAAAAAATTTCCCAGAGGGTGGATGGGGGTGGGGTTACCAGACCCTTCCTGCCCTAGTAGGGTTAGGACAGCAAAGTTCACTCTCGTCTATGAATATAGAAGTGAAGCCACATACAATGTATCCCAAGATCTTACTGCTCTCTTGTCAAGAGATTTAGGGAAAAAATTCACACTTCTGGAAATAGTTGGACATGACAAACATTTCAGGGTAATTTATGACATCAAAATAATTAATCATACAAAAAGTTTAAAGGGCCACTCAAACAGCACTATGGTGTCCCTATTCACCCCAGTCTAAGTGATTTTTTTTTTTTTTTTTTTGCCCAAGAGAAGAAAAAACATGTCGTCATCAATTCCTGTTGGAATAATTATTTCAAATTCTAAGGTGTGGTGTAGGACCCAGGAACGGCGCAGTGTTTTCAAAAGTGTGGGGGCCCACTTCCGGGTTTCATGAGCTAACAAAGTGATGACACCTTATGTATTCCTTTGTATGGTGCACAAAAAGTGTGGGGGCCCGAGCCCCCACGGCCCACACGGCTGCGCCGGCCCTGGGACCTAACAGGCTAGGTTCATGCACATTTTCAGCAAAATTCATTCAATGGCCACAGGAGCAGAAAAGTTTTGACCACCCTGATTTTTTGTGATATTTTTGAAAATTTTTTATTTGGACCTCCTGGACGCTGTTGGATGGTCCTTCCATCCTATGATAAAAATAAGAAAAAAAGTTCAAGCAAATATGAAACATGCAGATTCAAAAAACTTTCCTCGGTTTTGTCCCTATTCACCTCGCCATCCCTGTCCACCCCGTTTTACGGTAGCACTGTACTAATTATCACATTTAGAAACAATTTAGAATTTTTAGAGTGAATAACACTGTTTCTGGTAGCCTTTTGACAAGGCCTCATGGCTGAAGATTGAGACTAACTCGCCACGCCGAGCACCGTGAGAAACAGGCGAACGCGAGACCGAGTGGCGCAACCATGAGGCCTTTTGAAGCCTGGGTTTTTTTCCTTGTGAATTATTCATATACGGTATTCACGAGTCAGATCTCAGTTGGTATGCTAATGAGGACGTATCAACGCTGCGCTGGCAATGCAGGCAGCTACGGATGAGCGAGCTGCCGACATGCATACTTATGCGTATTCATTAGATGCGACGGCGTGGTGAGCAATGCGGTCGCTGATTGGCTGCTACCCTTTTTGGTAGGAGAATCTGCGAGAAACAAGGCTCAAGTTAAGAAATTCATGTCAAGTTTCAAAAGTCCTCGCGACTGTGCCGCTCGGTCTCGCATTCACCTGTTCTCTCGCAGTTAGTCTCTTTTTCAGCCACGAGGCCTTGCCAAAAGGCTGTGTTTACGGCAGCTAGCGCTAACTTTGTGTTGCTGTTGTACTAAACAGGCTTCTTTGACAGGTTGCCTATTTTAAATTTGCAGCAGGGACCATTTTATTAATTGACGAGTGGACTGCAGCCATTTTAGAGCCACCCTCGTACGAGACTGGCGGCCATGGCCATGTCCACACAATCAAAAAGTCCTTGTGTGGCTGTGGATGGACCCTGTTTTTTAAATTGTAAATATTTTAATATGCTGTGATATATTAACTGCACCATCACGTACTGTCACAGCACATTTCATCCCGGCTTAGTTTGGAAAGAGCTGTTACAGGGATTATCTTGTCAAGGTCCTGTGTTATTAAAGTCTATGAATAGAGTATTATGCTCAATGGTGTACTTTTGTAAATCATGCCTTCAGTCATGTCAGTACAATACATTATGTACCAATTAAGTCCAGAAAACACAAGTCAACTCCATACTTCCCATACATACTTACGATGGCATAGAATCTCTTGGGTTGACTTATAAAAACTCTCAAATAGTCTGAGTGAGTTAAAGAATGAAATTGGCCAAACTGAAGTGTGCAATTATTTGGACTAGACGTCTAGGCCTTGTAGGTGAAGTTACCTGCTGATTGCACAACACATTGCCAAGGTCTTTGGTTTATAGATATGGTATGCAGTTGTTGTTTGTATTATTTTCTGAGCTCTATGACCAGACTCGCACTAATGATGACCTGATTCTTTCTGACATCCACCATGCGTTACTCAAGTGTCCATGCAATAATGTGCTGTAAAGTTATACATGATGTATATATTTACTTATGTTTGACAGGTTGATTCTTTGGGATTCTATGTCCCCAACAAGATCAGACCTGTCAGAGAGGCGTTGTGGAGAACGGAGATTCGATATTCATCATCTTCATCAGATACACTGTAGCATCACCCTCGAGATAGCAGGATGCCTGACCGCAGTCTTGCCAAAGATTTCCATTCTCTGATGAGGAACATCGGCAGTGTTTCAGACGGACAGGCGACCGTCACAAAGTGGGACGATGAGAATCTCGGCAACTTCCAAGTCACTGTCGCTCCCAACGATGGACCCTACAAAGATGGAGAATTTGTTTTTGAGGTACTGAAACAGTAATTTCATTAAGAAAAACAGTTCTCTTCCAATAACTAGCTTTTCTCCTTGTCATATCCTTTGCCATACCATTTTTAGATGATGATCGGACTGGACAGATTGACAAGCGTAGTTGCCATTGCATTACATTCAAGGGATTTAACTCAAGAGCAATGCAGTAGCTGTGCCAATGTTTCAAAAGTTTAATATGGCTCTGTGCTATGTATGCACATGTACACAGGACTGTGCAGAGTGTCAGTGTCACATCTGACATGATTATAAAGTGCAATGTCTTTTGTGGCATCTTGAAGAATGCTGATGTATCAGTCTCTTTGGGCACAAATGGGGGATGATTGATGTGCTTTGTAAACTCAGATATGCGTATCTAATCACAATGGCTCATCAAGTTGCCTGTGGGACACCTTTTGTTGATGGTACAGGCGTTCAAATGGACTGCATTTTCTTTTCTTGCTTTTGTCATTACCTTGTACTTTAATTCTTGATGAATTTCAGTCTGATCAATCTTGTTGGATTTGAAAGTACCTGTATGTTTAAACTTCATTGCAGCAATTAAGTTACTTCTACTGATGTATGTGTTAATGTGATTTAAAAATCTGACTACTAATCGGGTGTGAACTCTTCTCTCACCCCACAGATTGAGGTACAGAAGAGCAGCTACCCTGTCGACCCTCCTCGTGTGAGTTGCAAGACAGCGATCTACCATCCAAACATTGACACCATCGATGACCCTGAGGGAGAAATCTGCTTCAACCTTTTTGAGGATGACATGTGGACGGAGAAGTGTGGTCTGGAGGACATTGTTCAGGGCCTCCTTTTTCTCCTCTACCACCCCAACTGGGACGACGCCCTGGTGTCACTGGTCCCACCCCTTGCATCCAGGGAACAAGTGGATGAGTATGTCCAGAAGTCCCTGCGAGGGGGCCTAGTCTGGAAGTACTGGTTTCCCCCCAACCCTAGATATGCCAGACTTCATCCGGAGGAAAGTGGGGCTAAGGTTGAAAGCAATGAAAATGAACAGAGAGGAGGAGAAGGAGAAGGTTTGGAACAGAAAAGTGAAACAGCTGATGATACCGCAGAGGGGGTGCAACGTAAAGCTGAAGATAGTAGTGATGGTGCCACGGAGAACAAGTTTGAGACTCTTTACTTTGGGATTAAAATGCTGGTGGACTTTGATAGCGATGAGGATGAAGATGACTGCGATGACGACTATGATGAGGATGAGGATGAGGAAGGACTCAATGGCAGCAACCGAGTTCACACCCTGCTCAGCATCCTCCGTCGTCGTCGCAGTAGGATGGTCAGCCCTGCCGACACCAGTGATGAAGATAGCAGCGATGATGATGACGATGATGACGGCGGCAGTGGTGATGATGGTATGGATTCAGTCCACCAAGGAGATGTTTCACCGGTTCTCTGTTCAGATGTGTTTGCTCCATGTAACATTGACAGCGATGTGGTCAACGATGAGGAATTGGAAGAACTCCTTGAACTCATGGACTCTGCTGATGACGATGAAAACGACAATGCTGATCCAACCGTGGACAGCAGCCGAAAGAACGGTGATGGATTTGAGAGCGTCATTAGCTGGAGCAGGGTGGTGTATGGTGACGGAAGCAGTACAAGTACGCGCCGGATGGGCCTGGAGTCAGAATTTTGCCTTACGCCAGTTATTCACACTACTTCACCAGGGCAGCTGAAAAATGTTGAATACAGTAGCCCTAGAACAGTGCACAGACCAACTGTAATGTCACGTTTCTTCCTTGCACTACGGACTAGGACGTTCAGAAGATGGCTAGTTTGATGATAGTGGATGATGGCTTTGTATCATGCCATACATTATTATCAGTCTCCTTTATCATCCAAATGGTGAGGGGGAGTTGACAACATATGCCTAGTGTTTTGATACTAAAATTATCATGATAATGTATTATTTCTAAAAGTACCCAGGGCTTTCTTGTATTATGTCTGTGTGTGATGCATTGTTCGTAAAAATGCATGAAATAATAAGTGATATAAAGCATTCCCAAACTCAGTAAATGATTAAAAAAAATGAAAGGGGAAGCAGGCGCCCCGCTTTGATATCTGGCACCAGGGTTTTGCGCTGAAGCCTTTTTTTTTTTTTTTTTTTTTTTTTTTTGCTAGTCGGCCAATGAAACCCGGAAATTGTTGCACCAGAAATATTTTTTTGCACCCCCCCCCCCTTTACAGAATTCCAGGATTCACCCCTTCATCAGAATATTTTCTGTATTTTTTTACCACTACCATTGATTGCATAAAGAGGATCAAATATACAGAGTTTTGTTTGGGGTTTGTATACATGCAGAGTTTAACTCAATGTGCTTTTGAGCAGTCGTCATCCTGAGCATATTTTAAAATGTAAAAAAAAAAAATCAAATGCATACTCTTGACTTTCTTCAGCATGCGCTAGCATAGCACTGCAGTTTTACTGTACATGCCGCTGTTACTGAGTCAGATATGAGAAATACTATGAGTAAATATGACATTCATTTTATCACTTGAGTATAAACCAATGACTGTAGAAAACAACAAGCAAGCAAAAATTTCTTAAACAAACAAGATAATAGAAATAAAAGAAATTAAAAGAAATGAAGTAAAACAAATGACTATTAATGGTATTAGAAAACTAACCCCAAAATCAAAATGTTGAGGGGCAAGCCAAGAGTGTTCTACCAGACAGTGTGTAGTTATCCATTGCTTCCAGTGTCTAGTATTACAGGATGTGGCTTCAGCCACAATTTGTGTCATTTCGCCAGCAGTTCTGTCTGTGATGTATCTATTTTTCATTGTCATGATAGAACTTACTAGAGTCACCGTTGTGTGAATTCTCAGAATCACCAGTATGCAGGAAAAAACAAACAAACAAACAAACATATATGTTACCCTGCACCACAAAACCAACAAAAAGTCACCAGACATGGATTTTTATTTAAGGGCAGATTCTGAAATAGCAGACTCTTAAGCTTTAAAATGATGTACACTTGTATAACTCAATTCAAATGGACTCTCCTAAAACCTATCTAAATACTGGAAAGAAAGCACACACTCTGGAAAAGTATGAACTGAGAAATGAGGCTCTTAAGTACAGGGTCTATCTATTAAAGGACTTAACCTTTACCAAGCTGTGCTAGATCTGTTGAAATCACACTTTCCCATTCACTTTATGATCCCAAACTTAGAAATAATGTTGAAGAACAATAGCTCTTTCACAAAATGCAAAAAACTTAAAATTGACTTGGTTGACCCATTTCACCTTTTTTTGAGTCCTCGCGTAAAATCAAGGGGTGCGACTTTTTGTTGGCTTTGTGATGCACGGTCATAAATATATGTTTGGCTCTGTTGTTCAGAGCCCTGTCACAGATGCACTATGGGATAGCGATGGTGGCATTGTCAATTTAGGTCGTCTCATGCTCACTTGCATACATGTACACATTACATGGAATGCAATCAATATTATGTGCATTCTGTTTATGGCTTATCTTTCTCTCAGATTGTTTCAACCTATTAACTCTTTATGTGCCATCATGGAAACCCCCTGTGTGCCACGTTATTCTGAGACACCAGGAGTCACGCTTTGAGAAAACATTATGTTTTTCAACTTCTGTAGATTTCTGTTAAACTAGATATATTTAACAAAGTTGTAGAGAAAATGCCAAGCTTTGCTCTGATTGAAATTGTATGACAAATCGATGACTGTTTTTTTGTTGAAATTACTATAGTTACATAGCTGTAAAGGCATGACTTTTACACACAAAACAGTGACAAAATCTTAGAATTTACACGCAAATCTAGTAGAGAACACCGCTTGATAGTTAATCACAACATAAAAAGCGAGCTTGATAAGAGACGAACAGAAGCACAAGAAAAGCTTTCATTGTACTGTGACATTGGTGATTTATTGATTGGTTTGGGCAGATTTGTGGGTTTGAGCAGAATATGTAAAGTTGGCACGCCGTTGACTGAGTCGGATGTGCGAACGTGGCACGGTACATAAAGAGTTAGGTACAGGCTGATTTTGCTACAACACGCATTTCCCATAGACACCTGGCCGAGTATACTCAGGACTGGTCTTCAACAAGTTTTAACATAAATAGACAGTTTCGTAATTGAAAAAAACAGTTTCGTAATTTTACTGATTTGAAACCACTAGAAGCATGAGCCAGTCACTGCAAAGCTGCAATGGCTCATCCCATGATGAAAGCAAAGGAATACAAAGCAAACAAACGAGCAAGAACAAAATGGATCCTATAGAAGACAAGTAAACTAGAACTCG
Organism: Diadema setosum; assembly: GCF_964275005.1. NCBI lineage: Eukaryota > Metazoa > Echinodermata > Echinoidea > Diadematoida > Diadematidae > Diadema > Diadema setosum. Next base: position 18,371,872 of record NC_092696.1, on the reverse strand, counting down.
TGGACAAGAGAGGCTCCCTCTTACTTTTTACACCAAGTTCTCTATCTGCTATTCCAGCTTGTTCTAGATTGTGATATAAGATTGATGTTATATGGTTCCTGCCGGCATAAAGTGATGCTGCATACCGCGTACCGGTAAAAGGAAATGGCAGTGTACAATTTAGTTCAGCAGTTCTCAGACCCTAAAAGTGTAGTTATGACCACGATGGAATTGGCCCGTTCCTGGGACTAGCATGCTCTATGCTCTATGTTAAGGAGTGTTGGTTGTCAAAGAGTTGATACATGTAGCTTCATGGTATGGGGAGGAAGTGCATGTTACAATTGTACATAATAGATGAATGGATTAGAAAAAAAAAAAAACCATTAATAACTGTCCCCTGTATAGATGTTGCCCATATCTTTTTCATGCGTCAAACCCACTCAACTGCCAAAGTTGCCATGTTATGCACACATACATGTATTTGTCTACAGACGCACCTAGACCTGTGCCTCATTGGTATACCAATAATGTCTGGTATGACATGCACATTGCACAGCTGTGCTTCTGAACTGAAGTACAGTCAGTGTATTAAACCTTATGTGATATCTGCAGTATTTCTGAGCTGAAGTGTGAAACCATACATACGTATCCAATTAATTATCTCCTCTGTTCTGTTTCCCTGCGATTTCTTAACACTTCTTTTACATGAAGTACAAAGTATGTCATGAGGAAAATTAAAGATTAGCATAATTATCATCCTTTTGTAGATATATAGCTCAGTATTCATCACAATAACCGGTACGTACAGCCTGTATGATAACCAGTGTGTAGCCTGTGTACACTTCTTCAGTATTGTATTGTAACATTTTATTTTCATTTTGCCAGGACGAACCTCTCGGACTATGTTACAGCCTGTCAAATGTTGATAATCTAAATCAAGCACTTAATGCAGTTGTAGGTACCGGTACATACAAAATTGTCTAAAAATAGTGCCAGAAATGCAATTTGAACTTGCTGCCTCCATTGCTCTGGGTTTGTTGCTTTATTGTGGGTTTTGCTGCCATTTCTATATTTTAGGTTAATTATTGAATGCCATTCATGTTCATGTAGAGTGAACATTGTACAGTAGTTACAGTGTAAAAAAAAAGAAATAATAATAATAATCAATGCAAAGCCAATGAAATCACAGTCCCCTGGCCAGATGGCATGCTCATGGATGTCGCACGAGTCTAAAGGTTTTATATGTGAATAAAAGAATGCCCACATTGTACTTATACAGCTCATTGAATATTGCATTAGAATGATATTGTGCAATTTAGATTCCCCAAATTCTTGTGTGCAGCCTGGGTTTTTCCATGAAGTGCAAGTGAGTTGTAGTCACAGAAAAAGTGAATATAAAGGCCGTGTCACACCTTTCCGGGCAAGCCTTGCGTGCGACTTGCAAAGAACAATTTTTACTACCCGGAGGTCCCCGTAGATGAGCTGCACATGGCAGTATCTAGCACGTATCTTACCCGTAGTCGCCCGGAGGTTCGCAAGCCCGCGTAGCTTGCCGGGAAAGGTGTGACACGGCCTTTAAAGTCATACAAATGTACAGCTGCACAAGTATGTTACTACATTCTAATGTAAGAATGAAAATTAGTGTTCTTTATTTTCAAAAGTATTCTAGTTCACAATTGTGATACAGTCATTATTTCTACATTTGGCATACGTGTAGAGTTTACAGTACAGTATTCCACCTTTCTTGGAGGATTTCAGCTTTCATACCAAATGTTGGGAGTTGGTAGAGATATGCCAGAGGCTTCTACTGTACTTGACTTTAATATCGACAACTACACTACTATGAATGATGAGCTTTTTGGAAATACTGTACCATGTGAAAAAAAAAGAGAAGAAAACAGCAGGTATTTTGGATTTTGTGTTACGTATTTAACATAAACACTCTTTGACTCTTCATGGTTTTTGGTACTTGCTTGTGGGCATAAAAATGTCAATTCTTGTTGAGCTTGTCGTATACGTTGAATTGTCATACAGATGTACTGGGTGTACTTTATACATTGAATGCATTACTGTAAAACCCTATCAGCCCTGGGTGTATCCGGGATTTTTTCTGGGGGGGTCATAATCACAATTTTTTGACCTTTACCTTTGCGAGGGAGCGGAGTGACCGAGCGGGGGAGGGTGTGGGAGGGGGGCGTCCCCCCCCCCCCCTCCCACGGTGGGGAGTTTTTGAATTTTATATCTAATAAAATGGGGTCATTTGATGCATACAAAAGTGACTTTTTCGGCATACTTAAAAAACCCCATTCATGTTAAAACTAGTGATAAAACCCGAGTTGGTCACTTACAAGTTCGTGAATTGGTAAGTTGAAAACTGCATTTTTTTTTTTTTTTAAGTTGCTGACGAGCTACACCTTCCTATTTATAAATCCTAGAGTACATACCTGGTAGTAAAAAGTTTTGCGGACCATTAATTAATACAAGTATTCCAGAGTTGACGATACATCCAGAGCTATAGTCAATCCTGCCTAACTTTGCCTCCGAATGTATAAGAAAGTAGAATAGATCTATGCACTTCAATCTCAACCCAAAAGGACAGGAGTTGAAAACATGAGTATGAATTATACCAGGGCTCCACACAAACTTTTATTTTTGGTGGCCCAAAGGCAATTATCCGACCTTTTTTGGTGGCCCGATCAGGCCACCAAATGCTTCATTTCTGAAATTTTGGTGGCCCGACGTGCGTTTTTGGTGGCCCCGGGCCACCGGGCCACCATTAGTGTCGAGCCCTGATAATACCATTCCTCCTTACAGGACAATACAGATCTAGGTTAGGCCATAATTCAAACGGCCGCGCCGGTTGTCATAGGGTAAGGCGCAAGTAATAGTTATAGGCCATCTGTAAGTGTGTAGTCTAGTCAATCAGTTCGATGAGTTGCTCATCAGATGGGAGACAGGAAAATCAATAAACACCTAATGGCAGTGCGGCTTAAGCCTAAGAAGTAAGGTATGGCAAATTAAAACTAAGTTACGAAATTTACGAGGTTTTTGACAAGTTGCGGGATCACCACCTGGTCACTTTTTCCCCCTGTTATAGGGTAAAAAGCCCTCGAAAAACAAAATTGTCTGTTCCAAAAAGTGGACCTTTTGAAAATTTGGGGGGGGGGGGTCGTATGACCCTCCCGACCCCCCCTAGCTTGCATACACCCATGCCTATGACACAGGAAAAAAAATGTAATTGTTCATATCGCATATAAAATAAAATGTATACAAAACATTTCATCACCAGCAGTCGCTGTCCATACACTTAGTGGAAACCACGTTTAAAGAGATCCTTGGGACCATTGAAATTTGTTCTTTATATCAGATATTTTGTTATAAAATACATGTACAACAATAACTAGGGTGGTCCACAACTTGAAATTTGAACATGTTGCAAGCTCGGAATCTGAGAATATTGCAGAAATTGTATGTGCGCGGAGCACACATCACGTGCACGTAGTATTTATCTCTCTTTGTGCTGCTTACATTCAATATTCTCTCTCATGTTTTGCACACAAAATATCTACGTTCCAGTTAGTTGATGTTTCTTATGTTTTGCAAATATTTTCAGCATGTTTGAATACATTTATTTTGAGCTTGTTGGAGATTCTTAGAAGAGGATGTTGGGCAACATGTTGCTGGCTTTTGAGGATGTGGCACAAGAATTTGAGCATGTTGTAGCGACATGCTGAAAACCCTTGTGGACTACCCTGCAACATGCAGGGGTCAAGCGGGGTCATACTTTTTTGGTGTTGGCTTCTGCACTTCTAGTAATGCAGAGTTTACTGTAGGCCTACAGCAGGCACAGGCAGGGCATGTAATTGCATCTCCTTTTTTGCTTTTTGTCATGACTGCAACGTTACTTCACAATAAAAATTGCATTTTGAGGGCTTGGAGCTTTATGTTTCTGTTAGTTGTGATGGAGTCATGATTCTCTTGACCTTTCCAGATCGTACACCACGCCTAACCTCTCCTGTGATGGAAAAAAAAATAGCACTCAAGATGTACTTTGTTCGTTTGTTTTGTTTTGTTTTGTTTTTGTTTTGTTTTTTTGTCCAAAATATTATGCCATAGCTATTGGATAGTTGCTCAGTGGCATATTAGACCTGTCGATGAATTTCCATCAGAAAGCTATGTCATTAATTGCTGTAGGAGGGTTGATGGTCCTCTAGTGACATTCAGCTGGCTGATTGTAGATAGTTTGGAGGACACAAAGATTGCATCTGAGCTCTTTTTCTGGGGCCACCTGTCATTCTACAGTGACTATGTACATGAATGCTGCCACTCTGCCTCATGCGGTGCAACACTACATGTATCTATAGTCTGCATTGCCAATGTTCTGCTATACTTGTATTAAACTCTACATGACTGTCATACATCATGGGACTATAACATGCAGAAAGAACATCCCAAAATACGGAATTTTAATGATGTCATGTGTACAGACTACACTATAGTTAGAGATCATATCAAACTTACTTTTACATGTACTTTCACAGAATCTTGTTGTACCTTGGTATGGGACTGCAGCATTATGTACAGCTGTAGAACAGACTGTGCAAACAGACTCATTTTGTTTTCACCTATCTACAGCACTTACAACTTAGTTTTCAATCTCGTGATCGAGTTTGATACCCCCAAACATAAGACATTTGATACATGCCTATATATGGCAGTAATAGTGAATGAAAGGAGAACTTCCACCAGTGTTAACAAAGAATTTAGTTTATTTTGGAATACAGTAATTTCTTGCCTGATGTTTTATTCATACCCTGGTACAGGATTATCTATTTATTTATTTTTTTTTGTGTGTGTAATAGAAAGCACCGAGTGAATTATTTTCTTTTGGTACATTGTGCGATGATTTTGGCTAATTTGTAGGAAATACATGCCAGTGTTTGTTAGAGAAGAGTGTATTAATCCTAGGAATGAAGTCTGCCTTGAGGTAAACATTGTTTATCCCAAAGCCTGCATATAACATAAACATATCATTATGTTACTGTACTACATGTGTATATCATTTTTTTTTTTGTATGGTGGTTGTGTAACCATTAAAAATATGGAATGCACTAAATCTATTACTGTATTGCCTCTTTATGACTGATGTTGTATTGCCCCGTGTGCGGTGCTGTGACTTGGATATGCCTTATGTGATTTAAATTGGCATACTGTAAACAAATGCCCGTGTGCATTTTAATTTTGCAAACTTCGCGAGAGCTTAGATTTGCGAAATTAAAATGCATATGTGAAAGCAGTTCTTGTCTGTACACTATACGCATTTAAATGTTAGAGGTAACTCGCAAAAATTTCATGCCGCGAAAAAGGCAGTCAACTCCAATTCGTGAAAATTTCATGACGCGAAAATATTGTTTCACAGTATTACAGCAAATACCGCAAAAATATTGTGTTTTACAGTATTACAGCAAATACATTTTCCTTTCCATCGAGTGTGTCTGATCTTCCCATTTCATTGCTTGCAACTCTGAATATGAAGGATGATTTCAATAACTGCAAGGCTTCAATTTCGGCCATTAACAACTTCTGAAAAAGAGTGTACGATAGAGTGTTGATAAAGCACAGTTATGTTGGATGCTGTAACATACATAGCAGTGTCTGAAAAGAGACTTTGCTATATTTGACAAGTGAAGAAAAGAAGAAAAAGTAGAATGTATGGGAGACGAAAGAAGAAGAAGAAAGAAGTGAAGGGAGGAAGGAAGTGTGAAAAAGAAATATAGATTTACATGTACTGTATAGAGAGAAAAGAGTGCAGGGGGGGGGGGGAACAGACAGGATGTTTTAGGGTATTTTTTTTTTCTCCTGGAGGCGCACACAGTCAGTTATTATTTTTTATTAATTGTATCATTGTATCATACTGGTATGTATTTTTTTTTTCTTTTTCCTTTTGTCACTGTTAATATGCTGGTTTTGTTAATGTTATTGTGTTTTCTAGTTTTCTAGTCTTCTTCTTCTTCTTCTTCTGATTACGGATCTGCCTCCTTCAATATACTGAAGATTCTTGCAGACTGGTGCTATTTTACATTATAATACAATTTTATTTACAGATATTTACAAGCACATAGAAAATTTGACGAAAAGACTAGCCACTGTGATCAACCGTTAGACGGTTTCGAATTAATGATCCCACAGATGGCGCTGAAACAATTTCTGATGACAGGGAATTCCAGTTCCTTACGGTTCTTGGGAAGAACGAATGGCGATGCGATTCGAGTTCTCGAATATGGTACCTGATAGGAGTGTGGTTGCGAGGCTCTCGTTAACTGAGTAGTCTTCTAGTCTTTTTGTACGTATGAATAGCACAAGTGCGCATCGTAAAAAACGCCAGTATGAAGCGCCATATAAATGCAATTATTATTATTATTATTATTATTATTATTATTACAGTACATGCAGTCAACAAATGGCCTTGCACACAGTGTCATTGTCTCCGCACTCTGTTGTGACAAGGGGGTTCCCCCATTCTGCGATAATCATGTGACCCAAGTCACCTGACAAGCACGATGACTGGGGCGTATCATTGAGATCGTGTTGTGATGTGGCATGGCACTGGGACATGCGACGCGACCAGGATCAAGGAGCTCGGGAGTGATGGCGATTATACCACTAGATCTATGGCGATGACACATCGACATTGAGCGCATGGTTAACTGATAGTGATACTATCAACATACGTTTGTAAAGGAAAAGGAGAAGAAGAGAGGAAAGTCTGTTTCGCAACTTTTGATTTGAGGCGAATTGAGCGTAGGTACCCTCTAAAAAAGTCTAAGCTTTTTGTGTTCTGCAATTTGTGTTAAAAATGAACTTCTATGATTTTTTTTTTGTTTGAAATTCTCATTGGCGTAGCGTACTACTAGTCTACTACTTACTACTCAAATACTAGTAGTGTAGTTAGTATAGCTAGGGCCCTACGCATTTAGGTACTTGATTCCAGCATCATGCAGTGTGACGCAAATATCAAAAGTTGGTTTCCAAGTTTTGATCAGTCTATAGTAAAGTATACGGTCTAGACCCTATGATTTTATGTTGAATATTTGGACGTTGTTTGATTGGTACACTGTCAAAATCCTTAATGACATGATCGGCTTTCATATGGATAATTATGTACTGCACTACCGGTACCGGTATAGACCTATATCTTGTATTTGTCAATTAATGCCACAACTAGTAACAGTTTGATGATTGGTAACTATACACAGCCCAGTCGCTGTACGTGTTACGTAGCATGACACAGCGTATTAACAGCGTCTGGTCGGGCTAGATGATTGGTAGCCAATTAACCCTAGGCCTATCCTGGCTATAGAACGAAAAGACCAAAGGGGGGGGGGGCACATTGTGCCCCCCTACACTACCAAGTACCATGCATAGTATAATATTTGCCAGTCCTACACCCTTTTGTGTAGGCTGCCTTTAGACATCTAGACTGTATCTATCCGATTTCAACCAAATTTGGTGACTTTTATCTTTTCCTGAAATCTTATTGCAAACATTTTGATATATAATTTTAGCTATGTCCGATATTGTTGGTTGCCATGGCAACCGTAAAATGATTACCATGTCAGTCAGATTTTGCATGTTTTTCTGTTTCAATTTCAGTTAGAACCTCACAACATAATAATGGATGAAATGGGGGTTTTCTTCGCTGTAATTTGCTGAAGAACCAAAGTGTGAAGTACCAGTAATAATGGTCATGAATTACCCTGAAATGGTATTCTTATTATTTCCTTTATTCTTTAAATGACATACATTGTAGGCATCAAACAATAGATATAGAACCCTCTAATAGAAATAATAAAAGATACAGCATTTTCCAAAGATTACCCAGTCACCCTTTTATTTTGTGTCATTTTCTGCACACAGGCTTTGCCTATAATATCATTTGTTTAAATATCATACATTCAATTATCGATCTGCAAACTCAAAATTTCAATATCATGGAAATATGAAATGTGACACCAATACACATCGTATGTACCTATCCCAAGCAATACATCATAGGTCTCATGCATTCTTTCTATAAATTGTGATGAATAGCACTCCCACGTGTTGACCATGAGAAATTTCAACCATAACTTATATTGGAGGTTGACTTGCATCTCCTTTGTGTCAAATATGAAAATGATTGATATAAAATAAAATCATATATGCTGGGGATAAAGAAATATAAAGAAAAAAAACATGATTTTAGCATATTCCCTATGTATTTCTTTATATTTTGGTGAATAGCACCCTCAATGGGTGACCCTGATAAATTTCAAATGTTTGGTCATGTACCACAATGTACGGTAGGCCTAGAGTACGAGTTGCTCTACCCATCTTACAAGTATGACGGTAATATGTATGTCATATAATAAAGAATGGGGGGGGGGGGCACAATGTGCCCCCCCCCCCCCCCCTTTCGGCCTTGAAGGGGTCAAAATACCCTGGGCTTTATAGGGTTAAAGTGTTTCACATGTTTTCACCCGATGAACTTTTATTCATTCCTCATTTATGATTGATCACACCTACCAAGTCTTGCACATTCGATGCGAGCATGCTGCCTCAGCTAGGGGTCTTTCTCATGTTCATGACTGACAAAAGAGAAAAGCATGGATTTTTAACTACAGTACCAAAATATTGGACAACCCTTTCTTCTCGTATTTTCATCAGAAGAAGTTAACACTTTATAATTAGTATGGACCAGTACACAATTGTACCAGTTCTCACAATTGCAGCTTCTTAGATATTTAAAGTTCCTTCCATTGGGAGGGTGGAAATACTCCCCTCCCACACCCTCTGGCCTCCCCTGATTATGTTCTTCTCTAGCAATATTCTCTGACCTTATTATCTCTGATTTATGTGTTTGTACGCAACAGCACCTGGATGAGGCAAGTTGGGGGCTTCACCATGTACAACCCCAATGCACCCCTGGCCAACCTGGATGATCTCAGGGAGGCCTACAAGGTCATCCAAGAGTGCTCCTTCTGCGTCCGGACTCCCATGGTGCACCGCGCTCAGGATTGGTTGCGGCTTACGAGGCTGTCATGTGACTTGTCTCTCAAGCTGGAGAACACACAGCCAACAGGTACACGCTTTCACCCAGGGGATTGTTTTTCCCCTGATCTCTTCAGAATCTAGGGTTTTGATATCAGCAGTATGCTTATTCTGTTTTTCAATTGAGACAATTTTGGTCCCAATTTAGTCCAATTCAGCAATGCTCACCTTAAAACCCATACTCTGTAACATTTCATCTTGTCTAGGCCTATCTCTGAGCATGTAATGACTTTAAAACCAGTAGCTATGTTCATAAACACTGTACACAATGTTCAAGTGAGAGTTTGAACTAAATTACTAGATAGGAGAATTCATGTTATGCCAGTTTCTCCCTCACAATGGAAGCGATTTAAGCTGCAGCCTGTAAGGTTACATTAATGTGGACGTTTCAAATCACTTCAATGAGATATGTTGTTGTTGATGTCATATTTTGAAAAAGCAGATTCCTATCTTCATAATGACATTGTGTAACTCATGACGAATGGATGTTTGGAAAAAAAGCAAACAGAGAAACAAAGAACACATACGAGTGAGAATGATGCTTTTGAGAAAAGAACCTTTGAAGTAAAGATCTATTCAAGTGCATTTAGTCACCCTTTATTCAGTAATTGGGGGGGGGGGGAAGAACTCGAAGCTTGTGGCAACTGCTGTGAAAAGATTATACAAAAAAGTCTTTGACTTGATAGACCGATTAGCAAGATTTTAATAAGATATATATGTCAAAATAAAATTGCTCCAGCTTACTCTAATAAAATGTTTTTATGTACACTTTCAAATAGCTCATGAACAGGAAACAGAAAACCAACATGAGATGAAAATGAAAGTTGGTCTATGAAGACACTGCTTCTATGTACACATTGCACATGGATCTATGCTTTCCAAACTCTGAGGTCTGATATGAAATAAACAGATACATTCATATTATATGAAAAAACCCAAACCAAGTTTTTGACGTTGATGTCACTAATATATGTCATGTTGAAGCTACATTTGATCTGAGAAACCAGGAGAAAACGACAATCTGCAGGAAAGAAAAAGCAGGAAGCATGATTTGAAAACCAAACTCATCAATATAATTGTTCTTGAATTATTCTGTCAACAGGATCGTTCAAGGTGCGTGGTCTGGCCAACCAACTCAAACACATTCCCCAAGATGTCGCCAATAATGAGAAGGAAGTGATCACCATGTCTGCAGGGAATTATGGGAAGGCTTTCTCATTTGCCATGCAGAAAATGGGTCTGAGGGCCCGAGTGCTGATGCCAGAGACGGCCCCCGAAGACAGGGAGAGAATCATGAAAGTGAGACTAGAACTGGCCGTGTGAAAATTGCTAACATTTCTCAAATCACCCAGTCCCATCTCAATTCACATGATCCTGACAGGCATTTAGCCCCCACCCCCCCAAAAAAAAGAAAAAGAAAAAAAGAAATAATAAATATAAAATGAAACGAGATATGAAACTCGTCACACTGAAGACGAGTTAGGTGATACGCTTGGGGTCATCAGATGTCGGTCATTCGTGATCGACAAAGGAAAGAATGTAATATAGCACCTTAAAGTTATAATGAGATACTTAGTTGAAATTTTATGGGCCTACATTATTCAGATCACATTTGTTTTTCTGTCACACAAACTAAGTGGAAATTCTGTGGGTGTGCGACTAAATCGATGTACGGACTTTTTGAGTACGTACAGCGCATAAACTTAGACCCCGTTTACGGTGTGGGGCTGGGCCGAGCCGCGGCCGAGCGGCGGCCAAGGCCAACCTCAATTGCGAGGCCGAGCCCCGCAATTTAGTCCGTTTACACTGCCGGGCTCGGCCGCGCTTTTGATTCAAACCTTTCAATATTTTGTCGTAGTGGCGCTCTAGTTGTAAACAAACGCAATTTGGTATTGTCTGGTTTTCAGATCCTTTGCCTGAATTCCGTGGCGACGAAGTCGCCGTTCGGCCAAAGGCCTTTGCCGAAGGAGAAAATTCTTTGCAGGACAAAACCACCTTAAACTATACTAGTTTTCGACGTTGAAGTGGTTAATATCCTGAATAGCGAAATAGTACAGGCGAGGGTTTGGAAGCCAGACTAAAATTGGCCGCGCATTTAGCCCAGTTTGCATTTACACTGAGAAAGAGGCCGGGCGCGACCGCGGCTCGGCCGCGGCCGAGACCACCTCCAGAGCGTGGCCTAATGCGAGGCCAATTTTGGCCCCGCATTTGGCCTTTTGCGCGTTTACACCGAAATGAAGGTGGGCTCGGCGCGGCCGAGCCGCGGCCGAGCCTCGCACTATTAACGGGGTCCAAGTGATCCTCGGCACGTACAAATAAAACATGACAATTAAGTGTTTATAACCATCCTGGCTTTAACAGTGGCCTTTTAAAACATGACCTTTGACCATTATTTACATAACCAATATGACTCCCTCTAATCTTGCTATCATAATAATCAGTTCAGAGAGCTCTTACAGCTATATACAAGCCTGTAAGATTTACCAGCAGTAAAACCAATGAAGCCTCCGATACAAAACAAGGGATATAGAGCAAGTGAGTTTGTTTACATGAGAATGTGATTTATCCTGGACGATAGTGATACCTCAATTAAAGAGAAAACGGCAAAAGAAATACGGGCCAAACGTACGGCTCCAGCGAAAGAGACATCACCTTTAACCATGTAACTATAGGTCTCCTCCAACTAAGAGTACACTTTGAACGTAAGCTTATACGTGAATGATCATTTATGACGATCTCACGTGATCGACACACATTCAAAGGGGACAGTTAGAAGTGTCATTAATTCCTAATCAATGACACCCCTACTATAGGCATATCATAATTTCTCATCTAAAATCAATGGCCTATAGGACTCATGCACCATTACTTGTATCGTGCATAAACTTTGTTTTTTTAAGCTTTGAGTTAAACGTGTCATCATAATTCTGTAATTCCATCAGCAGTGATTGACATAATAAAGAAGAAAGATATATCACCGTACTGAACGCTCAGAACCTAAGGGGGGGTATTATAGCATGATACTCGGTTCTTTACTGCCCAGATGCCAACAACACCCATCACCCACGGCTACGCATAGAGAAACAGCCACGGCAAAAATAAAACTTTGCTTTCTCAAAGGCAGAATGATACAGAACCCCGTCAAAGACACTTTTATTGGCAGGGATGGACATGAAAAAGTTCATTACTAATACTAAACAGCGTATGCATTCCATTCATGTGGCGCGAGATACCTCTATAGCAACATAAAGCTTGTCTTCAACTCCGTTGGTCGAACAATGACAACCTGAAATTTCAAAGAGATGAGCGAAACGCTATATTCACCTGGCCTAGAGTTAATTTATTCAGTTCTCATTCCTACTTCAAGTTGGGTTATGTTATTGTAACCATTCCCATCTGCAGTATAACAAAACCAAAGTGAGGGAAAAGGGGAGAGAAAAACGAGAGGTGGCAAAAGGAATACTGCATGCACAACTGCAATCCATATCATTGCGTGTGACAAGTGAAGCAAATGTATTAGTTGTTATAGCAGTGTTTTATGAGCATAAACAGGCAAATAGACAGACAATGTCAAACATAAAAACCATCAATTTAATGTCAGAGAAGATGGTATAAAACAAGATGCATTGAAACTGTAACTAAATCGCTGCTCTTCTACTCGGTCACGGATCTATGGTTCCCTTACCATCACCAGTACCACACCATAATGACATCTCTAAAATCAATGGTAGCACATTTATCATTGCGTCGTGCATTAACTCCCTTTTCCTAAACTACCAGTGGAACGTGTCAGATTATATTGTGTATTTCGATCAGTAGTGATTGACTTTAAAGAAGAAAGATAATGCAAAAAAAATTGAACGCTTACCACATTGCTTATAGGACTATTCCAGTTTGGTACTGATCTGTTCTATTCTCCCAGATGCCAACAACAGATATCACCTATGGCTAAACTAGTGAAACAGCCATGACGAAAATAAACGACAGAGAACCCCGTCATAATCACTACACTTGGAAAGGTGTTGCCCGAAATTCCTCATTATGAAGCAATATCAAGTCACTTCCTTCCCTGCCTGTCTTTAACTCCGTTATTTGGTCAAACAATACCAACCTGGAATTCCAAAGAGATAAGCGAGACGCCATGCACCTGGACTAGAGTTAATTAATTCAGTTCCCATTCCTGTTCGTTATGTAAACGTACACGTTTCTTAATATCCTGCTACACTATACCAAGAACAAATGAAGAGAAAAGGAAAGAGAAAACCAATGGTGGCAAGCGGGTACTATTTCAAGGGGCAATTTACAACATTACGTGTGACAAAATTAATGAAGCAAAACCAACCTCCAAACTTCAATACAAAACAAGGGAAATAGAGTAGCTGTGTTCATGACATCAGAGTGAAGCTGAACTGCAGAAAAAAAAAAGAAATAAAAGGAAAAAGTCCTGCAGGACTCGATTAACTTCTCTCCTTCCAGTCGGGCATTATAAACACGCAGCGTGCTAAGCGATTCTACCACACGGAAGATCCGAAGATCTTGTGCGAAACTTAAATCTATCTATGTATGCTGTACACAACACAAATTTACATTGATATTCAGTTTTTTGGCTATATACGTCAAGTGACTGATAGCGCTAGTCAACTTCCCACGAGTGGCTGCGTGGATTCGATCAATATACAGTTACAAAGATAAATCGGGAATCGTTTCGACCAGATTCCATTCTCATTTTCAGTGATCGACAACGAAAATAATGTTAAGTAGCGACTTGAAGTAATATTGAGAAATATTCGTGAATTTGAATATTCGTGAAGTCCAATTCTTTATACAGTCCTGCATAATTCAGGTGAACTTGTTTTTGTCATGCAACTAATTGAAAATTTCGTGTGGTGTCGGCGTGTCCAAGTAAGTTGATTGGAAAGGATATTTGAATGAATATTTACCAATAGGTCTTTATATTGTAAAAAAAAAAAAAAATCAAACATGGCCATGCGGTCTTTTAAGAGACATCTTCACTTTAACATTTGTAATTTCAAGTCCAAGTTGCCAGTCAAAGCAATGTGGTCTCCAACACAAAACATGGGGTTCGAACCCGTACGTGTGCAACCTCACGTCTCTTGTGACGTCGCCTTTCTCCTCTCGGCCATGTACGTCTTGACGAGAAAATATGAGGAACGTAAGCTTATATGTGAAAGATGATTCAGGAATCGTTTGGTCCACATTCCATTCTCATTTACAGTTTTTAGCTGCAAAATAATCAACCTGATGAGGAGATTTGAAAAAATAATATGCATGATTACTGCAGCATATTGTCTGAGCTACCACATACTTAAGTTTCAGAGGAAATGGAGCAAAATCAGCTGAGATAAAGGTGCTTAAACGTTGTCAAGTCAATGCATGGTTTAAAAAAAAAAATCACCTCCCATAGACATAACACGTCAACTTGTCTGATTTTGAGTCTTTACCTTTAATCACAATTTGAAGTATGATGGTAAGTCTTCTCGAACTAAGAGTGTGGAACGTAAGCTTTTACGTGAAAGATGAATCATGACGATCATCCGTGACCGACACATCTTCAAAGGGATCAGTTATTAAAAGTGGAAGCCCTCGTGCCAAGATATTGTCTCAGCAATTCCAAAGCAATGATACCCTTACATTTAGGTATACCATAATTTCCCTCTGAAATCAATGGTATTATTCATGTACAATTGCTTGCCTTGTCCATAAACTTTGCTTTACAAACTTTCAGCGAAAGGTGTCATAACATAATTCTGTAACTCCATTAGCAGTGATTGACTACATAAATAAAGATAATAAATATCAATTGAACGCTTAGCGCGTATAACTAAGGGGGATTTTAGCCTGATGTTGTGTTATTCACTGCTCAGATACCAACAACACTCATCACCTACGGCTACGTATAGAGAAACAGCCATGATGAAAATCAGGTTTTCATTTTCTTTGGCAAATAGACACACAATCCCTTTAAACACACTATAATTGACATGGAGGGACATGAAAAAGTTCATTACTACTACTAAACAGTGATGCCTTCTACTCATGTGGCACAAGATACCTCTATAGCAACATAAAACCTGTCTACAATTCCGTTATTGGGTCAAACAATAACAATCTGGAATTTCAAAGAGATGAGCGAGACGCCATACACCTGGTCTAGAGTCAATCTATTCAGTTGCCATTCCTGCTCCAGTTAAGTTATGTAAATTATTTTCCGACCTGTCTTGTGCAGTGTAACAGGAACAAACGTAAAGAAAAGGAAAGAGAAAACGAAAGGTGGCAAGCGGGGCACTGTATACCAAGGGCAATTTACAACATTACGTATGATAAATGAAGCAAATCCAACCTCCCGCCTCCAACAAAAAAAAGGGGGGGGGGAACTTGAGTGACTGTGTGTCGTGGGGTAATGACATCGGAATGAAGCTGAACTGCCAAAAGGAAAACAAAGAAAGAGAGAGAAAAAAAAATAATAGCGTCCTGCGGGTCTCGAACATTTCGTCCTAAGGTAGTGCATAATGACCATGCAGCGCGCCAAGCAACTATAAAGCCACACGGCTGTCCCGAAGATTGGATTTGAAATTCATATCTTTATATCATTTACAACATGAAAAAGTTCATTACTACTACTAAACAGTGATGCCTTCCATTCATGTGGCAGAAGATACCTCTATAGCAACATAAAACCTGTCTTCAACTCCCGTTATTGGGTCAAACAATAACAACCTGGAATTTCAAAGAGATGAGCGAGACGCCATACACCTGGACTAGAGTTAATCAATTCAGCTCCCATTCCTGCAAGTTATTTAAACGTACATGTTCCTACCTATCCTGTTACAATATTACAAGAACCAATGAAGAGAAAAGGAAAGAGCAAACGAAAGGTGGCAAGCGGGACACTGTAACTAGGGGCAATTTACAACATTAAGTGTGACAAAATTAATGAAGCAAACCCAATCTCCAAACTCCAATACAAAACAAGGGAAATAGAGCAGCTGTGTTCACGGGTTAGGTACACTTGATAAAATAATATGATAAATGACATCGGAGTAAAAAGCTGAACTGCCGAAAAAAAAAAGGAGAGAAAAAGAAAGAACGGAAAAAAGTCCTGCGGGAGTCGAACTTATCACCTTCCGGTAAGGCGTTAAATGAACACCCAGCGTGCTAAGCGATTATGCCACACGGCTGTCCTGAAGATTGAGTGCGAAACTGAAATCTAAATACTATTGTGAATGTGTTGACTTGTGATGGCGCTATTCAACTTCTCACAAGTGGCAGCGTGGATTCGATCAATATACAGTTGCAAAGAAAAATTGGGAATCGTTCTGTACAGATTGCATTCTCATTTTCAGTTTTAAAGGTAGGGGATACCTTTTACAGACCTCCCAAAATGCAGCAAAACATTAGATATGAACCTCAGGGGACTTGTTTAGGCCACTGCTGAGAAATTTGGAAGTCAACAGTTATCTACAATTTGAATAATGCACAAAACTCAACTACTCAGTAGTTCTGTGTGTCAGCCACACTAATTAAGCCTTTTTGTTGCAGTCTTCTGTATTTTTTTTAATATATAAACACAAATCTAAAAGTATAAAAGCTGATGTAATAGCATAATAGAGTGTGTGGCAAGAATGTATATAGAAATGTTTGTAAGTTTTGATGAACTTCCTTCACAAAAAATACATGATGGGCACACATGCAGTGCATCAAATGGGTCTGCAAAGGTAGCCTAGCAATGTACTGGAATTTACGGTGAGCCCCGAAAAAAATTCAATTCAAAATCTAACGGTCAATAAAAATGTACTAAATGTTACCTTCCACTTTCAATACTTTATGGGAGTTTCTAAAATGATACTCTCTTCAACATACCACTGTTTTTATACAACTCTTCATTTAAGGCATGCAAATGGGATTCCCTACCTTTAAACTACAAAATTATCAACCTGATGAGGAGATTTGAAAGCATAAAATGCATGATTACTAAAGCTTATTGTCTCAGCTACAACATACGTAACTATGTTTCAGAGGAAATGGAGCAAAATCAGATGAGGTAAAGGTGCTTAAACGTTGTCAAGTCAATGCATGGTTTAAGAAAAAATCACCTCCCATAGACATAACACGTAAACTTGTCTGATTTTGAGTCTTTACCTCTAATCACAATTTCTAGTATGATGACGTCATCATATTTCAAAACCATCACATGGACTTGAGAGGCAAATGTTCAAAGTACAACATATCTGAATTTGGGATAATATTGAGCTTAAACAACAGAGATATGAGCAAATGAATGTCAGAAACAGTACCTCAAAAAAATCAATTCCACTTTTTTTATTCAAAATGACGATATGATGACGTCATCGCGTTTTCCTGGCAATATTGATACTTGGAATGTTATTTACAATTCATATACTTTTGTAATATGCAATAGAAATATAGGGTCAACGGACGATTTAAAGAGCTATGGCGACATAAACAAAGACATGTTTTTTCACTATATTTGCAGAAAGACGCGCACGCAAAATTTCAACTTTGACGCCAGTGCATTCCTTTGTTATAGGTCGAAATTGATCGGAAATCAATGGATATTGTTACTCAAAGTATCAGGAATCCAAATAAGTCAAAAAAATTGCATTTTCATGTTGCTTACGGGCTCTGCGCGCGAAATTGCGCGGACGGACGCGCACGCGAGAAAATGTTTGAAACGCTTAACATTGTCTGAAACTTCGAGATTTCCCATTGGGAAGTCATTTTGAGCCTTTTAAAATTTTGACGCGCGCTTACGCGCGCGTAATGATGACCTGTATAACTAGCGTTATGAAGTAAGATAGAGCGTGACCTGAACTTCATGTCCACCGAAAATGATACAGAAATGACATCTAGTTATGAAGTTATGATCGCTCATATGACAAGGTCCGAAAATCACAAAATGGCGCATAGATGACGTCATAGATATGTTACTGTCATGAAAACCTTATTGTGGCTAGATTTTGTCATGAGACATGTTGACTGAAAATGTCATGTTATTTCGTTATGTCATTCTTGAGATATTGACGACACAAAATTGTCCAGAAAGAAAGAAGAATAAAAAAAAATAAAGAGAGATTTTGACAATCACAATAGGTGATACGCTGATAGCGTATCACCTAATAAAAAATAAACATACAATCAACTTTGCATATCATGAAGCAGAATCTACAAAAACCTAAAACTTGAATATAGTTCTAATTATATGCAGAATTAATTTTGAAGCAGAATCTTTGGGGATCACCAGAACAAAAAAAAAAGAAGAAGTGATGATTATATGCAGAATTCATAAGTGCCCCCTCCCTCCACCCCCCCCCCCCCAAAAAAAAAAAACAAAACAAAAAAACAACAACAACAACAACTTTGAAGCAGAATTTTGGGGGATGACTAGAACAAAAAAAGGAAACAGTTTTAATTATATGCAGATTTCATTAGCCCTCCCCCTCCCCCCCCCCCAAAAAAAAAATACAATCAACTGTGCATATATGTATTGAGGCAGAATCTTTGGGGATCACCAAAACAAAAACAAAAAAGAAGTACTAATTATATACAGTTTTCATTAGGCCCCCCCCCCCTCCACCACCACCCCCCCCCCCAAAAAAATGCAATTAACTCTGCATTTATGTATTAGAGCAGAATTTTTAGGGAACACTAGAACAAAAAAAAGGGAAAAGTTCTAACTATAGGCAGATTTCATTAGCGCCCCCCCCCAAAAAAAAAAAAATAAAATAAAAAAATAAAAATATAAAAATATTAAAAAAATACAATAAACTTTGCATAATTATATGTATTTAAGCAGAATCTTTTGCAATCACCAAAATACAAAAACAAAAACAAAACAAAACAAAAAAAGAAATAATTCTAATTATATTCAGAATTCAAGTTAGGAAATACAAACAGTCCAGTTTTTGCATAGTTTAGTAAAAAAAAAAAAAGAAAAAATTTTCTATGTAGGAAATAAAGTTTGATGTAGGGTTGTACAATTTTGACTTTTGCCGAATAAATTGCACATCTTTACCAGTTGAAGGGTCTTTGCATTCAACAAGCAGTGTCCATTCATCTTACTTGCCAGGCAGTGAAGGCAGTATATCAACATGCCAGAGTGATAGGACAATGAGCAAAGTTGATGGAGGCGAGAGTTTAAATGGATAGAGGGGCACTGGACATTTAACATTTCACTAAAATTGCAAAAGATAATCTTTCTGTTTTTGTGTGTGATCATCTATATATGAGTGTATAAATGACTTGCATGTCAGTAGCTCTTAATAGGAGCAGACACTGGGCAATGTGTATTTAGTTTAAATACCGTCCCGATTTTTGAATTCTTTAAAAAGTTTCAACTTTATTTCCTTTGTACATTTTGCACTCAAATGAGAAGAACTTGAAAGATATTTAGATATACCATGTATACTTCCCTCTCAAGTGTTTTATTTGTTGAATTCCCAGAGAAGCGACATCAGAGGCAAATTTCACAGCTAAAAGTAGTAAAACACATCAGAAAGAAAGAATAAATCAGGACCTACATTTTATCTTTTTACCTAGTTTAATACTTTATAGTGATTATTTGTTATTCTGTTTATTGTCTTCTTAGTATTGAAGATGTTTGTTTGCTTGGGTCCTTATAGGGATATGGATCTAATGTTGAGAGGATGCCTTCCCGCGAACTCCAACCTTCGGTAGACAGATATGTGTCTACACAAGGAATGCATTATCTTCATCCATTTGATGACTACAACCTTATATGTGGGTATGGCAGGTAAGTATTATTGAGCTCTGAGCCATTAACCCTTTGTACATGCTAGGAGGTACTGCTCACCGAGTACCTCCTTGGAACATGTATGCTTTGAGTGTAGATTGGCACAGAAAACGTCATAGTATTTTACATACTGTCTGAAGTCCCTGAAACAAATTCAGACTGGTGAGAGATTTTGATTGATTGATTGATTTATTATCATTCTTTTTTTTGGGGGGGGGGGGAGTTTGGGGTGTAGGGAGCTGTTTCCCATTTCACTTCTTTATAGCTTCCTCAGAGTGTGGCCAATCACATGTGCTTTCTTTGATGTCATGCTGAAAATGTTATCATGAAATGCTATTGGAAGTATAAGACTGAACAGATTTCTGTTATTTCTGCAGGTGCTTTGAATAACCTCCTTTCAATGTAAATTTTAACAATTTCTGAAGTAGAGTCACACGCCTTTCAAATTCTGTCCTATGAGCAGTAAATGAGCAGTTAATGAATTTTCGAGTTTGTTTTGTGATGATTGAAGTATGACATTTCCTTTTGTGTGTGTTTGTTTTGTTATTTTTTTAAGTATACACAAAGTGAATTTGGATTCTTGTAAGTGCTACTCCAGGTAAAACTGAAACAATATGTTGTAAAATTTCAGGTTGTTGAGGTTTCAGTATGGCTCATATTGTACATTGTATGTTTTTGCGGTCAGCAGAGGTTACAGTACGTACAATAAGCCCGTACAAAGAACCCCATAGCATTGTACACTCTGTCCAATATCCTTTACACAGGAAGGGTTTTAACTATTGATCCATCTCCATTTCCTCCTTCACCAAATGCCCAGTGCAGGGTTTGAGATTCTGGAGGAGGTGTCGGATCCCGATGTGATTGTGGTGTGCTGCGGTGGGGGCGGGCTCTTGGCTGGCCTTGCTGCTGCTGTGAAGCTCTCTGGGAAGACTAACACCAGGATATATGGGGTGGAGCCTGAGCAAGGTAGAACAGCTGTGATGCTAGTTTAATATTTTGTATTGACAAATCTATTTAGTCGTTATTAACTCTTTCCGTGCTGAATTCCGATATGCCTGTACAGAATGGGTTAGTCTACTTCTTCATTTTATTTATTTATTTATTTATTTATTTGTTTTTTTGTTTTTGTTTTTTGTTTTTTTGTTTTTAAAGTGTGATGTGTGTGCAGTATCATATCAATACTTTGGAATGGGAATGTGCATTTCTTTCGATATTTGCTAATGATGAATTCATTTATCAGGCAAAATAAAGTAATTTAAAGTCAATTGTATAATTTTATTTACGGAACAGATGAAATAGATCTGTATGTACAGGTGAATTGATTTGTATGTCTAACTCATATGAAGTGGGGCACTTCTTGGGGGGGGGGGGGGGGGAGCATTATTGGTTGCCAAAGGTAGCAAAATTGATGAAAGCATAATACATCATACATACTATCGTGAGTGCATATTGCATGCCCTTTCTTTTGCTCAGGTTCAGTAGGTGTGCAAGATTGGTTTAATAGGTATGGTACATGTACATGCATTTTGGACTTGACCGATTATATCAATCTTACCTAGATCAAGATCTTATCTTATACTTTCCTGGCAGTCCATGATTTACTGTTTAAACAGATATTTTTGTGCACTTTGCTAAACGCGGAACTATGCCATGGTAAAAGCACACAAATATTTGTGCTTGCAATATGAAATACTGTTTTATATTTTGATTCTGTGGAATTAAAAACAGTAGAAAATTCATCTTACCCAGCATTTTTTAATTTCCAATGTTGCAGTACTATTAACTTCCTAGGCCTATCTATGAGTAAGGTTACATCATGGTTATCTAGCAAGCAAAACTTAATCTTTGATGGATCTGTAATGTGCAGACTGTAGGGGGCAAAACCAGACAGGAACAAGAGATGAAGCGAGAAAAAGATAATTTTAACCATATTCAGCATACTTACCGATTGAATTAAATTCATATGTACATTCGGAACATGGCAGATGAATAAACATGGGGCCACGCAATAGCGCCCTCTCTTCATCATGAGTCGGTTTACCTTTATACACTTGTACAACTACTGTTTTGTTTTGCTTCTTAATCTGCCACCCAGCATGCTGTATGTACCAGAGTAAGCAAGCTGGTCATCCAGTGGAGGACCCCACAGTACATTCAGTTGCCTCAGGTCTTGCCCCGCCCTTTGCTGGTAAGTGAAAGTTGTCTGCTGTATCTTTTTTTTTTTTTAATCATTGCATACAGTGTAGTATACATATCATGTGAAGACGGCAAGAAGCTTGCAGCTCCAGTTCTTCAGGGGAAATGAAAATGTGTATAATTGTGACCCGCTACAACAAAAGGATCCTAAAGTCGCTGACGGCCGAGCTAAGAAAATCGAGTTTGAAGTCACAACATCAAAATTGGTCAAAACAATCAGATTTCTGTTTTTGGTATAATTTTGTAGTCTAATGTTTTGTCCATCATCTGCCGAAATTTCGAAGCTAAATGATCAAAGGAAAGGCAAGAAATTAGCGTCTTTCTAGGCCATGATTTTCCGACTTTCAAGGTTAGAGAAACTCGTCCGAAGATTTGGATTTAGCGCCGCAACTAGACTCCGCCCCTAGCAACGAGGGAGTGATCTAATTGGTCAGTGCATGGAATCCTAATTACCGATTGGTCGTGCGTAGACCGCTGGCGCTAAGCTTGACTGAACATGGGGGAGGTCGCAAGGAGCGTGCCTTCTGTTGTCAAGCAGTGAAAACTGTCTCGCCTCCCCATGACCATGAAAGCGTAGGAAGGACAACTCATCGATAAAATCATTGATATCTCCGCAACCGAGTACTTTTATGAGTTGTGCTATACATGAAATTAAAGTAGAAGAGTACAGGAATAATATCATGCCATTTTCAGAAAATTGTCCTCCCCCGACTTTCGGATCCTTTTGTTGTAGCGGGTCACAATTAGCTTCTTTATGATATTATCGGCCGCAGGTAGATCCTTTTATGAGGATTGTAATTTATACTTCATTTTCTTTCCATTTTTTATTTAAAGAATATTATCAGCAAACCAAAAGGCTAATACTAACTTACAATTCTTCATTTTTGACTTGTATACCATGCATTGGTAGCTCTCTCCCCCCCCCCACAAGAAGACAACAACAACAACAACAAACAAACAAACAAACAACAAAACACCCACAAAACAATGAGAATTTATGACAGAATTTAGGACTTGCAGAAGTTTGATGAACACTGATTCCTTCATAGAGAAGATTTGCCCTGTGCAGGTGATCCTCCAGTTTGAACAAGTGACATCATCTTTACCTATTGCATGCCATGAGAAGAAGCTTTATAGCATTCCATCATACATAGAACTGGTCACATTGGAAATACACGTATGCATTAAATGTTGGTTTGTTCAGTCTGACAAGATGCAGCCAAGTAGAGATTGTTTTCAGGGTTCCCAGCCCATCAGGGAAGTCAGGGAAATCAGAGAAAAGTATTTTACTTTTTTTCCAGTCAGGGAAAAGTCAGGGAATTTGATAAGTATTGCCTCAAATCAGGGAAAAGTCAGGGAATTTTGACTGGCCCCATAATGGAAAGTTGTCAGTCAGACTCTGTTATATTTTGTTGCATATCAAAATAACATCCCTTGGATGACCAGTGTTTTATACTGCACGTACTTCACTGCAACAACATAGAAAACATGTGAAACTGGAAATGAGTTGAAATAATTATCATGGAATTTTGAGACTTCATCAGGGGAAAATCAGGGAATTTGTTTTCTGGAAATGCTGGGAACCCTGGTTTTAAACATTGATGGTGTATCAACTCCACCAGTTGAAATACATCTGTGCATCATTATTTTCACCTTCTAGTTTCATAAAGATATGGACATGGTGAAAGTAAAGTGTGTCAAATAGTGCCAAACCTAGCAGTCCAAGCAAAAAGTTGACCCCTCCCCCCCCCCCAAAAAAAAAAAAAAATATATATATATATATATGTATGTATATATATATTGATGCTTGCTAATGTTCATATATCTACCAGAAAATATGAAATAAAATATGAAATATATGCCATTTGACTGATACATGGATCAATACTTATCAACTGATGACTTGAATGTAGACAGTTACCTAGCTCAAAAATCTCAATGTCAGTCAGCCAATCATTTGGCAGAAAATATGGAGACAGTTTTTTGAAACAGAATGATACCTTCGTCCTTCATTTGCTTGTAACATACATTTTATCTATTTATTTATTTATTTGTTTATTTATTTATTTATTTATTTATTTACCGGGTATTTATTTATTTATCTATCTTTCCATCTGTTTATCTATTTATTTATTTTTAATGTATTCATTTATTCATTTATTCATTCACTCATTTATTCATTTATTTATTCATCCATTTATGTATTTATTTATTTTGCTGTTCAGGTTCAAACACATTCCGTCATGTTCAAGCCTTTGTGGAGGACATTTTATTGCTGACAGAGGAGGAGATAATTTCTGCTGTCTCCCAGCTCTTCTATGCTGGCATAGTGGTGGAGCCTGCTGGGGCAGCAGCTTTTGCTGCCCTCGTCTCGGGCAAGGTGCCGGATGTCGCGGGGAAGAAGGTGGTAGCGGTCATCACAGGTGGCAACGTTACCCCCAGAGAGCTCTGCCAGCTGGTCAAGCCCCTTTGACCAGCCATTGGGAGGATCTAGATTGTTTGTTCCAGAGGTTAATCCATCCACGGGGTCAGAGCTCAAGGATCAATATGTAAAGGCAGATAGTCCAGTTATTGGGCCTATGCATGTCGTCAGGGAAGCAGAATGAATCTACTTTCATGATCCCATTACCCGATGGACATTTGACCAGTTAGCGTACTCTGACACCCATCTGTATGTCTGACCCCAAAATACAGAATGTAGGTGTAAAACTGTGCAGTGAGCTTGAGAATAAGAAGAGGAAGAAGAAGAAGAAGAGGAAGAGGAGGAGGAGGAGGAGGAGGAAGAAGAAGAAGAAGAAGAAGAAGAAGAAAAAAAAAAGAAGAAGAAACTGGTGAACATGGGGGGGGAGGGGAGGATGGGAGTGGGACAAGAGTAAGAGCAGTTAGGCTCTTTTTAGGATTAAGATGTTTCTTATGAGTTTTGGTTTCATTATTTTGCACACTTCAATGTTTGGCAAATTATGAGACCAATTTTCTCTCAAGTTAACCTTTGTAACAGCACAGGTGGAACAGAAAAAACAGCTATGGCCATTACACTGTAATAGTGATCAGATGTTTTTATGGTGCAACTACGTAGACAAACAGTAATTGATACGGTAATGACAATGAAAGCAGTGATCGCAATCAGACGTGATTGCAATAGCAAAACAAACCCCTGTATGGTAATGTTTATTAGGCACTACCACTATGTACCATATGTCCCACAAAAAAAATTACAATGGGACCCTCTGTACCAATAAATTTAAAAATAGTGAATCAGTCCAAATATACTTTCAGGGTGTGGAACTATAACTTAATACCCACATTTTACAGAAAACCCAATTCGATATGCTTCAATGGTCAAAGAGAAATGAAGACTTTTGTACAGCCTGTCGGGAATTCCTTCCCTCCAAGTACTGTCCATTGTGTTCACACATTAATATGCAGTTCCAAGAGCATCCATGCACTAAACTTGGAAGAATCAGACCCATGACATGTTTTACAATGATCCACATTTCTCTGTGACCACTCAATGAAATTGAATGGGGTTTTCTGCTAAAATAGAGCTAAGATGTTATATTTTAAGACCCTGATGTAGCATTTAGACAGCTTAATCATATTGGGTGTTAGCAATGTGAAAATCCGATTGTAATTATTTTGGGGGGACATACTGTATAAGGTATCACATTTAGTACAGTGGACTCCCCGTTATAACAAAGTCCTCTGGACCGGACGTTTTCTTTCGTTATATCGAAATTTTATTATCGAAACCAAACAAACAAACAAAAACAAAACATAGAGCAGATAATGTTGCAGCCTGACTTTTTACTTTGTTTTAACCAGAATTCCGTTTTAACTGTGTTCGTTATAACAGGAGTGCACTGTATTAAAGGACAAGTTCACCTTCATTAACATAAGGATTGAGTGAATGTAGCAATATTAGTAGAACACATCATTGAAAGTTTGAGGAAAATCGGACAATCTGTTCAAAAGTTATGAATTTTTGAAGTTTTTGTGCAGTCACCGCTGGATGAGAAGACTACTGCAGTGTATGATGTCACATGCGTACAACAATATAAGGAAAATATAAAGAGAATTTCACAAAATCTCATCTTTTGAAAAAAGTACATATTCCCTTGACTTGTTACTGACATATGTTATGGGTAATATTATTCCCATTGCCTTTAGAAAGAGGCAAGTCAAGTGCACTTTTATTATGCGAAAAAGGTGAAAATATGTTGAATTTTCTTTACATTTTCTTTATACTGTTGTACTCATATGACATCACAAGCCTTAGTAGTCTCCTCATCCAGTGGTTCCAACACAAAAATTTAAAAAAATCATAACTTTTGCATCGATTGTCCAATTTTCCTCAAACTTGATGACTGTGTTCTTCTAATATTGCTGCAGTCTCTCAATCCTTATGTTAATGAAGGTGAAAATGTCCTTTAATAATGATATTGGTGACTCCTGTTGTAAAACAAAGTCATCAGGGCTGGCAGTTCCCTTTCATTATAACAAAATTGTGTGATACCAAACAGAATTTTGCATCAAAATACTTTTGTTTCAATAATTATAGGACCTCAACTTTTTTACTTTATTGTAATGAAATCTTGTTATAATCACTTTTGATGTAATTGGAGCCCCCTGTAGTACTGATGAGTTTTATAGTTCGATTTTATCCTATGTGGACACCAAAGAAGAGCAATTACAATGTAGATGTGTGCAATCAACTTACCATTGAGCAGAGTGTTTCAATGCTAATTTTGAAAGGACCAAGAAATGATTATAACAGATTATGTTCCCTTTAATTAATATAGATAACTAGTATAGTAGCTCCTAAGTTTCCCAGGTTTGCACAATTTAACCCGTTGAGGACGAGTCCCGAGTATACTCGGGCAAGCATCTATGGGAAATGCATGTTGTAGCAAAATCAAACCGTCCTCAATGGCTTAATGACATCAGCCAGAACCACATACTGTGCATGCCACATATTTAGGGAGTCAAGTGTCTTTGCAAATCCGCACTTCCAGTTGCGCAGAGTTACATTTCACGTTTGCTTTTATAGTGTACAGTATAGAAATGAATATGTGCACATAACAATCATGTCGGGATTAGAGTCAATATTTTTGTGTATTTTTTGAGCTTGCAGAAAATACCAGACATGTCAAATTTGCGAAAATAAAAACCTCTCGAAATATTTGGTGCGTACACTACTCATTCAAAGTGGTAGAGGTGATGATGTCATAACCTCACAAGACTTGAACTAGATTCTTTTCTTTTTATGCCTCCACCACGAAGTGGTGCCGGAGGCATTATGTTTTCGGGTTGTCCATCCGTCCGTCCTTTCGTCCTTCCGTCCTTCCGTCTGTCCGTCCTTCCGTCCGTCCGTAAATGAATTTTGTGGACAGCGTAACTCAAAAACCTTTTGAGGTATCCTTATGAAACTTAGCATGTATGTGTATTGGGGGTGAAGTTGTACCTATCAACTTTTGGGTGCACATGCTCACGGTCAAAGGTCAAAAGGTCAAGGTCAAATATGTAAAATTTCACTATTTCCACCATATCTATACAATGCCTGAAGATATTTTCTTGAAACTTTGTGTATACATGTATTATGCAATTAAGATTCTCTGGTCAAAGTTTGGGGTCATGAGGTCAAAGGTCAAAAGGTCAAGTAAAAATATTAAAACTTCACTTTTTTCTCCGTACCTTTGAAATTGTTCAAGTTTTCTTCATGGAACATAGTACAGTTAAACTCGCCTAAGTCGACGGACGTGGCATATGTCGAATAATCGCGTAAGTCGAAGATTTTAAAAAGTCCCGATTTTTCCCCATTGACATACGTGTATTAATTCACTCACAAGTCGAACTTTTTAAGTCGAATACTCGCCTAAGTCGATGAAATTCCAAGAACACTTTCACGGAAAAACCATTGAATTCACCTTGCCTAAGTCGAATAAGATTTTATTGTGTAATAAATCATTGTCAAAATCTTGAGACGCCAGTTTTTGTTTACATACAGTATATACCAAAAGAAACTTTGCGTTAAAAACATTAACGTTTCATTTACGCAAGCGATTTCACCTGAATCGTTATTAACGCAAACTATACGATCGGGAAAATTAACGTTTGTAGTAACGATGAGTAACGATCCCAAGGGCAAATTAACGATGTTTCGTTGACATTAACGATAGTAACGCAAGAACTCACGCGAGATTTTGGTTTCCGTTACCCAGACCTGGTGAAAGGACGACGTATCGCCTCTGCCGAGTGTAGCCGCTGCGATGTATATGCCTTATATACTTAGCGGAGTCTTTTCGCGAATCGTATCACGATTTCGCGATCGGTTAATATGCGACCGGGGTCACCAAAAACGCACGCCGTGCCAATAACAACAACAAAAAAGCCCGATGTTTGCCTTCAGTTTTGGAAATGAACAGCGGTAACAATCGGCTCCATAAGATGCTAGAATAAATGTCAGATGTTTGCTCTTAATTTTGGAAATGAATAACGGTAATATTCAATGTGGATAAAGCGTCTTGCTGAAGGGCAAATATCGGGCACACCGCTCCAGCTCTCAGCTCCAAAGTAGACAACATACATGTACATTATACACGTGTATGCGTGGTGTAACTGTAAGTCGATTTTTTTTCGACTTACGCACAAGTCGAAACTCGCCTAAGTCGATGTGTTTTGCTCAGTCCCGAGAAGATCGACTTATGCGAGTTTAACTGTAATATACATGCACTGACTGGCAGTGATTATCTAGAGAATTTAGGGTGCATGGGGTCAAAGGTCAGGGGTCAAATGTGAAGGGCGACACTTCAAAATTTTACTTTTTCCCCAATATTTATGCAATGCCAGCAGGATTGTTTTTTTTTTTTTGTTGTTTTTTTTTTTTTGTTGTTTTTTTTTTTTTTGTTTGTTTTTTTTTTTTTTACACTTGGTGTATGCATGTATAACCTAATAGAGGTTCTCCGGAAACTTTTTTTTTCTTTTTTTGTTTGTCTCAAAGGTCAAAAGGTCAAGATCAAGGGAAAGTGCTGAACTAACTTTTCCTCCATATCACGGAAGTGGCTCAAGTTATCTTAAAACTTACTACGTATTTATGCATGTTCTGCCTGACAGTGATTATCTTATGCATTTTAGGGTCAAAGGCCACATGAAAATGGTAACAATGTACTTTTCAATACAGAAATTGCACTTTTTCTCCATACCTTGAAAATTACTCAATGCATAAATTTATGAATGGGTCAAAGTCACGTTAAAGTCCTTAGATCCCCAAATACATGCTCTCCCATAGATTCATCCAATTAAGCCTAGGTCAAGGAAGGTGAACATTCAACACATTTGTGACAAACTTGTCATTTTAATATTTTGCCAATTTTGTGAAAATGTAATCACACATTGTCCACATATACAATAGACCTATTAGGAGAATCATGCATTATGGCGGAGGCATACCAGTCGCCTTAGCAACATTTCTAGTTTACTTTTCAATTAAAATCATTTATTTTTCATTCTCATTTTTCTTTCACAAAAACAAAACAAAACAAACAAATCAGGAATTATATCATAAGCATAATTATGTACATCGGAATTAACAAAAAGAGGTGTACATACCAGCAACTTTAATTCTTTGATTTGATTCTTTAGTATTTAATTCAGTACTGATAGGATATGCGTCCTGTTAGATCACTGTAGTCTTGTAATACTAGTATCCAGGTAGTAAGGACTTTTAGTAGAAGAGAAGTTACAGGCACTCTATCCATTGATCTATCCAGTTTCCTGATTGGCTAAAGCTAAGCCATCGTAAGCTTTATGGACCAATCAGAAATAACACACAACCAACTCAGCAGAATACTGTTTGTGAGGATATGTGAAGCTTTGTTAATCTTGGTCATTGTGAAATGTATGAAATTGCACTGTACCACTTTCATCGAGATTCTGCTCATTTTCACTGACTTCTACAATAATGGAGCATGCAAACATTACAAATCTTCCTAGGAAAAAAATGAAAAGGAAAAAATGAAAATGAAAAGGAATGACAGAGAAGCTATGCAAAGGACAAATATTAAACTTTTCTGCCAAAAGGTCCAAATTAAAAAAAAAAAGAGTGACTGAAATGAGCAGTAATATAAAATTCAAGACCTTGAGAAAAATCTTTTTTTTTTCATTGTTAATGTTGCTACCTACGTATGGTGATGACTCTTCTTGAACTTCTTGAGTGTAAGCATAGAATTGTGTGAGATTTGTAAAAACAGTATAGTAAATAGATTTCGCCCCTATTTTGCTAAAAAAAAAAAGAATGAACAAATTTCAATTTGTGGTACTCGTTCTCTCTATCTATTCATATGTATGTCTGTCTATTGCCATCTATCTGCCTACTTATTAATTTTTCTCTGTCTAACTGTCTAACTCATTCTCCATCCGTGTGTTTGTGCGAGTCTGGGTTCATGCGTGCTTTTGTCATTTCAGCAGTTTGCATGACTGTTTATCACTTGCTTGATGAAAAACTGCAAGGCCATACATGCAGTTGACTGAGCAAAGCGGATGCCTTGACCCGGTTCTGTGTTGATTGGCATCTTTCTGTTGCCAAGCAACGACTTCGCGCCTGAACTATTATGTCCAGGGGCCTTTGATATTCTAAATTGATAAGCTGAGGCCTATGCAGCAAGCACTGCAATAACTTTCTTGTTTTTTTCCAGTTGAATTTGTTATTTATTCTAACAATGCCAAAATGATCATCCTGTTACTGCCTGTGTAGGTATGTTTAATATGTATAATGTCTCCTTCCCTATATCTGTGCGAATAGTTATGATAATATCTATTATGTTATTTCATATGTGACCCTGCATCTCAAAACGTTCAAAAAGTCGCCAAGCATGGATTTTTATTTAAAGGGAAAAAATTCTGAAAAAAAAACCAGACTCTAAACTAAACCCTGAAAATGATGTATAACTCAATTAAAATAAACTCTCCTAACCTATTTAGATAATGGGGAGAAAGCACACATTCTAGAAAGTGTGCATTGAGAAAGAGGCTCTGAAGTACAGAGTCTATTCGTCAAGCACTTATCTTTACCAAGCCGTGCTAACTGTGCGATGAATGGGGAAAAAAAAAACAACAACATAGGATGTAAACCACCGTAGCTACAACAATGAAGGGATTGTCAGATTAAGCTTAAATCAAGCATGTTCTATTCACACATTCTTTCCATGGTAAATGCCAACTTTCAAAGCAGTAGCATTATCCTTTCAAGAATTTAAATAATAGAGTTGGAAATGAAGAGTATGCAAATGATTTTCAAGAAATGAAAAGGGGCCTGTAAAGGCATACCTTATCACTTTAGCCTACGGAAAAAAAATAAAAAACTACTGAAACATATTTTCCCATTTATTTTGTGATTCCAAACTTAAGAATAACATAGATGAAGAATTGCTCTTTCAGAAAATATGAAAAGTTCATGATTGACTTTGTTGAATCGTTTCACTTTTTTTTTTTTTTGGAGGCCTCACGCAAAATCAAAGGGTGCAAACTTTGTTTTAGACAGTGAACCCGTTGCTATAATAATCATAGGAAAGTGAACTTACAAAAGTATGTGATGTATAGGCCCTAGTTTTCACAACACTTTTAGGATGCACTTGGTGATTGTTGAAGTAGAAATACATCCCAGAGAAAAGTGTATTTTGAAATTGTATTTCCAAAATTGATGCAATGAATAAATATATGAATGAAAAGGTCACAGCCTGTCAGCCAACATTGCCTTTGAGATGGAAAAGTGATTGCCGCAATATATTCATTTTTTTTTCCTGTGATATGCATTCCCTGCCAATATCATAAATTGTCTTCCATTTGCATAGTATGAACATTTCAGATTCATTATGTTTGAAACTGTGCATGGAGTGACAGACGATTTCATGTTTGGAGCTTTCAAATTCGTCTTTGTCATTTGTTTGTTTGTTTTGAGGAATGTAGGCTTTCAATGTCGTATTTGCACATGAATTTCGTAATGTTTGCACTTAAATTATCAAATGCGATGAGCTAGGTTAACACTTTGCATCACTCTCAGTTTTGCTTTTAAGCGATCAATTTTCACAACTGTGCATTCAATATCGCTCTACACATGCAGTATGGGCCAGGATGATTTCTGTCTGACTTTTTCTCTCTTGTTTTTTCATGATGATCATTAATTTGAATTGAACAACTGGCTTTCTTTCTTTTCCATCTTTATTTTCCTCATCATGATCATCAATGTTTTGCGCTCTTCATCTCCTTTACTTTCACAATGATTACCAAATTGTATGTGTGATCTTCGTTTTGTATTTTCATTTTCCGCATCATGTGTGATCAACATAGTTCTGAAGTTTTTATTCACCTATCTATGGGTTGGATATAACAACATTGCGATGTCATCACCATAGAGAAATATGACCAGGGGCATTGTCATAGTTATACACGTCAGGCCGGTGTATTATCACTTCTTGGTCTAATATCAGGTGGTTTGATTCCCACTATCAGGTGGTTTGATTCCCACTTTATTATCTAATATCAAAACGGTTAAACTCAATAGGTGTACTATCAACTTTGTCTTATGTCTGTTTGGTCTAGTACTTATTGGTCTATATAATGCTCAGTTTTGCTAATTGCCATTTTGTCTAATGACTGGATGGTCTACTTTTCCATTTCGTCTACTTTTTTGGTCTAATATCTTTTGATCTATCGCCAGTTTATTTAAACTCCATTTAATCTGTTTTCATTTGGTCTATTGATATTTTGCTGCGTGGTGTAATGTCCGATTGGTCCATATTTCACTATAATAGGTCTAACAGGCAGTTGGTGTATCTCCATTTTGTCCAATTTCGATTGGTCTAACTTCCACTGGATCCACATGCCATCTATGGCATTTCGTCTAAACACTGTTCTGGCTTCTTCTTTTTTCGGCCTTTAATAGTCTAATTTTCACTTTGTCCAATTTCCAACAGAGCTACTATCGTTTCGTCTACAAGATGCAAATACATCGTGTATGTATATCACAGACTTGATGTACATTGCAATGCCTTTCTGTATATACCAAATCTAATACAGTGTAAATCGCGATTTCATCAATAAGTCTACCCTTGTGCCATTGTGTAATTTGTATATTCGGCGGTTGATATTTTGGCTAAGTACATTAGACCATCGTGCACTTGCCCCTGTTTTTGGAAAGTTTTAAGCACAAGTGATTATGTATGTGTGTATGAAGAGTTTGTTCGCAAAACCGATAAGTCCATTTTTGAAGATTTTGAAGTACAGTCTTTGTCATAAAGTACAAAATAATACCTTTTTAAAATGATATATTGGTCACTACATATAAAGGTACATTTTTGAAGTTATGGTCAAAAGAAGCAAAAAATTTCTTATTATTTTTCTTTATTTTTTCTTGACCTTTAATTGCAAATATCTCCATTTTGCAAATATAAACTTATCAGTTTTTGCGAAAAAAAAACACTTCATATGTGTATGTATTATATATATATATATATATATATATATATATATATATATATACACACACACACGAACACACACACACACACACATATATATATATATATGCGAAAAAACACTTCATAATGTGTATATATTATATATATATATATATATATACACACATTATATAGAATGATACTTGTATTCCGCGTGTTGGTACCAGTACAGTACCAGTACCCTTTCGCTCTTTTAACGAAGATACACAGCTGCAATGTGTATAGTTTATATATATGTGACCCTGCCCCTCAAAACAAACAAAAAGTCGCCAGACATGAATTTTTAGTTAAGACCATATTCTGAAAGAGCAGACTTTAAGCTTTAAAATGATGTATAACTCAAATAAAATGGACTCTCCTAACCTATCTAAATATTGGAAAGAAAGCACAAACTCAAGAAAAGTGTGAACTGAGAAAAGAGGCTCTGAAGTACAGTGTCTATTCAAGCGCTTAATCTTTACCAAACCGTGCTGGCTGTGCGATGAATGGGACAAAAAACAGGAAGTAAACCACCAGAGTAACAACAATGAAGGGATTATCAGATTGAACTTAAATTAAGCATGCCTCATTAACACATTCTGTCCATAATTAATACCAACTTTCAAAGTAGTAGCACTATCCTTTCAAAAGTTATTAGAATTGAAAGTGAAGAGTGTGGGCAAGGTTTTTCAGAAATGAAACAGGGATTCTAAAGACACACCTACTATATTCTACCAAAAATGTTCGAGATAAACTGCTAAAAAACACACTTTCCTGCCCGTTTTATGATACCAAATTTTAGCATAATGTAAAAGAAGACCCGCTCTTTCAGAAAATATGAAAAAGTCAAGTTCGGCTAGGTTGACCCATTTCACTTATTTTCAGTCCTCACGCAAAATCAGTGTGTGCGACTTTATGTTCGTTTTGAGGTGCACGGTCACATAAACTATACACATTGCAGCTGTGTATCTTCGTTAAAAGAGCGAAAGGGTTGTCTCTAGCGCCGGCTTCCTGGTTGCCCATAACAACAAAATGATGAATGTCGAGTCCATTACTCTGATAATGATTAAAACGAACCCACCAGTTTGTATTCATCAATTGCGTTTTAACATCGAGAGTCTCCTAGCTGTTTTTTTTTTTTCCTGTACACCATTTCGTTTATACAGCATGATAATATTGTTTACAGTAATTGAATGGTTTACTCTGCGGGGAAATGTTCTCGCCAACGAATACTAATGATTAAAACAGAAAAACAACCAAGACTTATGAATAATTGATTAATTTCTCCTGCGTTGCTCGCCTTTTCATTTGTCTAGCATAATTATATTTTTCATAGAATCTTAATGGTTCAATATGGCGGGCAATGGTCCTTCTCCAACGACTGTCAACGTTTAGATGCAATACCTCATTGAGGATTAGTAGTTCTCTTAAATATTAACAGCATATTCAGCAAGCTGCGACAGGGAGACAATTACAATTACATGAATTGTAGAAAAATCTAGAACAACTTTTTGAAATGTGAAAAGAGTACGTGGGCATAGTTCTTTGACGGTTTGATATATATACAAATGTACATAATTATTATGTATATAATGATTATATATATATATATATATATATGTTAATATTATTGTTATTATTATTATTATTATTATTATTATCATTATCATTATGATTATATACCGTATATACCATTTTGTCTAATGACTTCATGGTCTAATTTTCCATTTCGTCTCCTTTTTTGGTCTATTATCGTTTGATCTATCGCCAGTGTATTTGAACTCCCTATTTTTATTTGGTCTATTGATATTTTGCTGCATGGTCTAATGTCCGATTGGTCCATATTTCACTATAATAGGTCTAACCGGCAGTTGGTGTATTTTCATTTTGCCCAATTTCGATTGGTCTAACTTTCACAGGGTCCACAAGCCATCTAAATGGCATTCCGTCTGAACACTGTTTTGGCTTCTTCACTTAGTCAAATTTCCAACAGAGCTACTATCGTTTCGTCTACAAGCGTATCCGGGCAATTACCCCCGAGGACAATTACCCCCGGCCAATTACTGGTTAGTGGTAAGGTAAGAGTAAAGATTAGGGTTAGGTTTAGGGTTAGGAGTTTGGGTTTGGGTTAGGGTTAGGTTCAGGAATAGAATTAGGATTAGGGCCAGGGGAAGGGTGCGGGGTAATTGCCCAGGGGGTAATTGCCCTAGACCCGTCTACAAGATGAAAATACATCGTATATATCACAGACTTGATGTACATTGCAATGCCTTTCTATATTTACCAAATCTAATACAGTGTAAATCGCGATTTCATCAATAAGTCTACCCTTGTGCCATTGTGTAATTTGTATATTCGGCGGTTGATATTTTGGCTAAGTACATTAGACCATCGTGCACTTGCCCCTGTTTTTGGAAAGTTTTAAGCACAAGTGATTATGTATGTGTGTATGAAGAGTTTGTTCGCAAAACCGATAAGTCCAGTTTTGAAGATTTTGAAGTACAGTCTCTGTCATAAAGTATAAAATAATACATTTTAAATGATATATTGGTCACTACATATAAAGGTACATTTTTAAAGATATGGTCAAAAGAAGCAAAAAACAATCTTATTATTTTTCTTTATTTTTTCTTGACCTTTAATCGCAATATCTCCATTTTGCAAATGTAAACTTATCGGTTTTTGCGAAAGAAAAAACCCACTTCATATATATATAGAATATATATATATATGTATATATATTATACATTATATAATGATACTTATATTCCGCGTGTTGGTACCAGTACAGTACCAGTACCCTTTCGCTCTTTTAACGAAGATACACAGCTGCATTGTGTGTATATATATATATATATATATATATATATATATATATATATAGATAGATATATATGAACTATCCACATTGCAGCTGTGTATCTTCGTTAAAAGAGCGAAAGGGTTGTCTCTAGCGCCGGCTTCCTGGTTGCCCATAACAACAAAATGATGAATTTCGAGTCCATTACTCTGATAATGATTAAAACGAACCCACCAGTTTGTATTCATCAATTGCGTTTTAACATCGAGAGTCTCCTAGCTGTTTTTTTTTTCCTGTACACCATTTCGTTTATACAGCATGATAATATTGTTTACAGAAATTGAATGGTTCACTCTGCGGGGAAATGTTCTCGCCAACGAATACTAATGATTAAAACAGAAAAACAACCAATGACTTATGAATAATTGATTAATTTCTCCTGCGTTGCTCGCCTTTTCATTTGTCTAGCATAATGATATTTTTCATAGAATCTTAATGGTTCAATATGGCGGGCAATGGTCCTTCTCCAACGACTGTCAACGTTTAGATGCAATACCTCATTGAGGATTAGTAGTTCTCTTAAATATTAACGGCATATTCAGCAAGCTGCGACAGGGAGACAATTACAATTACATGAATTGTAGAAAAGTCAAGAACAACTTTTTGAAATGTGAAAAGAGTACTTGGGCATAGTTCTTTGACGGTTTGATAAATGTACATATTATGTATATAATGTATATATATATATATATATATATTATTATTATTATTATTATTATTATTATTATTATTATTATTATTATTATTAATATTAATTATTATTATTATTATTATTATTATTATTATTATTATTATTATTATTATTATTATTATTGTTATCATTATCATTATTATTATGATTATATACCGTATATACCATTTTGTCTAATGACTTCATAGTCTGATTTTCCATTTCGTCTCCTTTTTTGGTCTATTATCTTTTGATCTATCGCCAGTTTATTTGAACTCCATCTAATCTATTTTTATTTGGTCTATTGATATTTTGCTGCGTGGTCTAATGTCCGATTGGTCCATATTTCACTATAATAGGTCTAACAGGCAGTTGGTGTATTTCCATTTTGCCCAATTTCGATTGGTCTAACTTCCACAGGGTCCACAAGCCATCTAAATGGCATTCCGACTGAACACTGTTCTGGCTTCTTCACTTAGTCAAATTTCCAACAGAGCTACTATCGTTTCGTCTACAAGCGTATCCGGGTAATTACCCCCGGAGGACAATTACCCCCCGGCCAATTACTGGTTAGTGGTAAGGTAAGAGTAAAGATTAGGGTTAGGTTTAGGGTTAGGAGTTTGGGTTAGGGTTAGGGTTAGGTTCAGGATTAGAATTAGGATTAGGGCCAGGGGAAGGGTGCGGGGTAATTGCCCAAGGGGGTAATGCCCTAGACCCGTCTACAAGATGCAAATACATCGTATCACAGACTTGATGTACATTGCAATGCCTTTCTGTATTTACCAAATCTAATACAGTGTAAATCGCGATTTCATCAATTATAAGTCTACCCTTGTGCCATTGTGTAATTTGTGTACATATTCGGCGGTTGATATTTGGCTAATGCATTAGACCATCGTGCACTTGCCCCTGTTTTTGGAAAGTTTTAAGCACAAATGATTATGTATGTGTGTATGAAGAGTTTGTTCGCAAAACCGATAAGTCCATTTTTGAAGATTTTGAAGTACAGTCTCTGTCATAAAGTACAAAATAATACCTTTTAAATGATATATTGGTCACGACATATAAAGGTACATTTTTAAAGATATGGTCAAAAGAAGCAAAAAATTTCTTATTTTTCTTTATTTTTTCTTGGCCTTTAATCGCAAATATCTCCATTTGGCAAATATAAACTTATCGGTTTTTGCGGAAAAAAACACTTCATAATATGTATTATATATATATATATATATATATATACACACACACACACACATATATATATGTATATATATTATATATAATGATACTTGTAGTTCGCGTGTTGGTACCAGTACAGTACCAGTACCCTTTCGCTCTTTTAACGAAGATACACAGCTGCAATGTGTATAGTTTATATATATATATATATATATATATATATATATATATATATGTATATATATATATGAAGAGTTTGTCTGCAAAAACCGAGAAGTCCATACTTGCCAAATGGAGATATTTGCGATTAAAGTTCAAGAAAAATAAAGAGAATAATAAGAAATGTTTTGCTTCTTTTGACCATAACTTAAAAAATATACCTTTATAATACCATATGTAGTGACCAATATATCATTTAAAAGGTATTGTTTTGTACTTTCTGACAGAGATCGTACTTCAAAATCTTCAAAATGGACTTATCGGTTTTTGTAAACAAACCCTTCATACAGATATATATATATATATATAAACTATACACATTACAGCTGTGTATCTTCGTTAAAAGAGCGAAAGGGTTGTCTCTAGCGCCGGCTTCCTGGTTGCCCATAGCAACAAAATGATGAATTTCGAGTCCATTACTCTGATAATGATTAAAAAGAACCCACCAGTTTGTATTCATCAATCGCGTTTTAACATCGGGAGTCTCCTAGCTTTTTTTTTTGTTTGTTTGTTTGTTTGTTTGTTTGTTTGTTTCCTGCACACCATTTCGTTTATACAGCATGATTATTGTTTACAGAAATTGATTGGTTTCCTCTGCGGGGAAATGTTCTCGCCAAAGAATACTAATGATTAAAACAGAAAAACAACCAATGACTTATGAAAAATTGATTAATTTCTCCATCGTTGCTCGCCTTTTCATTTGTCTAGCATAATGATATTTTTCCTAGAATCTTAATGGTTCAATATGCCGGGCAATGGTCCTTCTGCAACGACTGTCAACGTTTAGATGCAATACCTCAATCTTTGATAATTGAGGATTAATAGTTCTCTTAGATATTAACAGCATATTCAGCAAGCTGCGACAGGGAGACAATTAGAGTAGCCCTATCCTTTCAAAAGTTATTACAGTTGAAAATGAAGAGTGTGGACAAGGTTTTTCAGAAATGAAAAAGGGATTCTAAAGACACACCTAATCACACTATAAACTGCTAAAAACACACTTTCCTGCCCGTTTTAAGGTACCAAATTTTAGCATAATGTAAAAGAAGACCCGCTCTCTCAGAAAATATGAAAAAGTCAAGTTCGGCTAGGTTGACCCATTTCACTTATTTTCAGTCCTCACGCAAAATCAGTGTGTGCGACTTTTTGTTCGTTTTGAGGTGCACGGTCACATATATATAAACTATACACATTGCAGCTGTGTATCTTCGTTAAAAGAGCGAAAGGGTTGTCTCTAGCGCCGGCTTCCTGGTTGCCCATAGCAACAAAATGATGAATTTCGAGTCCATTACTCTGATAAATTAAAACGAACCCACCAGTTTGTATTCATCAATTGCGTTTTAACATCGGGAGTCTCCTAGCTGTTTTTTTTTTTTGTTTGTTTGTTTGTTTTTTTTCCTGTACACCATTTCGTTTATACAGCATGTTTATTGTTTACAGAAATTGATTGGTTTCCTCTGCTGGGAAATGTTCTCGCCAACGAATACTAATGATTAAAACAGAAAAACATCCAAGGACTTATGAATAATTGATTAATTTCTCCATCGTTGCTCGCCTTTTCATTTGTCTAGCATAATGATATTTTTCATAGAATCTTAATGGTTCAATATGGCGGGCAATGGTCCTTCTGCAACGACTGTCACGTTTAGATGCAATACCTCAATCTTTGATATTTGAGGATTAGTAGTTCTCTTAAATATTAACAGCATATTCAGCAAGCTGCAACAGGGAGACAATTACAATTACATGAATTGTAGAAAAATCAAGAACAACTTTTTGAAATGTGAAAAGAGTACTTATTATATTATATATACAAATGTACATAATATGTATGTATGTATATATATGTATATATATATAATTAATATTACTATTATTATAATTATTATCAGTATCATTACTGTTACCGTATATACCATTTTGTCTAATGTCCGATTGGTCCATATTTCACTATAATAGGTCTAACAGGCAGTTGGTGTATTTCTATTTTGTCCAATTTCGATTGGTCTAACTTTCACTGGATCCACAAGCCATCTAAATGGCATTTCGTCTAAACACTGTTCTGGCTTCTTCTTTTTTCGGCCTTTAATAGTCTAATTTTCACTTTGTCCAATTTCCAACAGAGCTACTATCGTTTCGTCTACAAGATGCAAATACATCGTATATGTATATCACAGACTTGGTGTACATTGCAATGCCTTTCTGTATTTACCAAATCTAATACAGTGTAAATCGCGATTTCATCAATAAGTCTATCCTTGTGTCATTGTGTAATTTGTGTATTCGGCGGTTGATATTTGGCTAATGCATTAGACCATCGTGCACTTGCCCCTGTTTTTGGAAAGTTTTAAGCACAAGTGATTATGTATGTGTGTATGAAGAGTTTGTTCGCAAAACCGATAAGTCCATTTTTGAAGATTTTGAAGTACAGTCTCTGTCATAAAGTACAAAATAATACCTTTCAAATGATATGTTGGTCACTACATATAAAGGTACATTTTTGAAGTTATGGTCAAAAGAAGCAAAAAAAAATTATTATTTTTCTTTATTTTTTCTTGACCTTTAATCGCAAATATCTTCATTTGGCAAATATAAACCTATCGGTTTTTGCGAGAAAAAAAACAACACTTCATATATGTATGTATTATATATATATATATATATATATATACATATATATACACACACACACATATATATATATATATATATATATATATATATATATATATATATATATATTATGTATATATATTATATAGAATGATACTTGTAGTCCGCGTGTTGGTACCAGTACAGTACCAGTACCCTTTCGCTCTTTTAACGAAGATACACAGCTTCAATGTGTATAGCTAATATATGAGTATATGAATATAAGAACGACCCAAGTCCATGGAGGATCATTTCGAGTAAACTAAAAAAAACTTCATATCTTTTCTATCTGTCCAATAATATTCTATTTAACTGTGATGGGAAGGCAACATTGTATAAACAAATTAGAACATATATTATTATGACAATTAACATTTACATTAATTGTGGAGAGGCCATTTTGTGTGGTGGACTTGGGTCGTTCTTTGATTCATATACATGATATTCTGCTGTAGAGATGGGAGAAGGATGAGAGAGGGCGCTATTATATGAATG
This sequence comes from Diadema setosum, assembly GCF_964275005.1. Taxonomy (NCBI): domain Eukaryota; kingdom Metazoa; phylum Echinodermata; class Echinoidea; order Diadematoida; family Diadematidae; genus Diadema; species Diadema setosum. The sequence continues at coordinate 18,330,251 of NC_092696.1, read as the reverse complement.
TAAGAATGACCCAAGTCCTTCATTCTTACATTAATATAAGATTTAACTCATTCATTTCAGGCACTTCCGAGGGTAATTAGGATTTATCATTTACACTCAAGATGAGTCCATGCATAAGCTACAATTTCCCATGAAAAACTGAATTTGGCCATATTATATTCTTATATTCATATACTCATATATATAATTATATATATATATATGTATATATATATATATATATATATATATATATATATATATATAAACTATACACATTGCAGCTGTGTATCTTCGTTAAAAGAGCGAAGGGGTTGTCTCTAGCGCCGGCTTCCTGGTTGCCCATAGCAAAAAAAAAAAAATGATGAATTTCGAGTCCATTACTCTGATAATGATTAAAACGAACCCACCAGTTTGTATTCATCAATTGCGTTTTAACATCGGGAGTCTCCTAGTCTCCTAGCTGTTTTTTTTTTTTTTTTTTTCTGTACACCATTTCGTTTATACAGCATGATAATATTGTTTACAGAAATTGAATGGTTTACTCTGCGGGGAAATGTCCTAGCCAACGAATACTAATGATTAAAACAGGAAAACAACCAAGGACTTATGAATAATTGATTAATTTCTCCTGCGTTGCTCGCCTTTTCATTTGTCTAGCATAATGATATTTTCATAGAATCTTAATGGTTCAATATGCCAGGCAATGGTCCTTCTGCAACGACTGTCAACGTTTAGATGCAATACCTCAATCTTTGATAATTGAGGATTAATAGTTCTCTTAAATATTAACAGCATATTCAGCAAGCTGCGACAGGGAGACAATTACAATTACATGAATTGTAGAAAAATCAGGAACAACTTTTTGAAATGTGAAAAGAGTACTTGGGCATAGTTCTTTGACGGTTTGATATTATATATACAAATGTATACATATATATATATTATTAATATTATTATTATCATTATTGTTATTATTATTATTATTATTATTATTATCATTATCATTACTAGTCAATGTACCCGTGGAGTGCCAAAAATCCTCTATGGGGATTTCCCCAGAAATGGTCAAGGTCACTGGGTCAACGGAGGTCAAATAACTGTTTTGCGCTACTCCTTGGTCCGATCTTGGCAAAACTTGCTGGAAGCATAGGCCTACACCTAGGAAATCCTGGGGGAATCCCCATTTAAGTAGGCCTACATAGCGCCCTCTATCGGGTGTCCGATTATTGCAGCTGACGAAGATTAGAAGTTATTTAACCTTTGACCCCAGTGACCTTGACCTTTCCAAAAATGAACCCCTCAAAGGCAATTTCGCGGTCAACCTGCATCCACCCACTAACTTTGATGGAGATCGGACCAAGGACCTGGGAGGAGTAGAGGAACAAACAGACAGATAGACAAACAGGCAGACAGACAAACGTTGCTCGAATTATAGTATGATTATTATAATTATATACCGTATGCGTGTCATAACTACATTGCGTCTACATGGCAACATCACTGTAAAGGGTGCGCACTCTCAGCCGTGTCTCATAGCAACCAAGTCTGTATATGAGGCGCGCTCGACATGTTCAATTTGTGTTTTGGTACCATCATTGTCGAGACTCCTGAAGAAGGTGGAGGCAACCGAAAATTCGAGTCGAATAAACTCATTCTTTATTGCCCCCCCCCCCCCAAAAAAAAATGCATTACTAGTTTATTTCTTGATTCTCCATTATATTTGAGCCAATGCATGAATTCTCAACATGTTTATATATTGTTACGACCACAATCACTCTGAGAATGATCGCACAAAAGAAACAATCAACTAATGTTCAGGCGGTTTATTAACAGTAATATTGTGGGTACAGACTCGTAATCGGTTTTCACTTCAGTACAATAATGATCAATAGAAACAATTACAAATCGGTCATGGAATCACTTACATGCATCCAAATCTTAAAGAACAAAGTCCCTACAGTTCCCTGGTAGTGTCCAGATACGATGTTCGATGCACAGATGAATGATCCGCGACGCACCGATGAATAATGATTCCTCCGACGTAAATCCAGAGGCGCTGGTTGCAATAATCCACGTTATAAATCCGGGGTAAAGTCCACGATATATGTCCACGGCGAAATGTACAAAATCCAAACGTTATGACGACCACGTCCAGTTGATGCGTTGAATGATGATTCACTTTATAATGTCCAGCAAGGAATCCAGCCCGTCACAGCTTTGCCGTAATAATGTCGGTTGACACTAAAATATGGAGTCTATCTCCAACGTAGGCAAATTAATTCTCTGCAGGTAAAATGTCTCCCAGGCCTTATCTCCACAAACACAGTTTGTATAGCAGGTCAGCAGGTAACACAGGACTGACTATAACAAGTCGCTTCAGAGCCAGAAGTGACGTAACTCTCAGAGCAGAGGTGTTGGGTACTCTGCCTACCTCAGAATTTCTCCGGCTTATATACTATCCATTCACCCCTTTCTAGTACATTCTGTAATTTTCTCCAACCTGGGGCCACATACCTGAACATATATACTAGCAAGTCCAAATTCCAGGAATCCTGGATGACTCACTGTCTAACTATGTGCATAACATCATTGCCAAAATTGACTACCAATCACATTGGGCTACAGGGACAGTGCCTCACTCAGCCATATATGTAAGCACTTCCTAGAATTTTCTGGAATGGGTTAAATCATTCTAGATTGAGTGAGCTATAATGTATTTCCTGTCACATGCATACATGTACTGTAGCTACATTATATACCACATAGAAAATTCTCCACTGATCTGGTCAGCCTGTATGTACTATATCTATATCATATAGAATGTTCTCCATTAATCTGGTCACCCTGTGTACATACAATGTACACATTAAAACAACCATGCATACAGCCTTGATACATGTACATAACTACTTGTGTGTGCATTTGTGACAATATATATATATATATATAATATATATATATATATAATATATATTATATTATATGTGTGCTAGTGTGTATGCATGTGCTTGTGTGTAAAAACAAAACAAAACAAAAAAGAAAACGTGTAGCGCTATATCGTGACCTTGTGCACCTGCGTAGTGCTGAATGGCAAGGTATATGCATTGCCAATAGGTCTGGTTATGTTTCATTCAGCCAAGTTATTCACTCTTTATAACATTACGATTTTTTTTTTTTGGGGGGGGGAGATTCAAAGGATGCATGGGATTAAAAGGCTTATTGACTAAGAAAAGTCTATCGTGTGTGTGTGTGTGTGTGTGTGTGTGTGAAGATTGCGCAGAATTATGTATAGTATTCAGGCAGCTGAAGTCAATCATGAAAAACATTCACATGTCAGGTATTGGATAACAGGGCGCTTTTATAGGTTTTCAAGTTTGTGATTTCTACCTTGATCTGGTATGAAAAGTGACGACTCCGCGCACCTAGCTGATTGCGTGTGAGAGAAAATTTCATAAGGAATGGATTTTAATTTCAAAGAAAAACAGTAATCAATATGAAAAAAAAAGAAGTCATATTTAGCCCAAGTACATGTACATGGTAATTCCAATAGCATATTCTACAGTATAACTACATTACAGAATCTGTCGCCCTGACGTATGTTTATTTTGCACATTATTACTTCATCTGCACGCGATGTTGCCATCTCTCGTTCTGGATCAGTCATTAGGTTTTGATCTACTTTCTGGTGCAATGACATTGGCATGATTGGTATCCGAAAACAAAGTGGTGGTGGCCATTCTGTCTAGGCCTCTCACTGCATCTAGTTTGATTCGAGTATTGTTAGTCTGATTGGCTTTCACACGGTAAAGCAGTGGGTTGTAATGATGCGTACATTCAGGGCACTTGCCTCCCTCTCTCTCTCTCTCTCTCTCTCTCTCTCTCTCTCTCCAGGACGAAAATTGCTTGCCTCTCGCATTTGCAGTAGACCGTATACATACTGCCTGTGTCAGAACAAAAAAAAATGGTCCATTGTTTTGAAGTTGTCTTGTTTGAAGTCTGGACATTTGATATGGCTTTATGATATAATTTTGTCTTGTTGAAGTTATCCTCCCAGCCTTGGTACTTTTTTTTTATTTGGATCTTTGTATGCATGATGCCTAAGATAAGAGGCACGCTTTAGTACAGTGGACTCCCGTTATCGTTATAACGATGTCCTATGGACCGGCAGTTTTCTTTCGTTATATCGGAATTTCGTTATAACAGAACAAATAAACAATAAAAATACATAGAGAGGATAATGTTGCGGCCTCAATTTTTACTTCGTTGTACCAGGAATTTCGCTATTATCCGTTATATCCATTGTAACCAACAAGACAAAAAAAAAATCACAAAAGGGAAAATGTTATTAGATACGAGATTATGAATTATTTTGTTTACTTTATTACTTTAATTAATTATTTGTTTACTCCGTATGTGTGTGGTTTGTGTGGTAATGGTGGTGTTTGTGTGTTTGTGTGTGTGTGTCTTCTTTCTGTGTGCACCTTCTTTCTGTGCGCACGTAACTTTTAGGCCTACATTCTTTCAAAATTCGTTCTAATCTTCATCCAGCCACTTGGCGCAAGTGAGCTTTTGAAGTCTTCTAAACATTGTCTGTTATTCAGTCATAATCTTAATGAAGTGATTGTTTTTTCTGTCTCTCTCTCTCTCTGTTTTGTTACCTTATAATACATATTCACTACTCTGTGGTTGTCTACATTGAAGCACGAAAATTCAGCCTCTCTATAACCAATAACGAACAAATTTACATGGAGCATACAAATTATTTTATATCGCTAGCAATTACTTAGCAGCTGCCAGTTCATTATTGCAATGTGAAATTCGTTCGTGTAAATCAATTTCCCAATAAGTATGCTTATGATATCTATATAATTATTGCTCAATATGAAACCATAGTCTGTACGTGGATGGACAGGTGTGTATTAAATGCGCACAAGTCAGGGAGGTGACCTCCCTGCACAAGTCGAACTTGTACAACTCTCCCGAGGTATACATACTACCATGTATGTTGTTTATCCTCTCTCTCTCTCTCTCTCTTTCTTTCCATTTTCTCTACCTATGTGTGTGTGTTTATTAATTTTGCTTTAATGGCAGAGCGTAGGACACAATGATCGCACTAATAAATCAGAATATAGATGTGTGCATGATGCCGCTTCTCCCCCCCCCCCTTTTTGGTGTGTTTCTTCCCCCCCCCCCTTTTTTTTATGAGGGATGACATGCCGGGGGGGGGGGGAGGGTCAAATAGAGAACGAGAGGTATTCCCTTTTGCAATCCGCGTGAGGACAATCCTTGTTGAACCCACACATGTAGAAATGCACACCAATGTAGAAGAACGTCAACCACAAAATCTGATGAAGAAATCTTTATTTGCTGGAAAATACTATCTATATTATTGCATGTTTCTGTATGTGAACACCACTCAATACAGTTGCTTATACTTTATGTATTTGTGTAATATATTATCATTTTATATCACATAATTGGTTTTTGTGCTTTTGTAATTTGTATTCAATTTGTATTTGGTTGAATGGAGAAATAAATCAAACAAACAAAATGTAGAAATTGGCCACAAACGTAGAAAATATCGCCCACTATTGAAGAAACTTAATTTTCAATCACTAACAACTAGAAATGTTATGGCGACTGGTATGCCACCGACATTTCATTTCATTTCAGTTTATTTTCATATTTTCTCACATATATCACAATATAAAGTAAATTGATGCGAAATTTATGCAGAACATAATTCAAAATAGAACTTCACCGGAATGTTCAAAAGTTTGTCTTGGTATACACAAGGTCTGTATACATGCGAGTTAAACTGAGATCATAATGCGAAAAAATATGATGGGGCCTGCGTAAAAGCAAGCTTGTATAGAGCCGCAGGTCCCGTGATAAAATCAGATTTGGGGAAACATAAGTACAAATATATATACTTTTTTTTAGACCATATTATAACTGGGGGATCCGATTAAAACGAACAAAGATCAAATCAAATAAGTGTCACTAAATAAAATACAGAATAAAATACAGAATAAAATACAGAAAGGTCACATGTTGCAACTATACCCTACTACAAATAAGGACAATGAGAGAACAACGACTGAGATTGTCAGGATTTAAGTGGGTATGGAGGTATAGATGATGACGTAACAGTTTGGCATAAATACATAAATGGAAGGTGGGCTAATAGAATTTTGTCGTGAATACAAAATATACACACAAGGACAATGGAGCTCATGAGTCAAAATTCCAGCGGGGTCCTAAACCATGCAGGCCGTGTGACCATGGTATCAGACAGCTGCCACGCTCAAGAATTCCAACAATCGAATGTAACAGTAAGTAATTCCAACAATCGAATGTAACAGTAAGAGAGCGCAACAGGCAGACTGATCGAAGATAATAATGTACATGGTTAGGATCCCGTCGGACTACTAATAGAAGTTAAATAAGATAGACAAGGGTAAAAATACTGAGCAACAAGTACTATACAATATGCAAGCCGTAGCTGCTCAAAAGATATTGTTTTAATTTTCGTTTAAATGAGGCTAAAGTGGTGCAGCTTGTAAGTTCCGTAGGGAGTTCATTCCAGTACTTAGGCCCAGTGAACATAATAGTTTTTTTTTTCGCAAAAATTGTTCGGGTACGTGGAAGGTGATACGCATAACGTTGGCGGGTTGGATAATCATGAAATGTATAGTTTCTTGTAAACATTTGAGAAAATGCATCTGGTAATTGGCCAGTTGAGAATTGAAACATAAACAGGCAAACGTTGTAGGAAAATAACTCATGAATTTTCAAAATTTTATTGCTCACAAAAAGTTCATTCGTGTGCGATAAATATCCAGCGTGGTTTACAATTCTAATAGCGCGTTTTTGCACAATAAATAACGAATCGATAAGGTTTTTAGAAGCATTTCCCCACGCCAGAATCCCATAATTAAGATAGGGAGATATCAAAGTTGAACATATACTCTGTAGAATATTACATGGAAAATAATAACTAAGTTTGTTTAGAACCCCTGTATTTCTAGCAATAATTCTAGTTACATAACCAACATGGGTTCTCCAAGATAAATCACTATCAATGTAAAGACCCAAAAATTTTGTACTATTGACCTGTGACAAATCAATGTTGTTGATCTTGACAGAGATAGGTAGTACAGGTGGGGAATTACTAAACAAAATATAATGAGTTTTTTCAATGTTTAAGGAAAGTTTGTTTGCAAAAATCCAAGATTGAACAGAAACAAGTTCTTCATTTATTATGTTTATAAGCTCATCAGGATTTTGATGAGAAAAGAACAAATTTGTATCGTCTGCAAAACAAACGAAGGAAAGGATCTTAGATGAGTTCTGAATAAAAAGAAGTGGACCTAACAGGGAACCCTGGGGAACACCACAAGAAATTAACTTAGGTTGGGAATCGTGACCGTGGATACTTACAAATTGTTTTCTATTTGTCAGATAATCAGAAAACCATTCTAGCGCCTTACCCCGAATTCCGTAATGATTTAACTTATAAAGTAAAATATCATGATCTATTGTATCAAACGCCTTTGAAAAATCAAGAAAAACACCAACAGTATGAGATGCATCATCTATAGCATGAGCTATCTTATCAATGAACTTGAGTAATGCGTGAGTTGTACTATGTTTTTTGCGAAATCCAAATTGAGATTCAGTAAAAAATTTTGACTGAAGAAGAAAATTAAGGGTACGTTTATACACAAGTCTTTCGAGTATCTTTGAAAAGGAAGTTAAAAGAGAAATAGGACATGACACCTGGTTCTCCCAGTGTGTCTAGAGTACGTGTTACAATCAATGTGAGACGACAGTTTCTCACAACGGGCAAAAAGAGAATAGAAAGAAAAGACAGATAAAATGACATGTTTGTCACAAATGTGTCCACCGTGTTTACTCTCCTTCAACAAGGTTTCATTTGGCTAAATTGTTTAGGGATTTTAGTATTTTCACTTTACCCTTGACCCTTGGCTTTTGACCACATGTGTCACAATTCTTCGAATAATAATTGTTAACATCCACTTTCATGACAACGTTTTCAGTTATTTCCTAGATATGGGCAAAATTGTGATGTTTGAACATTTTTAATTGAACTTTGAACTCATGTTTTTTTTTCCTTTAATGCATTCAGTAATCCCAAAAGTATGGAGAAACGATATCATTCCAGCATTAAATAGTAGAATTTTAGCATTCTAACCTGACTCTTGACCTTTGACCCCATGGCCAAAAGTTTTTACAAGAATAATGTCAGGCGGTAGGTGCATATGTCTTAATTTTCATGATGACACTTTGAGCCCTTTCTGAGATACGAAGAAAAAAGTGAAAAGTTTACATTTTCACTTGACCTTTGATCTTTTGCACTTGGACTCCATGGACATTTGTTTGTTTGTTTGTTTTTTTTTTCAAAGAATCTTCATCTGGTAATACATTCACTAGGTTTCCAGAGAATACCTTCAGGCATTACAGAGATATGGGGGGAAATTGCAATTCTAAGAGTTTGACTGTGAGCTGTGACCATTCACTTTTGACCCCATGACTCAAAAGTCCCAAGAAAATCATCGTCAGGCAGTGGGTGCTGCTTTCATTATGTACAGATTTCCATCAAGTTGCCTTCCAAGATTTGAAGAAAAAAAGTGGAATTTAAGTATTTTCACTCGACTTTGATCTTTGACTTTTGACCCCACGACCAAAAGCTTTCCCTGGAGATTTTTTCTTTGGTAATGTATGTACACACTAAAGTTTCATGAAAAACCTTCAGGCATTCCAGAGATATTGGGGGAAACAGTGAACCTAAATGATTTTTTACCCTTAAACTTTGATCTTTGACCTTGGGCATGTGCACCAAAAAGTTGTTAGGCCCAAATCGTCCACTTTTACATACGCAACGTTTCATTAGGATACATCAAACAGTTTTTAAGTTACGCTGTAAACTCTTCCGATTCCAACAAAAGGCTTCTCTACATCTGTGCGCACACAAACAAAGCACCAGGCTAAATAAGTTTGGTCTGATGTATTCAGTAAATCATTGGTGTGCGGCAACATTTCCTAACCTAACCAAAAAACAAACAAACAAACAAACAAACGAACAAACAAAAAACCTACTAAATGACACTCATTATACATACACACAAAACACCCACACCTGATATATAATGGCGTCCAGTTTGTACATACAAAGGCTTATCCCAGCAAAAGACCGGCATAGGCAACAGCTTATTTCTCCGACCCGCGAACGGCCAGTAACGCATAATATTGCCTTCACCAATAATAAGTACTATTCGAAAAAAAAAGAAAGAAAAGAAATAACACACACACACACACCCTCACATGCACGCACACACACGCACTCGCATGCTTTTCCATATTATTAGTGGTTGATGTAATTCTCCATTAGTGGGCGTTTCTACGTTTGTGGGTTCAACAGTCCTCCCTTTCTTTTCGAGCGGAGGGGAATGTCATCTGGGACCGGAGAGTCGACGCAGGTACGAAGCAAGCCATTATGTGCGATGTGTTTTCATCTCTGACTCCTCACAAAAACACAAACTAACGAACAAACTTTACGTTTTACTGATAATCGTTGACTGTGATAGTATAAGCCAACAGACTGTCAAGATGAGTGCCCCTGCCTGGACCTTTGCGTATTTCTGGATTACCACTGCGATGCACTTTGCAGTACAGTTATATGGCACAGGTAAGATGCACGTGATCGATATAATAGCTATGTAGGGGATTTCGTTGTTGTGGTTGTTGCACGAGTGAGTCTTGTATAGGAAGTTACATATTTCTGAAAGTAGATATTATTATCATCATTAGAATTGTGCTTGCGTATAACTTCTTGTCTGCTTGGAAGCCAAAGTAACATGATACAACGTGTATATAAAATATGTAATATTGATATGTATATCAAATTTTCTACCCGTCAAATTCCCCCCTGCCAATTTTATATACTCAGATATCTTACACCTGCATGTATAATGACGTCATGAAGGGACATTAAACTAGGGCTATCATGTGCATTTATCTAAAAAAAAACAACAACCAAAAAACATCTATTTTGCTTTCTGTCTAAACACTTTTTTTTTTCATGCACTGACGCATATTTAGGTTTGTTCTATTATATCCTTAGCACTCTAAAGCGTATTCGGGTTAACATACTTGTACATAAATTTATTCGCTTGTTGACTAAGATATGAAAATCTATGAGACGGGATTTAAAGGGGATGGCTAGTAACTGATCAGTGGGAATCAGTGGGAATGCTGGGGGATGATTGTTTCAATCCTTGTGGGATTCATTTAAGAGTACATTATATATCTATTGTTCTGTGAAAATTATTTGCTTCAGAATGGTCTCATATTCAAGTAATGTGCAGTTTAATGTTTCCAAGTTAGCATGCCTGTACAGTGACGGGGTAATGATCTAAAATGTATCCGTATTCTGCAATATAACGTCTAGTGTAATGAAGGCTACTGCCTTCAGAATGGTCTCGTATTCAAGTAATGCGCAGTGTAATGTTTCCAGGTTAGCATGGATGGGGCAATTAAACTGCACATTACTTGAATATGAGACCATTCTGAAGCAAATAATTTTCACACAACAATATATTACGAGACATGAAAACTCGTCACATTGAGGACGAGTTAGGTGATACGCTTGTGGTCATCAGATGACGGTCATCTGTGATCGACAAAGAAAAGAATGTGATATAGGCACCTTGAAGTTATATTGAGCGTGCATGCGAAACCGTTTCTGTAACCACTCGGCCACGGGTCATCCACGGAAATGGTAAGACAAAAAAAAAAAACAATGTATAGATATAACAGGGGGAAAGTCAATGCCCACTCAACTAACGTGGCCTGGTGAACATCTATTGCATTGCTAGACGGAGAAGCGGCCCTGTAACGACTGAGGTCACTATGCCATTTCTGGCAACTTGGGAAAAATACGTCCCGCAGACATAAAACCTATAATCGGCTGGTTTTGATACCTTGCCTTTAATCACAATTTTCAGTGTAATGACGTCATCAAATTACAAAACAATGACATCGTCTTGAAAGACAATTGTTCAAAGTACAACACCTCAGTCGTCGTCATTACATACTATGATCGGTTTGACAAAGTCAACCTGCAAAATGTTGCTGCAGTCGAAGCAATGTGGTCTCCAACACACAAAAAAGAGGGATATGGCGTGTGTGTGTGTCTCTGTGTGTGTATAGGTGCGTTTATATACGAACGTGATTTCTACATGGACGAATATGTAATACAAAATTGAAGAAAAAAAAGTAAAATAAAAAAAAAATGTTTCGTGATCTTGTGGGGTTCGAACCCGCAATCTCACGTCTCTGAGACGGCGCCTTTAACCACTCGGCCATACGTCTCGACGAGAAAATATGGGGAACGTAAACTTATGTATGTGAAAGATACATGGGGAATCGTTTTGTCCACATTCCATTTTCATTTTCAGTTTTAAACTGCAAAATTGTCAATCTGATGAGGAGATTTCAAAGAATAAAATGCATGATTACTGCAGCTTATTGTCTCAGCTACAACATATTAAAGTTTCAGAGGAAATGAAGCAAAATCAGCTGAGATAAAGGTGCTTAAACGTTGTTAAGTCAATTGATGCTTTTAAAAAAAATCACCTCCCATAGACAATACACGTAAACTTGTCCGATTTTGCGTCTTTACCTTTAATCACAATTTAAGGTATGATGACGTCATCAAATATCAAAAGCATGACATGGACTTAAAAGGGAAATGTTCAAAGTACAACATATGTGAATTTGGGATAATATTGAGCTTAAACAACAGAGATACGAGCAAATGAATGTCAGAAACAGGACCTTAAAAAAATTAATTCCACTTTTTTGATTTCAGATGACGATATGATGACGTCATATTGTAATTATGGAAATAATGATACTTGAAACGTTATTTTCAATTCATATGCTTTTGTAATATGCAATAAAAACATAGGGTCACCTGACGTTTTAAAGAGCTATGGCGAAATAAACAAAGACATGTTTTTTCACTATATTTGCACATAGATGCGCACGCGAAATTTCAACTTTGACGCCAGTGCATTGCTTTGTTATTTGTCAAAATCGATCAGAAATCAATGGATATTGTTACTCAAAGTATGGGGAATCCAGATCAGTCAAAAAATGTGCATTTTCATGTTACTGACGCGCTGTGCGCGCGAAAATGCGCGGACGGACGCGCACGCGAAAAATTGTTTGAAACGCTTAAAATTGTCTGAAACTTCGAGATTTCCCATTGGAAAGTTGTTTTGAGCCTTTTAAATGTTTTACGCGCGCTTACGCGTCCTAGATGACGTCCTAGGTAATTAGCATCAGAGAAAGAAAGATAGAGCGTGACCTGAACTTTATGTCCACAAAAACTGATACAGAAAGGACCTTTAGTTATGAAGTTATGATCGATCATGTAACATGGTCCGAAAATCACAAAATGGCGCCTAGATGACGTCATAGATACGTTACTGTCATGAAAACCTTATTGTGGCTAGATATTGTCATGAGACATGTTGACTGAAAATGTCATGTTACTCCGTAATGTCATTCTTGAGATATTGACGACACAAAATAGGCCAGAAAGAAAGAAGAACGAGACATGAAAACTCGTCACATTGAGGACGAGTTAGGTGATACGCTTGTGGTCATCAGATGACAGTCATCTGTGATCGACAAAGAAAAGAATGTGATATAGGCACCTTCAAGTTATATTGAGCGTGCATGCGAAACCGTTTCTGTAACCACTCGGCCACGGGTCATCCACGGAAATGGTAAGACAAAAAAAAAAAACAATATATAGATATAACAGGGGGAAAGTCAATGCCCACTCAACTAACGTGGCCGTGTGAACATGTATTGCATTGCTAGACGGAAAAGCGGCCTTGTAACGACTGAGGTCGCTATGCCATTTCTGGCAACTTGGGAAAAATACATCCCGCAGACATAAAACCTATAATCGGCTGGTTTTGATACCTTGCCTTTAATCACAATTTTCAGTGTGATGACGTCATCAAATTACAAAACAATGACATCGTCTTGAAAGACAATTGTTCAAAGTACAACACCTCAGTCGTCGTCATTACATACTATGATCGGTTTGACAAAGTCAACCTGCAAAATGTTGCTGCAGTCGAAGCAATGTGGTCTCCAACACACAAAAAAGAGGGATATGGCGTGTGTGTGTGTCTGTGTGTGTGTATAGGTGCGTTTATATACGAACGTGATTTCTACATGGACGAATATATAATACAAATTGAAGAAAAAAAAGTAAAATAAAAAAAATTGTTTCATGATCTTGTGGGGTTCGAACCCGCAATCTCACGTCTCTGAGACGGCGCCTTTAACCACTCGGCCATACGTCTCGACGAGAAAATATGGGGAACGTAAACTTATGTATGTGAAAGATACATGGGGAATCGTTTTGTCCACATTCCATTTTCATTTTCAGTTTTAAACTGCAAAATTGTCAATCAGATGAGGAGATTTCAAAGAATAAAATGCATGATTACTGCAGCTTATTGTCTCAGCTACAACATATTAAAGTTTCAGAGGAAATGAAGCAAAATCAGCTGAGATAAAGGTGCTTAAACGTTGTTAAGTCAATTGATGCTTTAAAAAAAAATCACCTCCCATAGACAATACACGTAAACTTGTCCGATTTTGCGTCTTTACCTTTAATCACAATTTAAGGTATGATGACGTCATCAAATATCAAAAGCATGACATGGACTTAAAAGGCAAATGTTCAAAGTACAACATATCTGAATTTGGGATAATATTGAGCTTAAACAACAGAGATACGAGCAAATGAATGTCAGAAACAGTACCTTAAAAAAAATAATTCCACTTTTTTGATTTCAGATGACGATATGATGACGTCATATTGTAATTATGGAAATAATGATACTTGAAACGTTATTTTCAATTCATATGCTTTTGTAATATGCAATAAAAACATAGGGTCACCTGACGTTTTAAAGAGCTATGGCGAAATAAACAAAGACATGTTTTTTCACTATATTTGCACATAGATGCGCACGCGAAATTTCAACTTTGACGCCAGTGCATTGCTTTGTTATTTGTCAAAATCGATCAGAAATCAATGGATATTGTTACTCAAAGTATCAGGAATCCAGATCAGTCAAAAAATGTGCATTTTCATGTTACTGACGCGCTGTGCGCGCGAAAATGCGCGGACGGACGCGCACGCGCAAAATTGTTTGAAACGCTTAAAATTGTCTGAAACTTCGAGATTTCCCATTGGAAAGTTGTTTTGAGCCTTTTAAATGTTTGACGCGCGCTTACGCGTCCTAGATGACGTCCTAGGTAATTAGCATCTGAGAAAGAAAGATAGAGCGTGACCTGAACTTTATGTCCACAAAAACTGATACAGAAAGGACCTTTAGTTATGAAGTTATGATCGATCATGTAACATGGTCCGAAAATCACAAAATGGCGCCTAGATGACGTCATAGATACGTTACTGTCATGAAAACCTTATTGTGGCTAGATATTGTCATGAGACATGTTGACTGAAAATGTCATGTTACTCCGTAATGTCATTCTTGAGATATTGACGACACAAAATAGGCCAGAAAGAAAGAAGAACGAGACATGAAACTCGTCACTTTAAAGACGAGTTAGGTGATACGCTTGGGGTCATCAGATATCGGTCACCAGTGATTGACAACGAAACAATGAAATATAGCGACTTTAAGTTATATTTCTGCAATAATATTTTAGCAAAGTCGATTTTTTTTGGACCTTTATTATTCAGATCATATTGTTAGTAACAATGCAAACCACATGGAAAGTCCTGTACGTGTGTCTGCGTGTGCAAGTAGGCCCAAGTAGATTAACAGGTTTTCTTAGTACAGTGTATCTCTACGATGACGAACAAATATAAACACGAACAAATTGAAACACGTCAATACAGTGTTTTAAAGATCGTCTTGACTTTAATAGTGGTCTTTTAAAAATATGAACTCTAGCCCTTATTTCCATAACCAAAACTGCTATATCGAATCTTGTCATTAATATGATCAGTTTGGAGAGCTCTTAAAGCTACAAGCCTGTAAAATTTTCCAGCAATTAAGCAATGAATCATCCAATCCAAAACAAAGGAAAATATAGCGAGTGCGTGTCTTTACAGAATGGGATTTATACCCGGACGAAATATGGTGTTATATTGTACTAGTAACTACTTGCTGACTTATTTTAAGGGCTCTGCTGGTTGAGTATCCATGTTTAGCTAAATGAATTGTAATTTGGCGATAAACAAAAATTCCCACGAGCAACAGAAACACTCTAACCTCCGATATAAAATAAGGGAAATTGCGTGTTTGTGTTCGTGGGGATGTGTATACTTGAGGAAATAGTGAAACAAATGACATAGGAGTGAAGCTGAACTGCCTAAGAAAAAAAAAGGAAAAATAAAGAAAGCCCTTGCAGCTACAAGCCTGTGAAATTTTCCGGCAGTAAAAGCAGTGAAACGTCCAAAAACAAAACAGAGGCAAATAGAGAGAGTGTGTGTTTGTTTACATGACAATATGATTTGTACCTAGACGAAAGCGGCATTACCTCAACTAAAATAAAGAAAGAGACATAGCTTCTAACCACGTAACTAAATGGTAAGTCTTTTCGAACCAAGAGTGTGGAACGTAAGATGAATCATGACGATCACCCGTGACCGACACATCTTCAAAGAGAACAGTTAGAAGTGGAAGGAGTGTCAAGCATATTGTCTCAACAAAGCAATGAGACAATGACATTTAGGCATTCCATAATTTCGCTCTAAAATCAATGGTATTAATCATGTAGGCCTACCATTGCTTGCATAGTCCATAAACTTTGCTTTACAAACTTTCAGTGAAACGTGTCATAACATAACTATGTAACTCCATTAGCAGTGACTACTAGATAAACAAAGATATATCAAAATGAACGCTTAGCACATATAACTCAGGGGATTATAACCTGATACTCCGCTCTTCACTGCTCAGATGGCAACAACACTCATCACCTACGGCTGCGTATAGAGAAACAGCCATTACTTAAATAACAGTTTTGCCTTTTATTTGGCAGATCGACACACAACCCCCTTTAAACACACTGTAATTGGCACGGAGGGACATGAAAGAACTCTTCACTAATACTAAACAGCATATGCATTCCACTCATGTGGCGCAAGATACCTCTAAAGCAACATAAAGCCTGTCTACAACTCCGTTATTGGGTCAAACAATACTTTACAGTATGAAATATCACAGAGATGAGCGAGACGGTATACACCTGGCTTAGAGTAAATCAATTCAGTTCTTTTTCCCACTCAAGTTGAAGTATTTATATAAATGCATAAATCCCCACCTTCAGTATAACAAAACAAACGTAGCGAAAAGGGAAGAGAAGACGAGACCTGGCAAAAATATACTGCACCACTGCAATTTATAGTGACAAGTGAAGCAAAATGTATTAGATGTTATAGCAGTTGTTTTTTTTTAGCATAAACAGACAAATAGAGGACATGAGACACATTCGTGAAGTCCTATTCTTTATACAGTCCCACATAATTCAGATGAAATTGTTTCTGTCATGCAACCATGTGAACATTTCATGCGTGTGTCGGCGTGGGCAAGTAAGTCGATCAGACAGGATATGTAAGTGAATATTTACCAATAGGTCTTTATACTGTTAAAAAAACAGAAATCAAACCTGGCGATAAGGTCTTTTAAGGGTCACCTTCACATTTACATTTGTATTTTCAGGTCGAAATTTCCAGTCGAAGCGCTTTGGTTTCCAACACAAAACAAAGGGATATTGTGTGTGTGTGCGTATAGGTGCGGTTACATGCAAACGTGATTTCTGTATAGGTGAAGGTGTAGTACTCCATTGAAGAAAAAAAGTAAAAAAAAAAAATAAGTATTTTGTGTCGTGCTCTTGTGGGGTTCGAACCCGCAACCTCACGTCTCTGAGACGTCGCCTTTAACCACTCGGCCATACGTCTCGACGAGAAAATATGAGGAACGTAAAGTTATGTATGTGAAAGATGATTCAGTAATCGTCTGGTCCACATTCCATTCTCATTTTCAGTTTTAAACTGCAAAATTATCAACCTGATGAGATTTGCAAAAATAAAATGCATGATTTTCTGCAGCTTATTGTCTCAGCTACAACATACTATAGATTCCGAGGAAATAAAGCAAAATCAGCTGAGATAGAGGTGCTTAAACGTTGTCAAGGCAATGCATGGTTTAAAAAAAAAAAAAATCACCTCCCATTGACATAACACGTAAATTTGTCCGATTTTGCGTCTTTACCTTTAATCACAATTTGAAGTGTGATGGTAAGTCTTCTCGAACTAAGAGTGTGCAACGGAAGCTTCTACGTGAAAGATGAATCATGACGATCACCCGTGACCGACAAATCTTCAAAGGGATCAGCTATTAGAAGTGGAAGCCCTCGTGCCAAGCATATTGTCTCACCAATTCCAAAGCAGTGATACTCTTACATTTAGGTATAACATAATTTCCCTCTGAAATCAATGGTATTATTCATGTACAATTGCTTGCCTTGTCCATAAACTTTGCTTTACAAACTTTCAGTGAAACGTGTCATAACATAATTCTGTAACTCCATTAGCAGTGATTGACTACATAAATAAAGATATATCACATTGAACGCTTAGCGCGTATAACTAAGGGGGATTTTAGCCTGATGCTCTGTTCTTCACTGCTCAGATACCAACAACACTCACCACCTACGGCTACGTATAGAGAAACAGCCATGGCGAAAATAAGGTTTTCCTTTTCTTTGGCAGATAGACGCACAACCCCTTTAAACACACTATAATTGACATGGAGGGACATGAAAAAGTTCATTACTACTACTGAGCAGTGATGCCTTCTACTCATGTGGCACAAGATACCTCTATAGCAACATAAAACCTGTCTACAATTCCGTTATTGGGTCAAACAATAACAACCTGGAATTTCAAAGAGATGAGCGAGACGCCGTTATACACCTGGCCTAGAGTTAATTCATTCAGTTGCCATTCCTGCTCCAGTTGAGTTATGTAAATTATTTTCTGACCTGTCTTGTGCAGTGTAACAGGAACAAACGTAGAGAAAAGGAAAGAGAAACGAAAGGTGGCAAGCGGGGCACTGTATACCAAGGGCAATTTACAACATTACGTATGATAAATGAAGCAAATACAACCTCCAGCCTCCGACAACAAAAAAAAAAAAAATGGAACTTGAGTGACTGTGTCTCGTGGGGTAGTATACTTGATAAGATAATACGATAAATGACATCGGAATAAAGCAGAACTGCCAAAAGAAAAACAAAGAAAGAGAGAGAGAAAAAAAAATAATAGCGTCCTGCGGGTCTCGAACATCTCGTCCTAAGGTAGTGCATAATGACAATGCAGCGGGCTAAGCGACTATAAAGCCACACGGCTGTCCCGAAGATTGGATGTGAAATTCATAACTTAATATCATTTACAAGATGAAAAAGTTCATTACTACTACTACTAAACAGTGATGCCTTCCACTCATGTGGCACAAGATACCTCTATAGAAACATAAAACCTGTCTACAACTCCGTTATTGGGTCAAACAATAACAACCTGGAATTTCAAAGAGATGAGCGAGGCGCCATACACCTGGACTAGAGTTAATCAATTCAGCTCCCATTCCTGCCAGTTATCTAAGCGTACATGTTCCTACCTATCCTGTTACAATATAACAAGAACCAATGAAGAGAAAAGGAAAGAGCAAACGAAAGGTGGCAAGCGGGACACTGTAACAAGGAGCAATTTACAACATTAAGTGTGACAAAATTAATGAAGCAAACCCAATCTCCAAACTCCGATACAAAACAATTAAGGGAAATAGAGCAGCCGTGTTCACGGCTTACGTATACTTGATAAAATAATACGATAAATGACATCGAGTATAGCTGAACAGCCGAAAAAAAAAGAAAGAAAAAAAGGTAAAAGTCCTGCGGGAGTCGAACTTCTCGCCTTCCTGTATGGCGTTATGAACACCCAGCGCGCTAAGCGATTACACCACACGGCTGTCCTGAAGATCGTTTGCGAAACTTAAATTTTTAATTATACAATCGTGACTGTTGACGGAGATGGCGCTATTCAACTTCCCACAAGTGGCCGCGTGGATTCGACCAATATACAGTTGCAAACAACAATCGCCAATCGTTCCGTACAGATTGCATTCTCATTTTCAGTTTTTAACTACAAAATTGTCGACCTCATGAGGAGATTTTAAAATATAAAATGCATGATGACTGCAGTTTATTGTCTGAGCTACAACATACTTAAGTTTCAGAGGAAATGGAGTAAAATCAGCTGAGATAAAGGTGCTTAAACGTTGTCAAGTCAATGCATGGTCTAAAAAAAAATCACCTCCCATAGACAATACACGTAAACTTGTCCGATTTTGCGTCTTTACCTTTAATCACAATTTAAGGTATGATGATGTCATCAAATTTCAAAACCATGACATGGACTTGAAAGGCAAATGTTCAAAGTAAAACATATCTGAATTTGGGATAATATTGAGCTTAAACAAAAGAGATACGAGCAAATGAATGTCAGAAACAGTACCTCAAAAAAATTAATTCCACTTTTTTGATTTCAGATAATGATATGATGACGTCATAATGTATTTCGGGAAATGTTGATGCTTGAAATGTTATTTCCAATTCATATGCTTTTGTAATATGCAATAAAAACATAGGGTCACCCCGCGTTTTAAAGAGCTATGGCGAAATAAACAAAGACATGTTTTTCGCTATATTTCCACATAGACGCGCACACGAAATTTCAACTTTGACCCCAGCGCATTCCTTTGTTATAAGTCAAAATTGATCGGAAATCATTGGATATTGTTACTTAATTTATCAGGAATCCAAATCTGTCAAAACAATTGCATTTTCATGTTGCTTACGCGCACTGCGCGCGAAAATGCGCGGACGGACGCCTACGCGCGAAACGCTTAAAATTGTCTGAAACTTCGAGATTTCCCATTGGAAAGTTGTTTTGAGCCTTTTAAAAGTTTGACGCGCGCGTACGCGCGCGTAATGATGTCCTAGGTAATTAGCATTAAAAAGTAAGATAGAGCGTGACCTGAACTTAATGTCCACCGAAAATGATACAGAAATGACCTTTAGTTATGAAGTTATGATCGATCATGTAACATGGTCCGAAAATCACAAAATGGCGCCTAGATGACGTCATAGATATGTTACTGTCATGAAAACCTTATTGTGGCTAGATTTTGTCATGAGACATGTTCCCTGAAAATGTCATGTTATTCCGTAATGTCATTCTTGAGATATTGATGACACAAAATTGTCCAGAAAGAAAGAAGAATAAAAAGAAATAAAGAGAGATTTTGACAATCACAATAGGTGATACGCTGATAGCGTATCACCTAATAAGAAACGAGACATGAAAACTCGTCACATTGAGGACGAGTTAGGTGATACGCTTGTGGTCATCAGATGACGGTCATCTGTGATCGACAAGAAAAGAATGTGATATAGGCACCTTGAAGTTATATTGACCGTGCATGCGAAACCGTTTCTGTAACCACTCGGCCACGGGTCATCCACGGAAATGGTAAGACAAAAAAAAAAAAAACAACAATGAATAGATATAACAGGGGGAAAGTCAATGCCCCTTCAACTAACGTGGCCGTGTGAACATCTATTGAATTGCTAGACGGAAAAGCGGCCTTGTAACGACTGAGGTCGCTATGCCATTTCTGGCAACTTGGGAAAAATACGTCCCGCAGACATAAAACTTATAATCGGCTGGTTTTGATACCTTGCCTTTAATCACAATTTTCAGTGTAATGACGTCATCAAATTACAAAACAATGACATCGTCTTGAAAGACAATTGTTCAAAGTACAACACCTCAGTCGTCGTCATTACATACTATGATCGTTTTGACAAAGTCAACCTGCAAAATTTGCTGCAGTCGAAGCAATGTGGTCTCCAACACACAAAAAAGAGGGATATGGCGTGTGTGTGTGTCTGTGTGTGTGTATAGGTGGGTTTATATTCGAACGTGATTTCTACATGGACGAATATGTAATACAAAATTGAAGAAAAAAAAATAGTAAAGTAGCTAAGTATTTTGTTTCGTGATCTTGTGGGGTTCGAACCCGCAACCTCACGTCACTGAGACGTCGCCTTTAACCACTCGGCCACCCGTCTCGACGGGAAAATATGGGGAACGTTATGGACTTGAAAGACAGTTGTTCAATATATAACACATTCATCGTACGTTGTCAGTTTGCTATTGACATGAAGATCTATCACACGATTATGAGGCAGGTATTAGTACCTGTATGAAATTATTATAGGCATGGTTATCAAATTCCCCTAAAATTTCCTTATAATTGCCTTATTTTTACACACAGTTATGCTATCCCTTTAAACTCGTCACAGTTTAATTAGAATCATTAACATCATACATTAGTACCATATTCAGTTCCATAGCTGATCACGTTTGCTAATCAGTAAAGATTAATTGTCTAGAATGTGTCATATGGCCAACCTGTATACACACGTATATACACACACAATGCTAAATGTATGTATCAAACATCTGTAACACAACTTTGAACTAACTGTAGGAATTATCGCTGCACTTATCATCCATACTTTTTATCACTATCTGAAACTCCACTAAAACAGCTACTTGACAAATAATCATCAATACAGAAGACTGAATACCTTTTTTTACAATGTATAGCTTGTTACATGTATAAATCAGCACAAAGTAACCACGACTACATTGTGTTACTGAATTGATATGAACAAATTTCATTTTACAATTTACTATATCAGTTTGAAAAGCCCAGCCTTCAAAATTTTGCAGCAGTCGAAGTAATGCAGTCTCCAACGCAAAACAAAGGTATACTCTGTGGGTGTGTGCGTATAGGTGTGTTTACATGCAAACGTAATTTCTACATGGACGAAGGTGTAGTACTCCATTGAAGAAAAAAAGTATTAAAAAAAAAATATTATTTTCTTTCGTGCTCTTGTGAGGATCGAACCCGTACGTGTGCAACCTCACGTTTCTAAGACGACGCCTCTAACCACTCGACCATACGTCTCGACGAGAAAATTAGAAGAACGTAAACTTATGTACGTGAAAGATGAATCAGGAATCGTTTGGTCCGCATTCCATTCTCATTTTCAGTTTTGAATTGCAAAATTGTCAACCTCATGAGGAGATTTCAAAGAATAAAATGCATGATTACTGCAGCTTATTGTCACAGCTACAACATACTTAAGTTTCAGAGGAAATGAAGCAAAATCAGCTGAGATAAAGGTGCTTAAACGTTGTCAAGTCAATGCATGGTTTCTAAAAAAAATCACCTCCCATAGACATAACACGTAAACTTGTCCGATTTTGCGTCTTTACCTTTAAACACAATTTAAAGCATGATGACGTCATCAAATTTCAAAACTATGACATGGACTTGAAAGGCAAATGTTCAAAGTACAACATATCTGAATTTGGGATAATATTGAGCTTAAACAACAGAGATACCAGCAAATGAATGTCAGAAACAGTACCTTAAAAAAATTAATTCCACTTTTTTGATTTCAGATGATGATATGATGACATCATAATGTATTCATGGAGATATTGATACTTGAAACGTTATTTCCAATTCATATGTTTTTGTAATATGCAATAAAAACATAGGGTAACCTGACGTTTTAAGGAGCTATGGCGAAATAAACAAAAATATGTTTTTCGCTATATTTGCACATAGACGCGCACACGAAATTTCAACTTTGACGCCAACGCATTCCTTTGTTATAGGTCAAAATTGATCGGAAATCAATGGATATTGTTACTTAATGTATCAGGAATCCAAATCGGTCAAAAAATGTGCATTTTCATTTTGCTTACGCGCACTACGCGCGAAAATGTGCGGACGGACGCGAACGCGCGAAACGCTTAGAATTGTCTGAAACTTCGAGATTTCCCATTGGTAAGTTATTTTGAGCCTTTTAAAAGTTTGACGCGCGCGTACGCGCGCGTAATAATGTCCTAGGTAATTAGCATTAAAATGTAAGATAGAGCGTGACCTGAACTTAATGTCCACCGAAAATGATACAGAAATGACCTTTAGTTATGAAGTTATGATCGATCATGTAACATGGTCCGAAAATCACAAAATGGCGCCTAGATGACGTCATAGATATGTTACTGTCATGAAAACCTTATTGTGGCTAGATATTGTCATGAGACATGTTCCCTGAAAATGTCATGTTATTCCGTAATGTCATTCTTGAGATATTGATGACACAAAATTGTCCAGAAAGAAAGAAGAATAAAAAGAAATAAAGAGAGATTTTGACAATCACAATAGGTGATACGCTGATAGCGTATCACCTAAAAAGACAGATTTTGACAATCACAATAGGTGATACGCTAAAAGCGTATCACCTAATAAGAAAAAAGACAGATTTTGACAATCACAATAGGTGATACGCTAAAAGCGTATCACCTAATAAGAAAAAAGACAGATTTTGACAATCACAATAGGTGATACGCTAAAAGCGTATCACCTAATAATGTACTATTAAATGAATTCCACAAGAATTGGAACAATCATCCCCCAGCATTTCCACTGATTCCCACTGATCAGTTACTAGCAATCCCCTCTAATTTGAGATCATAATGTATTGTCATCCCAAAGTTTTATGACATTTTTTCACTGCTTTCTTTATGCTTTTCCTTTTTTTTTGGGGGGGGGGGGTAACTTTAATTTCAATCTAGACAGCTTACGCTCACATTCAGGCATTTCATCGCCATCGATGAATGAATTGATGAAAATTCATTAATTTCAATAAACACGCAGTTACCGCTGCATACTTTTAGCATACTATAAGCAGTGGCTCTCACCCGGAAGCTCGGTAGTCTTACTGGACACGCCACCTGTTGGTGATCAGACGATCCTTGGTTCGAATCCAACTCATGATTTGTATGCCAATGATTAAAGGGACATTCCAGACGATTTTCATAATATCACATCATGTAGTATATGAATCGACAACTCCATGACCCGGATTTGTGGAATAACAATACTTTGAAAAACCTTCAACAAATTACACTGAACAAGGATGATGACATAGAAGGTTCACATATTATTTCAGAAATGTAGCAGTGTAATTTGATTACATAACCGCTTGCTTGCGAGTTCACCTGTGTATAATCTATGCATGCCTTCTTCTTTTGTTCTGCTTCCTTGAGCCCCAACTCATGCATTCTTATGGTGACTCTGCCATGTCACCATCCTTGTTCATTGCAATTTGTTCTAAATTTTGAAAATATTCTTATTCTTCATCCTAATCACAAATTCTGAAACTCTCTCCTCAGTATAACTAATCTATGGTTGTTCAAATGTAAAAATCTGAAAATCATCCGGAGGTCTCCTTTAACTTGTTATCGTGGCTACTTCTTAAACAATATACGATTTATATATAAGTCGATGGAGGACAGCATTTATCAGTTTGCAATAAACAACAACAACAACAACAACTTCATGGAGTGGATATTCATAACTTTCGACATGGCGTTGCTGTTTCTATTTTATGTTTTTTTTTTCATCATTATTATTATTACTTATTTATTTATCTATTTATTTTGGTTGACATTGCGTTTGACAGCTGCTGCTGGCACAACCTGTCCCGACGACTGGTGGTTTTCGCAGAGCCAAAACCGATGCTACGGCTTTGGATCCACTGACCTTCTGGAGTACGAGGGCGCACGCTCGACCTGCGACAACCTCGGCGCGCAGTTGTACGTGCCCTCCGTCGACTCTGGGGAATTCGATGCGGTGGTGGCGCACGTATCAACGATGCCCAGTTTCTGGAAGGGAAATGCCCTAATCTGGGTCGGTTGCTCCGACGCTATGGTGGAAGGGCAATTTCACTGCATCGACGGCAGCTATCTTCCAAGTGCAACGCATGGTAAGACCGCAGAAGAAAATTGATTAAAAAAAAAACCCAAACCGCAAGAGAAATGTGGATTGAGTGAAAGCAGCAGCATTAGTAGAACACATCAGTGTAAGTTTGAGGAAAATCGGACAATCGATGCAAAAGTTATGAATTTTTTAAGTTTAGGTGTTGGAACCGCTGGATGAGGAGACTACTAGAGGTTACGGCGTCATTTGTGGAGAACAGTATGAATAAAATATAAAGGCAATCATTTTCATGAAAATTACATATTCCATCAACTTGATACTGACATATGTTTAACATAACAATTATGTAATATACACTTATATTTAACACAATATAAGGGTAGAATTATTCCCCCTGCTTTCTGAAAGCGGTTAGTCAATAGTCCGATTTTCCTCAAACTTACACTGATGTGTTCTACTAATTTTGCTGCTTCAATCCACATTTCTCTTTGTGTTTGAGTTTATGTGGAGGGAAGAAATGCCAGTCTTCAGAAAGAAAACAAAAAACAAAGACAATAATAAATGAATAAATAGGACTACATGATTAAATAAATAGATAAATAAAATAGATAGGTAATAAACATGAAAAGAAAACTAACAACAGAATTGAAATAAGTAGAAAAAAAAACATAAGAAAAACAGAATTGAAAGGAAAAGCAAAAAATGCGTGAAAAACATTTTTCATAATTTTCGGTGCAATAATGTCAAACCGCACGAAAGAACTAAATCATTTTTATCTGACGAATCGTTGCACTTGCACGGAGTCAATAAATGAGATTCCCAAGGTCAATAAAAATACATTTTCATAATTTCTATTAACGGCCAAGTCGTTTATTTGGAACTGCAAGGTGACCACACGATCATTAGCAGATCCAAAAGATCTACTAAGTACCCTGAAGTTCCCTATAGCCAGGGCTCGGCACTAACAGTGGCCCGCGGTGGCCCGGGGCCACCAAAAACGCACGTCGGGCCACCAAAATTTCAGAAATGAAGAATTTGGTGGCCTGATCGAGCCATCAAAAAAGGTCGGATGTTTGCCTTTGGGCCACCAAAAATAAAAGTTAGTGTGGAGCCCTGCTGTAGCATTGAATGATTATTTCTTTGAACTTGCACACACTAACACATAGACGCACACTTACACACAAACACACACACATGACGTAAGGGCCCGTATTCTATCTATAGACCAAGGTTTAAACCCAATATAGACTCATTCTTGGTTTGGCTGAACCTTAAGTTTGATTTTGTATAATTCTGGTAATAAAGTCTTGTAAAATCAAAATCTATTTCGGGTTAAAATGCCGAAAAAATTCGTCACCATTGGTGCTTTTTTTTTCGTCACCCTGCATTTACATTTCTGTAATGTATTAGAGCCCTCCATCCAAAATTAAACCTCCTTGTAGTAGGTTTAAGGTAAACCCGATTTAGACCAAAGCCTGGTTTAGTAAGATACCAATTAAATCTGAGACTATTGTGGGTCTACATTTAGGTGTTTTAAACCGTTTTAAACCCACTTTAGACCAGACACTGTTCTAAACACGGTTTAAGTTTTTAGCAGAATTACGGACCTAATCTACGAGTCCTGGAGAATGTTGAACTGAATTTGTCAAGACCGTACACACTCATTAACAAGGTTCAGTCCTCTCCCAGTGTGAGCTGTGCATATTGTATGAGCTTTAACGCAACGTTTCTGTCTTATTATCACACTGTTAGTACTGCCCCCCCCCCCCTCCCCCGTTGAAGTACGTCGTATCTGCAAACAGCTGCATTTTTCAAAAACCGAGATATTTACCATTTCATTTTTTTTTTCCAAGCCACTCGAATTTTTTTCAATACCTTCAATATGGAATTGCCATCAAGTTTACTGGATACAAACCATTTTGCATTTTACATGGGGGGGGGGGGCAGAGTAATCAACACGACACCTGATCCGTGACTGATCGATTCTACGAAGCTGTATCATTGTTCTTTCCAGCTATTTAATTTCCGCGAATAATCATTACTTCTGTGTTTGCCTCGTGTTTCATTGTGTCCATCTTGACATCAAAGTTGTAGATTTATGTAGTGTCTGGACTTAACAGATACGTGCCGAGGGAAGCTGTTTTTATATCATTGACACGGAAAGCACAAGGTTCAATATGGTATTGAATATCATTAATCTTCTTCTTCCTCCTCCTCTTCTTCTTCTTCATCTTCTTCTTTTTCTTGAGAATCCATTCCAGATACCCTATGTATTTATATACATGCGGTGAATTCTAAATGATCGTACTACTTGCTAATTTATTTTCACGGAAAGCCTGGTGGGTGTCGGATCCAAACGATGACACTAAGGACTGTGTCTTTCTCTACATGGAGGACCAACTGCTCCATAATGGCTACTGTGGCAACGAAAATCTTGTCCTCTGTGAAAGTAAGTCCCCCCGAGTTGTGTTCAAACAAAAGGAAAACATGTGTAGAAGACTTGACCAGAATGATCCGTCAATGAACACTTTGGAAAGCATGTCGTTATTTATTGCATTGAATTACATAGCACTCTCTTTCAATTAATATTGCCAAATATCACTTGCTGTCTGGATCTGGTGGAATTTTGTGCTGGAAAGTATACTATTTATAAGGATTGAAGGATTGATAATCATTACATCATGCCTTGTTGGTAATCCTGAATTTTTTATCTGCTCATACGCAAAGTGGATCTCTGACCAGGTTTACTTTGCAAAAGAGAGAGATAGAGAAGGAGGGGGGGGGGTATTCCGAAGCAGGATAATCATTTTGAACAACTTATCCGCATCCTTCCCGCTTTCGCAGTTTGTCAACGTTCAGTATAGTTGTACAGTAATAGGACAGGTGTGAATCTCTGGCCGTCCTTGTATTTCACATTGATGAGTAATATATCAAGTTTGATAATTTGAGGCATCACAGAGAATCATGAACAGAAAGACAATCTTTATAGATTTCCCTTGGCGAATCTCCAAAAGGACTACTATGTAATTCTTTTCTTTTTCTACATTCATAATGGTAGTACTTAGTTGATATAAAGTATTCTATTTTTCACTTTTTGTAGTCTTTTATGCAACAGTTTATGATGTCAACAATGACAAAGTAATAGGAGAGTATCAGAATATGTTGTTTTATTTGCAATCACTCTCTCTGTGGATATTGCTGTGTCGTTTCGGTGTAATCATATTCCTTGCATAATTTTGGGGAAACCACAAGGAAAGAGGAATCGCACTATAGTGACAGCTGAATGTTGAACACTTCAACGATAGTATCACAAAGGATGATTTCAGAACTCGAAAGGTTTCGAGAGGAAGAAGCATTAGACCCCAAAGTGTGAATATCATGTTATGACATGGTGGAAATTGCATCGCCTAGTCACATATACTCATAGCTATGTCAACATACTTTTTTTTTTTGCATTGTCCACAGCAAGTGTTTCTTATTGTTATGTAACGGTTTAATCTGTTTTTGCCCTTCTCCCGCTCATGGGTGTTTTTGTGTGGATGTGGTTGTCTCTTTTGTTTTTCACTTCGTGTAGCATCCCCTACTACTGCCATAATGTCAACGAGTTTGCCGGAAGCAACAATACACCAACAACCAACACAAGTTGCTACCTTGGGAACAACCTCTGACAACGGATTGACTGACCTGGGTAACCGATCGTCAATGTCGACGCCATTGCGGGAAGGAACAACACATCAACAAACAACGCAAGTTGCTACCTGGGGAACAACTTCTGATAAAGGATTGACTGAACTGCTTAACCGACCGTCGATATCGACGCGACTGTCCGAAGCAACAACGCACCAACAACAAACGCAAGTTGTTACCATGGGAACAAGAGCGTCTATCAGTGGACTGACGAAACCTGATAACCGACAGTCGACTCCAGCGATTCATCCTCCGTCGACAACCTCATCGACAACCTTTACGGCAGCCAACCCTACATCTTTGACGTCTGTCGCATTTCCTTCTTCGAAGACGTTGGCCATCGGGGATGGTACTTCCACCTATACACCTGCGCGTGACAATGTCACAATAGTTGCTGGTGACAGGCCCTCGGTAGCTGCGGGAGACAGGTACACCCTGAGCACTTCTCTCCGTGGGTCACCTGCGAGAAACTCTTGCCTCGTCGGTCACGTGATATTTCGCGTTACGGCAAAGTCCGCCCTCTTCTGCGCGTCAGCCTGTCGGCATTGGAAGCAGTGCGTGTCCTTTAATTACGGCAACGGTGTTTGCGAATTGAATGACGTGGGTCCAAATGGAGAAGATACTTTGCGTTTGGTTCAAATGCCAGGATGTAACATCTACGTGTCGGACTAATAACTGTTACACAAAATTTTGCTAACTTTCATAGCACAGACCAAAAGACTGATAAAGAGATGTTGGTATACGCTAGTGACTGCAACATGTCCCGACATTACTTGATATTCTGTTCAGAATTTTATGTCTTCAACAAATAACACTGTTATGACAAGCTGAACATTATACTAGTAAACGAAAGCAGGGCACAGCAGTTAAGTAATATCATAGACATGGTTTTGTTATCATTAATTTAGCATGAAACTATCCCGAGACTATAAGTACCTCTCAAAGCTGAATGCACATCTTTCAATGGATCGAAATAGAGGACAAAAAGCATATCGCTTCATCACCCTCTTGGATTCCACATAAAATATAACACCAAATTACTGTGATAGTAAAGTACAATGTACCATGACAGGAATCTTTATTTTCAATCGTTATTCTTTACCTTGGATACTTTGAAAAAGACCCGGCAGAGCGAGAATTCATGGGTGGCCGATTCATTTGCTGCCCACTGGCGGGCTACATTAGAAAACCACGAATAACACCGGTCAGCGAATATATTCATCGAAGAGTAGGCACATCGGTAACGGTTGACATGTTTCGGCTGTGTGTATTCTTAGGTAAAAATCGGTGACAAAAGCTGTACAAAATTCGTTACGGGGATTCTTAAAATACATCAGAGCCTCGCCATTCTTCTTTTTTCATGGTATCATGCTAGCGGGTCTTTAAACCCGAACAAAGGACAACAAATAAATTGAAATGAACAAATTGAATACATGTATATCATAAGTTGTAACGATGAAAATATATTTGAATAAGAATGTACATACAATACTGAATCAATCTAGTCGGTAATCGATGTAAATGTCCAGGCCTATGATTGTATGTGTTACAAATGTATGTGCGTAGATTTCACAAAAAGAGTTTTGCAAATAAGAAAAAGAAAAAAGATCACGTTCTTTTTTTAATCATACTTTAGATGGATGGATTTTTTCAACTTTCGATTGCATAAATCATTATTCAGATTTTATACAAAGGTACATTGGACATCAAAGCAACAAAGAACATATCAGTGCTGGCGTTTCATTTTCCATCGGAATGATATGATGATAATAACCTGCCCCATATGCAATGTTACCTTACAAGTTTCCGGTATTAGTCAAATAGCAAACAATAGATTTCTCGGTACACGAGATAATTGATATCTTCCTATTTCTTTGACGACTCACTTATAAATGACGGAGTATAATATATATTTCGTGCCTGTCCTCCATTTTCACTTTCGTCGTAAATTTATTTCTTTTAGCCAGATAAAGTTTTCACTTCATCTGTGAAGTTGACTATGTAAATTTTCTTCGAGTTCTTGGTTTTATTATAGAAGTAGACAATATAAACTAGATGCAAATTAGACAGGCAACCTCGCACAGTTTGAACAGCATTGTCGTAGTCGGGGAAAATGTATCTCGAATGAACATTAACATAATCATGTTGCATCTATTACGTGTGTCGAAATTCGTGGATGCTAGAAATGAAAGGATTTTTCTCTGGTCCCGTTGCATTCGACTATGGAAAGGACGGTTGGCTGTCCGTGTATTTGATCCGGATTGATATCAATCTCCCATTTCTCTCTCACTCACTCCATCTCCCTCTCTGTCTTTCTCTCTCTCTCTCTCTCCCTCTCTCCCTTCCTAAATCATTACTTAGGATGTATTATATATAATAATTATGTGTACACAATCTACAGTCAAATCTGTCTGTATAAGACCACTAACAGCAGTCTCCCCCTCCCCGAGAGAGAGAGAGAGAGAGAAAAAAAAAGTATGCTATAAAGTCCCTGTCTATAGGGAACACCTGTCTATAACGGCTACTCTTTTCGTGTCCTTTGGGTGGCTGCTGTAGACAGGTTTGACTGTGTGTGATAGTCACTATGCATTGCAATGCTACGAATTTATGTATAAGGGCCTATTCATACACAGACACACTGCATGAATATGATACATTAATATAAATTATGATACAATCCTGTCTTCCAGACGCAAAGATGATATCCATATCTGTGTATCAATATCTCTAGGTTCCCTCTCGGTAGGCACTGATTCTGCGGCTGATACTAACACGCTGAGAAATGCTGATGGTTCGCGCCCTCTGTCGTTCGATTGTTCCCATCCTGTCAACAAAACGATTCGGTAATGCTTCAATAGAGGGCAAATAGAGAGCAAAGTTCAAAGTTGTCTCATCCTACATTTTTTTTCCTGAAACACCCGAAACAATACAATAGTTTTTATGTAATTATGTAAGTGGAAAGAGATCAAAGGTCAACAAAAGTTTGTCAGAAATTGATACGTCTGTGACACTCCATTCTCTTTGTAAAGTCGTAATAGGTTTTTAGATAAACACAACATATAATTGACAAAAATAAACATGCAGTGAGCTATATTCTTTTGCGTATACCTTACGTAACATAATTTATTTATTTTTGTCATATTTTTCTTTATTTTGGCAGCACAGAGATTGTAAGAGGTACATAATATTACTATTTATAATTATGATTTATAATTATATCAGTTTAATATTACTATAATGATATAATATAGCTAATAGATGAAAAAGAAATTGACATTTAATGTCAGAATCAGGAAAACGCAGCAATTTGGTCGGAATTTCCCCCTACAATTAATTAATTTGCATACCTCTTTTTATAATAGCATGCTGCAAGCGCTACAGCAAAGACCATCAGTGAAGACACGGAGAGAAGTCCGCCAAGTAGAATGAAGCCAGGAAGTGTTGAGCGGTAGCTTCTGTCAGTGGACATGTTCGCTACAATGGCGTTGAAAGATAATTTTCAAAACGGCAGTTTCCATAAATTGTGTAATATTATGTCCAGTACACTAGGTATGCATTTATATGATACTGCATAAAAATGCTATTATTGATTAGTGCAAGCAAACTAGGATCACAGCACTAGACCCAATTTCCATCGAAAATAAAATTTGATAAAAATAATGGTAAACACGTCAGGGCATGCACCAATTAATCAACTAAACCAATCTAAACTTTATAACTAATGTCACTGTCACTTGTTAAGTATATCAACCGAACATATCTTTTAAATGAAATGTCCACTATTATAAACGTGTCAGAAAAGCCAGCGATCGGGTAGAGATATAAACTCCGAATGAAATAAATTGGACCAACAACGCTAAACATCAATAAACCAAAGATCATTTTCTGTTTCATTATAAACTTGTTCTTGGATTGTAACTCTCAATTTATATT
The DNA here is from genome assembly GCF_964275005.1 of Diadema setosum. NCBI lineage: Eukaryota > Metazoa > Echinodermata > Echinoidea > Diadematoida > Diadematidae > Diadema > Diadema setosum. Next base: position 18,297,627 of record NC_092696.1, on the reverse strand, counting down.
ACACATGCAACTCGATCATAACAGTACTGAAAGACGCAGTGGATCCAGAAAGATATGGCTGTGCTCAGCTACATTCCTTATTCGCAGCGTTTATATAACCAGTAGGATGTTATCATGAATACACTTTCTTCTGAGAAACACCTGTCAAGTTCAAGTTTACAATTAAATCGTACATGTATGCATGTGTGTATGATATATGATAATATATGTGACCCTGCACCACAAAACAAACAAAAAGTCGCGAGATATGGATTTTAGTTGAGGACAGATTCTTAAAGAACAGGCTCTAAGCTTTAAAATGATGTGTTACTTATATCAAATGGAATCCGCTAACCTATCTAAATACTAGAAAGAAAGTGCACACTCTGGGGAAGTGCGAACTGAGAAAAGAGGCTTTGAAGTACAGGGTTTATTCAAGCGCTTAATCTTTACCGAGCTGTGCAATGAAAGCGCCAGGAAAAAAAAAACAGGATCTAAACCACCAGAGCAACAACTTTGAAGGAATCATCAGATTAAGCTGAAATTAAGCATGTTCTATTAACACATTCTACTCACGATTAATGCCAACTCTCAAAGCAGTAGAGTTATCCTTTCAAAAGTTATTAGACTTGAAAGTGAAGAGTGTGTAAAGGATTTTATGAAATGAAAAGGGGACGCTTAGGCATACCTGATCGTTCTATTCTCCCCCAAAAATGGGTTGTAGAAAAACCGCTGAAAACACACTTTTCCATTCATGTTATGATCCCAAACTAAAGAATAATGTAGAAGAAGGATAGCTCTTTCAGAAAATATGAAAAACTCAACATTGACTAAGTTGACCTATTTCACCTTTTTTGAGTCCTCACGGGAAATCAAGGGGTGCGACTTTTTGCTCGTTTTGTGGTGCACGGTCATATGTTATATATGAAGAGTTTGTTTGCAAAAACCGATAAGTCCATATTTGCCAAATGGAGATATTTGCGATTAAAGGTCAAGAAAAATAAAGAGAATAATAAGAAAAATTTGGCTTCTTTTCACCATAACTTCAAAAATGTACCTTTATAAGTAATGACCAATATATCATTTAAAAGGTATTATTTTGTACTTTATGACAGAGACCGTAATTCAAAATCTTCAAAAATGGACTTATCGGTTTTTGCAAACAAACTCTTCATATATATATATATATATATATATATATATATATATATATGAAGACCTTGCGTCCAAAAGGCGCTGCATCCATTGAAAATGATGGATTTAGCACCTCTTAGAAGCCAGCTCTGTTGCGGTACAAATTGTCACCCCTGCACAATTTATCGTCTGGCGACAATATTAGTGCAGGGGGCTGACAGCACAAATTGCCGACTGCTCTCAAAGCACATTTAGGGGGTAATAGCATTTTTGACGTAGGCGTTGGAATACCAACGCATAACTAACATGGTTACATCCATGCAAACAAGCCATGCAAAGAGTCATCGTACTCGAGGAAGCTCGCACATGACCAGTGTCTCGTTGGCAACCCCTTTCCGCAGAGCTCGCTTGATGAAGGGGCATTCCGGAGGATTTTCATAATTTCACATCATGTAGTACATAAATCAACAGCTCCATGTATAGATCCGTGGAATTTATTGTGGTCCTTGAGCAAAAAAAAAAAAAACAATAAATCGAAAATCTGAAACAAATTACACTGAACAGTGATGATGACATCAGAGCCTCATATATTTCAGAAATGTAGCAGTGTAATTCCATTACAATACCGCTTGCTCAACAAGTTCATCTGTGAAAAATCCATGTATACCTTCTTCTTTTGTTCTGCTTCCTTGAGCCCCAACTCATGCATTCTTATGGTGAGGCTGTCATGTCATCATCCTTGTTCATTGCAATTCATTATAAATTTTGAAAACATTCTCATTACTTATCCCCATCACTATAAATTCTGAAACTCTGTACTCAGTTTGACTAAATTATGGTTGTTCAGATGTAAAAGTCTGAAAATCATCCGGAGGTCCCCTTTAAGTGTCCGTTTGTGTGTGTGTGTGTGTGTGTCTTTCTGCACGGGTGTATTTGTGATGTGCATGTGTGCGTGTTTGGTGGAATCTGTGTGTTGATGGCGGTTTTGATGGTTCTCTCTCTCTCTCTCTCTCTCTCTCTCTCTATATATATATATATATGATGCTAATATGTATGTATGTATGTATGTGTATGCGTATTTATGTTTGTGTTCTTTTTAGCCCATCGGAGATGAGGGAAGAGTAACAACCTGCGACGTGTGTCCGTCCGTCCGTCGTCTGTCCCTAACTCTACAAAAACATGAATAACTATGTACCCAGGGTTTCAATTTCAATCGATCTTGGAGGGAAGGATGACTATACGAAGTTTTTTTTTTTTTTTTTTTTTTTTACTTACGTGGAGGTCATCCCAAGGTCAAAGGTCATAGGCAGGGTCAATGCAATTTTTACGGCGCGTTTCTATTATGACGCTTAACACCATACACACAGACTCACAACGATACTCATAACACACACACTATTCAAACTACACACATACACACCGAACACATACAAACACACACGCACAAAAACATCCCAACACAAACACACACACACACATATTCGCACACAAGAACACATACATGTATACACTGAGACAAACAAACCACTGGCTCATCATGCATGCAGATTCCACACATATTATTGTACTCCTATACTCGCGCCTACACACAATAAGCACTTACCATGGAGCCCAATCCCATACACACACACATACACTTACACAATAATAATGCTAGTCAGACCGACCCTACGCAAGCATAACACATGAACACGCACCCCAACCACACAATTCGTCGTGCATCTATACGCAGTATCTCCTGCAGCTTGAAGCCAACGACCGACGACAATTTCTGCACCTACATTTCACTTTACCTGCACAAATTGTCCCCATTGAGGTAAAAAGTTAGGAACTGCACGAGCAGCACAATTTGTCGCCATGCGACAAATTTGTGCCGTCACTCCCAGCACAATTGTCGCCCTGTGCCGGGGCGACAATTTGTGCTGCAACAAAGCTCTTATGTTTATATATAAACCTTTCAAAAAAGTTTGGAAATCTGACTTCAGTTGTAAATTTCTCCAGTTTGTAAGCACTATACAATACATGCTTGATATCAATGGAAAGAGTATTAAATTTTCTTTAAAATGATATCCTACTCATTATGATTATGCTATCAAGTAAAGAACTGTACTCAAACGTGTCTGATAAGGTCTGCATTGAAAAGTTGCAAAACGAACAAGAACTGTCCTTATGAATTAGAATGGTCGTGAAGAGTACATAAAGAACATGTTCTTTTGTGTTATGTATTTTGTTCTCAAGTGGTCAGCCATTGAAGGCAAATTTCAGTAGACATGACTTCACATTCAAGTTTTCAGTGGTGGCATGCCAGGCAATTATTTTCATAGCTCATCAAGTTTTATGGTTGTACACCATGCCACTTGTAAGCAATGTTCAAAAGCCCCGCGCCATAGGGCAATTTTAAGCTGAGATGCTTCAAAAAGATGACAGCGCAAAACCACATAGAGCGAGACATGTACGCAACTTTCTCGAAAGAGAGAGAGGGCATCATTAGAATGGACTGGCCTGCATGCAGCCCCGACCTCAACCCCATAGAAGATTTTAGGATCAACTTGGCTGAGCTGTGGGGAAGAGGGTCACAAATGCAACGACATATAATAGGCAGGACTCCGTCAGATACTGGTTGACGCCAATCAACAGCACGGGGACACGGTGCCAGGCGGTGGTGCAAGCACTTGGCTCGTCCACCAGATGCTGAGCCCCGATCATGTTCATTGACAATATAAGGACAAAGTAAACATAAAGTAAACACAAAATAACGACAAAATGAAGACAAAATAAGATGAAATTCCAATAAAATCAAAACCATGCCATTTCAACTCTTTATGTCTTTGTTACGGTTAATGTGGCGAGGTTCTGTGAGATGACATGGTTTGAGTCATGATCGTTTGTGTGTGTGTGTTTGTGTGTGTGTAATGCTGTGTATGTGTGTGTGCGTGTGTGTGTGTGTGCGTGTTTATCTGTTTGGTTGAACGCATACATGTTTCACTCCATAAAAATGCTGATGTTACAGTAAAATGAACACCAAAGAATAAATGGGGAACTCACTCAGCACGAGGAAACTGCATTACGAACGTCAAGAATTGGGCCATTTTGCAGCTTTTCAATTCTGACTTTACCTCATATTTGTAAGTACTGCACCTCCATGTATACGATAATCATAACAAGTATGGTATCATTTTAAAGAGAATTAAACAATCTTTCTGTGGTACTAAGCACAAATGAATCATTTTTAAGGAAAGATAAGAAATGATTGATCAAAATCAGATTTCCAAATTTTTTTGAAGGGTTTATATATATATATATATATATATATATATATATATATATATATATATATATATCAATGATAGATACATATGAAGAGTTTGTTTGCAAAAACCGATAAGTCCATTTTTGAAGATTTTGAAGTACGGTCTCTGTCATAAAGTACAAAATAATACCTTTTAAATGATATATTGGTCACGTCATATAAAGGTATATTTTTGAAGTTATGGTCAAAAGAAGCAAACATTTTCTTATTATTCCCTTTATTTTTCTTGACCTTTAATCGCAAATATCTCCATTTGACAAATATGGACTTATCGGTTTTTGCAAACAAACTCTTCATATATTCAATTACGACAGTGAAAGTTCCCTTGTTTCACTGAACTTACACTTAAAATTAATTCCATGGCAAGCATTCAGTTCCATTCACAAACACTACGATACCTCGCCTCAGTGGTTCTTCGAGACTGCCAATTAAGAAACAATAGAAGCCATATATGATGACATACCTTCATTGTTCCACATATCATGCGTGCTGACGTCATCTGCTTGGGCTCCTAGAATGATTTCGATCTCGACCATGATGACGATGAACAGTATGTCCTCCATTACGTCACAGTACAGCCCGCCACGTACCACACTCAGATTGCCCATGAGCATGCCCGAGATGCGTACGCCTGCTGTTTATGAATGTATTGCCCTATTAAACGCAGGCCGGCCACGAATTCGCGTGACAAGAAATGACAATGACAATGACAATTCCCATAATTTCATACTACTGCTTCCATCATGGTTTGCTTACTGTACTTCTACGACACTGTATTAAATGCAATGACAGTAATGATTACACGGTAAAAGCAAATGCCTTTTTCCATTAGTCCATTATCAAAGGTCATAATCTCACTTTTTAAGAGCAATCAAAATATTTGCTATTCATCTAAAAGAATCAAGTCATTTATGCCCTAGAACAGCTACATGTAGGTCTAAAACGTTTGCCTTTATACCTTATAGAGGGCAAACATTCTTAGACAAACAATGGGTCCTACAAAGATATCCAAACAAAGAGTGAAGAGTATCCTTGATACGTGTTAGTTCTGTGCTACAAATAAAAACATACTATTTCTCCTCACTGGAAACGTTTTCACAGTGAGTTCGTTGAGATATTTTTGCTGTTGTGTGATTGTATTGTGTCTTTGTATGTGTGTACGTCTTTGCACGTCACTCTTCTGTAACACCACATAAATCGCGGCACTTCCACTAGCGTCCTTCCCCCCCCCCCCGATGTTGGCATATTCCAATAATTTCCTGAGTCGATCTCTATTAATTGGCTTGCGGGTATAGGGCTGATTACACTATCAAAATAATATCACAGTTCCTACATACGGCACACAATGAATTATTTGTTACTTTTTAGTCGAGTCCTCAAAGAATGAGAGAGGATCAAAATCGTTTCATCTACTCAAATACTCAAATAAAATTTACTCACAACATGTCACCACATAAAGGTAATTTATCTTGTTGTTTTACTCGACTCTTCTTAAAAAGACAAAGAAAAAGAGAGAAGGAGAAACTGATTGCAGCTTTCATATTTTTTTCTTATTACGCTGCTATAATTCTGTGATAATCAAGACCATGATCAGTTTTGTCGTTTCGACAGTAATTTCCGTAATATCATCTGCTTTAAACGTTGGTTCGTATGTTGGAAAGTTCATTTTTAAATCCGTAACAAAATTATTCTTATTCAGGTATGACCACAAGAAAAAGATACATTTCAAATTTAAATTTTCGTCCTCATGAGGAGCAACTTTTATAGTACACTCTTATCCTTTCGTTTTAAGATAATCAAAAAAAAAAAGAAAGAAACACGCATACCATTACCCCCACAAATTATTTGCATTCACGGGAACCAGTCAAAGGGTTCTTGGTCATGACTGTGTTGCTATACGACACTGGAATATAAAATCATATTTCGACTATATTCGACTCTCCTGAGGGAGGGAAAGGCTCATTTCTCTGTTTCTTCTCAAACAAGCATTACATTATTAGCAAAACATAGCCAAAAAAAAATCATGTTTTAGTTTTTGTTATTGTCGAATTCTGAATATAATCTACACTGTACACTGTTTTCCGTTCAGAAAAAAAAAAATCAACAACCGGTGATCATGACAAATGTATAGCAATGATTAAAAAAAAAAAAAAACACACACACACACACACAACCAGTACAGGTTATGTATAGAAGTTGATTGCAAACTTGTAAAATTTAATCTCACATATAAACTTAATTTTAATCAATTTAACGCCGATAGGGTTTTATATGACAAAATTCAGCCTCGCACCAAAATTTATAATAGCCTTTATGATAAACTGTGTGTGTGTGTGTGTGTGTTTAATGGATACATTCTGCCCTATAAGAAGTGAGATGCTATACATTGTAGGCTTCCTACCTCCAGAGAACCATGATGCTAGAATTCCATCTTATGTTAGTACGTCATACATACGACTTTAAATATTCCTGCCGTATCACAATTACGCTAGGTAAACAAACAACCAGTAAAAGTTGTGTTTTGTATAAAGGCTGATTTTTTTTTTTTGCTTTGAATTCCCCATATCTCAATTGATCCTAATTCAACTTAACCACACCGAACAGTTTTACATGACAAAATCCAATGTTTAGTCGAAGTTGAAAGTTACTTTAAAGCGCCATGTTTTTTGTTTCTTTTCCGTTGTTGTTGTTGTTTTTTTTCTTTAGCAAAATGTATTTGGTATAATGTTACGATTACGAGTTTTATGTGTTACAGATCTATAAGTTTTGTAATATATTCGTATCCTACATAGGGCCTCATCCACGTCAAGCTCTGCTTATCATGACGGTCCCCTGTATAAGCCAGTTCGGGGTTAGCTCATGTACAGATGGGTACAAATGACCTTTCTCCTTTCTCAGTTGATTAGGCACTCCACTAGTCTTCAAGCAACAGAATGCATTAGCTTGCCCAACATAACAATTTGTGGAATACATCAGTTATGTTCAAACAAAGGATGTACTCGCGTAAACCAGGTGTTCAGAATGATCCATCAATTGACACTTCGGAAAACGTCCATTTATTTTGCATTGAATGTAATGACAATCTTCTTCTATTGATATTGCCAAATACTGCTTTTGCTGCCAGGTGGATGTGATGGCAAGCACCACTTTAATACAAGGATTACTTGAATAATCATTGCATCACAGGTGCTTATCTCAGTGAATTTAAAAACTAACATGCTCTGCTGGTACAAATGACCTTTTTCTGCTAATGCTCAAAGTGGAACCCCGAACTGGCTTATTGATTTCTCCTTCGTCCATTATAAGACACTGTGCCTTAGTAGGTTGTTTTTATTCATATGCAATGACAGACTGATGTTATTATGGAATTGAAATATCTTATATTCATTTGTATGTTATACTCTCCTTTTTGTCATACTATGTATCACTTTCTTTTCACTTGTTATTGCATTTGGAGAAAGAAAATGCAGAAATAATCCAAACCAACCAAACAATAAACTCTGATCCTTTTCAGAATGACAGTCTTGGCATGTACATTTCTCAGTAGACTTGTATCCATGATGGAAACCAAACAGAACCAAAAAAAAAAAAAAAAATCCAAATTACACCAATTTCAGTGCACATACGACTTTGAAAAATCTCACCCTTCTGTTGTTATCCTGTTCCGCATGAGCACGCACACACAAAGTTTGATATGGAAAGAAGTTACTCCTCCGTTAGTTTAACGACCATAATATTTCAAACACTGCATGGATAATGAAATTACCCGGAAAAATCTATCCTATTTTGTAACTCTTCCAATCGTCGGGATCGAGCAATTACAATCGCGTCGTATTTCTATTCAGCATGTGCACGGACGGTGCAAACCAGAGAGCTCATTTACGTTTTTCATGTATACTAGCAATGAAAACATGAGAGGTGATGACATCATCAACTCACTCATTCGTACCATGATTTCAACTCTACGGGAAGTGGTCTGCAAAAATTTTGTAAAAGTGAAACTTCACAATGTCATTTAGAAGAAGAATACCTTTTTTCCACAATTTGGTTCAAACTTTCACGGCAATACTGGAAATATTTAAATCTTTCTTATCACACGAACTTATAACTGGACCGAAAGTCATCTTTAAAAATCAACTTCCCCACGAATTCTCTGAGGTTTATACCCTTTACGAACAGGTAGACCTGAACTTGTGCGATCTGCTGCAAACTGCTGCGATCTGATGCGACCGGTGGGCTCCCACTGCGCGACCGCACTGCATGCAGCTAGCAGGAGAACCCTCCAGCTCGCGCGATCTACGATCGCACGCGCAGATCCCACAGGGGTACATTTGGCTATGTAAAGATCCCGTAGAGCACACGTGTATGTTGAGCACTCGCGTGTGTGTTCCATACTGAGTAGTCGTTACCGACAGAAAACGGCATATCACAAATCACTCTAGTTGCACGCCATAGTATACGTTATCCTGTTATTTCATGTGACTCCCCAGGCCTATTCGAGAAAGAAAGGAATCATCTATCAGTTTCTGTTTAGGAAAAAGGAGAGGGAAAAGAAGGAGAGGGAGAAGAAGAAGAACAACAACAACAGCAAAGTTGATAGGCAAAACTACAAACAACCAATTTTCATTTTAAAAAATAGTGACATTTATCAAACAGATTTAATCATGTCAATACATACATGTACATAATTAGTTAATATTTGGCATTGATTAAATCTTCAGTCAGCACATTCTAAATTACTTGTAACAAATTATTTTTCTATTTGACTTCTGAAAAAAAAACCTCTTAACTTACGAAAACCACTTTCAAGTTCAAGTTCAAGTTTTATTAAACCAATTCATTAAACATTTGACATTTTACAAAAGGATACAGCATTAAGAATAATGAATGGTTTGGGACCCCAAAAGAAGCAGAGCTTGTAAAAAAGGGGTCCCGGATAAACATATAAAACAAAACATACTAAAGTTTAAGCATATTAACAAGAAGTATAATAGTAACATATTTACATAGGACAGATGCAACACAAGCACACATACACACGCACACACACACACATTCAATCACACAAACATGTGTCACAAAAACGCTCATGCACATACATGTAGTTCACATGAAATTGCAGAAAGATACTTTCTATTTTACTATACTTTTAAATTCAGCTTCCCTGATCAATTCTTGTTTTACAGATTTCCCTCAAGATAGATGCGACATGTACGTTTAAAGTTGGATAGTGTTGAGGCTGACCTAATTCTCAAAGGCAAATTATTCCATTCTCTAATACAAACATATACGAATGAATTTTGGGCAGTTTGAGTTCTTACAAAGGGTTGATGAATGAGATTACTTTTACGCGTATTATAAGCATGAACGGTAGAATTTAACACAAACGCATCCTTCATGAAAGATTTTGGATCACCTTGTGTCTTAAACATAAAAATCAAGCAACTCAAGATAACTAATTTTTCAAATGGCAAAATATGAAGTTGAATAAATAATGGCAAACTTGGACTTCTATAGTTTGAATTTGTAATATGCCTTACAGCTTTTTTCTGAAGAACAATCAACTTATGCAGTCTTATAAGTATTTCCCCCAGCTACATTACAGTACATTAAATGAGGCATAACTATGGCATTATACAGAGTAATTAAGGTTTCTTTTGGTAAATAGAGACGTAACTTCGATAAGATACCAACACTACGAGAAACTTTAGTAGTGGCTAAACACAGTCACGTAATGGAGGTACATTCGTTATGTTCGCCCATGGGCGAACATTCTTGTAATGTTCTCCCATTGAAAACATTTTCACGTAACAAATGACAGAAGGCCTAGGACCGCGCGCGCACAGTCCATGCAGATGACTCTGCTGATGCGCGAGCGAGCGATCGAGTGCGTTGTGCTCTGGTGGTTGACGTTGACGTATTTGACCAAAGATCGTAAGATCTTTGATTTGACGTATTTGACTAACCCATATAATATAAATATGACTTTTGTTGTCAGGAACATTTACCAACCGTTCCGCCCTCAGGGTTTGAAATGCTATTTCGGGAGGCTATAAGTCCCTCGACTTCGTCTCGGGACTTAAAACCTCCCTCAATAGCATTTCAGATCTTTCGGGTGGAACATTCGGTATGTTCGCTCCCCCGCCAGAGTCATCATCTATAATTATAGTGTGACCCTGCATCACAAAACCAACAGAAGGTCGCCAGACATGAAGTTTTAGTTAAGGACAGATTCTGAAAGAGCAGACTCTAATCTTTATAATGATGTATAACTCAATTCATATGGAGTCTCCTAAACTATTGGAATATTGGAAAGAAAGTACACACTCTGGGAAATGTAAACTGAAAAAAGGGGCTCTGAAGTACAGCGTCTGTTGCGACACGGATTGTCGCCCCTACACGGATTGTCGCCCCCGGTTCGGGGCGACAATCCGTGACGGAGTTGGTGGCACGGATTGTCGCCCCCGTCACGGATTGTCGCCTGGCGACAATCCGTGACGCTTGTGCAGTTCCCAGTTTTTGACCTCGAAGGCGACAATCCATGATGGCAAAAAAATTGTTGCGACACGGATTGTCGCCCCGGGCTCGGGGTGGTTCCTCCGGTGTTAAGCTTTGATGGGTATGACTGGTAAGTTATGCGTGTGTGTGTGTGTGTGTGTGTGTGTGTGTGTGTGTTTGTTGTGAGCTGCATGATATGTGCTGTGTATGATTAATTTTGTAGGTGAGTACAATAAGGGACTTGTGTATGAGTTTCCGTATAGCTGTGTGTGTGTGTGTGTGTGTGTGTGTGTGTGTGTGTGTGTGTGTGCATGTTTGGAGTTACAATATGTAGAAACTGTGCATGTGTGGTGGTTGTATAGTGGTAGTGGTTTGTTCGTCTGTGTTTATACGTGTGCCTGTATGCGTACGTGTGTCTGTTTGTGTATGTGTTTTACGGAGCCCGCCAGGTGACATGAGGGGAAAAAAAAAAAATCTGCATGGATTATTGCGTTCCCTCGCAATAATTATTGCGTTCCCTCGCAATATTATTGTGTTCCCTCGCAATAATATTGCGTGCGAACGCAATAATTATTGCGAGGGAACGCAATCATTATTGCGAGGGAAAGCAATCTTTATTGCGAGGGAACGCAATAATCCATGCAGATTTTTTTTTTTTTTCCTCATGTCACCTGGCGGGCTCTGTAGTGTTTTGATATTTGTGCGAACAAACTTTTTTGAGCAGCAGGCACTACTGTGGCAATGAAAATGCCTTCAGCGTGTACATGAGCACGTGTTTAAAAAATTCACACCAGCGTTGATCTAAAAATAGTATGGGTGTGTCAACCAATATCAGCGGTGAGGCGGGCTAGGCGAGAGAGAGAGAGAGAGACCGAGAGAAAATACATACGAGGGAGGTACCCTCCCCAAATGTTATCTGTCTTTGTTCATTTTTCACTGCAGTCATTTTCTTCCATCAGTTTTAACTACAACGTCCATACCACTATTCTTTGTCCCAGAATAGGTTTGGCATGCTTTATGCATGAGCGAATAATTTCCACATGCCGTAAATAATTTGTCAATCGTTCGTTGATTTTAGCACAAACGAACTGCCATTGCACACCGCTAATACATACGTGATACAAACACCAACAAACACTAAAACAAATCCTCATAATGCAAATAAACCAACTCAACACTTTTTTTCCTTGATATTTATTGATTTCATTCCAATCATTCATAAATTTCCCTCATAAACATACTGTCTGTAATGTAGCTAAGATTTCAATCAGCGATCATTATCTTATATATACATGTGTTGACATGAGGATAAGTACTAATAGGAAACATAAAGAAATTGTCTTCCGTGATTTTAAAGCGTTTGATGAGATTAGCTTTTTGGATGATCTTAAGAGAGTTTTTTCAATGAAAGATTTCACGGATGAGGCAGAAGGAGTAAATGAAAAATGGATAAAATGGAAAACTATATTTTTACAAGTATGTGATATGCACGCCCCTTTAAAAAATGTAAGAGTTAAACAGAGATGTTGTCCATGGATCACAAAAGATATTGTAAAGCTGATTTATAAAAGAGATTATTTAAAGAAAAAATGTGAATCTCAACCTCTTTTTAAGAAGGAATATCAAAGAGTCAGAAACAGTATTACAAAACTTAGACGCAGTAGTAAAAAGAAGTATATGAATGTTATGTTAGATAAATGCAAAAATGACAGTAAGAGAGTGTGGAGAGAACTGAATAGAGTCACGGGTAGAAAACGTAAAGAAGATAACGTTCCGATGGAATTGACTGCTGATAAATTGAATGAATATTTTGTTAATGTCGGTAAACAAATAGTAGATGGTGGTAAAAGTACTTTTCAATGGAATCATTCTGAATGTATTTATGAGTTTATTTTTGATTGTGTTTCTGTTGATAGCATTCGTAATTCTCTCATAAATCTTGGTAAAGATAGCAACATTGACATTCTGAATTTTGATTCTAAGTTGTTATGTATAGCTGCTCCTGTCATTTCTGAAACACTTTATGTTATATATAATAAGAGTTTGACTGATGGAATTGTTCCCACTGATTGGAAAAGGGCTAAAACGACGCCTATATACAAGGGCAAAGGAAGTAAAAATGACCCTTCAAATTATAGACCAATTTCTGTCGCTTGTCATGTATCAAAAATTTTTGAAAAGCAGATTAAAGATCAGTTATTGGCATATTTTCAGCAAAATGATTTGATTAACATAGATCAAGCCGCATTCTTGCCCCATCACTCAACTAACACTTGTCTCCATCGAGCTGTTGATGATTGGTTGGAGTCTTTTAACGATCGTGAAGTAGTTGCTGCATGTTTTCTTGATATTTCTAAGTGTTTTGATTCAATTGATCATACGTTATTATTGCATAAGCTGGAATGTTATGGCATCAAGGGCAAACAATTGAAATGGTTTTCTGATTATTTAACTGGTAGGAGTCAAAATGTTTTTTGCCATGGCCATCTCTCAACATCCAAAAGTATCACGACAGGGGTACCACAAGGGAGTGTACTTGGACCTATACTTTTCCTTATATTTATTAATGATATTTCAGAATCTGTATATTCATGTTCCTGTAATGTATTCGCAGATGATGTAGTAATTTATTGTTCGCATAAAGATACTGATAGAGTTACATCAATGTTGCAAAATGATCTGAACTCAATATATAGATGGTACAAGAGAAACAGATTAAGTATTAACTTAGATAAGACTAAGGTAATGTTATTAAGTCCACGGTGCTCCAAAAGTTTGAACATTTTTCTTGATGGAAAAAGGATTGAACAGGTTCACGATTTTAGGTATTTGGGTGTTATGATAGACGACCATCTTCAGTGGGATGCACACGTACAAAATTTAGCCAAATCTATATCTATGAAATTATTTATGTTACGCAAAATGAACCAATTTTTGGATAAAGATTCACTTAAACTTTTGTATACTGCCGTTATTCAACCGTGTATTGATTATTCATGCTCCGTTTGGGGAAATTGCTCTGTTAAAAATAGAAATATTCTTTATCGATTACAAAAGAGGGCAGCACGAATTATCACATCAAATTTTGATTACGGAACTGCAAATGGGAATGACATTATCAAGGTTTTGAATTTACAAGCATTTGAAAATAGAAGGAATTATTTTTTGTCAACGCTCATGTATAAATGCATCCATGGACTTGCCCCCACCCGAATGTGCAATAATATTGAGATGATTTTTGACAGGCATGGGTTTAATACAAGAGCAGCTGATTCTTTGAATGTGGTACCACCTAAACCGAATGTAGAGTGTTTTAAAAGCTGCTTTAGATATGCAGGAGGAAAGGTATGGAACTCACTACCAAATGTTTTAAAGAATTCAAAGTCATTATCAACTTTTAAATTGTTATATAAGAAAATGTATTTTCACTGATTTTATCAAACGGCCTGTTTTTACATAATATGTACCATATTATTTTTTGTCACACTGTGTAACCCAAACTTGCCTGGTGCAAATTATGGATGCATGAATCCTTGAATGTGTGTTATGGGTATACATGCATTCGACTGTTTAGGTTAAACGGGCATGACTGCCAGATTGTATGTAATCTATTTATTAGTGTAGATTTTTATACAGAATTTCTATCTGCTTTTTATGATCGTGGGCTTGTTGATTCAAGTCCTTTCTGGCAGAGTTTTTACATTCCTTTTGTACACCAAATGGTCTGATTGTGTATATAATCTTGCATCATTTTATTCACTGTTTTAATATATCCTTTTTTATCATATTGTTTCGTTATATCATACATAGATCTGGTTACTACTGATTTCATTGGACGTATTGCTCCTTTCAGCTCTGATTGCTTGTTTGTAGTGGTTTTTATGCTTATATTTATGTAACATGATTTTTATTTTTATATAGTTAGATTGTACAGGACCTTGATGTAAAACAGCATTCACTTGCTGATCTTGTTATCCTGTCAAAATATGTTGAAATAAATAAATAAAAAAAAAATAAATAAATAAATCGACCATTCTGGGTGAAACATGAACAAAAAAGTTACAAATGGCAATTCGAAACACAAACAAATCCATTTGTCAATTATACTACAAAATAATCTCACTTCAACATAGATAACTCGATTATAAAGACCAACCCTACCAATAATTTCTTCACGAGAAAGTTTTGACATGTATAGGGCCCTACCAAACCTATATTCCTTGAATATATTGGTTTGGATCATGTAACACCTTCTTACTTACAAGGGCATATACATAAAAAAGCCCACAAAAATATTACACAAATCTAGAATAAAATCAGTCATTAAAAAAAACCCGACCCCCCCCCCCCACCGAGACAAATCTAGGGCCTAATCTATCCTAAATATTAAATCCTACCAACATCTGTCATACCATTTATAACTATCCTTCTTCAAATCCAATCCCCAACCCACCAACCCCTGATTAACCAAAACCTAAATCATCCCACACCCACATTCACCAACCCACATATAAAATTTTTTTTTATAATATTCTTTTATTTGAGTTTCATTCAATATGAAATCCATATAAACAATAAAATTAATACATCCACCAACAATGAATCATTTTTAGGATGTCCTTGATAACTAACTTGAATAGACTATACATTTTTTGTTGTTGCTACTCTTATCTTTTCGCTACAATTCCCACCTTGATTAGTAATTATATAATATCTTATACTTTATAACGGTCCAGGTGTTTTCCGTTGAAAGATATAAGCAAAAAAAAATAAAAAATAGGGTAAAAGTAATCTCAATACATGGTGAACTGTAAAATTAGTCAGTACTGATTATTTATGCATTAGAAGCTTCATACAACGTTATTAAATGAAATACGTTTTATATATGAGTAGCATAATAAAGGTACCCCTCTTTCATATTCTGTTAGGAACTCAACTTTTCTGATTATGTGCCATATAGAACAATATACATTTTTTTTTATGGAAAATATTTTCCTGACTTGAAATATTATTTTACGACAGTAAAGTACAGATGGCATGCTCCGTAGTCCCATGCATACTGGAAAGTAACAACAAGTTAATCGTGACCAAACTCTGATACAACTTTAGTAAACGAAAGTCTTAAAAGTTTATATCAAGTAAATAGACATACAACGTACTGATCGATCGATATCATTCAGACTTGATAATAGAATACATTTGATCATTCCAATGATAGTTCACACCGTCACATGTTATTTCAGAACAATTCCCTGGTGTTACGTATTAACAATGTCAGAAATATTCTTTTTAAACCTGATTACATTTACACACCGATAGACAAACACCCACACATCTACGGCCTTGCGAATCAATCAATCGAAGGTGCATGATGGCATGATGGCAAAATGCGGGCACGTGGGATATGTATTCTTTATCGTAAAGTACAGACAGACCTAGTTACGATATATATTTGACCACTGGGACTTCTTTTTCTATCATGGTTGATTATACAACAGATAGTGCACTCATTTTTTAGGAAAGCTGAATGTTTCTGTGAGAGAGCAGTTTTCGTCTGTTTTGACCTGGTCCCACAGCGAGTCCAGCTTGCACTGCAAACCGTCCGTACCGATACCAAAAAGCCGTTTGACGTCAGCAGGGTTTGACACAACGTACAGGGCCTTTCGGAGATCTCCCTTCTCGTCCTGAAAAGAAATGTGTTGAAAGATGAAAAGAAATGTTTTTAAAGAGCGGTTTAAAGATGCGCACATTTCGTCTATATTCATGTTTTTGTTTTGTTTTGTTTTTTTATTTTTCCGTATTCCACATTTCAACAAATACATAAAACATAAACATCATAATACAAAAGCATGGATGAATTGTCAAGTACAGCTTATAAGACAATAAAACATGTGAAATATGAGGAATCTACATAGAAGCATTGCTTGTAGGGTGTAGATTCCCAGATGCGGATGTGAGACTATTTCTTACTTGGTATATGTAATTAAAGGAATGACAATTTGTGAGTTGGAGAAATATAAACGTCTAAAAGTCAAAAAGAAAAAGAAAAAAAAAAACAAAGAAAACAATGTCCGCGTCACAAGACTTCTTGCGAGTTGCGTGATCACCCGAGCGAGGTGCAAGTCAGATGCAGTGTAAATTGTACAATAGCAGAGATACCAAATGTGTACAAAGGAAGTTCAGGAGATAATAAACAAATCACGAGCGAGGCACATGTTACATAATCGATAATGTCAGTAATGTGAAGTATGAACAGAGAATGTCGAGGAGGATTGAAGAATAGCTATAGATATGAATTCAGAAAAACTAGTTTAAGTTTATGCTTAAATGAATTAAGAGACTGATATTGGATTATTTCTCTGTCCAACTCATTCCAAAATTTAGGCCCTGTTGTGGTTATTGTTTGTAAAGCAGATACGGTCCGTACAGGAGAAAGATGATTTTTTTTTTTGTCTAGTACTGTAAGAATGAACTTCAGTATTTCTGACAAAAATCGAAGAGAACACATCACGGAGACCACCTGAGTTTAACTGGAACATAAATGACCCGATATTGAAATGATATAAATCCTGGATCTTAAGTGTTCTACTGGAAAAGAATAAGACATTAGTGTGTTCCAGAAATGTGGCGAATTTAATCATCCGTATAGCTCTTTTCTGTATCAATAATAAAGAATTAAGTCTAGTTGTATAGCAGTTTCCCCATGCCAGGATTCCATAACCTACATTGTATATAAGGCAAAAATAGAGTAGTATATAATGAATGTAGAACATGTTTAGGAAAATACTGTTTTAACTTATACATAACACCTACATTTTTTGATAGTAATTCACTCAAAGAATCAACATGAACTTTCCATGTCAACTTACAGTCAATATAAAGACCAAGGAATTTATCATATTCCACCTGGTTCAATTCCACGTCGTTTACGACTAACTTGCCCCCGGTAAAAAATTGATTATATTGCTAAAAACCATAAATTTTGTACCGGTCAAATTCAGTGACAATTTATTAGCCTGCATCCACTTAGATACTGATTTTAATTCCGTATTAATGGTATTCAGTAAAACACGAGGGTTTCGATTTGAATAAAAATGCTGGTGTCATCGGCAAAAATTAGAAAATAGAACAGAGAGGACGAACTGCGGAAGTCATTCATATAAAGAATAAACAATAAAGGACCTAAAAGGGATCCTTGCGGTACTCCACAAGTTATAGACTGTGAGCTGGACACATGGCCATTCAAACTAACAAATTGAGTTCTTCCAGTAAGGTAACTTCTAAATCACTCCAAGGCCCTTCCACGAATCCCATTCATGTCTTTATATCGACAGTAATTGTCAGCTGAATGCATCAATGCTCCCTGCTTTGCTAAAAACAGGGATCATTGATACATTCAAATTGTTCTAAATTATTCTGCAAATTTAACTTCACGGATTTTCTATCCAATGACACGTTTGTAGTAAAAATGAGGTGTATCAATTCTGTGTCTGCTTTTGTGGTACGTTGTATTAAAAAATGAATGATTTGTGAGACACTGTAATGCCACATGAGCAAAAAGGACTGCGAATCCACCTCCCCCACCCCCCCCCCCCCCCATTCCTTCTTTCCATCATTTACTCCCCGGTCCGCGGCCTCAGAGAAGTATTTCTATCTACCTTTTCTACAGCTACGGTTGCAGCCGAAAGAGTTGTGTTTTTCACACCGGCTGAAGAGAGGCAGATCAGGGCCTTACGGAGATCACGAGCTACCATTCGCCCTTCGGCCGAGCTCAGTTCGCCCCCGCATCGGTTCAAGTATCCTGTGATCGGCTCAACGCTGCGGTCTCCCGACAAAACGCAGGACGAAATGACGCAATTGTTGCGAAGTTGCTCCTCAACGTAGGTCGTAACACTGCTTGACTTCGTCTGCATACTCATGCTGCCAGACTCTGGAAATAGAAGATAAAACATGTTGCTGTACTATATAATTTCATGTGTACTCATTAGTCACAGCGAGGAAAGTTTGTATTTCTGTTATGCAAACAAGTGGTAATGTATAGGTTTCAAAAAAAAAAAATCCCATTTATGACAGCAAATGATAGCAATCAAATATTGTAACTTCAAAGTAACAGAAATTTATCTTAAATAAATATTATGAAGGACATTTTACGACTAATCATGAAACGTTGGGTTCTCTTTTACGCACAGTACCTTGACATTGTCACTTCAAATGCAGTGAATAAGCACACACATGATACATACACACACACACGCACACACGTGAGCATCATTCGTTACCAGACTTTAATTCTTTGCGGCGTTGAAGGACAGCAGAGAGTGTGTAGAGGTACGGGTTGAGCGAGGAGTTAAGTGGCAGAATGAATACAGCTGTCCAGGCGTAGGTGTCTCCGGGTATGTCGACCACCCCAGAGCTGGCCAGAATGCCCATGATGATTATCGGCATCCAGCAAACAAAATCTGTTCCCACCACGAGCGCCATTTTGGTAGTCATCGTAATTTGCTCCTTCATCATTCGGGAGTTCACAGCCCTAATTTAGGACAGAAAAAGAAGGGGAAAAAAGAAAAAAGGAGAAAGCATCGACCAGCAGCTCGTTATCAACTACACCAGTACACGATCGAAATAATGACAGTCTCCGAGGAGTAAAAGTCATTTATGCCTAAATAGTCTTTAGTACTTAAAGAGAAAATCCACCCCAAAATCAATAATCGTCAAAAGAAAGAAAAAAAATCCCTACATATCGATACAAAAATAACTATCACTGGATAAGAAATAGGGACGATATGACGTTTTGAAATGTCACTTTTTTTTCGGAAAACAGTTCTTGACGAGTCTTTATGAATATCCAAATCAGCAGATTGACGATGTCATGCTGTCATTAAGTATATCATTTACAGAAATGCCAATAATCTCATAAGTCAGCTCTAAGAATATAAAACTGTAATATTCTAAATATGATATATCTTGATATGGGAACATGCATACCAGCAACTTGTACCAGCTAAGTTTTTTTTTTTTTTTTTTTTTTTTTTTTTTTTTTTTTTTTTTTACGAATTTCATATGTAACATACATGAAAAAGGGTATGACATCATGAGCTCGCTTATTTGAATATTCATAAGGACTGGTCAAACCATGATTTCCTAAATGAAAACATGCAGTTTCAAAATCATATCTTCCTTATTTCTTATCCAATCGCTGTTTATTATTCATTTTATTGATATATTGAATATTTTTCTCTTTCTTTTGGAGTTTTATTTTTTATGTTTGGGTAAATTTCTTCTCTACTGAAAATGACAGTTTAACCTTTACATTGTTCAATAAGAAGCAAAATTAATGGACTCGAACCCTTCAGCTGTACAACATCAATTGCATATGAAAACTGGCGTCATAATTATATTCATATCATACCATGTGATGCGTGCATATTGTGTTTCTGTGTATTCGAAGTGTAGGCGCATGTCATGAAAAAAATATTCATTTGCAATATATCTGTTGCAAGGCCTTTTTCTTTCATGGAAGTGGCTTGTGTGTGTGGGGGGAGGGGGGCATCAGAACAATTTTTGGGACGATTCTTGACGCTATCATTTGAATTAAAAACAAATTCCCTACATTGCCTTGGACATATATCATGACAACATTTGCGATGAGGCATTGATGACGTAGGAATACAAACAAATGAAGAGCAGCTGATAACTACATTTCTACATACATGTACCATGGCTATTGTCCCATAATCCCTGTGTCTGACTACCCCTGTCCCTCGGGACAATTTCTCGAGAATCTGATCGGAAGAATGGATCACCAACCCTGCAGAGTAGAGATCTCATTATTTTAACGATAATTTTTTTTTTTTATCAAAAATGCAGTTCACCTACCCCAAATCAATAATCCGCTTGTGCGATCTCCTGACGCTGATGTAAATGACGAAGTAACACAAGAAAGTCAATAGGAAGCAGACGAAATTAGTACAGATGAACACAGCGATGGAGTATTCCCATCCACTCACTCGCTCTTTTGTCAGGGGGAGTCCAAGACACACGCTCGACACTCCATAAAATCCTTTGAAGTAAGGAAGGGGGAGAGCCGGAACTAGACTCAAGATAAGAGAGAAAAGCCATGACGCGGCGACCAAGACGCGTGCAGAAGTAGCGTTGAGATGTAATTTCGTCTTGAAGGGAAACACGACACAGAGGTAGCGATCGATACTAATTAGCATAACGAGTAGAACGGAGACTTCGCTGGAAAGCACGGAAAGGAACCCCGCCATCTGACAAGTTTTGCTGCTGGTCCATTCCTCCGCGTGGTGGGCGTAATTTCCACGATAACTAGCATCGGCACTCGCGATGGTGAGCATGTAGAATCCCATCACCAGGTCGGAAATGGCGAGGTTGGCGATGAGGAGAAGCTGTACCGGATTTTGACCACTTCTCCCGCGCTCTCTCAGGCGCAACCAAAGAGCTGCTGCGTTGCCGAGCAGAGCGCTCAGACCCAGGATCCACATAAATACGCGGAGGGATATATCTTTCAGAAGATCATCACAGGATGAGAACTGGTTGATTATACCATGACAGGTAGCTCCGCTTGGTTTCAAACAGCAAAAACCGTAGTTGTCGGTATAACTGTGAAGAACAAAAGAGAAGAAAAACGTTATCAAACTATTATACGAGATGTTTTCAAAATGTATAATGGAAAGCGAAGTTTGTTGCGCTGATACGTACAAAATAGAGTGATTCATTCAAAGTAAACATTGCTTTCATTTCTAGTCAATGTTATTTGAGCTAGTGAATATATGTCCAGTTGAGTCTACGCTGTGGCAGATGGGCTGCCTTTGTCTCGAAACATGAGGCAGGTAATAACTAACAAATGATTGAAGTTAACCTGGTGGTTTTTGGAAATTAGCATGGTAATATGAGCATGGTAATATCAGGGAGGTGACCACCCTGGTAATATCTAATGGAGCGAAAAAAACAAAACAAAACAAAACACAGAAATGCAGATAATTATACAGGAACAGACTGCTTACATGTGTTTGATGTCACTTAAATTTCTGAAGGCGTCGCTAGTAGCCTTGATATTGGATTTTGTATTCGTCTGGGTCATGTCCCTGAAAAAAAAAAAGAAAAAGAAAAAATGCAGTCTAAAATACATTCCAATCTTCCCGATACATAAAAAACAAAAATAGTAATGTATACACGAAATAAGTTAAAGGGATCGTATAGTTTTTGGTTGACACCTAATTTCAGGTTTCTAACATTTTTTGGTGAGATAATGAGAAACCTCTTATGAAATATGAAAGAGCATGTAATTCTATGAGGAATTCAACGTTTATTTGATGAAAATTGGTTTTGAAATGGCTGAAATATCCAAAAAAGAGCGATTCTAATAAAGTGTGGGACCCACACTTTATTACGATCGCTTTGTTTCACTTTGTTTTTGGATGTCTCAGCCAATCCAAACCCGATTTTCATCAAATAAACTTTGAATTCCTCTTAAAATGGTATGCTTTGTACTATATCATAAGTGTTTTCTTGGTATCTCGCAAAAAGTTAAAGGCCCAATTCTCCACCAATACCGTACCATCCCTCTAAAATGGTCAAGAGATAAGATACGATGCATCAGATTTAAAGTTTCTTTCGTTTCCAACTGACGATTGTCTTAGAAGGTGTGTTCTCCCGTTTAATATTCAGCATTTGGGTGCTCTTATGACGAAATAATTAGGTTACCGCTAGATAACATAATCATTGTGATGCATATTTTGTCAGTGGTAGGTCATAACAACCGCAAACAGTTAGGGTTCGAAATGGTTAGTGTTGCAAAGAAGAAAAAAAAAAGGCTCTTTTACTAACTTATATGGGTAAGAATTCAGTTTGACTCATTGCACAAATTAAAAACAAGCAATTCCATGTAGTAATAATTCCCCCATTACTGCTATGAAGATGATAAGATTTTCATTTCTTTTTCACCGCTACAACTGATGATTCCCATACGTACATGGCACATCAATTACAGTTTAGATTACCATCTCATGTTATAACATTTTCCGCCTTTAAAAAGGAAGAACATGATTGATCTCACAGAAATGATCATTTTCGTTGTAATGATATAAACTAAGTTTGCTTTCTACAATGGTTGTGTCCATGATATAGATTTGATATGTATTCAGGTATACGAAAACTACATCTCAACACATGCTATAGAAATAGAGAGAGAGGGATTCAATTTGCATTGTAAAGATGCAGTTGTTATTAACATGGCATACAATATTATTTTCTTTCAATTTTGCAACAGCAAGATCAATCCTTTACCTCTACCAATTGAGTAATGTCAAATGTCTTTATACACAGCTCAAAATTTTGACGCAAAAAGCGATATGCTTTTTCAAAATGGTTTTCAAAATAATTCATGGTATAATGTTAACAAAATCATAATAATCGTTTGAAATGTTTTGCGGCTTTCATGTCCATTAAACTATCAATATAGTGTTATACATATTAAGTATCAATGGGATGAGCACAACTAAAAAGTAATGCATTTTTTCATTTGATTTGATTTGATTTACTGGTTTCTGTTTCATCATTGTACATACACATTCATATACAAACATAAATATAAGTTGCACTTTCTTCTTCATTGCCTTTGTACAATGTACAGCAAGAGTACGACAAAACATACAACAATGAATAATAAAGAGGGGCTACAGCATAAGCGTGACTTGATTTTCGTGAAGCCACCGTAGCATAACAAAATATTATAATATACATCAGAAGGGGAATAGGAGGGAGGGATGACTTGCATAGAGATAGGATAGTTGAAAGGAAAAAGGGAAAGGAGAGGTTTGTCTGCTTTCACTAAAGGTTTATATAAAATAAAATCACCTGTATCACTGATTAGCAAGGCATGACAAAATATTTTCTCACCGAGGTACAGGTGAACAGTTGATACAGGTCATGGTCAGTTACAAAATTATTATTACATAATAAATTAAATGCGTCGATATTTCTGCGAAAGAATTTCGTGTGTAAAATATTAACAATGACAATGGAATTACTGATATCCAGAAAGCAACATTGTTTTCACAGTTTTCCTAAAAGAATACATGGACTTTAAACCTCGAATTACAGAAGGAAGAGAATTCCAAACATCGGGTCCGGTGTGTCTGACAGATTTAAGAGCCATCACTGCTTTGGGATTATATAAATGAAACTTATCAGATTGTCTTGTCGGATAAGAATGTATGTTCTTGTTTAATTGAAATAGTGAGTAAAAAGAAGATGGCACCTGACCATTATGTAAGCGGAACATAAAGAGTGAGTTTTACACACACACACACACAAATTATGTCATTTACCTTAAGTGTTTTTAATTCAGCGAATAAAGGATCTGAATGGTCTCGATAACCTGAGTTGGTGCATATACGTATAGCTTTCTTTTGTAAAAGTAATATACTATCACTGTGGCTTTTTTAAGTTGCCCATACAATGTTGCAATAAGAAATATGCGATAATATCAACGAATATTATTATATAACATAAATAAAATATTCTGAGGGACGTAATACTTTAAAGGACCAGTTCACCTTCATTAACATAAGGATTGAGAGAATGTAGCAACATTAATAGAACACATCAGTGAAAGTTTGAGGAAAATTGGACAATCGATGCAAAAGTTATGAATTTTCAAAACTTTTGTGTTGGAACCGCTGGATGAGGAGACTACTAAGGCTCGTGATGTCATATGAGCACAACAGTATAAAGAAAATGTAAAGAAAATTCAACATATTTTCACTTTTTTTCGCATAATAAAAGAGCACTTGACTTGCCTCTTTCTAAAGGCAATGGGAATAATATTACCCATAACATATGTCAGTAACGAGTCAAGGGAATGTGTACTTTTTTTCAAAATATGATTTTTTTTGAAATACTCTCTTTATATTTTCCTTATATTGTTGTACGCATGTGACATCATACACTGCAGTAGTCTTCTCATTCAGCGGTGACTGCACAAAAACTTCAAAAATTCATAACTTTTGAACGGATTGTCCGATTTTCCTCAAACTTTCAACGATGTGTTTTACTAATATTGCTACATTCTCTCAATCATTATGTTAATGAAGGTGAACTTGTCCTTTAACTTCTAAAGTATACCAGCATAACGAGACACAAATGCAATTGAGAGAAATGTAATTATAGCAAGACTTCCAACTTACAAAATGTGTAACCGCTTCAGGTCCAAGAAAACCTCGGCTGAAATGCTAAGACCTGCATTTCCTGATACATTCCTGCAATGAAGTCAAACATACAATCAAAAATATAGTTACATTGTTTAGAATCTCTGTTACATGTCCAGTGATACACGTCTGTGTACATTTAGGCTTAGCATTGTTATACAACACAATACATAATTGAATTCATTGGTAACATTTTCGCCAAAGAGCGTGTACAAGATGCATTTTAAGTCCACATCCTTGATATGAACACAACCATAAATTCGTTTATGAGGTTAGTTTATATTCATTGTAGTTTATGAGGTTAGTTTATATTCATTGTAGTTTATGAGGTTAGTTTATATATTGAATATATACATGTATATGGTTAACCTTAACCATTTTAAATACACGCGTGGAATGAAGTCACTGTATTACCGAAGGACATTCGACTTCACCATAAACAAAGGTGGCCGTTTTACAGGAAATTAGCACATGTTGAATCACGAATGCACTGATACAATGAACGTAATCGGTCTTTTTATGACCACGATATGATGATATAACTGCATTAATCTAACACTACATGTGATCTTCAAATTTCAGGTATATCAGTTGACTTGCAAAGTAAACTCGAGATCTTAATAGTTAAATATGAAAATGAACGATGCATTCTCCTTTTGTTTTGTACTTTGTAGATGTGCTTTAATACTACACTGTAAGACGTCCCAACCTCTTACTCTTTTATAACCTCTCTTGGTCTGCACTTTCAATTTACTGGGATCAACTTACAGAAAGCGTAGATTCCTGGTGGTCTCAAAGGCACCAGCCGGAATGGAACCAAGATAAGTTCTCGATATATCCCTGTTGAAAGTCAAATGCAGAATATAACGACGTAACATGGAACATGACTATTACAAGAGTACTTTCAATTGCTTTCAATGTCCATGTATAGAGACCTTTTTTTCGAATAAATAAATCACGAAATGTCCACAATACGTTGGGAAGGCAAGTCTGGAATGAGGTAAATGTATGCCCTATAGTCTGCAGTAGCAAGGAAGCTAGTCTTGAAAGCCGGACGCACGTTTTAGAGAATTACAACAGCAATCGAAATTTTGTTGTTGCCCCTTTGAGAGAATTGGTCGATTCCCTATTGAGTAGCAGTCGTAGTAATTGCTTGCAAATATCAGCAATCTGCATATATCAACAACAGAAAAATCACCAAAACAAAGATGCAAGTGAATCTTTTGCAGTGACCGTGATTCACACAAGGCAAGTGCCATAATGTGTCTCGCCCATTCGCGTACAAGAAATTGTACGCGAATGGGATGTAACAGATAAACTAGAAATGTCGCTATGCGACTGGTATGCCTCCGCCATAATGCATGATTCTCCTAATAGGTCTAGATAGTATATGTGGACAATGTGTGATTACATTTTCACAAAATTGGCATACAAACATACAACATACATGCCAAGTTTCATTAGGATACCTCAAAAGGTTTTGAAGGTTACCCTGTCCACAAAATTCAGTACGGACCGACGGAAGGACGGACGGACGGACAACCTGAAAACATAATGCCTCCGGCACCACTTCGTGGCGGAGGCATTAAAAAAAAAAGAGATATAACAGGTAAAAAGATATTAAAGGGTAAAAATTTATGGCAAAAAAGAAACGTGCCATAAAAACTTAACATTGGGCCCTTTAAGTTCGTTGACCCCTGCCTGTGACCCTTGACCTTATGGTGACCATCCACTCCCCAAGGGACATCTACCATCCAAGTTTGGTCACAAACGGACCTATGGGTCAAAAGTTATGACCCATAATAGAAATGTGCCATTAAAAACTTAACATTGGGCTCTAAAAGTTCGTTGACCAATGATTGTGACCATTGACCTTCTGCTGACCATCCACTCCCCAAGGGACATCTACCATCCAAGTTTAGTCACAAATGGAGTTATGGATCAAAAGTTATGACCCATAATAGAAACGCACCATAAAAGCTTAACATTGGGCTCTAAAAGTTCGTTGACCCATGCTTGTGAGCTTTGACCTTCTGCTGACCATCCACTCCCCAAGGGACATCTACCATCCAAGTTTAGTCACAAATGGAGTTATGGATCAAAAGTTATGACCCATAATAGAAATGCACCATAAAAACTTAACATTGGGCTCTAAAAGTTCGTTGAACCATGCTTGTGACCATTGACCTTGAGGTGACCATCAACTCCCCAAGGGACATCTACCATCCAAGTTTGGTCACAAATGGATTTATGGATCAAAAGTTATGACCCATAATAGAAACGCGCTATAAAAACTTAACATTGGGCCCTAAATTTCATTGACCCCTGCCTGTGAGCTTTAACCTTGAGGTGACCTTCATACATGGCAAAATGTGAAACTTTGTTTGACCCCTCTTCCCTCGAAGTTTGATTGCAATTGAAGCCCAGAGTAAGGAGTTATTTTAGTTTTTGTAGCGTTACGGACAGACGACGGACGGACGGACGACGGACGGACGACGGAAGGACAGACGCCGCAGGCGATCCCTTAGTCTCCCCTCACCTCCGGTGGGCTCGACAAAAACCAACAAAAACGTTTCGGGTACTACTTTTACAGATTTAACATGACCAAAAATATTTGAAACCAATAAAAATAGTGACTCTTGACTACTACATTACCTGAAGTTAGGGCGCACAAGATGAATGGAAGATTTTTTTTTTTTTTTTTTGGGGGGGGGGGGGAGTGGGGGCAGTTTTTCCAAACATTTTTTGTTTGTTTTAAAATAATGTGAGTGTGTCTTTTAGTGACCAATTATCTATCGATAGAAAATCTGTACACATTTCTTATCTTCAATTTCGATAACTGTAGGAAGGGTAGCTCTAGTGCATTCAAAGTCGGCATCAGTCATGATGTGACCGTGCATCACAAAACGAACAAAATGTCGCACCCCTTGATTTTACGTGAGGAGTCAAAAAAGGTGAAACGGGTAAACTAAGTCAATATTGAGTTTTTCATATTTTCTGAAAGAACTACCCTTCATAAAAAATGAATGGTAAAGTGCATTTTCAGCAGTTTTTCTTCAACTCTTTTTTGGTAGAGTAGTGAGATCAGGTTATGTCTTAGAGGCCCCGTTTCATTTTTTGATAACCCTTTGCACACTCTTCACTTTCAAGTCTGATAACTTTTGAAGGGATAACGCTACTGCTTTGAAAGTTGGCATTAATCATAGACAGAATGCGTTAATAGAGCATATTCAATTTCAACTTAATCTGGTAATCCCTTCATTGTTTTTGCCCCAGTGGTTTACATCCTGTTTTTTGTCCCACTCATCGCACAGCTAGCACGGTTTGGTAAAGATTAAGCGCTTGAATAGACAGATAGACCCTGTACTTCAGAGCCTCTTTTCTCGGTTCACACTTTTCCAGAGTGTGTGCTTTCTTTCCAAGATTCAGATAGGTTAGGAGAGTCAATTTCAATTGAGCTATACATCATTTTAAAGCTTAGAGTCTGTTCTTTCAGAATCTACCCTTAACTAAGAATCCATGTCTGGCAACTTTTTGTTTGTTTTGTGATGCAGGGTCACATATGCCTAATGAGTGTGGAAATTTTCGTTTTAATCTGATAATTTCTTCATTGTGATTGCAGCAGAATTTTGCAGCCACGTTTTCCCTCGTTCAATGTTCGGAGCACAACACCGTAAGAGTAAACCCTCAAATAGACCCTAGACTTCACAGTCTCTTTTTTTTTTTAGTAAACACTTTTCCAGAGTGTACATATTCTTCCGTTATTTAGATCATTAACATGAGTACGGAAAGTTCATTTTGTATCCACATAATTTGTATATATATATATATATATATATATACAAATTATGTGGATACAAAATGAACTTTCCGTACTCATACATATACTTCCGTATATGTATATATATATATATATATATATATATATATATATACTTTTTTTTTTTTACATTTGTGATGCCCGGTCACATAACCACGTGCAATGAGAGGGTTTGGAAATTAACTACAGTAAACCCAAAATCAAATGTGCAAATCTGCATAAAAAGGAGAGAAGTTTAGGGCTCGCTTTAATGGACGTGAGCAATGGAATGATCGATTCATGCATAGTAGTTTTCAAAGATATATATATATCTATTCTTACAATTCACGGAGATTATAGTAGTTTGATGGCCAGATGAAAACGTCGTTGGATGGTGAAAGTTCATCTGATGAATTCGAAATTTTCAGTGAAGTAATTTCACGATCAAGCTGAACCACTCTGAAAGGTAGAATTGAGATGACACCACAGTTAATACTTTCAAAAAGTGCAAAGTGTGATGGCAAAAGGGATTAAGCGCCACTTATAGACATTTTCTAAAGTAAGCCTATCATCAGATACAACAAACCAATTCTCAATTGATTCATATCGAGTACAATTTTCGATCTATTAAGACGACTAAGTATCCCTCAGTTTATTATTTTCCTTGTGGTTTTACTTAGTTTGAATGTTGTTTGTTTTTTTTTTCTACCCGGACAATTGGAACACGCTTACATCACATTTAAACACACCATCGACTAGCAACGATTGAATATATTTATATGTTTGAAAGGATCAATTTTTTTTTCTCTCTCTCTCTTTCTTGCTGTTGTTTATTTTTTTCGCTGTTGTTGCTTCAAACATTTTTGTTGCTGTTCTGATACCGATTGATACCAATATTTTCACTGATTCTTTCTTTCCCGAGGGGCCCACACTCTACAAGCTTTGTCTTTTCGGTGGGTCCCTCCATTTTTCGCCTTGTGTACGTTGATGTTTCACTTTATTTCAATTTACATAAGGCATTGTAATGTATCTTTACTGTGAGTATACAAGTACTGTTTTACACTGTAAAACTCACTTTGTTTTCTTGATACGATTTCTGTCACTGAAGAAAGAGTGATGTATGTTATGTTATTTTTTATTGTCGAAAAACGGCATAAACTTGAATATAATTTGAATTTCCATTTAAAAACAAAAATAAATAAACACGAAAAATTATGAAAATCAGTTAAAAAGGAACGGAACATCCCCTTCGTGAATCAAGCAAATGAAAAAAAAAAATAGATGTGACTGTATCTTATTGGCGTCTTTGTTGTTGGTCTATTGGTTATCTGATTATATCTTGTTAACACCAAATTAATTGTGAGAATTTTGTTTTGCAATAATCACTTTGTTACCGCTTTATGACCAGCTAAAATATAGCTTCCAGGCTTGTGACCACTTAAAACCTTGACGACTGTGATAATTATTTTTTTTTAATCCAATACCATTCAATCTCTTGAACACACATGAGGTGGGCTTATGATTGATAGTTGTTGTTGTTGTTGTTGTTGTTTTTTTTTTTTTTGCTTTATTTGTTTGTTTGTCTGTTTTGGGGGGAAGGAGGCATGGTAGCATTAAAAAAAAAAAAAAAAAAAAAAAAAAAAAAAAAAAAAAAAAAAAACTTACAGTCGCTTCATGTCCAAAGGGAACTGAATGACTCCGGACGACTTCATGAAATTACATTTCACGTTTTGTCCAACACATTCACACTCATCTGGGCACATAGAGTCGATTTCTGTTGAGGAAAACAGGAGGAGAGAAAAATCACATGAAATATGAGAGTTTGTCGCTATCAACATCATATTGCAAAAAAACAAAAAAAAAACCAGCTTTAATTATGAACTTCAATGAGGGAAATAATGAAGTTACCAAGCTTTTTGACTTCCTTTTTCCTTAATGAGAATACCCTCCTTTTATTAGGTAAATAGATACGAATACTTTGAACGTACACTTTGACTAGTCATTATTTGTTCAGTGCGTTGTGATTCATCATGTTTAGAACCTTATGTTCAAGAATACATGGAAGGCCTAGCCAGCACATTTAAGTGTCTGTTACGTTATCAAAAACGGTATTACTAGCTCTGTGTGCCAGGCGGGGGCGGGTGGAGGGGAGGGGATGTTATATCACTTTCACATTAGTTCCAAGATCAGGACACGATGAGTACTTCAAAACTGTTCTGACCATAATTTTTGATAATTGCAATAATTATGAAGAAAAGATATTCATTTCTTCGATTATGTGTGTAAAAACGTAATTATGAATTTTAATAATTATTATATACATGTATGATAAAATAAATTAATAAGTATATATATATATATATATATGTGTGTATATATATATATATATATACTTATTAATTTATTTTATCATACATGTATATAATAATTATATACATATAATAAGTATATAATAATTCCCCCCGGAATTGCGACACACATTGCGCCTATCTTGCCAAAAAAATGGATGCAGGCACTTGCAACCACACACACACACACACACACATACAGATATACTAACAAACAGGCACACACACACGCACATGCAGACACTCTCCACAACCCTACTAAACCTCACCTCATGCTCTAATAACCCCATCACTAGCCTCACAACCTCGCTGAGCTGCCCTCCTAGCCCACACACAACACCTCACCCTAGCCAACAGGCCTAACTTCAACCACCACCACAGTAAGTAACAATCAGCACTTTTAATTCACTAAGTAATATAATAAGAACAACCCATAATGTTCTGAACCTTCAGTGTTGTCACCTTGTTTAGTTTTCCACTAGCCCACCCCCGCTTTATGTTTTTCTCCAATACTACCAGAATGTTCCGGTTCCCCACAACCGGCTGCAAATTGACTGCTGGCATGTAACCGGGCCTAATGTGAAGTGTGCACCTCACACCGTACGTATCTATAGATTCCGTAACCCTGAATGCTGTTAAACACATTATTATACACTCACTCCCGGTTAAGAACGCTACTTATGTGCTCTTTTTGTGTGTACCTATGTTCCGCTTTATTCATATATATACTCACCCCTTGATTTAATTACTATTATGATTTCATTAATTGCCGTTATTGTTTATATTATGGTTGCCTGCTTTGACATGCGAGAGGAATTTCACATGTGTGATTGTGCGCACACATCCGTACCCATTATGTGTGTGTGCAGATGTTAAGTCATACGTACACTGTATTTGTAAATGTTTATATTTTGTATGCTTGTTTATGATTGAATATAATCTGCATGTTATTTTATGCAAGATTGATGCATATATTCACCCCCACCCCCACCTGTGTAATTATTCCCTGTCGTCTCTGCCTCCTTCACTGTAGTTATCAGTTCCGCTATTGTTTTGATCATCATTATTATTTTCTATTTGTGTATATGATATCCATGTTTTGTATCTTGTCCCCAGTCTTGACAAAGGGCAGGAAGCCAGAAAGCTTGAGTAAACTCACTTGTGAGGATTAAGCAACGTCTACCGCCTCTTTACTCTCGTTTATATATATATATATATATATATATATATATATATATATATATATATATGTATGTATATACACTCAAAAGGTCCATAAGGCTTTTATGATAAGTTTTCATTCCAATCATAGTGAATCAATATGTATTCTGTCACATTGTATATGGAAGGATTTAAACCTCACCGCAAAACAGCTCGTCGTCACCTTCCGGACAGTGCGTGACTCCATCGCACACTTCGTGCGGTGGCAGACAACGATTCGAGTTCCGACATTTATAAGTCCGAAGGGGACAGACGTGGACGTAGGTATTATCTTGGTGAATAGGAGTAACAAAACGAATACCAGCTTTACAGCATGCAATGATGTAATGATCACCTCGTTCTGCTTGCAGCAATGTGGTGATAACACTATTCAACGATTGCTTGTCATTCTATTCCAAGGAACCTACACTTATTAGGATGAAAATTTACATTGAAAAATAAAGATGGTAATATCATAGATGAAATGACATATTAAAAGAAATAGTGATAAAA
The DNA here is from genome assembly GCF_964275005.1 of Diadema setosum. Taxonomy (NCBI): domain Eukaryota; kingdom Metazoa; phylum Echinodermata; class Echinoidea; order Diadematoida; family Diadematidae; genus Diadema; species Diadema setosum. Next base: position 18,264,618 of record NC_092696.1, on the reverse strand, counting down.
AGCGACCGATACTGCCGTTGTTTAAATTAAGTAATTTCTTTTTATCTTCAATCATTTGTCGTGAATTGATATATGCTATGATGAAAATCACTATACAAAATGTTCAAAGTTTCTATTTGTCATATTAGTAAAAGCTATTCCAGGTGCTGTAAAGAAAATGATCTTACCTAAGCTACAAATTATCGACGTATTTCTCTTTTGTCATGCACATCAAAAGTATAAGAATCTGTGTACAAATTTTGATGGGATTGATTTGATTAGGCGTGTTATGTCCTTTATAACCCTATGTCTTTTGAATTCTAATCTCATGAACCCATTTTCTGTTGTTTCTCACTTCATTATGAACTCAGTCTTATGTTTGGTGAAAATCTGACCATCTGTTCTTGAGTTTGTTTGCTTTGTTTTGTTTTGTTGTTTTGTTTTGTCTTTTATGACCCCGAAGACATTTGACCTTTGCTCTAATGGCCTTGAAGTTGAGGATTGTTTTTTACATCACTATAAACACATCCTGTAAGTTTCGTGATCCAATTATTTTTTCCCAGTATTTGGATATCATGGTCTTTGACTTTCGGTCTCATAACCCCGAAATATAATATTTTTTTTTTCTCCTTTAGAATTGTTCTTCATGATCATTAAATAAATTTGTCAATAAATAAACCAGAGCCTCACTCCGAGAGAGACCGTTGCCAATCAGCCATGATTAAAACATTGCCATTTCGTAGACGGTATCTTCAAAACAAATGTAGAGGTTTCGGGACATCCACACAGTTGGGGAAAATCTGATCATCCATTGCTGACTTATATCGGGATTAAGCTGATTTTATTCCCTTTACGACACCTATGACTTTTGATCTCGTGACTCCAAATCAGTTTGTTTTTCTTACCTCAATTTAAACGCACCCTGTAAATTTTGTGAAAATCCATTCTTCGGTTCTCGACTTCTTTTGCGCAACGAGAGACACATAGACAGACAACAAAAAATCGAAAACACCTACTGGCGGGAGTAACAACTCGAAAAATTGCGTGGTACTCGCTGATTTAAGAGACCAGTACCAGCACAGACTACAGGGCCGAAGGTCGATAATCTAGTTGATATGACGCCTATCCAGCAACCAGGAGGTAGAGAGTACAAATCCCATCGGAGTATGATTAATTATTATGTCTATATTATTTCTATGGTAGCTTTTACCAAAACTCTGATTAGGTGGTGTTCATTTACGTCGATGAAGGGCAATTTGCCAATCAATCGCGTTGTATACTACTAGTCAAGATTCGTTAAATTTCAGTAAACGTTACAAATGCTTATCTTCGGTCATGTTACGTGCCGTAGGTCTCCCTTCCTGCGTCCAGGTCCCATTTTATATAAGCTCCAAGGCTTACAACTCTTTCTAGAATAGCAACTTCACGTAACACAGGCAACTAAGAAGCATGATCATTGTCTGTACCATTTCAGCAAGAGATGCTATCGTAGCAACTATTTAAAAGAAACGATAATAATAACACAATAAGATGGCATTAAGCTCGACCTACCGTGACACAGGAGCTCGTCATCACCATTTGGACAGTTATTCTCCCCGTCACACCTCATTCTAAGCGGGATGCAGTAAGAATCCGGGCACTTGAAGTGGTATTCTGGGCAGATGAAAGATTCTGCGGAAATGGATGCATTGTATCAGGGTTTGTGTCACTTTGTCAGCCCAGTAAGCATTGTAATACATACGCTGTCACTCAGCAGTGGCACCAAGGATTTGATATGAGATGATACTCAAAAGAGAGACACACGCTGTCACTCAGCAGTGGCACCAAGGATTTGATATGAGATGATACTCAAAAGAGAGACACACGCTGTCACTCAAAAGAGAGACACACATTCTGAGTTTTCTATTTCTAACCCAGTCATATTTACACAAGGAAACATGGGTAAATCCTTTCAAAGGTGTAATAGATTTTAATCCAGTGTGAATTTATTCAGGTAATTATGTATATTATAACAATCTTAATTTGATGGCGTACGCATCCTCCTCTGTTACTCTCTAAATCTATACATGATGAGTTAGACATTTTCCCCTTAAGAAAGTCCTTATATCGGTTTTGGGGTTAGTTCATGAAACTGAAAATCCCCAGTGATTTGATTTAGAAAGTTTCATATCTTTTAAGAGTCATTTCATCTTAGGTGCATGCAGAAAGAACCTGAGAATCACCAACATACTAATCCACCATATTATGTTAGGGAAATTCACCACTATTAACACGGACACCACCCTTCTTGACATTTTCTCTCTCTTTATTTTATTTATTTTTTTTTTGGGGGGGGGGGACGTTACATGCACAACATTCATCAAAAACTAAAGGAAAGTAGCATTCGTATAATTTAAAGTTATGCTTCATTAATCTGTGTAGGGCTATATCACCATATACTGTAACTTTGCCGGCTTAAGCTTTGGAAGGTAGCATAGATGCGCTGGTGCAATTAAAAATGAGAAGAAAAGGGCTGTCGTGAATTCAACATGGGTCTCCGTTGTACTGTTATATCCATAACACATAATTGTAAATATTTTCGACCAGCCAGTCCTAGCGAGCTAATTTTAGGTTATACAGGACTGACATCAATTTGACAAACGATACGAAAGGTAGTTCATGACTCACCACAGTCAGTTTTTCGCAGATGTGAGACGTCACGGCAGCCTTTGATGTAGCCGAGGTAGTCCACGTCGTAAATACAAAGTAAATTGTTGTTCACGCATGCACCATTGAGACATGTGGACTGGTCGTCTTCGCAATTTATTGGTTCTTCATCTTATGTGGAGATATCATAACAGGAAGCATGTGGTATTTATCTGCCAGTGGATGATTTCGCAGTTCCAAACGAAATTTGGTAGCACATGAACAAATACATCGCACCTTTTCCAGTCTAGTGCTTTCAATTCAATTTCATTTTTTTTCACTTTTCGACAAAAATATTAGACATAACTTTTTTTGTAACAGAAAATAAGATGAATGAAAGTATGTAAGATGACAATGAAACAATTCTATTCTTTTTCTAATTTCTTTGTGTACCTTTTTAACTACATGGCTAAGTGCTGACATTATCACAAATGATTATGCCTTAAAAGACCCAGTTTCAAGATCGATAGTAGAATTTATGCATGCTTTTTCACAATAGTTTATCGAGATAATATGCATTAAATGCATATGCAGGTTGACAAGAAAATTCATTCATTTAGTGACAAGAAAATTGCAGAAGCACTTTTGATCTTACCGCAGCCCATTTCATCCTCATGGTTGAAACCGATGCAATCAAACAGCCCATCACACCTGGTCGACCCCGGAATCCAGGTCCCACTGTAACACTGGAAATATCCCATTTCCTCGTATTCTGAGTGAGAGATCGATTGATCGTACTGAAATGAATTCACTCAAAGTGGTGAAAAACAAAACAAAATAATGTAAGTTTAATTGCAGGACAGTGGCAGCAGTGAACCAAGGAAGAATGATTGTCACGTCTTTCTCGGGTTTTTTTGGCTCTTAAAGGGATGGTATAGTTTTTGTTGAGATGGTAAACCAAGATTTAACCTTTTTCCAAAATAATTAGAAATCACTTATATGAAACTTAAAGCGCATATAATACTAAGAGTGATTAAAAATTCATTTGATAAAAATCGGCTTTTTAAATGACTGACTGATGCAAAATCACATTAAAAAATTCACACAAAGAAAAATAAAGAGGTCCTAATAAAAAGTTGGTTCCCACCTTTTATTAGGACCGCTTTCTTCGGGCTTGTTTTTAGATATCTCGTAATTACAAAGCCTACTTTCATGAGATAAACTTTCAATTGTTCCCTTTTAATTGCTATTTATATTTCATAAAAGTGGTTTTAATAATCTCGAAGATTCGACAGGCCGGCAAGTTTACGAGAATTACAAAGAGAGCAGAGGATAGGGAGGGATGGTGGAAACTGGCTGTGAAGTTTAATGTGGCACCCCAACGGTCTCCTCGAATACGATATGTAACAGAGGTTATTAACCTACTTTGTTATTCCATTCACAGCGACAGATATTACACACTTCTTCTTCTTTTTTTTTTCCATTTAAACACTTTTACTCGAAGTCTCCCAGCGCGAGTTTTTCATAGGTTGTGTTATGTACGATGTATACAGGGTTCTCACGTGGCGGGACTGTTCGCGGGCCAAAGAAATCTTTGAAAATTTCGGTGAGCCTTAATAAAGAAGAATGAAGCGGCCCGAAATGAGAGGAAATAATATGATTTACATCAAATCTTAGTGGCCAGAACGGCTACGAAAAGATCTTAAACTTGGGGAAAGTCGAATATCTAGTGGTCCCTGGCCACAGTGCCACCTCAGAAATGTCGAGCCTTGTTAAACACAATCGAGTTCCTAATTGTGCGTTCGGGTGTGTGCTTGCGCGCGTGTGGGTGTGAGTGTGTGTGTGTGTGTGACATTTTTGTCTGATTGCATACCCTCTCTACAGTTTTCTTCATCGGAATCCGTTTGCTGACAGTCAGTGATCAGATCACAAACCTTGCTGTTGTCGATGCATATGTCGTTAGTGCCACAAGAAAAGTGAGTTGGTGGACATGCATCCTCAAACACTGAGTACGAGGATAAAGAAGATGAAAAGTCAGGTCAATGAAGAATCTGAACCATTCGTGATATCGAGTCAATGTGGAACAGGCTATCATTATGGCTCAGCACACCCAAACAGCAACAGGAGGTTCTGGGTTCGAATCCGGCCAGCAGCGTATAATTCTTAGCAGAGTGATTCATCTGCGTTGTCGTGCAAAGAACTAAATAAAGGGAGCTGTTGGGACATACATGATAGTAGCTCCCTCTGGAAAATCAATGCTAAATCACTAAAACCGGAGAGTGAGCCGGATCATTCCTATTATCGACATTATCTGTATAATTAACAGAGAAATCATTATGGTAATCGCATACTCGAATCCTTTCCTCCATTAAAGAAGCAGATTTGTTAAATAAAGTTTTCTCCGCTATCTATTCAAGGCACGTACTTCTATCAAAGCGCGATTCTAGTGAGGTGTAAGCTACACCGACTCAATATCACTTTTGAATATTTTTTGGTGATGTGAACAAGATAATGTTATTTGCTGTCAGCATGACCTTGCCAAAAACACTCAACTCTAGTGTTTCCCACCAGGATTTTATCGTTCGACGTTAACAAGATGGTAACCACAGTACATAATTAGGGGTCATCACTTTCACGGTAATATGTTTTAAGTCAGCAGTGAAAAATGTCCACAGTTTAAACAACACACACAAAAAAATACTTTAGAATCACCACCAAACTACAAGGAAAACATACACCAAGGTCATCTAAATGTTCTTCGATTACTATGTATCTCAGCTACGAAAAAAGAAAAAGAAAAAGAAAGGACAAGCAACATGCAGGTTGTGTACATTGTTCTAGGCGTAGATCATAAGAAGAATCAAAAAATAATATGCCAACCTCAAAAACGTCTGTGTTCATAGTTGACTTACCGCAGTCGTTTTCGTCGGACCCATCTTGACAATCATCCTTAAAATCACAATAGTATGAAATCGAAATACAGGTTGACCCGCAGTTGAAGAAACCGTCAGGGCAAACAGAATTTTCTGCATGTGAAAAGAGAATACGCACTAATCGTGATAGTTGTGATGGTACAAATTATTATGCGTGTGTGTGTTGTGTGTTTTTTTTTTTTTTTGGGGGGGGGGTTGCTTGTCTGTGTACAGTTATCTACTACCCAGGATATCCTTCGTAAAGCATCATAAAAAATTTAGTGTTTTTTTGTTTTTTTTTTTTTTTTACAGAGTGAAAGAAAGGTTGAACGCTGTGTGTAACTAACTGATAAACGATAGGTGTTGTAAAAGACTCAAACAAAATATAATCATATTAAACAAAAACCTTTCGAGTGACTCAGATTCTGAATAATTGTAATTTAGTAATTATTGTATCTTTTTAAGTTTCCTTGTAATATTTGATCGATTTATATTGAAGGAAGAAGGACTTTGACGATCTTTGTCTTTGTATATCATAATTGTAATAACAGCACAAGACACTAAAATGAGACTTGTTGGAGAGTTATTAGAAAATAGTGCTTCCCCTTTGTCTGATTTCCCCAAAACGTTGACTGATGTATTCTACTAATGTTCCTGCATTCACTCAATCCAAATGCAATATTATGTAGGTGGACTTGTCCTTTAATATAACCTTCGATCTGGTCTACGTTTGCAGGGCAATCCAATTCATCCGACTTGTCAAAACAATCCGCGTTGCCGTCACAATGGTAAATCTTTTGAATACACTCCCCAGAACGGCAGGGCATGGTATTCTCAGTACAGTTCGGGGTTTCACCCGCTGGGAAGTAAAGCAATCCATTGCTCCCCACATCCCGGCGCTCTGGGAATACAATGAAGTAAACAAAGGGGGGGGGGGGGATAAAGAGAGGGAGATTGTGTAATCTTATTCTTAAATGATTATCCAGACATAATTGATGCTATTTGATATACATGATGGGAAACAATCATATTCCAATTTAATAAGGGTAACGGGACAATTTATTACAATGAAAACACCAAAATGACCATGCTTTCTTTTTTTTTTTTCTTGCATTTATGATCCACCAATTTATACAGAATGCTGCATGCAGTTACATATTGAGGTTTTTATCTATTTATTTATTCTTGTTTTCTTTTAAAAGCAGGGTAGTCCCATTCAGAGCCATAGAGGCATGTAGAGATTAACAAAGGAGCCCTGCGTCAGATACAAAAGTTACAAAGTATGATACATGCTTACAAACAATAATATCAGGTAACATGATCCTGCAAAAGAAATAGAAATCAACAACAGAAAATAAAGAAACATATCCAATATAGTACATAGGTAATGATCATATAAAGTAGTAGCTAAATCAAAAGACAGACTGATGTTACCATAGGCGAAAGGGGACGATTGAACGGAAATTGGTTGTGAATTGAACATCACAGTCGCAATGGTTGCAGTATGAGAAACAACATCGTTTTGTTGTCTGTTTTGGGCTTGGGTAAGTATGATTAACTCGTTAAGACAATGTCATGTCTGGTAGGATAAATGACGTCTCGTCGAGACGCGGGTCCACAAAGGTAAGGTGGGGCTATAACATTCATTTACTACTTTACCATTTATGGGCCCATATACAATACCGATAATCTAATCCATGTTTAATGGATGTAATTCAAGTGTACATTTGTATATAACAAACTATCATTTGATGCCTGATAATCTGCCTTTAGTACAGTATTACAAATTTTAATGCTATATAGACCCGATGATAATTTTGCAGACTTAAAATTTAATGCTTTCTGATTGTTATTTACCTAATTCATAAAATTATGACACTTTAATTTCGAAACCACAGACTTGCTGCGCATCAAATTCAAGGCAGTATAAATACAATGTCAACATTTTGTTCCTCTTTTAGATTTGTGAAAACAAAAAACAAGAAAAACATCCAAAGAAAACAAATGCTCCACATAATGTTTTGGTGAAACGTATGCCAGGTTTTGCTGTTTACTTTTTTCAATAAGATGAACGGAAAGGCAAGAGGGAAATCGATACATATCTGCGGAGTGGGATATATAGTCAATGCTATAAAGTATTAACTCAGTGTTAATAGAATTAGAAGCATGAAGCCTCCTAATGTGATCTGATTTTATAAATATTTGGATTGATTTTGTAGCTAATCTGTAAGAAATTCAACTCCAGTTCAGAGGCTCGTTTTCATGAAGATTAAGCGTAAGTTGTAATCAATAGCAAATTGCGTTTCATAAACAACTTTGCGATTACTGAATCTATTGAAAGTTAAAATTACTTTTTTCTTGAAATAAAGCTTAATTGCCTATATATACAAAATAGGACTTACGCTCAATATTAATATTACGCTCGATTCATTGAGTTACGCTCAATAAATCGAGCGTAAGATCAATCGCATATCCTTAACAAGCAGCTAGGCCCCAGAGAAGGGAAATCTTACGCCACCAAGAAAGTGTTTTTGTTCCGTACCTCTCGTCTCATCGGTATCAATGGGCATCTTGCAAATGACTGCTTCTGCTGATATTCCTGCGCATGGAATATCGTGCCACAAAGCAGTGGTGCTTATGCGATGAAGGCGCATCATAGCGCACCTTTCAAGCGAGCTTCCATCTGGTTGCGATTGCTCCTCATAATCCCTGGAAGAGGTGAAAAAGAAAAACATCACATCACATGTCACTGTATGATCTACATTTTTATGGTTGTTATTAAATTAGCGTTATAATGTATTGCATTTAGGGTCGGTACTGCACAAAGAGTTAAGATTTATTACATTCACGGCTAAGACGCATTACATTTAGGGTGGATATTACATTTATTGGTTACACATCGTTGCATTTATGGTGGATGTTACATTTAGGGTTGCGATTATTCTTTTACATTTAGGGTTGTTGTAATATTTAGGGTTAAGACGTATTACATTCAGTGTGGATATTACATATAGGGTGGACGTTACTTATAGAGTTGACATATATTACATTTCGGAAGATTATTACCATTAATTAGGGTTGTCTCCAGTTATTACATTTAGTGTTAAAAAATGTGTTACATTTAGGGTTGTCATTATCATATCCTAATTAGTTAGGATTGAGTTGTTTTATACTTAGGGTTGCTATTTAGGGTTAAAAATATTACATTTTGGGTGAATATAACATTTAAGGTTAAAAATGTATTATATTTAGGGTCGACTTGATCATTACATTTAGCGTTCAAATATATTACAGTTAGGGTTGTTATTACATTTAGCGTTGTTATTGCATTCAGGGGTGATACACGTGTGTGTGTGTGTGTGAGTGCGATGTACTGTGATATCTAAATTTACCATTTCCGAACGAACCAATCGGTGTACGCCATAGGAGATCCATCGGTCCAACGAAACACGCTTGCATCGGTCCGGTGTCCGAGACCTATCGTCAAAGAGTCATATTATTTGATACTCATCACTCATAGATAAAAGAAATAAATGATTACAAAGCCGGTCTATGTCTTCCTCAGTCTATGTCAACCGTTGGATGGAGTACTTTATGTCGGGGCCTTTTAACAGACAGTGAGACGAACTGAAGGAAATGCACGCCCACATACACGAACACACACACACACACACAGCTTCCTTCCGCTGCGGGATGGATTCGAACTACTCGAACACTGTCGAACTACTAGAAGATATGCTACACTACACGAATCGCTATGCCGACGTCGAAATCAACGTCAACCTTGTGACTTCCACCTGATGTGTTTTATTATTGCATAAGACTATAATATAGGAATTGCGATGTTAAACCAGCTCTGCAGTACCTACAGTTTAAAGGCATTGTTTACCATTTGCAGATGAAACAAAAACCCAGCATTAGTGCTTCAAAACAGTTCTAAAATTTGAGTTAGGGATAGAAACAACCACTGTAAAAATTTGAATCCGTATAATCGATGTTACGTGTTGTTAAATACACAAATAATGTGAAAAATAGTTATGATAAGAATGCTTCCAGATTAAACCGTCTACAGTTACGGTTTATTGAGAAAAATACTAATATCTCCATATGTTTTAGGCGTTATTGCAAAACTTTTATATGATAGGATGTTCTGTGATACAACAGACCTACACATTTGCATCAAATGTGATATCTTAAACATTTTTAAAATCACTGCTCCCAAAGGTAAACTGGACCTTTAACGCTAAGCTTTCATGCAAACGTAAGATGCACTGGTGACTTTTGTTTACATATTTTACTGTGCTTTGTTTTACATACCACTTACGATCTGCATGTGACATGCCATTAGGCTCTCAGATATTTCTTGTGCGTACAGGCTCCGTAAGCCTGGTCCTTATCACTACGATTGGAGGATGGGTTAATTTCTACAGTTAGAAAAGAAAATTGGGGCATTAAATGAACATCTCAACTAATCACAGCACGTCCAGCACTCACCAATGTAGATTGCATTTCCTAACTCCGACCACTTCGACAGGAGCATCCGATGTATGAAGTTCGCCTCGTCCTGGTCCAGGATACTGACCAAATGAGAACCGGCTTTAATGCTGGTTTCACAGAGATTCTCAACGTCGTTCCAGGACTTCTCGTCAATGGATGTGAAACTGTAGCAGTTAATTCCGTAGGTATCCCATCCTGAGGGACAAGGGTGGTTTGCGGTGGAACCTACATGAGATCCCCTCCGCAAATATAAAGGGATAATGAATTATGCATTCCCTCCCTTGCTAACTCTTTCCGATCATGTAAATGCTTAATTATGCATCACCACTTAATGTAATAAAAACGTTGAATGCAAAAGTCGACTATGAATTAAGGTATTAGTAGTTTATAATTTTAACCCTTTCTGTAATGATCCAGTCAATTCTGTATGCCATACAGTTAACCATAATCGCCGATGATATAAACCATACATGTAATACCGAAAATAAATTTAATACATTTTGACATAGGTAACTAAATGAAATAATCATATGCATATTTTCATTTAAGATATATTAGATTTTTGAGTTAGTGGTTCAATTAGGGCGACCGTATCATGCTTTAATCTAATTTAAAACAACCTCAAACTAACCATAAATGTGGCACTTTTTAACCCTAAATGAAATACGCGGCCAGAACGATAAATGTTGCACATTGAAATACAAATGATAATATCGAACTTAAATGTAATGCCTTAACCCTTAATGTGATATCGACCTTATAATGTTAGCAGTAAGAATTCATCATCTTGATAGCCCCCCCCCCCCAAAAAAAAAAGAAGAAATAACAACAATAAATCAAAAATAAATGCTCTTGACCTCCTACATTTATCGAACAGGTTACAGAAAAAAAAGGAAGAAAAAAATCACCTGAGAATCACTTTAATAAAGGAGTTCATGGTTAGCGCATGTCTCATTTGACCCCTACACCACAGACTTTCAAATAACATGGAAAGGACCTGTGACAGAGCATTTTTTGTTGAAGCATGCTACCTTTGCAATCAATGTCAATGAAATGCGTATGCAGCTTTTGTTAAACATTATTGATGAATCACTTTCACCTGTGCGTTCTAACAAGGTGAAACACACAACTTAACATTCCAAATCCTCATTTGCCTGAGGATTCTTTTCATTTGAAAGTCAATGACAAATACACAAACATTCTCATTTGACCTTTATTTTGCACATTTATTTTGCACATGTGCAAATCGCAACCGTGAACTCCCATATGGCATGGTCACCTTATAGCCCTATTCACGTAATGATTGGCTGATCAGGGTTTCCTTGTGTACCGATACTAATACCTCACGAATGATTAATTTGTATACCAAGCATAAATATTCATTTTACCTGTGTTATATATCTTACGCCAAAGAAATTTATGATAAATAGCCAGAAATTACCACTTTCATGACTCGTGCTTGCTATATCGACGAATGTGTAGTTTGCTAGAAAACTGGTCTCGCTGGTCTGATGCGTGGCGGCTACTTGAAGACTAATTTCCACTCTGTGGACGTCACTTTGAACTATAGTGTCTGAGGTGGCAGTGTATCCACATTCAAATACAGCAATTTCCTCCTCAGATCTCTCAAACATAGTCACAGACAACTGTGTTCCACAAAAGTCTCTCGATGCCGGAAAATGCATTTCACTGAACGCTATGCGAATGTATGCCGTCAGCGGCGCAACGAGCTTCCACGTAGCACGAGTTCCTGACGGTGCAAAGTCGGGATAGTATGGGGAAGCGATAATACCCGGGGACTGCCTGCAGATATGTTCATCGGTGTGGAGATCTGTGCCAAACGCACACCCAGATACAGCTGAAAGAGGACAAGCAGGCAGGCGGATATTGCAGAAGTACACAAACACAAAGGTATACTTGATGACGAAATGCTGTATAGAGTTATCCAGTGTTGTATGTAGGTCCCTGAAATCTGTTTGAGCTCTCCTTCAACTTAGCCCCTCCCATCTTCCCTTGACTTTTAACTGAAAAAGTCTTAAGTTGACTTGTTGATTGCTGTTCCATAATCATCACTCTTGTATAGGCAATAAAATAATCTCAATGTACATGTACATACGATTTTTTTTAAAGTCATTGTCGTGCATCTTCCCATATATCCATATGCATAACTTGTATGTTTTCCTGCGTATTTTCTTTGTTAACCATAATAACGCTATTAAACATGAAACATACCAAAATCTTTTATCGGAAAAAGACAATTTCTGTAGACTTTAATCTCGTACTTTATGCACTGTTCTGCTACTCTGATAGGGTGACTTCCTATCTTGCGAAACTGCAAAGATTAGGAAGCAAGAAAAACTTTTTTTCCAACACTGTTTCCAATGGATTGATAAGATTTTGGCACACCTTTCATGCAATGTTAAAGCATGTCACTAATCTTTCTCCTGTATCCACTTCATACTTGGGACTTCTCTTGTAACCTACCAGAGGGGGTAATTCGTGCCCGAAATCCCTCAGATCTGGACTCTCTTCCTGTAGCTACTGTAATAGTTACTTCCGAAGAGTCAAGAAGAATCTGGCTTGGTATCTCGTCGCAGGCTAACTCCGTATCACTATCACCAAACTCAAGATACACTCTATCCTGACAGGAGCCGTCCTCTCCAGGATGCATCTTCGAGGGAGATGAAAAGAACAATCATTTAATTTGATTTGATTTCAATTCATTTTGTGTCTTGTAAAGTTATCATTGTCTTTAAAATCGAATTCCATTCAACCAAAAGGAGCTAAATCCATTGAAAAATGATGGATTTAGCGCCTTTTGGAAGCTCTTCAATTATACTGAACTTACTATGTGTGTGTTACTTTACACTCTCATGGATGTGTGTTGCAAACACAGCAGTGTATGATTTTTGTGGAAACTTAATTTCATCAAATGAATTGAACTGATCTGATCTAAGATTAAATGAAAGGAAAATGAAATGTGATCGTGCATCGCAAAAACCAACAAAGCAGACCTTGATTTTGTGTGAGATTGATTTATAGCTCTGCTACACGAAGCTGCCTCAGTTTATTTTACGTTGTGTTTGTTACTTGTACACGGCCGGAAAGTATGCATCCGTTTAACACTAATGAAGTAATGTTTGACAAAATTTGTTATATTTCTGGAATGTTGTTATTATGAACTTTGCGGTAGCTGGGGATGGGGGGGGGGGGACACGGATCACCTGTTTTGGGACACCATCGCCCAGCAACCTTCGTTGCTGTACTACTTGGGCTTGTTTATAGGTGCTGTTTATACTCATGGATATTTATGGCAATTTATTGTATCTATCAGGTGATGTTGGCCCCTTGACTGTCGTTGGTTGTCTTAATGTATTAGTTATTTAAGATTCAAAGCCATAACATATTCAAAGTAACTGGAGATTGGGAGGCGTTCTGTTGTCAGAACGTTATTTTTATGCAAGAGTGTAATGAGGTAATAATTGTGCAAATATTTTTCCCAGGTGAGAACTCGCCTTTATTTTTTCATCTATTCTCGGCTTTGCTTTTTGCCTTCTTTTGCACACACACATCTGTAGACACATGTATTCCCACGAATGTTATAAGTTAATTGCATAGCCGTTCTGTTCAGTTCGTCAAGGTTTGTTGTCTAGATTCTCTTTTCACTCCCCCTCTCACTCACTTCTTTCTTTCTTTCTTTCTCTCTCTCTCCCTCCCTCGCTCTTCTATCTAGGGTACTCACTCCGTGAGACAGATTGGGTTATTTATTATTCTATAAATTATATTTACACATTGTGTACTCGTATTTTGGACAAGTTTATTTGTTTTTGCATAACAGTTTGATGAAAATTTTAACAATAACAATGGAATTGCATTTTTTGTGTGTATATGTTTTGCATTACTGCATATAATTGTTCCTACTGCTTATAAATCCCAATGGTGTAAGAGTTATTTTGGATAGGCGATCCGACTACCAAAAAAATACAATAACTGGTTCCTTATTTTGTCATTAAGTGGTCGACAAGTTTAATATGCTCGTGGACGTGCATAGTGACGAATTTGTTATTTCTCTCTCTTTTCTCATTTTCATCATCCCATGCGTGTTTTCTTTTCTCATCCCCATCATCATTATCATCTTCATCATTGTCACTCACTTCTCTTTTCATTCATCCTTCACGCACAGAAACCTCTTGTGTAACGTCATATTGAATTCAATTCAAATTGAAAAGATTTCAAAATACAGCTACGTACTGTGTAAATGGATTTAAGACAGCAATCATGTTTTGAGTTAAAGACTTCAACTTCTGACAGTAATTATTACACAACTACGGAATTCGTTGAGAATTTCAGAAACTCGAAGAATTTTAGTTTGTTACATGTTAACTCTAGGAGTTTGAATAAGAACTTTGATTCTTTTGAAACCTTTCTTCATACTGTAGATGATTTTCCTTTTTCAGTTATTGGTATCACAGAAACTTGGCTGCATTCTACTTCAGCAAATCTATATAATTTAACAAATTATCATATGGTTAGAGCAGACCGTGAAGGAAGAAGAGGCGGAGGCGTAGCATTTTACATTCATGAAAATCTGCAATATAAAGTAAGAGCTGATATTTGTTTTGAAGAATGTGAAGTATTATTTGTAGAAATAGAACGTTCCAAGAATAAAAATATGATTGTCGGTTTGATTTATAGACCCCCGAATACTCATAGTGAATTATTTTTGGAAGATTTGGAAAAATGCTTTGCAGCGTTTTCACGTGAAAATAAGCAGATATATCTAATGGGTGATTTTAATGTTAATTTGATATATGATTATGATCAAGATAGAAATCCTGAAAAGTTCCTTCAATTGATGTATTCAAATGGATGTTATCCACATATAAACAAACCAACAAGAATTAATAATATTTCATCCACTTTGATAGATAATATTTTTTCTAATATTTCTGATAAAGAAATTGTTAGCGGTTTATTATATTTTAATATATCTGATCATCTTCCCATATTTGTTATATGTTATGATGAGTCTTTTGTTAAAAGCTCATCCAAACCTGTAATGTGTAGAAAAGAAACGCCTCAAAATATTAAATCATTTATAGCAGATTTGGCATCTGAACAGTGGTTTGATGTTTACAATGAGTTTGATGTGAACACCTCTTATGATAATTTTAATAGAAAAATACAATATTATTATGATAAAAATTGTCCATTGGTAAAGTTTAAAAAGAATAATAAACATGGGAAGAGGCCTTGGATAACAAAATCGATCAATACATACAAGAAATAGGCTTTATAAGATTTATATAAATGATCCTACTGATTCTAATTTGAGAAAATATAAGATATACCGAAATAGATTAACAACTGTGATAAGAGATTCACGAAAAGTATATTATTCTGATAAGTTGAGTCAAGTTAAGTCAAATATGAAGGCCACATGGAAAATTATAAATGATTTGGTTGGGAAGAAAGAACAACAATTACCAAAAACAGACTTTAAATTAAGCGATTGTATTATTGATCAGGAAAATGTAGCAGATGCATTTAATTCTTTTTTTGTTAATGTTGGTCCTAATCTGGCAAAAACATTTGATGATGTAAATGAAGATTTTTTGAAATTTTTGCCAGACCCTATTTCCTCATCGTTATTTTTAAACCCTACAAATCCCATAGAAATTATCAATATTACGAAAAAGTTGAATTCTAGTAAGGCAAGTGGATGTGACAGAATAAGCACATTAGTACTTAAACAAATTATATATCAAATTGCTGATCCACTTACTCACATATTTAACCTTTCCATACAGTCTGGAAAATGTCCCAATTCGTTAAAAATTGCTAAGGTAAACCCAGTATTTAAGAAAGATGATTCTTGCCAAATTAGTAATTACAGACCAATTTCTATTCTTCCTAGTATTTCCAAAATTCTTGAAAAAATGATATATGATAGGTTTTATAAATTTTTGCAAAATCATGCAGTTCTGAATTTACATCAATATGGTTTCCGAAAGAATTATTCTACAGATTTGGCATTGGTCCAGTTGTATGATCAAATTACAAACGCAATGGCAAATAGAAAACATGTTATAGGAGTTTTTATGGATTTATCTAAGGCGTTTGATACGTTACAACATGATATTTTACTTAAAAAGTTACAGTTTTATGGTGTCCGCGGTGTTGCACTCTCGTGGTTTAGGGATTATTTATCATGTAGACAGCAATATGTTTTACATAATGACAAGTCGTCAAATTTTTTACCGATAAAATGTGGTGTGCCCCAGGGCTCAATATTAGGTCCCCTTCTCTTTTTGTTATATATCAATGATATTGTTAATTCGTCGTCTATATTATCATTTATATTATATGCCGATGACACGAATATTCTTTATTCCCACGATAATATAGAAACGTTGGTATCTACACTTAATGCAGAGTTACCAAATGTTTCCAACTGGTTTAAGAATAATAAATTATCACTTAATATTGATAAAACAAATTATATCTATTTTAAGCATATGAAAACTCACACAGATGATCTTGTAAATAATATAAGAATTGATAATGTATTTCTTGAACGTAAAAGTTCTATTAAGTTTTTAGGTATTTTTATTGATGAAAACCTAACCTGGAATGATCATATACGTTATGTTACAACCTGTATTTCTAGAAATATAGGTGTTCTTTCAAAGATGAAAAGTTATCTTCCTGAACATACTCTTTTTATGCTTTACAATTCGTTAATCCTACCATATATTATGTATTGTAATGTAGTGTGGGCTACAAGTTCAAAAACTAAATTCAACCCTATTTATTTACTACAAAAGAAAGCCATTCGCATCTGTACTGGATCACAATACTTAGCCCACACCAGTTCACTTTTTTATCAGTTAAAAACACTGAATATATTTGATATAAATACATTACATTCTTTGCTTTTTATGTATAAGTAATTGAACAACTTACTTCCAAACATTTTTCACGATTTCTTTAAACTGAATTATACCGTTCATTCATATCCCACTCGTAATTCGCAAAATTTTCATTTAGTAAATCCCAGATTATTAATTGCACAAAAATCTATAAGACACAATGGACCAAATCTTTGGAATACACTCCCAGATTATGTTAAATCGTGTAAAACTTTATATTCTTTCAAGGCTAGATTGAAAACTACATTACTGTCAGATTACAATCTATGAATATAGCATTTGAATATATATATTTTTTGTATGATCACATTTCTTTTCCTGTAAATTGGATTTAAAACTACAATAAATATACGCAATGTTTCTGTGTCTATCATTTCATTTCATTCTCATTATCTTCAGCATCACCACTATCACTTTCATCTTCATTATCACATTTTTCTTCATCATTAACCTGTCAACATCATCATACATCACCATCATCATCATCATCATATTTCACGTTACTCTTATTCGTACCTATGCACTATACATATGTAAAAAACAATGTATTTACAGTGTTTTATATTTTGTAGTATTTCTCCATTCCGCAAACAATACAATTTTTTGTGTATTATGTAGATAGGTCCCTGGGCTGCCACGTGCTAAAGCTTTTGCTTATAGTGGTAGTCCTTCTTCCGCATAATTTCTCAGATAATTATTTGGAAAATTGGTAATACGATTTATAATTTGTTAATGAAATTAATTTACACATCGATTTTCCTTCTTTGAATCATGTACTTGTAATCTGCTTACTGATATTCCATGTGATATTACGGAAAATAATTTTGATTTATGTATGAAATTGTGTTGGAAGAAAAATAAATCAAACAAACAAACAAACAAACTCTAAATAAGTCAAGTGAAGTGAACCTAGTCAATCTTAAGTTTCTTTTGAAAAAGAAAGAAAAATACTTCTTCAACATATTACTTATGTTTGGGATCCTAAAGAAAAGAGAGATTGCGTTTTTTGCAGCTTTTTTTTTCACTTTTTTGGTAGAAGGTAGAAGGTACAGATTGTAGGTCTCACAGGCCCCTTTCCACTTTCGTTAAAACCCTTTACACACACTTCTCTTTAAAAAAAAAAATAAAATTGAATGAAAATGTTGTGCTTCGATGCTGTAACACTTCATAGGTACTTTTAATGTCCTTGCTGATGTGGTATAGGGAAAGAGTACAAACTTATTTTTTTTCCAACTTTCATTGGAACATGCTTTTTTTTTTAATACTTTTCATACGTTGGCATTTTTTTTTTTAAATTGGTAAAAGTCTAAGGTAATTGTTGTTTATAAATTAATGTTTCTTTCTGATGAGATTAGATTAAGTGATGTACTTACCTTTAGCTATTTTTTTTTTTTAACATGAGATACCAAGCGGTATTCATACATGTAGATTTAATGCTAACACGAAGGTAATTTCTGTAACAGCTGTCCACCTCCCCCCCCCCCCACCACCACCACAAAAAGTGTTTTTTTTTCTTTTTTTTTTTTTTTTAGTCTTTCAGCAAGGGAAGCAATGTTACGGAAACAAAATTTATGTTTATCTGTACTAACCAAATATTTCAACATTTCTATCTGCACGAAGTTGCCGAGCGGAACAGCGACGTCCAGTGAACACAAGCTGAATGGAATGAACCGAGATGGGAAGGGACTTGTCTCTACAGTTCCGTTGCTTTCAAGGATAAGTGTTTCCCCGCAGCCTGTTACACATGCTGTCATATTGCAGTCTGGAGGAGGTACATGGTTTCAATAAAAGAGCACTGTTCAAAAATGGAATCAGGGATTAAGCAAATACTGATCTCCATACTCACTTTTACAGAATATCAACGAACTTTTTCGAGCGAAGAAGACCTGGTACACTGCATGTCTAAATAATGTGTGAAAAGTTGTGGGGGAATTTTTTTTTTTATTATTTGCCTTCTTTGTTAACTTCCAGTAGTAATTATGTCAGTGTAAATAAAAGTAACGCCGAACAAAATAATTACTAAAACCTTACAAATAACCTCCTTTTCGAGTGATTTCGTAAATAACGACATTTCTTGTGAAGAAGAGGGAGCCACTTGAGTACGCATCTTAAAATACTTACCGACTGCCTGGTAGAGCAACTGGAAACGAATAGGTTCACTGATATCGACAGCATGGATTTGTATGAGGATGTCATATGATACAAACATCTCAATATGATCGAATATCCCACAGATATCATGTGCCTTAGATGAGGCAATCCTGTCTATGACCCGTACGTAGTCAACACAGTCCTCGTTAGCCTGGGCACTCTTCCGAAGGGACACCAAGGTGAACATTAATCTGTCAAGATGCAGTATAAAAAAAAAAATCAAAAATCAAAGCAACTCCTGCTAGACGTATATTATGAACAGTTTCAATTTTATTCTTTTTGATGGAAGGTTGGTCTTTTTACAAACTTGAGCTATTTCTAATTATAGCCATTAGACAGAAGGTACATGTATCAACAAAGTGTTTCAGTGGTGATCATTGTGGCAAAACAATCAAACACACACCCACACACACACACACACACACACACACACAAATTGCTTGAGTAGAGCTTAATGATTATTACGAAAAAATGCAGCCAATAAATTATGGTAAAGAAACATCCTTACATACGTTGCTATATTTTTTTTCCCTTTAAAAGAATGATAAGGTCCATTTGGTTTTCGGTTATACAATCTTATCATGTGTTTCTAGTGACCATGAATAAAAGAACTCTCTATTTTTATTTTATTGTGCCATTCCGTAAAATACTGAACAAGTTATGACACATTCAATCTTGTTCAATACGCATGCACATCAATGAGATAATACAGCTTATGTATATACGAAAGCCAGTACTAAAGCCAGTAATTGTTAACTAAAGGCGGTTTTGCCACAAGATCAAGAGGTCAGATACCGTACCTTAAACTGAATTCATGATCAACATGAACGTATATGTCTTGCTCAAATTCAGCATCAATTGTATGTGCAGAGAGTCCTATATATCCAAATGATGTGGACATATTTTCGGCTATGGATAGCTCCTCTTGTTGATCCAACTGTATGAAGGCAAAATCTAATATAACAGAAAAAAGGCAAATGTGTACAACAGCTTCTTTATTCATATCCATTTCGAAAATTATTGATGCAAAACAGTTCGTACTATAATACTTAATACAACATGACTTAGAGTAACTTATCGTTTTATTGAAAAAAACGTGATGTACACCTGTGAAGCATTACACTTTTTTTTTCTAGACTCATGTACTAATTTCATCACCTCCTCCATTATACGTATTTACATTTAAAAGTAACTCCAAATTCATCAATTATTTCTGTTTGGTTTCTCCCTTTAATGAAAAAAAAATGTGAAATTGGAAAAATGAATAAACACGATTGTTGATTTAAAAAAAAAAACACACACACAACACTGAAATTTTACTCGACTTCTATTATTTACGTGACACGACTTTATAGGAAGATAGAGACACCATTTGATGTAAACATTTTGTATTAGACTCCCGTCAATTACATCTGCATGTCTCGATATTTCGTGAGTCTGAATGTATCACAAGCACAAAATATTAGAAAAGGTAAGCATGCATACAATATGAATGTTATGGAGAGAAGGATTTCCATCAATTTTGTCGTGCATACCATCTAACACACACACATATATATATATATATATATATATATATATGAGCACTTTCTATTCTATTATATTCTATTTCTATTCTCACTAACCGACAATGCACGCGTAGCTGAAGACCTCGTCACATGGGAACCATTCTTCCACGCCTGTTTCTACGTCAACTGCTTGACACTCTCCTAGAGATTCCACAAAGGCACCTGTCCACCAAAGCCCTTCAACTATCTGATAACAATTTAAAGCGTTTTAAAACCAGATGACATTTCAATAGTGAGGGATAGTGTCGAAGTATAACAGTTCACACAAAATAGTTCACACAAACATAGATCTAATTACCTAAATATTTACATACATAAAAACTGCTTACTTAAAATGTGCATACACATATTCATACATATTGATGTATACATAAGAGAATATAGATCCTATGCTGATAAACATTGACAGCTAGAGAAGCTAACCGGTGCTTTAACATATAGGTATTTGACGCAATCGTCCACCCATTCTGCGCCAAGGGGCTTTGGACAGTTTTATGCAACCAACTATGGGGCCTTTGTGCCAATCGTTACTCAAAGCACATAAAAGATTTAAAACGAACACTGCTGAGTTGCAATAATGGGATAGTGAATCGACAATGATTTGGGTGTGTTGTTGTTGTTCTTCTTCTTCTTCTTCTTTGGAGGTTGAAACCTGCAGGTTGATGCGGATTTGTTTTACCGTTCTTGTGCAAAAAAGTTATGTTATATTATGTTATGTTATTTTTTATGTGACACTGCACCACAAAGGAGAACGCATTTTTACTTTAGGGCAGATTCTTAAAGGCCAGACTCAAAGTTTTAAAATGATGTATAACTCAATCCAAATGGACTCCACTAACCTATCTTAATACTAGAAAGAAAGCACACACTCTGGAAAAGTTTGAACTAAGAACAGAGGCTCTGAAGTACAGAGTCTATTCAAGCGCTTAATCTTTTCCAAGTCGTGCTAGCTGTGCAATGAAAGGGAGGAAACACAAGATGCAAACCACTGGAGCAACAGCAATGAAGTGATTATTAGATTAAGCTCAAATTTAGCATGTTCTATTGACGCATTCTGTCCATGATTAATGCCAACTTTCAATGCAGTAGAGTTATTCTTCCAACAGTACTAGGACTTGAAATTGAAGAGTGTGTAAAGGATTTCAAGACATGAAAGGGGACTCCAAGACATACCTGATTATTCTATTCTATCCCACCCCCCCCCCCAAAAAAAAAGTTGTAGAGAAACTGCTGAAAACACACGTTGCCTTTCATGCTATGATCCCAAACTAAAGAATGTAGAAGTATAGCTCTTTCAGAAAATATGAAAAACTCAAGATTAACTCCGTTGACCCATTTCGCCTTTTTTGAGTCCTCATTTAAAATCAAGGCGAGTGACTTTTTTGTGTGCTTTGTGATAAACGGTCACATATTATATCATAATTCATTGTATTATGTATTGTATTGTATCATATGCAATATACCATATTATCTTATATTACATATCATATTATATTATATTATGTCATATTTTAATTATTATAATTATAGCAAGCATACCATGCCGTGCAAACGGAGTTCATCTTCAGTCGCAATCCTGCCGTCGTTCCTCAACAAACAGTCTGCGGACACACTGTCAAACGAGCCCTGTCCTTGATACATGCACCGACCGCCCCCATCATCACTTCCGTCTTGTGATATCAATGTAGACAAATTCTTCTCCGAACATATATCTGTGATAGTTTACACCAACATAAAGGAAACAAATAAAGAACAAGTTGCATAAAGAAAAATACCATTGTTGAATGCCCTGAGCGTTCTGCACAAGTTTGACATCATTATAACAGTGATCTAATACTATTTGAAATCTCCATTACGTGATACTGTTTGACTCAAATAGTTGCGAAACATAGAACAGAGAAAAGTAAGCTACTGCATGAACATTAAAGAAGGTTTCGAGCAACTTTCAGACATAATAGATATGTGTGAGTTGATGCATAGACATGGTAAAAATCTGTTGAACTAGCTAGGTATTTCCGTCACAAAATAGATTGTTAAATCTAAACGTCAATAATCTTTTTTGAATGATTATAGTATGGACGGAAAGTTCTATACGTCAAAATACTTTACTTCCTTAAAATCTAACAGTAATATTTAGTTTGCTTGTCTTTGCGTTTATTTTATGGAGAAATGAGTTTATTATGTCTTCCCTTTTTTCATATATTCAGCTAAAGTATTCTAATTGACAATTCTCTCAAACTAGAAGAAGTCACACTTCTTGCCGATACCTCCTGTTCTGAAAATCCCATGATTGCGCTCGTTAAAATATATATGTAGTATTGGTTACAGTATTCTTGTTGAGCCATTTGTCATGCTGGTAAAACTTCCTCGTCATTTATATCACAACCAATCATTTACCGGTGATTACACTCCTTGATTAAACTTATACCTATACACTGCTGTCCTTCAAAAAGATAGTATCCATGGGGACAAGAACAATAGAACGATCCAGCCGTGTTTACGCAATCATGTGAACAGTTCTGTATCACAGGGTCCAGACATTCATTGATATCTGTAAGTAAAAATCCACAATAACGACAGAATTATACTGGTGGAGGCAAGTCTGCAGATTTTAAATCTTATTCCAGTACATACATAATTGTGATCAATGACGGGTTCATTTACAGGATAAATTTACATTTTTTTTATACAAATCTTTACACAAATGAATTCATCGATTCATTAGCATTATTAGTAAACATTATCGACGCTACAGAAATAATTTCTGTAGCGCTACAGAAATAAATTCGTTTGAAGGAGGCTACATTATAAATTGACCAGACTGATAAAGCTTTATAGATAACAAGAAATGATTGCTGATGGCATGTGGAACCAGCATGACACATCAAAGTGGCAATTGCCATGTGCTATGTGCAACGGCACATCGGCGGAAGTGAGCGGACACAATATTTTCAGGGTTTGAGTGGAGATGGTGACATTCAAACCTGCTTGACATAGAGCGTGATATGGTGAGGTCTGCGTGCAGTTGTCTGAAGAGATGCCGTAGCAATTGTCCGAAGTCAGGAATCCACACTGGTTGTTGGTGGAATTCATCGACACGTGAAACAAGTCCTGAGCTGCGGGTACATTATCCAGCCAGTACCACCTGTGTAATGACATGTATTTCGATCTGTTTATCACTTTCTTAATGAGTGTAACATTTCAATGGCGCCTGGGCTAATTTCCACCTCCCCCCCCCCCCCCCCCGGCTTACACAGATGGAAAATGAACAACAACTCATTCTGTTATCTTCTTCGTCCAACTCCGACTCTACATGTCCAAAAATTGCGATAGTTTTTGAAGAATTGTCAGCAATTATCACTCAATTGGAAATGATGTGCTAATATTGCATACAGCCCCGAAAATGGTTTCCTACTGTAAAGCGGCAATGTCTTGGCACCATGATAACAGAAGGAAATATGTGACAAAATACCCATGCATGGATTAGAGACATACATTGTAAATTGGAGCAAATTTCCACTGAACTCTACGGCTCATTCATGGTCCACAAAACTTCTTCGCCAAAATGGTAACCTTTTACTTATGATATTGTTTGACCAATGTCCTTGCAGTCCACATTAAGTTTGATGGCTCCCAGCTGCCACTATAGAAAACCAAATTATTTTCAATAAAAACTGAATTAATGAGACATCCAATTACTCTTAAACAACGAAATTCCCAAGCTATCAGCGAAATGTGAGCCTCACGGCTCCGTTTATGTTATCATATACAGCCATAGTGCACAAGTCCACATCGCAAACGAGGCCCGCTTTACCTTGTGCTAGAGGTTGCCCAAGATTTTACTCCTTTAAGGCCAAGTTCCTTTGACCCGTCCCACCATGACCCTTGATTAATAGTTCCTGATTACGAATATTCTCAAAGGAACATTCACCGTTTAGAATAAAGACTAATCATTCCGTTTTAGATCAATACAAACGGAAAATGAACATGTTACATATTATGTGTCAGTTATGAAAGGAAATAACAGACATGAGTTTGTACAATTGCCAACAGGATAAAATCTTTGTTTGGTTAACTTTTCTATTTCCGATAAAAATAAATTCTAAAATCCCCTGTACCCAAATCTCACCGTTCATTGAATATCAGGCCGATTCTCACTGGATCACGTGTAGTGAGGCTGGTTAACGACAACTGTTTGGCGAACCGTTGCTGATTGAAGGTCTTGAGGTATGCCAGGTGACTGCCAGGCAGCGCGGCCTGGCAATCTGCGCCGGGGTCCGCGGTGGCACGGATTAGCACGTAGCATTGATTATTGAAGTGCGTGCTAGCAAAAGGACACTTTCCTGTGGAAGAAAAGAAGAAAAAGTGAAAGGCATTGGTAGACAAGAAGAGGTGTTCACTTGGCTTTTGCGCTGAACAAAAGGTACATGGAACGTAATATCCTTCTTATTGGCTAGAATCGTGACATCATTAGTTTTATTATTAAGAGGTACTGTTGGTTCAGCAGGGTTTGTGTATCAAAATTGAACTATTATCCTCTTGAATGATGTTGAATTGAAGATTTAGTCTTGGAAACTTGTGACCATGCGTCACGCAACCGGTCATCAAAGTTCGGATTCTTTTAACTAAAAAATAAAAAAAAAAGAAAATCAATCACGGGGTAATAATTTCTTGAGCAATTTTTACATTCACCAAATCACAATATTTTACCTTGTCACTTTCATTGATATTCATCATGATTACAACCCCCCCCCCCCAACTAAATTCAACATCTTATATAGGGCTTCTATGGAAGACTCCTGTTTCACAAAGTTACTGCGACGTTAGATAGACCTAAGGTTCTTCTTCCAGAACGTACCACAAAACTAAAGATTAGCTGAGTGGCCTATCCCAAAGAGTGCTAGTGATTCTTTGTGTTTCACGCGATGAAGGACTAAGGCATTGCGATCGTGATCTGTGTGTTTGTTTGTGTGTGTGTGTGTGTGTGTGTGTGTGTGTTTACTATTAAAGATCGAAGATGCCATTCATTTCCCATGGGGAATTTTCCCCCATGGGAAATACACATTTTCTGTTATCTTTTTTTGTACTATCCAACTTATGTTGTCATGTCATTATGCGCCCATCTTACCGACTTCATAGTGTCCCCCGAAAGCGAATGACACACGACTTGCAGGCCAGCTGTTAGTTCGGACCGGTATAACTCTCACAGAAGTCGTCGTGATTTGAGGCAAAGGTATTGTCGAGGTCGTGAGTGGTCGCTTTGGCTTTAAAAAAAAAATGCGCGTACAGAAGAAAATATGGCCATAATATCAAGATGGTTGCAGTACAGAACAGATGGAAAAAAGAAAATCAACACGCCACATAGCGTGACAACGTTGCATGTGATGGCACACTCTCCGTCTGCTATTACCGACAAATGCATAGACCCTCTCATATTATTGTTTGGTGACACAGTAACAACAAGAGTATCAGAGGTTCTAGGAAGAGTTTACAACATAAACATAAAATCTTGATTTTCTTTTCTTTTTTTAAGTTTGTTTGTTGTAGTCGTTGTTTTATTTTCGTATGTTTATTTGTGTTAAATAGAAGATGGCTGCAAAAACTAATGATGAACAATGTCAATATCTATTGTCATAATAAGTTTCTTCGGTTTGTTTCCCCTCCCTCTTTCGGAGAATGAAAAAACAAACAAACAAAACACTTACCCAAGAGATGAAAGATGACAGAATGATGAAGTCATTGGCTCCTATCGCCGTCACAGGTCGATACGCGACTTTAAATGTGTATGAAATTTTGGTAATTTCGTAAAACGTGTCCATTGGATACTCTGGTGTACCCGACAAGGCATACAGCGTTTGGATGAGAGCAAGCCGAGAGAAGGTGACTTGTATCCATTGTTCATGGGACGTGTCTTTAACGGACGAAAACAAAAAAAAAGATGTCAACATAATACTGACCACTGACACATTTCCAAAAGAAGACAAACATTCATGTACAACGCAAAAGCATCACTCATTATCTTGTGGATTTAATTTCTTCATTTTGTCATTCTGATGATATATTTCAACAATTTATCACAACGTTTGGCAAACTCTGTATTCAATGGTGTCTGAGCATTCTTCCGCATCATTCATTGTATTGTGAAGCCTTTACAGCGAAGTTGCAGAACTTATTTACAGCACATAATTACTAATTTCAGAAGAATTTCGAAATTAATGAAGAGTCTAAAAGATCCAAATTATTAACCCAAAAGAGGAGGAAAGAAGCATCCCGTAGCGTTTCCGGGTCCAATCGCGCCAATGCGAGACAGCGGGAGAGTCTCTTCATCACAGCCGCTGCAAGTCAGACCTTCAGCAGAAACCTCTAGACGCTGAAATGCATGGCGTGAGGTCTCTGCAATAAGATAAGTGGAACATCAACAATTTTTTTTTTTAAGACATTAGGAAATGAATTAAATTAATAAATACATCAACAAAATAAAATTGACAATAAATTCGTGTGCCGTCATGGCTCTCGTGCTTTGTGTTTCTTCTATGAATACGTATACAGTGTAAGTATACATCGAGCAATACTCCAAGAAATAGTGCAGTGTAACCAACAGAGAATGGATGTGCCCGAAATTATAAAGCATTGTGATAATGAAGTTTAGGTGTGCAACATGATGCATCGATATATTAACCAGTGAGCTGATAACCACACTTTTGATGAAGTGTTAGCCATAGATCGGAAAGTAAGATCTTTAACGTCGCAATTAAGCCACAGGACACAACTTCGATAGTCATCTGCATGATGAATGTGCTAGGTATTAAATATCCTGAGGGAATTACAGCAACTGAAAGAAAAGGATGAACTACACGGCACAGCAGTTCAGTGGAGATCGGAAAAAAATCATATCCTTTGCTCTTTTTGTTGTTTGTTTTTGTTGTTGTTCTTCTTCTTCTTCTTCTTCTTCTTCTCCTTTTCTTCTTCTTCTTCTTCTTTTTACCGCACATCGCAAAAGATGTCTTGCCAGATGTTACAAAAAAAAAAAAAAAACGCACGACGAATACATGAAAGTTCGGGGAAAATGTTTATCAAGCCTTGCTGTAACAAACTAAGAGTTTTGCATGTGAATTGCGGCATACCCAGCGAACATCCAAACGTTTGCAGTTTGACACATTCTTGAGATGTTACCCATGCAGTGGGAAACACCTTCAGTGACCTGACGCTTATAAGTGGTTGCTCGAAGACGTGCAAAGCCCATGAAGTGTTGTGGTAGTCCAAATCGACCTAGGGAAGTTATGTGGAGGAGAAACAAATCACATTTTCTTGGCTAACAACATTCCATTTACTTGTTATTTGTTTGTTTGTTTTAAAGAAGTTAATCGGGGACGGCACTTTTCTTTTGCAGGGTTGTTGGAATAAATTTGCCTTTTTTTCAGACGTGTGGATAATTTCTAACATCCCTCGAGGCACTGTATTAGAACTCATTTCTCACAAGACAACTGTCTGTATATCAGTGAAGTGCATCATTGACATCATCAATGTAATCAACAGCTTAAACAGCCTCAATGACTTATTTCTGTTTTAGTTGGTTAATAGATGCTACATGTTCATTGGGCTTTGTTAGCCTCGTAACAAGGACACGCAAAGTGCGGTACTCGGTGTTGTAATATACAAGAGCTGTAAGTTCGAAGCAAATATTTGTTCATATTTGAGGTATTTCAAACAGAGTAATAGAATGGCACGAGTAGTATTGATGAGGAACCAATTAAATCATTGTTTTTGTTTTTGTTTTTCTGTGTTTTTTGTTTTGCAAACAGCAAATTTTAGAAGTTCAGATGTCTCGTGCTGCTATCATGAAAAAGGCATGACATACTCGGATTTTATCCACGAAAAAAAAAAGAATCGTAAAGTAATTAGGTATACACATGCATAACGCATGCATACAATTTTAATGTGTCAGGTAGAAGACCTTTTATTTTCACCACAACGACTGGAAACCACACATCTCTAACGTAAGTATGATATGTGGAGACTAGGTTATGATTCTCTTGAATGAGACTTACCATCATCCCAATCGCATGTTCAGAGCCCTCGTACTGAAGGCGAAATGACTTGACGCCATCTCTTTCCACGCACTTTCTGGACACAATCCGAGTTAGGGTGACGAGACTTGAGTATGTGATCTGTACATCAACGAAGAAACATTTATCAAAACATATTTCCTGACAAATAAAGTGAGGAGATAGACATTGCAATTATAATTATAGGTAGTTAACACAAAGACTTGAAATGTAGTTTGTTTTTGTTTTTGTTTGTTTTTTGTGTAATCGATGTCGTTGTTTGTGTGTGCGTTTATGTGGACATTCTCTTTGAAAATGTTGACTAGTGCGTTGAGCCCCTTTCTTGCTGCTCTTTATTCCCACAGATATTTCATTGTTTGTGCGTTCATATTATCGTTGATTATGATGTAAGCGATGGAAAGTGCAAGTTCACGTTCAGGTTTGCGACTGACAACTGACAAATTGCCCTACATCGACGTAAAGGAATTTAGACGTAATCGACTTAATGACTTTGGAAAAGTTTTTTTTTTTTTGACAAAACATATCAAAATACATTTTCCTTTCTTAAGTGACATAAAAATGGTAATCCCGACAATGTAAATTGAAGAGAGTAAACACCAATAACAGAGTAAAAAAAAAAATGCACACTGCAGTAACAATAAGAAATCAAATATGAATTAATTCAGTGATTAATTGATTAATTGATTAATCAATTAAGAGCTTAATTAATTAATTAATTTATCAATTAAGTTCTTAACACAGTCCCGCCTATCAGTTACCAAAACACATTATTCACTTCTCATTCACCAAAATATACTTACTGTCGAACATTTAAAAAGTATACTGGGATGTCACCGACAAAAGCCCGGACAAGGAGGATAGAATAAAGATCGAACGGGTTAAAACGTAGGAAAACATTAGAAAAAAAAAAATCACTAAATTGAATTCTTACTTCTTATACTGACATCAAGTTCATACATAAAATAGTTTTGGATTGTATTGTATTCTATTGTCTAATGCACGTATCAGTTTGAAAATAGACATTCTAGGACATGATTGTCGTCTGCTTTTATGTGCTCACCATAGACACAAGCAAACGATGCCTTTCAGGAAAGCAGGAAAATGTCAATAGCCTCACCTGAATGTAAGTTGTCGCATTCCCTTGTTCATATTGATTTTCTTGTAGCCTCATCCTCCAGTTAATAAATATTTCGTGTGACCTTGCTACAGTATTCGTCAACGGATAATCGCAGGCTGAAAATAAAAAAACCCCGACAATTACATATTTATTTCACAGGGATGGCGATATATTTTATCACTGCCGGTGACAGTTTGGTGTGCTACAATTCAATAAAAGCAATCGAAAGGCTGCAACTACGAATAAAAAAAAAATAGATACACAAGACGATAAAAAATATACATACACTCCTGCAGAGACCACAGAGAGGCACACATATACATACAAACATACATACATGTACACACACAAGAATAATATACATGTATAGATATATATGTTGTGAGTCATAAACGATTTTTTTTTCAAATTGATGTACTAAGTAAAGATTCATGAATAAAATGCATCAGGAGAATTTGAAATGGCGCAGTATATCAAAGATTTTAGAAAATTTGAAAGTCGAATAATATGGATTCTTAGTCTGTTGAAAGGCTAAGCAAAAACAATGATGCCACAACGATATAAGAAATGATAACATACATCCACAGATTTCCTCTTTTTTGCCAGCTTTCACCTCTGTCAGTCCCAAGGCGATGGGAATACACGTAGTACGAACCCTTACACAGAGAATATCAATTCACTTCTATGGAAAAAATGCGGAATTTTCTTTATTTCACTTTCATATTGTTCGACCACTGTGATATCAGGTAATAATCAGGCAACTGTTAACGGATCATCCAAGTTCACTTAAACTTTTCTGATGTATACTTCTAATTAGTAGAGGCTACTATGTAATCCCGTGAGATTTTCGTGCCAAAATTGATTTTTTTTCGCTAACTTTTTTTGAATTTGGGGTGCTGAATCCAAAAAACTTTGGTTCCATTTTTTCTGACCACGTCTTCAGCCGCCATTTTGAATTTCAAAATGGCCGCCCTAGCAGACTGTATTTTGACCCATATTTCATAAAGAGAGCATTGCAGAATCTTACAATTTGGTGCAAAATGCATAGGTGTGATGTCAGACACTCTGTTGTTAAATCTTTGTCTGCTATTGTGGATTGTTTTGATACAATTTGTAGGCTGCCATTTTGAATTTCAAAATGGCTGCCATAGCAAGCTGTATTTTTACCCATATCTCATAAAGTGACCATAGTAGAAACCTCAAACTTGGTGCAAAATACATCGTTTTAATGTCAGACACTCTGATTTATCATTTTCTGATATTGTGGCTTGCTTTGTAGAGTTTGTAGGCCACCATCTTGAAATTCAAAATGGCCGCCATAGCGTTTTTACCCATATCTCGGTTTGCAATCATTGAAGCATCAAATAGAAGCATCGAATTTTCAAGAATGCACATGCTTGTGGTGTCCAACGGTCCAGTACAGCTGTTTCCTAATTGTGGATCATTAGATAGGCCACCATGTTGAAATTCAAGATGGCCGCCATAGAAAACATAATTATAATACTGTGGTAAGAACCTTAGATGAATGTGCCAAAATTGTCCCTAGTTAGACTGAATTTATTTCCAATTCACGCAGAATGACAGCCATCTCTCGATTCAAAATAGCCGCCAAAAATTCAAAATGTCAGGATGAGGTTCTGATTACGTCATCAAGAGATGCTGAGGGGCAAAAACTGCGTAAGGGGGGGGGGGAGGGGGCATACCACTATCCGATAGTGTGGGCAAGCGTGTAAGCGTTACATCCCGTATAGCCAAAAAAACCGCTAAAACGGTTCGTTTTTGCCTCTCGGGCAACACGCTATTTTGCGTTGTGGAACCTCGTTAATGATTATATTTAATCCCAATCAATTAATTTTTGTACAAAAGCAAGCATTGATGTAACTGAAGGTGATCTTCAAAAACTTGATGCTGCCTCAAGAGAATGAAGACAAACAAGGAAAAGTCTCGCAATGGCAAGAAATGCTATGGTCACCCTACCAGGCATCCCATTCACAAGCTTGTTTGTTGGCCATAAACTGAAACACGTAAGGTTTGCTCGATATATTTCTGGAATAACACAGAATGAAGAAGAAATAAGTAGGCTTTTTCCTGATTGCCCTTGAGTGGGTCATCTTCAATTATCAAGACTTCGAAGATGCTTACTGCTGTACAGCCAATGATTCTAAAACTACAGAGGAGCAATGATAGCTCAGTTCTGTGGCGCTTGCATCCATCAGAATTCCTCCACAACTTAGAAGATCATAACACGAGGGTAATGTAAGAAATTGTCACTGCCTTGAAGCTAACGAATGTGGTGTTTGGCAGTCTTGTATCACAAGCATTCAAGGGAGATGCTCTAGAAAGAGATGAAAAGGGCAGTTTTAATGTTCTGTACTAAGAATTTGTATCTGAGAGAATTAGAACATAATATGATCTCTGGATTGTTGTGAGAAAGGCCAGACATTCAGCTTGTGCAAAAAAAAAAAAAACAACAAAAAAAAACACCATGTAAGATTGGATCCAAAGTCATTAAGTTTAGGCCTAAGGGATCACCAATTCTTCATAACATTTTACTGGTTCTACAGCCTGATAGACTTGTCATTATCCAGTCATTTCTGAACGATACAAGTATTGAAAGGTTAAAGTTCTAAGCAATTTCACAATCACTCTTCAGCTCATTGTTTCATGGCCTTCTCGTCATTCCTACCCATGCCTTAGAAACTCACAAAACTGAGCCAAATAATCAGCCTGAAAGTTGAAATACTGAGCAGTCAATTCCATCTGACACAGAGACCACATCATGGAAAGAAAATAAAAGAGTTCATCAAAGATGCCATGGGAGTTACTGTCAGCCGTCACTCACAACAGATAGCCTCATACCACTGTATGTATTAGAGCAACGGGAAAATCAGAGATATTTATGATTATTACGTAGACTCTAACATTTCAATTATCCTGATTATCCTGATGGATCTTGGTGGTTTGCTTCACTTACTGCATTGCATGTTGTCTGCTCCATCACTGGAAAATTAGATGATAAAGGTACAATTGACAATTTTGAGAGATTATGCCCTGCAGTTTGTTGCGAAAAAATAGAAACAACTAAAGGTCTGCTTTTTCATGCCTTTCATGGTGCTGGCTGAAGTTGAAAATTTGAGGATGTCTCCACGAGCAGATGGACCAAGAAGTATCTAAGCCTTGAATCATGCAGAATGTGCTATGACACAGTGCCTCCAGAAATTTGGCGTGGATGACTTCAATCAGGACAATTTCCTGCTTTACCCTCGTAGAGACTTGATGCAATATGTCCAGTCAGAGAACGAACCTTGTAAACTCTCAAAACCTAATTTGTGCCTCTAATACCTATAAATATGATATATTAGATTGTAGATATTTCCAAAGGCCTATGCATAAATCGTTCAATTATTATAAACGGTACACAAACGGTAGCCACAAAACTCATTATCATGCTCAAAAGCAAGAAATGCAAAAGTCATTATTTCTGGAAGA
This sequence comes from Diadema setosum, assembly GCF_964275005.1. NCBI lineage: Eukaryota > Metazoa > Echinodermata > Echinoidea > Diadematoida > Diadematidae > Diadema > Diadema setosum. The sequence continues at coordinate 18,231,282 of NC_092696.1, read as the reverse complement.
ATTTAGAACTAATTCTCCCCTGTGTACAGCTTTAGAGTGCTGTTTCTTTAAAAACACGTGCAGGGAATGAGCCTAGAAAACATTTGATTATCTAAGTGACCATCCAATGAATTATTAGAGTATATAGAGCTAATATTGTAAGTTCTTACAACCAAATCGTCTAAATGGGACATTATTCAGTCACTCAGACACAGTTTTTTTTTTAAGTCATTTGTTTTTAACATCAAAATCACATGATTTCCCATTCACAAAATTTTACCCAAACTCTATGCTTTTAAAGGAATGTTTCACATGGCAGCCTTTTTGCATTTCAACTCAACAGTGTACCTACAGGACAGGAAACACTTCCGCTCACGCAATATTCAATGAAGTGATTGACTTATACATGATCGTTTCACCATGCTTGGGTCATTACAGATCTTACAACACCAAATATGGTCAAAATACTTCTTGAATTTCAAGAGTGGCGACCAATACAAATAATCCAATATTACAGGATGTATAGGCCCTATGTGTGTGTGTTTTATATAATGTACACTGTACGCCACCATAAACATTGATATGTCTAAAAGTTGCTTGTAACCAGAGATATTAGCTGAAAAGCAGCCATTTTGAATTTTAAGAAGGCAGCCTTGAAAATGATCTGCAATTTTAGGGAGGGGAAAAATGCATCTGAATGTTCAACATCATGAGACCGGTTTATGCCCGAAATGCGAACTGTCTGTATTGCGTACAACATGAGATATGGGTCAAAATATACATTCAGTTATGGCGGCCATTTTGAATTTCAAGATGGCCACCATTGATATAAAAATGAACCATCGTTTCAGAAAAAGATGTTTCAGAATGTCTGACAATATATGCATGCTCTCTGCCCCAATTAGATTCCTTACACAATGCATACGATGTGTACACCGGTCCAATTACATTTGTTATGGTAGCCATTTTGAATTTCAAGATGGCCGCTAAGGAAAATGATCCGTCATTAAATAAAAGAATGTATGTAATTAGCATTATTGACATCATATGCTTGCTTTTTGCCCCAAATTTATACTCTACATAATGCTTACAACCTGAGATATGGGTAAAAATATATTTAGCTATGGCGGCCATTTTGAATTTCAAGATGGCTGCCTAAAAATTGTATCAAAGCTCTCTACAATTGTTAGAAAATGGTGTATCAGAATGTCTGACATCACAAACATGCTTTTTGCATCAAATCTGAACCTTCTATGGTGCTCACATTATGAGAATTGGGTCAAAATACAGTTTGCTATGGCGGCCATTTTGAAATTCAAAATGGCGACTGAAGACGTGGTCAGAAAAAATGGAACCAAAGTTTTTTGGATTCAGCACCCCCAAATTGACCAAGTTAGCTAAAAAAAATCAATTTTGGCACGAAAATCTCACGGGACCCAATATTTCGACATAGTAGACTGTACTAAATTGAATTTCAGTCTAATTAATTTAACTATTATTCAGTGTATATGTTTGAATCATTTGGTATTTGCCGTAATATCATCTTAAATTAATGTCAAAATTTGATTTCTAACGCTTCAACATATTGCATTTTCTAAATGTCATTTTCGCTTTATCGCACCTATAAGTTGAACCCTATGTAATCTTAGTTTATCCGATGATCTTTTTTTTTTTTTTGGGGGGGGGGTCGAGCTTCTATTACAACAAACCATGAGTACCTGCAACTCATTTTGGAATCTGGAAAATTTCAAAATGAATACAAAAATGTAATAATGATAATGATGATCATAATCATAATCATAATCACAATCATAATCATAATCATATGAATAGGAAATCAACATTCGGCCACTGTATTGGACTCTTACAGTAACTGATAACATTCGCATTTAAAGTCATCGGTGATGTCACTAAAGACGAAATATGTTTTAGAAGCTCTTACTCTAGAACGGCATCTTCCTTCCCACCCACCCCCCCCCCCCCACAAAAAAAAAGACGTACACATGCTGTTGAAACTAAAACATAATACCAAAATCTCCTTCAAATAAAAAAAAAAAAAAATGACAAGGTGTAAGTGAGCACTCTCTATTTCTTATCAATATTGCTATTGTCAACGTATAGATATATTTTCATAAGAAGGCGAATACATGTACATGATTGTAATTATAAGATTAATATAAGCCATGGAGCCGTGGCATTGTTTTCACATGACCTTTATTCACAGTGCGTGGTGTTGGAACAACAAGCTCGATGATTGTATGTTTAGATCAATATAAATATTAATGCATCTATTTTTGCGATATGTGGGTAGATCTAATAGATGGCAAATATTGACGAAGCTGTCTCCCTGTTTTACTATATTTAACTATACGTGCACCATGGAACTTACCATATAAGCTGCTGCCCAGTATTTCAAGGCGTAGAGCGCTCTGAGTTTCTTGCGCAGGCCTAATCCGAAGGCGATCCGTCGTGACCGCTGCAGGAAAGTAAACGATCCTTGCACAATAATAATTTGTGTTTCCTGTAAATACCTAGAGTATTGAAAGAAAAGAATGAAAATACACACACACACAAAACAGTATTTGAAATGTATGATACAACAGCTTTTGATACATGATATACAATAACCAATGATAATAATGTTTAGTCAGTGATTCCTTTAAGGTGATAGAGTTCGGCACCTACAAAACGAAGCCCCCCCCCAAAAAAAAAAAAAAAAACAAAACAAAACAAAACAAAACAAAACAAAACAAAACAAAAACAAAAACAAAAAACAAAAAAGAAAGCAAAACAAAACAACAACAACAACAGCAACAACAACAACAAACAATCGTTAGTGTATCTGTCTCAAATGCAATGGTCTTTTAAAGAAAAATAAATAATATTTATCAATACAGAAATCATAGGTCTGTCAGAAACTGGCAATGAAACATGATAACTTAACGTTCGTATTCCTCCTGTTGCTATCATTTGTAAAAACGATAAATAACATTTTTGTGTGATTGCAAAACATAGAATCAATTATTTAGTTGGTTTACGGTTATATGTTCAACCAAAGGTAAGGTTGATTGAGGCAAATACACATTTATACTATATCTATCATTTCTATGTGTTCCGCTGAGCTTTTACACTACACGCAAAAAGCACGTTTATGTACGCAACCCGCTGCACTTAGAAGGGAACCATCCACTACAACCAGGGCGATGTAATACATCAAACTTACCTTCGGTGTCGTATATGGTTGATGCACATCCAGCAAATACACAAATATATCGCCAATTCCATACTCTATCTTAAAAGACTTCACCCAGTAGCGGTCGTCTGCGCCACCACCTTGCATGATTAGACCGATCACGTTCTTCATCTCTTGTAGATTTATCTTAGAAAGGTAAAGCAACAGCAAAACGAAACAGATTATGATTACTGTGAAACAAGGGATCAGTTTGCACGCAAACAAAAGTACTTTATCATGTTCTATAAGTGAGTGTAACTTTTGTTTAAGAACAATTGATAATAACGAAACAAAAACCTTTTTTCGCACACCTTTACTATCTTTCTGCATCTGATTTGTAGGTTATTCATAGACTGGTCAACCTTAAAGTGTCCTCAACGCTTCACCTGAAACTGTATTGCATTTGGTATGATTGCAACATAGAATCTGATTATTTATGTTAAAACGGCAAATTCGGACCAGTTAAAAGTTATTCTTAAGAACGAGAGAAAAAGTTGATAGGCACAATAACGAACAGTGAAAATTTGATCAGAAACGGCTTATTTGTGGAGTTCTCTTATTTGATTAATTTTAACTGGATTTTGCTGTCGGTTTGAGTGTTGTGGTCATTTCTTTCTTCTTCTTTTTTTTTTTTTTTGTTAATTCAAGCTACCATTTAGCTCTTCTGAACATGCTTCTTCAAATACTCCCTCTATATCACAAGGCAATAATTATTCTACTACACCTTTGTGTGTGAAGGCATTCATGATTCCTTTTAGATTCATGTTAATGGTATAATTAATCAAATCATTTTGACATTGATCAAACTAAATGAATATCATTAAAAATACGGCGCAGGTATAATTTGCTTCGCTTGCAAGGAAGGTCTGCACTGTTTGTGACCGTGCATCAAAAAACAAACTAAAAGTCGCACCCGTTGATTTTACGTGAGGACTCAAGAAAGGTGAAATAGGTGAACCGAGTCAATTTTGAGTTTTCCACTTTTTCTAAAAGAGCTATTCTTCTTCTACATTATTCTTGAGTTTGGGATCATGAATTGCATGGGAAAGTGGGTTTTCAGCAATTTTTCTACAACTTTTTTTTGTTGGTAGAGTATTGTGATCAGGTTTTTCTTAGAGGCCCATTTCATTCCTTAAAAATCCTTTGCAACTTCTTCACTTTCAACTCTAATAACTTTTGAAAGGATTAAAGTTGAAATTAATCATGGTCAAAATGTGGTAATGGACCATGCTCAATTTCAGCTTAATCTGATAATCCCTTCATTGTTGGTGCTACTGTGGTTAACATGTTTTTGTCCCATTCATGGCACAGGCACCACGGCTCAGTTAAAAGATTAAGCACTTGAATAGACGCTTTTACTTCAGGGCCTCTTTTCTCAGTTCATACTTTCCAGAGTGCGTGCTTTCTTTCTAGTATTTATATAGGTTAGGAGAATCCATTTAGATTGAGTTTTACATCATTAAAGCTTAGAGTCTGCTCTTTCAGAATCTGCCCTTAACTAAAAATCCATGTCTGGCGACTTTTTGTTTGTTTTGTGGTGCAGGGTCATATTCATAATCGTGAAAACGGTAACTGCATAGTCCTACCTGTAGATACGGGTCTAGATCGCTTGGATCCGGTATCCATGACGACGCTCCATAGAGTCTGGCGTGATGCGGGGCGTGGTCGTAGTCTAACATGCTGCTGGCCAGGATTTCTTCGTCATCAATCCAATTCGCCTCCATACCAAGCGGGAAAGTACGACCAAAAAGTTCAATATCCAGATCTGAAAGCATCGAAGTGCAGGGATAAATTAACACAATCCTTATATGTGTCATATACAAACCCTTTAATACCAAAGATAGCGCGAAGGCAATGGATAACGTGGCTGAAATGACTTAACTTTTGCTATTTTATACTGTAATTCTAGACGACGTCATGGGGTAGATATACATTTTCCTGCTTCATTAATAATCAGGACTGATTTTGAGTGATGTTTTCATCTTAAACATAATAAAGTCATCGTAAATGAGGAAAATGATGTGGGCAAATTCTGTCTTGCCGATCCCTGATGGAAGATTATGCTGTTCAAACAAAACGATTTTGTTATGAGTTTGCGAGACTACATTAATGATCATGTGCCTTGCAATGTATAAATTACAACGCCACTGTGCCATTTACACAATAAAGAGTTTAATCAATCGTATCAAATTACGCTTTCGTGTTTCAGATGTACCTTCATATAGAGCTGCTGTTCGTACGCTTTACATTCAGAGCAAGCCCTTATACAGACATTGAAATCGTATAAAATTACAATAATAGAACAGAAAACTCGTCAAATCTTTTAAAAATCAATCTTTTCAGGCAGTGTATGAAAGGGAGTAAAGAATGATTAAGTTATAAATGATAAAATTAATTCCTTTGTCGGAATGATTTGGCTAATCCCCTCAACGACAACCAACAACAGGTATAGATGATAATTCGTGCAGATGACGAGTCTGTAGGCCATAATGTATATAACAAATATTTCGATTACTGAGAAGTACTTCATTGGTTTCAGTTCAGCTATTTCTTACCTGATAATATGAATTATGATATTGAAGTAGTTTTGGTGCTATGTTGGAGAAAGAATAAATACGAAATGAATTTGAAATATACGTGAATCGGAATTTAGACACTTTCTATAAACTTACCTTCGAAGCTGTCTTCTTCTATGCACTCTGAAAGGGCAAAGAATCAGTACATGTTATTTTTTTAATTGATGGAGATACAAGCAATAAAGAAACATTCAAGTACACACTCACCCTCAACAATAATCGTTAATGGTTATCTATTTTTTAGCACACTTGACGTGTAACGCGGTGTCATGTTTGTTTGTTCTACTTAACAAGTCCTAAAACTCAATTCATTCAATTCGGCGTATGTCGGAAGTCCATCTTCTTTTATCATAATTATGTTCTTTATGTTTCTATAGCACTGTTAAGATTTTCTCTATGTTTTATGCACAATGTGTTTGCCTATCACATTTGGTTTCAAGCAAAATAATACTGCACTTACCTGCTACATAGTTCATTACAAAGTCCACTGAGCCGATTTTGGTTTCGGAGAAAAACACTTCCATCCAAATGCTACTATGGTGTACCGAAATCGTCCAGGGATATGATCCGTAGAACATGATAATCTGTTGTTGTTGAGCCGAAGAATAGTCGTAGCCTCTGCTGATGCTAATCCTCATGTGTAAAGTGCTATTGCCTTCAAAATACAAAGCAAACCGGCTGGCCATTGGAAGAAGGAGATGGTACGAGCATTCCTGCCACGGTGGAACATCGAAGTCAGGTAGTCGCAAGGTACCTGTCATTCTTGACTGAACGTAGTCCGCTGAGTTATTACCGTTCTCTGAGAGTGAGAAAACAAACAAACAAGCAAACACGAAAACGAAATAGCATAATATATAGTAAAGAGCAAGCAGCCGTAATCAAAACAACGACAATGACCTCATGAACGATCTCTCTCTCTCTCTCTCTCTCTTTATATACATATAATGTATAATAAGCTATAAACCAATAAAAAGTCGCAATCAATCATTTTATGTGGGGACTGAAAAAAAGGTGAAACGAGTCAACCTTTTCAATTTTGATTTTTTCATAATTTATCTTCTGAAAGAGCAATTATTGTTCTTCTACAGTGTTGAAAAATTTGGGATCATGAGCCGAGCGGGAAAATATGTTTTTGCAATTTTTCTAAAAGACTCTATTTTTTTTTTTAAAGAATAATATGAGTAGGTATATCTTACAGTCCCATTTTAATTTCTTAAAAGCCCTTTCACACTCTTCACTTTAATATTCATGATAGATAAAGCGAATACTTTGGAAGTTTGTTTTGTAGAAAGATTTTTCGTCAATAAGAATAGCATAATATACATGCCACTTTCTTCAGCAACTGAACATATTAACAAAACAAGTTGTCTTTACTCCCGCAATGAATTTCCTGATTTTTTTTTTAATGGACGAATAAAAATGAATTGACTTGAATTGAATTGAATTAACAGAGTAAACAATGATTGTAAACTTGCAGTAAAAATACATCATAATGGGTTTGAAGCAAAATGAAATGAAGTAAAATATCAATATGCACTTTGCGAAAAACGGAGGGATCTAGTATACTGAAAGGACCATGCTTGTAAAGTGTGGGCTCCTGGAAAAGAAAGAGATTAAAAAAATCGAAAATATTAGTAAAAATCGGCACCTAAACAACAACAAAAAGGTTTGGAACAAAAAAGAATGTTGGGAAGATTTTTTTTTTTTTTTTGGGGGGGGGGGAAGAGTTGGAAACCAACAAAGAGTGTTTCTAGAAAATGGCCAATTCCAATCTGATAGTTTCTTCATTGTTGTTGCTATGAAGTTTTACACACTGTTTTGTTTTGTTTTGTTTTGTTTGTTTTATTTTGTTTTATTTTTTTTTCTTTTGTTCCCATTAATTGCACGGAGCGCGGCTAGGTAGAAGATTGACTCTTTATGTGCCATGGTGTAAACCTCCTGCGCAACATTATTCTGAGAGAGCAATGAAGTCGTACTTTTGGAAAATACATGTCTTTCCAACTCTATGTAACTTCTGATTGATAGTTTGTAAATGTTACAGTTGGCGATTTTCGATTACCGTATACTTTCCTCTAATCGACAATTGACAACAATCCTTTGCATGTTTTGTTTTCCTCTCTCGGATGAAAAAAAAAAAGTTGTAGCATCTTCAACATGTTCAAACTTCTTTCTGTGTTTCTTTGTTGTTGTTTTTTTTTTGTATAACTTATCTTCTCTTCCAAGACCCTTTCCCTGTGTACTCGATACCTTGACTGCCCCGACAGGTTTCCTCTGGTTCGATGTCGGGGTACAAGCAGTGTGCCGATGTCGACTCAGTATATGCTGGCATTGCGCAGATGGAAGGTGCTGGACACACATCTGCTAGACAGGGATCTGAAATGAACATGGTTTCCATTATTAGCTTCACTGTGTCTAAACACTCTATAATCCCCCCCCCCCCCTCTCTCTCTCTCTCTCTTTGTCTCTCTTCGTATTTACGTGTATTCGTCTTGTTACTAGTTTAACCTTCTTGGGTTGGTGGTTGGATAAAGCAAAAGCTTGTATAGAACGTTGTGTATAACTCGTACATACTCAATGCATTGATGCTTACGGATTATGATGATTGAAGGGTGTGTACAGTTCTGGTCGAGGTGAGGATTTAGCTTCTAACGTTTTGCGAGATATTCAGAAACCACTCTATGAGATGTCAAAGAGCATGCAATTCTAAGGGGTATCAAAAGTTTATTTGATGAAAATCGGGTTTGAAGTGGCCGAGATATCCAACAACAAGGTGAAACAAAGAGATCTTAGTAAAGTTGTGGCCTGTAGTCTTTTATCATTATCACTATTTTGGATATCTCGGCCATTTGAAAACCAATTTTCATCAAATAAACGTTGAATCCTTCTTAAAATTACATGCTCTTGTATATTTCTTAAAGTGAGGCAGTCCTCCCGAATTAAAAAAAAAAAAATATATATATATATATATATATATATGTTGTTGTTGGTACCTCCAATGAACTACTTTCACCGAAAACAAACTTTCAAATCACCAACTAAGCTCGTAATTTTTTTTTGAAAAAGTGTAAATCTGCACGGTGAATATGCTAATGAGCAAATCTTGGCGGAGAGTCCGACGTCACCGAGGCACAACTCTTCCCAGCCGTGTTCTGCTCGTTATGCGTACGCTAATTGTTACCCGGATGCAAGAAGAAGGCGAAGGCTTCTATAGGCCTTGACCAAAGAGGTTCTATATGTAACCTCTTTGGCCTTGACATTGTTTTTACGTACTGTATGTGTGTGTGTGTGTGTGTGTGTGTGTGTGCGTTGCGTATTGTATATTCGCACAGTACACCTGTGGACGGTACTACAGTACTACAGCTTTACGGTAGATACCCCGGTTGCGTTTACCCTTCGCGCGTTTCCAGTCTATACAGTATCACAGCGCAGCCCTGTCCCCGCGCATAAGATGTAGTTAGTTATACTATTTACAGTAGTAGGCTATGTTCCAGTACATGTACGTGCGTAGAAACGGTTCTACATCCCATACCCACAAAAATGATCGTAGAAGGTGTGCTGTGTGGCTGAGAAATCTCGGTACAACGAAGCCGAACATAATCATGTTGTAGAAGCATGTTTTGACGTGGACAGGCTGGCCGTGGCCCTCGGTTATAAGCCGAGAAAACTGAAGCTAGCCAGATGCAATCCCGACCATATTTGCTCGTATGAGTTATAAAACAGAAACACCTCGAGCATCGACTTCGAAGAGAACCGAGGAAAGGAAGCGTAAATGTTAGAGAGGTAAGGAAAGTGGCTAGCTATGTGACATTTACGGTGGGGCTGCAGCCGGGGTTGGACTGCAGTACGGTGCCACTGCAAGTGCCGACTGGACCTGCACGGCAATGGAGCGAAATCATATTCCTGCGGTCCCCTGTTTTTACCATGCCCGGTAGAAGTCATATTCGTTTGATATCTGAGTACTTACAGAAATATCGCGATAGAAACAATATTTCCTTTGAAGAATTCGATTCTCTTATGCCCAGGTAATCTTCGGTCTAACGCCAAACTCGGCTAGACGAAGTACTGTGTACATTAGTAAATAGTATGGTGAGAATTCGCGCGCGAGAGTGGTTTGTACGCAAAGTAGTATGCAACACGGACAGAAGCTAGAGAAGGACCGTGCCTATTTGATGTCAAGTACATGGTATGTTTGATTTTAAAATATTTCTAAATTTATGTTTACAATATTGATTTACTTGAATTATATATAACTAAGCTTGAAATATTTTGTTCAAAATAATAAAATCACATATTTTCACATTTTATGATAAAATTACAACCGATCATTTGAACACTTAAATTGGTTTTTATAGGCACGGCTGTCACCTTGAGAGTAGGGCATCAATGACGTAGCATCTTTTTGCAGACTCCTTACACGATCGCTTGCAGGAATTATTTTTTCCAAAATCGCTTACGGAGACAGTTTTTAATTTCCATGCGTATAAACTGGTGAAAGGCTATATTTTTTACTCTTCTTAATTATCAGCACAGTGAAAATCTCAGGACTGCCTCCCTTTAAGAGGTTTCTCATTACCCAACTTAGGAATGTAAACAACATGAATCCCCACCTCAACCAGTACTGTACAGCCCCTTTAAACCATTGTTTATGACAATCAGAAGGCAAACAGTTATTCCTTTCATGTTTGTTTGTTTGTTTTTTTTTTTGGGGGGGGGGGGAGAGGGGAGAAGGGGCTCAAGTTTGTTTGTGTTTCTATTTCTTTTTTTCTTATTTCTGGCGTTTTTAAAGCAGCTTGCCTATTTCTGTTAATTCAGCAATTAGTCAAGATTTTTAAGAAACTGCAAACTATTTTATCCAAATTGTAATTGTCTCTTTTTTCACAGCAATTTGAGTTCTTGCAAAAATCACGCATCTAAATAATGTATTTTAAGTTCTTCGTTAAGGTTAATTTCTTCAATGTTGATCACAGTGTACGTCCTACTGATTTTGTGTATCCATGTGTATTCAAATGTCTCATTGGAATTGCGTTCTCGATGGAAATTAATAAAATGAAACTAAAGAAAAAAATGACTACATCGTTATCAAAATATAATTCAAGAATGCAACGATTCCTGTGTCCAATGTATGATAGATAAACAAATATATGAGGTGAAAACGAAATAGTTTCGTTCCTTTACCTGTAGGAAAGCACCGAATTCCGTAGATAACGCTTGCCTCATCACAGTTTAGTGCGTCTATTCCGAAATCTTCAGGATCAAAATACCAGCAACCCGCCAATGAGTTTCCGGCTGAGTAACAGCGGATATCGACGGGTAGAAAAGTGTCAGCGAAATGCTCGGTGAATGGCATTTGTATGTACTCCCAGTGATAAGTGTCATAGATAGAATTGCACACGGTATCGGCGATCCCATATCTGGAGTAATTTCTCGTGCATGCGCTGGCCCATGAGCCATCGTAGAAGACCTCCACCACGCCCTCTGTTGGCACAGTTGCACCAGCAAAGCGGATGTCTGTGTTGTGATGACAGCGTACAGAAATGTATGTGGGATTGAAAAGAAATAATATGTCTGAAAATCGGTAGTACGTTAAGTGATTCTGAAGTTGGAGTACATATCACACCTGTAGCAGTTAACGGTAAGTCCACCATATATGCACATCCACTTCAGAATCAGTTTCCATATCAAATTGTTACCAACTTTCAGTCAAATTTAACTTTTAGGGATAGACATTCAAACTCTTATGATATAACCGGCAGTGCAGTATGGTTATGTGTGTTTAAACGACGTATATGGACGAGTACAGAGCATTCCGTTCCAGCGAACACGATTATGACGAAATGTCTTTTCTTGACGAAGTTTTGTTTATAATGAAGTAACAATTCACGTCCCAAAATTATCATTAATGTGACGTGGTATATGACATATAATTCGCTTATAACGAACAGGGATGTAGTAATTTTTTGTTATAACGAAATCGTTAATGAACGCCATTGACAAAAGGAAACTAAGACAATGAACTTGATTTGATTTGATTTGATTTGATTTGATTTGATTTGATTTGATTTGATTTCTGAATTTCATTTCCATTCATAAATGAAATACAAGGTCAATTGAACGAACTAATTGAGCGCAGTATAATTTGTATCTGACAGTTAAAACAGATAAATGATTAATTCAATATCCAATATTTTTTCTACGACAATGCAAAATGAAAACAAGCATGCATTTTTTTTTTTTGCATATATCTATGCAAACATAGGATTCCGTGTATCTGTCGATCAAAGTCAAATTAAGCACATTTTATGTAACAGAAATACAGGAGATCGTCATCATAAGCAAACCCTTGACGAGGACAATGGCCTCAGAAATTATTGTCTAAACAATACAACATAGTAAGAATACAATATTCAAGTCTCTACTCACTGAGTGGCGATAAAGAGAGAGGGAAGAAGGAGGGGGGGGAGTAAGAAAGACTGCAGCGGTGCATTGTGCAAAATGTGAAGTGTTTGCGTGGAAATACCGATAAAACATGTTCCCATACCCAAATCAGTGTTGACATTTGTTCCTTTTCATTTCATAACTTCAGTTATAACTAAAGGCAGATCGTTTTGAAATTGCATAGCAGAACAAACATTTACACAGCGTCTATGCACGGACGGACGTTTCACATCACTCTGCCATTCGGAATATAAATTCGGTCGTAAAAGTCAACCAAATGAATGCGTCTTCACTGAGTAAAACGTATTCCGAGTTTTTGAGTAACTAGATTTGCTGAACGTATGCATGTTTTGTTAAAGGATTTTTAACAACAGTGCTGATAGCGAGCACCATTCCTATGCTTTTCTGTACATTCTTCACCTCCTTCTTGTCCCCAAGAAATAGAAGCTTATTATTATACAGGTAAGCTACCTGGAATGCATGAAACCCCAGCGTATTCATCACGGGAGCAGTTGTCTCCAGACAAGAGCTGGTAATCGCAGTCCAGAATGCTGTTTTCTGTTCCATCGCAGCTTACGATGTCCAGTACTCTGGGGAAAAAGTCGGAGCCATTGGAGAATTTTGATCTGGTCCACGCGAGTTCCGCTCCTTTGAATCCCAACTCTCTACAAGCCACATCGGCAGCGACGATATCCCACCCGTCGTCGCAGACAGCGATATATGCACTGCCGAATTGTATCTCTAAGCGACCTTCCCACGGGGTGTTCCGTCCAAAACCACCCAAACGCAGAGCCAGGTCAGCAGTCCCTGTAGACGGACATTTACACGGAGTTCAAAATTTGTTAAGAACTTCAAATGAGGATGCTTTGTAATAAGATTAATTATAAGCTGTCATGCAACGGTAAAGATAAAGTCCACCCACAAAAATAGATCAACTTAATTGACAAGAAAGAGAAAAATTCAACAACAACAAAACGTTTCAAAAATGAGAAAAATCGGATAAGGAAGATATAGTACATTACATCTTATCCGGAAAACATTTCTTGACCAGTCCTCATGAATATTCACATGAGCAAGTTGACGATGTCATACCCTTACAGCTTTTCCTGTGTGGTATGAAGATGAAAAACTCTTTGCTGTTGCAGGTAAAACATATTCCCTTTCCAGCGTTATATCAGTGTTGACATCTACAGTATTCTGTATTCTGTATTCTGTATTCTAGGTTGTTTTCAATACAGGTTTCATACCTGTACAGAAATATGAGTTTTTACTACTTCTATAAATTAAATGATAAAAAAAAAATTGTGAGAGGATATCGTAATGAACCTGCCGATCTGAGTATGCCCTTTCAAAATAGCTGGTTAAGAAGTGTTTTCCAAGAAAGAAACAAAAAAATGTTTCAGAATATCATACTTTCCTTACTGCTTATTCGATTTTTATCATTTTCCTTATTGTTCCTTTCTTTTGCTATTGATACAATTTTGGGGTATTTCTTCATTAAGGAGTTTTCCCATTTGCCTTTAACCGATCAAGCTCAGTGAGTGTAACGCACACTGCGCATTTTCTTATTTTTTTTTTTCAATTCAGTGTGGGTTTTTTTTTTTTTTGACATTCATTACATATCAAAGCTGTAACACCAGTACACACCATATCGAGAGGAAAACAGGTGTTAAAAACTTACAAGGTTCGCAAATTACACCGGCATCTTCGTAGTGATAGCAGTTGTGTTTTAAGACGGGGTCATGTGGGCACTCTAATATCAGATCAAATTCCTCTCCGTTGCACTGGAGATCATCCAAGATAATTTTGCCGGAGCCTTCCCCGAAAAATGCTCGAGAATGCGAGGCGAGAGCATTGGGATAACCGAGCATTCTGCAAGCCACTCTAGCATCGCTCATGTCCCATCGGTCGTCGCAGACGGTACCCCACTCCCCTTCGTAGAGTAACTCAACGCGCCCCTCCCATGGAAGGACCCCGCCGACTAGTCGGATGTTGGTCACCTCTGCGAGGTGCCTTTCCGTTTCTACTCGTTGGGCGAGCAAGCCGTTGACTGCAACAGCTGCACGCAGGAGGGAAAAAATGTAAAACGATTATAAGCATATTAATGAATATAATCATGTCCAGTGTATTCTATAGGAAAAAGACAGAATATTTTTATCATAATTATACTCACTTGTACTGCACATACAGGTAAACACACCCAAACACATTCATACACTCAAAGAGATTTATAATAGGTTCAAATTTAAACCCTTACCAGTGTCACACTGGGATCTCCATTACGGGTGCATCTTTGCACCTTTCAGACCAGTGTAACAACGGGAGCACCTTTGAAGGTGCAATTTTGCAACTCGGTTGAATAACATTATCATGAAATGTTTTGTAAAAGCAAGAAATGTAGAAGTGGTGAGGTAAATCAATAACTCAATGCTGCAAAAGTAAACTTTGCTCATATATTTTTTAAGGATGTGAACGACAGATTGTAAAAATAGTTAATGTCACGATAACATGGAAACGAAAAAAACAGGATAAGCGGCTTAGTGGTTGCATTGAGGACACCAAACAATAGAACCAATTTCTTGAGATGAGTATCATCTCCCCTGCCACAAGAGGGAAATTTGTGTATGTGTGTGTAGGGGGGGGGGGGTTAGACCATAAATTCGGCGATCAGGTGCACACTTTCAGTAAAATATCAAGATTGTTGGTTTTTTTTTTTCATCCAAAAGTAAGAGAAATCAATATTCCGCGAATATCAAAAGCAAAAGTCGTTATCTCATCTCTTGTTCAGTGTGGTGATCATGACGGTGTTCTAAGTCTTTGGAAGGGAGGGGAGGGAATATGGATGGTGTTCTCGCAACTCGACTAAAGCTGATGTATTCTTTTTTATCGAAATAAAGTGATCTGATGCAATCTATTTTGCTCAGTCGACTGCATGCCAACTTCACATAATGTTGTATTCTGCTCAACCGCACAAACCCTCCCAAACAGAACGATAAATCGCCATATGACCCATTACAATGAAAGCGTTTCTCGCGATTCCATTGCTCTCACGTATAGCTTGCATTTAATGTGCTGATTGACTAGTGAGCGGTGTTCCCCATATATTTTTTTGTTACTGTTTTGTGTGCAAAAGTCATGCCTTTACAGTAATGTAGCTACAGGGCATTTTTTTGATACAAAAACTATCATAGATTTGTCATACAATTTACATCAAGGCAAAGCTTGGCATTCCCTATACTGCTTTGTTCACTGCATATCCAATTCAACAGAAATCTATAAAAGCTGTATCGGTTTGAAAAACAGAATGTATTCTCAAACCATCACTACGTCGGTGTCTCAGAATAATGTGGCACACGCGGGGTTTACACCATGGCACATAGAAAATTGTCAATCCCCAAGGTTTATACTATGGAGAGGGATCATGTGGTGGAGGAATGTGAGAGGGGACATGATTATAACCGTCCCTCATGGGGGAAAATGTATTCAGTGAACTGGTGCACACTTTTGGTGAAATACTGGGATTTTTCTCTCTTTTTTTACGTCACAGAATAAGGGAGAGAAACATTCAGGAAAATGTAGGTACACGTATTTGTCACATTGGTGTTCCCATGTGCATCATCACTGTGAACAAAGTCATTGGAGGTAGACAGGGCGGAGTGGGTATTGACACCTCTACCCCAGTGACGGAGTTTTTGCATTGATATTTTTCTAGAAAATGAAACGATCTAATGCACACACTTAGAATAAGGAATATGAGGTATATTGTGTCTCCCAAAAATCGTACTAATTCAGGGCAAAGGGACGATGTGCATTTGAAAGAGGGGAATCCCATAGTTCGGGGAGTTGTTACACATTTTTGGAATGGAAATTCAACGATCTTTCCCGCAAGCGTCCTTGTCACACTCATTTTAAAACCAGTATACTGCTTGGAAATTTATTTGGTGCTGCTGTGTTCTTATGATTGAATTTATTTCACTGTAATGGGTTACAAGAACTAATTAAGTTAATTCCATTTTACTCCGTTCTTTTTAATGCCATAGCATGCCATACCAATTACGGCATGCCTGAAAGAAAAAGATAAAGCCCTATCATGCCTATCAACTGCACATTGTCAGGTATAGATGAATGTTTCTGATCTGCCGTACATTTTCATTTCACCATGGATGAGTGATAAAATTGTAATAGCAATCATGCTGTATAATCCATTATCTCCTTCGTTACCTAAGCAGC
Source organism: Diadema setosum (assembly GCF_964275005.1). NCBI lineage: Eukaryota > Metazoa > Echinodermata > Echinoidea > Diadematoida > Diadematidae > Diadema > Diadema setosum. The sequence goes on along the minus strand of NC_092696.1, from coordinate 18,214,830 downwards.
TCCCTCCGCCCATCTCTTTCTCTCTCCCTCTTTCCCTCTCTTCTGAACTATATCTCTGTTAATTACGACCCTCCTCTTTATCTGTCTCATTGTCGCGTGCTTGTCCTTCACGTGGGGGTTGCACCCCTCAAATCAATTTTTTTTCCTCAATTGCGCTCCGAATACGAAAGGTTATATTCATAAAAATCGAATATTGTCTTTGTACTAGCATGTGCAAGTGGTTTTGTCTTGTACATGTTGTAATGGGGCAATGAATTATTCGACGCCATTCCTTCCTGATGTGAGAACGGTGGTGAGAAGAAATTGATGAGTCTGCAGATTGTCATCGGCGCATTAATGTCAGCACAGTTTGTATGTGTGTTTGTGTGTGTGGTGTGTGTGTGTGTGTGTGTGTGTGTGTGTGTGTGTGTGTTTGTTTGTGTGAGAGAGAGCGCTGACTGTGTGTGCGTGTGTGCTCGCTCGCGCGTGTCGCGCGGGTCGTCTTTGCATGCGATCGACTGCACTTTAAAGGGACATTCCGGACGATTTTCATAATTTCACATCATGTAGTACATAAATCAAAAGCTCCATGTATAGATTCGTGGAATTTGTTGTGGTCCTTGAGCAGAGAAACCAATAAATTGAAAATCTTAAACAAATTACACTGAACAGTGTTGATGACATCAGAGCCTCATATATTTCAGAAATGTAGCAGTGCAATTCCATTACAATACCACTTGCTCAACAAGTTCACCTGTGAAGAATCTATGCATGCCTTCTTCTTTTGTTCTGCTTCCGTGAGCCCCAACTCATGCATTCCTATGGTGAGGCTGCCATGTCATCATCCTTGTTCATTGCAATTTGTTACAAATTTTGAAAACATTCTCATTCCTCATCCCAATCACTATAAATTCTGAAACTCTGTACTCAGTTTAACTGATTTATAGTTGTTCAAATGTAAAAGTCTGAAAATCATCCGGAAGTCCCCTTTAATATAGTGTCTGTTATCAACGTTATCGTTGGTACAAAGGCGGTACAAAAACAAGAATAATGGGTTGTCATGTCTGCCTGTTGCAGTTGAGAATATTGGGCACTCACTATATGCGAGGTGTAACTTCAAGCTTGCTCTAGAATATTGGTAATAAAAACAGCCTTTTCCTTTTGCATGCAAATTTTTGAAAAATTGGTGAGAAACCTCCTGTAAATTTTGAACTCAAGAGGGTTTTTATTTGTATAATCAAATTGACCGTAAAGATCTGAATAATTTCTTCGTACTAAGAAAAATTACAAATCTAAACTACAGTCTAGTTTTACAGACCTGTGTGATGCACTTACATGCACATGTAGTTTATGTAGTTGTAGTTCATGTAAGTCATGATGTGTTGTTATTTGCCATTGAGAACAAAGTAAGAGAAGCTAGCGAATTCTTCTTTTCTGCCAGCGTTAACATGCATATCTTTTGTTCGAAGCATAAGTATCATATGACAACCACAGGAGGATAAATGTACGCAGCTGTGCCGAGTACACAGAATACGTACGGTGAGCGTTTGGTGCATTATTTGAATTCTAAGGGCTAACAACATTCAAATATCACAGAAATGTTATCGCTTTACAATAGTCTTGTTATTCTGGTGGAATATATCATGTTCTGTGCTATTTGGGAAGGAGTGCAAAAGGGATGGCCCATCTTTAAGATCGGAATAATAAGACAGTGAAGATTCATCTTTCCTTTTATAAGAAACACGTTTGGAAAGTTACAATGTATCACTTTCATGGGAACGTGATTGATCCTTTGATCTGCGTATACATTATAATGACATTAATTATGATAGTAGTGGTAGACAAAGTGGCTAAGTGGCTAAATATGCACAGGTGTATTATATCGGTAACATTCACAAAGGAAATAAGCTTTATAACTAATTAGTACGCCTACATGACCGTCTATGTTTTCTGGGCAACATTCCATCAGAATTTGATTTATACATGATTCAGTTTCAAAACAGGTTCCAAATTACTTTGGCTATTAATTTCTAATTTTCTGATCAGACATAGGGGCTTGGATATTGCAGCCTCACACCATTAGTAACGCTTATATTTGAGGAAAAAAACAGACAGTCGATCAAGTGATGTGAAGTCGAAAAAGAGACACATGAAGTGAATACATTATTGTGTGGCTTTTCTTTTCTTTGAATTCAGAGACAAATCACACCAGAATTCTTAATCTCCATGTGGCATGCGTCCACTATTGACATTACATTTATATTTGCAGTTTTCCAGCGCCTAATATGTACTTATATTATGTAGTGAATGCATACTCCAACCCTTCGCTAATCATGGTGGTGATCAGTCATATTGTTACCATCGAAGGGTAAACACGGTGGCCATTAAACGTCTCCGATATGGTCAAATATTGACTTGGGACCAAAGTCGGGCTAACTTGTAAATGATGTGAGAGGTGATTACATTTTATTGGATTTTTATCCATATCTGATACTGGAAATTATCAAACGAGGGAGGGTAAGACATGACAAAAATAGGCCGATCACCAATGCCATATTGGGTCACCGCTCCTGTGGGATTGTAAACTCTTGGTAATAAAGTGCGAATGCTAGCAATCGGCCCTCTCATTGTCTTGTTTTGACTTGTTACAATACACTGACATTCAACATTCATTGGACAGTTCATTTTGGCATGTAAGGTCTCTTTTCCCCCACATACAGAAAAAATTAAAATCTCTACTAAAGGCATGAAAATAAGGAAACACAGGAACATTTAAGGTTGTATTCATTTCGACTGACCTACTACAGAGTTAAAAGCGCTGCTTGAAGGTAGTTCATCATCAAAGCAGTCATCGTATATGTCATACCTTTGTATAAAGGCAAATTAAAAAATAAAAAAAATCGACGTCATAAGCTCCTATGATGAGAATTACTCGAAATGATTATTCTTGTTATGTGCTTTTAGTGAGTCTTGTTAACAAGCGGTTATGCTTTTTGTGTTTTTGTTTTTGTCTTTGTTTTAACTCCGCCCCGTCCCCGTAGCAAGGAGTTATTAATAAATGTCTCAATCACGCTATACGCTAATGGCAGATTAAAATCTCGCATCGCTGTCCGGGGAATGGAATTAAATGGCGTCCCTTCCATTAAAGCTTAAATGCTTCATCTAAATGGAACAGATATACCCATCAATGAGAGTATCTCTCCCCCCCCCCCCCATTGGTAGCATGGTTTCACGCCATGTCAGCTCCACTACCCCTATGGTTAGTCATGTGGCGCATGACCATCATTTATGGTGACATCTGGCCCTTTCTGTATGTAAATTTTGCAAAGCACTTAAGATTAGATTTGAGAAAATATAGATGTTGCGTGCATCAAAAAAGTGTTACATGGATTGTATAACCATAAAACAGTCCTGAATTACGTGTGTTACGTATTTGATGAACATTTACTTTGTCATTGCGTGTTGCTCGTGTTGCGTGTTGTTCGTTTTGTTGGTCATTTCTGATTGTGAAAGAGAGGAGAAAAATAATTGAAAACGAAACAGTCTCTTGAATCAAACAAGCCGCACATTATGTAATACTTACACTATACAAGCATTGACAAGAGTCTAGAGTATACTCTTTTCACACTGAAATTTCCCACTTTGTGTTTATCAAATCAATGGTTCATTAATAATACAAATGGCTCCAAACATTATTTCGGACAAAAAAATACGTATTAAAACAACAGCTACGAGACCTTTATACCGCATTTATCGCTCTGATGTCAAGATCCCGACCCTAGCAACATGCCTGGGTAACCACTGAGTTTGAACGGGCATCATCCTCTGATTATGCGCAGTGATTCAAAAAGGAAAAGTCTTGACATAATGGTGAGTAGCGTACTTTTGATAAAAAGGTTTTTAAAAAACGAAGAAAATGAAATTGTTTTAATAATTGGCGAACTAACGGCACACCGGGTGCAAAAGCGTAAAAAAGAACAATTAACCTTTGATTGCATTGATCGTGACTTTCAAAGTGCGCTCTTTATTTGCTAAGTTTGGAATAGCAAGTTGACAGCCGTAATGGTATTTGCTTATATATTACTGGCGGATGATTGCAGGTTGTAATATAGACAGGGAGGTAGATGGTATAATTTCAGAAGTGTATAGTATTATCACATCATGATTATGATTTTTCGAGATTATTACAAACTATTCAAAAATAATTCAGACTGAATTACAAGAGTCTGCCTAGAGCAAAGAGGTGATGAGGTGTTCAAACTGTCTGATACTTTTGTTTTCTTTTCGCTATTTTTTACTTATTTATTTTCTCAGGGTTTTAAGGTCACTAAAGTATCATTGCAATAACCTTGCATTAAAGAGAATGATAAAAACATTTGGCACATGATTGACTGTGCGTGGAAGTACGAAGTATGTCTGCGTCATTTCTTGTTCTTAAAAAACAATGCTGACTACCCAAGGGAATATCATGTTTCAGAGAATGGGGGAATGTAAAAGCAGGAGCAAGTTGGGGTACATGTCTGAATAATTCTGGACGGCGGAGTAAGGAAATCAATGTATCTGTATATTGCATTTTGCTTTGGGGATATTAAACTTAGAGCCAGGAGCGGTTTACGATCAACGTTTCGAGCTAGGTGCTGTTTACAGTCTCCCTTTATTAATACATCAGGATGGAATGGAAAATTGTCTGTAGCATTAATTCTTTCAAATTGCTGGAATGACCTCTTTTTTATGATGATGAAGACGTCTGGTCATGATGTCTTCTTTCCTCCAGTTAGAGCTAGAGCAGGAGAAAAAAAACACGATAGTGTGTCTGTGAGGGTCTTTTCTCTCATGTACCTCTGATTTCATCCATTGGGATGTATATTTTAGGGATTTTGCACATTAAGTGGAGTTCGTGTCCTAGACTAGGATAATGGAAGGGCCCAGCTCATAAAGTAAGCTAACAAAAAAAAACAAAAAAAAAACAAACAAGTTAACAGCTTAATCAAACATAATTGCCTCGAATGGCAGTGAGTGTTCGCAAGGACCTGGTATACATGAAATTATGAAGGCGATTTTAATTTCTCTCTAGCTATGTATCTATCTATCTATGTATCTCACTATCTCACTTGGTCAACTCGTGCTGTCCCCAATTCGTTTAGCTGCACGAGCTTGTCACATTACTAAATGGACGACTGCCTAATAAATTTGACCTATGAAACTTATAGCTTAAAGAAGTATATTGGCACTCTAAACTTTCACAAATTTCATTTGAAATATAAAGGCAATGAAGGTATTAAGGGAGAGGGAGGCCGATTGTCAGGAAACAAAAATTTGAATTCGAGGGGCTCTCTTCCAAATTAGGGCGTAGAATGAGTTTTCTTTTTCTTTTCTTTTCTTTTCTTTTCTTTTCTTTCTTTTTGGCTTTTGTCATGTCAGTAAGAGTAAGACGCTCTTAATTTTCAACTGTAAAACTTAAGTAACAGCTATTAAAAGGGATGATTGTTCTTCTCTGAAAGTTGGTATAGTAAGTCATAAATGAATGTGGCAATAAAATGTGCAAAATCTCTTTATTGTGGTTGCTGTATAGAGTTTTACACCCTGTCTTTTGTCCCAATCATTTCCCAGAGCACATCTTGCTGATATTCAGGACTTGACTAGACCCTAAACCTTAGCGTGTCTTTCCCAGTGACAAGAAAAAACAACAACAAAGACTGGACTTTTTTTCCACTATTAAGGTTGGGAGAAATTGGGAAAGTCCACTTGTATTGTGTTATTTATAATGCGTATTCAGAATCTAAAATACCTTTTGCTGAAAATCAATATCTATGGCGACCTTCTTTCTTTTTTTTTTTTTGGTGGTGGTGGTGGTGGTGGCAATGGTGGGGGTTTGTGATGCAGGGTAACATTTATCATTAGCCACTGCATACAATTACTTTCTTTTTATGCCACATTTAGCTTTATAATCGTTTTTCATTGCTTGATCGCAATGGTAGGTTAAATAGAAAGCTGATTTGAAAATCATCCCTGACTACGTGGTATACGGAGTGATTAATTTTCTTATATTATAGCGGCCTATAGGTGCGTAAGTGATATTTTAGCACATTCGACTCATCGGCATAAGGAAAGGGTTAAGGAGGTCTTTCACCATGATGCTTGCCAAAGTACAGGCACGGTGCATGCTTTAAAGGGATCGTATAGTTGTGGTTGAGACCTAACATCAGGGCCCCGTTTCATAAAAAGTTGATAAGATAGCAACTCTTGCTGGAATGGCAATTGTCATGACAACAACAAGAATCCAGCTTCCTAATTGGCTGCTATTGTGAGTTGCCATTCCAGCAAGAGTTGCCATCCTAACATCTTTTATGAAATGGGGCCCAGGTTTCTTACATTTTGGTGAGATAATGAGAAATCTTATATGAAATTTGAAGGAGCATGTAATTCCAAGAGGCACTCAACATTTATTTGATGAAAATTGGCTTTGAATTGGCTGAGAATCAAAACCAAAACAGAGCGATCATATCATAATGTAGGACCCACTTTTATTACGATCGCTTTGTTTTACTTTGTTTTTGGATGTTTCAGCCATTCCAAGGCAGACTTTCATCAAATAAACTTTGAATTCTTCTCAGAATTGTGTGTTCTGTACTATTTCATAAGTGGTTTCTTGGTATCTTGCAAAAAGTTAAAAAGCCCATCCTTCATCTCCACCAAAATTATAACCATCCCTTCAATGGTTGAGCGATCAGTTTTATGTCTTTCTCATATATTTCCATTCTCATGTATTTCCATTCACAATCTCGAGGTCTCTGCAGTCTAACAAACACACACACACACACACACACACACACACACAACAAATGAAATCAAGGGTACAGCTTGATTACTTTTTCCATGTGATCACACAAAGTCCTTCGTACAGAGGATATCGACTTCTTTTTTGATCACGTTATTGGATTCCGTGTCATTTTGCTTTTATTACTCTTCGTACTACTCTTTGTAATTAATAAAAATGGGAAAGTAGACCACGAGCGCAGTGTCCATATTATACGTGAGTGTGTGTGTTGTTTTTTTTTTTTTTAGTTTTGTACGTGCCTGTGTGTGAGCGCTCGTGTGTGTGATTCCTAGTGTGCCGCCTTTTACCGAGTAGCTCAGCCCAGAATTAACAATGAAAAAAAAAAAATGTATACACTTCGATTTGAACATATAGAATCTGTATAGGTGCAGTCTGTTTTCCATAGGCAGGTTCACGACCAACAACAATAATAATATTATGTAATGCAGTTTTGCAGTGCTTTCACCAAATTGTAGCATCGCTTCAGAGATATTGTTTGATTTTTGTTGTGTTTTCGTTTAAGGACAAACATTACAATAAAACAGCATTATTACAAAGAACGCTGCTCACTGGCTCAGCAAGTATAATTATTATCGACTCAGAAGCGTAAATTTCTATTTTGAAGAGGGCTTGTCGGGGTGGCTGAGGAGATCTTTTCGTAGCAGTTGGTTGATTTTAAAAAAAATGTATATATACATATAATGATGATGGTGGTGATGAAACAACATTTATCTGTACAAACATGCAAAGGCGCCCGGCTCCCACAATCTGTCACACATCATTTACAAAGTTGCTGGAAAAATAGGTCTTCAATTCAGATTTGAATTATCGAGCTTGTTACAAATCCGAAATGGGATTGGTACAGTTTTCCACAGAAGTGGTGCAACCTATTAGAGAAAAGTCTATTGCCATACTTTTTAGGCGGTTATTTGGCACATTTGGTCCGAGGGATTGAGTATAATATATATATATATATATATATATATATATATATATAATAAATATTCAGGATTATATCATTATTGACGTGAATATACATACCAAAATATACATATCATATCAAAACTTACACACTAACATTATTGTACACAGACAATACCGACCAATCAGTAAACTGGTGGAGGAAATACAACACAGGGAAATTCCAAGTGATATGTAATTTTGAAACAAGGATATAGGTTACTTGTACTTTATCAGTGCTTAGGCTAAATAAATACAGATATCTGATTTAGGAAAAGTATGAATAGCGAATACAATGTAGTTTGTTTTTAGACACAATGTTCGATTTAGGTATATACTATACCATAAAACCATGGTTAATATACGGTGGCTTAATTTTGCTAATTTTGTTATGTGGTTGTGTTAACTTGCATGCAAACAAAAAAAAAAAAACACTCAATCAAACCACTTTCTTTTTATGTTCAATTAAACTTGCATAGTTTCATAATATTGTATAAGTCAGTAACTAGATGTTGGAAATCACGTGGTAGAAATATAGGCCTACTTGTTGCACATCTACTCTTCATCAACATTTTATTAAGAGAAACTACAATGATCTGAAGTAAAGTTAAACGTATTTTATGATGAACATTTAAATCAAAATTGCTGGAAATAGAGAAGGCTTTATTAAAAGCAGAGCTCGTGTTTTGCACACACGTTATAAAGGATATATGTATACTTACTGAACTAACAAACTACAGGCATGTTGACTAAAAGAAGACCAAAAGAAACACATACGCACATGTACAGCACACAAACCATCTGTAAACACAGACAAACGCAATGTAGCTCCCTTATCGGACTAAAAACAAAACAAAACAAAAACAAGGTGCTATCTAACATCAAGCTTCATCAAAATCAAATCAAAAACTCAAAATACCAAACACAGGCAAACACCATAATACATAGCAGTCACGTGACAAAATACGTTAAGATTATCTTTAAAAGTTCTTGAAAAACGAGCTTTATGCAATTATTCCACTAAGTATCTGTGCAGCAGCCAAAAAAAAAAAAAATGAATAAATAAATTATGATAATAACTGAAAGATTATGTGTAGGAGTGACTAACCCTCTCAATGTTATAAGGGTCTGCCATGAAGTGATAAGATATTATTACATTCCATGTGCAAAGCAATGATTCTTAATACAAAAAGATAATTTGACGCCACTTAAACTTATCAATGAAAGCACGGTGAAAGCACAAAGTGCTTTCCTTCAATGTAATATCATTACATATAGGACAACAAAAAATCACTTTAAAAACGTCTTGTGGGCAATCACTTTCACAATGGCTACTTTCTTATAAAAGTAAAAGCTTTGTTTCCTTTTGTTTTGTCCTACTGGGTGCTATCTTTGGAAATCTATACTTCACGAAATGAAGTGTGCCAAATAAAGCAAGCGCCTCCTGTACATAAATACTAATCTTGATCCCCTTAATTATAATTTCGTTTAAACCTTTAGTTTTTACCTTTTTATCATATGGCCTAGCCTAACATGTATTTTGACAACTACATAAGTACAAGATAAAACGTTCAAACACAGAACTGTGTTCCTAATTACAAGTTTATGCAAATTATAGCATTTCATCAAAAATGATTTCCACTTTAGATATGTAGACCAAATTTAAAAGCCCACATGAATCCATTTCATTTCAATGGGAACTTACCGGAAGAGAGCAAGTATATTCCCGTCACGATTACCCAGGACTTGTGTGAATCCATGGCAGTTTGTAATTGTCGGGTATTTTTTTCTCCCTCAGGTGCTGCTGCTGTTGCCTATCATGATTTTCTCAAATAGGATGGCAAGTTCAGAGTCGTCTCAAACGAAAGAAGTCGTCTCTACTTCGTTATAAGCTGGTAGCACTCAAATATATGCCGTGACACCTTATTGTCATTTTTCTTTAAATTTGCTCTTTTTGCAACAGCAGTATCTCACTTTCGTTCCCCTTTCACTCTGTGTTTATCTCTTCCCGATCCCCTCGCTCCCCACTTTCTTTTTCTTCTATCGCTCTGCGCTTTTTGTCGTTGCGAGAGGATTCCAATTTGTGCGTCCGGGCGACATGGAACGGTCTCGCGGAGCGTTTGAAGAGATCATAATGGACGGAAAGGGTTTTAATCAAATCAGACTCTCACCCTTTCCAGGCATGAGTGATCTCACTGACTTGAACCACGCAAACGCTTTAATGTCCAACAGCATGAGGCTAATTGCTCCGATCCTGACGATTGGAGGCCTCATGATATGGCATGATGGCTTTCCTGGGTAATTATGATACGATAAGGGTGGACTTTCATAATGCATGCAGTATTTTAAGTTTTATTGGAATTGACCTAGCGGATGTGTAACTTTGTTGGATATTCCACTTAGTAATCTGGCAACTCGCGTGCAGGCAGCCGTTGCTCCGCACCATCCTTATCTCCCCCACATACATTAACACACGAACACACACACGCACACACACGCACACACACAATCGAACACACCCATACACACGCACTTTCATCTTGGTATTCATTCGAGTTTTGTTCGATGATATCGATGATTTTGAAATGAAATTTAGAAGAATTACTAAAAGTTATAAAGGTGATCCTGCATTATGTAATACAAATGTATACCACTTTTCAGGATTGTCCATTGAGGAAAGTGAACATTAATTTTATAAAGAGATATTGCATCTGTCGGTATAAGCCCTAACATGCATAACTGATGCAATAATAGTAATCACAGATGGCATCCAATGAGTTCTACATGCAGATTGTAAGTCGTGCATGGTGTGGATGATTGTAACATTTCCCAAGGAGCTCAATTTTATCTTCATTAAAACGTCTCGTCTCCATACTAACATGCATATTGATATATTTTGCACAAGGAATGAATTCAAGTATGTATGCGAATTTTATATTGATTGGGACAGGAGGATTAAACTGTAGTCTTCTTTAAGATGGAGAACAACGTGCAATTTGACCAAACCTAGCAAGGATCACTCTAAGCACTATGCCTATTAAAGATACATTCAAATGACTGTGGAAGGTTCCATCTTGCGGCACCACGAAGAGAAAAAAAAAAGAAAGAAAGAAAGAAAGCAAGATAAAAAAAGACCCATAGGTGGCAAAATTAGGCAGATCTTTTCTTTTCTCACTTCATATTCAGATGCAGCACACCAATGTCATAGTGCAGGTTAGCGGTAGAGAATGCAAGTTATTGTCACACTTGACACGCATAGTTGTTGGGGGTTAGGGTGGGGATTCTAAAGGATAATATTGGCATTCTACAGCTCTATTTTCCTTTGAATATGGCTTGGACGACCAGTATCCCTACTTCACTCACAATGTGGCTGTTTCTTTTCTCTCTCTCTTTCTCGATATTTTTTTTTTTCTTGAGGACGTTTTTCGAAAACGGAGGAGCAATAATAATCCTTGTGTTCAAGTATATACGCGTATCGCGTATTGTGTATCGTGTATATATTATGACGTGTATATGAATGATGAGAAAGAGTAAAATATTTCAACAGTACAACTTTGATCGAATTGGATGTAAATTATGACGATTTGAAGTTTCGCTATTTTCTGTGGAAACAATTCTTGAACAGTAAATATGAATATGCAAATGGTAAAGTGAGCATGTGATTGCCTCACCACTTCCCATATAATTTGTACATAAAATTTTGAAATTTCCAGTTTTTCATTCATTACAAATGCAACTGTGCCCGAGGCCCAAATCCTCACATATCTAACTGATCACTATTCTGAAGTAATTCAACCAGGAATGACGTCATGTTTCAGACCTCAATGACAGAAACATTGAATTTTCGTCATATTTTGTACATGATCAATGGAAAATTGCGAGGTATACTTATATGACATGGTAAGTTCACTCATTTGCATATTCATATCCACTATACAAGAACTGTTAAATTAGCAAAACTTTCATAACTTTCAAAAAATTCGTAACTTTCCTATTTTTCATCCCGTTTCATTCAAATTTTTACCGATGAGCTTGTAAAATTTCACTGTTTTATCAGACTAACTTATATTTGACGAAGGTAAGCTTCCATTTGTTGTTTGTACCTTCTTCATCTGACAGTCTTAAGCCATATCATTTTGTGTCCCTCGTCTGGAGGGTCTTTTTCCTCCTCCCGCATACTCAGAGTGGAAATCGTCAACGGAATGTAAAGATTTCGTTTAAAGGATTAATTATTCAAGGAAGAGACTGTATTTGAAGTGTTTCTTGTTGTGTCTGTATCTACCACAGGGAAGTGGATTGCCGCAATTTACTTCAATTCAGCTCAAATCCTGTCACCAAAAAAGCTTGTCATGTGTAATATCCATTAAATTTGAAATGTTTTATTTACACCAGACGATCCAACGTGAACCTATACACTATGTATACTACCGCAGTTCATTGCAAGCGTGGAAATTAATTTGTACAGTCTATTTTTAGTATAAATGAATCGCAACTGCGTCCCTGCCTGTTAAATATTCAAGTCAACTCAGCATTGAAACTAAATCCATAACAAAATGAATTGAATAGAATAGAATTGAATTGGATTGAATTGAATTGAACTGAATGAGACCCCGTTTACAGTGCGAGCCTCGGCCGCGGCTCGGCCCAGCCCCGCTTCAGTGTAAACGCGCAAAAGGCCAAATGCGGGGCAAAAATTGGCCTCGCATTTGGCCTCGCTCTGGAGGTGGTCTCGTGCTGCGGCCGAGCAGCGGCCGAGCCCTGCCTTTTCTCAGTGCAAACGCAAACTGGGCCAAATGAGCGGCCAATTTTAGTCTGGCTTCCAAACCCTCTGCCCGTACTATTTCGCTATTCAGGATATTAACCCCCTCAACGTCGAAAGCTAGTATAGTTTAAGGTGGTTTTGTCCTGCAAAGGATTTTTCCTTCAGCAAAGGCCTTTGCCCGAACGGCGACTTTGTCGCCACGGAATCCAGTTGGCAAAGGGTCTGAAAACCAGACAATACCAAATTGCGTTTGTTTACAAGCAGAGCGCCACTACGACAAAATATTGAAAGGTTTGAATTAAAAGCGCGGCCGAGCCCAGCAGTGTAAACGGACAAAATTGCGAGGCTCGGCCGGGCAATTGATGCCGGGCTCGGCCGCGGCTCGGCCGCGGCCAAGCCCGGCCCCGCACTGTAAACGGGGTCTGAGACCATGCTGTCTAATGCGACCGTGGCAGTATCCCCAGTTCATTAGATTTCGTACACAGATGAGTTACACCAGTCCTGCAGAAAGACAGGGCTGGCGCACTGTTTCACAAGTAGTCTCTCATTCTTGTACTAATATATGAAAATTGGTCTGTGTTATTCTGAGTGCAGATTTAAATTCTAATATGAAATGATTGGTAAACTTAATTACTTGACAATTCAATATCTGCTTATTCACATTGCCTGTCCAAGATAGGTTCCTTAAAATTGAGGACAGTGGGTGTATCCCTCAATCTACCCGAAGATTGAACAGATATTATAAAAGTCGTATTATCATAATATTTTATGATCATGTGATTATGATGCCTGTGTATCCACCTACTTTAGACTAAACTGGTTAGTTGTTTTATTTTGACTATAAAACTTCTCTTCGTCACGTGACGGCAATCTACTCAGAAAGTTCAAAGAGTACCGCTTTGCGGTGGTTTTATGATAACCATTGTTAGTAAGTGGCCTCACAATCTGCTCAGGCTATTGCACCTTTTGTGGCAAGAAAAATATTATTTTTCTCCAAAATCAACGTGATTTAAGCATTCTTTGGGAAAGTAAGAGCCAGGAGTATCACCATGAAGAGCTTCGACGATATCCTCAAAGAGATCGGAGAAATGGGACCCTACCAATGGCGCATCTTCACTCTCGTCTGCACCGTCAGTTTCTTGAACTCCTGGTCATCAGTGGTAGCAGTGTTTCTGCACGCCCCGTTGGAGCACTGGTGTGCGGTAAGTCAAGAAATTTCAAATATGAAAGCTCGAAATATAAGAATTAAAGGGGGTGGCTAGTAACTGATCAGTGGGAATCAGTGGGAATGCTGGAGGATGATTGTTCCAATCCTTGTGGGATTTATTTAAGAGTACATTATATATCTATTGTTGTGTGAAAATTATTTGCTTCAGAATGGTCTCATATTCAAGTAATGTGCAGTTTAATGTTTCCAGATTAGCGTGCCTGGTCAGTGACGGGGCATTAATTTATAATATTAATAATAATATAATTAATATATAATTATATCTAGTAATTACAGCATGATATTTCCATTTGTCTAGGACAGCATAACAAGAGAGTACTTAACTTGTTTCTTTCTGAAGGCGGAGATGGGGGAGATGAGGATATCATCCTTAAGATCCTTGCCATTCGAGGGAAGTAAAATACCCAGAAATGTCACATAATATTTTGTGAAATTCTCACTATTATCTTATTTCATTCCATTACAGGGTCATCACGAATTGATACAGCCTTCTTATTGAGCGATGACGGCAAATTATTTTCATCAGACTAGAATTTGCGTATATTTTGGAACGTATTCTTTTATTCAAACAATTCAAATGAGAACATCTTGTTATATAACAGTTATAAAGACAACAGTCACGGATATGAATAGCGTAAGGCAGGCAACAGTTTACTTTCCATCCAAGATGCCTCTTGTATTTTTTTTTCGAAATTCTATGTATAATATTCTAGCATTCAGTCTCAGTTTTACGAAACCAAATTTCATAAATGTTTCATTGAGTATAATTAGGATATTTTCAGAGAAAATCCCTATCACAACTGATTGAGAAACCAATAATTATTGAGCAATAACTTAGGGACTCTCTGTGTCTTTAAATTGCACGTCCAATGAACCGGAGTTTATCACATTCAATAAAACACACGTGTGCGCACGTTTCAGCATGTTTCATAACGACATAGGCACGGCAATAGGTAATTAGATAGTTTTAGAAGTATCATAATATCAACATGATAAACATCAAAGTTCGTGTGTTTGTCACATAATTTGTTAAGGGTCTTAATGTTTGGTTTTCACATCCTAATAGTCAGACTTGAACCACTGCAAAATGTATGGTAATTCTTTGCGTTATATTAGTAAGAGTATTTTGTTTTTGTTCTGTTGTTGTTCTTTTTTTTATTGACTAATATGATATGTCCTAATTAGTGGTGGGACCCACCTTTTATTGGGACCATTTTGATTGTGGATATCTCAACCCTTTCAAAAGAGGTATTCATTAAATTAATAAACCTCTTATGAAATATGAAAGAGCGTATACAGTGCTGAGAGTAATTCAAAGTTTATTTGATTTGAAACAAAGTGGTTCTAGTGAAAGGTGAAACCAACCTTTTATTTGGAACACAACTAAAAACGTACACTACGCCTTTAACATTCTTACGTAATGTTAAGTTTAATACCTCGCTATAATTTCGCAGTCAATGAATGATTTTCAGCAATTTGCAAAATAAAAGGTGTGCTATGGCACAATTGTCGCCCCGGCACAAATTATGCCCCCGGCTCAAACATACACACACACGCACGAACGGACACTCAATTATCATGTGCGCGCGCACATACACACTTCCTTGAAACCTCACCGTGACTTTTTATTTGGCTTGTTTGCATGGATGTAGCAATGTAAGTTATGTGTTGGTATTTCAGTGACTATGTCAAGAATGATATAACCCCCCCCCCCCCAAAAAAAAAAAAAAAAAATGTGCTTCGAAGGTGGGCGACAATTTGTGCCGCCAGCCCTCTGCACAAATTGCCGCCAGACGACAAATTGTGCAGGGGCGACAAATTGTGCCGTCAGCTCCATGAACAATTTGTCGCCTGTTTTAGGGGGCGACAATTGTGTAGCAACAAGGTGTCTAAATGATTCCACTGCATGCTGTTTCAAACATAGAAACGCAAACAAATTCCTTCAACAAAAAGAAGAAGAAGAGGATATGTGTTGTTATTGTCATACAGTATTTTCGTCCCCGTCATATTGAAAATTTGCATCTACCTTTAATACAACCTTTGCCAAAATTGGCAAATATGTCAATGGAATTGGTACCAACTGTTCAAAAGATTGTATATTGTATTACACTGTTGTAATATTTCTTCATTTGACAATTTATTCAAAAGAAAAATAAATATTGAGGGCTTCTCGTATCATAAAAAAAAAAAAAAAAATCAAAAGGCTATCTTTCCCGTTTTTGTTTTTCTTATTATACATCTGTGTTCTTCCAGAAAAATGTTCTGCAAAATTAACTTCGAATTAAGATATACGCTGCATTCTATGCACTTTTTGCTAATAATCTATAAAGGTACCACACTGGGATGATTATGACTGCAGTGAAGTTGGTCTCACCGATGACGTCTGTGTAGCGTCTAAGCGCAATGCCAGCATTCCGTTCAACGTCACCGCTGACGGCATCCTTTTGTACGAGCAATGCCACAAGTACAATGCTTCAGGGGTCGATTTTTGGCCCGGACTTTCTCCATCAAACTACAGCACAGGACTGGATGACGTCATCTCGTGTGATGGAGGATGGATGTATGATACATCACAATACAAGTCCTCCATTGTTAGCGAGGTTGGTTTTCGTGTGTCCCCCCCCCCCCCCCCTTTTTTTTTTTTTTTTCTTTTTGGAGGGCGGGGGGGGGGGAGGTAGAAATTATATCAGCTCATTTCTCTCATGAGAGATACTTTAAGATTTATTCGTCTCAGTCGTTTATTCAATTGAACAAGGACAGTATAGTCGTTTTGATGTATGTACTTGTCTCTTCTCATACAGACAAAAAGGGGGGGGGGGGAAGAAAATACGCTCAGGGACATTCACTGCAATGATAAAATAGTGTGATGCAGTTATTTCTCTCTCTCTCACCCAATCTTACATTTTAGTTTTTTTATCGTAGCATAACTGCTGTGATTATGATCAAGATCAAATTTAGAAAGATGCTGCTGTAACTTCATGATTATCGATTATATGTTTTTGTTTAATTTCGATTTTTCTAACTCTTTATGTGCCAGGGTGTAAATCCCCTGTGTGCCACATTATTCTAAGATAGCAACATCAACATGCTTTGGGAACACATTCTGTTTTGCAAATCTGTTAACTCTTATAGATTTCTGTTAAGCTACACATGTAGTGAGCAATAGTGTAGAGAAAATACCGAGCTTTGCTTTGATGCAAACAGTGTGACAAATCTACGATAGTTTTTCTTTCAAATGACTACTTAGATACATTTATTGTAAAGGCATGACTTTTGCACACAAAACAGCGACAGAAACCTAGAATTTAAAGGCAGAATCCAGTAGGGAACACCGCATGCCGGTCATTCACCACATACAATGCAAGATATGTGCGAGAGAAGCAGAGTCGCGAGAAACGCTTTCATTTTACTGTGGCACTTGGCGATTTATCGATCGGTTTAGGCGGGTTTGTGCGTTTGACCAGGATATGCGAAGTTGGCGACTGGGTCGGGCGTGCGAACGTGGAGCAGAAAGAGTTAATAATCTTTTAAAGTTTACTATTACGTCCAGTGCCATTATTGTTGAGGATTTGTTTTCTTTTAACTTCCAGTTCAGTTTTAAAATAAGAATATGATAATATCATACACATAGAAAAGTAACCTTGTCAAGAACTTTTCTAAAACACAAAGAGTGGAGTAAATTAGATAATAAAGTGTGGGTTATTGAGTTCAACTATGTTGCAGAAATTAATAATAATATACACACTAACAAATAACCTTTACAAGATCTTTTCTAAAACACAAAGAGTGGAGTAAATAAGATATCAATGTTTGAGTTATCAAGTTTAACTAAATAACGCGGTAAGTTATGATAACGTAAATTAATCAAATATGTGTTTACCTCTTTGTTGTAAAGTATGGAGTTTCTCTCTTTCTCATTCTCTCTCCTGTTAGTTTAACCTGGTGTGCGGGAAGGAAGACTTACCCGACGTAGCTCAATCAGTTTACTACGGCGGGTTTTTGGCCGGATCATTCATATTCGGATCGCTGGCTGACTTGTAAGTAGATTCTTATCTAGGCATCCTTTCTTCCCATGCATTTCCCGTTAACATGTCTTGATAGACAAGCTTCAATGATATATATTTTCTATTTATTATCAATATACAAAAAGAATTTGTGTAATCATGTGACATGTAAATATTCATACGTGGCAAACATGCAACCTATTAATCTGGTTATATATACACACACACATATATATAAATATATACAGATATATATATATATATATATATATATATATATATATATATATATATATATATAATGTAGAGAGAGGGAGATGAGAAAACGAATTATTTGCAGCCATTTGTTGCTCATCATTATGAATTAGTACCATGGGCAGCTTTATTGGTTTCTTTACATCCGGTTAACAGCCTTGGGCGACGGTGGACACTCATCGCGAGTTTAGTCTTGCAACTAGCCTTCGGTGTTCTCACTACCATCTCTCCGTCTTGGGTAGTTTATTCCGTGCTTCGATTCTTCCAAGGAGTGGCAGCAATCGGTTCATACATCATTGCTTACGTCTTAGGTAAAAAAGAAAAAGAAAAAGAAAAGCAGAAAAATCACTAAACCCTCATTTTGTCTCCATATGAATAGACTTTCATATTCAAGGATAGCTAAAACATTCTTTAATATCTTATATGGGCCAAAATTTGTATGTCAGGCATGATTGATACAATGATCTTGATCTCTCAAAATGTTTACCTTATTTGTCATTCATGAGCATAATAATGCACTTCTTATAAAGATATAATATCAGGGATAGACATTGACAACTTCCTCCGATGGCCCATTCGGGTCACTGAAATCTTATCATCTGAAATTTTGGTGGATCGAAAAATAAATGTATTGGCCCGAAATAAGCGGAACTATAACAATCTATTTTAGAATTAAGTGCCCGATCGCCCCCCCCCCCAAAAAAAAAAAAAAAAAAAAAAAATATATATATATATATATATATATGAAGAGTTTGTTTGCAAAAACCGATAAGTCCATATTTGCCAAATGGAGATATTTGCGATTAAAGGTCAAGAAAAATAAAGAGAATAATAAGAAAATTTTTGCTTCTTTTGACCATAACTTCAAAAATATACCTTTATATGTAGTGACCAATATATCATTTAAAATGTATTATTTTTTATTTTGTGACAGACATCGTACTTCAAAATCTTCAAAAATGGACTTATCGGTTTTTGCAAACAAACCCTTCATATATATATATATATATAATATATTTATATACATAGCCATGTTGGACATTCGGTGGCCCGACAACAATCTTTAGTGGCCCCGGGCTACCGCTGATGTATATATGATACTATGTCATCCATGATCTGGACCGTCTGTACTTTTATCACGTTACAATTCCTACATCATTTTTCATATTGCTCTTTTTTTTTTCTACATACTATTTACATACTATTTTTCATAATTACGGGGTACTGGTAATAATGATATTCTTCCTCCCTTCTTTACCCTTTTACAGCAACTGAGTTCGTTGGACCTCTAAAGAGGAACATCGTTGGAATTGCCTTTGCTATCCCGTACGCCTCAGGGTACATGTTCCTTGCCCTGATAGCCTTCTTCTTCCGCGATTGGAAAACACTGCAACTGGTGACATCAGCCCCAATCACCTTATCCATCATAGCAATATTGTAAGAATGTAGAGTTGTGATGAAATTTGTTGTAGTTGAATTGAATTGAATATAGAGTACCCACTCCTTTTCACTAACGGTCTCTTTACTGTGTGACGATCTAAAGCACTCAATACCAAGACTCATAATCAATGTGAGTGATTCGATTATCGTTTTCAAGAAAATTCCACTCTGTTATATTGTCAGAAGTGTTGCCATATTGTATGTATCTCAATACATTTTTGATATCCAGACCAGTGGTCTGTTAGAGTTTTCATTTGATCATTTTTATCCAGTCTCTTTTAAGACATAACAGAAAATTTTATCATTTCATGGAGATACACCCTGATTTCGATACTGACGTGAATCCTACTGACGATTCTATTGAAAGTTCTAATGAGTCGACTGAAGCTAAATCCTTTCGAGTTTAAGACAGTCAGCTGTAGTGACAGATACAAACAAAAACAAACTGAGATTATACTCCTTATAACGTAGTTTATAGTGACTGTATAATACCTTTCGATTACAATATCTATTTTCTATGACGTTGACACATGGTTAATAAGCTTTACATGTTGCCCTGCAGAATATCATATATCACCTATTCCCTGCTAATTTGCAATACTACCATTTTCGATCTCCCTCTCAAAAATAAATGTATGCATTTACATAATGAATCGACAGTTTTGTTCCTGAGTCTGTGCGCTGGCTTATGTCTCAGAAAAAGTACGAAGATGCGGAAAAGATTTTGTCAAAGGTTGCTGAAGTGAACAACAAGTCCATTTCAAGACCCATATTCAGTGAAGAATTTATCAAGGAATCGGTAAGTTAGAGATCGTATTTATATTCAGTGATATCAACATTAGTACCAGTGTTCTCGCACTGTGTTTTTTTTTTTTTTTCAAAAATGCTTTAAGAGTGACAGCTCTGATTGGATGGCTGATTCATAATCCCAATAACAGAGATGTATTTAGCCAGTAGACCATGTGAATGTATGGTCTCAACTGTGGTCTTTTTAATCCTTGGTTGTCTCTCCGCACTGCTTTTTCACCCTGCCACTATAATTACCACACACACTGCCATATAGAGCCTGTACCCATTTGTACACATGCGTCGAAAGGGACAGCATTCTGGTTAAAAAAAAAGGACAACAAAAAAAAGTTTCGTCCAAGGATATGAACAGTAACCTTGTCAGGATTCGAACTCGAGTCCTTCGTTTTAAAAACAGGACACATCTCCTCAGGATCATAGTGCCCAAACAATCATGCATATCCATTGCCTATTTATAATACTATTATTGTTCACATAATGCACTGTCACTCCTCCTTGGAAAGTACGTTCACCTGCATCAGCCATCTCTTGCACAAACATTATTGTTGTAATTACTTAACTTTAAACCTCAAACAGACATCTATCATAACAGTTTTATAGAGAGGAGCATTATAGAAAGGGAAAAAATCTTCCTCAGGAACGTAAGACCGTACAATACAATCCAGTACCATTTTCATTATAAATTTGTGATGGACTTGTAACATATTAAAGATAATGAACGTATTATATCTCTCTTACACAGACACTTATTCTATCAAGTATACACATTAATACTGTAGATTTTTCGATATCAAAGTCGAGTCTTATGAGAATATTGTTATAAAATATTTTTAAAAAAGGAAAAAAAAAACATTGTTTGATTTATCCAGTAAAATTTACCAGCACTTTCACAATATAAGGTTAAACTTTGTTGGTCACCCTTTACGTACTGTATTACCCCCCCCCCCCAAAAAAAAAAAAATGCCATCGGATTTTCGCATTGATAAATAAGTCTGATTAACCTGTCTGAAAGCTACTTCAGGGTGATAAAATATAACATCTTCATTACCATGTTTTGCAGAAAACCCTATTCAATTTGGTTAAGTGGTCACGGAAAAATGTGGTTCGTTTTAAATTATGTCATGGGTCTGATTCTTCCAAGTGTATAAAACATGGATGCTCTTGGATCTACATAATGTGTGAACACAACGGACAGAACTTGAAGGGAAGGGATTCCTGACATGCTCTACAAAACTCCTCATTTCTTTGTGACAACTGAAGCAAATCAGGTGGGGTTTTCTGTCAGATGTAGGTAGTAAGTTATAGCTTCATACCCTGAAATTTTGTTTGGATTGATTTACTACTTTTAAAATAATCACTGCGGGCGGTCCCGTTGTATTTTGTTTGTTTGTTTGTTTGTTTGTTTGTTTGTTTGTTTGTTTGTTTGTTGTTGTTGTTGTTGTTGTTTTTTTTTTTTGGGGGGGGGGGGACATACGGTATGTTAATTGTTGTTTCTTGAGCAGGAGGCTTCCCCAAAGGAGAGGCGAAAGACGGGTGTCGACATATTCCGGACACCGAGAATGCGCATCCGATCACTTAACATAATTTTCAACTGGTGAGTACATACGAAAGGGTTGCTATTAAGTGAGAATCTATTACTCCCCAATGTTTTTTTTAAGTATATAGTGTGTTGTTACAAAATACCTGTTTTTGTTTTTCTTCCTCACTTAGGGGGAAAAGGAAATAAAGTCACCGGAACGTAATGTTCTTCTAGTTTCATTTTTGTTTTAGATAATGAAAGTAGCATAATTTTCAACAATTCATGTAATTAGAATTTGAATAGTATATGCATTCCAAAATCTCACTCTCTGAAATGATACAACCATTTTCGTGTTAGATTTGTTAAGGCGACAGAAAATAAAATGCAACGTGATTCTGATGTTATTTGTCAGTGTGTATTATATATATATATATATATATATATATATATATATATATATATATATAACTATATATATATATATATATTGCCCTGCAGAAAGCACGTAGAAATATCAATGCTTCCATGTAAGTCGAAGTTTGCCACGATTACGCATTATTCCTATGTATGAAACTGGATCGTCACTATTTGTTGCTGTGGGTTGCATTGATTGGTGATTGGTAGGAATATGGTATCAGATTTGTAGATTTGTAAATATGTCATAAATCATCATACCACATCAATTTCACTTTATAACGATTTATTCTGTTCCAATCCCAAGACATCATTGATTCATTTCATTTGTTTTTAAACTGAAAGCAACAACCATTATATCTCAAGTCATAATGTAATCATATTCACTGTGGAGAACAAAAAAAAAAGTAATTAGACCTAATTTCATAATTATTCAAGAAGCCTCATTGTAATATCATTAGCTAATTGTCATGCTGTATCATAACATTGTCGTACAGTACCTCTCAATATTGCGTATATTATTATTCTTGCTTTATTTCATGAAAGACGTTGTTTTGGGTCACGCAATGATTTAGGGGCAAGAAAAATACAATATTACCAAGTGCTTTGTGAACAAATGCTGACAGAAGAATAGTACATCTGCATGAGAGCAGTTATTTTCGTTTTTTTCTTTTTTGTCTTTGTTTTTGGTTATATTATTTGCTTTAAACTTCTTTTCCATTCCTTAATTCAACATTTTCCTTTCCATTTGCGTAAATGTGATTAAAGAGAATTGATATTAAGCATTTACGGCCGTTCTAATATCACGATTATTTAAAGGAAAGGGACTTTACTCGCAAAACGCAGATATCATAAGGATTATTAAACTAATTTTCATGCATTCTTGCCGGCCGGCAACGATTTCTTTTTTTTTTTTTCAGACCTTTGTTTTGTTTTGTTTTTTGTTTTCTAATGTAAGAGATGCTGCTGCTTTGCCTTGATAATGACCAATCATCATTTTGGTTTGATTCAACCCATTTCCTACGGAAACTTGGTGGTCTGTGAGCAAGCGTAAGCCGATTCTGGAATTCAGTATCGAACGGGTTAAAGTGTTTGGAAGAATTAACAAAGAAAACAAAACAAAACAAAGGGTCTTTGGACAGGTTTGCTTCCATTCACCGACTACTCTGACGTATACATTATAGCGTTTACAGCGTAAGAGCATTTCTGGAATGTAAAATAACTTCTGATGAGGATAATGCTGATACGCAATTGCAATTATGAATATAAGATGATTCGACAACCTTCGGAACCAAACATTCTGTCTCGTTTGCTTACATTCCATGAAACAATGATTCTTTGACGACATTTATTACCAAGTATACCCCCCCAGTTTGTCAAATACGCGAGTCCGAATCTGTGCAACGAGAATGAGAAAGAAGCGCCAGTGTTACCAGCACTTCAATGACAATTTATGGAAACTCAGTAAGCATCATAATTCATCCTATACCTCAATCACGCAACATGGAGTGAAAATCGTTGTGTATATCTATCATTTCCAATTAGGTGAAACCACTTTGCATTAAATTGCGATAACCGCACAGATTAAATCACCTGTCTTTTATCCAGGATGGTTAATGCCATGGTTTACCACGGACTATCGCTAAACAGCTCTAACCTTGGCGTCAACGATTATACAGCCTTTGCTATATCTGGAGGCGTCGAGATTCCCGCTTACCTAATTTCCATTTTTGCCATCGAGATCATTGGCCGACGACTTAGCCTGTGTTCCTGTCTACTGCTAGGGGGCGTGGCTTGCTTAAGTACTACGTTTATACGTGAGTGCAGGCTCCCATAACCTAGCCACACATTAAACTTTAATGAAATAGAATCAGCCCTTTATGACGTCCTACAGCCGCATCATTTATGTACACTTTCCACCGGCATTTTCTCTCTCAATAGGCCTATACCGGTGAATGCAGGCACGTAGTGTCTCTCATATAAAATAGTTGTTTGTTTGTGTTTTTTTTTTCTTTGCATGGAAACTAGAAAATAAAATGCAAAATTATAAAACATACATGCAAAGAGCCGTAATTTCTGATGGAAATGGGTTAATGTGTATTGACGTATGGGGAAATGAAAAGACTTATCTTCGGGCCTTTAATCACCCGAGTACTTTGGATGCTGACATTTATTTTGCATATTATCACAAGAAAAAAAGTAACAAAACTGCGATCGGCTAGTCTAACTACATATTACAATTTTTTTATTTTTTTTGCCAGTAAATGAAAGTGATTTTTTTTTTTTGCGAATTTGTACAATGTATGATGATACAAGATAAAATAAACTATAATTATGATAATAATGCACAAGTCGCAATAACGTTACAACTCCGTGGATGATAACCGTGCATTATTTCGATTTCAATTTAGAGCAATCACCTTACAGTGACGTTTATTTCACAATTCTCGACACATGTGCAGCACTTGGCGCCATTCTTACTACCGTTGCGATGATAGGCAAGTTTGGAATCTCGGCCTCCTTTACCATCCTGTACCTCTATACATGTGAGCTGTATCCAACTGAGATAAGGTGAGACCGTTTATTAAAGCTTCTATTATGACCGATCTGATCGGAGAGAACACCCGCCATTCAATAGCTGCGGTATCCCCTTTGAGCACACGTATGGCGAATGCATAATATGGCGACTGGCTCGCGCCCGCCGCAATCATGTACTAATATAGTATCATAACTACGCCCATCTATATAATATGCGTTATTTGTTGCGTAGATTATGGAGACACAATTTGAATTATAAAGCTGTAGCCATTTTTGCAAGATTCACACTCACATTATGCCATTTCTTTAAGATTAAGCCAAAATCAAATTAACAACTTGAAATCTATATTTAATTTTAATTTTAGTTTATTTAAATCTATTCTTAGTTTTAAGTTTAATCATTATCGTGTCTTTCTTTTTCTTTTTCTTTTTTCGTTTTTGTCTTTGCTTTTTGTTGTTTTATTAGGAGTGCGGCCCTAGGAACGTGCTCGATGTTCTCTCGTGTGGCAAGCATCGTCGCTCCTCTCATTTTGACACTGGACAAATTTTGGACTCCACTGCCCTTGGTCGTCTTTGGCAGTTTAACTGTCATAGCGGGATTGCTTTCCCTCGTCTTCCCTGAAACACGCGGCAAGAAACTTCCAGAGACCATACAGGAAGGGGAGAACTTTGGACGGTACGTCGCTAACGCATTAACATCCCTACTGGAAAGAACGCAGTGTCCAATAATGTGAAACGCAATGGGAAACACAGTGTGAAATGTCTTCACACTGTTTGAGCGTTTTCACATAGTCAATTTTGTGAACACATTGTGAACACAATGGCGGATGTGTTCTTTCCAGCAGAGATGGGTTGCGTTTGGAACGAATCATTTTCGAGTTCATATCGGTATAAATCTTTACCTGAAACACTTCTCGTTACCCGCCCCCGCCCCCCCCCCCCCTCCCTTCCTCTGAAATTCTCAAACTGGTCGGGGGGGGGGGGATAGCTATATAAATTATGTATAACGCACTCATTTTAATAAACTTTTTTCTTCCTAATTCAGCAAAACTCACGATAAGTCAGAGACGAGAAGAGAAAAGACTCGGCCTCCAGAGGACGAGACCACGCCTGAGACTGGCCATCAAGGAGGAGTTGTGGGCGTGGAACGAGGGGCAGTCAACGCTGGCTTCGACGATAAGGAGGATAACATAGGAATGAACGAATGTAGGCCTAGTGACGGTGCACTGGAATCTACGCGCTTCTAGATAGAGTACAGGGTTACGTGTCTGGCAGCGGACGGAGAGTGGCTTATTCTCTTAGCGAGGGAATTTGTTTTCTATCACGCTGATGTACCAAGTTTGTTTATTTCATTATCTACTACTTTTGTCCTTCTCGTAGTATTTTTGCCAGCATCCTAAGGCAACATGCATTTGCCAGCCCGAGAGTGTTTCGATTTTGGTCCAAAATATTGGCATTCAATAATTATAGGCCTACTGAGTGTTCGAAAATTGTTTTAAACTAGAAATATCGCTATGGCGATACAGTGCATTCCCGTTTACTTAGTAATATCACGAACACGGTTATAACAAATTTCCGGTTACAACGAAATAAAAATCCAGAATACAAAATTATCTGTTCTCTCTATATTTTTTTATTTGTTTATTTTCTTCGGTTATAACGAAATTTCGATATAAGGAAAGTAAATTGCCAGACCCGAGGACTTCGTTATAACGGGAGTCCACTGTGTAGGGATATTCCTCCGCCACAATGTATGTGTTTTATACGTACGTCATAAACATACAAGTGTGCTTGTATGTTCCGCATATAGATAGATATCAAGAGTAAAATAAGTCATATAAACACCGCAGGAGCCAAAAAAAAAAAAGACCTTTATCAAAGTAAGACTTAAGACTTACTTTGATAAAGGTCTTTGAACGAAACGTCAGTCCAATTTTTTGGCTCCTGCGGTGTTTATATGACTGTTTTTACTCTTGATATCTATTTATTACACACCGACGCAGAACTTTCATATTTTGAGGTATATATAATTATATATAATATCCACTTCATATTGTTTGTTAAGCTAAAGTTTGCGTCCGAATTATAACATACATATAAAATTGTACTTCAAAATTCCAAGTTAGGCACGAAAGCTTGTGTAAAGTCCTGCTGAATGTGCACACGATGCGTTTAAAAGTAAACACTGAGAGATAACTAAAATGACAATTTACTTTATGCCTTCGTTCTTGATGGACTTCAGCGCATTATAAGAGGCCACTGTTGTTATTATTATTTATGCCAAAAAAATGTATGTAATAATTCGACTGAGCGATCAAACTTATATACACATACATAATAAGATGAAAGTCCTTATAAAAGATATGAATTAACGTGATCATCGCCTATGAAACAAGTGTATTGTATTATAATAGTTCATTACTCTAACGAAGATCTACTCTCTTCTTGTATCTTACGAGAAAATGAGTATCACAATATCGAAGTATGAAAGTGATAGTAGAGATTCAGGATTCTAACCCTTTTTGTCAGATAAGAGTACCCTTATGAAATACGATAGAGCATGTAATTTCAAAAGTGATTCAACTTTTATTTGATGAAAATTTGTTTTGAAATGGCCGAGATATCGGAAACGGAGCAATCATAATGAAAGGCGGCACTTACCTTTAATTAGGATTGATTTCTTTTATTTTGTCTTTGAATGTCTCGGCCATTCAAAACCAATTTTCATCTAAAGATCTCTGAATTCATCTAAGAATGGTATTCTCTGTACTATTTCGAAAGTGGTTTCTTTATAGACGCCTACACGACGTATCTCTGTTAATAAAATTGTACTTCAAAATTGCAAGTTAGGCACGAAAGCTTGTGTAAAGTCCTGCTGAATGTGCACACGATGCGTTTAAAAGTAAACACTGAGAGATAACTAAAATGACAATTTACTTTATGCCTTTATATGAGCATCGTTCTTGATGGACTTCAGCGCATTATAAGAGGCCACTGTTGTTATTATTATTTATGCAAAAAAAAAGTGTATGTAATAATTCGACTGAGCGATCAAACTTATATACACATACATGATAAGATGAAAGTCCTTATAAAAGATATGAATTAACGTAATCATCGCCTATGAAACAAGTATATTATAATAGTTCATTACTCTAAGGAAGATCTAAATTGAGTTTGAATGTATAATGAATTAAGATAAGCAGTGTTATGTACTTGTACGCACACAAATCTAAAGCGAATACAATGAGGATTTTTTTTTTGTTTACTTGTCTCTTATTTGTTAAGGTTTTATTTCCGTTTTTGTCTTGTCTTTGTAATGTGTGTGTGTGTGTGTCTTTTGGTTGTTGTTGTTCTTTTGTCTGGTATGCCGCGGATGCGTATAGAATTGACAGTCCAGTCCCATGTTGTTTATGACAAGGATGTAAAAGTCTCAAAATTGTATTTCTGTTTGCGATTTGTTTTCTTAATTTTAAAATTGCATTGAATTCATATCGCTACACATAAACTATATATATATATATGTATATGATAAATATAATATTATATATATATATATATGTATATAATATATATAATATAATATATATATATATATAATATGTAATATACATATATACATATATATATATATTTATATATACAGTTAAACTCGCCTAAGTCGACATCGCATATGTCGAATAATCGCGCAAGTCGATAATTTTAAAAAGTCCCGATTTTTCCCCATTGACTTACGTGTATTAATTCACTCATAAGTCGAATTTTTTAAGTCGAATACTCGCTTAAGTCGATGAAAATCCAAGAACACTTTCACGGAAAAACCATTGAATTCACTGTGCCTAAGTCGAATAAGATTTTATTGTGTAATAAATCACTGTCAAAATCACGAGACGCCAGTTTTTGTTTACATACAGAATATACCAAAAGAAACTGCGTAAATAAACATTAACGTTTCATTAACGCAAGCGGTTTCACCTGAATCGTTAGTAACGCAAACTAACGATCGGGAAAATTAACGTTTGTAGCAACGATGAGTAACGATCCCTAGCGCAAATTAACGATGTTTCGTTAACATCAACGATAGGTAACGCAAGAACTCACGCGAGATTTTGGTTTTGTAACAAGACCTGGTGAAAGGACGACGTAGCCCCTGCCGAGTGTAGCGATCTATGCCTTATATTTAGCGGAGTCTTTTCGCGAATCGAATCACGATTTCGCGAATGGTTAATTTGCGACCGGGGTCACCAAAAACGCACGCCGGGCCACCAAAAAAGCCGAATGTTTGCCTTCAGTTTTGGAAATGAAGCGGTAACAATCGGTTCCATAAGATGCTGAATAAATGTCAGATGTTTGCTCTTTTAATTTTGGAAATGAATAACGGTAATATTCGATTCCGTACAATACTAAAATAAATGTCGGATGTTTGCTTATACTTTTGGAATGTCAGAGATTTGATTTTGCGTTCGGAAATGAATAAGGATAAAAAAAAAAAGTATCCGGAAGATGCTGAAATAAATGTCGAATGTTTGCTTTGACGTTCGGATATGAAAAATAATGATATTCAACTCCATACGATGATAAAATAAATGGCGGATGTTTACTTTTACGTTCGAAAGTAAATAACAATTACATTCAGCTCCGGAAGATGCTAAAGTAAATGTCGAATTATCCCTTTGACGTTCGGAAATGAATAACAATAATAATCAACTTCGTACGATGATGAAATAAATGTCGGATGTTTACTGTTACGTTCGAAAGTAAATAACATTAACATTCAGCTCCGGAAGATGCTAAAGTAAATGTCGAATTATCCCTTTGACGTTCGGAAATGAATAACAATAATAATCAACTTCGTACGACGATGAGATAAATGTCGGGTGTTTGCTTTTACTTTCGAAAGTAAATAGCAATAACATTCGGCTCCAGAAGATGCTAAAATAAATGTCAGATGATTGTTTTTACGTTCGTAAGTGAATAGCAGTAATATTCTTCTCCATACGATGCTAAATAACTGTCGGATGTTTGCTTTTAAATTTCGAAATGAATAACAGTAACATTTAGCTGCGTTTGATGGTAAAGTTAATGTTTGATGATTTGCTTTAACGTTCGGAAATGAATAACAATAGTATTCAACTCCGTGCGATGATAAAATGAATGTCTTATGTTTGCTTGTATGTTCGAAAGTAAATAGCAGTAACATTCAGCTCCGGAAGATGCTAAAATAAATGTTGAATGTTTGCTTTGGCGTTCGGAAATGAACAACTATAGTATTCAACTCAGTGCGATGATGAAATAATTGCCGAAAGTTCGCTTTTACGTTCGAAAGTAAATAGCATGTAACATTCGACTCCTGAAGATGCCAAAATAAATGTCAGATGATTCATTTCACTTTCGGAAGTGGACAGCAGTAACATTCGGCTCCTTACGATCATAAAATAAGTGTCGGGTGTTTGCTTTTGAATTTGGAGATCGAATAACGGTAATATTCTGCTCCGTACGATGCTAAAATAAGTAACAGATTGTTTCTTTTACATTTGGAAATGATTAACGGTATCAATCGGCTCATTTAGATGATGAAATAAAAAGCGGATGTTTGCTTTCACGTTCGGAAATGAATAAGGATGATATTCAGCTCCGTAAGATCCTAGAATGAATGTCGGTTGCTTGTTTTTACATTTGAAAATGATTAACGGCTACATTCGGCTCCGGAAGGTGTTAAAATACTTGTAAATGGTGGATGATTGCTTTTACAATCAGAAATAAATAACGGTAACTTTCGGACCGAACGTAGGACCGATTTAGTTTTGCTTGTTGTTTTTTTTTTTGTTTTTTGTTTTTTGTTCGGGCCACCAAAAAATAAAAATCAATCATTTTGGGGCCACCAAAATAAAAGTTAGTGTGGAGCCCTGGCCTGCATCAATGTGGATAAAGTGTCTTGCTGAAGGGCAAATATCGGGCACACCGCTCCAGCTCTCGGCTCCAGAGTAGACAACATACATGTACATTATACATATGTACGTGTGGTGTAACTTTAAGTCGATTTTTTTCGACTTACGTACAAGTCGAAACTCGCCTAAGTCGATGTGTTTTGCTCAGTCCCGAGAAGATCGACTTATGCGAGTTTAACTGTATTACTTATATTACACTGTTCGTATTTTTGTTTGGATAAAAAGAAAACAATGAAATGAAATATTCCTACAGGCAACAGACACTAGCATTTCTAAGTAGAACACGTTTCCTGCTGTTATTATTTTCCAGTTTTTTATCTTCCGAACATGTTGTTGTAATAAAACTTGGTAAAGCGATTTTATTGAACTTAAAGAGGTATTTAGTTTCCAAAGGTTTTTTTCTTCTTTGAAACTCATTTACTTCTTGCCTTTATACACTACTCAAGAATATCTGATGTATCTAGAGTGTAGAAAAAAATAATGATTTGGCTTTCAGCTTTCATAACTATGAACTGAAAGTTGTTTGCCTTTATCATTAAAACTCCAAATCAGTACACGTTTTATGGCATGTCTACTTTGTTGACTTTAATAGTCTGACTACAAACGTTCTCGACACATCATGACAATGTCAAAATGAAACGACAAAATACAAGGACCATTTATAATAGATAAATAGAATTTAAATATAGGTGTTTTGTTTCCATATAAATAATGACTTTCCCAATAAATGTTACTTCTCCTCGCTACATTTTGCAAGGTAAACAAAAATATGTGATTTTTCGTGAACATCTGCAGCGTAAATATATACAGACTGTACTTCAAGTGCAGCTGCTTAAAAAAAAAGGGGGGGGGAACTTATACTATGTTGTTCTACTTCATATCTTGTATGTAATAACAACATATATCATCAATATACAAGGAATTATGTCCCCAAACTGAACTTAAATGTGGTTTATATTCAGCAGACTGCATGTCACTTATCTATTAGATTCCGATCTATAAAAATACATCATAAATCAAAAGTCTTCTTTTTGTCTTTCATTTTGAGACTTTCAATTTCCTGTTCTGTATTTTTTAATACATCTTATTAGCATTAAAATTATACTAGTAAACGACTTATCAACTTGTTTCAATATGGCGAACTGGCAATTTCAACAGCAGTTCAACTGGTCTGAAT
Organism: Diadema setosum; assembly: GCF_964275005.1. Classification (NCBI taxonomy): domain Eukaryota; kingdom Metazoa; phylum Echinodermata; class Echinoidea; order Diadematoida; family Diadematidae; genus Diadema; species Diadema setosum. The sequence continues at coordinate 18,182,982 of NC_092696.1, read as the reverse complement.
TTTGTAATGGCTAACATAAAGCAGCTTTGCTATTTTTTTTTTTTTAATGTACACAACTCAGGAAGTCTCCGTATGATAATACGAGTATCTGTAGCACACCCACCTGGGCGTCTGAACATGAAAATCACGCTAGCAACATTCAAATTGCACCAGTATTATTTATTCTATTCCGGGCCCACTCCGCGCTTGAGATGGTTTTTCTTTTCTTTTTTAAAGCTGCAAGTACACCAGCAGTATAACTTATCTTTGCTTGAATAGAGCTATTTCTTATTGATTTCATTAGCCAAATATGAATATAAATAGATATATTATATATATGATAAAGGTCCCAAACACTGCAGGGGAGGCATATCAAACGTGATTGTGAATTATGAGATATCGCGTACGTATGGAAAACGTATGAAACCTTACACCATGACTTGTGACATACAAAACTTCACGACTTTGTTGGACAAATCATTCAACTTATCAAAGCCATATTAAACGTAGTGCAAAATTTGACTTTGGTGACGAAAGTGTAAATTATCCTTTGATAGTGTGTGTGTGTGTGTGTGTGTGTGTGCGTTTATAATGAGCTTTGTCCCTTGACCTTATTAAGCTAGGGTTTATTTCTGAGAAACCCCCTATATTTTTGGGAGGTTGATGAAGCTCTGTAACATCGTTTTACACATCGCCGAGGGTATTAATGTGACACTCAACGAGAGCTTTCCCCAAATCATACCATTGTAAGACTGTCGGGGTTAATATCTACCACGTTGTAGAAAACATTTTTTTTTTTTTATATCTGTAAGACATCGTAGGTAGATGTCCTTGATGTTTCGCCAATGATCTTGAATGTTAAGATCAAAAAGAGAAGTTATGCCAACCAGCTCAAAGAAGAAATAACATAAACAAAAACATATTTCTATCAAAGTCTCCAGAGTACTGTGCTTAGCGTTGATCATATCCACTACCTTAGGGCTTTCATACAATATTATATCTTATTGCATTCTTAAAAAGGAAAATTACACCATGACAGGCAGTTGATCACCCCAATCACTGCGTGGTAGTCATCTAATAAAGGTCGCTTCTTTTGCAAACATGAAGCGAACTGTTACTGTCATTTACAGTGGCATTGGTGCGACGTTCTAACTTTAACCTAGATATTGCCAAAATGGTCAGCAACTCTACTCAAAACTTGATATACAAGTTGAAAATGCCAAGTCCAATCTGCTGTTGTCAATAACCAGGACTTGGATGATATCTCAACAATTTCAAAGCAAGGCAGATTTGGCAATGTTTACTCCATTCAGAGCACCGTCAAAAGGTCGGCCTTCCCATTGTTGGCAGTCATTCTTCAGTCATCAGATGTTGGCGTCCAGCTTTGGTTGACGGCTTGATCGATGTCATCATGAGCTCCCTAGTGAAGCAGGTAAAGGCGCTGACGGCGTCCTCGAACATGATCATGCGGCCTTTGAAAGGTAAGGACGCAAGCGAAAAAAGAAAAAAAAAACACCAAAATGAAACACACACACACACACACTAACACATACCAATTTATCATTTTGGCACTCTACAAGAAAGAATCATAATACCATTAGCATGCATTTCTACTCTTGTAAAGTAGTAGTAGTAATGATAATAATAATAATAACAATATAGAAGAAAAATATCCCCATCACCGTAACAGAATGCCGTGTTGTACAAATATTTTGTTAGTGCTACAAATGCATCTGAAAGATTCCTACGGCCCTGGTAACTCTTTCATGGATGAGTTAAATGACATTTCTGATAAGTAATTTTGTCGATTCTTTGTTAGGAAATGGGTTTGAGAATAATTATTTTACGTCTTAAGCAAGGATTTTTTTTAACAATGCCATGTGGTCAAATATCATTTGAAAACAGCGAACTCTAGGTGGAAGCATTCAGGAAGATTGGCAATTGGTATTAAACAATAAAGATATCAGTGTTGATATTTTAAGCAGGAATACATAATTATGAGGTCATACTGTCAAAGGGGTTTTCTGTTAAACATGTGTTCTATGATAGGCTACGAGTAAACTCACGTCTGTTTGTAGTGAAAGTATAAAACATTTGAATGTATTATTTATAGTTGGATGATCACCATAATGTGTATTATTGTGTTGGACAAACTATGTATTAGCATTTGAAGGTAAACTCAGTATAAGAATAAAGCTTAAAAGTATTGTTATGTATAGGTTTTCCCGCCCAATTTCAGCACATTTGCATTCGATTTAGAGCAAAAGGCATTCAAATTCAAGCGATTTTGGTCACTGATCTACTCCCACGGTTCATTTTGATTTTCGAGCATTCAATTTCGTTTTATGCCATTACTTTTAGATTCTATTCCATTCATTTTAGAGAGTTCATTCAATTTAACGACTAAAAGTCGTCATTCAATTCCAAGCCAGCTGAATAGACGTTCAATTTCGTCCCAAGCACCAATTTCAATTTCATTTATAGGAACACAACTTCGCACTTCGAACGTTCATATTCAATCAACATCGTTTGAACGGGTTTACGAATCTTTTATTTCCCTGCGAAATATTGGGTTATGATTTAATTTCCATTTCAAAGTTTCATTTAATCAATTAATCTTAATTGTACTTTATGTTGGCTCTAGCCTTTTTTCTATCCTGTCGACCTTTATTCCATTTTCATTGTATCCCCTAATAGTATGGTATGGATATAACATTACTTTAACAGGGAATGGCCATACATCTGAATTTCTCGTATTTCCACATCCATATTTAAATTGTGAATACCATTCCTACATTCCCTGTGTATATGACAAGTCACAACAATCGGCTCAGCTGTAGACCTGTTTCGTCCGCTCACTAATTCTGCCCATATTCGAGATACATGAAATCATGTAAACTGCTCTAACAGCCGCTTAAGTCATGTGTGAATAAAACGTACAATACTGTCTAATTATAGGTGTTTGAAAGTCGAGTTATACGAGCTACTAGTTATTTTCGGGCAAAGGACCAATTTCAAGGCACAATGAATTTGCATATTCAAACAGATGAGTATAACTGATAAACTACAACGAATATAGCCAACAGCGAAAAACAATGCATATATGTTACTTCGTTTGTCTTCTCGTGAATTCGAACTCCTTAACGTTCTTCACGGTTGAACTGACGCAAATTTGGATGCCGTTGCACGAGCATTTTTTAATTTGAATGCCCTTTTCATACGTTTATTTGAGAAAGTCATGAAATTGCAGGCTGATGAAATTAAATTGAATGAGTTAGTTACCTTTCTGAATGTCGATCTCGGTGATCATTCAAATTCACTCGAACTTGAATGATCACAATGTTAAATCGAATAAAAATCTGATGAAATTGAGCGGGAAAACCTAAATTAGATTTATCTGATGGTCGTCTTCTTTTGTTCCATTAAATTCAAGGTTTAAACTTGACTGCTTGGGGTTACCTGTCGCTTCATGGTACAAATTTATTGGCACACAGGGCGTTAATCTTTTAGTTACTTTGACTGTTTCAACAACAACTCTTTGTTTGAGCAACAACCCTTCACAACCATGTCAATGTATTGAAGGAAATTTTTTACGTTTAATCGAAACTGTTGATTTCATTTCAAGATGCGCTAAATGGTGAAGTTATCAATTCTACACGAATCATAGTCATCGCATAATCTTACCTGCATCACCCTGATCAGGCATGGCAAGAATGACTGTGCGAAAGTAGCCGACTGTAGCGTCCACCAGACCAACAACGTCATGCTCGCTGGGTACAATGTCGCAAACTTCGCGAAGAATCTTGACCAGCCAAGACATGTTGAGATTGCTGAGATACGTCACCTGGTGCACAGAAAACGTACATAATGTATATATGTATATATATATAGAGAGACTGCGAGAAGGGGTCTCGACCATTTACAGTACCAGTGTAGCTCCTTCATAATTTACATTCAGTGTGAAAAGAAGAGCAAGGTGGACGTAGCTAGGGTCAACGTGCCTGTTTATTGCCTGTTTATATATATATATATATATATATATATATTATATATACATATATATATATATATATACATATAATTGTATAATTATATACATTTTTTTTTTTCAAGGAAGTTCATTGAAATGAAGTTTATCCATTTCAAATCTGGCACGATGCAAGCGATGCAAACTGTGCTATCAGAATATCTGATAAAGTACAAAATAAGCATATAGATTCCATTCTGCAATTTATTTGGAGCCATTGCATTTCGTACTGTATCTGGGTATCCGGTCACCCATATCAAATTGTAGAGTGGTAAGGGAAAAAAAAATTCAATCCACTCTTATGGAGTTTTGTACAATATTTAAGTCTAGTCTGATCTGGAATTCTGAAAGAAAAAAAAAATATTCGCTGGAAGAGGCTGGGTAATGGTAATCATCATCATTTTAAGATAATTGTCGGCATGAGCATTCACCCGTTTCGGTGTATGTGTTTACACAGCTTCCATGACATTGGTTCCTTCAATTTTTGCTCTCCTGAAATATCTGTACGCTAAGACAAACATAGAATCTACTCACGAACATAACCGTAATCTTAATCATCTTATCAAATTAAACACCAAACCCTATAGATCACAATCCTAACCCTAAGTCTTGTAGAAATTAAGACGGAACAATAACGGCAGGAGCAAATGGCGTATCACCCACCATTTACACATTATGTATGTATGACTGTGTGGGCGAATACTCTTACCACTGCTAAGCCAACTATTATGGAGCTCAGCTGAGTCATCTTCCCGTTGATCGCCTTGCTAGCGAGGACTGGGATGACAATCGCTTCTCCGCACATACACAGCAAACGAGCCACGTTGTCATCCAGCCACTCATTGGGGCACGCTAAACAGCGAAATCAAGGCCAAGAGAAAGGAGTAACAGGTTTAGAAAAAAAAAAAAAAAGTGATATTCAAACTACATCGTCGTACACAGTAACATCTACATGTAACTCAATTATTGCCCCCCCCCCCACCAAAAAATAAAAAATAAAAAATATAAAAATAAAATGATAATGGACATACCCCGCAGTAAAAAAAAAAAAAAAAAAAAAAAAAAAAAAACTAAAAAATAAAAAATAAAAAAATAAAATGATAATGGACATACCCGGCAGCTATGAAATGCTCTGAAGAAGGTAATAAATCAAACAACCGGAATTACCACAGAACAGTGTTGTTAGAGTAACCATGTTTATCTCTATGAATATCAATACCAAAGCTCAGTGACAAAATTACATTTCTTAATCAATCCACGTATACGGAGTCATCAGCATTCATCAACTTTATTCTCGAACTCATGAGGGACAGAATCGAAACTGCTCCTCTGTTATTTTATACTGCTTGTATGGCTTCTATATCCTGACGCCAGATTCAATGTGGTGTTGGACACCCTACTTCACTATTACTATGAAGAGATATCAATACTGCAATAAAAAACGAAAGTGACATATAATAACTATATAAACCGGTTTATGGTCACTTTATGAGAAAAAAAAAAAACAAACCACTCCAGCAATTTTTCTTTTACATCCATGACATCATGACACATTAGGGAAGGAGGGTGCAAGGCTAAATAAACACTTACATTATTGATTTCCGTGTTATCAAAACTTACTAGCCAGTGTAATTCACAAAATTTACAGGGTATGCTTCTCTTGTGAATTCATCTTTTCAAAATAAAACTGTATTTCTTAATTGTCTATTCATCTTAAAACAGAGTCGGTATTATTATTATTGTATCCATGTTTTGTTGAAACTTACGTGGTTCAAAGTCCCTTATCATATAAGCTTTATGTATACTGCTTTGTATTACTTCATGTGGAAATAAAATCACTTGAATTGTATAGTAAAATCCTGTACAATGTAAGTTCTGCTAGCACTTTTGTGCAAGGAAGTATTCAATTATTCTTACAGACTGTAGCGGCATTTGTATATTTTACTTTATCAACGCCCGTGAAGAAAAAAAATCTCACATGCACTTGACAAAGAAGGGAATAAGAACGAGACACACGCACACGCACATATAAATGTATATAAATGTATATGAAATACATCAGAGTTTATCTTCCCCCTGCAATCTTCGCAGCAGTATTTGTATTGTTACGAATCTAGTACGTGCCTACCTTTTTCTCGGGCCGGCCATCCTTTCAAGCAATGCTTACAATGGCGGCCCTCTGCAAAATCGCTTCTTAACTACAATTGTTATTGTAATCCCTGCTGCATAGACATGCATACTGTATGTTATATCATTAATTTCCTTTTATATCGTTGTTTATGCAAGTCAAACGACTCTGTTTTAAATTTACTTTGTATGTTTTCCACATGTTCATGATTATGTAACTTATGCATATTGATTTGCACAAAAAGTATCTATCATATCAAATGTCAATCTTCCGAAAGCAACAATAACCGCCACAGGATACCACCGTAGTAAAGACGTTGATGTCCATGTGACTCTGAGAGAACACGGTGACAGATGATCATTGCGTATGTTACAAAGTTGTACCTGTCACTTCTTCCAACACACTGATGACGCTGTCAGTGTTCCACTCGGAGTGACCATGCAACGCCTTTATCGCCACGGCAAGATCCCGGAATGGCGCGGAGGCGACGTGAGACGCGATGTTTTGGTCATCAAGAGACATGAAAGTCCAGTTGATCTGGTCTGCATATTGATATAAGGGGGGGGCAAACATGAACTGATAAAGTTGTATCCGCTGATCCGCTGAGAATGATTTGCTATAATGTCTCACATGACATGACACTATGACTGTAACTAGATTTGTTTTGATCATTTTTTTTTTCTTTACAGTGTAAAGCTTCCATATACGGTGGAAATGAGTGTACAGAACCAGCTGATCTCAGCATAAATAAAAAAGTAAAAAATAAATGTTTTTTTGTTTGTTTTTGTTTTGTTTGTTTTGTTTTGTTTTGTTTTGTTTTGTTTTGTTTTTTTTTTGGGGGGGGGATACAAGCCACAATTCACAAAGATTAGTAGGGACCTAAACAATGAGTCACTTTCTTTCTGATGATCCCATGCTGAGAAAAGGTTTTGCACATTTTTAATAGCAATAATCATACGGGGCAATGATGATGATGATGATCATGATGATCATGATAACAATAATGATAATATTATGATCTTAATCAGTTCAGGGAAGCCTCTTCAATGTTTCCACTGTTCTTCCTGGGGGCGCTACTACTATTACTGTATAACCGCAACCATGGCAGCATTGAAAGATGCGGATGTAAACGTTTGGCAGGAAGCGAAGTACGGACTTCTAACGGAAAATCACGTTCCACTATACTACAGTGCCTCCGATACTCAACAGTCTTTTAGGAAGTAGCAATCGTGTTACCAACAGCAAAACGTTATGTACTGAAATCTTTCCTTTTAATACTATACCTTCTTCCGTGAGAGTGATCACAATCAACTTGCTGATTATTTTGTCACTTTTGGGGAGGTCTAATTTGTACGAGTCTTCGAAGGGTTCAAGTAGTTGCAGAAATAATCATAAAATTTCTCCAAAATCTAAGGGCACTTATACCATAAGGAATACATACAAACATAACTTCCATTCAATTAAGTTTTTTTTTTCTTTAACCATTACGATGACTTATTCGCTTGGTTTGGTCACTGTTAAACAAGCACTGATCACCTTTACGCTTGCTCAATGAACCGTAGATGAGTAGGAGGAGCCTGGCCTGATGTACCATGGGGTAAGGCTGGAGAATGAAGTGTAGCCACATGCCAAGATCCTCCAGCGATTCGCACTGGTCTAGGATGACACCGCGCAGGAACGATCTCACCTCCATCTCTTGATCCGCCTTCTCGCCAGGCTTGCCCGAGATGACGTTAGCTGAGTTAATGGGTAGAAATACAAACATAGACATCAACAATGCAAAGGATGACCTTACTTCAAATTACCTTCAAAGGATAAGTAGTATCCGTATACACAGTGACCATATAATACTATACCAGTATTCAAAATTTTTTACATTCCTCTTGCCCTTGTTCTTGTCCAAAGGAAGATGGGCCTACACAAGCGTAGATTGTGCAGTACACAATCACCACTTCCCTATCACTGCTTATATAGGGATCAAATTTCCCCGAAATGCCGAGGTTTCTGAGAGATCCGCAAGAAATCGGTGAAAGATTATTGATGCCACTGAAAGATCGTTGAGAATACGGAAAGACCGCTGAGACTAAGTGGTGTGAGAGGTCTTTCCGAAATATTAGTTTTTTGCTGTCATCCAGTGGTCGTTGTGGAAAGGGGAATTCAGCCAACTCCGCATGAAAACTTCAAACCACAAGAAATATATTATTCTTCTAATCAGCATAGTCAATCTAAAAAATATACCATTGTCATCTTACTCATTTTCAGCACCACGTTCTTGTAGTTGATGACCGCGAAGTACGCACGAAGACATTCTCGTTCCTGCCAGCCTTTGACGAAGATGCTGAAGAATCGCCCAAAACAGTGGTTTATTCTCGACGACTCAATGGTAAAGTTTGCGACGAGCTAAAAAAAAAAAAGTAAATAAAAATAAATCACACAATGAAAGTTTAAATGAATGCTATTTTCAATTGTTTGTATATGATCAGATATTTTTTATATCCAGGACTAGACAAAAACGTTTTCAAGGATCTACATGCAAAAATATCCTAATATTGATTACAAAACTCAGCAGAATCATCGTTCTTCAGAAAATATGAAAAGCTATTCTTGTTCCTATGAATGAGGAAAGTGGTGTATTTTTTTATATAAATCATTGTATCACTAATGATTTGTCTTCAATAGCTATATGTTTTCAGTCGAAATTTCCTGTAATTCTGTTTTGTTTTGTTTTTGTTTTTTGACTAATCGAGTTGGCTGCGCAGGCCCCTCCATCAAAAAACAAAACAAAACAAAAACAGATTGCTATATTTGCGATTTCAATTTTTTGATTGAATGATTTGACCCATTCTTCGTGCCGAATTGGGTACTTGTATCTGCGGAAAACATTGCGAAATACAATTGTATTCGTTTTCGGGTCATGATAGTATTCTCAGTGCAAGAGACATTCATACATGTCATGCAACTACGGTGTGAAACTATATCGCAGTGTAAAAAACCGACCTCGTGAAAAAGAGTTTCCATAAGCCTCAGCCGCTCTCTGGTAGGGTAGAGACAAGTTGATCGTTTCACCAGCAAGCCTGTGGGTCAGACGGTGCAACCTTTCCTTAATCATCCTTGTCTTACACAGCACCACACGCACTGCGTCCTTACTAACAGTAACACTGGGCTCAAAGGGTGATAGTGACATGAAAATTGTGTTACGTTGCCGAGCACACTTTTTTTTTGTTTCCCCAATGAGGAAATGTGACGTTCGGTATCAAGGCGCCAGTATCAAAAAAAAATAAAATAAAATAAAATAAAAAAATAAATCAGAACTACATAGCAAATACACTCATGAAACAGGCCATCCACATGTAGTATTCCTAGAGGCATCATGGTAAATTAGTGTCGGACCTCGCTTCCGTTCAGAATGAAAACATTCAACTAGAAAGTCTTTGAATTTTTCAACTTCTATGTAGGGTCCTAATGATTTTCATGGATAATGAAAACAGCTCACTTTCCGACGCAAATGTTTGTCCTTGTGTTGTTTCGAATTTTAGCAGTGTCAACGTTGGCTCAAAGAAAACTTAAAGACAGAACCTACAAGACATCAATTTAGTGCTCTCTCAAGAGGGTAGAACTCACATTTCTGTGTAATTGGGATAAACTGGTATTCATTCAGGAGGCACGATCTACGTACTGCAAGACAGTTATATTAAACGCGCAATGGAAGAAAGATATTAAGAAAATGAAGCACAACGTTGATATAAAAAAAAAAAAAAGAGAGAATCAGCAACCTCAGAAAATTGACCCACCTAAGTTCTTGAAGCACTGACAGAGATCAACTTTATTCCTTTTACTCTTGCTCCTCAATGCACATCCGGATCCCATCAGTCGGTTTAAACCTTGCCGCGTGAGGTTATACGCAATCACAATATCACGAAGGGATTTCGATACCAATGAGAGTCGACTGAGCTCGGTGGCTGAATAAACACAAAATAGATGAAATGTAAGGAGATGTATCAACACTTAAGAATTCTTAAGATCATCCAACATCTACACTTTTAACTCCCAAACATAATTTCTATGTCTTCTAGGGGAGTATGAAAGTTCTAAGCCAACATGAATTTTAGTTTCGAAAAGATGTGGATGTGTGCTCTTTATGGACTATTATGTTCTGCAGATCCAAACTATAATACAAAAAATAGAGAAGGAAAAGAGATTTTGAGGCAAAAACAAATTAAAATGTATATTCAAGATTCAAACTGGGGATAATGCACATAGAGTCTTTTCGTATTTTCTAATTCAAATTTCAAGTAAACAAGTACGCAGCAACTTAAATTTGAAGAAAAAACCAAAAGGTCTAGGTTGCACACATTAAGTATGTGTTTATGTTGTGAGAAAACAGATAAAAGCAAATAAATCAAACGGATATCACCTGAAGTTTCCCCGTATACGTTTTTTTTTAAATTATTCATTTCCATCTTAAACTTTGATTACCAGTAGTAATCATACCGAACTTTGAATCTATAATTATGTGTACCAATTTCAGGAACCGAAAGAAGATACGGTAGCAGTTATTAAAACTTCCACGAATTTAGGTCATTGTGGGCTAATACAAATATAATTTATACTTACATGATAACTTTGAGAAAACATGGTATATTATTTCTTCAGGAAGAACAGAGAAGTAGCCTAGCGGCATGTTGTTCATGTCTTCCCTCAATCCCTTCTCTCGCTCTTTCTGCAGCAGTCTCACGCTTTTTCGCCGAGCCTGACCGGTCCATCGACTAGCTGTTGGATATGCAGCCATTCTGCAGGGCCTACAATATTAGAAACATGGTGTTCGTCATTGCAACATTTTTCTTCACACACGAGGATAGAATTCTATTCTGGACTAGGCCTAAAAGGCAGGCCTACGTTCCCTATGTGGGTTCATGACTCCAGTCATTTACTGGAATTATGCAATCTATAGCGAACCTAATGCTAACCTAAATAGTAAACCTAACTCTTTAATCCTCAGGCTCAAGCAGGGCTGCCAACATTGGAAACTACTTGAGAGTGAGACTCCCATAGGCCAATGCTATAATTTCGGAGTCAAAATGAGTGAAATCAATAGAAATGCATGCAAATGAAATAAAGTTTTAGAGTGAGAAAGGACCAAAATGAGTGAGAGTTGGCAGCCCTGCCCTTACTCTTATCTTGATTAGAATAAGTGATATTACTGACCAGTAGCCGGGGGGGGGGGGTAGTTACCGTCGGGGTAATTACCCTGATACGCCAAAAACATGTGATGGGCCCGGGAGCAATTCTGGTGGCTTCCCTTTGATTTCTCCCCTTCCAAGAAAAGCCCGTGATAAGGGGTCAAAATCCTAACCCATTTCCTTCCGGTAAGGGGCCGGGTATAGGAATCTGGAACAAGCATGTGTATCCTGCTGTAGAACTGTTGACTGCATAAGAACCGGGGGGGGGGCGCCTGCGTACAGCAGGCTCCAAATCCTTCGAAACTTGATGAAATATTATATTAGGCCTAATGGTAACACGTTAGAGTATCTACTACTACTAGGCCTAGAATTTACAACTAGTGTAGTCTACTAACTAATAGGTCAGGTCAGGTCAGGTCACACCCGTAGCATTTCTGCCGTTGGGGCACTGAGATGTCCTTCTCCAGGTTTCCTTATCCTGGGCCATTCTCATATAGATTTCCATCCGCTTCTCCACCCATCTCCTCACACCATCCAACCAATTCCTCCTTGCAGTAGTCTTCCTTGAGGTTGCCGCCCATCCACCCGACCGTGCAGTAGGCCCTATACCGTATGCGCTATTTTAGAGGTTACCTGGCCGTCGAGTGACATGCCCAGCCCGAACACGATAATCATTAGGTTTATGGTCCCTAAGTTAGACTTAGAACTAGGTCCCCTACATATGTTACTTGTAAGCCTTTTAGTGCTATAACCACGCTTACTATAGAAACATAACTTAGGGGATAGGGTCTACTCTAGGTCTTACAAGTAGCTATTCTAAGTAACTTGAGGAAACAGAAGGGAAAAAGAATTGAAGGAAAACATTAAATGGTCGTTAGTTCTAACACGTTAGGCCTAACATATTAGGGCCTTGCACGTAGCAGTAGATTCTAGTATATACAACGTCGTAGCATGTATGGTTGAGGGGTCTAGATATCGCGCACGAAAATTTGAAATGCTCTTATAATAGACCTTATGCATTGACGTCATCACTCGCTTGACAACCTCTCGCGACGCCATCTTAGAGGGCAAGCGAAGTCCTTGACATCGCAGAGGCGTGCAGCTAGTTATGTGCTTTTCCTATGCGCGCTAGCGGCGATCGCCTCACTCGCCGCCAGTCCCCAGGCTAGTGGCAGGTTTTTTTTCACCATCAAACAAGTTTGACATGACATGACACATTATGCAGCAATGTTTGGGTAATTTTCTCACATTGTGCAATCAAAATACTCACAGTAACTACAGAATTCCTAGGTTATATCGCAGAAATTTGTAGCCATAGCACAACATCGCCGTTCGCTGAATGTATGTCGCCATTTTGAATTTCATTAGCCAATCACATGCGAGGTACGTGTTTTAGTAAAAAACACGTAGAAATCTACCTCACATGTGATTGGCTAACGGATTCGTAGGTTGCTGAGCTGTTACGACCGCTGGTAGTTGCATCTTTTTTCATGAAAATTGTGCCAAAATGTTGGATATATCATTAACCTGGTGAGTGCAATGCATACATCAAATGTCGATTTTGCTATACAAGCTAGAATTTCCCGATCTAGGGCTGTAGATTACATGCAATAGAAAAGACAGTAAAAGAAACACCGATGTTGTGTGTAAATGCCCATTGCCTCGCGTGTAAAAGCACGCTCTAGCAACGCATCGCTTGCCCTCTGAGGGAGGGCGCCCTTCAGTTAGTAAGACCGTGTGACGTCATATGCATAAGGTCTATAGAAGTTATTCCATAATTGTACCTGAATTTCCCAATGAATATCACGAAAATGCAGAAAAATCACCTTCCAGAATCTCCTGATGATACGATGACGGAGTAGTGCGCTGTCGCCGTTTGTATGTCGGACTTTTTTTTCTGCGTTCAATTTCTCGGGGTATGTAAAGATCGCGCAGCTGCCCTCTGTAGTTTCATGCGTGAAAGTGTCTGCACTTCTGCGGCTGTAACGTGCTCCGGCTTCCGTAGAATATTTTTTCACTTGATATTAAATTTGTCCCTGTTAAGCAACAGCAGTTTTACCTAACTTGTGTATATTATTGTTATTATCATTATATGTGTTATTATTATTATTATTATATGTGTTATTATTATTATTATTATTATTATTATTATTATTATTATTATTGTTAAAATTATCATTACGTCGGTTGAGAATGATAAGGGCGTTAAGTTGTCACTAAACCCATAGTGTTCAAGACCACTTAACGCCCTTCTCATTCTCAACAGACGAATTTTATTACTATTATCACCACCACCATCATCGATCATCATAATCATCATCATCATCATTATCATTTTCATTATTATTATTATCACTTCCACCACCATCATCATTTTATCATTCTTATTATCATTATTTTCATCATTGATATTTTCATAATCGTTAATGATTTTCATTTATAAAGTTTTCTTACAATATTTCTAATCACTTTAACCAATAATATACACGTAATATAAAATGGAAAATAGTAAAATATGAACATAATGTGTGTGTGTGTGTGTGTGTGTGTGTGTGTGTTTGTGTGTGTGTGCTTACCCGTTCGTCACCCTCTCATTTTCGTCACCCATTTGTCACACTCTCATCTAATTTGTTTTCTTCAGTATATCATTATGGCCCTCCCCTGTCTCAAATATCACAAGTTAGCGCAAGAAATCACAAGCAAATTCAAATTGAAATCACACTTCAACTTCGATAGACTGAAATATTTATTCCTTTGTAATATTAGAATCGTTGTGTTAAAATTTGACTTAAAACAACATTTATTAACAGTATTTCAGCGTAGCTGGCAGCATACATTGTTCTTGTGTATAATGACGTCACGTGGTAAACGATCGATCGAACAAATTACGAATTCTATCGACTACGAACGAGACAAGCGAGACGACACGTCTAGGCTACAACATCCTTAGAACAGATTTTAAGGGAAGGTAGGTTTGTACAAGGTAAAAAATTGGAAATTTAGTGGAAAATTAGTTGGAAATCAAAATTTCTTACCTACTTCCTTCTCATGTTGAGCGGTAAGTCAGGTATGTTTATTCCATGGGCGTATCGGCAAATTTTGCGCTTAGTCCTACGCGTAACATCGCTTGCTATACGCAGTTACGCTATGCGCGATCATTAGGTCCCTGCGCGAGACCTAGTACCCTTACCATACATTGTAGGTAGGCCTACGGTAATTGGAACTAACGTTAGGGGCCTAACGTTAGTATTGTAGGCCCTAGATCTAGATCTATAGAAATCTAACTGTTAGACATCCTAGTTTCTAGTAACGATAGATATTTCTACTGACGATTGCTAACATGTCTTTGTCATTTTAATAACCGTTAGACGGTCTAGGATAACCTGATGTTTATTGTAGGGCTAGCCGGACCAGACGCTGTTATACGCTTTGCGAAAACAGCTAGGCCTACGTAGGGCCTAACCTTACATTGTATCTACGTAAAGTCCCTGTGTTATGAGCTTGCACGTCACCAGTAACATAATAGGCCTAGGACCTAAATGTTAGAACTCTAATTCCACGCGAGCGGTACGACTAACGTTACGACTACTGTACGAGTAGGGCCTACGATTTACGAGTCAACAATCTGAGTCCGGGATATGAATCTGCGGTATTCTCTGCCTTGGCATGAGTGAAATGAAATTTAAGGTGAAACTAAGGGATATTTTCTATGGCCTAAGATACAAAGTATTGAAAAAAAGAATGGAAAAAAAAAGTAGTCGATAAGTGGTACGGTACGTACGTACACACGTAGGTCCAACTATACAGTTTGTATACACCTGCACAGCACACAAGTCGTACAGGACGTATCTACATGTAGTAACGTTAGGCAGTACGAAAACACACCCGACTGTTGTACGTTAGCATGCATAGGTCTATTAAACGTTAACGTTAAACTAAGCCGGGTTAGGTCTAACGTTACTTCAAAGTGAAGAATTTACATCGTTAGATCTACTTGGACTAGTGTCTACTTGAAGGGTTCTATAACCTTACCTGTCGACGAGTGTTGCTAGCTGATATCATCCACGCTATGTGTTTGGATTGTTGTGATCAAATCGAAGTCTACGACTACGGTAGGCCTACTGCATCACAATCACCAGTAGACAATTCACAAAGAGTATGGAATGTATTATGCACGCACAGTCTAGCTAGCTAGCTGCGCAGCAGCTAACAAAATGTGAGGGCCGCGCCCCCGCCGGCAGCATGCAGCTGCAGCTGCAGCAGTATAGTATACAAATATACCAGGCCTGAGAGGCTCTGGTTGAAACTATGCGCATGAGGTGACTTCAGTAGCACTATTTTCTGAGGGGCGCAGCCCTATTTTCTGAGGGGCGCAGCCCCGAAGAAAATAGTGCTACTGAAGTCACCGAAGGCACATAGTTTCAACCGGTGCCTCGAAAATTGGCCTGGTATATTTGTTTTATATCCCTTCCAATGAATTTAAGAGTATTCGACTGCTGGTATTCTGTAATTTACCTCTTTTTAAAGGGCATCTTGCTTTACTTTTCAAGAAAATCTAGTCATTCACGCTCGGGAAAGCAGCTCAGCAGGAGGGCAGCGCGTACGCGTACTGTGAAGAGACAACTGCGCGCTCAGCCGCTGAAGTGTACTCGGTGCATTGCTGTACAACGTACTGGTAAACATGCGCAAACTGCAACGGACTCACTACGCGCTTCATACATGCAATACGCCTATCCGATCTGTCAACAAGTAGTTCGGTTGCCAGTGCGGTGATGTGCATGCTCGAGCTGATCAACGATGTGACTGTGAGCTGCAGTTGATTGTGTTTTCTGTCGTCTTTCTACCTAGCTGTCTGTACATGAATATGGACTATCATTTCCTGTTAAAATGCAAGTATACATTGTAATTTTGGGTAGCATTCAGTAACAGCGTAGGAACTCCTATAAGGTTAGATTAGGCACTGGAAAAATTCTAGCAATTAAAGCATCGAGTGCCACTGTAAATTCGTGTGATTCGTACGGTGTTCTAACGTAAACAGTGGACAAGTTAGACTCTAACTAACTCGTTAGACACTCTAAAAAATAATTATTAGGAATGAGATTACGGGAAATAGGGCCTACTGT
Organism: Diadema setosum; assembly: GCF_964275005.1. NCBI lineage: Eukaryota > Metazoa > Echinodermata > Echinoidea > Diadematoida > Diadematidae > Diadema > Diadema setosum. Next base: position 18,166,545 of record NC_092696.1, on the reverse strand, counting down.
TAGACAGGTCTGTTAGTTGAACTAACGTTAGGCTTAACTAGCGCTAACGTTAAAGCAGGCCTACTATCTACTGCAGTTTCGTTTGTCAACATCTTTTGGGTGGGTCGCTCGAGTCAGTGAACTGCGACTTTCAGACGGCGAAGCATGAACTCCCCAAAGGCCTACGGTACGTCGAAGAACCCTAGCTTGCTTATTGTTGTCTAATTATAGATCTACGATATCGCCTACTCTGTTGTAACGTAATACAATTTTTTCTTTTTAGGTAGAATGAGGGCTTTATACGAGTCTCTCTGAGTCTCTCTAACGTAACCCGTGTCGCATTGAGTGTATGCGTGCCTTGTGGTTCTCGCTCGCGAAGTGCAGTGATCTAAGGCGCTGCGATACCCATTCATTTGTACATGAAATCTCTCGCGAAGCAAAGGTGCTGCGATACCCATTCATTTACACGTGAAATATTTCGCGTCGCGACGCGAAGCAAAAAAGGCGCGAAAATCACCAGCGTGATATAGTTTTTACCATTTTCCCTAGGGAGTATAGTCTTTCGCGGATTTGTATGGTAGAATTATGTTTTGTTGTTTACAGTGCTCTCGACCAATCAGAGGACGAGAAGCAATTTGTGAGGGATATAATAGCCGCTGCTTCGGCCTTGGGTCGGTCGGTCGTGCGCCGCTTGCTTGTGTGCTGATAACGCAGTCGCAGATTGAATGACACCGTATGCGTACGGAGTGTGCAGTTAGGTAGCCTAGCGCCTACAAATTAACGTACAATACATAGTTATCGGTCATCTGCATGTGATCGATTATAAACGGATGGTCGTGTTTAGCCGTCTGGTAGAGCAGTCGGGTGTTGCTTAGCTGTGCGCGTCTACCCACTGAGCTTGCCGGGTAGGCCCAAAGAGGTTCTATGGGTAGGCCCTATCTCACTTAACTTCCATTTTTCGACAAAAAAGGTACATCTCCTTTTTCTCTGCATTATATCATTGACAGAAATATAATGTAAACACGAAAAATGTTAACTGAACAGCAAGACCAATATAAAGACTCCTTATAGCAACGAAACATTGCACTATAATAGATCAAGACAGGGCAAAAATGCGAAATATCACAATAAATGTGCATTTTTCAATATTGACTTTAATAAACACTAAATTGACTAGGCCTATACGTTGTTGTTGTTTTTTTCAAAAACGAAGCATGTTTGACAAGATTTGCTTTAGATTGAGCGGATGTTGAGATATGTCATGTTGTAAGCCTTTACTACTGAAAACTACTGAAAAGAATGACCTAAAAAGTGTTTTTCCTCTCCTTGTATAGTGAAAGCAGGGCTAACAAGTGAAAGTCATCACCTAGCTATCACTTGTCAATTTTTGCCAAGCCGTGCTATCTAGCTTTGCTATGAATGGGACAAAAAAAAAAGAACAAGATGTAAACCACCGTAGCAACAATAGAGAAGAGATCATCACATTAAGCTGAAATTGCGCATGCTTTATTATCACATTCTGTACATAATTAATGCCAACTTTCAAAACAGTATAGCATTATCTTTTCAAACGTTGTTAGTTGAAAGTGAAGAATGTGTAAGAATCTTTACGAAATAAAAAGGGGCCTCTAAGACATACCTACTCACGCTGTTGTGTTCTACAGGAACTGCTATAACACAACTTCCCATTTTATTTCGGTTTTTTTTTTCAATTCGTTTATTCATCTCATTTTTTGATAAAAACAATACAACAGTATTGAATTTCACAATACAGAACAAAGAGATAATCAATCATTTACATATAACAGTGAAAATGAAAAAAGAGAACTTGAATAAAGCCAAAAAGGGCCTTGTGAAGTAAGTTCCCTTTATACGAGTATGCATAAAATAATTGATTTTTAAGGTACAAAGTGTAGACATGGACAGAAAACCAACAAATACAACAAAACATAACATAACATAACAAAGCAAAACAAAACAAAAACATAAGACAAATGATATGATAGACTGAATATGTGTGATTTGCAAGTAGGTATATTTTCAAAAATTTCTTAAATGAGGACAGGCTATATTGCGTGAACAAAATAATATCTCTATATGAAGAATCGAATACCAGATTAACGGAAATTGGTGACGTACGGAGTTTGAAACCAGATTTGTTTTTACTACCCACATATGAAATCTATTGCAATTTCGTGTATTGTATTTATGAATTTCATTATTAGTGGAAAACATACATGAAATATTATGAGGTAACATATCTTTGAAATAATAACATCCCAAAACAGCGGTATTATAAGTGTACAAATCAAATATATTCAAAGTATTAAATCTACGAAAAAGAGGAGCCGAATGAGCAAGATAATGGACTACCAGAACATATTCGTAATGCTTTTTTCTGCAATTTATGTAAAACTTCTATCTTTGTTTTATTATATTTGCGCCATACAGATACGGAAGCATAAATGTATTATACAGCAAAAAAAAAAAAGTGCAAACTCTGGAAGAATATTGTTCAATCTATATAATATGCCTACACATTTAGATACCTTATTTGCTACATTCGTTATATGTACATCCCAATGCATATTACTCTGAATATAAACACCAAGAAAATTTACCGAGTCAACTTTCTTTAGAGGAACAGAATCAATAGAACATAACACATCATCAAAAATATATTTATCATCACAAACATTACGGTGAAATATAACATAATTTGTCTTAACAAAATTAACAATTAGTTTATTTACTTTAAACCAATTACAAACTTTATCTAACTCCTGATTAATTTTGTTCTCAATATCAATCAAACTTGGATGAGTATAAAACAAAGTAGTATCATCAGCATACATCACATACTTAAACATAGTAGAACTTTGAACAATATCATTGATATAAATCAAGAACAATAAAGGACCTAAAATAGAACCTTGCGGAACACCACGGGTTATTGATGAATAATTTGAGGAACAATTCTTTAATGATGTATATTGAAATCTATCAGACAAATAATTTTTAAACCAGAGTAAAGGTGTCCCACGTACCCCATAATGTTCTAACTTATATAAAAGAATAGTATGATCAACAACATCAAAAGCTTTTGACAAATAGCTTTGATTCCAAACTATAGAATAATGCAGAGGAAGAGCAGCTCTTTCAGAAAATGGGGGAAAAAAAGCAATTTCTATGATTTACTACGTTGACACATTTCACCTATTTTCAATCTGGGTATGCCCTACAGTAAATCAGGGACAGTAACTGTTTGTTGGTTTTGTAATGCGCATTTTTTTTTTTTATACGGAATTGTTAATTTACCAAATTCCATTTTCGATGAATACCTTTACGAAGTATATTTTCCATTTGCAATAGTTGACTTCCATACTTTAATTTCTTAATGCAATACGGCACTAAAGCTTTCCGAGCATTGTAGAGATTGATAACATAACCATATAGATTTAAATTACTATCCTGCTAACATCCTATACTCTTTACAGTGCAAGTGTAATTTCCTATAAATTTTACTTGTGTGGTTTTAAATCTGTATGTCGATATTGCTCTGTTTCCGTCACTTTTTTTTTTGTTAAAACGGATGCTACGATGCCACATTAGCAGAGCATTACCCAATAAGTTTCAATGACTCTCGAACTCCTCGTAAGCTTGTAAGCAGAACCTTTGTATTCAGGTCAATACGAGATACCCTGAACAATCTACGTTTACTTCATGGTCAAATGTACATGTTTCATATAATTCATCTTGTATTGTTCCTGGAGTGTTAAGACCTCCATATAAGGGAGGAGAAAATTGCTCTTCACCTTCTCTCAGTCCTTTAGAACCACTTTCTCTAATGATATTATCTTCATCAACGCTGAAAGCGTAGTTTCTGAACTCTTTGCTTGTTTCGACAGGAGCGCCGGCTAGTTCATATCCGTCCATCTCAAGGTTGGGATTCTTGATGGACCCGAATGGTGCTGACAAAGAAGAACGTTCATTGCAGTGGTTGTCGGGAATTTCATACGCAGATTCCTCAACATTATTGGCGCACTCATGGACAATAACTGATCTGGAGATTCGAGATTCGGACATGATACAATGACTTTCGCCGATACTCGCGGATTTCGGCCCTAAAGCCCTCATTGGTGTACCTGTGGAAACATTGTGGCCGGATGACACAGGTTCGTCATCTGTAGTTTGGCTATTTGGGCAGTTACCATTTAGTGCTCGCTCGGGCGGTACCGCCAAAATGCAACCATCGTGGGGGTGCTGCATGCCCTAGAAACCTGCCTGACTGTATGAAAATAAATGAATACATAAATGTTTACAATACATACAATTGACAACAAGGGTGTGGTAGGTACAAAATCAACATTTAAATTCGATGGGCATATTGATATCGCATGTATTTTTTTTTTTCTATGGACAAAAACTATATAATTATGTGACCGTGCACCACAAAGCAAACAAAAAGTCGCAGCCCTTGATTTTACGTGAGGACTCATTAAAGGTGAAATGGGTCAACTGAGTCAATCTTGAGTTTTTCATATTTTCTGGAAGAACTATCCTTCTTCTACATTATTCTTTATTTTGGGATCATAACAAGAATGGGGAAGTGTGTTTTCAGCAGTTTTTCTACAACCCTTTTTGGGGGAGAGTAGAATGATCAGCTATGTGTTAGAGGCCCTTTTCACTTCTTGAAATCCTTTGCACACTCTTCACTTTCATGTCTAATAACTTTTGAGTGGATAATGCTACTGCTTTGAAAGTTGGTCTTAACCATGGACAGAATGTATTAATAGAGCATGATCAATTTCAGCTTAATCTGATAATCTCTTCATTGTTGTTGCTCCTGTGGTTTGCATCTTTTGTTTTGTCCCCTTCATCGCACAGCTACACTGTAGCATGGCTTGGTAAAGATTAAGCACTTGAATAGACTCTGCACTTTAGAGCCTCTTTTCTCACTTCCTAAAATTTTTCCATGAAGAGTGTGTGCTTTCTTTCCAGTATTTAAAGTTAGGGGAGTCAATCTGAGTTGAGTTATACATCATTTTAAAGCTTAGAGTCTACTATTTCAGAATCTACCCTTAACTAAAAATCCATGTCTGGCGACTTTTTGTTGGTTTTGTGGAGCAGGGTCACATTATAGTTTCTTCATATATATATATATAACATGCATTATTCACTCTCGATTCATTGGTAACTTGAAATCAACTGATCAAGCATTATCATGGATGATAGGACTTTTGTACCACACTCAGCATGACAATTTTAAAATTAGTGTTTACGACAAGGTGAATGTATGCAAATGCTTATTGGCCATGATTAATGATCTATTATTTACGATCTATAGGGTAATCAAGTAACAATACTTACAACTTCACGATTCTTTTAGAGTTACATGCTCAAGTTTGCATCGATAAAAATTGTCATCACGAATTCCAAAGTTAAAGATATTTGTTTCAAAAACAAGTCCCCTTTCTCTATAGTTTCTCCTCCAGATAGATGTTTGTCTAAGCTCGAGTCAGAACAATTTGTTCTATAAGTTTGTAAATAATTCGAAATGTGCTCAGCAAAATGCGTTAACAATGCATTTAAAAGGTGATATGTGTTGTAACAGCGTCAAAACAAAAATTGCAATCCATGGTAGGTATAGAAATAATTTGGTCACAAAGACTCACGGTTGTCTTAGCTGGGTAATAATACAGTCATAATGGAATATCTTAGATTGGATCAAAGTCACGAATTCATTACATAACATGTTAAATTTAATACGCCTATCCCATCTCTTGTCATATTCAATTTACTTGACATTAAAAGACATTAAAAACATTTTAAATGGACTTTTAATATTGTTCACTTAAGGAGAGAGAGGAAAAAATGAATAAATCTATGACTACGAACTGCATGTAAGATAATGCGTGACTGTGATTAGGCGTGCTCAAAATTCTGATCGTAACTACTGTAACTGCCCGCCTATTATTCATGACAGTTTGAAAAATTAATGAAAGATCTTACTCTTTTTGTTTGAGTAATATGCCTTGCTCAACCTTTGTCAAGAACAATCAATAATTTGGAATCAACTGAGAGTAACAATAGAACCGATTTAATACTAGTTACAAAGAGGCAGAAAACCAACACGCCACAAACTCGTAACTCGCGTTCCGCAGGCCTCCCCTCCTCCCTCCTCCCCACACACGCGCCCTCCAGTGAAAAAAAAAATATTCATTATTACTGGAAAACAAAAGGAGATCTTTTTTACTCACCCCCGCAAAGGTAGACTCTTTTTGCCATTTAACAACACAGAACAGCAGGAAAATCATTTGTGAGATGAAAAACAACACAATCAGGGCAGCGACAAGGGCAACGATGGTCGTAAAATATCTGTCAGTATAATAACCTGCAAGAAATCGCATGAGATCAGTGCAATGTTCACAAAGAGAAATAATCAAATTCCCGGAAAAAGACGCATGTTGTTATGAAGCCAGTAACATTCTTATTACTGCAGATTCAGGCATCTCTGCTGTATTCTGTACAATTCAGTTCCTTTGTGTTATTAAGTGTTTAAAGGAAAAAGAGGGGATTTTTATTTTTAATTTTCCTCTGTCCCTTTGTATATGAGTTCTACGTGTTAAGAAAAAGAGGGAAATAGGGAAATAATAGTTACTGTACTCCAGCACTCTGTGCTGTTCTAAAGGTTTGCCGCGGTTGATGAGAGTTTCGCGATATATAAGTATTATTGAGCAATTTGCTTCACGTAAAATTAGCAAACAATTGCGGTTGATTTCTGTATGAAAGTGTGTGAATACAGCTGTGTATGTTGCATGTATACCATTACGCAGTTCTCGGGTTTTGCTACTCAAATTTTACATCAAGGTCGGTCAGACATTGTATTATACATAGGTTTACCCGGTCACTTTCGTAAAGCCCGCGAGATGGTCCACCAGCTATATTTAGCCACATAGCAAATAAGACCCATAAGGTCTGTAGTCAAACAAGGCCCATGAGTCCGACACTGGCAAAAAAAAAAAAAAAAAAAAAAATTAATCAATTAAGCAATCAATTAATTAAAATAAAAATAGATCCCACGAGACCGGCAATACGAGGCAACATGTACTCAGTGTCGGTGTCATGGACCGTTTTTGCCTAATGTCGAACTCGCTGGCATTATTTGCCTATATAGTGTCGCGTTGGTGGGCCTCTATTTTACGTATTGTAGAGCTCATGGGCGCTATGACTCGTGGGCTCGATGAATCATGGGCTCTTTTGCAATGTCGCACATGTTGGCCATATGACTCTTGGATCTCGGGGTACTTTTACAGTAAAGGGATTAGTCAACAGATTCAAAACTTAACTCATGAGGAACTTGTTTACTTCATATTTTAATGTACAATTCTGATACGAACGCCTTGCTTGTCTTTTCAAGAGTCCAGTCATTGAGGTGAATACATTGTGGTCACGTGGTGTTACTATAGGCCCAGGGCCTATTTTGTGTTTTACAGAGCAAACCATGCATAATGTATCTTTATTTAAAATCCTGCTCTTCATACTCAGATCAACAGGAGTGTTTCGTAAACATCGTTTGCATCTTATTGTGTGTGTGTGTGTGTGTGTGTGTGTGTTATGAATTTTTCGAAGGCAATATTTCAGTCGCAGGAGTCAAGTACGTCGAATAAAATAATGTAGAGGAGAAACTAGTCTGTTACAGGTAGAGAATGGCGGAAACCGACGAAAAGGAAGTTTTGTGCGAAGACGGAGGAAAGAAGGAGAATTATCATCTGTCTTCACTAGATCATCTAAATAACATGGCAGTTTGCAAATGAAGAACAGACTAAACAAGTTTTTCTTACAGTGGTTGCTTCCCAAGTCGGCGGATGCTGCCGGCGTTGATGTTGTATCTGGAGAAGCCATGTAATTTGAGGGAAACTCCGAGGATTTGAATGGAGAACCCAAAGTTGATGACGACGCAGAGCGTGTATCAGGGCTGGTATCCGGTTGTGGACCTGAAGGCGAGATATCCATCGATTAACAGGCAGGGTGATCGGGTCAGATTCCACGATGTACGTTTAAGCCTTGGTTTGCGTAATAATTATAGCTGTTCCGTCCCTGCAACCCCCTGCAAGTCTCGCATAACGAATTCTGAACCTTTTTGTCTGTTTATAGGATGTTGTATATGATGTTATATAAATAGTATTTTGCATGATTTTTTTTTTTTTTTTTTTTGGGGGGGGGAGCATTGAATTAGAACCGAAGTGATAACGATATAAATTACATTCATACTAACTTTCACCTTTACAATCATTGTTATTTTGATTTCATTATTACTATTATTTTCATTATCTGTTACTTTGTACCATGAAAGTAAAGTATATTTCGTCGAACAGCAACTTTTTGATGTCTTCTTATGTTTCATGTTGCCTGCTGTGATTTGCCTTGTTATTGTACACGCTGAAATGTGAGATATCACCGTGAAAAACAGTTTTGAGGGGGAAAATATCAGCGTTGGGGATCAAAGGAGCGGCGAATCATGTCTGAGATTTGGTCTGCAATAATATACTACAATAAAAGATAATGGGAGTCGTAACTTCTACAAGAAATATAGGCCTAATACCTTTAAAAATATCCTTAGGCTTCACAGACAGAAAGTATTAAAAGTATTTAAAAAGATATATCAACTTTCTCATTTTTAGGCTAAATCGCCTTATTCTTGCAGCGTCTTAGATGGTTGCGGGTCACATATTTGTCAAAGAGTTTTAAATGTAGTCTCTTTCCGGCCAAATCACAGCAATTTATTCAATTCATCAGTACATCATGATATTCTTCTAGCAAAAAAAAAAATGACTGCATCACGATATTTAATAGGGTACATTTCACCTTGTGTTATTACATTAATGGCTATAATAGGAAAGAATGAAGAAGACACTCGATACTCAAAGTATCACTTGAGATATGGAAAGGAAATAGAAAAAAAAAGAAGACATTAAGATCATTGTTACCAATAATTACTATTTCCACACGTTATTACACCGTTATTAAAATTGGGATCACTGTTCATAATGAGGTTTATCAGAAATTCAAAACATTCTTACGTGTAGTATACACAGGTTCAGTCGATCTGAGAGTATGTGTATCAGTATAACTTGTCGAACCGTTTTTAACGTTTTCATCCCCATAACGATGGCCGGCTGTAGACTCTGAGGAAATCCTACCAGAATAATCAGTCGTGGGGCCTGCTGTTTGTCCGTCTGCATGAAAGAAGAAGAAAATGCCGTCACTATACTCATGTTCAAAACAACACTTCTCGACAACTCCACGAGAACACTCCTCGCCATTGAAAAGCGAAGTTATTTCGACGCTTTCTTGATATGTATTCTTTACAACAGTTAATGTGGGGAGGTAAAATCTTTAATAAACCCGAGAGCTTCGATACATTAATAATACAATTCATGAAGATGAGTTTGGAAAATAGCTTCATTATTTCACGACAATTATTGTCCAACAACCTCAGTGTGTCCAATTCCATTATGCGAAGAAACAAATTGCTATACCAATCTATGCATAGATATTTCTCATCGTTCTTAGTAAAATGTACATTCATATTTCCTTCAATGAGCAAACATTTTTGACCCGCCATGACAAGAGCATCCGAAAGTCGCTGGCGGCTGAGCAGGGAAAATCGAACTTGAAGTCAGATCATCAAACTCGGTCAATACCATGGAATTTCTGTTTTTGGCATAATGTTGTAGACTAGTGTTTCTTCTATCATCTGCCGAAATTTCAAAGCCAAATGAATAAAGGAAACGTAAGAAATAAGCGTTTTTATAGGCCATGAATTTCCGTCCAATTCAACGGAACAGAAACATGTCCAAAGATTGGGACTGAGCGCCGCAGATAGACTCTGCTCCAAGCACTGAGGGAGTGATCTTATTGGTTAGTGCGTGGCATCCTGGTTATTGATTGGTCGTACGTATCCCATTGGCGCTATTTGTAAAGCTTGAACATCCCTTGATCATATACGATCATTGCGACCGAAAGAAAACTCTGAAGATGGTTTTCTCAAAACGCTGACTTCCTTGACCACTCGACATGATCTCATAAAATCATCAATATCTCTGCATTACTTATGTGAGTCGTGTTATATAGGAAATTAAAGCGGAAGAGGAAGGAAATAATTTCATGTCATTAATTTCAGAAAATCGACCTCCCTTGACTTTCGGATCCTTTTGTTTTATAGCGGGTCACATTATGTTCTCTTTTTTCAACGGATGGAAATCAACTCTTAAATCGTTAAAATCGTATAAAATTGGAAATCATGATTGCTCGAGTTGTCAAGGTTACTTCAATGTCCTCACTGTATAAAAGATAGGACGCCATAAAACTGTTTGTATTTTTAACCCTAGTGAAAATGCTCAACCTGCATCTATGTTACGGTTGCCGAGTTTGTGTACCTGGAGTGATCGCCTTTGTTTCAATGATAAGTTCGCCTGTATACTTGAAGGAGCTGGTATCTTCATACATCAACCAGAGGGCATTGGTCCGTGACGTAACAGTCCAAGGTAGATCCTGCACACGCAGGGTATAAACCGGATATTGGCCAGCAGGTTGAATACCCTCACCTATTTGCAGACGTGCCTCCAAATTTAGAAAGGGTTTTGCGTGAAGCCTGATTCGAATTTTCATGTCGACTGCCGTACAGAATTCCCAATCCTTTCGGTACCAGGATTCATCTCTCGCTGCTTCATGCGTGTAAGTTAGTGTGAGAACCTCACTTCTAGCAATACAGAATGTACCTGTTAATACAAATGGAGATAAAGCAAAATAAAATCTCAAATCTGTGGAAAAGTAAACTTGTCGTTGCCATATAGCAAATGTGTTTGCAGGGAGACTTTTCGATTCAAAGAGTATGCAATCGGTTTGGAAAATGTTGCCCTTTTGTAGGAAAAGTAATAGTCGAAACAAACATTTAATCACAACTTTATGAATGCGGCTCTGCTTTTGAGCAGTAGGCTTACTTGAACAGCATTAATTTTTCGATTCGTCATCGAGGTATTTGCTCTTCATTTCAATACCGAAATTTCACGAACCGCTCGTAAAATCAACAATCAGGAAGTTCAGATGGTCTAAAATTCAATTCTCGAGTGAACATTATAAGTGACAGCCTTGGAACACAAATTTGATAACACTGCATTTTCATTTTTATATTGATTTGTGTTTCGTATCTCGCACAAGATAAATGACGTACTAATGTTAAAGGTTCGCCTACGGAATGAGTAGAAGCATATCTATTATGATGGGGACTATACCTAAAAAAAATAACAAGCGTGTGAAATGACAAGTTGCATAACATCCTAGGTGTTTTGAGACTGAGGGCGAGTAGAAGAATATACATGCCGACCGCTATCGTTTCATGTTACGTTATTGTCAGTCAAAGTCAAAGAGTAGTAACTGCTGAAAGCTCAGCAATGAACAATACCACAAACTGACAAAATCAGGTACGGATATAATATGTGAAGTTCAATATTCATACAAAAGTGCACGAACTCCATTATGAATCTCAGCAAGCACCATACCTAGGAGAAATTGACGAAATTAGTTTTTTACATTTTTGTATAGCAGCACTACGAGGAATGCTTTCATTTCTCCCTGGTCAACACTATACTTAGATTTCTTTTCGTCCATCCTCGCCATAATATATTTCTAAACTCTGACTCTTGTGGTTAGATTCGAAAATCGCGTTTGTTTGTTTGTTTGTTTGTTTTTTGGTTGTTGTTGTTGTTGTTGTTTTTGCAATCTCTACTGTCCATTGTTGCACGAAAATTCAATTGTTATAAATTCGTAATTTCACCGCCACGGTCACTCCATGTGTTGTCATGTACAACGTTGTAATACGAAATGGACATTGCTTGCCACCCACACTTTTATTTCTCGCTCAACCTCTTAAAGATTTCCTCACCTCATTCTTTTCGCAGCTTCTCCACGAACAATTATTCACAGAGTCAACAACTCACTCTCTCAGAGTATACACTTTTTTGACCATCCTTTTTCAACTCGAAAAACTCAAGTTACCAAACTTGCTCATCAGCTCGCTCTTCTAACATTGGTTACGAAAACTACCTCTCATCCCCGTCCCCCGTGAGCCCCCCCCCCCCCCCGTTCCTCTGCGTTTTAACTTAAATTTCGCCTTCTCGTTAAACTCAACTCATTGGAGCAGTAATGTATACCCTCTCTCTATTCACGCGGCGTGAAAAGTGTATTCAAATGCGTACATCGACGGATGACACGACATTTGCGCCTGAGACGATTACTCCAGTCTTATTTTCTATATACAAGGACTCACGGTTAGCGTTAGGGTTGTGACAGGGTTTTGGGTTTAGTTTGATGTGAGAATTAGGATTAGTATTAGGGTTATGTTTGTGGGTAGAAATTATGTTTAGCTTAGCGCGCAGACATTCCATGGGAGCAACTGTCGCCGGAAAAAAATGTCATGGAACCGTTATGAACACACGGGAGAGTGCATTATATTAAAAGTGAGTTTATATCGGATGACCACTTCCTTCAATCTGGCATCGTTTCTAGCGCTAACAACCCCGAAGTGCGGAGAAATTGTGCGTTAAAAAAATATCTGTTGGCATTTTTCGCAGAGGCAAATCCTGCGAACGCATTCACATTTGCATACATACTAAGTAGCGTATACAAAGTAGTTTATTATGTATACTGTATAATTCTAATAGCTATTGAAATCCAATAAGAAGTTGTTAATTTCTATTGGTTTCTTTATGTGTTTTGTTGGTTCTTATTGGTGTCGCATTGGAAAAAATACACTGTACAGCTGTTACATGATTTATTATTGGTTACCTATAAACACTGTCAAAAATCAAATAGAAATAATGGACTTACTAAATTCAAACCAACAGAATGGGCAATAGGTCTTATTCTTCCTATTGGTTTAGTGGTTTCTTTTGGTTTCAGGGAAACCACCATGCTGCGTAGGAGCCAACAGGATGTTCTATTGATCCTATCGGCTTCTATTGCTTTTCCAGGTTTCAGTTAGTTTCTTATTAGAGCCCATAAAAACTAACCTATAGACGCAGTCCGAAGGTCTAAACCCCGTTAGGATCCTATAGAAAAACCAGTAAGACATTCTTATTGGTTTCTATTCTGTCAATTTCAAAATCTGTAGTTTACCATGATTGCCTGTTTTATATTTTTAATTCTTAAATTGTAAACTACTCTTTGATGACTTTAATGAAACCTAATACAAACAAATAATGTATTCATATGTTTCCCAGGCTGTGACAATTTCAACTTCCATTATTTCAACAACAACAACAAAGTTTGCCGATAAAAGTATCATTTGAACATTTTTGGCTACTATTTTGAGTCAATGTTGGATATCTATATCCCTATATTGTGTCACGTGGGTTTACACAAATAAGGATAACTTCACACATGTAATGTACAGTTACCTCTCAAGGTTTATTTCCAATAAAGTTCAATTCCCATACAAAAGATTGTTTGACCGGTCAATCCATTTCTATAGCAAACTCGTCCATTCAAATCTCTAAATTCCAAAAATTAAACCAATGCAAAAGTCAGTATCGAAACCTCACTTTTACTGTTTAAAAATGCATCACCCCCTTAAAAATTAAACACATCAGTTGACACTGTCTTGACCTCAAACCATTCCACTCAAAGGTCACTGACCCAACCTCGATTATTCTCACTTAAAGAAATTCAAGCGTAGTCCACCAATTGACTTCCTTTGCTTAGATTCCGTCTCATGTATACAGGTCATATGAGATGCTGTTTCTGTTAACCAATTGGCTTTAACTCTGGTCCACAGCAAGTCCTGAGCTGACTTGACTCTGTGCGACCTCTCTGATTCTGAGTCAATCCAAATTTACCAAAATGTCCAGGTCCTAATCTCACCTGACATTTAAAACTCTATGTCTAGGGCTACCACAACTCAATTGACAGTCCTGAATTGACTTGTCCTGAAATTTTGCTAATTCTGGCTTAGAATCACTGCCACATCTTACTTCATAATCTCACTTAAGTCTTAAACCCAATCATCACACTTTAAAGCCACATTCTCCATTGATTTACCTGAAACAGACTTGACCTGAATACATTATGCATATTATGATTCAACTCAATAATGACCAATGTTACATCTGGGAATTTCGGTAGTTCATACTTATAAACCACCTGAAAATTTCACCTCAACCTGGGTCTCAATAGGTACAAATCAAATCTATCTCAGTGTGTTAAAGTGTATCTCCTCTCACTACGAGTCTTTGAAAGTTCATCAGACTTTGAAATTACTTCTGCTCTCAAATGCGAATGTGTATCGAATGCATACATCACCATGATCTGGCCTCTGTAAATCTGTGGACGTGTCCACTAGTCTCGCTAACTAACGATGTAACCACGCGACTCTCACTACCAACGCGAGATGACTATCGCGATAACTCGTCTGACCTCACATGCACGTTGTCTCAGCAACATGGAGACTCTAGGCCATGCAGTCCCAGCTGAAGTGCATCACCCAAACTCCAGTCCAGTCCGTAGTGCGACACGGAAACTTCTGTTCCGTCCTTAGTGCCATCTATAGTAACGATAGTCATAATTCCAAACACATTTCCTACCAAAATGCCTATGGATTTATCATTTACAATGAGATACACTTATGTAAAAATAAGCATTGCACTAATGGGCATTTAAAGTCCCCAAGTAATGACATTCAATTTAAAGACCCACAATAGTACATCAAAACTTTATGACCAACCAATAAAATTATTCCTACCTCACATCTTCACATTTAAATCTGACATACAAAATCTGACATACAAAAGCATGAGGTTTGTCCAAAAATATCAAATACTTCATCTGACCTTGTCAATGTAATGTGAATAGCTGTAATTACTGAAAAGCTGAACTCCAGTTTTCTCAGTTTACTTTGTAATTACATAAGTGCACTTCACAACAGTCTTCACCTTTCATATAAGACCTTTAATATTTGTCACTTGTAAATTCATTTATAGATTCATTGTTTTTCACCTCAAACTCCATTGTTTCTAGTGAAGAACAAAGTCAAGATAAAACTCACCGATGGTGACCAAAAATTGTCCGAATACAGCTTACAAACTGCAAAACCAGCTCCAACTCTGCTGGCAGGTTAGCAGTCTTCCTCAACTCAGTAGTTTACAGCTGCTTAAATTAAACTCTCAGACGAATTGCTGCGTGTTGCAAGGTAGACTGTACCGTGTGACATCTCTAGAGAACTCTGTCCACTCAACATGGCAGCTAGGGTGTGTCTGACTCCTTCTAATACACTCCTCTACCTAGGTGCAACCAAATGGCCAACTTCCAACCAGCCAAAACCAGTTCTCAATACACCTACATTACCAAGTCTCTATACTGTTTAGTGTGTACTTCACTACACTGACACACAAATTTCAATCATTATCATGTTAATTAGTTTCACCATCAATGGCACTACTCATACACAATACAAGTATTTACTCCTAGTTGCAATCCAATAAACATGTGGTTGACATACCAATCTTATTACTTTATTAAAGATAGACAAAAGAGATCAGTGTGAATTCCAAAATTGTCACTTTCATTGTGACACTATGCAAAACTTAAAGAGTGATTAAAAAAGGTTCCAAGATAACCATGAATTTGCAAATTCTCCTTTACAATCACTCAACATTAAAAAAAAAAAATGTTTTATACATAAAAGTTTGCTTAAAAATGATATTAAAAAAAAATGGGATGTGGTAAATAGTGTTCTTAACACGTCTACATTTTTTAACAATATTTCAAAAACTAGACGGAATAATAGTGGGACTGAAGACCCCTCTCGATTACAATAATCATTTTCTTCTCTAGGCGTTAATCTTGCTCGGAATGTACCTCCCTCTGATAAGCAATTTCATGAATTTTTAGGTGTATCATATCATTTTTTTTTTTCAAAGTCTAACATATAAGAAAAGAGATTCAGAAATCGTTTCTAGTTTCAAAAAAAAAGAAGAAAAGCCCGGGTTATGATGGTATTTGAAATCATTCATAGAAAAATATGATTCTTTGTATTATAGATCCATTTGTTTATATGATTACTTTGTCGTTAACGTCTGGTGTTGTGCCGTCTATTATGAAGACTGCGAAAGTTGTACCAATATGAAAAAAAAAAGTAGATAAATATGATGTATGTAATTATAGGCTTATTTCACTGCTAAGAGTGTGTGTGTGTGTGTCTTTTTTTTAAAGAAATATTTTTTATGTAATATATTTCCGAAAAATGAGTTGTTTTTGTGTGTGCCTGTGTGTTTTTATTTGTTTGTTGATTTTCAGTTTGGAATTCGACCGTAAATATAGTTCTACCCATGCTTTACCTGCATTTATAGAACAGATAACCACCTCAATAAAAAATAAAAAAAAAATACATAGTAATAATATCTTGGACTTCTGCAGTACCTTTGATACGATTAATCATGAAATCTTACTCTATATGTTGCAATATTCGTGGAAAGGCCTTGGAGTGGTTCAGGAGTTACCAAACCACCAGGCAACAGTTTGTCTATGTCGATAAAAATGAATCTGCGATGTGAGATATTCATTATTGTGTACCACAAGGTAGATCATTAGGCCCCTTTTACTAATTATCTATATCAGTAATTTCCATAGATCTTCTTTTGTGCTCTCTTCCATCTTATTTTATTTTCTTTATACCCGCAGAGACCCCAAAATTATTTTACAAACTATCAATGAATCTGAGTTGCATAACATTTTACATAATAGATACGGGTAAATAAACAATCTCTCAATTTGTAGAAGACTAAGTGTATACCTTTTAGTATTGATTCACTTGCAACGCTGTCAGGCAATGTTACGCTTGATGGCACTCCCCAGAAATGGTTTCATCCATTAAATTTCCTGGTGTTTATGTTCTCAGTAAGATGTCTTAGAAATTTCATGTTCATGTTTGTTGTAAATTATATCCCGGAATAATGGTATAACCAATAAAGTTAAAGCATTTCTTCCCCACCTATACTTTACTTGATTTATATTACAGTATATTTCCATATCTGAACTATGGTATACTTGCTTGGGGAAATACCCATCAGTATTATGATTGAAAATAATTATATTATTTTGTAACAAAGAAAAAAGTTTTGAGAATTATCTATCTCTTACAACCATGTGGCCACACTGACGAATTGTTTTTTGAAAAGTAAAATTTTAAAGGTTAAAGATTTATATTCATATCAATTAAGACAATCTATGTGTAATTTTAATAGTAAAAATTAGTTCCCTAAAGTACTTGATGATGTGTTTTGTATAAGTGTCAGTTTTCGTATGTATCAAGAAAATCGAATGAATTTCTTTCACCTTTACTCCGCCCCATCCTCGACCAGGGTATTTCTATTTACAGGACTAAGCTTTTGGACCAACTAAGTGATGACTCAAAAGACGCACCAAGTCTTACTGTATTCAACAGAAAATTTAAATGGTTTTGGTTGGTTTTTAAATAACATTTGAATAACAAATTTCATTTGCTTAACTTTTTATGTTATTTACTATGCTCATGCCACTTAAAAGTGTCTGGCAATACCCCTGCATGCGCTGAGGACCCCTGCTACCTCTTATTAGTAGTCCTTTCTTTCTTCCCACCTGTATCCTTTTTCTTCCCTTCCTTGTCCCTCTAACCTCCCCTTCCCATTGTCTCCTGTTGTTCATCCTACGTCTGTGTTTACTGTGAGCGTCTTTTGCTCGTTTTTGTGCTTTTGTTCTTTCATATTTTTTTTGTATCGCGAGTTTGATTTTATTTTTTTTTTGTTTTTGTTTCGGTTTTTTTTTTTTTACGTGGGCCCATCATTTCCAATAACGCAATTATTTTACACATGAGTTTCACATGTGTAAGTATATATTATATGAAGGGGGTCGATGCAATATAGTGCTAACCCACACTTTTGTCAAAACTGAGTTACATGCATTTTCATAATCCTTATCCTTCACTCTAACCTCCGTGAAAATATCATATTTGAATTCAACCAATAAGATGGTAAAAAATGCATGCGTTCATGTTTTGTTAATGTACAATGTATGGACTTTCCAAACATTCAACAGCGATTATCTCAAAACGACTATTGTGTGGGTTAGCACTACATTGCACCGAGCCCTTCATATGTATTATATAACATGTATATTGTAATACATTATACTTTTTCTCTTTTTACTTTATCAACAAAAATGTACTATCGGAAATAACATCTCATTTGAATTTCAATTTGAATTCGAAGAGGAACCATGTTTCACTTTACAATGAATGAAAGTGAACTGATCCGTATACCCATACATGTAGCCGTTAAGAAAAACAAGAAGAAGAAGAAGAAGAAGGAGAAGAAAAAGAAGAAGAAAAAAATGAGAAGAATAAGAACGCAGTCAGCATTAGGTATTTTTATATCATCAAAATGTCTACAAGTGGATCCCAATTGCCTTAATACATAAAGCTCAATGTTGATATGTTACGATCAATTATGTTAAAAGTCATTTTAAAGTGTCACGGAATACCATGAGTCGCTTTGCTTATGTATCATTTTACATGAGAGATAATAAAGCAAAAGTTGTGTTGTGTTGTTTTCATGATCCAAATTATTGCTGTGATAAAATTTTGTCATTCGCAAGATCTCTGACAGTACAAATGTAGACAAACGTTCGTGGATTGAAGAGAATAAAGTAAACGTGGTTTTTGATTGATATTCATCTCTTCTCTTTGAGTTGAACAACATATGGCGTTCTCAAAGATTCCTAGAGTGTGCTACAAAAGCAACACTAACATCATTACACCCTATCATTATCATTTCCAAACATTCAACAGCGATTATCTCAAAACGACTATTGTGTGGGTTAGCACTACATTGCACCGAGCCCTTCATATGTATTATATAACATGTATATTGTAATACATTATACTTTTTCTCTTTTTACTTTATCAACAAAAATGTACTATCGGAAATAAAATCTCATTTGAATTTCAATTTGAATTCGAAGAGGAACCGTGTTTCACTTTACAATGAATGAAAGTGAACTGATCCGTATACCCATACATGTAGCCGTTAAGAAAAACAAGAAGAAGAAGAAGAAGAAGGAGAAGAAAAAGAAGAAGAAAAAATGAGAAGAATAAGAACGCAGTCAGCTTTAGGTATTTTTAAATCATCAAAATGTCTACAAGTGGATCCCAATTGCCTTAATACATAAAGCTCAATGTTGATATGTTACGATCAATTATGTTAAAAGTCATTTTAAAGTGTCACGGAATACCATGAGACACTTTGTTTATGTATCAGTAGGTTTACATGGGAGATAATAAAGCAAAAGTTGTGTTGTGTTGTTTTCATGATCCAAATTATTGCTGTGATAAAATTTTGTCATTCGCAAGATCTCTGACAGTACAAATGTAGACAAACGTTCGTGGATTGAAGAGAATAAAGTAAATGTGGTTTTTGATTGATATTCATCTCTTCTCTTTGAGTTGAACAACATATGGCGTTCTCAAAAATTCTTAGAGTGTGCTACAAAAGCAACACTAACATCATTACACCCTATCATTATCATTTTACATCATTACACTTTCATACTCATCATACCAACATTACCACTATCAACACTTATTGTGCACACAAACACTACCATCAGCATATACCTTTACCACGACCACTGGCACCAGAATAAACACTAAAACTATCACACACAAAAAAAAAGACTTACAGTTCGGAGAAGCTTGGGTATGAGGGAAGAGGAAACAGGAAATCAGCAGTGCTAAAACCATTCCCGAAAAACGACGCTTCCCATCAACTGAATACATTTTAAATGGGTGAGAAATTGACTGTCCGATGGTTGATATTAATTTTTCCTCTCCGAAATTTTTCGTAGTCTGCTTAGCGAACATAGATTAACCACGTGGCGGGATTCAAGGGCACCAAAAATCAGAGTACATAATCTATATAGATGTCGCACTGATGCGAGATTTCAAATTTATAGAAGAAGCGATAGCTGGCGTTAACCAATCTGTGTGCGTCCTATGCCTTTCAAACGCTTGTACGTGTATGTGTGTGTGTGTATTTATTTATGATAGTAGACGTGTGTGTCAGCATATTTATCACGATACAGGCAACGCAATATCCCCCACAACGCTGGCATAATTGATGTTTAAGAAACTAGAAAACTATATGAACTCAAATACGTGATGTACTACCGTAAAATTACTTTTATGATATTATATACATTATATATTTTGAGGAGCGAAAGTTTACCTCATAAGTTTTGATTTGATTAAAACACACCGCAATTATTTCAAGAAAGGTCACTAACGTAGTGCACAATGCTCAGGACAAAAATCAGCGGCGACTGTGATATACAATTGGGTAATATGTGTAATCAAAAAGACAGATAAATCAACTTTTATGATATTGTGAAAGTGAAAGAAACTCTTAAGAATATCACTGCAATAAAAACAGAAACTTTTGGGGGGTGGGGAAGATCTTTTGTCGACTGTGGTTGAAGGACAAAGAGGTACACTACCCAGTGGAAGGATCATTTTTGTGCATTTATCTGTTTCATTCAAACTCATATGAGACACTTAGCACATATACACACACATGCACATACACACAAACAAACGAACACAAACACACGCACACACGAATGCAATAATTTAAAACAAGGCAATTTCCGGATCGACTGGCTGTTCGGTTTGAAGATTCAACAATGAAGATACTACAATGTGGTTTCATTGTATTTGTCGCTGTTATTTTTTCTGTTCGTCGACTTATTTTTCAGTTGACATTCTTTACGTGAGAAATTACGATAGAATAATGAATGACAAAACTAGTGTAAAATATTTAATCTGGTCTCATTGATTCTCTTTCTCTCTCTTTGGGGTGCATTGTATGCTGATTATGCATTTGCCGACATTACGCGTGTCTTGATAAGACCCTAGTTTGCAAGCATAACCAAGCTCTTGATCCCCGTAAATCTACGCAATATGATGCAGTATTCTTCATGTCCATCCGACAAGACCCTTCAAAAAATAATACTCACAGAGGACAATTTGGCCCAACTCGTTTGATTGTATGTCTATCTGTGTTAGTTGAATAACGCCAGATCATATACTTGCTCATAATAACATACAAACTTATTCTTATACCATGTCAACGAACACACCCAAACAACCAAAGTGTGTTTTCAAACAGTGTTAAAGCTTCACAAACTACATAACGTCCAATTACAATGTTTGTACACAAAAGAAATAATTATGCCCTGTGAACGGGGAGTCAGGCTTGCACGAATTCGTGGTTTATTCAGACTAGACCCTTCCGCAAAAATAATACTCATAGAGGACAATTTGGCCCAACTCGTTTGATTGTATGTCTGTCTGTGTTAGTTGAATAAGGCTAGATCATATACCTGCTCATAATAACATACAAACTTATTCTTATACCGTGTCAACGAACACACCCAAACAACCAAAATATGTTTTCAAACAGTGTTAAAACTTCACAAAGTACATAACGTCCAATTATAATGTTTGTACACAAAAGAAATAATTATGCCCTGTGAACGGGGAGTCAGGTTTGCACGAATTCGTGGTTTATTCAGACTTTTAAAGAGGTTTAGCAAGGCTCTGAACAGAAAAGAGGGACACATAACAAAGGTATTTTGCAGCCATGTTCAGAGTGAGGTGGAGAAAGGTATCTTTTATATCACCTTCGAACGTTCTGAGTAGGATATATATATATATATGTATATATATATGTATATCAAGAGTTTGTTTGCAAAAACCGATAAGTTCATTTTTGAAGATTTTGAAGTACGGTCTCTGTCATAAAGTACAAAATAATACCTTTTAAATGATATATTGGTCACTACATATAAAGGTACACTTCTGAAGTTATGGTCAAAAGAAGCAAAAATTTTCTCATTATTCTCTTTATTTTTCTTGACCTTTAATCGCATATATCTCCATTTGGCAAATATGGACTTATCGGTTTTTGCAAACAAAATCTCCAATATATGTATATATATATATATATATATATATATATATATATATATACTGACCCCCACACTAATGTTGACACTCAAAATAATAGAAGGTTCAAAAAAAAAGATAACTAACCGGAAATGAAAAATCATAAGCCAATCACGCAAACCCACCCAAAACCAAGATAGGGAACCATCAACAACAGACAATACAAAGTTGAGCAATGAAACTGCGAGCCAAAAGAACCACTCACCTTGCGCTGTTGTGAACCTCTCCCCCCATCCTCTATCCCCCAGCTGAAAGAAGCCTACTATCAAAAGGTCTCAAATTTTGCCCTACTCCCCCAAATGGACCAAGCCCAAACCCAGTAAGACCTCAAAAAATTTGAGAGGAGAATGCTCCTCAAGGCACACTTCGCAAAAGAGACCTCGAATAGCGACCCCTCCCAAAATCCAGATTACGACCAAGAACCCACCCAACCCTCCTCCCAGAGCCCCAACATGCAAGAACAGATAAGAAAAATTCTCAAACCAAAAAGCATGTGGACACCATGCAAGGGTCGACAACCTCAGACTCCAGGTGTACATTAATGACGTAAATACCGAAATCACGGAATCCGTTGAAAAATACAACAGATCCCAACACAAAGACAACTTCAGCAAAGAAGAAAGAAAGGCACTATAGTACAGTCCCTAAGAAAAAAAATCAAGACATTGTAATCAAACCTGCCGACAAAGGCTCAGCGGTGGAGATCCAATCAAGAGATGCATACATTGCAGAGGGCATGCGACAACTGTCCGATACCACCACCTACCGCAAACTACCCAATGACCCTACCAATGACCACCTAAGGACCGTACAAAAGACTGTAGACAAAATCCATATAGCTTCAGACACAAAGCCCCATCTAATACCCAACAACGTCCAATGCCCCAACCTATATACTTTCTCCCCCAAAATACATAAGGCAAGCAACCCCGGCAGACCCATAGTGTCAGGCTGTGCATGCCCTACCGTCCTCATTTCCAAATTCGTCCACCTCCACATCCGCCCCTCGTCCAGGCCCTCCCATCATATCTAAAGGACACCACTTACTTCCTTAACCACGTCCAGTCCCTTAACAATGCCCATGTCCCATTCAGTCCACGATCCATCCTCGTCACAGCCGATGTGACCTCCCTCTACACCAATATACCCCACACGTACAGACGGCCTACAAGCCTGCCGCAAGGCACTTGACACCCGCCCCACCCTCTCACCACCCACTCAAGACCTCATCAGACTATTAGAATTGATTTTGACCCTGAACAACTTTCAATTCAACAACGAGCACTACCTACAAACTAAAGGGACAGCAATGGGCACACCCCTAGCCGCACCCTCCTATGCGAACATATTCATGGGCACAATAGATGCAACTATCACATCACTCCCCAACAGTGGAATCCTCCCCGGCTCATGGGTACGCTACATCAACGACATACAGTTCATCTGGCATCACTCCCCACGCTCCCTATCCAAATTCCACACTCAAATAAATACCATCCACCCCACCATCAAATTTACATTCGAATCATCCTTTGATGATATCCCCTTCCTAGGCACCCGCCTAAAAATTAATGGTAGACAGCAAACTGCAAACAGAACTCTACACGAAACCCACAGACACCCACTCATGCCTCCTCCCCACATTATCACACCCACCACATACATTTAATAACATCCCATACAACCAAGCCCTACGCGTGCAAAGCATCTGCTCCACACAGAAAACTGAAGAACACCACCTCAACAACCTCAAATGCCCCTAACAAGACCCAGACGCAAATCGACCGCGCCAAACAATTCCCCAGAGAGGACCTCCTCACATACAAGTCCAAGCAACCCCTAAAACGTACACCCCTCGTAATCACCTGAACCAAAGCAACAGCAAAAATCCCCCAAATATTGAAAAACTCCCTCCCCACCCTCCATAGATCAAAACAACTACAAGCCATCTTCCCTGAACCCCCATTAGTGTCCTACAAAAGAAGGGCATCCCTCCGTGACCTTCTTGTACGAGCAATTCTCGAGATCCACCCCCACAACCTACCCCCGCCACTGCTGGACCCCCAGGCTTCTTCAAATGCAAATCCACGCGGTGCATCATGCACCAATACATCACAGAAACCAACGAATTCAAAAGTTCTATCACAGGCCAACGCTACCCCATCACCACCCACATACACTGCAAATCTGAATGGACAATCTATCTAGTGACCTGCAAAAAATGCCGAAAACAATATGTCGGCAAAACCGAAACCTCACTCTACACAAGATTCTCTAACATTCAGTCAGAAAACAAAAACAAAACCAAAAAAAAAATTCCACACTCCTCAACGAAAAACACTCCCATACACTGTGCACTACAACCTGCCAGACCACACCATTAAAGATCTCACTATCAGAGGCATCGAAGTCATCCACAACAGACAAAGGCTCACCATTCTCAAACATGAATCATTTTGGATTAACAAACTCAAAACCCTCCAACCCAATGGCCTCAATGTAAAGGAATAGCCACCCCTACACAGCCCTGTTAACTCCCCCCCCCCCTCCCCCCCCCACCCTATACGCCATCACTTGGCGGCCACCTAGCCCCCTTGCCCTGCAAGCGGAGTATTCTCATCCCCCCCCCCCCATCCTCTACACGCGCCAACGACCGTGCGCACTGTCTTGTCCGGGGCGCCCACAGCTCGTCCCTTTCTAAACATGGCTCCACCCCTCTGTTTCCACCTAGCCTTCCACCCGCCTTGCTCCATTCACTCACCACCAGCTGAACATTGGTCTGTTCACCCTGCCCCGCGCTCGGCCTTGCGGTGGTCTCTGCACATTGCGCTAACTGTTAAAAAAAAATGGATGCAGGCAGGCGAAAATACACACACACACACACACACACACACACACACACGCACATACAGACATACAAACAAACACGTACACACACAAATACACACGCGCGCACGCACATACAGACACTCTCTATAGTCCCACTAAACCCCGCCTCATGCTCTAATAACTCTACCATCAGCCTCACAACCTCACTGAGCTGCTATCACATACACACCTAATTTCAACAGGCTTACCTCCACCCATCATCACAGTAAGCAACAATCAGCACCTTCTTCTTCTTTTTTTACCAATTACTTTTTATATTTTACCAATTATTTTCATACAACCCTTAATGTTCCGATTCTATCATTGCTGCCACTGTGTTTAGATGTCCGATAGCCCACCCCCTTGTTATTTTCTTATATACCACCAGAATGTTTCGGTTTTCCGCAACCGGTTGCCACATGATTGCCGCGTGCAACCAGCCCTAATGTGAACTGTGCATCTCACATTGTTCGTATCTATAGATTTTTGTTTTTCCCTTCCTGTACCTGTGAATGCTGTCAAAAACACTATTATCCATTATGTTTCTGGTTAAGAATGCTACCCATGTGCTCTCTTTTTTTGTGCCTATGTTCAGTTTATTTATACATACACCTCCTCAATTTAATTACTATTATGATTTTTAGTAATTGCCGTTATTGTCTATATGGTTGCCTGTCTTCACATGTGTGTGGAGACTTGCAAGTGTGTATGTGTGTACATATTTGTACTTGTATTTATATGTACATTGTGTTCCCAGATGTTTGGTTACACATGTTTGTACATTTATATGTATGCTTGTTTGTGATTGTACAGTGTGATGTATGTATGTTATATTATGTATGATTGACGCATATATACATTCCTATTAGTCTTGCTATTTTCTGCTTTCTCTGCCTCTATCATTGTCGTTATTATTTTCACTATTGTCTTGACCATCATTATTTTTTTTTGTATATAATATCCATGTTATGTATTGTCCGATTTGTTCTCAGTCTTGATAAAGAGCAGGGCCCAAAAGCTCGAGAAGTAAAATCAAATTGTGAGGATAAAAAACTGATACGTCTTCTGCCTCTTCTCTATTGTCACCTATATATATATATATATATATATATATATATATGGACCGTGACGCGAGAAAAGGGCCCTTAGCGCCGCTGCGCGCAAACGCCAGAAAACGGCGCGAAAGTTTAACAATACGCGCAAAAAAAAAAGATCAACTAGCTAACTATGCGGAAATGCATAGACGCATCAAAAAGTGACAGGATTTGGACAAAACATGCTGATTTGAATGTCGTAATTGGAGCATTTAGGAGTGGAATTTCAGACAAAGGTTTGCATATCCAAACACGTCAGAGTTTCTTCTACAATATGGAGGTGAAAACTCATTTTCGGTATAAAAATGCCCTAAGGGCCCTTTTCTCGCGTCACGGCCCAATTATATATATATAAATATATATAAGTCATATATATATATAGATATATATAGGTGAGAATAAAGAAGAGGCGGTATTATAGATATATTATATTTATAAAATGGGTTCAAGAATGTAACCAATTGGAAGCGCTGAAATGAGTCACGTGTGCTTGTATTAATTTCTCACTAACATCCGGAACCACGGCCGACGTCACAATGTTTGCACTAGCAGTGCGCACTCAATCAGTTGTTACAAGTGCGTCGCGCGCTACTATACGCGCTGTCAATCCTGTAAACAACTTCTAGTTCGGGCTGCCGGCCGGCCTTTCTTGTGTGCATAACATGTGTGGCGTACGTATACTCTTATTCGTACAGTACTTATATGTGCGGGATTTCCGAGTGCGACGTGTTTGGAACGAACATCTTCGGACATCTTGATCCACAAAGGTACGTGAAAAATGTTGTTAGTTTTCGACCCATTTTATAAAACAAATGATACACAGGATTATTTCGTGGCGTTAGTGGAGACGCAGCTCACTCTCGGGTATTTACAATGTAGTGCATGTTTCACAATTGTAAATACCCTCGAGTGCGCTACGCCTACACTAACGCACTCTATCCTGTGCATCATTTGTATAATATTAGATTAAAATCCGTTTCAGAAACGGATTTTAATCTAACATCACATTGCATCCTGGTCGCTGATGAAGAATGCGATGACTAACCTGTTTGGTGTCTTGTTTCTATATCATGCGCTTTCCTCGCCAGGATAAAGCGTTTTAAGTCTAATGTCATTTCAGATTTTTATCACATATACATATATAAATATATATATATATATATATATATATATATATATATACATATATATATATATATATATATATATATCACAGAAGGTGATATTATTTGAACATCATGTTCGCTACCGCTCAGCAAATTTGAAACAGGTATTGAACATAAATAATAGGCCTATACCTAACATGACTATCAGGAGGTGTATAATTTTGAGAACATACTTGCTAGCACCCCTTAAATTTGCAACAAATATGGGGGGTGGCGAAGGGAAAGAATGTTGTCAAGTTAATGAGACACTACTTATATGGTATATACGAATACGGTAATAGTTAGTGTTCCATTGACAACCGCTAACGTGAAAGGGCATCCATCAATGGTTTATGTTGTCACGTCGACTGGTCAATCACGTGGCTCACAGGACCAGCATCATCTCGTTTAGAATAGCGATGAAGTATCGTCTGTAAGCAAGGGATATTGGACAAAAGATTCTGCAAAAAAGGGAAACACAATAAACAAATCAATATCAATGAGAACTTCCTATAATATGTTTCTTGCACGTAATTCACATTAAAAGAATGGCAATTAGGATCATTCCATTTTATTATCAAGTCTTCCAGTTTCCTTAAGTTTCTCGCATCCAACTGACATTTTAAAAAAAAATGCAATCTTAAATAGTCTGATATTGTACAATAGGATCATTTCATTTTGATGTAGAGCCTTCAAGTTTATTTCATAATGTTTCCTTTATACTAGTTGGAATGGATTAGGGCAAGACAGCATCTTAAAATTTTGCCTAAGTAGGATCTTGATATCTGTGTATGATAGTGGAAACGATTATCTTTTTATAAGCTCTCTGTTAGGGTTAAAGAGAACGTTTTCATCTGATGACGTGACGATGTCTAACCGTCGTTTAGCGGATGATCACCTTTCGAAATCCATCAGAGGTTTATGTCTTGTGAACGTCATCTTTGTGACATCCATCACTCTTACCCAAGGCGCCATCATTTGCTACTGGCACCATAAGGTATTCCGGAGATTTCCTGTTTTAGAGAGGTATGAATATAAAGGGAAAGGGTTAATAACATCGGTTTACATTACACCAAGTAAGCAGACTCCTGGACCAACTTGCTCAAAAAAGTATGGCATTTCTTTCACACAACAATATACAAACGATGCACAGGACAGAGTGGATCGGTGAGAATTGGATGCGCGAGTTTAACCTTGGAACTGTTTAAACCCACTCGATGGGCTCGTGGGTTTTAGACTGTTCCAAAGTTAAACGAGAGCATCTAATTCTCAATGATCCACGAAAAAGGCCTATGCATCATTAGTGTTATAAAATGGGCCCGTAAATTCATGAAAAACAACCACTTTCCCCATCATGCATCCAGCACGCCTACAACACTACACAAGACTGGAGCCATGCGTTCGGACCCGGACGCATGGCCATGCAATTGGATTTTACCGGACGCATGGCTCAGTGGGGATCAGTAAAAATCAATGCATGACAATCGACCAATCATATTGCAGAGATTCTAAAGCCCATTTTTTAACTGCAGTTTAACTTTACCACTTTCACGCTTGCAATTTCACGGTTTCAATGACTTCGTACAGATGCAATGAGCTGGCGCACAAAAAGAAAACACGCACTCGTGAAAGGAGTGTTTACGGAGTTCAAGATGTGAAAGAACTCCCTCAGTATAAAATATATTACTGCAAATAATGGAAGAAATATAAGGAAATGTTTGTAATACCTCGTCGGTGCTTCCTTTATATGACACAAATTGAATTTCTAGGGTCTTATGCACTTTAAACCCTACACATAATTCAGCTGTACCACACCGCGTCGCAAACTTTCCTTATTGCACGGCTGATCTTTTAGAGCCTCATGGCAAAGAAGCGACACTGATCGTCGTTTCTAATGATGTGCTACCATGCATTTATTTGTAATGTATAACATTCTCTCTTCCGTCATTTTTTTTTTTGTATCCAGAAATATTTAATACGAAAATGAATCAAAAGACAACATCGACATTTATGCTGGTCCATCTCGAGTGAGTCAAATCAACCGGATGTGCATGTGATTGATAGTGATAACCTCTTGTCTCCATTTTTCTTTTTTACTTTTTTTTTGCAGACCTCTTCATGCGGTTGTCGAGTTATTATTACCACATAATTTTTAGTTATCTTTTTTACATTTGGGTCGAAGGAGACAATTTTGGTACATTAGAGCATTCTGAATGTCCAAGCATGTTTTCCAAAAGCGTTAATCTAACTCATCATCTACTCTCTTACAAGTCAATGTTCTATTGCTGAAACGGTGCATTTGAGCCTATGCTGAATGCTAAATGTAACATTCAGCAGGCATCATTACAGAGAAAGTCGATGTCAGAGATTCTGATAACTTACTTCCCGAAATTCTCTCCGTCATTCATGGATTCAGGAAGCATCTGTCCCCGCGTTTCAGGGAGCATAAGACACAGCAGTCCCGCTAGGACCGACACGCTGCCGTAGAGCACAAGCGGCAGTGGCGTCCAAACCTTCCGGAGCGCGAGAATGAGTGGCGCCAGAATTCCGGCGACACGCGCGAACATCGAGCAGGTCCCAACTCCCACACTCCTAATGTAGAAGGGGAAATTGAATTTTCATTTTTTATTTCATTTTTTCTTTACAGGTGGTGAACGTCCCATGCATTATTAAAGAAATTAGTTCTAGCCATCATTATTGGCAATTCAATTATCCCGGTTATTGTTCTTACTTACGATACCTAATGATAACCCAAACCACGTGACATACTATTTACGATGTCAATCAAACGCAGGAGCCGCTATACTGAATATGATAATTATGAATTTTTTATATGACCTTTTAAAATTGTTATTAAGCCCATGTCTCTTACCCCCCGCGGAGCATGCTTTTAACCTGTTCCATTGTCTTCCCTACTTTATCATTTTTTTTTCAATATTTCTTCTTTTTTTCAGCTTCTATTTGTTTTGTCTTTTTCTTTTTTTACAGAAGCAGGTCGAAAGACATAAGCCCCACTGATTTTTTTTTTAGGAATATTACCTTACATCTGCACCAATGAATATACTTTTGGAAGTTACGTTTGAACATTGATCAAGTCGCACATTGCTACTGTTGTTCGCCTTTTCCTTAAATGATGTTCGGTGGTGGTTGGCTATTCAAATACACGTTTCTATATGGTCCAAAGTATTTTTTATTTGATATTCAACCTAAATTGTGTTCAATAATCAGTAACAGTGGTATGAGATTTTAAGACACTCATTTATTGATCGAATCCGTCTGGATTGAAAACGACAAAATTAACTAGCCACGTCAAACATTACTCTAACTGATTTTTCCCCCTGACTTTCCTTGTTTGCCCAGGGTTCATTTGGTTCCATTGACTATCATCTTGTTACGAATACCTGATTTCAGTGGGGTACAGCTCGGCGGTGTAGAGGTATATAATGCCGTAGGAAGCCGATATGCCAAATTTCCCGACCATGGCGACGACTGACAGGGCAACGCTAGGTGCTGTGTGATCAAGGAACATACAATTATTTATCCTGCTGATCTACACAAAATTATGATTTAAATCTCCTGCGTTGGGCAAAGACATCACATTCTGCTCTTCGTTATAGATTTGAAACTGTAGTTTCTAACTTATCACCTGATACCATGTATTTTTTAAAATTGTGAAGTGAGTTCATCCAGAGGATTTCATTCCATGAGAACAAGTCGTGTTTCGAAGTTCAGGGTAACTCTCCTATTTCATTGTGATGTTTTGTTTTGGTTTTTTTTTTTTTCTTTTCTGGAAACGTTTCCCCTGTCTCTTGGTTTGCTTTTTACTGCTTTGTTGAACGTTAAACATAGAACGGAATTTAGCTCCAATCTTCCGGTATTAGTGACCCGCTAAAACAAAAGGATCCAAAAGACGGGGGAGGAAGATTTTCTGAAAATGGCATGACATTATTTCCTTATATACGCTTCTACTTTATTTCATATATAACACGACTCATAAAAGAACTCAGTTGCTGAGATATAGATGACTTTATTAGCGCATGTCGAGTGGTTTAGAAATCAACATTTCAAGAAAACCACCTTCAAAGATTTCCTTCCGACGCTATCATGATTAAGGGGAGGCAAGACAGTTTTCACCTCTTGACGTTGTTCCTAGCAACCTCGGCAATGTTCATTCAAGCTTAGCGCCAGCAGTCTACGCATGACCAATCAGTAACCAGGTTGCCACGCACTGACCAATACGATCACTCCCTTGTAGAAAGGGGCGGAGTCTATCTGCGGCGGTAAATCCAAATCTTCAGACACGTTTCTGTTACTGTTGAAAGTCGTAGAATTATGGCCAAGAAAAACGCTAATTTCTTGCCTTTCCTTTGATCATTTAGCTTCAAAATTTCGGCAGGTGATAGACGATACATTGGACTACAAAATTATGCAAAAAAACAGAAATCCGATCATTTTGACCGATTTTGATGATCTGACTTCAAACTCAATTTGTTGTGTTGGGTCATAATTATGCATCCGATTTGGTTACACTTACAAATAAAGGAGGTACAAAGGCAAGCTAATCCACCAAGCAGCATACAGCCGGAGAGACTGGGCCGCCTACCCACGGTGTTGATGATCGGCACGGCTAAGAGGTAGGCCGGAATTTCCACCGCGCCGGCAACAGCAAAGGCTAGGTAAATGTTGACACCGAGGTTGGATGAGTTGAGTGAGAGTCCATGATAGACCATTGAATTTACCATCCTGGATCGTAAAAAAGTGAGCAGTCTTTGTGCTTCGGTATTCATTCATTCATTCATTCATTCATTCATTTCATTTCATTTCATTTCATTTCATTTCATTATTTACAGTACAAACATTAACCGGGTTAGGGCTGCTATTCAGATACTCGTTATAGGTTCTATGTGAAGCGGCTGTTTGCAGGGATGGAGGTGGAGCATTTCCAGATATTATGCAGTACAAAAACGTTCTTTTCTTAAATAATGTGGAAGAAATTTTATTTTTGTTGTGTCTTGCAGGTGTGTATGGGTGTGCACACAGTACAAACGTTTTTCATCGTTATTTCATGTACGTATTTGTGGTTACTTTATTGAATAAGTACAATAAAGTGTCTTTTCGCTGGCTTGTAACGATCCATAACATTGCTACCTGCAATAATCTTTGAATTATTTTTGCATTTTTTTTTTTAATAAATGGCACAAAAATGAAAATGAAACTAAAATATAAAAAAAAGAGCTACTCAGGTCGTCTTTGATCAGTCGTCAGGAGTAGTAATCACGGATACAAAATGATATCAGTTTTCAAATGAATCACTCAATGTGAGATTTCAACCGATTGCGGACATTACCACACACAAAAAAAAAACCACACACACATACCTGTAAGTTATTAACTAAAATTCTCATAATTTATGACAATGTACAAGTGTATACCTACCAAATGAAAATAAGATTGATAGATCTGAGTCGCATATTTGGCGTTCGGAAAATGTCCAAACCGTTTCTACGTCTCACTTTTGGTGCCGCCATCTGTTTTATCAGAAACAGATAAGATAAAGAGAATGTCCTCTTCTCCATATTAGCGATGGTAAAGCGAAAAATGAACCCTAATAAATTCGACAATGAGTATCATTGAAATACGTTGTAATTGCACTCAGATCATTCTAAAGAGCATGAAAATTATTGCTTTGCTGAAAGCAAAATAGTTGTCCTCATTTCAGGGGGAGGTATCTTTTGAAAGATAATCATTGCTTTTCATACAGGTAAATGTTAACACAATACATCAGTTCTGATAACAAAATTAACACATAATACTATGTAAAGAAAACCTGATGACACCACGTAGCAAATTCAGAATCTTTGCTTTAGCAGATTGCTATCTATTTCGGTCACGAACTTTAGCCTCAAGTTGATACCGAACTATATGCGACTCCCACTTTTCACTGCAGAGCCGATCTTTGTCAACAGACAAAATGACAATCTGTGGGTATGAACATCTATTTTCTATAACATTGGCAGGGACAGTGCGTTTTTTTTTATATACGTCTTAGCTACCGGTGAAATATGGTCCACATCTCACTAGCATTTTGAAAATAATAACCAAGATCCATCAGAACTGATGTATAATCGATTATCGAAGCCGCAAATCTATCGTATTTTCTCTATATAATAATTGGGTATACAGATGTAATGCCCTGACATGGATCATTTTGAATAACCTGATTTCATCAATCTATTGGGATTTCTTCTTTTTTTTTTGAGAAAGTAATGTATTCTGTTTATTTATTGGAGATGTGTCTTGAATAGACACCCAGCACTTCATTTTCAAAGAGGATCACGAATGGATTTCTCCTTATCATTTACAGTTCTATTTTGTTGCAATTCTCTCCATAATTCTGGTAATGGGTCGCTTTCTGTGTACCTCCCACTGATACTTCTTTCATTCATTCTTTTTCTCTCTCTCTCTCTGTCTGTCTCTTCCCACTCTCCTTCTTTCTCTTCCTCTCCCCGCCTGTTCGATGTTATGCCTCATTCTTCTTTCCTTCCCCACTCTACATAACCGTTTGATGTGATGTAAGGATTCTTTTATATCCGTGCATGTTCTGCCGTTCCCATCTCTCTCCCTCTTTCTTTCTCTCTCTATCTCTTTCTCTTTTCTCTCTCAACCTTCTCTTTCACTTTCCGTCTTACCCGCTCTTTGATGAATTCTTGACTGAACACGGGGCGATTGAGATGTTTTTTGTTTGTTTCCGCAACTTTTGAAAGCGTCTTTTCGGCCTTGTTGAAGTCTCTTGCGGCTATCTGCCATCTGAGCGACTCCGGAAGAAAGCTAAAATTGGGACAAACGGTTCGCAACGAAGGGTGAGATATACGTTTTGCCTCCGAAGATTTTGTGTGTGTGTGTGTGTGTGTGTGTGTGATTTGCATGAGTAAGAGGTAGACAGCGGGAAATTGGCAGATTATAACATGGAACATACTAAACTGCGATACCAATAGGGCGCAAAGATGATTTTCATTAGGTTATGTCAAGTAAATTTCAAAATTAGAGAAGATTTACGAATTTTCCTCCATAGAGACATGTGACACCATGTTTAAATTAATCTAGTTAGTCTTACTTGCATGGGTATGTGGTTGCTACTACTAAAATGTCTTCATTAAAACTATTTTTAAACCAAATATTTCAGAAATCTTAATTATGGTTTCTTAAACTTTGACACGTTCTCATTTCACTCGAATCTTTACCATTTTGTTTATTTGATTTAACATCACATAATAATTCACATTATTCTACTTACGTTTTCCGTCAACTGAAAAAAAAAAACTCTAAAAGATTCGAAGGTTTCCACTGAAGAGAAAATGGGAAGCGACAATATCTACACTTTTCATCTCAAAATGTGCAATGTGAAAACTATCCACACGCTATTCATATTGTTCAAGAAATGATGGACAAACTACAGCCATGTATTCGCTTTCAACCATATTTCGAGAACGCTCTTACAAGACGAGTACAATGATGAAGACGGTCGGGATGTTGACGGCAAGCTGAAGAGTCCTCCACGAGCGGATAAAGTAAGCAATGGCTGCGAGTAGCATGTAGCCAAGGGCGAAAGGGACAGCAAAGGCCATACCGACTGCCCCTCTTTTAGACGGTCCAACAAATTCTGTACCTTTGTTTATATTACAAAAAAAGGAAACGCAGAGTTTAGAAGTTTTATCCCTTAGAATAAAAGTATGCCAATGTGATAATTTGCAATGACTAATGAATTACTATGCCACATGTTCACTTTCTGAAGTGAACAATTAAAGACATGGACACAAGTAATTTGATTACGTGGGAGTCGTGTTTCAAAGGAAATGACATCCTGTATCAGACTTGACTGAGTGGTGTTTCAAACATAACGAATAAAACACAAGCTTAATTGAGGTTTGGAACTACGGTAGCACTTACACATCTCACATTGCCTTATCCAGAACTGTATGATACGTCATTTTTTCGGCCATTGGTATTAAGTCACTGGGTATACACCATTTTACGTTAGAATCCTCAGGGGAAAAGAGCATTTAGCAGAGGTAAATATCTGTGTAGCAAAATTTCATATTTCGCAGGTGCGGCATCTTTTAATTTGCATATATTAGTTGGGACACCTTTCAATTTTTGATTGAAACTTCTATTTTAATTGTTTCTACAAAATATTACAGGATGATTGTACATCTTTAATTTTTTTTTCAGTTAGTAATGCAATGGACAAAGCTGCATGTCTAAATTATCTTCCTGGTGAATATTTTTGTTTTTAACTTTTGTTAAACTGAAATTATGCTGAAAGTTTGACTGAGTTTGACTGAGTTTGACTAAGCTGATTTGTCTAAATTTCGACGGATTTGTTTTAACTGCATTATCTGCCTCGAACACACTTTACTTACCGTTCTTCCTTCGCGTAAAACGGTATACAAATAGTGAATGGTCACGAGTGTGATTGTACATGATTTTGCAAGAGGTGAAAAATTGAATCACTCTATTCAACGAGGTAAAGCCGAGTTGATGAGTGCGCCTCTATTTCCACTGAGTTTGCTTAAAGCCATTTACTCTTTAAAAATGATATGGTTATTAGTGATAAACAAAATGATATTATTGTTTTCATACTTGATGAATTTAAAGCGAAAGAGCAATTGGCTTACCTATTTCAGAAGACAGGGAGAATGATGTTACTTTCGATATGTAAAGATGCCACTAACAAGTTAACGCTTCTATACTTTTTGTAACAAATATAATTTTTTAGGACTTTCTTATTTGCTGTATGGTTCTGTTCTTAACTTACTATGAGGTCACGATTTGATGTAGTTTTCCAGCGATGGTGCATCGAGAATTTACAAATGTACTACTTTTAAGATGAATTGTTCAGTTTTTCCTTAAACGTTGATACATTCAACTAATGTTTCTACTGCACTCAATTCTCAAAGGGGGTTCCGCAATAGTCAGTCTCGTTACATTTCATTTTACCAACCTATGACGAAAGAAATGATGTAGCAGGAGATGGAAGTGGCTCCTTGGAAGAAGCGTAGGGTGGCAAACTGCCACCAGCTCGCCGCGAAAGCCGACACGATGCCGCATGTCATTCGCATGGAGAGAGAGAACATCAAAATCCTCCAACGACCAAACCTGCCATTCAAGGATGAAGTTGTTCAAAACAAAGGAAGAAGAGAGGCTACTGAACTGAAGTGTGTCGTCAATCAGAGCTCATTTTGGTTGTTGATGAATGCAGCAGAATCAAACAGAAATAATCGTACATGTTTAATTTCAATTGGTAAAAAAAAAGTATATATATATAAATAAATGGAAGAGATATTGACTTTTTAACTTTGAGTATCGGCCCTAACCCCACATTGAAAAAGGGGAGGAGATATTGCAATGAGACTGCCTCTCATTTCTTTTATCAGTTTTTACATTATCTTATACACATGTTATCTTATACAAAAAAAAAGGTGATTCCAGTTCAGTTAAAGACAAAGAAGAAAGGCAATTGCAATGTTCTTTGTCTTTGCAATGGCCCATTGTTTAAATACAAATGCATTTGTGTATGTATATATATCCATATGTGACTGTTTGTATCTGTATGTATTTTTATCCGTTTAGGATGGTCAAACAACGCACACCCTCACACACACGGGGTATTTCTTACATGTCAGCAAGTGTACCAAACACGATAGAACCGGCCAAGAACCCCCCGTAGAAAATGGACTGTGCCAGATCCGTCAGGCCCTCTTTGCCACAGACGAGGTCAAACTATGAACAGGAAAACGTCATAATACATTCAGTCATTGTGGGAGATGTAATACACTCAATCCTTACGGGAGACCTGCGGGAAGCAGATCTGCCATAGTAGAGCAGATAAGCCGAAAAATTGTGCAAAATTTGACTAAAGCATGAAACTTTCACCAGTGTTAGTACATGTTATATACCTCATAAGTTAGAGTCTTATCGCTGATTGGTCAAAAGTATATCAGTAACCCTCGTGATAGAATTCGTAAACCCTCCGCAACTTTTGCACACATAACAAGTACATGTAGACTTCGCGCGCGGTGTCCGCACCCCCCCCCCCCCCCGGACATTCACCGTAATACGCGCATCGTACAACACATGCACAATCATCACATCATACCACAATAGCGCGCGCACAGCAGCATGCAGGCATGTTTCAACATGGTGCATGGCGATCGAGTCCGTGATTGAAGTGAGTTGAATGCGCGGAGCCGGAGAATTTGGAGGAGTCGTAGGATCCCGAAGCAGAGACAAATCTCATTATACAAATTCGAATGCTCTAAATATCGAATTAAAACACGAGCGACGGGAAGCTGGATAATAACATAGGCCTACTGTAATTTTATGTCAAGACTTTTAATATGCAGGAGCTCGCAGAAGGCCGCGTGAGTACTGAGTAGTCTACGAAATGTAAAACCGTGCAAGCGAGCGCTACGCTGTGGCCTGTTTCAACGTTAGGCCAAGGGCTAGGCCTAGAATCTACTTCGTATTTGACTAGCCCCAGATCTTACCTAGCTAGTTACTAGTAGTAGTCAAATGATGAGGTATATAAAACAAATATTAACTGCTCTGTATTCGGATGGTGGTGGAAATTATCATTCCCTCGGTGCTTTTCATACCGACCCTTCTATCACCCCGAGGCGTTAGCCGAGGAGTGATAGAAGGGTCGGTATGAAAGCACCTTTGGAATGATAATTTCCACCATCATCCTCATGAGCAGTCAATATTTGTATACTATACGATTCATTTTAAGATCGGGAGGTAAGTCCGAATTGACCTCTGATGACTTCAAAGTTCAATGACCTCAAAATTTCAGAAACATTTTGTGTCATTGATTAATGTTAAACATGGTAAAATGTAATGATGTAGGCTACTAAAAACTCATTTTTGTTAAAGTGTAATTGTCTTCATGTTCTACAGAGCCCTGACAGGTTTCTACCTTTCACCTCTGATGACCTCCACAGGTCAATGACTTCAAAATATCAGAATATTTATATTTTGCGTCATTGGTTAATGATAAACACGGCAATGATGTACTAAAACCTTTTCTTTTTTTAACAGTGGAATTGCCTCAATGTTCCACAGACTCTTGACAGGTTTCTACCTTTGACCTCTGATGACCTTCAGAGGTTAATGACTTCAAATTATCAGAATATTGATATTTGATGTATATTCATTGGTTAACTGTATACCTGGTGTGCAATCATGCATTCCACAGAAAATTAGTCATACCCTGTGTATATCCAACTTTGACCTCTAAGGACAATGTGAGGTCAGACTTTTAGAATACAGTATCGGAATTTGTGTAGGATTACATTGATGTTTGGCTTCATTGGCTTAATCCTAAATGTTTAATCATGTACAAATCACGCCTTGACGTTCTAATCAAAGTATGTATGCATATTCCGCAGAGCATTGATTCATGATAACAGGTCTCAGAAATGTGAGCAGTCAATTACTTCAGAAATGAAGCTTACGTGTCTTCAGTGATTGCAGTGACCTCATATATAATATTTATGTTTGGGTTAGTTATGCAGACTAGCTTGCATGAAATTATGTGCAACGTTACCCAATTTGCACTGGACAAAGTTTGTACGCTTAAATATGGAAAGCGGGGAGAGGAGAACCATGTTTTGGGTTGATGCTTAATAGTTTGTGAACAGGCATATGGCAAAATCCCTTGAACTGGATGAAAGGGTGAAAGGTGCTAACCAGAAAACAAGAGGCCCACCTCATCGGGTGTACATCACAAGTGAAACAACCCAAGAGTCGTACAGCCCATGAGTTACGCAGCCCACGAGTCACATATCCCGTTACCTAAACACTAGATGAACAAGGTCCATGGGCTCGACATCAATAGGCCCACAAGCTGTGCGGTCCGCGAGCTCGACACTCGAGGAAAACAAGACCCACGAGATTAATATCACATCAGAGAGCATAATCTATTCAGTCACAGGTCTCGTGGACCGCCCCCCCCCCCCCCTCCGTGTGTCGGACTCTTATGAGCCTGGTTTGCCTATAGTGGCAAACCAGGTAATATTGCTCATGGGCAATATTACCTAGTTTCGAGCTGGCAGGCCTGTGTTGGCCAGTGTCAAGCTCGTGGGCTGTATGATTCCGATGAATGAATCATGGTCCTGGAGCATACACTGACGTCAGGGACCATGTGGAAAATGACATATTGTGAGGCCTAACATGCATTCCACATGAAGCAATCCTGTGTCTTGCAACTTGCTTTTGTCATCCAATTAAGTTTGGGTCATTAAGTCAGGCAATTTGGCACATAATTTCTATAATGTCCTCTTTAGGTACTTCACTTTCAAATAGGAGTAGAACTCCTATTTGCTCCTATTGTCTTCTTTATATTCTATACTCCTTAACAATTGGGCCTGGCCAAGAGTGGTGCCCCATGCCCAAACATTGCTTGTTTTCAATATGGCCGCCATCCGGTTTGCATTCAACGTGTGAATCAGAGTACGCTGGCAGCGGGTAATATCACCTGCATGATCCGGTTAAAATACTCTGCCAGCAAGTGATGATTCAGTGTAACCTCCTGCTGAAATTGGTCTAGAACTATACCCTCGATCTCTTTCAAGACAGGGCACACAGCATCATTCTGCGTCTTCAGTGAATGGCACGCGATGGAGCTTACATTGCAGGGATCGGCACACAGATCTCCTCCACAACTAAACTGGATAGACATCCTGGGGTCAGACCAGCGTTCTTATAGGTGCATAGCCACTGTATGCGATCATCAGTCTTCCAATGGCAATATCTAAACAGTTTAGGTGAAGACAAGTTTGTCGCTACGATGGGTGCATTTGGACATAGTGTACGGAATGCACGTGGTAAGGAAGCTTCTTTTTGACTCGCGGGGTAGACTACAATCCTTTCTCAGGCAGAGGGTTCTGAATTATCGGGTCATGCTCAGTCTGGACACAGTGAGCTGAACACCATATCAAGTATTATGCCCAACTGTAGGACCTGTATGTCCTACAGTGTTATCTATACCGGCAAATATACGGGGACATCCCATGAGACCGACACCCACGAGTCATACAGCCCACGAGTTCGAATTTTTGTCAACCCTTTCAATTTTCAAAATGTGATCATTTTGCACTCTCAGAGATACCGAAACCAGCGAGAATTCGGCTTGCCATAGAACCAGTAGCATTCACAATGGTATTCACAGCGACATTCACATTATTCACAATGATAACGGACAATAACAATTACACCTTCCGCCCCGCATTCCACACAAACAGCCCACGAGTTCGACATTACAAGGGGCTTAATGTGTCGGTCTTGTGGGCCTTGTTTGCTTAGTGTCGAACTCATGGGCTGTATGACTCGTGGGCTGAATGATTCGTGGGTCGGTTTTGTGACGTGCACCCAAATATACTCCCAGCCCTGTCCAAGCACCTCAGAATGGTAATGGGACCCTAGTGTCGTCATGAATGACGTATAACGGCATACTCAATATGTACCGCCTTACATGATGTTATACCTGTAAAACATACCCTTATGGAGTCACCAGGGGATATGGTGCCAAGTACCAGTACAATAGTACACCCTTAATGGCATTTTAAATAACTATTTCTTACACTAGTTGGAAAATATCAACAAAATGATACTGTCCTAAATTCCAATAAGGAAAGTCAGATT
The DNA here is from genome assembly GCF_964275005.1 of Diadema setosum. Taxonomy (NCBI): domain Eukaryota; kingdom Metazoa; phylum Echinodermata; class Echinoidea; order Diadematoida; family Diadematidae; genus Diadema; species Diadema setosum. The sequence goes on along the minus strand of NC_092696.1, from coordinate 18,125,665 downwards.
TACTTGTATTTAGTATAGTGATCTCTATGTATTGTACTGCCGAATTCACATCCCTCAATTTTGAAAATCTATAACAAACTAGATAAAATGAAAGCACATAAATTCAACAAAACAAAAACTCTACATCCAATTAATTTCCAAACTTTCTTTGCAATCCCAATATGCTTTAAGAGATTGACAGTTTATATCAGTGTAATTTTTAGCATTTCCCACATTTTGCACTGCTTGACACTGCTTTGTGTGTAATGACATGGGGAAAATGCATGGAAAAATTAAGATACATGTTTATGTATTTTACATGGAATCAGTTCCCGTCACTCGTCTTGGCAGAAATGCATCAATCTTGCAATGTTGTTGTTTATTATTTCCCTCTCCATCACGAGTATGTTCTATGGAACGTGTTGATCAAAGTTGTTGTGATGTCGGAAAATGTGAGGCTGTATTGCAGGTGGCCTATTGCAGGTGGCCTTCAATTTGTTTTTCACATTATATTGGCATGTTTAACAGACTGAATCTCACCAAGATACTTGTTGAAATGTTTTGAAAAACTTCTGCTTGATTTCACGAGCGGATGATTATCAGTCGTCTTCCTTCTATCATCTTTTGTGAAAAAAAAGTACTGTTTCTCTTTAAAAGAGTCAATTAATCTGCACTTACGGTTGGTGCTCTATATAAGACATTCCAACCCTTGCACCTCCAGCCTATACATCCGTAGGCGTTGTGGTGTAGAGCCGTGGGAGCTGAACATCTCTCATGAAGCGAGACTTCTCTTTTCTTTTCTTTTCTTTTCTTTTCTTTTCTTTTCTTTTCTTTTCTTTTCTTTTCCCCACTAACAATGTGAAACAAAGTATTGTTCCTCTTCAAAAGATAGCGTGCCAATTAATCTGCATTTACGGTTGGTGCTCTATATACAAGACACTCCAACCCACCTCCAGCTTAGATATCCGTAGGCGTTGTGGTGTAGAGCGGGATCTTAACATCTCTCATGAAGCGAGACTTCTCTTTTCTTTTCTTTTCTTTCCCCATCACTAAAAAAAAAAAATAAGTTTCGCAAGAAACATAGAAGCATTCGCACATACTGTTTACATTTCCCATCACATGCTTTTAAAGGGATGGTACAGTATTGGTGGAGATGAGAATCGGGCTTTTAACTTTTTGCGAGATACTAAGAAAACACTTATGATATAGTACAGAGCATACCATTTTAAGAGGAATTCGAAGTTTATTTAGTGAAAACCGGGACAGCGGTAAGGAAACTGGTGCTGGCTTCACCATCTTCGTCTTGCAAACAGGATCCAATACCCACATGGCTGTTGAAGAAATGTGTTATTGAGCTGACTCCAGTACTCACACGCATTACCAACCTTTCTCTGATGAGCGGCTGTTTTCCAGATTCCTTCAAACATGCGCAAGTTGATCCTCTTATTAAGAGGCCAGGTTTAGATTCAGAGGTATTGGGAAATTACAGACCAATAGCAAAGCTTAAATTTGTTGCAAAGTTGGTAGAGCGAGCATGTGCTAATCAGATACATGCATATCTGGAATCAAATGAAATGTATGGAAGAACACAATCAGCATACAGGAGAAATCACAGTGTTGAGAGAGATATGATATGTGCTTTAATGACCTACTTCTTGCAGCAGACAGGGGCCAGGAGACACTGTTGGTGATGCTAGATTACTCGTCTGCATTTGACACTTATATTGACCATAACATCACGCTCCGTCGTCTGTCATCGACTTAGGGAATTGTTGGTACTGCATTTGATTGGTTTCAGTCTTACTTTAGCAACCTAACGTAGAGTGTGTCAATCAATGGTACTGCATCTGCCCCTTATGTTCTCAGACAAGAGGTTCCTCATGGTTCTGTCTCAGGACCACTGTGTTTCGTAATGTACACAGCTCCCTTAGAGGATGTAATTGACAAGTGTGGCATAAGTAAAATTACATATGCTGATGATACTCAGATTTATCTTTCATTGCCAAAAAACACCACTGATGATGTAGCAGTTGGTCAGATTAAATCATGCTTAGGTAAAATTCAAGACTGGTCTCTGCAAAATTGCTTGAAATTGAATCTTGAGAAAACTGAAGTTGTGTATGTAAGATCTCGTAAGAAGTCCTCAACAACTTTGTTCGTCAATGTTTGCGATATTTTTGTGCTGCCAATTTCTAAGGCACGTGACCTTGGTGTCATTATCCAAGATGATCTCAGTATGAAAACTCACATCTATAACATTTGCAAATCTGCAGCCATAAGTCTACACAGGATTGGAAAATTGAGACACGTTCTCGATAAAGCAACTACAGAAAGACTGGTTCATGCGTTTATTTTTAGTCATTTGGATAATAATAATGGTTTGCTCATTGAAGTTCCACACTCTCAGCCGAAAGGACTCCAATGGATACAAGATTCAGCCGCAAGGCTTGTAACACGCAAAAGGAAATTTGATCATATAACTCCCATTCTTCGTAGTCTTCATTGGTTGCCCATTAGAGCTCGTTATAGGGGTTAAGATTTTGACCCTTGTATTCACATGTTTTCATGGAAATGCCCCTGCATATCTCAGTGAACTCATGAAGCCATATCATCCTGGTCGTAATCTGCGCTCAAAATCAAAAAATCTCCTCTCTGAAATAAGTGTCAAATTTAAAGGCTGTGTACAGTTCTGGGACGGTATTCCATAAACTAGATAAGCATGCTTATGTCAGAAAATCTAAGTAATTTTGCTTATTTTCTGGCTAAGATAAAATTCTTAGCTTAAGTTCGTATTCCATAAAAAATGGCTAAGAATTTGTCTTAGCATTTTGCTAAGAATTTTGCTACGAATTTTGTCTTAGCTAAGACAAATTTCGGCTTGCTGGATAAGCATATTTTCTTTAAAATGTGCCGTCGGTATTCCATAACGACATTTGTCTAAAAAATTTACCTTAAATTTAAGACAGCTATTGAGCTGTCTTAACTTGGGTTCCAGTAGAAAAAAAAAAATATGGGTTTAGCATAACAATGTAGAAAAGATGGCGGCTTTAGCTCATAATTTTTCATCTTTTTGCTGAATAAAGAAGTTCATCAGTAATCAGTAATGTAAATGAAATGAGTTCAGGATTTGACGAAGCGTCTCGTGTGCGTCTCGTGGGCACTAGTCTTGCACAGTAACAATACGGTAGAAACTCGATGGGCCATGGGCCACGCGGGAATCGGGGGGGGGGGGGTATGTGTTGCGCGTATATACGTGCCCTCGACCTCCTTCTCAGCGCGCATTAGCGGCGGAGTGGAGCGCGCAGCTAGAGGAACGCACATAGCCGCCCGGACAAAGTCTTACGTTTATGCCACAACCCCTACATACATTACGTAGACGTATACATGCCCTGTACACGTGCGGCGATCACAGTTTGTGTATCGAGTCAGGCGAGCACTGTCACAAAGCGTCCTCTCCGGCTCTACCGGATCGGTGATCCACGGAATACCGAAGTTATCTGGGACTAGTAACTACGTTAGGGTGTAAACATAAGTAGATTGTACTCGCTTTGATTTTGATTCTCATGATTTTATGATGTTTCTGTTTTTTCACTCGGTATCGTACTTGAAATGTGGTGTGATGTGATTGCGGTGTGAGTCTCACTAAAAAGGCCATAACTTTGACCGAAAAGATCCAAAACAACACGTAACTGTTAGGTCTTGGTTGCCTACTACTAAATAAGTAGGCCATTTACTGACATTCTAGACACTGTGAGACCTAGAGTAATATGAAGACGTTGCTCCTATCAAAAAAAAAAAAAAGCCTCTGAAAAAGTGTGCATTAGGCCTACATCTTTTTCCATGGGTGGCTAGGGTAGTTGCGATTGTTGCTTAAACACGTAAAATACATAGACTTTCACCGCGGGGCAGCTGTTCGCGAACAGTGGACATGAATATCTTGCTTATGACATCATCAGAATTTAAGATTTTTGCTTAGCCAAATCGCCCGACTTAAGAAAAATGCCTTACAGTTTATGGAATACCGTTAGGGCAATTTTCTTAGCTAAGCAAAAATCTAAGACAAATTGCTTTAAACTTAGAAGTTTATGGAATACCGGCCCTGGTCGAGGTGAGGATTTAGCTTTTTACGTTTTGCGAGATATTCGGAAACCACTCTATGAGATGTCAAAGAGCATGCCATTCTAAGGGGTATCAAAAGTTTATTTGATGAAAATCGGTTTTGAAATGGCTGAGATATCCAAAAACAAGGTGAAAAAAAAGAGATCCTAATAAAGTTGTGGCCTGTCGCCTTTCACTATTATCACTTTTATGGATATCTCACCTATTTGAAAACCAGTTTTCATCAAATAAACGTTGAATCCATCTTAGAATTACATGCTCTTCTCTAGTTCATGAAGTTTCTCATTATCTCACTTAAGAATGTTCAAAACATGAATCCCCACCTCAACCAGTACTGTACAGTCCCTTTAAGACATTTGGTGATAGGGCTTTTGGAAAAATCGCACCCTCATTATGGAATAATCTCCCTCTCAGTGTACATTAGAGATTTTGATGAATTCAAATCTGTGTTAAACACTCACCTTTTTGATAATTGTTGATTATATGTTTGAATAGATAAATATGTGATAGATTTTGCTTTCATTAATTTTGTACACGCATAGAGACTCTATCTTATGGTATTATGCGTTCTAAGAACTGACTATTATTATCATTATTATTATTATCATTGATATCATTATTACTATTATTATTATTATTATTATTATTATTATTATTATTATTATTATTATCATCATCATCATTACTATTAATTTGTCACATACTGCGAGTAGCTGCCTTTTGCCAGGGTGGGGTGGTACAGGTTTGACCGATTTTCGAGTGCATAATACAGCGTAATTTCTTCCCCGGGGACATGGTGACGTGCACCTCACAATTCCATATTAGATTTTCCTAAAGAATACACCTAAACAGGGTCGGCGGAATTTGTGTATGTGTGTGTGTGTGTGTGTGTGTGTGTGTTTTCTAAGGGGGGGGGGGGGGGAGTGCTCCGGGGCAGTGCTTTGGGCAAGGGCCAATGGTCGATTTTTTAATTATGTTTTTTTTTTTCCGTTTTCGGCATGCACCAGGCCAGATTAATAAATAGGGCCGAGCAATGCTATCTAGAACATCATCATGTTTATCATTAATAAATGATGTCAAACATCAATATTCTGATACTTTGAGGCTTAGTGACCTGCAAAGGTCATCAGAAGTCAAAGGTAGAAACCTGTCTGTGCACCAAATGCAAAATGCAGGAGAATGATAAAATTTACATGGATAGCACCAATGCTACTAACGTCTTTTATTCAACGACCTGCCTTCCTGTAGGTCTGAAACCGAGACTTCATCACAAACAAGTTTTGCATATCTTTCCTCACATCTTAGTAGAGTATTCCACTCATCACTAAAGTAAGTCTTTACGACTTTTGAAACCATTTCTATACCGTCTTATTCTACGGGAAAGGGAGAGGTTTGGTTAGTAGGGAGAAATGATGTTTTCTTTTGCTCTCTATTCTATTCTGGGTTTTTTAATATTTCATTCTTTATTGTATGTGTTAGTAGCCATCTGGGCTACATTGTAAAACAGATATGTTTGTTTTGTACATCTTAACCATGTTTATTCTTAAATAATGACATCACAGATCAATATTGTGATACTTTGAAGTAATTGAACTCTATAAAAGGTCAACAGAGGTCAAAGGTATAAACCTGCCTGTGCTCTTTGGAATATGAAGACAATTTCATTGTAAAACAGATATGCCTGTTTTGTACATCTTAACCACGTTTATGATTAACTAATGACACCACAGATCAATATAATTTGAGGCCATTGACCTCTAAAGGTCATCAGAGGTCAAGGGTAGAAACCTGTCAATGCACTGTGGAATCGGAAGATAGTTTCGTTGAAGTACATATGCACATTTAGTGCATCGTAACCATATTATAGGCCTATCATTCACAAATGCCTCCAAACATCAATATTCTGATATTGAAAGTTCAATGACCTCTGGAGGTCATCAGTGGTCAAATCAGACTTACCTCCCGATCTTAAAATGAATATTATGGTATGTACTATAAACACTGGTGAAAGTTTCATGCTTTGGTCAAATTTTGCACAATTCTCATGATTTTGAGGGCTTAACCTCTCTACTATCACAGATATAACAACATTGGCCGACCTTCGTGCACAATCAAACCAGTTTAAAAAAAGGGGGGAACTGTGCGAATATCACCTATCCTTAGAATTGTACAAAGAAGAGCATGATAATGGTGTAATTGTTCCTTTGATATGTGCAAGCCCGCATGAAAACAATGAAAAACAGAATCTTAGTAAATGAAATACTGAAAACTAGTGCATTTATTCGTCATTTGTTGTGATAGATGCAGGTTTTTCCCGCCAAATTCCATCAGATTTGCACTTCGATTTAATGATTCGGTCATTCAAGTTCCAGTGAATTTGAATTATCATCGGAGATCAACCTTTTGATCACATCAGCATTAGTTTTTATGAGTTTCTCCAATAAACGTGGAAAAAGGGGCGATCGAATTAAAAATGCACGTGAAACGCATTCAAATTCATATCAGCACTGCCGTGAAGAACGTTAAAAAGTTCAAATTCACAATATAAAGGCAAACATTTTCAACATGTTGGCAGTGTTTCCGTTGTTTCATCTGTTGGAATATGCACATTACGAACCTTGAAATTGGACACTTGTCATATACTCGCTCAGCTCGTTTAACTTTCCTTTTATAATACACATACATGTATATTTTATTTGTTCACGACTTTATCAGCTGCTACGCAACAGTACAGTACACAGGAAAGGCATGAAAAGCATGTTACATAACAACAAATTTTCAACATGTTGGCAGTGATTCCGTTGTTTCATCTGTTGGAATATGCACATTACGAACCTTGAAACTGGACACTTGTCATATACTCGCTCAGCTCGTTTAACTTTCCTTTTATAATACACATACATGTATATTTTATTTGTTCACGACTTTATCAGCTGCTACGCAACAGCACAGTACACAGGAAAGGCATGAAAAGCATACAAAGGGTGAAGCATTCAACAACCAGTAAGATTACATCATTGGCGATACCCTTTGATGAAACGGGTTTATAACTGGGCCGATTATGGCAAATTATCATAATAGTTATACGAAGACGAGGAAGGTATTAAAAGAATCAAACATATGCATATGGATGTGGACATTATTAGAAATTCTGGAATATGGTAATTTCCAAAATATTACCCATCCACACTATTAGGCCCGAATTCACGAAGGTGGTATAAATGAAACCATGGTTTAAACCATGGACAAAAACCATGGAGCGCCACGTGTCGCATGGAACATTTCGTTACGAAATCAGTCATTTCGTCGATGAAATTATTATTTTGCAACGAAATGACAACATTTTGTAACTAAATCAACTTTTCGTCCACAAAATGATAATTTCGTTAACGAAACGGTCATTTTGTCGACAAAATGACCAATTTCGTATCGAAATATTCCGTGCAACACTTGGCGCTCTATGGCTTTTGTCCATGGTTTAAACCATGGTTTCATTTGTACTACCTTTGTGAATTCGGGCCATAGGTAATAGTATGAAATTGGGAAAAGGGCTATAAAGAAAGAAATACATACAATACATACAGTACAATTTAATAAAACTTTGAAATTGTAAGTATAAATACATAATACCAAAAATGAGAGTAAAAAGAAACGGCGCCTACAATTACGCGTAGAAACATTTCTATGTTGATTGAATTCCAACGTTCAAGGTGCGAAGTTATGTTCCTAGAAATGGAATCTAAATTCGTAGTTGGGAAGAAATTGAACGTCTATCCAGCAGGCGCGAAATTGAATGCCAACTTCAGGACTTGAAATTGAATTAAATTTTCTCCAAATTGAATAGAGCAGAATATAAAAAGAATGGAATAAAAGAAAGTTGAATGCTCAAAGAATTTAATGAACCGTAAGAGTGGAGCAGTGATTAAAAAAATGCTTGAATTTGAACGTCTTTTCATTAATTTGAATGAAAATCTGATGAAATTGGTTGGGAAAACCTTTGGTAAAATAATACACTGGGGATTTCCTCTTGTGTGTGTGTGAGTGTGTGTGTAGGGGCATGGGCCTTCTGCACATTATGGACTATTAACGGAGGTCTTTCTTTGATCCAATGTTCACCACCGCCACCTGATCATGTGCATCTTAATGAGTACATTTAGACGTTTTGGACAATGACGATTGTTTAATCGTGCATTGCCACTGTTAAAAGAACCGTTTCCCTCACTTCGGTCCTATCTGGCTGAGGCGTCTTTCCAGACTCAACCGCCTTTGAATAAACACCAATAATGGGGAGTAGCAAACCTCAAACAAGGACAAATTTTGAGTCACAAAATTGGTAATTATACTGAAGCGGTCACTTGCGGCCACGCATGTAACGTCCCTAAATGACGAGACAAGCATGTCCTCTACTGTTACGGTCCATGTTTATTCTGAAACAATGTGCGACAAATGGGGAAAATAATACAATAAAATTCACAGTAAACCTGCCTAATTATTTGTTTTTCTTGTAAAGTACTTGTATTTTGCAAATGAAAATGCTTTAGCGGTAATTTTGCAATTATACACTACAATTGCACATGCATTTTTCTTGATTTCTTGATTTTCTTGATCTAGTTCAAAATGCTTTTGTGACGCTTTTGACAGAAACAGGTGCACGAATTAATTAACTCTTTATGTGCTATGGTATTAACCCCCTGTGTGCCATATTATTCTGAGAAACCAATATATTGTCATTTTCTGAGAAGACATTCTGTTTTTCAAATCCATGTACCTTTCATAGATTTCTGTTTAGCTGGACCTGTAATAAGCTAAGTTGTTGAGAAAATGCCAAGCTTTGCTTTCATGTAAATTATTGTATGACTAATCTGTTATTTTTTTTTTCAAATGCGAGGAACTACATAGTTGTAAAAAGGCATGACTTTTGCACACAAAATAATGACAGAAATTTAGAATTTACACACAAATTCAGTAAAAAGCCCCGCTTGCTAGTCAAACATGCAGGCTATGTGAGAGGAACGAAATGGTGAGACACTTTCATTGTACAGTGACCTTTGGCGATTTATAGATCGGTTTGGGCGGTTTGAGCAGAATATGCGAAGTTGGCACGCCGTCGACTTAGTCGGGCGTGCGAACGTGGCACATAAAGACTTAACGAGCGATGAATGTCCACGTGTAGTAGGACTATGGTAGGGAGTTGGGCATTATTGTAATAATTATGGTATTGTGATTCCTGAATAAAGAGTTTCTTTGACTCATTACTTGCCTCAACTCCTGACAGTGCTGATCAAGAATTGTGTGAACTATTGTCTTCTGCTGACGCTTCATACATGCACTTTTTATTTAAATTCCCAGCATTTTTCTCTTGCTGACATTTCACGACTTGAGATTTGTTGTTGTTGTTGTTGTTGTTACTGTTGTTTTCGTGGATAGACTTTTACTGTTAATACTCACGTCACTGACAATTGACGATTTGTATTGTGACGTATCGTAGGTCCATCCTTGGTCACATGGGATAACGTCATCAGATCCAGTGCTGTAGTTAGACGGAGAGAGTCCGGGCCAGAAATTGACCCCTGACGTGTTGTACTTGTGACATTGCTCGTAGACAAGGCCTCCATCTGCGGAGAAGTTGAACGGGATGCTGGCGTTGCGCTTGGCGGCTACGCAGGCGTCAGCGGTCAGTCCAACATCTGTGCAATCGTAGTCATCCCAATGAGAAACCTGTAGGACGTGAAAAGACAGCCCAAGACTGTAGGAGTTACGTAGATGTTAGGATAGCAACTCTTGCTTGAATGGCAACTTCCCATAATCACAGCCAATCAGGAATCAGGATTCTTGTCGTTCCCAGGACAATTGCCATCCCATAAAGAGTTGCTATCATATCAACTTTTTATGAAACGGGTCCTGGTCTTGTCAATTGCTAATGAGAGGCAAGCAGAAAATTCATTAATTCAGTCCATTTTGATGTACCATGACATTTGTTGGGTCAGTGATTGACACACCAACACGCAATTAGTCATATTCTGTCAAAGTCAATGAATGGAACTGCAAATATTACCTTGACAAGCGAGGAGCGTTTATCCATTTTTGTGTTTACATTGATGTTGGCGAGTTCCGTACTTGCGTCTAATCTGCTAGACATGTGCCACTTACCTGCTACATGCGTGTATTCCGTGTGACCTGCGTGAGAGCTTGGAAACCGATTCGTTTTCAGTTACGAGCGACCTACGGGGGCTGAGAAGTACGAGTTGCCTGCGAGGTGCTGCCGCTAAGGGCCTCCTACTGGCATTCTACGTGTATCTCTGCTGGCAAACCCCCACGACACACCGGTACAAGTTTTGAGAATGCTCAAGGCCTTGTCACACCGTGTCTGGGAAAGCATTGCGGGATGATTTTCGGGGAAAATGTTTTGCTACCCGGACCTTCCAGCAGTTGGACCGCACGTAACAGTACATAGCTCCTATCTCGCACGCAGTTGCACGGAGGTGCGCACGTAAGTCCGATTTACCCGCAGCCAAGTTTTGAGCATGACCAAAACTTTTCCTGGTGAGTCGTCTAGGGATTGCCCGCAGAAGTCCACGCAGAACACCAGTAGGAGGCCCTTGTATAGCTACCACAAGTCATAGGCAGTTGACCCGCTTCTATACATTAGGTTGCCCGTGGATGTATGCTTTTGCGCCGGAAGCGCGTGTCTTCTGCATAACTTTCCGTGGAATTTTTTTTTTTAATTGCCCTATCAAATTTCTTCAGAGGAATTCCTTCACCTAGTTGTCAGTCCTCTCTAGCCATCCATACGCCTACACGCAGATAAACGGAATGGACGTAAGTAGAACGTAAATAGCACGGGTCCAGCAGGTAATACGCGTGCGAAGACACCAAAATCCTTTTCCACCTGCAAAAAATTGTCCTGCTTGTTCCCACAGGCATCAAGCCCGCGTATCTTGCTTGGAAAGATGTGACAGGGCCAAAACTTGGCTGCGGGTAAAGAGGACTTGCGTGCGCAACTCCTGGCAACTACTGGTGAGATACGTGGTATATACTGTCATGTGCGGCTCATCTGCGGGTACCCCCGGGTAGCAAAAACTGTTCTTCGCAACTCACCCGCAAGGCTTTCACGGAAAAGTGTGGCACGGCCTTTACGATCGCGAAGTTTTCGCGATCTTCTGTCGCGTCTTCACACTGGCAGACAAGCTTCTCGATCTTTGAATCGACGAAGTTTGGGTCATTAGTGCGCGTTCGCAAGTCTAGAAGGGTCAGAGAAAGAGCGCGTCGCCTGGTGGCCAGTGAAAGTAACATAACAATGCACACCTGTACATGACAATGGCCAGCGCGCATTAGAGACACCGCCGGCAAACAGCTGGTGGACTGGTTGCGGGAAATGATCGCGAAGTTTCAGTTGCGTTTAATGTCAGTCTAGGACCCCGTTAACAGTGCGGGGCTGGGCCGAGCCGCGGCCGAGCCCAGCCTCAATTGCGGGGCCGAGCCCCGCAGTTTTGTCCGTTTACACTGCCGGGCTCGGCCGCGCTTTTGATTCAAACCTTTCAATATTTTGTCGTAGTGGCGTTCTGCTTGTAAACAAAGGCAATTTGGTATTGTCTGGTTTTCAGACCCTTTGCCAACTGAATTCCATGGTGACGAAGTCGCCGTTCGGGCAACGGCCTTTGCCGAAAGAAAACATCCTTTGCAGGACAAAACCCCCTTAAACTATACTAGTTGTCGACGTTGAGGGGTTAATATCCTGAATAGCGAAATAGTACAGGCGAGGGTTTGGAAGCCATACTAAAATTGGCCGCGCATTTGGCCCAGTTTGCGTTTACACTGAGAAAAGGCCGGGTCCACCTCCAGAGCGTGGCCAAAAGCGAGGCCAATTTTGGCCAATTTTGGCCTCGCATTTGGCCTTTTGCGCATTTACACTGAAATGAAGGTGGGCTCGGCCGCGGCCGAGCCTCGCACTGTAAACGGGGTCTAACCTATAGTCATTGTACTCAATGCAAAGAGCAGGCGAGAGTGTCAAATCCCTTGACATGTTCTGAAACCTATTCCATAAAAAAGAGACACAACAGTAGGCAATTCGAGACACAGATAAAAACAGACGCAGAAGAATATAGAGAGGCCTAAAAGACAAAATGAAAAAGAACGATACCTTAAGTTCATAACATATAACTCCTGCTGTCCCATTGATGATGTTTGCATGAATCAGATGGAGATTGTTCTCCATCTGATAAATGTCTTCAGTGTTAGCGAGTTTGATTGTTTGCTTGTTTGTTTTATAACAGCATAATGTCTAATTATTTAGTTTAGCTGTTACTTCTTGAAATCAAAGTTAATGCTTTACTTGGAATCCGGTGAGGTGGCTGCCGCTGTGGCAGGCAAGCTTTGTTAACCCAGGTCATTGATTTTCACAAACATAATCAGCAATGTTGAGTACTAAGTAAAGAGTGCCTGTATTAGTTTACCAGTCTTTTGAGTTGGACTTTGTATAGGGCATCAAAAGAGAACATTTAGGGTACACTCTGCCTTTATATTTCGGTTGTGATAATCTTGCTAATCTTGCTATCCGTTTGCATTCCACTTCTAGTGTACACGCCTGTCAATTAGAGAAGAGAGACATAACAGTAGAAGCAGACAGTGTTGTAGGAAGACATTACGTAAGTCATAGTATCACTGATAGGTATTTGATAGCTAACTTAATTACACAATACCGTCGATTATCAATATTGAAAAATCTGATGAGTTTGCTGGGTTCGGCGTTATTTCATTCGATTGAATTTATCTGTATTTTTCTCACGGAGAATTGAATTGACAATGCAAATTGCTAAATGCTATATAGAGTTGTGGTCTATGTAAGGAATTTCCAGCAACTACCGCAACATAGGTTATACATAGAAGAGATCTTATTTGTATCACGTAAGCATTGAAATAAGATAGTGTTCGCATTGCTTTTTTTTTTTTGTCATGAAAAACTGCAACGGTGACAGGCTCATTGGAGTCAATTCCATCATAATCTTGTATACAAGAACATAATGATAATCATATGGATTGCAAAGAGAAAAAAAAATGCCGTATATTACAATGTATGCATAAAATAAGAGCGAACTCTATCAATGAGTTAAGTGAACGGTCACTCTATATTCTATAGAATTTAGAGTGGCATCTCAATCATTTCACTTCATTTGAGCTATTTCAGTTAATTTCATTTTCAATTGATTGAATTTAATTCAGCTTTACAATTCAGATGAATTCAGCTTAATGCAGTACTGTCCCTTAAATACTCTGGGTAATATCTCAATAGCAAGAGAGTAATGAACATAAAACCCCGGTCACACAGAGCTTTACGGCTTAATCACGGCCAAAACACATCAAAAATTGGTCTCCCGTGAAGCAGACGGTGTTGTTCGCGTTGATGTCGAGTTTAAGACGAGCTACGGTCGATTTATAGACGAGGCAGGACGCGGGGAAAAATCTGAACGGCGGGGTAAAAAGTTTTCAACTGCTCAAAATTTTATTCCGCGGACAACCACGGGCGGCACACGTGGTAAAGACGTGCAACACACGTGTAACACACGTGATAGTCCGTGTTCCGGCAGTGATTAAAACTTGGGGAGACGCGGTAAAGACGCGAAAGTTTAGCGTCTGTCATGGGCAGTGCACGGTCATCTGACGCGTGTTACTCGTTGGTATCACGGGAAATAGCGTGTGTTTAGCGGCTTATCGCTGACAAATGGATTTTTCCGCGTACACACAAGTGGCTGGTTAGCCGTGCTTAGGCAGTGCTTCAGCAGTGGAACAGCCGCCAACGGCCATACCCCGTACAAAGCACGGCCAAACCAAAATTGACCAAAAAATTACCACTTACGACCACGTCCACCAGATTTTCATAGCTTTTTGTAAGTGATTTGGACGTGGAATACTGTGTGACAGGGGCTTTAATATAGAGTTTCTATGGAGTCAAGCATTTTATCAGGAGAGTAGTTCTATCATCCGCATTTTTCATCTTCATATTAGCCCTGCTGCCTTGGCTTTACCATCGATAGATACCTATTCACACAGCAATAGTTACTGATAGTAATTAAGATGCAGTTGTGTCATTATAAGGAAATATCCGTCAGTCAGAGGACAACGCGCGGTCAGATAAGGAAGTGTGTTTTGTTTTGGTTGTTTTTTTTTTATGTTTGCACCACTCTTTCACTTATAGGTGCTGCTGTTGTTATTGTTGTAACATTACCAGTACTTACTTATTATAAAGAGTTAATTCTGAGCTCATAGGTAAAAATCGTTATTCCAGAGATGTACGCATATAATTATGTCACGAGTATAAACGCTCGTGGTGACTTATTTCTTGCTAGAGTTCAATTTAACACAAGGTTTAAATCAACTTTGATACACAGGTAAACAAAAAAAAATACAAGCAGAATGAACGAAGCGTAACAATAAAGTTATCTCTTTTTTTCTTTAATTGTCAGATTTTCAATTTACACAAGTACATTGTAATTGGAAAATGCGGTATTTTTAGTACTTCGCATATTTTCCTCGGTGATTCCATTAATTATTACTGAAATCAACTTTTAAGTAGCTGATTTACCAACATCAGTCATTTCCATTCGAAAGCGATATTTTGCTTTGGTTTTATCAAAGTTTATTACTCCTACCGTATACAAATTGCATTTATGTTATTTATATATATACTGTACTGCTGTATGAAGAGCTTGCTTCCAAAAGGCGCTAAATCCATCATTTTTCACTGGATTTAGCGCCTTTTGGAAGTAAGCTCTTCATATATCGGCATACCTGAATATAATTATGATCACACCCACACTTCACATACATAAGTATCAATCGCCCTACTATTAATGGCTTGGTTGACTTGTTACGAACCGTGCACCAGTGATCCATCGAAGCGTTCAGAAACACGGCAATTATCGAGACCCAAGGGTTGGTAAACACCACGAAGCACACGATAGCAAATACGCGCCACTGAAAGGGACCAAACTCCCCAATCTCCATAAGAATGTCGTCTACTTTGGCCATGATGACACTGCTGGTTGCGAAGTCCTTCTTCTTCGTCTACACTTGGCCTTCTCAATTACACTCTTTTTGGGAATGGTATAAAATACACAAAAACCTTCCCTTCCTAAATCAAGGACAGCTCAGTTACACAACGGGCATGAATGGACAGATCGAAGGATGCCTGTGATTGCACCGTTTATACGGTATGCTATGGCGCGCCAGAGGGGAATCAAATATTTATGTTCGACACCAACTAAAAAACCATTTCATCAAGTAAAATTTCATTCAACAAAAATATATTCGACAAAATATATATTTGATAAAAGATATATTCAATAAAATATGTATTTGACAAAAATATATTCAAACAAAATATATATTTGACAAAAAAGTATATAGGTTTGACCAAAATATATATTTGACAAAAATATATATGGGTGAAAACGTTGAACGATGTACAATTGGCCATTTTCGGGCTTTGCGATATTCAAACCCTTGTAAAATTGTCACCTGTGGGTGTTTTTCATAGTTTTATGTATCATTTGGTAGGGGAGGGTTGTGCCTTTCAGAAAATATACACTTTGTATTGTTGTTACCGCATTTCCTTAAAGAATAATGCCTTAAAGCTGAAAAAACTGACAAAAATATTTTATTATTTTTTTTTTTATGAAAAATCCCAGAATCAGACGTCGCAATTTTTGTTCTTATCCAATTCTACAGCTTTGTTTTTCCTTGTGAGTAAGCCCACATACTCCAACTATTTAATCAAGTACTTCAGCCATGAACGTGTATATTATTTATCTTATCAGGAACTTTTGAATTCACTCATGTCTGAAAAAGAACGTCTCTGAATGAATTATCTTTTCCTTGACGCAAAAACTCAAGGATGAATATGAAAACGTGTAAGGCCATATTCATTTAGCGTCTTATCCATACTACTATTCCATCAAAATTTGTGAGTGAGCTGTATAAAATAATCGCGTGGTGGCTCATTAAAGAAAATTATACTGAATAACCATCAGAGATGTTCGATTGGTTAATGGTGTCATTAATGAAAGTTGATTATGCTTGAGATAAAAACTGGTGATCAGTACGTCAGTGTGAGCCAGGCGATTATGATGATTGGCAACAAGAGCAACATACTGTCCATACAAATGAGTTCTGGTTGAAAATCCAAATTGGCAAACGTCTCTGATCAAAGCGAATGTCTCTGATTGAAAATCTCTAAAGGGATATTCCCTCATCTGACACTTACACACTGCATGATACTTTATTTGCGCGCTGACGCACCATCCTGGAATCGAGTCGGCATAATTCAACAACGGAAATGCCCACAAATCCTGAAAATGTGAGTAATAACAAAAACTTTCCTGGTGTTTGTGCCGATTTATAACAGTTATCATTCCGTAGATTTGCCAATTAGTATCATCTGTGAAATTATGTATTTTAACCTTTGGATTAGAAATAAATTAAAGAAGGATAGACAGTAAATATGTAAGATTCTACATAAAGTTTAAAGACCGCACGTCTCTGAGCAAAATGAAAAGCGTCTCTGATAATTACTGTTTCATGAAATAAAGACATCCATTCTACAAATTATGAGAACATTAAAGTAAAATTAGGTCTGGATGGGTGCTGTTAGTATTATAGGAACAAGAAGAACAAAGTTTACACGGGCGTGTTATAATATTAAGAAAAATGAAGCTTCCTGAAAGATGTTGAAAATATGTAGAAGAGTTTCAAATTTAAGGTTTTGTGTTGATTGAACAAGTGTAAACACATTGCTTGGACAGAAACTGTGTTTTATGACTAGTAATAGGTCAGTAGTCTATAATAATAATGTAGTAGTCACTTTCAATTACGTATTTTTTGTGAGAGAAGCAGAAATGTAAGAAAATCAGGTTTAGGTCAGGGACGTTCTCTGAACAAATAAGATCTGTTCTCAAACCAATATTAATGACCCATCATGGCGAATTGCTGCCTACGTTTGAAGCACATAGGTTCCTCAATCCAAATATAATGCTAATATCTTGTAAAAATCAAACCCATTAAGTACTGATAAGCAAAGATGTTTACGTCAGAGACGTTATACGGGACGTTTTACATATTTTCAACTACTACAATTGGGAGTAGATCTTTCATTATTCCACAGTAGATGGCCCTCGTATACATACATTGTTCTAGGTTATTTGCGCAATCTAAAAACAATGTTGATTTTATAATTTTGATCAGAGTCGTTCATTTTGTGCGTACATTGCTCCAGTGCATGGCAAGTTAACTTTAATATCATTTTTACTCTATTTCTTTTTTTCCTACAGCAAGATGGGAAGACCGGATGGATTGTAAACACTCCGAATATCCTGTTTAGGATCTTTAGTCTCAGTCATGTTCATGGAGCCTACAAGTTCCGGAACACGGCCGTGGTACTGGCAAGACCGGATGGATATCTTGGAGGTGCCATCTGTTTACACAATAATGACTTTCCCAAACCCGGTTTCAGGTGTCGCAAGCGACACAGTCGATACTATGCACTGATTGAGGACATTGAATACCAAATGAAGGAGAAATTCAGTTCAATGTTATAATGCCGACTCCGTTTTTAATACACGTCACTACGTTTGCTTTTGAGCCTGTGAAATTTGAGGCTTATACGCTAAGAAGTAAAGGTTGAAATAATTTGCACCCAATTTGAAACAATGGCAGGACACACTTGAACCCTTGATTATGTTTAATTGCACCCTTACTTAACTGCCTTTTTGAATTTTTGCCAATTTCTGCAAATAACGTTTTTGTACAGTGGATAAGAATATGCAAATGAGTGAGCTAACCATGTCATAACCTCTCCATTTTCCATTGATCGTGTACAAAAAATAACGAAAATTTAATGTTTCTGGCATTGAAATCTGAAACATAATGCTATTCCTGGTTGATTACCTTCGCAATAGTGATCAGTTACATATATACCCGGATTTAAGCCTGGGGCACAATTATGTTTGAATGAAAAACTGGAAATTTCAAAATATTATGTTCAAATGTTATGGCAAGTTGTGAGGGGATGACATGCTCATTTTGCCATTTGCAGATTCATAATGACCATTCAAAAACTGTTTACTGAAGAACTAGCGAAACTTCAAAATGTCACAACCTTCTCATTTTTGTGGAGCCCGTATGATTTTCTTTCTTATCAGCGAATAACTTTATACATTTGGGCTGAATTTCCCCTTTAATGAAGCTTTTTCCTTTGGAAGTAAGGTGAAATATTCTAGTGATATTTTTAAGGTTTGTAAGCCAAATACATGAAAAAAGTTCAAATACTAACGTCTGTGATGAAACAAGAAAACGTCTATTAAGAATGTCCCTTACCTAGTTTCCACTATGAACACTATAATGCATCGCCTTTGAGTTGAAGGAAGAAGGGTTAATAATCCCCTAACGATGTGACAGATAAAATGTGATATTGTTATGTTATCATTGTCAATCTCTTGAAAGAGGTTTTCAGTTCACTTTTGGTCAACAAACAGTTGCTATACCATACTGTCGATATTCTTTTGAGTTTGGTGTTGTGGCAAGTGCATTACATTGTTAACAATTTATATCTGCCATATAGTATGAAAAAAAAAGCGCAGCGAAATTTGATGCTTTTAGGATAAGCAAAGGTTAATTACAGCTTTCTGAGACGACATCATAACAGTGGCCCAGGTACGGTCCCTAATGAAAAGCCAAACTGGCTTATACTCATACAATCATATTTTAGACTAAGGGGTCAAATTAAATTAGTATCAATGAATTTGTGTTTACCTTTGTTATAGATTTGGACTACAATTGAAAGCAAACATATACAAAATTGACAGCGTGTGGGCACACCTGCATAACACACCTGAAGGTAAAATGCAAAGTAGTGGTCATCATAAACAAAAACAATTCTCGACATTTAGGCCTAGGTAAATGATTTCTCAATGAATGTGGAATGTCCAGTTGCGAGCATCTTTTAAAATAGGGAGTTTGATGTTTAATTTTAGTGATAACTTACAGCCGAAACGTCCCTGATGGAAAAGCAAATGTCTCTGATATAAATGAGTAATTAGGTAAAGTAGTTGAAATTGCAAATTTTTCATGTAATTTTGTTGTCTGTCATTAAAAGGTGTTGTAAGATCTGAATAATATATCAAGAATAGGCTTGTTGTTGATTTTTGGTGCAGAAATCGAAATTCCTCTTACAATTTGGAGATTCGTAGTTACAATCAGTTAGTATGAAAAACAATTCAAGTTGAAATTACCATTCTGAATTGTTGACAAAAGATTAACATGTGTTTAATAAAGGAAAATGTTGTTTGCTCACAAAACTCTTAAATATGGATCAAAGGACATCATTTGTATTGCCTATGTCTGAGGAACGTCTATGAGTGAAACCAGAACGTCTCTGATCAAAACATGACTTACTTCCAGCATCTGTATAGGGCTTTTATGGTGATTTGATCAAACGAAATGCACTAAATTCATTATTAGTATCTACTGAACATTAACATTTAAACAAATGAGACCCCTGCTACATGTTTTGTTCAAATGAGATGAAAGTGAAGATAAGAATATGAAACTCTCTGCTTAAATGACAAAAACTCCACTTTTTCTTTAACTTCCATGTGTATTAGCTTTTGTAAACTTCACAGGAGGTAAACCAGATTTTAGGAACAAATTAACACCGTCTTCGAAAGTATGAACAAGATTAAACTATCTTCATTTGAATGTTTTTTTCACCCTTCATTTGAATTTTCACTAAAACGATGTTTATTTTAGTCAGAGACGTTCGCCATTATGTCACAGTTCTACTTAACCTTGAATAAAAACAACACCCTTGGAGATATCCCAGTATAATTGGGTGTGCAAGAAAGCTGACAATAATGACATTTCACTGAGGTGTATCTATATCAATGAGTCACATGTTTTAATTTTGACCCCTGATTTGCCCAATTGTACATCGTTCAACGTTTTCACCCATATATATTTCACCAAAATATATTTGACCAAAATTATATTTGACCAAAAATATATTTGACCAAAAATATATTCGACAAAATATATATTTCACCAAAAATATATTTGACACAAAATATGTTTGACCCAAAATATATTTGACCAAAAATATCTGACGAAAATATATTCGACAAAATATATTCATTTCAACAAAAATCTATTAGACCCAAAATATATTTGACAAAAAGTGTTTTACATACATGGCTTTCCATACTTTCGAGAAAAAAAAAATCATTCGATGAACGAAAAACCATTCCATGAAAATACATTTCATGAGCTGAAATACGTTTCATGACAAAATACGTTCGACAAAACGAGTGCGCAATATTCGCTGTGTACCAAGCTGGCCCATGCGACTTGTCTACATGCAGCGCAACACGTACGCATGCATACACTGCACGTGTGTGTACCATAACACTACAGCGCGCTAGCTAGCCCGTCATCGGCGCGGCGCGCGTGCGCAGCCGCTGGCCGCCGCCGCGGTGGGATGCTCGATCGTGCTAGTGGTGGGTTTTGAGCGCGGTAGCTTTCGCGATTTCGATGTCGATCATGGGCCATGGGCTTCCACTGTTCTGAAAGTGGGAGTAGGAATGATCCCGCCATGGCGTTATGCAAAAGATTCAGCACAGCTTAATCTCCGCCATTGCCAGTTGGCGAGCGCGAGATCGGGATCAGGTCGTGGCCGTGGCAGAGCAACATCAGCGGTAACCGCATGCAACAGCGACCCCAACACGTTACTGGTTACCGGGCGCGCCGGGGTTACATCATCACAATACAAATACATATAGTACTAGTATTTCATCACATCATCACTATACAACCAGCTATATACCTCATCACTATACAACCAGATACATACTTCATCACTACAACCAGATACATACTTCATCACTACAACCAGATACTTCATTTGATGAATCTTCAAGTCTGATTGGTTAAGAATTGGGGCATACAGTCAGCAATTACCTGTAGTTCCCACAGTACCCAAACTGACCCATATTATACTAAACTGCCCTCTTGATTTGTAGCAGCACATTCATATGCACATGTAGGGTAAGCACTTGGCTTCAATAGTGAGAGAGGTGACCAATATCCAATACGATTGCAATGCACGTGAAATGGCAGCGCCGATGTGTGAATTGGCTATCCAAGAGCTATTGCCATCAACCTACTAAATTTTCATATACAATTTTCTTTATTATACACAGATATGAACTGCTTTTCTTCAAGGCAGTTGTTGCTATCGGTGCCCCTGTAAGGTTCCTTGGGTCATAGCACAGAGCCGAGATCCCTCGTGGTAATGATATCAACAATTCCCTGAAGAGCAGTCCATATTTGCACTCTAGGAGATTGTCATTAAAAACTTCATGTCTGAACAGATGGGAGAAGTGTTGTGTGGTGGTTAGTAGAGGTGCCATTGAACTACGGCAAACATATTCCATATGTAGTACCTGGTATCAAAATGTCAATAAATGTTTGTAGAATATGTTGAAGGAATTGAACTACAGTCAACCTTGCCCATGTTGAATCTATTTGGACTGAAGAAATAGCTTCGATCAGAGAAAATTCAACTAATGAGGGATTAAAATTAATAGAATGTACCGGTATAAAGAGAAGAGGACTTGAAAAGGACCTTTGACTTGGGTGATTATTTGACTTATGCGAGGCCAGCTTAAGCAAGGTTGACTGTATTTTCATTTGTGTTGGAACTTTTGCAGCAGTTATCAAAGAATGAATAAAACTGGATACAAATATAGAATCCATGTTATAAAACTTGCAAGGATGATACACTAATTTCATCACACTCATAGTCATGGATTGAAAAGGAACACATATATGCTATTATGTGCCAAGTTTGTTTGTTTGGGGTTTTTTTTGTATGTGAGGGTGTGTGTGTGTGTGTGTTTTCATTTGATTGCTCTTATGGTTTGTTCACTTATAGGTCTCCATACTTTCAGCACTGTTATTATTCCTCGAGTACTAGTAGTATGCTGCACTGCATCTTGTATGAAAAAAACAAACAAACACCAAAACCTCTAATTTTGCAGTCATTCACCTGGAGCATATACATTTGTACTGTACTCTTCTGAGCAGCAGTAAACTAATTTGCCCATTCACAATGAACTGGTTGTTTCCAGTCGCACAACTTACAATATATATAGAAAACTTACAGTTTGTGAGATGGCGTCATTCAGTTGTGTACACAGCTATATGATGTACGTAGTAACTATCTCACTTTTTCAGTCATAAATTTATCTTGTGTATCATTCATCCAGTCACGCATTCAATCACTCCTTTCACTTTGTATGCCAAGTTAGCAAGGAAAGATATTCGTGCCATACCAATCACAAGATGGAAATTTAATTGCAGTCATTCACAATTCTAGACATAAAAGAAATACAAAGTTTATGTAAATAACACTGTATATTCAAATTGGCTTGCCATTATTCAACAAGACAGCTCGCACTGCTGTTGTATGTATTCCACACAACCTACTAAAGAGCTCTGAACCACACTGCTTTCACAGTAGTTTGGGTACAGTCCCTTTGTTATCAGTCCATATTTTCCATTCACAACAGACCCAAGAGATGTCACCTGTAGGCCACACAGTTTTGGGGGATAAATTGTTTCCTGTCATGAATCGCCCACTTATGGCCAGAAGTAACAAGATTTCAGAGGCTGAACTTATTTCACAGATGAGCCAGCAGGCAGTATTTCTAACATTATGGCATTGTTATTTCATGTTACTGAGTAAGATCTGAATATTACTGAGTACATGTATTACCAGGTAAAATTTGTATGCTTACTGTTATGTTGTAAAAGTTGCATCGCAGATTACAATTTGCACTGAAATAACCCCCATATTTCTCCTGTTGAAACATGAGAGATATTGAAACATACATTTTCTTCATCAGACACTCACAGATAAAACATAATAACATATGATAACCAATAATTACAGTATATAGTGCCTTTTCAAAAAAGACTTGAAGCACTTCAACAATTACAACACTGATCCACTTACAATGTAACGTGTAGGGGGCTCGTAGGCATGGCACATCCAGTCAATATTTGAAATATTACACTTTGAAAAGTCGCAAGTAATTAATGCAGGTTTGATTCATTTCAGAAGGGATCTTTCTTTTCTATCAAAAACAGATCCCTTAACTTCCAAGCTTCAATCATATTTCTTACATGTCATGTGGTTGAAGCTTCTCTGGCATTGCCAGCTTAATGCCACAGTCAAGGTGTCACAAATTCCAATCTTTCAAATTCATGAAATCAAATTCCAATCTTCTACAATCTAAATGAGGCAATTGGCACAAATGTACATGCCTTGTCACATATCTTTTTTTTTTTCTATATTTTTCAAATTCATTTCATTTCAGTCTCACAATAATTAATGAATGCTAATTTTGAATGGCAAGTACAATGCTTCTGCTCTGAAATTATGCTGTATACTGTAAACCTGTTTCAATCAGAGGGGGCAGAAATTTGCTTACGACACAAGTTAGCCTTAACCCAATGAGGACTGACTGATTTTGCGACAACAAGCATTTCCCATAGACACCTGCCCTAGTATACTCCGACTGGTTCTCAATTGGTTAAGAGGAAACTCTGTTAAGCCAGACTTGAAGCACCTCCAGACATAAAGATTCTTACTCGCAAGTGGTACATGTACACTGATCTTTGAAGGCACTGAACACATAATAAAATTCTTGTTAACATGAAAACTTGGCTTATACCAGTCTACTGTCAGCCGCCATTACAGGACAAAGATCATCAATGTAAAGTATTGTATCATCCAATGAAGTCCCATTCTCTGAGTATGACTACTGCACATCAATAGTTTATACAGGATCCTGCTGTGTACTTCACTGTGAAAACAACCTTCAAACAATCAGAGTTAACATGATACAGACTACAACTGTGTCAAAGATAAGGTGGGTCTGAAAGTCATGACTACACACAAGGCCTTATGAACATCAATGCTGAACTGTTACCACATACTAGTATATTATTCTGTATGTACAACTTTAATAAAAATGTGGAGTGTAAAACAGATGCACCCATCGTGTCACTGACTTCATTTGTATTTCCAGTTCCAGTGTATATTGTAAGCAACTTTGTTCAACTTTGTCAATAAACATAACTATTTCACATTGATCACTTAAATAAACAGTATTGAAGTCAACATCCCTTTAAAATGAACTCTGAGACAAATAGAACTATGCAGATATTCATCAGTCTAGAGATACCACACAATTACACTTGCTGTAGGAAGTCTTTAATATTAGAATCTCAGATAAGCTGGAAAACATGATCAAGAGAGGCACTCCTGTATGGATTGTACATTGCTAAGTAATTGAAAGATAAAAACTTTATAAGACCAAGGAGGTACTAGTACCTCCTTGATAAGACGATAATTTGTACATTTACGAATAATTTCTGAATCCAAAGGAAAGATTCATATACACTCAACAACACTGACAAACAGACAGACACACAATAAAAACTCACACACCTATGAAGGAACTTTGTTCACAATGTGGACTAAATCACATTTTTGAACGAAGGAAAACCCACTAGAACTTTAGAAGACTGAGAGCTAAACACTATCAATTCTGTTTATGCTCTTCCAGCATTATCACAGCCAATGTGAAAAACTGAATGTGGATTTTTCTTCCCAACACCAGGATGTAAATCCTGCCTTTCCACTGTAAATCTTACTGTTTTCAACAATCTACATATGGCAGTTTATAGTTTACAGTCAGGGGTCCTTCAGCTCATATCATGTAATCTGACAATGTAAGTACATTTCAATTGGACCACAGTGATCAAATTAATCTATCATAAAATTTCATTCAAAGTTAAATGGTGCAGTATTTCGAGATATTTACATTGCAACCTCTGGCAATTTAAAGAGTCATGAATACTGAGGAAACACCACAGACAGTATTTTTGTACTGAGCAAGGTGATATCCAATATTCTTACAGAGCTAGACCTGCTCATAATAAAGAGGATAAAATGGGTTTACCCCTTGCATAGAGACTATAAAATCTCTATCCCATTAAAAGTGCTATTCATTGGAGTGGGTAAAAGGAAAGCGATGGAAGGTTAATGGCAGGATGATGTCACGGTTTAGGGACAATATGAAGAATGATAGGAAAATGATGTGATGTCACATTAGTGTCATGATGATGTCACAGTGTTTGGTGATGATATCACAATAATGTGAAAATGATGCTATGATGTTATAAAGGTATAGGAATTATGTCTTTATGACAATGATGATGATGATTTAGACTTATTCATAGAGGGTAGCCACTTTAGTGATCTTTGCACTGTTCTCCTTGTGGTTCCTGTTCACATTCATGAATGTAATTCAGCTATCAGGATTCTGTCATGATAATCTAATGATGATGATGATGTGAGGATGTCATGTTGATAATGAGCTGGCGATGTGATAGGGATGTAATATTGTCATAAATATAATACAAACATTATTATGATGTCATGATGACTGAGGATGTTACATAAACACATTGAGTGGATTAGACATTGGAACGATTGGCAATGAGCCATATAATCAATCTTTCGCCTTCCCCTAACATCATCAGCTATCAACCAAAAAAAAAAAAAAAAAAAAAAAATGGCTTGACTGAGAGTGATGGGTTGACATTGGTATTGGTATTCCTCTGAGTAACCAGTGCTATATAACTTGCAAATATATCAAAGACGATTCTGACAGAGAATGTCATCACAACTATGAAATCTGTATGTTTACTTGGGAAAGGGGAGGGAGAGAACTAACCTGCATTCAATTTTATAGGGGCATGATTTGTTTTGTCCCTTTAAGCAGCATTACACATTAAAATGTTCTTGTCATCTTATCATCATACAAATCTGTAATTGCTGAAAGACTGCAATAGTGCAGATGAAAGAGTTGGCATTCATGTACCAATTGCAAAATTTCAAATACATGAAATCAAATGCTACAGATTCAAGAAATGAACTAAATATAAATGCATTACTCAATACTGGCAACCTTCATCATCAATAAAAACCATTATCAGTCATAATTGTTTAAAGTAAATGCCCATTATAAGAACCATGAGAAACACTTAAATACAGTGCACTCCCGTTATAACAAAATGCTCGGGACCGGCAGTTTTCTTTCGTTATAACAATATTTCGTTATAACCGAACAAATACAATGTATAACGAAAACAAGGAAACCACGTATATATATCATATCCTGTTTGCTGAATAGTCATCATACACTAGAACGCTATGTGAAATGTGATGGGATAACTGTATTACAATAATAAACGCAAGTTCCCCTCAGAAACTGTACGTGACACAAGGAGCGAACTCACAGTAGTGTGAAGCGTTCACCCATGCAGAGACGCTATATGCTTGTTCCGCTACGTGTTTTCGAAAGCAATTCGCATTTCGTTATAACGGAGCACATTTCTTTTGTTTTTCTTTGTCTGTGGCGCTCGGAAAAGACTTCGTTATAACGGAAATTTCGCTATAACCGTGTTCGTAATAAGCGAATTTTGTACCATAGACTTTAATGGTGATAATTTTGGGACCAGAAGATTTACTTCGTTATAACGAAATTTCGTTATAACCGTGTACGTTGTAACGGGAGTGCACTGTATAAAACCTTGTGCAAACAGGAACACTTCCATAAGGCAAAAAAAAAAAAAAAAATCATTGTATTGGCGTAACCCGCCCCACCCTAGAAAACCCCCCGACCCTGAACTTTTCACACACAAAAAAAAAAGGAAATACATCGTTTTTACTGAGAGAGGGCGCGATACGGGTTTGCGAATTATCAAAAACAACAACAACAACAACAACACCTGGTGTCGGAAAATGGCCGTGCAGTACAGCCTGTTTGCGACTGATAAGTCCGGTTCGAAGATTTTATTTAGTATTATTCAGAGAATCGATTTGTCAGTGGCGCTGGGTGATTTAGCCCAGGAATTTCTGACCGGTATGTCGTGACGGCTTTTAAACTGGTTATATAACAAATTTTTTGATGCAACAGACCCTCTCTATCGAATGGGGTTTCGTTAAATATGAGTTTTACACCTAAAATACAGGTAGCAGGTACAATTGTACACAGTCTTCACTTATTAATGACTTTCACTGAGTATACCCAACCAAACAAATGTCCGTGCACCAGTACATGTATGAAGATTTTGACAGATTGAATGCGTCAGAAATACTGCAAAACCACATATTAAGATTCCTGCCAAGTATCAATGAGACCATCGTCAGGTCAAACAAGTTCAAAATCACACAGTTGCTTGATGATGTGACGCCGACTCAACCGCCGATGACCCTACTTTTAATCTCCGGCACAACTAAGACAGAGGAAGCCAGCATCACCAAGAAACAGATATCTGAAATGAGCAACAAAAATCAGTCAATCGAGAGTAAGTCATTAAAAGGAGTTCTATGGAAAAGAGTAAAACTGTGCCTGATTGCCCCTCTAATTAAACAGACATGGAAGTCATTGTAGTGCATTAGACATTAAATTAGTCAATTATACCATCCAGTCAGCAGCCTATGAAACCAAGTACTTGTATATAGCATTATTTTCCTACAAATATCTTATAAAGTGAAAAAAGTATAAGAAACCTCTAATTTTCTCAAAACATGAAGCAGAGCAGAATACAAGAAATCCTACAGAAGTGCTGAGGTTTAGTTGTGAAGAAGTACAATCATAATGACAGATGTTTTACACATAGTTAACTCATTCAATTTTTTTTTTTTTTTGCTTTTAAAGGACACATTTGTACACATTAGCGTACAATGGGCAATAATTTTACAATGTGTACAATTAACAATTAGCCTGTGATATTTAAATGACGGCCCTGGGTTTCAACAATAACATGGCAAAAGTGTGCGAATACACCAGTGGGATGGGAGAAGGGGAGGGAAGTTTATGCCACACTCACCTTATACTGACAGTGCTTCCATCTGGAATATTTCCTGTAGTGGTGGGAAGTAGATAACCAACATCAGTTACATCTTGAAGGACAGCTAACCAAGGCATGATCTGCATGTTTGACAACATTACTTATCAAAATTATCACTCATTACTTTATGTTGAAACGTACTGACAAAGTCTGTACACAATTGAGTAATTTCATCACCAGTGGTGCATCAGACAGTATGTATGGTCTTGTATTCATACATGTATGCTACACGTCTTTTTATGACTTTGTCTGACACAGAGAAGGCTGAGGCAGGATTGCATCTAATCGAGAGGAGCAGTCATTATTACAGTGCCATCTGGACTGCTTGACAGGCACAAGTTGATAAATCCCAGCTCAAGATAGTATAATGCTTGTCCTTATATTCTGAAAAGGCTTCATGGAGCAAAACAATTCATTGCATACTGTATGTGAAGATGAATGCTGCTACTGCATGTACTAATATACACAGCCAAGTATCTATAAAGACAATGGATAAATCTAATCAAATCAATACATGCATCATTATCTAATATTACAATCCGCATGACAAAGCATCTGACAGAAGATAGCTTGCTAAATGCACTAATGTTATCACTCGGCACAATGTAGCAAGGGCATAATATTACAATTATGTAAAGGAAGAACTTGACCAATATTAATAGAAATGTGTGTACAGTCATGGACAATAAAGGGAGCACTAACCTCTCTCCAGAAGACCCAGAGGATCCCCACGACGATGATGAGGGCAGAAATGACTACATAAATAAGAAGAGGTCTGGTGATCATGGGGTCACGAACCTAACGAGGAGGCTTCCTTATTACATCCTTGTCCAATGGCTCCACTCCGAGACTGGACAGAGGAGTGGGGAGAGAATGAAACATTATCATACAGTAATGTGAACTACAGAACGCACAATTTTTTTTTTTCATGTCAGTATTTGTTCATTATCCATCTTTGATAATACATGTATACACACTCTTTCTTTTTTTTTAAAGAATGAACATATATTTGTCCTTTCTTCCAAATTAACAATAAAATCTGTAGCCATATAGACAGAAAGGATTTCTGGAAACAACATTAATGTGTAGAGTAGAAATAGTTGACGTCCAGACTTTCCAATAAGAAGGGTCACAAAGAGAAGGAGAGTGGCATACAAATGAGACTTCGAAACACTGCTGATTTGAGAGGTATTGATTTTTACTTTTACAAAATTATTTTCCCCATGACTGAAGAATTATAATGGTACTCACTAAGATGCTGCTTTAGCCGATGAAAAGGTAAAATGAAATATTTTGAAACCAAAGCTTTAATGAGGTTCAAAGATATTTGCTTGAAGAAATTTGATTGATTGATTGATTAATTGATTGATTGATTGACTGATTGATTGATTGTCAATCTTTATGCAGAGTGGCCTGATTAGACTGAATCAGAATAATGACTGCACTGCCGGCATACTGTAATTGCCCTCCCCCTTCAGAATACTCTCAGACCTGCTGATGTGTGCACATTGTGGCTCACCCTTGAGCAGGTGGTCCTTCCATGATGACGTTGATCCAAAGGCTCTGCATGGCATTGAGTGGGTTGGGAAACCTCATGATGATGGATAGGGCTATCAGGGTCCAAGGCAGCTATGCTCCTACCAACACAGAGAAACAAACAAACAAACAAAATCATATGTTGCAATCTATCTTCATAGATCCTTCACTTCATACTTTTGCATAATCATTAATACAAACATGCATACACAAAGTGTAAAAAAAAAAATAATAATCCCGCTGGCATTGCATAAATATGAGGGAAATAGTAAAATGTTGAAGTGTTGCCCTTTTCTTTGGCCCCTGACCTTTGACCCCATGAACCCTAAATTCTCTAGATAATCATTGTCAGTCAGTACATGTATATATGCTATGTTCCATGAAGATACCATGAACAATTTCCAAGTTACTTGACCTTTTGACCTTTGACCTTTGACCTCATGACCCCAAACTTCCACCAGAGAATCTTAATTGGGTAATACATATATACACCAAGTTTTAAGAAAATATCTTCAGGCATTGCATAGATATGGTGGAAATAGTGAAATTTTACGTATTTGACCTTGACCTTTTGACCTTTGATCTTGAGCATGTGCACCCAAAAGTTGATAGGCACAACTTCACCCCCTAATACACATACATGCCAAGTTTCATTAGGATACCTCAAAACGTTTTTTAGTTACGCTGTCCACAAAATTCATTACGGACGGAAGGACGGACGGACGGACAACCCGAAAACATAATGCCTCCGGCACCACTTCTTGGCGGAGGCATAAAAAAAAAGAAAAAAAAGGCTGTCAGCTGTGATTCAAGAAAATTTCACACTGCAAATATTTCTTGCTTTACAGTATGCACAAAACTATTTCCATTGGGGTGTAAGAACGACATTTTGTGTAAGTAGAGAATAGAGATTGTTAAGAATTGGGTGTGCACTTTTGATTATTGCAACACAAGATAGATACTCTAGAATCTACTTTTTGAAACAAAAATCTTTACAGTATCCTGTCTTCATTTCTTTCTGAATCTACAACTCCTCAAAGATTAGCTGATTGATGTAACTACCTTTATGAGGGTCGTAAAATTTTGATATACACTGATCAGGATCCTCTGATAAAATAGTTATCGCAGCACAAGCATGGCTCCTGTAAGCAATATGTTGATTAAACAGAATTTCCCCACTAGTTAAAGTCAGGGTTAACCACTCTGGAATTGGACTCCAGCTATCACTGGGGTAACATGACTCTCACCTGGTATAGCCATTGAAGACAGCTGCTCTGGTTTGTCCAAAAGATCCACATTCTCTCGACGGAAAGACTTTGACTTGGCACCAGCAAAGTTCCTGAAAGAATACAAGACAAGCTTATCAACAAAGAACATGATACATGTACTACAAAATACCACAAATCATTTAAGCAATTACATCTCATCTGGTACAGAAATCCTATGACCCACCAAACAAACAAATAAACACAAACTACAATAACAGTGAACACATTCTGAACAAGACACTTTTTTTTTCTTTTAATACTGCACAATTTATTCTGACAAATGAAGTATGGAATTGCGACTGATTGACAAATTGCCCCACATCGACGTAAATAAGCACTGAATTGATCAGTGTTTTAGTAGTAGCCATGATAAAAAATCATGGGCATACATACCAGGTACTCGAGCAGGATTCGAACCTACGACCTCCTGATCACCGGACAGGCGTCATCTCCACTAGACCACCGAGCTTTCGCCCGACAGCAAGTGTTAGTTCTAATCCTTATAGCATGCAGCGGGTACTGCTTTGTTATTCAAATTCATGAAATTCTTCCGTCGAGATGTTTTCATTGCGACTGATTGACAAATTCCCCACATCGACGTAAATATCATGGCTACTACTAAAACACTGATCAATTCAGTGCTTATTTACGTCGATGTGGGGCAATTTGTCAATCAGTCGCAATGAAAACATCTCGACGGAAGAATTTCATGAATTTGAAGAAGTATGGAATTGTTTGCTTGATTTTCTTCTGAACTTAATAATTTGTGCTTTATAATAAGGAGCTACAGTGTCAAACCTTGGCAAAACCATCACTGGATCAATAGAGATCAACACAAAGTGACTCACGTCTTCCAGTCCTCTTCTGTTTTCCAGATCTCGTAGACGGCATAGTTACAGGTCCCCTCATGGCCTCAAACATTCTCACACTGTAGCTGCCATTGTGTATTAGTGGAAACAACAGAAATACAATGCATGACATTACTGGGTAAATACTGTATACCTTTTGGAACATAATTTTATCAACATATAATAAACTTGATGTTGAAAAGATGAACTGAAATGTTTCCAATTAGTACCATATTGATGTACCGGTACTTGTTTCAGGTTTCTCTAGGTACTGCTATTACAGTTTGCCTATAATATATTTAGAGGCATATATATTGTAATTTTGCAAGGGGGAAAGCAATGATGAATGATGATGATGATGATGATGATAATCATGACTAGTAACATCATTGTCATTATTCAAGTAATAACAACAGTGATAATTCATCATGAAAATTTTATTATGATCACTACCATCACTACTTTATTATTCCTAATATTACTAGCTTTGAAAAAACACACCAAATCACTATATTCCAAGTTTATCACAAAAGTAAAAAACATTCACAATGGGGCATGAAGTCTTGACTTCCTAAACTTCATCTTTGAAACTTTAGTTTCAACACACACACACACACACACACACACACGCACACACACACAAATAAATAACAATAAAGATGTAAAATTTGAACAACAATTTTCAAACAGTACAAGTACTTGGACTAAGTTAGTACTTGACTGGATTAGGCATCCAGAATTCTGCTCTGTTGAAAGATAGGGATGGCTGTTTATATCACATATCTATATCCTCTGACTCGAGTCTGAGAATTGTTCATTCAGCTTATTCAATCTCATAACTTTCCATAAGAAACATCACATTCATAGAAGAAAAAAAAAAGAAATAACGTCAATTTTCCTAACTCTGTGATTAGTATAATATTACTGAAGCACTTTCCATTCAAAATATCACACCAGTGGGAATCTAGCAATGAGGACACGATGTCTTACCTCACACATCCATCATCTCTTCCTGCTGCATCAACGTATGTCCTCAGGTTGTCACGGAAACTTCATATTCTTTTCCTCCTGTACGGCGAACTACCTGCCGACAATGAATGCCTGTGGAGAGTAATCGTGATCGCGTGAATAACTGCAGTCAGCAACGCGCTGTCGTAATGATACTGACCTGTGTGACAGTAACTCTAATTGTTAGTCTCACGGCGGGGGGGGGGGGGGGGAGGGGGAGAGAACAACTAGCAATCTATATTTCATGATGAGTTACACATTACTCCAGGTTAGAAGGCATATAACCTTGTTTTTTATGATGTCTATGATGGTCCCCCTTATTTAAAAGCCACCGTAATGTGTAACGTTAACATTAAACAGCGTAAGCTGTGAGCGCGAGCAGAAACAACCACAACTAAGTCAACGTTGAATTCAATGCTTCCCCATGTCTCATTTAATTCAAATTTATGTGAGTGACTGGAAATGAGATACTAAGGAATCCCTGAAATTTTGGTGGAATTTGGTAGAGTGAAATTTGAGGTATATCTTCTTGCCTCTTAGATACGATATTGGCTTACTGCCAATACTGCATTACCATTTTACTACCGCCGGAATCTGTCTCTAAGAAGCCCATGACCGACGGCAACGAGGAGAGACAGATCTCAGACAAATTTCAATGGTCGCGCTCTGTCCACACGTAGTGCTCCTCTACAAGTTAGCGTGGATATGTCTTCCTGGACATTTTGCTGACTAAACCATACAGATACAGATCTCATCGGTCTACGACAGTTTACCAACCTGGGGTTGCTGAGGCTGAGCCCGTATCCGTAGTGCCGGTGCGGTGCCGGTGGTTGAGCCTGAGCCTATTTACAGCCTCAGGCTGTGGTCTTGCCCTTGGCCTGCTTGATGTTTGGGTTGGAGACCTGATCGTCATGGCAGGCGCTGCCGGAACTATACACAGCCCAGTCGCTGTACGTAGGATATTCGCACAGCGTACCTCCGTCTGGTCGGGCTATTCGTAAACGCTGCCGCTGATGTAACCCCCGCCCGGGCCGGCCGGGCGCTGTACCAGTAACGTGTTGGGGTCGCTGCTGCGGTTACCGCTGATGTTGCTCTGCTCGTGCTAACTTAGTCTCCAAGTATGTCCACGACCGGGCGACCATCTGATCCCGACCGATCTCGCGCTCGTCATCCCACTGGCAATGGCGGAGCTGAATCTCTTGCATAACGCCATCGAGATCGTTCCTACTCCCACTTTCAGAAGAGACAGCCATCGAAATCTCTAATGCTTTGTATAATAGCGCGCGTACCAAGCGAGCGTCTAGCTCTCACCGCACGGTATAGGGCTAGCAAGCGCGCGCGGATGTGCATGCGCATGCAATTTGCAGATTGATGGTGTATACACAGTGTACCACAGAACTCTGTGTAAGAGTTCTGTGCAGTGTACACGCAACGACACGTGCAGTGTAAGCTTGCGCTGCGCTGTATTGTCATCGAATGACTTTATTTTGATGGAATGATTTTTTGTTCATCGAATGGTTTTCTGTTCATCGAATGATTTCTTGTCGTAAGTATAGAACGCCATGTCAAATATATCTTGGGTCTAATATATTTTTGGTGAAATATATATATTTTTTGTCGAATATATTTTGGTCAAATATGATTTTTGGTCAAATATATTTTTTGTCAAATATATTTTGGGTCAAACATAGTTTGTGTCAAATATATTTTTGATCAAATATATTTTTGTGAAATATATTTTTGGTGAAACATATATATTTTTGTCAAATATATAATTTGTCGAATATATTTCGGTCAAACCTTCATATTCTCTTGTCAAATATATATTTTGTTTGAATATATATTTTATGAAATATATATTTTATCGAACATATTTTTGTGGAATGAAATTTAAATTGATGAAATGGTTTTTTAGTTGGTGTCGAACATAATTATTTGATTCCCTTCTGGCGTGCTCAGTCTTACTTTTTTGTTCCAGAACGGTTGTTTTACGCCCCCATTCATTGAACCGCAGCGCCCCCCCCCCCCCCATCATTTCTTTTGTAGTTACACTACACGGCACAGTACTGGGAAAGAGGTTAAAGCTAAAATAATATATCTCTTGCTCATCAGAAATCTAGTTGACCTGATTTTCTAACTATGAGATGAGGAACATTCTGACCAGTTAGCCTGGTTCCCACAGGAGTCGATATGAATAAATTGTAATTAAACACAATTAATATATACAGCTGAAATATAAACAAGCAAATAGTTTTATTACAAAAGAAAAAGGGAGAACAACCATTTTATATTTTTTGGTACTTCGTAAGGTCATCATCAAGCAGAAAAAAAAATAAATCTTTTTACTTTTCTGCCCTCGTTACGAAATTAGAAATATCTTTGAAGATGTTGTGAAAATTAACACATTTATTTTATTCATTAAATTTTTACAGCGAATTTAATCTAAAATATCTGAATTTGACGAAAGTGGATGATCATTCACCAAAGTACGTAAATGATACGGTACATAAAATAAGTGACTCAAAGTTTCAAAATATATGAAACGTTAAAACAAATGGTTATCTTTAAAAGTGAATAAAGAAATCATGGAAATATGTTATATAATCACACTGAAATAGAAAACTGCCAGTTCTTTGCTAAAAAAAAATAAGATAACAGTTCAGCTCAGCAACATTTGTATAGTCGTTAATCAACTCAACATGCATCATTACTTTGAAGCATGGGCGTAAATCCCGGGGGGATGGGGGGGATATATCCCCCCCTGAAATGGAGGAGGGGGGGATGGCCTGTACAATCATCCCCCCCTGAATTTTGAGAGGAAAAAATGGAGGAAGCAGAAATGTGATTGTATCAATTTTGGCATATTGCATGACGTTTGTACGCCGGCCTTTCAAACATAACAGAGCTGAACAGTATTCTATCTTGTAGGAAAATGTATACATAATTTTCTTAAGCGCTCGCTCGCTTCGCTCGCTCGCGAAGAAAGTAACATTGACATACACTGTAAGGTATGGCTCAGACGTTGACAACGTCAATATAATATAGGCCTACATGTAGGCCTAAACATGCTATGACGCGAGTAACTGGGGACCATCTGCAAAATATGTACGAAAACAAACAAACAAACAATAACAAAAACTATATCGCCATAATTGAACCCCCTCCATTTCCTGAATCATTCCTGAGAAACGACAGTGACTAATGACTCAGTCCGGATACATTATCATCTATGGGCATACCCAGGGAAGATCAGGGGCGTCGAATCTATGGGGGGGGGGGGGCAAAGCGGCATTTGTTTTAGGCAGACAAATAATTTATCCCCCAAGCAATTCCCGAGATGAGGACAACTCTCGAACTTTCTTAATGGAAAATTGTCGAAAAATCGCCAGAACTCTGCACCAAATCGTTGTATTGCAATCATAAACATGCAAAATCTCCGCTATACAGGATCCCTTTCGATAAACTTTGTACAATTTGACATTGACGTATATTTCCCTAATCTATCAAAGAGTGTGCAGCAGATCTTTCACTTAACAAAAGCACCCTCATATGCAGAGGCGTCGATGAGGGGGGGGGGGATGGTTCCCCGATAAAGTGGGACGAACAAAAGCGAAAAATATAGCTACAAACGGCAGTTTTTGGAGTGTAAAATGTCAAATTTTCAAGCTCGCTCGCTCCGTTCGCTCGCATTTAACCGCTATGCCATTCTCCTGATGTTGCTGATAGTGACTGACAGCAGTTGCGCCCAGTGCGCCCCCCTTAATTTCCAAAGCGAAAAATTTATCTACAAACGGCAGTTTTGGGACTGTAAAATGTCAAAATTTTCTAGCTCGCTCGCTTCGCTCGCTCGCATTTAATCATTATTCCATTCTCCTGAGGTTGCTGCCAGTAATTGCCAGCAGTTTTCGCCCGATGCGCCACCTTAATTTCCATAGCGAAAAATATAGCTACAAACGGCAGTTTGGGGATTGTAAAAATGATGTCAAAATTTTCAAGCTCGCTCTCTTCGCTCGCTCGCATTTAATCATTCCATTCTTCTGATGTTGCTGCCAGTAATTGCCAGCAGTTTTCGCCCGGTGCGCCCTCCTTAATTTCCAAAGCGAAAAATATAGCTACAAACGGCAGTTTTGGACTGTAAAATGTCAAAATTTTCAGACTCGCTCGCTTCGCTCGCTCGCGTTTAATCATTATTCCATTCTCCTGATGTTGCTGCCAGTAATTGCCAGCAGTTTTCGCCCGATGCGCCCCCTTAATTTCCAAAGCGAAAACTATAGCTACAAACGGCAGTTTTGGGACTGTAAAATGTCAAAATTTTCAAGCTCGCTCTCTTCGCTCGCTCACATTTAATCATTATTCCATTTTCCTGATGTTGCTGCCAGTAATTGCCAGCAGTTTTCGCCCGGTGCGCCCCCCGTAATTTCCAAAGCGAAAAATATAGCTACAAACGGCAGTTTTTGGACTGTAAAGTGTCAAAATTTTCAAACTCGCTCGCTTCGCTCGCTCGCATTTAATCATTATTCCATTCTCCTGATGTTGCTACCAGTAATTGCCAGCAGTTTTAGCCCGATGCGCCCCCTTAATTTCCAAAGCGAAAACTATAGCTACAATAGGCAGTTTTGGGACTGTAAAATGTCAAAATTTTCAAGCTCGCTCTCTTCGCTCGCTCACATTTAATCATTATTCCATTTTCCTGATGTTGCTGCCAGTAATTGCCAGCAGTTTTCGCCCGGTGCGCCCCCCGTTATTTCCAAAGCGAAAACTATAGCTACAAACGGCAGGTTTGGGACTGTAAAATGTCAAAATTTTCTAGCTCGCTCTCTTCCCTCGCTCGCATTTAATCATTATTCCATTCTCCTGATGTTGCTGCCAGTAATTGCCAGCAGTTTTCGCCCGGTGCGCCCCCCGTAATTTCCAAAGCGAAAAATTTATCTACAAACGGCAGTTTGGGGACTGTAATAATGTCAAAATTTTCTAGCTCGCTCTCTTTCGCTCGCTCGCATTTAATCATTATTCCATTTTCCTGATGTTGCTGCCAGTAATTGCCAGCAGTTTTCGCCCGATGCGCCCCCTTAATTTCCAAAGCGAAAACTATAGCTACAAACGGCAGTTTTGGGACTGTAAAATGTCAAAATTTTCAAGCTCGCTCTCTTCGCTCGCTCACATTTAATCATTATTCCATTTTCCTGATGTTGCTGCCAGTAATTGCCAGCAGTTTTCGCCCGGTGCGCCCCCCGTAATTTCCAAAGCGAAAAATATAGCTACAAACGGCAGTTTTTGGACTGTAAAGTGTCAAAATTTTCAAACTCGCTCGCTTCGCTCGCTCGCATTTAATCATTATTCCATTCTCCTGATGTTGCTGCCAGTAATTGCCAGCAGCTTTAGCCCGATGCGCCCCCTTAATTTCCAAAGCGAAAACTATAGCTACAAACGGCAGTTTTGGGACTGTAAAATGTCAAAATTTTCAAGCTCGCTCTCTTCGCTCGCTCACATTTAATCATTATTCCATTTTCCTGATGTTGCTGCCAGTAATTGCCAGCAGTTTTCGCCCGGTGCGCCCCCCGTTATTTCCAAAGCGAAAACTATAGCTACAAACGGCAGTTTTGGGACTGTAAAATGTCAAAATTTTCTAGCTCGCTCTCTTCGCTCGCTCGCATTTAATCATTATTCCATTCTCCTGATGTTGCTGCCAGTAATTGCCAGCAGTTTTCGCCCGGTGCGCCCCCCGTAATTTCCAAAGCGAAAAATTTATCTACATACGGCAGTTTGGGGACTGTAATAATGTCAAAATTTTCTAGCTCGCTCTCTTTCGCTCGCTCGCATTTAATCATTATTCCATTTTCCTGATGTTGCTGCCAGTAATTGCCAGCAGTTTTCGCCCGGTG
Source organism: Diadema setosum (assembly GCF_964275005.1). Taxonomy (NCBI): domain Eukaryota; kingdom Metazoa; phylum Echinodermata; class Echinoidea; order Diadematoida; family Diadematidae; genus Diadema; species Diadema setosum. The sequence continues at coordinate 18,086,992 of NC_092696.1, read as the reverse complement.
CGCCCCCCGTTATTTCCAAAGCGAAAAATATAGCTACAAACGGCAGTTTTGGGACTGTAAAATGTCAAAATTTTCTAGCTCGCTCTCTTCGCTCGCTCGCATTTAATCATTATTCCATTCTCCTGATGTTGCTGCCAGTAATTGCCAGCAGTTTTCGCCCGGTGCACCCCCCGTAATTTCCAAAGCGAAAAATATAGCTACAAACGGCAGTTTTGGGACTGTAAAATGTCAAAATTTTCTAGCTCGCTCTCTTTCGCTCGCTCGCATTTAATCATTATTCCATTCTCCTGATGTTGCTGCCAGTAATTGCCAGCAGTTTTCGCCCGGTGCGCCCCCCGTAATTTCCAAAGCGAAAAATTTATCTACAAACGGCAGTTTTGGGACTGTAAAATGTCAAAATTTTCTAGCTCGCTCTCTTTCGCTCGCTCGCATTTAATCATTATTCCATTCTCCTGATGTTGCTGCCAGTAATTGCCAGCAGTTTTAGCCCGGTGCGCCCCCCTTAATTTCCAAAGCGAAAAATATAGCTACAAACGGCAGTTTGGGGACTGTAATAATGTCAAAATTTTCTAGCTCGCTCTCTTTCGCTCGCTCGCGTTTAATCATTATTCCATTCTCCTGATGTTGCTGCCAGTAATTGCCATCAGTTTTCGCCCGGTGCGCCCCCTTAGTTTCCAAAGCGAAAAATATAGCTTCAATCGGCAGTTTTGGGACTGTAAAATGTCAACATTTTTAAGCTCGCTCGCTTCGCTCGCTCGCATTTAATCATTATTCCATTCTCCTGATGTTGCTGCCAGTAATTGCCATCAGTTTTCGCCCGGTGCGCCCCCCTTAATTTCCAAAGCGAAAAATATAGCTACAAACGGCAGTTTTGGGACTGTAAAATATTAAAATTTTCAAGCTCGCTCGCTTCGCTCGCTCGCATTTAATCGCTATGCCATTCTCCTGATGGTGCTGCCAGTAATTGCCAGCAGTTTTCGCCCGGTGCGCCCCCGCCCCCTTAATTTCCAAAGCGAAGAATATAGTTACAAACGACAGTTTTGGGACTGTAATATGTCAAAATTTTCAATGCAAAAAGATTTCACCGTGGGAGGGGGAAATTCCCCTACCATACCCTCCCCCCCCCCCCTCGCTTGCTTCGCTCCCTCACATAACCGCTCCTCCTAAGATCAAATCCTGTCTACGCCGGTGATAGGCCCCATTATTAGTAGGCCTTCACAGTGTTGTCGCACAGGTGGAGCAAGAGCTGAAATACCTCGATTTAGTCATTCAATAATATATTGTGAATATTTCATTTTAGAAAACAAAATTTTCACCAAAAGTGTGCACCAGATCGCTGAATTTCAGGTCTAAAAATGCAAAATCTTCCACGTGTGGGAGAGGGATACCCCCCCCCCCATACCCTCCCCCCGTTCGGTCGTTCCGCTCCCTCTCACTGGTATTTCCAACAAAAAAAAATGTTTTCATACTTTTAAGGTCTGATTTTCCGCCAAAAGTCATCTGACAAGCAAAAAAAAAAAAAGCAACAAGAATAAAAAGTCTTCATATTTTTGCTGCCGCTTTCCTCCCACTTTATATTTCATGCAAAAGAGTGGGACATCCGATCCCTGTAAAGTGTGTGCGTGTGTGTGTGTGGGGGGGGGGGGGGACACCAAGCTTTCCCCCCCCCCCCCCCCCCCCCCCAAAGGCTGCGCCGGTCCGGTTATGGGCTTGTAATCGTGGTGATGGTGACCATCCCCCCCACTCCTCAGTACGGATTTACGCCGTTGTTTGAAGGTCTTGAGAAGATGCAGGTAAATCATCATGGACTTAAATTCCTTTAACGTAGTTGTGTCTTGTTATGCTTTACTCTTTATTTTGTACAAACGAATGGGAGAGGGTGCTGTTTGAGAGAGAGAGGGAGAGAGATTTTTTTTTCTTGAGTCTTTGTTTGTCTGTGGATTACCGTGGTGTTGTGAATATGTATAAAAGGCCGAGGGTTTTAAGAACGGAATATCCTGGGTTAAAGTGAAAGAGAAGTTTGCCCTTATTCTAGCTCTTTATCCAAGAGTAGAAGTGAATACACCTAACAATCATGCTGGAGTATCAAAATGATAGGGTAATCTGGGAGAGACGTGTGCACATTGAAGATATGTGACCATGCACCACAAAACAAACAAAAGTCACACCCCTTGATTTCAATAGTGAGGACTCATAAAAGGTAAAATGGGTCAACCGCGTCAATCTTGAGTTTTTCATATTTTCTGAAAGAGCTATCCTTCTTCTACATTATTCTTTATTTGGGGATCATAACATGAATGGGAAAGTGTATTTTCAGCAGTTTTTCTATGACCCATTTTAGGGGAAGAGTACAATGATCAAGTGTGTCTTAAAAGCCCCTTTTTCACTTCTTGAAATCCTTTGCACCCTCTTTACTTTCAAGTGTAATAACAATGAAAAGGTAACGCTACTGCATTGCAATTTGGCATTAATCATAGACAGAATGTGTTAATAGAACATACTTAATTTCAGCTTAATCTGATAATTCCTTCATTGATGTTGCTCCGGTCGTTTACATCCTGTGTTTTGTTCATTTCATCGAACAGCTAGTACGACTTGGAAAAGATTAAGCGCTTGAATAGACCCTGTACTTCAGAGCCTCTTTTCTCAGTTCACACTTTTCCGGAGTGTGTGCTTTCTTTCCATTATTTAGATGGGTTAGGGGAGTCCATTTGAATTGAGTTATACATAATTTTAAAGCTTAGAGTCTGCTTTTTCAGAATTTATCCTTAACTAAAAATCCATGTCTGGCGACTTTTTGTTGGTTTTGTGATGCAGGGTCACATATTATTCTGGGCATTTACTGGGCAATCAACATCACGTGTTTGTAAGACTATCATTAAAGTTTGCCTTTATTCGAGCTCTTTATCCAAGAGTAGAAGTGAATACACCTAGCAATGCTGGAGTATTAAAAATGATAGGGTAATCTGAGAGAGTCGTGTGCACATTGAATATATTATTCTGGAAATTTACTGGGCAATCAACATCACGTGTTTGTAACCATTATCATTACTATGATGAATACCTATATCTTTAGTGTACTAATGTTACTAATGTCATAATCAAAAGCATTATTATCGCTCTTTTTACTTTGCGTTTGTCTTTTCTACTTATAACCTTAAGGGAAATTATGCAAAGTTAAGATTGAGCAATTATATAATAATATATAATTACATATAATCGATTTAGTGTTAATATATTCAGAGAGAGGTAGATCCTGATGAAGGCCATGACAGGCCGAAAACTTCATTAAAGGGAATAGTAGAGAACAACGTCAGCCTCAAACTCGATTTCGTCCATATATATACATACACTGTGTGTGTGTGCGTGTGTGTGTGTGTGTGTGGGTGTGTGTGTCTGTGTGTGTGTGTGTGGGTGTGTGTGTCTGTGTGTGTGTGTGTGTGTGTGCGTGTGTGTGTGTGACGGTGAGGGAGAGAATTTGTCATATCTTTTCGTATTATCGTAACGCGCTTTGCAACACGGAGGGCAAAAGAACACCAAATAATTGTTTGTGATCTTTTTAGTTATAGAGACAAATGAGTGATTTTTTGCGGTAAAAAAAAAAAATAGAGTGAAACAGGGAAATTGTAAAAATGTACCTACTGATGATAGAAATAGAAGTGGTAGCCACTGATGATAGAGATAGAAGTGACAACCTGTTTTAATAGACAATTATTTCGTAATTATGATATTGTTATAATGTTTCCATTAATATGGATCTTAGATGTGGAAAATAGATCTTGCGGTATAATGTTATGAAGGAGGAGAGTTTGGTTTTGGCATATTAAGTCTAGTTATCATACTGTCTGCATGTAAGAAAAAAGACATCTGTTGTCCTTTTTATGTTATGGAATTCAAGTAATTGCTCGTGTTATACAACGTCTTTGTCCACACCGAGCTATAATGAGCATGTATACTCATACAATGTATGACATGTTATGGCAAGAAATTATACACATTTTCCTTTTCAAACTTTGCTATCATTATGTGCTTTGTATAGCGTGAGAGTGGTATAGAAGCAACCTTTCTTCTGCAAGCAATATGACATCAGACTGAAAAAAGAAAGATATTTGCTGCATTTCTTTTCTCGTTCAGTGTAACTGCTCAACAAAAATGACACTTTTGGGTTCAACATGGCCTCGACAATCACATCTTATGTGAAAGACACCAGAGGTAACGCTTGAGAGTAAACTTATTGACAACTGACACACTTATCATCTAAAATCTAATTTTTCACAATCCTATCATCGCAGTTTTAATAACTGTGAAATTGCTTATCAATTCCGTGTGCTTTTATGAAAGAGCGTCGTCTTGTACAGATTGAAATGAAAACAAACAAATATATATACATTCTCAGTGGGTCTACGAGAATAGATTCCAAACGCTGAACATGATGGGTAAATGGCAAACTAAAAACTGGGCGGCGTCTTGCGATACACTCTAATGTCGTTTCCAACACAGAGAATGAGCTTGCCGGTAACCGTAAGGACTATGCGACTCTGATGGACTTGCCTTTGCCCGGCTACTTCAGACATGACACGCATGGATACGATTTTCTTCGTTTCACGTTCATTCATTGGCACATAGTATATCTCACATCTGCGACAGCAAAGGCTCTCGTACTTATAGCACGAGACGTAGAGATCGCCCGTCAAAGGATCTGCGGAGACGTTGGCTATAGGTTCACAATGTGAGATATCCCTGGTGGCACCCTGCAGGTTGATCAACGTGAGCGTGTTGTTAAGTTGGTGGCGCTGGACAACGATCTCCCCTGAAGGAAGCACGTCGCGCATTCTCACATTCCCTTCGAAAGTGAGCTTGTTGAGAACCTTTCCATCAGAGGGGTCTATTACATAGATGTTTGGGGTATTTGCCTGAGAGGCAAGGATTTTGTACTCGTGAACTAAAACATCCACCCGCGGATACCGGTATGAAACCGTCTCAGGAAGGTCAATCTCCTTTAACAGGTGCCACTGTCTATCAACCAAGATGATAGCTCCGTTCAATTCGCTGCCTACGCTAAGTTGAAGCAAGTGCACGCCACAAACTATCACGTCATCATCGAGCACAGCACATGAGGCGATAGGGCCAGGTGCGAAGCTCTGTAAAACAGCAGTGAAGTTTTTACTGCACACATTCGTCAGGTACGATTTTCTGTCCAATACTATCACTTCTTCCTCACTGACACTGCCGACTATATCTGGGGCACCCCACTCCAAAGGGAGCTCCATTTTGTCAGCGAGTCCCCACTCACCATCTGGCCAGACAATTCGACCGCAGTAGGATTCGTCATCGACATCCTTAACGAACCTGACGCCCTCTACGTTAGATAAGATATGATGCAAGACATCCTCATTAGGGATCTTACCCATTGCATCCTTTAGTACAGATGGTAATGTATAACCGCCGGGTATCAAGAAACCGCTGTCAGCCTCTCGATCTCCGATTCTCATTAAAATCCCTTCTAGATTGCTCATGTTCTTAATGGCATAGTTTTTAAGCTCATCAAATTTTGCTCCATATGTCTTTCGGAGGTCATCCAGCCGTCTAATTAGGTTTTTTCGTTTTTCATCGATAATGTCAACCTTTGGTTCTCCATCAGCAGTGCTCTTTTCCATTGCCCTATGATTGACTGCCCCAATGCTGGTCGATCCTCCAACTTCTGCGTGCTCCTCATGATGGAGACCGATTTCCAATACGGCAGGAAACGTCGACGTTCCTGTTGAGGACTCGACATCCTTTTGAACGGACAACACATGCTTTTCCGCGGAGAGTCGGGATCTTTCGATACGATCGACATATTTCCGCCATTTGGCCAGTTCGCTTCTGCCATTCAAAACCAATTCTCTCGATTCGGCGTCACTGATCGCATGAACTACGCCCTCTTCCAGTTTCCTTGGGGAAAGGCAGTCCTCGTTTGTGTTGGAGTCTTTGTTCCACCTCTTCCGAACCCATTGACCAGTGCCTGGGTCTCTATTCAAACGCCCTTGTTTAGCTGATGACGACATTCTTGACGACACTCTTAAAATGTGAGATGTTTCTGTTTGAACTCTGAAAGAAACGAAAACATAAAGTTAAAGATTCGAGACATCATATCTATTTTTTAAGTTCTGTATAATCCACAAGTTGTTATTACTGACGCGATAACCGTTTGAAATTTGAAACCAGATAAAAGAAATGAATATGCGTATGCATACAAGTACTTGCAGTCGCGTTTCATATAACCTTCTTCATTGTTGTAGACTGATGTATTGCATCATTTTCCAGTTGGGCGTCAGGAGACATTACGATAACGTTCATTATTATTTTTTATGGTTTTTACCGTTCAGTAAATATACTTCAAAGGGATGACACATTTTTGGTTGAGAAGGGGCTTCGGGTTTACAACGGTTTTGATGATGATTTGTCTTTGTCTTTTTAGATAATGAGAAAGACGAAAGACGAAATTAAAGTTTATTTCATGGATATTGGGTTTCAAATGGCTGAGATAGTCAAATCAAAGCGGTCCTAGCAACAGGTGGGACCCACCATTTATTACTATCGCCTTGTTTTATTTTTTTTTTTGTATATCTAAGCCATTTCGAAACCGATTAAGATCAAACAAAGCTTGAAATCTGCTTAGAATTGTATATTGCTGCTTTTTACATTTTATACATTACATTTTTTTACATTATTGTATATTTTCTATGTGTCTTGCAAAAGTTTAAAGCTATTCTCAACCAATACTATACCATCCCTTTAACAAGAATAGATTGTGATTCAGAATATTCAAGTGACTAAAAAAAATGAATGAATAAATGAATGACTGTATGACTGACTGACTGAATGAATGAATGAATGAATGAATAAATGAATAAATAAATAAATAAACAAATAAATAAATAGATAAATAAATAAATAAATAGATAAATACATTAATTAATTAATCAATTAATTAATTAATGGAAAATTTAAATACACAAATGGCTTGTAATAGGTGCTTCAAACACGAAGTATGATAATGAGCTGTCATTTAGTATCGCTTCTAGCAGGTAGCACTCCCCTCCTAAACAATAGGTATAGCTTTCTGGGATATGATAATGTCACGAAATGGCTAAGTGTTTCAGGAACTCCGTGAACGGAACGCGAAGCCATTTATATTTCTGGTGCCACTTCAGGATTTAATCAGGTGACAAGCAAAAAGCAAAAAACACGAGGGTCATCATGCGATTTCATCCTATAAAAAAAAAAAAAAAATCAAAGGGGGGCGCACCTAGTCCGCCACCGCCTCACCCTTCATTTTTTTCTTCTTCTTTAACAAAAAAGAATTAATAAACTAAAAATTGAAGGGGGCGAGTCCGGTGCGTCCTCCCCCCCCCCCCCCCACCCACGATAACTACCGCCACTAGACAATAACCTTATCACGAAACACACAGGGGGTTTTAATTTTGTTTGATATGAATATTCTGTTTTAAAAATGAAATATACGTGACATTGGACCAATATTTTTCTTATAATGCAAGCTCGACCCTTATCTGCTTTCGTATTTTCAATCATTAGGTGATACGCTATCAGCGTATCACCTATTGTGATTGTCAAAATCTCTCTTTATTAGGTGATACGCTTTCAGCGTATCACCTATTGTGTTTTTCAAAATCTTCCTTTCTTTAGGTGATACGCTTTCAGCGTATCACCTATTGTGTTTGTCAAAATCTTCCTTTCTTTCTTTTTATTCTTCTTTCTTTCTGGCACATTTTGTGTCGTGAATATCTCAACATTGACATGACGGAATAACATGACATTTTCAGTCAACATGTCTCATGACAACATCTAGCCACAATAAGGTTTTCATGACAGTAACATATCTATGACGTCATCTAGGCGCCATTTTGTGATTTTCGGACCATGTTACATGATCGATCATAACTTCATAACTAAAGGTCATTTCTGTATCATTTTCATTGAACATAAAGTTCAGGTCACGCTCTATCTTACTTTTTAATGCTAATTACCTAGGACATCATTACGCGCGCATTAGCGCGCGTCAAACTTTTAAAAGGCTCAAAACGACTTCCCAATGGGAAATCTCGAAGTTTCAGACAATTTTAAGCGTTCCGCGCGTTCGCGTCCGTCCGCGCATTTCCGTAAGCAACATGAAAATGCACATTTTTTGACAGATTTGGATTCCTGATACATTAGGTAACAGTATCCATTGATTTCCGATCAATTTCGACCTATAACAAAGGAATGCGCTGGCGTCAAAGTTGAAATTTCGTGTGCGCGTCTATGTGGAAATATAGCGAAAAACATGTCTTTGTTTATTTCGCCATAGCTCTTTAAAACGTCAGGTGACCCTATGTTTTTATTGCATATTACAAAAGCATATGAATTGAAAATAACGTTTCAAGTATCAATATTTCCCTAAATACATTATGACGTCATCATATCATCATCTGAAATCAAAAAAGTGGAATTAATTTTTTGAGATACTGTTTCTGACATTCATTTGCTCGTATCTCTGTTGTTTAAGCTCAATATTATCCCAAATTCAGATATGTTGTACTTTGAACATTTGCCTTTTGAGTCCATGTCATGGTTATGAAATTTGATGACGTCATCATACCTTAAATTGTGATTAAAGGTAAAGATGCAAAATCGGACCATACTACGTGTTATGTCAATGGGAGGTGATTTTTTTTTCAAACCATGCATTGACTTGACAACGTTTAAGCACCTTTATCTCAGCTGATTTTGCTTCATTTCTTCTGAAACTTAAGTATGTTGTAGCTGAGACAATAAGCTTGAGTAATCATGCATTTTATTTTTTGAAATCCTATCATCAGGTTGACAATTTTGCAGTTTAAAGCTGAAAATGAGAATGGAATGTGGACAAAACGATTCCCGATTCAGCTTTCACATACATAAGTTTACGTTCCTCATATTTTCTCGCCGAGACGTATGGCCGAGTGGTTAAAGGCGACGTCTCAGAGACGTGAGGTTGCGGGTTCGAACCCCACAAGATCACGAAACAAAACACTTAGCTATTTTACTTTTTTTCTTCAATTTTGTATTACATATTCGTCCATGTAGAAATCACGTTCGTATAAACGCACCTATACACACACACAGACACAAACCATATCCCTTTTTTTTTTTTGTGTTGGAGACCACATTGCTTCGACTGCTGCACAATTTTGTAGGCTGACTTTGTCAAACCGATCATAGTATGTAATGACGACGACGGAGGTGTTGTACTTTGAACAATTGTCTTTCAAGACCATGTCATTGTTTTGTACTTTGATGACGTCATCACACTGAAAATTGTGATTAAAGGCAAGGTATCAAAACTAGCCGATTATAGGCTTTATGTCTACGGCGCGTATTTTTCCCAAGTTGCCAGAAATGGCATAGCGACATCAGTCGTTACAAGGCCGCATTTCCGTCTAGCAATGCAATACATGTTCACGCGGCCACGATTGTTGAGTGGGCATTGACTTTTTCCCCCTGTAATATCCATACATTTCTTTTTTGCCTTACCATGTCCGGGGATGTCCCGTGGCCGAGTGGTTAGAGAAACGGTTTTGCATGCACGCTCAATATAACTTCAAGGTGCCTATATCACATTCTTTTCTTTGTCGATCACAGATGACCGACACCTGATGACCCCAAGCGTATCACCTAACTCGTCAGCGTGACGAGTTTTATATCTCGTTATTCTTCTTTCTTTCTGGCACATTTTGTGTCGTGAATATCTCAACATTGACATGACGGAATAACATGACATTTTCAGTCAACATGTCTCATGACAACATCTAGCCACAATAAGGTTTTCATGACAGTAACATATCTATGACGTCATCTAGGCGCCATTTTGTGATTTTCGGACCATGTTACATGATCGATCATAACTTCATAACTAAAGGTCATTTCTGTATCATTTTCATTGAACATAAAGTTCAGGTCACGCTCTATCTTACTTTTTAATGCTAATTACCTAGGACATCATTACGCGCGCATTAGCGCGCGTCAAACTTTTAAAAGGCTCAAAACGACTTCCCAATGGGAAATCTCGAAGTTTCAGACAATTTTAAGCGTTCCGCGCGTTCGCGTCCGTCCGCGCATTTCCGTAAGCAACATGAAAATGCACATTTTTTGACAGATTTGGATTCCTGATACATTAGGTAACAGTATCCATTGATTTCCGATCAATTTCGACCTATAACAAAGGAATGCGCTGGCGTCAAAGTTGAAATTTCGTGTGCGCGTCTATGTGGAAATATAGCGAAAAACATGTCTTTGTTTATTTCGCCATAGCTCTTTAAAACGTCAGGTGACCCTATGTTTTTATTGCATATTACAAAAGCATATGAATTGAAAATAACGTTTCAAGTATCAATATTTCCCTAAATACATTATGACGTCATCATATCATCATCTGAAATCAAAAAAGTGGAATTAATTTTTTGAGATACTGTTTCTGACATTCATTTGCTCGTATCTCTGTTGTTTAAGCTCAATATTATCCCAAATTCAGATATGTTGTACTTTGAACATTTGCCTTTTGAGTCCATGTCATGGTTATGAAATTTGATGACGTCATCATACCTTAAATTGTGATTAAAGGTAAAGATGCAAAATCGGACCATACTACGTGTTATGTCAATGGGAGGTGATTTTTTTTTCAAACCATGCATTGACTTGACAACGTTTAAGCACCTTTATCTCAGCTGATTTTGCTTCATTTCTTCTGAAACTTAAGTATGTTGTAGCTGAGACAATAAGCTTGAGTAATCATGCATTTTATTTTTTGAAATCCTATCATCAGGTTGACAATTTTGCAGTTTAAAGCTGAAAATGAGAATGGAATGTGGACAAAACGATTCCCGATTCAGCTTTCACATACATAAGTTTACGTTCCTCATATTTTCTCGCCGAGACGTATGGCCGAGTGGTTAAAGGCGACGTCTCAGAGACGTGAGGTTGCGGGTTCGAACCCCACAAGATCACGAAACAAAACACTTAGCTATTTTACTTTTTTTCTTCAATTTTGTATTACATATTCGTCCATGTAGAAATCACGTTCGTATAAACGCACCTATACACACACACAGACACACACCATATCCCTTTTTTTTTTGTGTTGGAGACCACATTGCTTCGACTGCTGCACAATTTTGTAGGCTGACTTTGTCAAACCGATCATAGTATGTAATGACGACGACGGAGGTGTTGTACTTTGAACAATTGTCTTTCAAGACCATGTCATTGTTTTGTACTTTGATGACGTCATCACACTGAAAATTGTGATTAAAGGCAAGGTATCAAAACTAGCCGATTATAGGCTTTATGTCTACGGCGCGTATTTTTCCCAAGTTGCCAGAAATGGCATAGCGACATCAGTCGTTACAAGGCCGCATTTCCGTCTAGCAATGCAATACATGTTCACGCGGCCACGATTGTTGAGTGGGCATTGACTTTTTCCCCCTGTAATATCCATACATTTCTTTTTTGCCTTACCATGTCCGGGGATGTCCCGTGGCCGAGTGGTTAGAGAAACGGTTTTGCATGCACGCTCAATATAACTTCAAGGTGCCTATATCACATTCTTTTCTTTGTCGATCACAGATGACCGACACCTGATGACCCCAAGCGTATCACCTAACTCGTCAGCGTGACGAGTTTTATATCTCGTTATTTAGGTGATACGCTATCAGCGTATCACCTATTGTGATTGTCAAAATCTCTCTTTATTTCTTTTTATTCTTCTTTCTTTCTGGACAATTTTGTGTCATCAATATCTCAAGAATGACATTACGGAATAACATGACATTTTCAGGGAACATGTCTCAAGACAAAATCTAGCCACAATAAGGTTTTCATGACAGTAACATATCTATGACGTCATCTAGGCGCCATTTTGTGATTTTCGGACCATGTTACATGATCGATCATAACTTCATAACTAAAGGTCATTTCTGTATCATTTTCGGTGGACATTAAGTTCAGGTCACGCTCTATCTTACATTTTAATGCTAATTACCTAGGACATTATTACGGGCGCGTACGCGCGCGTCAAACTTTTAAAAGGCTCAAAACAACTTACCAATGGGAAATCTCGAAGTTTCAGACAATTTTAAGCGTTTCGCGCGTTCGCGTCCGTCCGCACATTTTCGCGCGTAGTGCGCGTAGACAAAATGAAAATGCACATTTTTTGACAGATTTGGATTCCTGATACATTAAGCAATAATATCCTTTGATTTCCGATCAATTTTGACCTATAACAAAGGAATGCGTTGGCGTCAAAGTTGAAATTTCGTGTGCGCGGCTATATGCAAATATAGCGAAAAACATGTCTTTGTTTATTTCGCCATAGCTCTTTAAAACGTCTGGTTACCCTATGTTTTTATTGCATATTACAAAAACATATGAATTGGAAATAACGTTTCAAGTATCAATATCTCCATGAATACATTATGACGTCATCATATCATCATCTGAAATCAAAAAAGTGGAATTGATTTTTTTAAGGTACTGTTTCTGACATTCATTTGCTCGTATCTCTGTTGTTTAAGCTCAATATTATCCCAAATTCAGATATGTTGTACTTTGAACATTTACCTTTCAAGTCCATGTCATAGATTTGAAACTTGATGACGTCATCATGCTTTAAATTGTGTTTAAATGTAAAGACGCAAAATCGGACAAGTTTACGTGTTATGTCTATGGGAGGTGATTTTTTTAGAAACCATGCATTGACTTGACAACGTTTAAGCACCTTTATCTCAGCTGATTTTGCTTCATTTCCTCTGAAACTTAAGTATGTTGTAGCTGTGACAATAAGCTGCAGTAATCATGCATTTTATTCTTTGAAATCTCCTCATGAGGTTGACAATTTTGTAATTTAAAACTGAAAATGAGAATGGAATGCGGACGAAATGATTCCTGATTCGTCTATCACGTACATAAGTTTACGTTCCTCTAATTTTCTCGTCGAGACATATGGCCGAGTGGTTAGAGGCGTCGTCTCAGAAACGTGAGGTTGCACACGTACGGGTTCGATCCTCACAAGAGCACGAAAGAAAATAATTATTATTTTTTTTACTTTTTTTTTCTTCAATGGAGTACTACACCTTCGTCCATGTAGAAGTCACATTTGCATGTAAACACACCTATACGCACACACTCACACAGTATACCTTTGTTTTGCGTTGGAGACTGCATTACTTCGACTGCTGCAAAATTTTGCAGGCTGGGCTTTTCGTCCATGTACAAATCACATTTGCATGTAAACACACCTATACGCACACACTCACACAGTATACCTTTGTTTTGCGTTGGAGACTGCATTACTTCGACTGCTGCAAAATTTTGGAGGCTGGGCTTTTCAAACTGATATAGTATATTGTAACAAAATGAAATTTGTTCATACCAATTCAGTAACACAATGTAGTCGTGGTTACTTTGTGCTGATTTATACATGTAACAAGCTATACATTGTAAAAAAGGTATTTGCATTGTTCCTTTAAGTCAGTCTTCTGTATTGATGATTATTTGTCAATTAGTGGTTTTTGTGGAGTTTCAGATAGTGATAAAAAGTATGGATGATAAGTGCAGCGATAATTCCTACAGTTAGTTCAAAGTTGTGTTACAGATGTTTGATACATGCATTTAGCATTGTGTGTGTATATACGTGTGTATACAGGTTGGCCATATGACACATTCTATACAAATAATCTTAATTAATTAGCAAACGTGATCAGCTACGGAACTGAATATGGTACTGATGTATGATATTAATGATTCTAATTAAACTGTGACGAGTTTAAAGGGATAGCATAACTGTGTGTAAAAATAAGGCAATTATAAGGAAATTTTAGGGGAATTTGATAACCATGCCTATAATAATTTCATACAGGTACTAATATCTGCCTCATATTCGTGCGATAGGTCGTCATGTCAATAGCAAACTGACAACGTACGTTGAATGTGTTATATATTGAACAACTGTCTTTCAAGTCCATAACGTTCCCCATATTTTCTCGTCGAGACGTATGGCCGAGTGGTTAAAGGCGACGTCTCAGAGACGTGAGGTTGCGGGTTCGAACCTCACAAGATCACGAAACAATATACTTAGCTATTTTACTGTTTTTTTTTTCTTCAATTTTGTATTACATATTCGTCTATGTAAAAATCACGTTCGTATATAAACGCACCTATACACACACACAGACACACACACACACGCCATATCCCTCTTTTTTGTGTTGAGTGGGCATTGACTTTCCCCCTGTTATATCTATACATTGTTGTTGTTTTTTGTCTTACCATTTCCGTGGATGACCCGTGGCCGAGTGGTTACAGAAACAGTTTCGCATGCACGCTCAATATAACTTCAAGGTGCCTATATCACATTCGTTTCTTGTCGATCACAGATGACCGCCATCTGATGACCACAAGCGTATCACCTAACTCGTCCTCAATGTGACGAGTTTTCATGTCTCGTCTTCTTTCTTTCTGGCACATTTTGTGTCGTGAATATCTCAACATTGACATGACGGAATAACATGACATTTTCAGTCAACATGTCTCATGACAACATCTAGCCACAATAAGGTTTTCATGACAGTAACATATCTATGACGTCATCTAGGCGCCATTTTGTGATTTTCGGACCATGTTACATGATCGATCATAACTTCATAACTAAAGGTCATTTCTGTATCATTTTCATTGAACATAAAGTTCAGGTCACGCTCTATCTTACTTTTTAATGCTAATTACCTAGGACATCATTACGCGCGCATTAGCGCGCGTCAAACTTTTAAAAGGCTCAAAACGACTTCCCAATGGGAAATCTCGAAGTTTCAGACAATTTTAAGCGTTCCGCGCGTTCGCGTCCGTCCGCGCATTTCCGCGCACAGTGCGCGTAAGCAACATGAAAATGCACGTTTTTTGACAGATTTGGATTCCTGATACATTAGGTAACAGTATCCATTGATTTCCGATCAATTTCGACCTATAACAAAGGAATGCGCTGGCGTCAAAGTTGAAATTTCGTGTGCGCGTCTATGTGGAAATATAGCGAAAAACATGTCTTTGTTTATTTCGCCATAGCTCTTTAAAACGTCAGGTGACCCTATGTTTTTATTGCATATTACAAAAGCATATGAATTGAAAATAACGTTTCAAGTATCAATATTTCCCTAAATACATTATGACGTCATCATATCATCATCTGAAATCAAAAAAGTGGAATTAATTTTTTGAGGTACTGTTTCTGACATTCATTTGCTCGTATCTCTGTTGTTTAAGCTCAATATTATCCCAAATTCAGATATGTTGTACTTTGAACATTTGCCTTTTGAGTCCATGTCATGGTTATGAAATTTGATGACGTCATCATACCTTAAATTGTGATTAAAGGTAAAGATGCAAAATCGGACCATACTACGTGTTATGTCAATGGGAGGTGATTTTTTTTTCAAACCATGCATTGACTTGACAACGTTTAAGCACCTTTATCTCAGCTGATTTTGCTTCATTTCTTCTGAAACTTAAGTATGTTGTAGCTGAGACAATAAGCTTTAGTAATCATGCATTTTATTTTTTGAAATCCTATCATCAGGTTGACAATTTTGCAGTTTAAAGCTGAAAATGAGAATGGAATGTGGACAAAACGATTCCCGATTCAGCTTTCACATACATAAGTTTACGTTCCTCATATTTTCTCGCCGAGACGTATGGCCGAGTGGTTAAAGGCGACGTCTCAGAGACGTGAGGTTGCGGGTTCGAACCCCACAAGATCACGAAACAAAACACTTAGCTATTTTACTTTTTTTCTTCAATTTTGTATTACATATTCGTCCATGTAGAAATCACGTTCGTATAAACGCACCTATACACACACACAGACACACACCATATCCCTTTTTTTTTGTGTTGGAGACCACATTGCTTCGACTGCTGCACAATTTTGTAGGCTGACTTTGTCAAACCGATCATAGTATGTAATGACGACGACGGAGGTGTTGTACTTTGAACAATTGTCTTTCAAGACCATGTCATTGTTTTGTACTTTGATGACGTCATCACACTGAAAATTGTGATTAAAGGCAAGGTATCAAAACTAGCCGATTATAGGCTTTATGTCTACGGCGCGTATTTTTCCCAAGTTGCCAGAAATGGCATAGCGACATCAGTCGTTACAAGGCCGCATTTCCGTCTAGCAATGCAATACATGTTCACGCGGCCACGATTGTTGAGTGGGCATTGACTTTTTCCCCCTGAAATATCCATACATTTCTTTTTTGCCTTACCATGTCCGGGGATGTCCCGTGGCCGAGTGGTTAGAGAAACGGTTTTGCATGCACGCTCAATATAACTTCAAGGTGCCTATATCACATTCTTTTCTTTGTCGATCACAGATGACCGACACCTGATGACCCCAAGCGTATCACCTAACTCGTCAGCGTGACGAGTTTTATATCTCGTTATTCTTCTTTCTTTCTGGCACATTTTGTGTCGTGAATATCTCAACATTGACATGACGGAATAACATGACATTTTCAGTCAACATGTCTCATGACAACATCTAGCCACAATAAGGTTTTCATGACAGTAACATATCTATGACGTCATCTAGGCGCCATTTTGTGATTTTCGGACCATGTTACATGATCGATCATAACTTCATAACTAAAGGTCATTTCTGTATCATTTTCATTGAACATAAAGTTCAGGTCACGCTCTATCTTACTTTTTAATGCTAATTACCTAGGACATCATTACGCGCGCATTAGCGCGCGTCAAACTTTTAAAAGGCTCAAAACGACTTCCCAATGGGAAATCTCGAAGTTTCAGACAATTTTAAGCGTTCCGCGCGTTCGCGTCCGTCCGCGCATTTCCGCGCACAGTGCGCGTAAGCAACATGAAAATGCACGTTTTTTGACAGATTTGGATTCCTGATACATTAGGTAACAGTATCCATTGATTTCCGATCAATTTCGACCTATAACAAAGGAATGCGCTGGCGTCAAAGTTGAAATTTCGTGTGCGCGTCTATGTGGAAATATAGCGAAAAACATGTCTTTGTTTATTTCGCCATAGCTCTTTAAAACGTCAGGTGACCCTATGTTTTTATTGCATATTACAAAAGCATATGAATTGAAAATAACGTTTCAAGTATCAATATTTCCCTAAATACATTATGACGTCATCATATCATCATCTGAAATCAAAAAAGTGGAATTAATTTTTTGAGGTACTGTTTCTGACATTCATTTGCTCGTATCTCTGTTGTTTAAGCTCAATATTATCCCAAATTCAGATATGTTGTACTTTGAACATTTGCCTTTTGAGTCCATGTCATGGTTATGAAATTTGATGACGTCATCATACCTTAAATTGTGATTAAAGGTAAAGATGCAAAATCGGACCATACTACGTGTTATGTCAATGGGAGGTGATTTTTTTTTCAAACCATGCATTGACTTGACAACGTTTAAGCACCTTTATCTCAGCTGATTTTGCTTCATTTCTTCTGAAACTTAAGTATGTTGTAGCTGAGACAATAAGCTTTAGTAATCATGCATTTTATTTTTTGAAATCCTATCATCAGGTTGACAATTTTGCAGTTTAAAGCTGAAAATGAGAATGGAATGTGGACAAAACGATTCCCGATTCAGCTTTCACATACATAAGTTTACGTTCCTCATATTTTCTCGCCGAGACGTATGGCCGAGTGGTTAAAGGCGACGTCTCAGAGACGTGAGGTTGCGGGTTCGAACCCCACAAGATCACGAAACAAAACACTTAGCTATTTTACTTTTTTTCTTCAATTTTGTATTACATATTCGTCCATGTAGAAATCACGTTCGTATAAACGCACCTATACACACACACAGACACACACCATATCCCTTTTTTTTTGTGTTGGAGACCACATTGCTTCGACTGCTGCACAATTTTGTAGGCTGACTTTGTCAAACCGATCATAGTATGTAATGACGACGACGGAGGTGTTGTACTTTGAAAAATTGTCTTTCAAGACCATGTCATTGTTTTGTACTTTGATGACGTCATCACACTGAAAATTGTGATTAAAGGCAAGGTATCAAAACTAGCCGATTATAGGCTTTATGTCTACGGCGCGTATTTTTCCCAAGTTGCCAGAAATGGCATAGCGACATCAGTCGTTACAAGGCCGCATTTCCGTCTAGCAATGCAATACATGTTCACGCGGCCACGATTGTTGAGTGGGCATTGACTTTTTCCCCCTGTAATATCCATACATTTCTTTTTTGCCTTACCATGTCCGGGGATGTCCCGTGGCCGAGTGGTTAGAGAAACGGTTTTGCATGCACGCTCAATATAACTTCAAGGTGCCTATATCACATTCTTTTCTTTGTCGATCACAGATGACCGACACCTGATGACCCCAAGCGTATCACCTAACTCGTCAGCGTGACGAGTTTCATATCTCGTTTTTAGGTGATACGCTATCAGCGTATCACCTATTGTGATTGTCAAAATCTCTCTTTATTTTTTTTTATTCTTCGTCAATATCTCAAGAATGACATTACGAAATAACATGACATTTTCAGTCAACATGTCTCATGACAAAATCTAGCTACAATAAGGTTTTCATGACAGTAACATATCTATGACGTCATCTAGGCGCCATTTTGTGATTTTCGGACCTTGTCACATGATCGATCATAACTTCATAACTACATGTCATTTCTGTATAATTTTCGGTGGACATGAAGTTCAGGTCACGTTCTATCTTACTTCTTAACGCTACTTACACAGGTCATCATTACGCGCGCGTAAGCGCGCGTCAAAATTTTAAAAGGCTCAAAACGACTTCCCAATGGGAAATCTCGAAGTTTCAGACAATTTTAAGCGTTTCAAACATTTTCTCGCGTGCGCGTCCGTCCGCGCAATTTCGCGCGCAGAGCCCGTAAGCAACATGAAAATGCAATTTTTTTGACTGATTTGGCTTCCTGATACTTTGAGTAACAATATCCACTGATTTCCGATCGATTTCGACCTATAACAAAGGAATGCACTGGCGTCAAAGTTGAAATTCCGCATGCGCGTCTTTCTGCAAATATAGTGAAAAACATGTCTTTGTTTATTTCGCCATAGCTCTTTAAATCGTCCGTTGACCCTATATTTCTACTGCATATTACAAAAGTATATGAATTGTAAATAACATTCCAAGTATCAATATTGCCAGGAAAACGCGATGACGTCATCATATCGTCATTTTAAATAAAAAAAGTGGAATTGATTTTTTTGAGGTACTGTTTCTGACATTCAGTTGCTCGTATCTCTGTTGTTTAAGCTCAATATTATCCCAAATTCAGATATGTTGTACTTTGAACATTTGCCTCTCAAGTCCATGTGATGGTTTTGAAATATGATGACGTCATCATACTAGAAATTGTGATCAAAGGTAAAGACTCAAAATCAGACAAGTTTACGTGTTATGTCTATGGGAGGTGATTTCTTTTTAAAACCATGCATTGACTTGACAACGTTTAACCACCTTTACCTCATCTGATTTTGCTCCATTTCCTCTGAAACATACGTATGTTGTAGCTGAGACAATAAGCTTTAGTAATCATGCATTTTATGTTTTCAAATCTCCTCATCAGGTTGATAATTTTGTAGTTTAAAACTGAAAATGAGAATGCAATCTGTACAGAACGATTCCCAATTTTTCTTTGCAACTGTATATTGATCGAATCCACGCTGCCACTTGTGAGAAGTTGAATAGCGCCATCACAAGTCAAGACATTCACAATAGTATTTAGATTTAAGTTTCGCAGTCAATCTTCAGGACAGCCGTGTGGCGTAATCGCTTAGCGCGCTGGGTGTACATAACGCCTTACTGGAAGGTGAGAAGTTCGACTCCCGCAGTACTTTTTTCCGTTCTTTCTTTTTCTCTCCTTTTTTTTTTCGGCAGTTCAGCTTTACTCCGATGTCATTTATCATATTATTTTATCAAGTGTACCTAACCCGTGAACACGGCTGCTCTATTTCCCTTGTTTTGTATTGTAGTTTGGAGATTGGGTTTGCTTCATTAATTTTGTCACACTTAATGTTGTAAATTGCCCCTTGTTACAGTGTCCCGCTTGCCACCTTTCGTTTGCTCTTTCCTTTTCTCTTCATTGGTTATTGTTATACTGTAACAGGATAGGTAGGAACATGTACGTTTAAATAACTTGCAGGGATGGGAGCTGAATTGATTAACTCTAGTCCAGGTGTATGGCGTCTCGCTCATCTCTTTGAAATTCCAGGTTGTTATTGTTTGACCCAATAACGGAGTTGTAGACAGGTTTTATGTTGCTATAGAGGTATCTTGTGCCACATGAATGGAAGGCATCACTGTTTAGTAGTAGTAATGAACTTTTTCATGTTGTAAATGATATAAAGATATGAATTTCACATCCAATCTTCGGGACAGCCGTGTGGCTTTATAGTCGCTTAGCGCGCTGCATGGTCATTATGCACTACCTTATTATAGGACGAGATGTTCGAGACCCGCAGGACGCTATTATTTTTTTTTTTCTCTCTCTTTCTTTGTTTTTCTTTTGGCAGTTCAGCTTCATTCCGATGTCATTACCCCACGACACACAGTCACTCAAGTTCCCTTTTTTTTTTGTCGGAGGCTGGAGGTTGGATTTGCTTCGTTTATCATACGCAATGTTGTAAATTGCCCTTGGTATACAGTGCCCCGCTTGCCACCTTTCGTTTTCTCTTTCCTTTTCTCTACGTTTGTTCCTGTTACACTGCACAAGACAGGTCGGAAAATAATTTACATAACTCAACTGGAGCAGGAATGGCAACTGAATAAATTAACTCTAGGCCAGGTGTATGACGTCTAGCTCATCTCTTTGAAATTCCAGATTGTTATTGTTTGACCCAATAGCGGAATTGTAGATAGGTTTTATGTTGCTATAGAGGTATCTTCTGCCACATGAGTAGAAGGCATCACTGTTTAGTAGTAGTAATGAACTTTTTCATGTCCCTTCATGTCAGTTATAGTGTGTTTAAAGGGGTTGTGTGTCTATCTGCCAAAGAAAAGGAAAACCTTATTTTCGTCATGGCTGTTTCTCTATACGTAGCCGTAGGTGATGAGTGTTGTTGGTATCTGAGCAGTGAATAACACAACATTATCAGGCTAAAATCCCCCTTAGTTATGCGCGCTAAGCGTTCAATTGATATTTGTTATCTTTATTTATGTATTCAATCACTGCTAATGGAGTTACAGAATTATGTTATGACACCTTTCACTGAAAGTTTGTAAAGCAAAGTTTGTGGACAAGGCAAGCAATTGTACATGAATAATACCATTGATTTCAGAGGGAAATTATGGTATACCTAAATGTAAGGGTATCATTGCTTTGGAATTGCTGAGACAATATTATCTTGGCACGAGGGCTTCCACTTCTAATAACTGATCCCTTTGAAGATGTGTCAGTCACGGGTGATCGTCATGATTCATCTTTCACGTAGAAGCTTCCGTTCCACACTCTTAGTTCGAGAAGACTTACCATCATACTTCAAATTGTGATTAAAGGTAAAGACTCAAAATCAGACAAGTTGACGTGTTATGTCTATGCATTAACTTGACAACGTTTAAGAACCTTTATCTCAGCTGATTTTGCTCCATTTCCTCTGAAACTTAAGTATGTGGTAGCTCAGACAATAAGCTGCAGTAATCATGCATTTTATTTTTTTCAAAATCTCCTCATCAGGTTGATAATTTTGCAGCTCAAAACTGAAAATGAGAATGGAATGTGGACCAAACTATTCCTGAATCATCTTTCACATATAAGCTTACGTTCCTCATATTTTCTCGTCAAGACGTACATGGCCGAGAGGATAAAAGCGACGTCACAAGAGACGTGAGGATGCACACGTACGGGTTCGAACGCCATAAGAGCACGAAACAAAATACTTATATCTTTTGCTTTTTTTCTTTTATGGAGTATTCACCTTCGTCCATGTAGAAATCACGTTTTCATGTAAACGTACACACACACAGGCACACACACACACACATACACACACAATATCCCTACTGAATATCAATGTAAATTTGTGTTGTGTATAGCATACATAGATAGATTTAAGTTTCGCACAAGATCTTCGGATCTTCCGTGTGCCAGAATCGCTTAGCACGCTGCGTGTTTATAATGCCCGACCGGAAGGAGAGAAGTTAATCGAGTCCCGCAGGACTTTTTCCTTTTATTTCTTTTTTCTTTTTTTTCTGCAGTTCAGCTTCACTCTGATGTCATGAACAAAGCTGCTCTATTTCCCTTGTTTTGTATTGGAGTTTGGAGGTTGGGTTTGCTTCATTAATTTTGTCACACGTAATGTTGTAAATTGCCCCTTGAAACAGTACCCCGCTTGCCACCATTCGTTTTCTCTTTCCTTTTCTCTTCATTTGTTCTTGTTGTACTGTAGCAGGATATTTAGGAACGTGTACGTTTACATAACTAACAGGAATGGGAACTGAATTAATTAACTCTAGTCCAGGTGCATGGCGTCTTGCTTATCTCTTTGGAATTCCAGGTTGTTATTGTTTGACCAAATAACGGAGTTATAGACAGGCAGGGAAGGAAGTGACTTGATATTGCTTCATAATGAGGAATTTCGGGCAACACCTTTCCAAGTGTAGTGATTATGACGGGGTTCTCTGTGATTTATTTTCGTCATGGCTGTTTCACTAGTTAGCCATAGGTGATATATGTTGCTGGCATCTGGGAGAATAGAACAGATCAGTACCAAACTGGAATAGCCCTATAAGCAATGTGGTAAGCGTTCAATTTTTTGCATTATCTTTCTTCTTTAAAGTCAATCACTACTGATCGAAAGACACAATATAATATGACACGTTCCACTGTAGTTTAGGAAAAGGGAGTTAATGCACGATGCAATGATAAATGTGCTACCATTGATTTTAGAGACGTCATTGTGGTGTGGTACTGGTGATGGTAAGGGAACCATAGATTGCTTTTAAAGTAATGAGACAATCATTGGACCTTTGCATCAAGACCGTATTCCCATCTAGAATATAATGCATGTTCGTGCGGTGTTTTTTTTTTAAATCCTGACGTGGACATTTTCTTTTTCTTGTTTTTAATTTAAGAATGTTATATCTAAATTTGTTTCTTTCCCTTAACATTTTTTTTTTGTTGAATATAAAGTTGGACGTTCCGGGACCGAGTAGAAGAGCAGTGATTTAGTTACAGTTTCAATGCATCTTGTTTACCATCTTCTCTGACATTAAATTGATGGTTATTATATTTGACATTGTCTGTCTATTTGCCTGTTGATACTCATAAAACACTGCTATAACAACTAATACATTTGCTTCACTTGTCACACGCAATGATATGGATTGCAGTTGTGCATGCAGTTTTCCTTTTGCCACCTCTCGTTTTTCTCTCCCCTTTTCCCTCACTTTGGTTTTGTTATACTGCAGATGGGAATGATTACAATAACATAACCCAACTTGAAGTAGGAATGAGAACTGAATAAATTAACTCTAGGCCAGGTGTATACAGCGTCTCGCTCATCTCTTTGAAATTTCAGGTTGTCATTGTTCGACCAACGGAGTTGAAGACAGGCTTTATGTTGCTATAGAGGTATCTCGCGCCACATGAATGGAATGCATACGCTAGTTAGTATTAGTAATGAACTTTTTCATGTCCATCCCTGCCAATAAAAGTGTGTTTGACGGGGTTCTGTGCCATTCTGCCTACGAGAAAGCAAAGTTTTATTTTCGCCATGGCTGTTTCTCTATGCGTAGCCGTGGGTGATGGGTGTTGTTGGCATCTGGGCAGTAAAGAACCGAGTATCATGCTATAATACCCCCCCCCCCGTTAGGTTCTAAGCGTTCAATATGGTGATATATCTTTCTTCTTTATTACATCAATCACTGCTGATGGAATTACAGAATTATGTTATGACACGTTTCACTCAAAGCTTAAAAAAACAAAGTTTATGCACGATACAAGTAACGGTGCATGAGTCCTATAGGCCATTGATTTTAGATGAGAAATTATGATATGCCTATAGTAGTGGTGTCATTGATTAGGAATTAATGACACGATTAAGCACTCCTTCCACTTCTAACTGTCCCCTTTGAATGTTTGTCGATCACGTGAGATCGTCATAAATTATCATTCACGTATAAGCTTACGTGTACTCTTAGTTGGAGGAGACCTATAGTTACATGGTTAAAGGTGATGTCTCTTTCGCTAGAGCCGTACGTTTGGCCCGTTTTTCTTTTGCCCTTTTCTCTTTAATTGAGGTATCACTTTCGTCCAGGATAAATCACATTCTCATGTAAACAGACTCACTTGCTCTATATCCCTTGTTTTGTATCGGAGGCTTCATTGGTTTTACTGCTGGTAAATCTCACAGGCTTGTATATAGCTGTAAGAGCTCTCTGAACTGATCATTGTGATAGCAAGATTAGAGGGAGTCATATTGGTTATGTAAATAATGGTCAAAGGTCATGTTTTAAAAGGCCACTGTTAAAGAAAGGATGGTTATAAACACTTAATTGTCATGTTTTATTTGTACGTGCCGAGGATCACTTGGACCCCGTTTACAGTGCAAGGCTCGGCCGCGGCTCGGCCGCGCCGAGCCCACCTTCATTTCGGTGTAAACGCGCAAAAGGCCAAATGCGGGGCCAAAATTGGCCTCGCATTAGGCCACGCTCTGGAGGTGGTCTCGGCCGCGGCCGAGCCGCGGTCGCGCCCGGCCTTTTTCTCAGTGTAAACGCAAACTGGGCTAAATGCGCGGCCAATTTTAGTCTGGCTTCCAAACCCTCGCCTGTACTATTTCGCTATTCAGGATATTAACCACTTCAACGTCGAAACTAGTATGGTTTTGTCCTGCAAAGGATTTTCTCCTTCGGCAAAGGCCTTTGCCCGAACATGCACGGAATTCACTTGGCAAAGGATCTGAAAACCAGACAATACCAAATTGCGTTTGTTTAAAAGTAAAGCGCCACTACGACAAAATATTGAAAGGTTTGAATCAAAAGCGCGGCCGAGCCCGGCAGTGTAAACGGACTAAATTGCGGGGCTCGGCCTCGCAATTGAGGTTGGCCTTGGCCGCAGCTGGGCCGCGGCTCGGCCCAGCCCCGCACCGTAAACGGGGTCTAAGTTTATGCACTGTACGTACTCAAAAAGTCCGTAAATCGACTTAGTCGCACACGCACAGAATTTCCACTTAGTTTGTGTGACAGAAAAACAAATGTGATCTGAATAATGTAGGCCCAAAAAAGTTCAACTAAGTATCTCATTATAACTTCAAGGTGCTATATTATATTTTTTTTTTGTCGATCACGGATGACCGAAATCTGATGACCCCAAGCGTATCACCTAACTCGTCTTCAATGTGACGAGTTTCATATCTCGTTTTTTATTCTTCTTTCTTTCTGGACAATTTTGTGTCGTCAATATCTCAAGAATGACATTACGAAATAACATGACATTTTCAGTCAACATGTCTCATGACAAAATCTAGCCACAATAAGGTTTTCATGACAGTAACATATCTATGACGTCATCTAGGCGCCATTTTGTGATTTTCGGACCTTGTCACATGATCGATCATAGCTTCATAACTAGATGTCATTTCTGTATCATTTTCGGTGGACGTGAAGTTCAAGTCACGCTCTATCTTACTTCTTAACGCTAGTTACACAGGTCATCATTGCGCGCGCGTAAGCGCGCGTCAAAATAATCAAGGCTCAAAACGACTTCCCAATGGGAAATCTCGAAGTTTCAGACAATTTTAAGCGTTTCAAACATTTTCTCGCGTGCGCGTCCGTCCGCGCAATTTCGCGCGCAGAGCCCGTAAGCAACATGAAAATGCAATTTTTTTGGCTGATTTGGATTCCTGATACTTTGAGTAACAATATCCATTGATTTCCGATCGATTTCGACCTATAACAAGGGAATGCACTGGCGTCAAAGTTGAAATTCCGCGTGCGCGTCTTTCTGCAAATATAGTGAAAAAACATGACTTTGTTTATTTCGCCATAGCTCTTTAAATCGTCCGTTGACCCTATATTTCTATTGCATATTACAAAAGTATATGAATTGTAAATAACATTCCAAGTATCAATATTGCCAGGAAAACGCAATGACGTCATCATATCGTCATTTTAAATAAAAAATGTGGAATTGATTTTTTTGAGGTACTGTTTCTGCAATTCATTTGCTCGTATCTCTGTTGTTTAAGCTCAATATTATCCCAAATTCAGATATATTGTACTTTGAACATTTGCCTCTAAAGTCCATGTGATGGTTTTGAAATATGATGACGTCATCATACTAGAAATTGTGATCAAAGGTAAAGACTCAAAATCAGACAAGTTTACGTGTTATGTCTATGGGAGGTGATTTTTTTTAAAACCATGCATTGACTTGACAACGTTTAAGCACATTTACCTCCTCTGATTTTGCTCCATTTCCTCTGAAACATACGTATGTTGTAGCTGAGACAATAAGCTTTAGTAATCATGCATTTTATGTTTTCAAATCTCCTCATCAGGTTGATAATTTTGTAGTTTAAAACTGAAAATGAGAATGCAATCTGTACAGAACGATTCCCAATTTTTCTTTGCAACTGTATATTGATCGAATCCACGCTGCCACTTGTGAGAAGTTGAATAGCGCCATCACATTTTAACACATTCACAATGGTATTTAGATTTAAGTTTCGCACTCAATCTTCAGGACAGCCGTGTGGCATAATCGCTTAGCGCGCTGGGTGTTCATAACGCCTTACCAGAATGTGAGAAGTTCGACTCCCGCAGGACCTTTTTTTCCGTTCTTTCTTTTTCTCTCCTTTTTTTTTTTTTTTTGGCAGTTCAGCTTTACTCCGATGTCATTTATCATATTATTTTATCAAGTGCACCTAACCCGTGAACACGGCTGCTCTATTTCCCTTGTTTTGTATTGGAGTTTGGAGATTGGGTTTGCTTCATTAATTTTGTCACACTTAATGTTGTAAATTGCCCCTTGTTACAGTGTCCCGCTTGCCACCTTTCGTTTGCTCTTTCCTTTTCTCTTCATTGGTTATTGTTATACTGTAACAGGATAGGTAGGAACATGTACGTTTAAATAACTTGCAGGAATGGGAGCTGAATTGATTAACTCTAGGCCAGGTGTATGGCGTCTCGCTCATCTCTTTGAAATTCCAGGTTGTTATTGTTTGACCCAATAACGGAGTTGTAGACAGGTTTTATGTTGCTATAGAGGTATCTTGTGCCACATGAATGGAAGGCATCACTGTTTACTAGTAGTAATGAACTTTTTCATGTTGTAAATGGTATAAAGATTTAAGATATATATATATATATATATATATATATATATATATATATATATATGTATATATAAATATCTAAGATACATTTCACATCCAATCTTCGGTACAGCCGTGTGGCTTTATAATCGCTTATCGCGCTGCATGGTCATTATGCACTACCTTAGAAGGAGATGTTCGAGACCCGGAGGACGCTATCATTTTTTTCTCTCTCTCTTTCTTTGTTTTTCTTTTGGCAGTTCAGCTTTATTCCTATCGATGTCATTTATCGTATTATCTTATCAATTATACTACCCCACGACACACAGTCACTCAAGTTCCTTTTTTTTTTTTTTTGTCGGAGGCTGGAGGTTGGATTTGCTTCATTTATCATACGTATTGTTTAAATTGCCCTTGGTACAGTGCCCCGCTTGCCACCTTTCCTTTTCTCTTTCCTTTTCTCTACGTTTGTTCCTGTTACACTGTCACAAGACAGGTCGGAAAATAATTCACATAACTCAACAGGAGCAGGAATGGCAACTGAATGAATTAACTCTATGCCAGGTGTATGGCGTCTCGCTCATCTCTTTGAAATTCCAGGATGTTATTGTTTGACGCAATAACGGAGTTGTAGACAGGTTTTATGTTGCTATAGAGGTATCTTGTGCCACATGAGTAGAAGGCATCACTGTTTAGTAGTAGTAATGAACTTTTTCATGTCCCTCCATGTCAATTATAGTGTGGTTTAAAGGGGTTGTGTGTCTATCTGCCAAAGAAAAGGAAAAACTTATTTTCGTCAGGGCTGTTTCTCTATACGTAGCCGTAGGTAATGAGTGTTGTTGGTATCTGAGCAGTGAAGAACAGAGCGTCAGGCTAAAATCCCCCTTAGTTATACGCGCTAAGCGTTCAATTTGATATATCTTTCTTTATGTAGTCAATCCCTGCTAATGGAGTTACAGAATTATGTTATGACACGTTTCACTGAAAGTTTGTAAAGGAAAGTTTATGGACAAGGCAAGCAATTGTACATGAATAATACCTACCATTGATTTCAGAGGGAAATTATGGTATGCCTAAATGTAAGGGTATCATTGCTTTGGAATTGCTGAGACAATATGCTTGGCGCGGGGGCTTCCACTTCTAATAACTGATCCCTTTGAAGATGTGTCGGTCACGAGTGATCGTCATGATTCATCTTTCACGTAGAAGCTTACGTTCCACACTCTTGGTTCGAGAAGACGTACCATCATACTTCAAATTGTTATTAAAGGTAAAGACTCAAAATCAGACAAGTTTACGTGTTATGTCTATGGGAGGTGATTTTTTTTTTTAAATGTGCATTGACTTGACAACGTTTAAGAACCTTTATCTCAGCTGATTTTGCTCCATTTCCTCTGTAACTTAAGTATGTGGTAACTGAGACAATAAGCTGCAGTAATCATGCATTTTATTCTTTGAAATCGCCTCATCAGTTTGACAATTTTGCAGTTTAAAACTGAAAATGAGAATGGAATGTGGACAAAACGATTCCTGATTCATCTTTCACATACATAACTTTACGTTCCTCATATTTTCTCGTCGAGACGTATGGCCGAGTGGTTAAAGGCGACGTCTCAGAGACGTGAGGTTGCACACGTGCGGGTTCGAACCCCACAAGATCACGAAACAAAATACTTAGCTATTTTACTTTTTTTTTTCTTCAATTTTGTATTACATATTCGTCCATGTAGAAATCACATTCGTATATAAACGCACCTATACACACACACAGACACAGACACACACACACACACACCATATCCCTCTTTGTGTTGGAGACCATATTGCTTCGACTGCTGCAAAATTTTGCAGGCTGACTTTGTCAAACCGATCATAGTATGTAATGACGACGACGGAGGTGTTGTACTTTGAACAATTGTCTTTCAAGACCATGTCATTGTTTTGTACTTTGATGACGTCATCACACTGAAAATTGTGATTAAAGGCAAGGTATCAAAACCAGCCGATTATAGGTTTTATGTTTACGGCACGTATTTTTCCCAAGTTGCCAGAAATGGCATAGCGACATCAGTAGTTACAAGGCCGCATTTCCGTCTAGCAATGCAATACATGTTCACGCGGCCACGTTGGTTGAGTGGGCATTGACTTTTCTCCCTGTAATATCTACATTTCTTTTTTGCCTTACCATTTCCCTGGATGTCCCGTGGCCGAGAGGTTAGAGAAACGGTTTTGCATGCACGCTCAATATAACTTCAATGTGCCTATATCACATTCTTTTCTCTGTCGATCACAGGTGACCGACATCTGATGACCCCAAGCGTATCACCTAACTCGTCAGTCTGACGAGTTTCATATCTCGTTTTCTATTGTGGTCTTTCTGTCAGTCTGTTTTTCTCTGTTTATATCCACTTTCTCTACCTCCCATACCACTCACTGCCTCATACCCTCATACGTCTCTATCATTTTTTCTTATCTATTCTCTCTGCCAGTCTGTCTGTCTTAGTTTCTGTCGCTGTTTCATACCTTCTATTCTACACTCTCTTACTTTCCATTCTCTCTACTAAATCTTTCACTTTCATTCTGTTCCCTACCTGTCTTCGCCTATCATGAAAAAACAACAACAACGAGGCCCAGTTGTATTTGCGTTGTAGAGCTATGTGATAAACGGCATTGCGCTTGAAACTTTGCTGCTGCTGTGTTGATGGTCGCTACCAACAACTGCAAAAGTCGCTTTCTACTGATCTATATTGGATTTCTATCCGTTAATTGCTTTTTTAATAATTCACAATTAATGAAATCCATTCTGTTATAGTTCTTGCAAAAATCATGACCTAAAAGACGTGGTAACGACTGAGTTGGTTGTATATGCAGCGACACTGCATACGAAGCCGCTCAAGTGTTAAACGAGTTGTTAGAATGGTACTCACCACGTGACCTGCCTGTGCTCCTTAAATCCTTCAATCGGATAAAGACAAGTACATTTCAATAAAGCAAAACATGGAAGACGACTGACCATTCTTAATGAGCCAGTGTGAAACAAACGTGATGAGAGGCGCTTTGCAGTTGTACGTACAAGTCTACCCGAGAGTCTACAGACGTGAAGGGACTTCACTGAACTCTGTTTTA
Organism: Diadema setosum; assembly: GCF_964275005.1. NCBI lineage: Eukaryota > Metazoa > Echinodermata > Echinoidea > Diadematoida > Diadematidae > Diadema > Diadema setosum. The sequence continues at coordinate 18,056,503 of NC_092696.1, read as the reverse complement.
AGGGTCATTTCTTGCCAGTATATTTGCTGGGGCAATAACTAAAGAGGCGTGAGAGCTCAAAGTGCAGATATGGGGTTGCATTTATATCCTTGAACTGCGAATAAATAAAAGCAATGGTAAAACTATGATATTAGACTGCGAGACAAGCAATGATCACGAGGTCACATATTAGCTGAGTGTGTCCTAATTTAACAGCCTAAAATAAACGAAGCTGTATACAAAGAAATTTGCCAAGATTCAAAATGCGGAATGACACAACAAACGTAATAGCTCTGAATTTTTAACGATAATCAAAGAAGATCACGATTATGCTGTTTGATATCACATTGATTTTGAGAATAACAATGGTAATCATAATTCGTGGTAATAAAATATCAAAGAAGTATAATATAATATACCTCATGGTCTTATGTGGTATTAACTGAGATTATCTTTGACAGACTGTCCTTGCAGAAAAGACATTAAAAATGATATTTTTACACCAGACGCAAATGCGAAGGAAATAACAAATTCTATGGAGATTTTACAGAGATACATAACTTAGCCCGTTTCCCTTCCTGTCCAGACTATGAAATCCCAATAAAACTTTGCATAATCCTGTCAGACTCTAATAGGCAATAATGGTAGATCCACTCCATCATGCCTTAGTCCTCTAGAAAACAGTTTGCATATGTCTGTCTGTTTAATTGTTTGTTGTTGTTGTTGTTGTGTTGTTGTTGTTGTTGTTGTTTTAAAGTGTGACAAAATAAAATTTCATTAAATTTGTTCGATATATGTTTAATCCACATATGGACTGGTCTCACAAGCTCCTAGGGTCAAAGAGTTGAGATCACCGCTGGCAAAAATAGCAACAAGTAAAGCAGTCTATGTTTCTTATATCATAATGCTTTCTTTTGTTAATTTCTGCAAAACAGTTTTTGTACAGTGGATATGAATTTGCAAATGAGTAGGCTAACCATGTCATACCCCCACAATTTTCCATTGATCGTGTACAAGAAATGACGAAAATTCAATGTTTCTGTCATTGAAATAGGAATAATGATGTTATTTCCGAATGAAGGTGCTTCTTTATGGAATGATGTAATTCGATATGTTACTTTTGATATTTCCCTTGATACATTAAACAAAACAACTACATGAATATATGAAATAACTTTGGACATAGGATGTGTCACCATGGTCACCGGATGAAGTATTTTAACCATTCTTTTATCGCTCATCAATTCACATTTAAAATATATCAGCAGTACCGATTCTCTTCCGTATTCGAAATTCATCCTCACATGCCCTTGTTTTTCCTTTTTCTTCCTTTGTTTCTGAAACAAGATTTCCATGGTGCTTATACCTTTTTTTTTTTTTTCTTCTTCAGTAGCTATGAGACACATTATGTTACCAAATTTCGGTATTACCATCTCATTACTGTAATCAGCTATTCTAATTTGAGTTTGTAGTTATAATTACATTCAGGGAATCATTCAAAACTTAAGATTGTAAATTTTCTTTTTGCAAGCGCACAAGAAGGTGATGCGCTTGCCGGTGTTGGTCTGTTTGATAATGGTTTGTTCATCAAACAAAATCAAAAGATCAAGGGGTATAGAACAGCATAATCTATGAGGAGCGAAACCAGGAACGCAAAAACACACGAAGATAATAATGCAACAGTATGCATAAAAGCAATGCACGCACGAAAAAATAAACAGACATATACATTGTCACCATAGGCTTACAGTTTATTCAATGCGAGGAGGCTTCAAACACATTACAAGAACTGACGTCTGCTTATTTTTTTCCTCGTTCAATGTTAATCTCTACCTTTCATTACCATAAAAATGATGACAATTATTGAAATTCTTTCAGCTTTAAGAATGATAGGAAGAAAGAGGACTCATTTACTCTGCTTGACGCAGCAAAAGTCCTCGAGTACGGTGTTTAATAAGAAGATTGTTGAAATGGTACAAGAAACATTTCTTATGTACAGTACGTAAGGACTGTAAAAACCTTGATTAAAAATATAACTCCATAACCTATTTTCTCTTTGTTTCTTCTTTTTGATAAACCGGAATGTTCGTTGTGTTTTAGCTGATGAAAAATACCCAAAAGATGATTTTGCTACTTACATTTACGTTAAGGGATGATCTTCGTTTGTATGAAATCACGTATGAAATTAATGTTGCAGTTAAAGGTAGGGGATACCTTTTACAGACCTCCCAAAATGCAGCAAAACATCAAATATGAACCGCAGGGGACTTGTTTAGGCCACTGCTGAGAAATTTGGAAGTCAACAGTTATCTACAATTTGAATAATGCACAAAACTAAACTACTCAGTAGTTCTGTGTGTCAGCCACACTTAAGCCTTTTTGTTGCAGTCTTCTGTATTTTTTTTATCTATAAACGCAAATCTAAAAGTATAGGAGCTGATGTAATAACATATAGAGTGTGAGGCAAGAATGTATATAGACATGTTTGTAAGTTTTGATGAACTTTCTTCACAAAATATACATGATGGACACACATGCAGTGCATGGGTCTGCAAAGGTAGCCTAGTAATGTACTGGAATTTACGGTGAGCCCCGAAAAAAATTCAATTCAAAATCTAACGGTCAAAAAAATGTACTAAATGTTACCTTCCACTTTCAATACTTTATGGGAGTTTCTAAAATGATTACTCTCTTCAACATATCACTGTATTTATACAACTCTTCATTTGAGGCATGCAAATTGGATTCCCTACCTTTAAGTGAACTGGAATTCTAATTATGATCCAGGAGAACACGGTTGACATATTTTGCCACATTTAGAACTATCGTTGGAATGGGACTGCTAATGATAATCAACACCATTATGACGAATGATAACGTTCAATATTCAACAAATACGAAAAATGAAAATGAAAGCACAATACAAAAGTGACGGCGTTGGCGCTGGGCACGTGGCTACACATATTGTAATCTCCTATTCTAATTCAAGTGCGTGGTTGCTAAATTTACAGTCACGGACTCATTTAAAACTTCAAGATTGAATAACTTTCTTATTACCTCTGTCCAAAAAAAAAATAATATGCTTGTCGGCGTTGGTTGTGTTTAATAGTTTAGCGAATACTAGAACTGAAAATGAAAGCACAATATAGATGTAAATCACCGGCGCTTGACACTTTAACATAGCTACACATAACCACAGTCGATATTGTTTCAGTCCTTTGCTCCTATTTCATCCTAATCATGCTGCATACAAATGTCATGTCTTCTCATATTAGTGACTTCTGTTCAATACACATGCTCATCAAAATAGATGTAACTCTTACAGGTTGGGAATTTAAGAACAGTTAAAAAGTTAAAAAGTATGCAGTGACAGAGGATACAATTTCATAAGTTCAGCAATGAAAGAGCAATGTAATTGTGAAGTTACTAATTTTGGCAATAGTTCCAGAACAATATGACTTCTACCCAGGGGGCAAGACAGGTTTACTAGACATTGGCTGCTGTGAAAGGTTGTTTGGTATCAACGTGTTCAGGGGACCTTCCTGAACAACTTCTAGATGGACTACCTTGGCAATATGCTGCTGGGAAAAAAATGGCCGCCATGTTTAATTTTATTTATTTTATTCATTTATTCACAACATCTTTTAACAGGGACATTCCGTTCAGTTCTGATGACAGCCAGCAGACCTGCTTTTCAACGAAGCCCTGTATACAATAATACAATGCATACATAAACTTTCAAGTAAAAACAAACAATAGGTGACCTACACAAAAACAAACAAACAAACAAACGAATTATATGCAGTATTTGCAAGTACATTCACAAAGGGTACTAGAGGGGTACCAGTGTATTACAATAACATGTGATACATCAACTCAACTCAATGTATAATCAAATGAGCTAAAAACAAACAAACATTATTTTCTACAATGCTTCACAACCAAAGATCATATAGTATGTAGCAATGGTCGGCAGTGTTTCTTGAAAAGAGCAAATGAACTCAGCGTCTGGACGGGAAGGGGTATCTTATTAAAGAGCATTGGACCATAATAAGAAAAGCAACGTTTTTTGTACTCAGTGTTAACCTGAGGAACAAACAGTGGACTGTTGGTAGCATACCGTGTTACATAATAGACGGGTCGCTGTGTGATCAGGCGATTCAAGTAAGGCGGTGCAAACCTGTTCAAAATTTTAAAGACCATGAGACAATGCTGGTATTTTATCCTGTCTGCAATATTTTGCCAATGTAGTGTTGGAATATACAGTGATACAGATTCATGTTGCTTTATATTAAAAATCATACGAATATATTTATTTTGCATTATTTGTAAATGTGTGATTTGGAACATGAACCCCAGCTGGCGGAACAATAATCTATGTGGGGTAAAACTAATGAGTAATAAAAATTGATAATCGTTTTACGTGATAGAAAACATTTCACTCTTCGTACACTTTCAATTGCACGAGCAATTTTAATGCAAATATCATCAACATGTTTCGACCAGTTTAAAGTAGGTTCCAAAATAACTCCTAAATACTTAAATTCATTTACCTGTTCAATATACTGACCATTGTACATTACAGAAATTTTACAATTTTGCAATTACTTTCTTGAACCAAACACCATTACTTTGGTCTTCTTTACATTTAACATCATCTTGTTTACTTTCATCCACTGAGAAATTTTATCGAGCTGTAGTTGCATTTCCTCTTGTAATAACTGGATATTCTTATTTCTACAAAATATCACTGTATCATCCGCATAAAGAGACAATTTAACATTCGATGATATATCTATATTACACAGGTCATTTATATAAATACAAAACAACAATGGACCCAGTGTTGAACCCTGGGGTACTCCAGATTTGACCGTTAGGCATTCACTGAGAACACCATTTATATACAACACACTCCATTCAATGCTGTTTAGGTCCTCAAGAAATCTTTCCTCTTGGAAAGTCTTAAATGATCTATATGTGCATGCTTTCGGACATGATTTTGCTGTAATGGCTTTAAGAATAAGATAAATCAAAGAATGGTCGCTGAGTCCCACTCATTGTACACCGGAGGGTAGGTCGCCACATGAATCAGAAACTAAAATCAAATCAATAAGTGTACTTCTGTGCGGTTTTTTTTTTTTTGGTTTTTTTGTTTTTTTTTTTTTTTGCATATAACTTTTTGGTCTTACCTTTAACTACCATGTATGTGGTATCATATTAACAAAAATTAAATTTTCTATAGGATAATCTCTCAATTGATTGGTTTGGTAATAGTTTACATAAAAATTTTAGGCCGAAATATGTTCTTTATGCAAAACTTGAATTCTGCAAAATTGCAATTTCATATATTTCAAAAATTATATTTTCTAGACCATTAAAACTTTCTGGAAAACAGTCCATACATATCAGCAGTATTCTGTGAAAATTACATGTTCATTGCATTCCTCATAAAAATAAAGTTTTGCCCCCGATAGGTATACGCGTATGGATAATCTTATGATATTGATAAATATCACTTAACAATTTTCTTTACTTATCGTGCACAAAACCAAATAAAAAAAATACCGAAGCACAGTGTTTTCTGCATGAAAGAGTATTATGTAATAATTGAATTAGATTCATTTCATTTATATTTTCATTATACATTCATTCATATATATTTATCTCCTATGGCGACCAGGATGACATCTCATAACGCTTTGTATCAAACGGAAAAGGCGCTCTAAAATACCTGTTGTTATTATTATTATTATTAGTAGTAGTAGTATTATCATTATTTATTGCTATTCTTTTTCACAGTAAGGCATAAATGAATCAGGAATAATAACATAGGGATACATTCAACTCTCTCAAGGGTAAATAATAGTTAACGCATGAAGATATAAATGCACAGCGGTACTTTTTATAACCTTGGCTGCAAATTCCAAACTAATGACTATTAAGATATATTAAGATTTGAGAGAGGGACATTTTTGCGTTAAACGATATTAGTCTGGAATTTCTTTTCGTATGTGTGTGTGTGAGAGAGAGGGAGAGAGAGAGAAAAAAAAAACGTCATCGCCTCATAACTCCTTTAATTTTAATAACATCCACTGTTGTGCTCATAAATCATCAGATACATGCATGCCTCAGTGAACTCATCAAGCCATATCTGCCCGGTTATAATACGCGTTCAAAGTTAAAGGGATCATATAGTTTTTGTTGAGACCTAATTTCAGGTTTCTAACATTTTTTGGTGTGATGATGAGAAACCTCTCATGAAATATGAGGGAGCATGTAAATCCATGAGGAATTCAACGTTTATTTGATGGAAATTGGTTTTGAAATGGCTGAGATATCCAAAAAAGGGCGATTCTAATAAAGTGTGGGACCCACACTTCATTATGATCGCTTTGTTTTTCTTTGTTTTTGGATGTTTCAGTCATTCCAAACCCGATTTTCATCAAATAAACTTTGAATTCCTCTTAAAATGGTATGCTCTGAACTTTATCATAAGTGTTTTCTTGGTATCTCGCAAAAAAGTTGAAAGCCCAATTCTCATCTCCACCAATACTGTACCATACCTTTAAAGACTTTCTTTTCTGAAATAGTGCAATCTCCAAGACATTTAGGGATAGGGCTATTGGGCAAATGACACTACATCCTGATGGAATCATGTCTCACTAAATATCATATGTATTGCAGATATCGATACATTCAAACTAGTGTTAAAATTTTACCATTTCGATAATTGTTGATTATCTTCTGCTTTAAGAACACTGAAATGTTTGGAAGATATTTGTCTTCATGCAAACGCAAAGAGACACTCATGCTTATGAGACAGTGTTATTATGTCTGTCTTGGAACTGAATATTATCATTATTTTTATCAGACTAGCTTTTTACTGGTTCGCAGTTTGATTTTGATGACGTTTGCCATTTTCCCTGATGGTATTGAAAGATACAGAAAAGAAAACAACACGGGCACATTTTCTTTACATTTGATACCTACTTTAAGTTATCAAACTTCATCAATTTTGTTAGACCGAGAAAAACATTTTAATACGGAGTCTTGACCATGGGTTTTATTCACCGGCCCATCGAATGATCGTTAAGCCATCCCTTACAGGTAGGATAACCTGGAACAGGAAAAAGAAAATTTGAGCATTAATACGTATACAATATATTGAAATCACCACTTTGAATAAATATAAAATCTACATCGCAGCTAGAAAATGTCCCTATTTAACAGATGGTATAGTATTGGTTGAGGTGAGGATTTAGCTTTTAACTTTTTGCAAGTTATTAATTTATAAGTTGATTATTTCATAAATGTTAAACAATATGCAATTCCATTAAGAGGAATTTAAAGCTTACTTGATAAAAATCGGGTCTGAAATGACTGAGATATTCAACAACACAGTAAAACAATGCGATTCTAACAAAAGGTACGTCCCATTTTTTATTAGAATCACTTATTTTTTTGATATCTCGGCTATTGCAAAAACCATTTTTCATCAAATAAACTGTGTATTCATCCAAAATTATGCTCTTTCACATTTCATAAGAGGTTTATCATTATCTCAGAAAATCATCTTTGAAGGACGTTCGAAACCTGAATCCCCGTCTCAACCAAAACTGTACCATTTCTTTACCCCAGAACAAAAATGGCGGACCCCAACATCTACAAAAGTAAGAACTCTTCACACCTGGTCAATTGTTAACCCGTTCCATACTGAATTCTTAAATCCCATAGGCTTATTACACAGCCAACCAGGTTCCAGTAGGGAATGAGTTAAGATCCAAAATGTTAATAGCCCGGCTCACTGTCTCCGGTTTCCTTTTAACGTACTGATTATAACCATTTATCCGGCATCACTGAATAAGCTTGTAAGTACACAAAAACAAAACAAAAAAAAACTGTTGTTTTTGACATATGGGTAAAACTCACTAGGAGAAAGGACGTATTACAAGAAACATTGGATACATGAAAAAAGGAGAAGAGATGATCAATGTAAAGACAACAAATCTTCCCCTGGCCTATAATGATGTTGTTACAAAAGAAACAATGACATGAAGTTGTCTGTGGCGACAGAGGATATTCCAGTCAATGTTGTTTGTAAAAGGGGCATAATGAAATCGTTTTGAAGAACTGCAATGAAGACCTCACCTGTTCAATCCTCGGCTCGTTCTTCACCATCAGGTTGAAGGCGTGAATGGCCGGCCCTTTTTGACGGATGATTTTGTGCGGGAAATCTTCTATGAATGCCCCACCCTTGAAAAGGGTATTGTCAAACAAAAGGGTTCCTTTCGGAGTGAGAAGTTTGTAGTCAAGAATGACCTGAATTTATAGAAAGAAATAAGAAGATAGGTAATATTGAAATAGATAATTATGATTCTGTTTGGTTCGTTTCGTTACTTTACAGGATAAAGGAACAAACATTTTGTTTTCCCGATGCACCATGGTGCATCGGGAACTACAGAGCAAAGAAAAGACAAATACCTCCTGAATTACCACTCGTAATCCTTTTAAAAGATCCCAGGCCCCTGCTTCGTAAAGCTATAGACCGACGTAAAGTTACGCATGACTTAACGAAAGATTTAATTATGGCAAGTCAAGTGGGTTTCCTAATCATTCATTCAATAGGTAAGCTGAAATTAGCAGAGAATAATGACTATCCTTACTGTCATGTTAACACACGTTTGAAAGTGCATTGTTGCCCCCATACAGTCGTACTTTATTAAAACGAAAGGAGGAAAATGGGCGCAAATACTGGCACTTCATGTTCCAGTCGTTCGTAAAGTCGTGCGTAACTTTACGAACCGCTTTATGAAACAGGGCCCAGTTGTGGTGTCGTCTGCACGCAACTCCACAGCAAACTATTTTCCTCTTCCTTTGGCAGTACAAATCCTACGTGCTTGATAACAGCCAGGGACGAAGATGCTCTAATCTTATCGCATGACAGCAGTGGAAGGACTAGTGTCTGAGTGTCGGGATGTAATAATAGGAAGCTTGGATGTGGTAAGAATTCGTGGTAAAAACGTGGAATCGTTCAAAAGCAATCTGTCCGTTAATTATTACACACACAAAAAAAAAAAAAATGTTTGTTTTGTTCTCAGTGGTCATGGATCTAGTTCTTAGAGCATTTGCGCGGTGTATCTCACAAGGTTACTTAAAAGGTCTTCTTCACTGCATTAAAAGTGGCTTCTGATTTGAAACAGCAATAATCATCCCAGTCATTGCAGTGTCTTTCATATCGTTCCATTCGTTTAGTAGCACGTCTTCACAGTCTTATTATAGCAGTGAAGGACACGACAAATGAAGAGGTGTTTTTTATGTGTAGATGTGTTAATTTAATTTATATTTCTATAGGGGCTTGCGACGATCGGTCACGTTTTAAGAGTCAAATATTATACGTCTGCGTTTTGCGGTTTTTTTTTTTCAAAAAACAGTTCAACCTACTTTACAAAGAGTACGGCCTACCATTTTGTTAGAGCTACGATCTACAGTGATCCAAAAGCAAAGTAATTGGTTACTTTCATGAGGTGTGTGTATTCATTTGGTTATCGTGAACGAGTATTCAAAGCTGCTGGCTGGTGTCTGTTTGTTTGATTGATCTAAGAATAATAACGTTTGGCATTCCGCATGACATTTTTTTTTTTATTTTACCGTTTTGATAGTCCAAATGGCTGAGATGGATATAAACATTTACAGTACATGGAGACCACGCCAAATTGGGAGCACATAGTTTCTCTTTCTACAACCATTAGATATTCAAACTGACATGGCAATTCTCTTCATTTCTGCATGCCTACATACCTTCAAATAGTCCTTGTACTCCAACTTGTCTGCATCAACGAAAATGAAATCGTACTGTTCGCCTCTCTCACCAGCAGATTCCAATTCTTCGATTGCAGCTCCTGTATTTTTTTTTTTTTTTTTTTTTTGGAAAGGTAGAGTTGATAATTTCCGGTATGGCTTAGATTTGTGGTCTATACGACAGAACTCAACATCAGGGTGGCCCGGTGTCAGTGGAAATTTATGTAGGTCCACCAAGCTTCCAAACGCGCTATCTTTTGGTGGCCCGATCGGGCAGCTAATATTCATTTTTTTTTCTCTCTTCAGTTCGAGCCACCACATTTGTTTTCCGGTCCACCAAAACTTAACACTAACATTCCACTAATGTAATAACAATGCAGCAAAACTGTGCTAATATTTGATTATTCTTCACCAGGGGATTTTAACAAAGGATGACAGCGAAAACAAACAAGGTTAGAGAACAGATTTTCCTGTAGTGCAGACCAAACTACTCATGATAAATTTTGACGAAAATGCCACGCGTCATGTGTTGTGTTCTGTTTTGTTGTTGTTGGTGGTGGTGGTACTGGTGTTAGTGGGTTTTTTTTATAAAACTGTAAAAAAAAAAATACTGTCTTACAGCCAAGTTACTCTAAAACATTTTTCAAGTTTCATCATGCATTCATTCGAAAAAAAAAGAAGAAAAGGTGGAGTTTTAACCGTAATTTGAAAAGCAACACTCAATACGAAAATGTAAATCCTCTATAACATTGATTAGGTATCCATTGGAGAGCATAACTGGCAAGAAACAATTTCCAAGTGTTCTCCATTACAAGCTATGATCATAGGGGCTTTCTGAGGCCAGAGGAAAGATATTGGTCCTACCTGGAAATTGTGAGCATCAGAAAATCATGACTGATCGTGTAAAACACAAATTGATTCATCATCTAACACTCTTTAGAATCTTCTGTAATATCTGCATGTGTTACGATTAATATTCTTAGATTTCCTTTTATATAAAATGATTTTTTATAATCAACATACAGATACAGAAAGATACAGGAAGAAGAAAAATGTCATTTAATCATTTCAGATTAAAACAAAACCGAAAATTAAGTCTAGACAAACCTCTTTTTTTTTTCGTCTTTTTTACGCATTATAAGGTGATGTGAACTCAGCGTTGAAAGACAATTGAAAGAAATAACCTCAAATCACCAAGACAAAAGTTTGTCGTAGTAAAAAAAGAGAAAAAAAAAATCATATATCATTCCGATGCACGGTTATTTTCACCTAATAAACAAGGATTCAATTCATAACAAGACTTGTTTGTAGAATAAACGTAAAATTATTTGCATCTTAATTATGTGACTTCATTTTGTATTTGTGTATGTATGTGTGTGTGTGTTACTCAAAAGAAAATAAACATAAATTACAACATATGTGGATTCTGAGATTTTTTGGTGACACAATGATATTGTAATTGACTGTGTGCTACTTCTGAAAAAAAAAATCATGTAGATAATGAGGTACTCTTTGACACGATAGTAGCATTTCCAAGCAAGTAGTAGAAATTGTTTTGGAATAAATGATTTTTTATCATTTTTGGGGGGCACCGCAACGCTAATAAACTTTTCTTTGAGCTTAGCTTACAACTTTCCAATCGTACACTATTGTCTTTTTTGTTGCGACACGGATTGTCGCCCCTACACGGATTGTCGCCTCCTGCTCAGGGCGACAATCCGTGACGGGCGTTGGCGGCACGGATTGTCGCCCGCCCTCGAAGCACATTTTTGTTGGGTAATATCGTTCTGGACATAATCATTGAAATACTAACACATCGTACATGTAAAAACTCATGGTGAGTTTTCAAGGATGTGTGTATGTGCGCGTGCACATGATAATTTAGTGTCCGTTTGTGCGTGTGTGTGTGTGTGTGTGTGTGTGTGTGTTTGTGTGTGTGTGTGTGATGGAAGAATGTTTTTATTATGTCAGTTTTTTGCGTATGTGTTTTTTAGCTGCGCGTGGGGAGGGATGCGTAGTAAGCTGTTGCTGGCATAAACGTTGGTATTGATTTTATCAGCAGCTTTGAATTTAATGAGTTTGTTTGGCAGATTTGTATATGAATTCGGAGTGGAGCTTGCATGCGGGCGGATGCTGCTTTTCTGCATACAGTCCATAATGTCTTATTTATCAACATTGGGAAATCGTTTCATCAGGAAGGAATGTGGTATCGGTTCGCGTGTGCGTCGGTATGTGGGAAGGGGGTTACATTTTGTTATTGCAAAAGTTTGTTATTCTGAAGGCTCATTCGTCCGAAGGCTCATTATTCCGAAAGTTCGTTATTCCGAATTTTCATTTTTGGATCAACGAACCTCTAGGTATAGGGAATTGTGTGTTTCGGATAAATGAAGCCTCTGAAAAACCGAAACTTCGGAATAACGAACCTTCGTGTGTGTGTGTGTGTGTGTGTGTGTGTGTGTGTGTGTGTATGTATGTATGTATTTGGTTTGGTGAATGTGGGTGTGGGATGATTTAGGTTTTGTTTAATCAGGGGTTGGTGGGTTGGGGATTGGATTTGAAGAAGGATAGTTATACATGGTATGACAGATGTTGGTAGGATTTAATATTTAGGATAGATGTAGGCCCTAGATTTATTTCGGTTGGGGAGGGGAGGGAGTGGTCGGGTTTTTTCATGACTGATTTCATTCTATATTTGTGTAATATATTTGTGTTTTTATGTATATGCCCTTGTAATTAAGAAGGTGTTACATGATCCAAACCAATATATTCAAGGAATATAGGTTTGGTAGGGCCCTACATGTCAAAACTTTTTCGTGAAGAAATTATTAGTAGGGTTGGTCTATAATCGAGTTATCTATGTTGAAGTGAGATTATTTATGGTATAGATTGACAAATGGATTTGTTTGTGTTTCGAATTGCCATTTGTAACTTTTTTTGTTCATGTTACACCCAGAATGGGTCGATTTATGTATGATTTGAATGAAACCAATAAATATCAAGGAAAAAAAGTGTTGAGTTGGTTTATTTGCATTATGAGGATTTGTTTGAGTGTTTGTTGGTGTTTGTTTGTATTACGTATGTACGTATTAGCGGTGTGCAATGGCAGTTCGTTTGTGCTAAAATCAACTAACGATTGACAATTTTTTTACGGCGTGTGGAAATTATTCGCTCATGCATAAAGCATGCCAAACCTATTCTGGGACAAAGAATAGTGGTATGGACGTTCTAGTTTATAAGACTGATGGAAGAAAATGACTGCAGTGAAAAATGAACAAAGACAAATAACATTTGGGGAGGGTACCTCCCTCGTATGTATTTTCTCTCGGTCTCTCTCTCGCCTAGCCCGCCTCACCGCTGATATTGGTTGACACACCCATACTATTTCTAGATCAACGCTGGTGTGAATTCTTTAAACACGTGCTCATACACTCTGAAGGCGTTTGTATTGCCACAGTAGCGCCACTATATTCCACATACACACGTAAGCATGCAGGCACACGTATACACACAGACAAACAAACCACTACCACTATACAACCACCACACACGCACAGTTTCTACATATTGTATCATTATACTCCAAACACACACACATACACACACACCCACACACACGCACTCACACACACACACACACATACGCATAACTTACCAGTCATACCCATCCCACCAAAGCTTAACACCGGAGGAACCACCCCGAGCCCGGGGCGACAATCCGTGACGGGGCGACAATCCGTGTCGCAACAATTTTTTTTGCCAACACGGATTGTCGCCTTCGAGGTCAAAAACTGGGAACTGCACAAGCGTCGCGGATTGTCGCCTGGCGACAATCCGTGACGGGGGCGACAATCCGTGCCGCCAGCGCCCGTCACGGATTGTCGCCCCGAGCAGGAGGCGACAATCCGTGTAGGGGCGACAATCCGTGTCGCAACATTTTTTTTTTTCAAACAAATCGTAACTCAAAGCCCAGAGAATGAAATTTGTATACCAACCATTTCGAATCTCTATTTTGTCCTTCACAGTGGTGGTGTCAAAAAAATTTCGAGCGAATCGAACGAAGAACTCTTCCTTTTCAATGGTAACCAAAACCCCGTCTGCTGGTAATGCCTCCGCCATGTTGAGGGCGGAAAAGCCCGTGAAACATCCGACATCCAGAACTCTCTTTGCGTCGCACATCCGAACGAACATCTTCAGAGTGCAACCTGAAATAACCCATAAACGTTTCGGTCGTAGCGACTGTTTCTATGGAATACAATAAGTATATACATGAATGAATAATATATATATATATATGGGTGCGCGCTTATGTGTGTTTCTATATTATATTTTACATATGCATTTAGCTCTCGGACAAACTGTGTCGGTTGAAGGGATGATATAGTATTGTATGAGGTGGGAATTCAGCTTTTTACTTTTTGCGAGAAGGGCATGGTAAAACAGGGGATTGCCTGAAATCTGAAGCATCGCAACATAAGTGTTGTAACGACGCAGCAACAAATAGATCGGATCGGCAAAATAAAAATGACCATTTCCAGAATGTTCCCGATCAGAACTTTCCCTGTTTAATCGTAAGGCAAGCTGATTCAACGTAAACACATCGTGACGGATGCAGTAAGGTCTGTCTAAAGTGGGGTAAGCGACGCCAGAAAACGACGAAACTCGGGCATCTGACGGACACATAAATGACGTAACAAACTTAATCTTCAATTCACGGAATTCTGTGCGTAAACTTTGCTTGTGGTTTTTTTTTTACCTTCCAATATGTCTGAAGCCAATTCTTTGAAAAACTTAGCGTCGCCAGTCATTCCTTCTCTGAAAAGTGCTTCATAGTTCATCGTACCGGTTTTCTCTGTTAAAAGCTGAAAGTGTACATGAAAGGATGTAAGCAGACTCAGAGTGAAGATGAACCATGTAGATACAAAGGTATTTTATATACACTCGGTATGTTTTCTACTTCACATGAAAGTAACGGACATATTTAAGGCACAGGAGTTCAATGTTTAAGTCTACGTAATTATAACATCATCCCGTATACGCTTTTGTGCAGAATATCTCGCTGAAATGCTGACACCAAGGAATATGATGAATATAGATAAATTGACAGTGTAAAAGAACAAGAAAGAAGAAGGAAAAATCAAACTGCTCAGGGTTATGACCTCCTTCAACGCTACTAAATAATCACTCGCAAACTGTACTACGCCAGTATCCACAATAAATGCAATGAAGGGATCTTAGAAAATCTGAATTTATTCTTCGACATGAACCTGTGCGGCTTTGCTGATACTGATGCTCATTTCGACAGGATACCGTCGGAGTTCGCTGGCAAGCTCACAAGACCGATTGAGGAGCGTCCGCATAGATTCGGGCAGAGAGTCTAAGGCTTCAGCCTCACATTTCAGTTGTTCCAAGAACTCAATCACGAAGTCCAAGGGAGTGTCTGCAGACCGGAGATAGGACATGTAGGAGGCCCGAATTGAAATATTCTTTACTTTATTTGTTTATTTTGGTTTGCTTCATTTTAATCCAAATTACAAGACTATACACCGCGGGTTTCTGCACCTGTCTCAAATTTGGGCTTTCTTTTTGTTTGTTTTGTACTTCTTTAACCAAAACTAATGACAAGTAAAGTGCAGCATATGCGTACAACGTTTTATCTCTCTCTCCGTAAAATGTTTGAATGGTATATAAAAAGAGATTGAATCTTATTTACCCCGTCCGAAATCTGCACAAACCGTTTTATGTTATACTTGTGAGACAGGATAGAATCCTTAAAACAAAATTTATGCTGGTGTTGTTGTTTTTTCACGTTTGACCATGTAATATTTGCTCAGCAAATAGCACGTACATTGTACTTCCTTGATTTCTGTCATGGAAGGCACAAATTCATGTAAGTTACTGCAATATATTCTGTTCGCCGATGACACCAATGTATTTTGTTCCAATTCTGATTTCCAGTCGCTTTTAAGAACTCTTAGTACTGAATTGCCAAAATTATCTACATGGTTTAAGAGCAATAGATTATCACTCAACTTAAAAAAGACAAATTTTATTCATTTTCATAATAAGAAGTATAAAAATGAAATGCACCATTTGAATATTATGGTGGATGATATCTTATTGGAACAAAGAGAAAGTGTCAAATTTCTTGGAATATATATAAATGAAAATATGAAATTTACTGCTTATGTGCAATTATCTCAGATAAAGTGTCTCGTAATGTTGGTATACTCTGTAAGCTTTAGTATTATGTCCCAAAGAATATTTTATTTATGCTTTATAATTCGTTGATATTATCGAACATCTCATATTGTAACATTGTTTGGGCAACTGTAAAAAGTCACATTGACAGTATATTGCTTCTACAAAAGAAAGCTATTCGTATATGCACCGATTCAGGTTATCGGGACCATTCAGATCCTTTGTTCGTAGAATTAAAAACACTAAAGGTAAATGACATTAATTTTTTGCAAAATTCACTTTTTAGGTTCCGTTTGTATAACGGTCAGTAGCCATCTTCTTTTATCTCATTAATTCAGTTGAACAAGGACATATAACATTCTTATCCCACTAGGCAGTCTGATAAATTTCATTTACAAAATCCAAAAACGGTGATGGCCCTGAAATCTATCAGACACATTGGACCCGCTATTTGAAACTCTCTTCCTTCTGAAATTCGAACTTTAAAGGTAGGAGATACCTTTTACAGACCTCCCAATATGCTCAGGGGACTTGTTTAGGCCACTGCTGGGAAATTTGGAAGTAAACAGTTATCTACAATTTGAATAATGCACAAAATTAAACTACTCAGTAGTTCTGTGTGTCAGCCACACTTAAGCCTTTTTGTTGCAGTCTTCTGTATTTTTTATCTATAAACACAAATCTAAAAGTATAAGAGCTGATGTAATAGCACATAGAGTGTGTGGCAAGAATGTTTATAGAAATGTTTGTAAGTTTTGATGAACTTTCTTCACAAAATATACATGATGGACACACATGCAGTGCATGGGTCTGCAAAGGTAGCCTAGTAATGTACTGGAATTTACGGTGAGCCCCGAAAAAAAAATTCAATTCAAAATCTGACGCTCAATAAAAATGTATTAAATGTTACCTTCCACTTTCAATACTTTATGGGAGTTTCTAAAATGATGCTCTCTTCAACATACCACTGTATTTATACAACTCTTCATTTAAGGCATGCAAATGGGATTCCCTACCTTTAAAGTCTATGTATTCTTTTAAGAAAGCTGTACAGACAATGCTGCTCTCTGGATATCAGTGATCTTATAATGTCATTGTAACTGTATTGTATATGAAATTCCCTTGTGGAAATATTGCCGTAATGAATTTGTTGCGTAATGTTATGTAAACGACCATGACCTGTAATTGTTCACCTGTACCTCGGTGAGAAAATACTTTGCCATGCTTCACTATTCAGTGATCCAGGTGATCTAACTTTGTGTATTAGCGAAAGCAGACAGACCTCTCCTCTCTCCTTTCTTATATCCTATCTCTATGCAAGTCATCCCTCCCTCCTATTTTCCTATATGTTATGTATTACGTACGAAGGCTGCATGCAAATCAAGCAATGCTTAAGCTGTAGCCCTTCTGCGTTATTCATTGCATCACTGATATGTTCTGTTGTACATTGTAAAGGCGATGAAGAAACTGTATTGCTATAATGTTCTAAGGGTAATGAAGAAACTTACTTTGTTAACAATTAATGTTTATGTATATATATGTATGGCACCATCAATGTATGTAATATATGTGTATGTATCTGCATGAGCAATTATAGTAATGCAGCAACCAATAAGATCAAATCAAATCAAATGTATAAAAAAAAAGACGAGTCTGAACCGGTAAGCAGGTTTCTTTCGTACACCCTTTCTGATACAAAGGCGTCACTTTTACTATCTAAGTGCATCTGGGAATTGGCCCAATTCTACAAATCAAAGATATTTTCAGATAAGGCAATGGGGAAACAATATATGAAGAGTTTGTTTGCAAAAACCAATAAATCCATTTTTGAAGATTTTGAAGTACTGTCTCTGTAATAAAGTACAAAATGATACCTTTTAAATGATATATTGGTCACTTCATATCAAGGTACATTTTTGAAGTTATGGTCAAAAGAAGCAAAACTTTTCTTATTATTCTCTTTGTTTTTCTTGACCTTTAATCGCAAATATCTCCATTTGGCAAATATGGACTTATCGGTTTTTGCAAACAAACTCTTCATATGGTGTTGCGTCCTTTATCAATCTTATTGACAAATTATCATAACCATGAGACTTTGTAGCATCAAGAACATACAAAATATCCATAATTTTTTCTTCTCCTGTGGGTTTCCAAGCCAAAATCTTTGTATTTCTGGCACCCAAATAATCTTGAAAACAACTATTAGGAGGCCCATTTGCACTTTTGAATGGCTCCTTTGTCATTTGGTTATGTTTGGTTTAAAGTTGCCACATCCATATAATCTATTTCGAATTGATTCGAGAAGCAGAGTAAATACGAGCGAACAAACTTAATAATCTAACACCAATGTACGTATGACAAGTGTCAACTGTACATAATAAAATAAAGTTTGAATTGAATTGAATTGAATTGAATTGAATTGAATATCCATCTTGCAAACACTCCAGCAAGGTTTGAAGTGAAATGAGCACACAACAGGTTCGGAAGACTAATCTTATAAGAGCTCAATGTCTCGTAAGATAACATAGTAATACGCTATTATATAATTATACTGGGGTGATGAAAATATTATTGATATTGCAACGTCTAAGCAGCGAGGTGTTGCACCTCCTGCATGGTATGAATATCGACTAATTGTAGACATTTCGGAGGTTGTTTGGGTCTCTAAAGACTCGACAGACTAGATATAAACTTGCTGCAATTCCCAAAAGATATTATTTCAACTTAATGCTCTCATACCTGTCCTACTGAACTGTGTGCTATGTTGCGATGGGTGTTGTTGGTTGCATACATTTACGATTAGTCACTGATTACACTGTAAGTGACTGATTGCGATATTTCGCGAGTTCCCCGAAGTGAAATTTTGATACACAGACGGAAATTCCTGAAAAAGATACTTACTAGCTCTATCTGGGTTTATGCCCGACATCCTCTCTTCTAAACGTTGATCGGTCCCCTATATTCAGCCTTGACTGCACAAGGATTTTCTTCGATTGCAAAGACCTGTCCTGCTTCTCGCACTGTGCTCTTCTTTCTTTTCGGTGCGTTTGTTTGGCTGGAATTCACGAATTGTCGTTTTATAGACATGAGCTGCAAAACGGAATAATTGTAAAACACCTAAAAAGAATGTCGTTATCCCATTGGTTCTTTAATCGTCAAGTGACAGGCAGTTAAAGCAACCATTGCACGATCTATTGAGTCGTGCAATTTTGCTTGAGCAATATGGATATCGCACGGCTGTTCAAATTCACCAATACCCATTGAGGTGTTACAGAATGTAGAGGGACATCCTACTCTCCATAACCCTTTCTTAGCCAGGGACTTTAGACACTGTGTAGAATGCTATGGGGATTTTTGTGTCAGGTCGATCTCGAAGCACACAAAGGGTTAAGCCCCATTTTTACTCTCACGGATCATCATGAGTCGTTGTTTCCGGGTTGTTTCCGGGTCAACAGGCATGATCCTAGGGGTGCCGGCATGTCTGCGAAAAGAAGAAGAAGAAAAAAAAAAAGCTTGCTTGATTGTTCATCCTGGAGTTCACTCACTGTATCTTCCACCAGCTGGATTTTGATATTGATTTTGGATTGATGGGAGCACGCCGATTGGCTGGCGTATTCGACCCGACTTCAACAAACATCCTTCCCTCAAAAAAAAGATAAATAAATGAAGAGTTTGTTTGCAAAAACCGATAAGTCCATTTTTGAAGATTTTGAAGTAACTTCTCTGTCATAAAGTTCAAAATGATACCTTTTAAATGATATATTGGTCACTACATACAAAGGTACATTTTTGAAGTTATGGTCAAAAGAAGCAAAAAAAATTCTTATTATTCTCTTTATTTTTCTTGACCTTTAATCGCAATTATCTCCATTTGGCAAATATGGACGTATCGGTTTTTGCGAACTCTTCAAATAAATAAATAATGTTAATACAATGTACATCGACAATGGCAATGTGAGTGCCAATTATCGGATGTTTAACTGGCAACCTAATTTTCATTAAAAAGAAACGAAATCTTTGCTCCATTTTGCATACCTGGTACGCACCATTGTTTATTATGAAAATCAAATGGTGGATCCGATTCTAAATCTTATTTTTCTTTAATAAATCTGTCACTCCTGTCTAATCAAATTCAGTCCATCAGCATTTCATCCAATTTTTACTTCTCATCGACAAAGCTACATACTTTTACACATACAATCTAGTGAAGTCATATGCAATTGAAAACAAGATAACAAGTCAAATGAAATCTGTACATGCATTTTATATTAAAGTAAGTATAGAACACCCTACACCTATCTCGGTGCATGTATAGGCTACAATATGTAACAAGGCACATCATTGGCAATAATATTTGGCAAGGAACTATACTCACATCACGAAATACAACACAAAATATAGGGAAAAGTAATGCAGTTGCACGTGGAAAACAAATTTTGAAAACACGGGCATGTATAGTACACTAACAGATACGTGAAACAAACATGAATTGAGTGCTAAGTGAAAGAACAGTGCGCCAGTAAACAATGACTCGATTTTCGGCCACGTGTACAAAACATGCGAGCAACTTCCCGTACACTTTGTGATATCTGTCGCACTTTGAACCTCTTAATATCGTTTTAAAAACTCTAGACTCCATCATTTTTTTTTTTTTTTACATTTTCCATTAGCTTGGCTTTTCGCCATCCCACAATCACGAACGGAAATAAAATTCATTTGTTGCATGGCTCAGGTCCACGGAAAGAAAAAAAAAATCGATCAAATCAAGGACAGCAAAAAGTATGAAAACTGCTCAAATTTCATTTCTTACTTGGAGCCAATATATATATATATATATATATATATATACATGTACATCTATATATATATATATATTTATATATACATATATATATATATATACATATAAGCAGCCAAACTTAGCCCCATAATATATAATCTTGTTTATTTCTAATTCAGTGTTAATCTTGCTATCTTGTTTATGCGTCTTTATTGTTTTTTTTTTTTTAAAGTTATGCGCGCCCCCATGCGGCGACGTATGATGACGCAGAAACGGCTGCGTGGTCCAAAATAAATGTATTGCGTAATATAAAAAAAAAAATAAATCGTCTTTTTCACAAAAAGTGGTAAAAGGTGGCAGCCAAATCTGGCATCAGCATAAAGCCGAGACATGAAGAAATGCGGAGGTAATAAGCTTGAAATTGTGGAGATCTAAACGTTTCATTTGGATATATTAAAACACAAATATTAGCTTATTCAAATTTATGAAATTCTTCCGTCGAGATGTTTTCATTGCAACTGATTGACAAATTGCCCTACATCGACGTAAATAAGCACTGAATTGATCAGTGTTTTAGTAGTAGCCATGATAAAAAATCATGGGCGTACATACTTTAATAGTACATACGAGTATGTACGCCCATGATTTTTTATCATGGCTACTACTAAAACACTGATCAATTCAGTGCTTATTTACGTCGATGTAGGGCAATTTGTCAATCAGTTGCAAAAAAAAAATATTAGCTTGTTTTCCAGAATATTTATCATGTAATATTCACAAATATTGGGTTTCTTTGCATTTTCCAGCATTCACACAGTAAATAAACACCGAGGAATAATAGGAGTAATAGATCAATACCTTAAAAACTACATACTGAAATAACTTATTCATAAGTGGTCACAATTTGCTCTGAATCTCTTAATAGTTTTATGTTGTATTTTCCTAATTGAGGTATGAAATATACTCCTTCAAAATACATACCTGGGTTTGTTTGTTTGCTTTTATTTATTTCTGCATTCAATCAGATCATACCTGGGTTAAACATATTAACGAAATATTCTTCAAAGTATTGTCTTTCAACAGGGCATGCCATTTTCTTTTAAATCCAAACTGCCCAACCAGATTTTTAGCGCACTTTCGTGTCTCTCAAAAATATAATACACAATAATTGCATTCATATACTCGTCCCTTAGAAACATTCATGATCGATTTAGAAGCAGTTAAAAGCCAAGTTCCAACTGGTATCAACTAGTATTAGATTTCCTGCTATGTTCATGGGTTCAAATGTGTACAAACCTTTTGATGCCGTCTAACAGCCAAGGAAGGAAGTCATGAGTGACTTCTTGTCTCGAGGTCGTGCAGTATCATACAAACACACAAAAGAATATGGCGTCATGAAGTGAAGCTATGTTGCAATTCACCCGAATGAACTTTATATATCAACATAACAAAATTATGTCCACCGTGTGGGAGAAAACCAAAAAAGTGCAACCCACAGGTGTGATCCCCAATATCCATACATTATTTTCCGGAAGCGATTTAAAGCAATTGTTTTATCATTTTATGTCATTTGGCGCAAGTTGATGTAATTTCTTTAATAGTAATATTGTAAATTATCAATATAAATTTACCTGATATTAGCCAAATTTAAAATCTTTTGATAGACTAAGAGCATCGAAAATCACATTAGAATCACGAATGCTACTGAAGAGTTATCATAATCATGTGCATTTTTACGAAACTGACACATCACTGCATGTTTGACTGAAAATATTATAGCCATAAGTATGGTGCTCTAGCTCCATACCAAGCCGAGACAAAAGTACGGAATTTGAGCAATGTCGCAGTTTTTTGTTTTGTTTTTGTTTTGTTTTTGTTTTGTTTTGTTATTTTTGTTGGTTTTTTTTTTTGGGGGGGGGGGTTATTCTCTTTTTACACAAAACTCGACGGCGGGCGCCTGACAGCGCAATGATTGCACCTTCCATGCACTTTATGGGTGTTTATACGTGTGTGGGCATGTGCGTGTGTGTCTGTGTCTGTGTCTGTGTCTGTGTGTGGATAGGTGTTTGTGTGTGAGAGGGTGCTGTATTGTATATCTTTACTCGCAAAAGTAGAAGTGCATGTAAAGTACAAAATATGATCAAGATTTATTCTGAAAGCAAATGAAGGCGAGGATACAGCTGGTCGATCGTTGTTAACTTCGATAAAAAAGTGTTCCGTCACAAGCACACCAAAGAAAACAAAAAATGTAAATTTCTTGTCATGATTAAGTATGACGGGTGCCTGTTGCTGACATGATTGTTAACCATCACTCTATAACGTGATTTCTGCCAGCAACCGGAGTAGGCCAATATTAAACATCACATTAGCATCGCCTCCATCCGGGATTGAAATTTAGTGCATTTTGTCAATACGAACCAATAGTTAGAGAGTAAAGTTCCCGTGTGACAGAGACAGATATACAAAATATTTTGAAGTGAGAATCTCATGAAATG
The DNA here is from genome assembly GCF_964275005.1 of Diadema setosum. Classification (NCBI taxonomy): domain Eukaryota; kingdom Metazoa; phylum Echinodermata; class Echinoidea; order Diadematoida; family Diadematidae; genus Diadema; species Diadema setosum. The sequence goes on along the minus strand of NC_092696.1, from coordinate 18,033,250 downwards.
TGTGAGAGTCCACTCTCATAAAGTTCTTAAAATTGATCACAACTTCCCCTATCAGTTCATTTCAATCAGCCTCTGATACTGCTCGTAAGGCAGTCGCCTGCGAAGCTATTAGGTTTAATAACCAACACATTCCGTTTCCTCACTGCTTTTATCTATTGGTTTATGTTACGGTTTTGCTACAAAATATGGGAGAACGCTGATTGGGTGGGGTATTCGACCTGAGTTCAACAAAATTCCTTCCCTCAACAAAGAAATAATAGTAATGCTAGTACAATGTATACTGACAATGTCAATGGGGAACGAGTTGTGTTTAATGTCAATTCTTAGCCGGCAACCTTTGGAAGTATAATCAGCAAAATGCCTATTGTAACAAGACCTCATAATCATGTTTGTGTTGGAATGCACGAACTACTGATCGTAAGTCTCAGTTACCATTTGACCAAATTTCTCTGTTCTTCTTTGTTCTTTTTTGTTTTGACTGAATTTCACGAAGTCACATCAATCTCAACATGAACATTGATATACATATCAAAAGCACACTGGGAAAAAATAAAAACTAGAAAAAGCATGAGAAAAAAAGCCTTCTTTCCCATAACCTGCATATCTGGTATATGAAAGGGGAAAAGTGGACCCGGGGCCGTTTCATAAAACTTGTCATCAGTGAGAAGTTGTCATAGATGTGACAAGCTACTGAAATCCTTGCATCTGATTGGCTGAGAACAAATTTGTCATAGAAATGTGGCAGTTGTCACTGATGACAAGTTTTATGAAACGGGCCTCATATCTCCTATTTTTTGATAAGTCTGTCACTCCTGTCAAATTCAATTCAGTCCATCAGCATTTCACCCAAATTTCACTTCTCATCCACAAGACCTGAACACTCTTGCACATACAAACCAGTCATGCCGTTCGCAAGATTGACAACAAAATAGCAAGTCAAATTAAATCTGTACATGCATTTGATTTTTATAAGTAGATACACCTATCTTTGCGCATGTAGGCCCTACAAATGCAACAAGGTCACATCACCAAATACAACAAAAAATTAGGGAAAAGGTAATGCAGATATATGTACATGCATTTACATCCGTTTGCACACTTTTCATCGCTGCCAAATCTTTGACAGTAAACTTGGAAGACAATTTTTAAACATTGGCATGTTATACACTAATGGATACGTGAAACAAACATGACGCGAATGCTAGGTGAAAGAACAGCGCGCCAGTAACCAACGATACCATTTCCGGCGACATGTACAAAACATGCTAGCAACTTCCGGCAAAGTTTGTGATTTCTGAAGCACTTCGAGCATATTCAAATCCGTTAAAAAGTGCTTTGCGACTTTTTTTTTCGCATTTTCTATTTGATTGGCTTTTCTCCAAACCCAAATCACGAACGAAAATAAAATTCTCCTTTCTTTTTTCACCGGTCACGTCCACGGAAAGAAGAAAATCAATCAAAATCAGGACAAGAAAGGTAAACTGTATTTAAAAATATTGTTACAGGAGACTTAATGAGGTGAAAATATACAATTATATATCAAACAAAAGAGCGTTTCTCAGACATCAAATTACCGTACGTGCTCCGGTCTGATTGTGACCTGTCAATTGGTGTAGACGACGTACACCCGTGTAAGGACTCCGAAGGGTCCCAGTTGCTTTCGTGCTCTTCCTTTGTCCGTGTTACCTCTCTGATATACGCTTCCGTTGTGGTCCACGTTGCTACCTTGTCTGTCCTTGTTGACACCGTACTTTTGCTGACGCCGTACCGTAGACACTCGGTTGAGATCGTGTCCACGCATTACGATCCATGTACATACTAGGTTCGTGAAGTGATCCGTGGAACGGTCAAAGCGTTGTTGTTGTTGTTATCATTTGTTTTCTAATTTTCTAATAACCTTCGTCAGGTTTGTTGTTGTTGTTAGTTTGTTGTTAGTTTGTTAGTTTGTTTGCCTGTTTGCAAAGTATAGAACAAAAGAGAATGGGCTATATAACAATAAAACCGTAGGGAAAGTAGACCATGTATACACAAACACGAAAACAAACGTCTTGTTATTTTCCTTTCTCATTTGATATATCATATCTCTCATCTTCATGGAACTCTAAAGACATTATTGAAATCATTTCACCTTTAAGAAACAAATCAGGAGGTAAGATAATTACCTTTCGAAAACCAGCGAAAATCGGCAAGTACCGAGGTTTATAAGAAGATCAAGCAAAGTCTGTCAAGAAAGTATTCGAGGTTAGCATAGCATGGAATGACAAAATACCGCCATTTAAATTACACAATATGCTTGCTCCTTTCTTAACAATAACGAGAGACACAAATCAAGTTCATTGTGTAATTCAAGAGTTGTGATATAAAAGAAACAAAGACATTGCTATCGATATGTAGGTTTAGGCCTAATGTTCATATAAAATGACATCATTTATCAAATAGATATTAAGGTATTGAAGAGGAATTCCAAATATGATCTACAAGAACAACTCTTACGAGTTTTGTCATACTTAGAACTATGACTATCGGGGAAACACATCATAACTAGCACCGTAATGACGAAATAATAACATTGAAAATTTCACGAATGTGAATAATGAAAATGAAAGCAAAATACAAAAGTAAGAATAAGTAAAACACATGACCACAGTCCATATTCCAGTTTTGTGATTACTGCAATGATCGTCTATTCTACTTATACATTAACACATTATACAAGCTCTGTGGTGAGTTGTGAGGCATGACGTAATCAATGTACTCATTTGCATACTCACATTGACTATTCAGGTAGGTTTTTTTTTTTTCTTGTTAAAATAAGCGAAAGTTCACAACAATTGTTGTGGTTATTAATCATCAGATACCTGCATGCCAGGAACACATGCAAATCTCGAATCAAATGAGGTACGTGTGGAATAAAATCAGCACAGTGAAGAAACTACAGTGCCAAGACAGCTATAATACGCATCCACACTGACCAATTCTTCTTGTAGAGGCCAGGGGCCATTGGGAGGTGATGATAGTGCTAGATTACTAATCTGCTTTTGAACTAGTGATAACGGCATCATTCTTCATTTTACATCAAGCACTGTCAAGCTGCTGAATTGTTGTTGCTGCATTTGATAAGTTTGCAAAGGCTGACGGTCAATTATGTTCTAAGAGAAGGGTTTCCTCAGGGTTCAGTCATGGGAACACTATGTTTCTTAAAATGTACACAGCTCCGTTACATATTATGTAGCATGAATATAATTATATGACTATGCTAATAACAGTCAGATTTATGTTTACTCTTTACTACGGTGTAAACCCCCCCCCCCCCCCCGTGTGCCACATTATTCTGAGATTGCAACGCAGCCATGCTCTGAGATAACATAATGTTTTTCATCTTCATGTAACTTTTTTATGCATTTATGTTTTGCTGTACATACTATGAGCAACGTTGCAGAGTAAATTCCAAGCGTATTTTAATGTAAATTTTAAATAAAATTTATGATGATTTTGTTTTTAGATGACCAGAAGCTACGTTTTTGTCCAGTAATAACATTTGCCCACAAAACAGTGACAGAAATTCAGAATTTACTCGAAAATTCAATAGAGGACACCGTTTGATATTCATCAGACATATATCATGATGCAAGATGCAATGTAAGAGGAATCTGTTGCATTAGGCGATTTCTCGATCAGTGGGTTTGTGCGTTTGAGCAGAATATGCGAACTTGGCACGCCGGCGACTGAGTCGGCCGTTCGAACGTGGTACATAAAGAGCTAACTCTCAAAAGGTAGCAAATCTGATGCAGTGATTGTTTACGTTAAGTCAAAGATTGGTCTTTGCATGTGAGATGTTTTGACAAATCTTCAACATCTTTGTCCGTCAATGCTTATGATATTCCAGTTCTGTAACTTTCTAAGGCACGTGCCAATGGCGTAATTCCAGTTCTGTAACTTTCTAAGGCACGTGCCAATGGCGTAATTATCAAAGATGATCTTAGTGTGAAAACATGCATGAATGACATGTGTAAATCGGCAGCTTTATTAAATAAGTCTACAGAGGACTGGGATATTAAGTGAGATTCTTAATAAAACAACTACCCAGAAACTGGCACGTGCGCTTTTGTGTTGTTGTTTTGTTTTTCTTTTTCTATTTACGAGCATAAAAGTAAGAATTTGCTCATATGAGTTCCGGAATACCATTTCAAAGGACTCCAACGGACACAAAGTTCATGCAGCCGCAGGGCTTGTAACGCGTTAAAGTAAATCCAATCACTAAAATCATATCCTTTATAGGCTTCACTAGTTGCCCAAGAAGGACTCGTATCAACTTTAAGGTTAAGGTTCTGACGCTCGGATTCAAATGTTTTCATAGAAATGCTCCTGCATATGTCAATTTAGTTCATCAAGCTGTATCAGCCCGATTGTAATCCACGTTCAAAGTCAAAGAATCTTCTTTCTGAAATAAGTGTAAAATCCAAGACATTTGGTGACAGGGCTTTGAAGAAAATGGCACCATCCTTAATATCATGGAACAATCTCCTGCTAAACATTAGACGTATGCAGATTTCACTATATTCAAATCAGTGCTGAAATATCACCATTTTCATTACTGCTGATTATGTTGTGTTGTATCAACACTGAAATGCTTGTATGATATTTGTTTTCATCTTAAAGGACTGTTATGGTATAATGCGTTTCTTAGCACCGAATATTATCAATTTTATTATTACTGGTACGTTTTTCTTAACCCACTGACTATTCACTCTCTGCAATTTTCCTTTAATAACGTATGTCAGTTTCCCTGGTAATAAAGAAAAGGTAACGCGTAAATTTCCTTAACATTTCCTTAACACCCAACACCTAGTTACGTTAATAGCTTCATCAATTTTGCTAGACCGAGAAAGACATTTGACGGAGTCTTGACCAACGGTTTTATTCACCGGCCCATCGAATGATCGTTAGACCATCCCTCACAGGTAGGACAACCTGGAGCAGGAAACAGACAAATAACACATTAATACTTATGCAAAATACGGAAATCAACACTTGGCGTAAATATACTTCTACATCGTAGATTAATATGTATGTACATGTATATATGTATAATTATATATAAATATGCATACACGTACATTCAACCAAAAAAGTAAGTTCCCCCCTAGCATTTTTGGAAATATCTCAAAAAGTATTTTATCGATTTTAAAACGGGAATTGGAAGGAATCTTTATTACTCATGACATGAATGACAAATCATTTCCACCAGATATCATTATTGGTGTGAAAAATGCATTTTATATCAAAATGCATGGAAAAAAGTTGCCATTTAGTGATTTGCATTGACTTTTCTACAAAATAATCAATGTATTGCATATTTCTCTATCTCTTTCGTTTCATGAGCATACAGTGAGGTACTTGATAATTGATATGTCCACCATCCGCTTCAGTGACCAGCCGGCATCTCTTCCTCATACTGCTAACTAAAGGTTGTGCTTGGCGCTGCTCAATGTTGGCCCATGCTCTCTGCAAGAGATGTCACCCTTGGTCGGCCACTTGTTGGCAGATCTGTGACCTCTCCAGTTTCCTGAAACTTTGCTCTAAGTTTCCTTATTGCATTGGGCGAAACACTAGTCTCCTGGCCACCTCCTTAACCGAAACCTAAGCTCCAAGGAAAGCTTTATAGCTCTCCCTCTTTCAAAAATTTGCAGACGCGGCATGATGCAAAATGGCCATAAGCACATTAAAGGCATAATTTACCATTTGCAGATGAAACAAAAACCCAGCATTAGTGCTTCAAAATGGTTCTAAAATGTGAGTTAGGGATAGAAACAACCACTGTAAAAATTTGAATCTGTATAATCGATGTCAAAGTATTGTTAAATACACAAAATGTGAACAATAGTTATAATAAAAATGTTTCCAGACTAAACCGTCTACAGTTATGGTTTATTGAGAAAAATACTGATATCTCTTTATATTTTAGGCTTTATTTCAAAAATTTTATATGGTAGTATGTGTTGTGATACAACAGACCTACACATATGCATCATATGTGATATCTTGAAAAATTTTAAAATCACTGCTCCCGAAGGTAAACTAGATCTTTAATGTGATCAACCTAAATTGGAATTAAAAAGCACACGGCTTCGACCAACATTTTCATATCGGAAAGGCCTATTGTTTAAAAAGGATGCATGACATCTGTTTAATAGGGAAGCACATTGTACCTGAAGAAATTCCTGAGAATTACATAACAATTTCATAAGGTCGGATTTGCTAACTTGCATAGGAAATGTACACAATATGCTTCATAAAACCTTAAGTGAAACTTTTTCCCATGCATTTGGACATAATATGCATTTTTTCACTCCAATAATGATATCTGGTTGCAATGATATGCCATTCATGTTATGAGTTATAAAATTCCCTATGCATTCCCGTTTGAATTATAAAAATCGGTAAAAGACTTCTTGAGATATATCCAAAAATGCTAGGGGGGACTTACTTTTTTGGTTGCGTGTGTATACTTTTCATATATATATATATAACCCAGAACAAAAAAGGACGAATCCCAGCATTAACAAAAGTGACAACTCTTCACAAGAGTTTTGGTTTATTACAAAGAGCCAAAATGACGAGATTGAACATGTTTGAAAGCCTCGCTCATTGTGTCCGTTTTTTTTTTTTTGTTTTTTTTTTTTTTGTTTGTTTGTTTTTTTACGGATCACTGTTAAAGTGAAACGAACTCAAGGGTCATCGAGTGCTTGTCTGATTGGGCTCTATCCAAGATATCTCTCATTTCATAAACTATTCAAGTAGAATGTAAAACGCTCATTTACAATAACATTAGAATTTCATAAAAATGAACAAGAAATATAATGATGAGGCCTCCCCCCACTGGGATTATTTTAACGAGCTGATTATAACTATGTATACATCTTCATTGAATACAGTAAAGCACTACCAAATTGAAAACCATCTATTGTCTTTACCATGTAGATAAAACTCAAAAGGAGAAAGGATATATTCATAACAACATTATATTGATATGAAAGAGGGAGCATGAAAAATATATGGGCTATCGACACAAATATGCCACTCTGATGACGCGACTAAAGAGATAATGGCGTAAGCGCGTCCATGTTGATAGACGTTACTGCTGTCAATGTTACCAAATCTATTTGACGAACTGCAATGAAGTTCTCACCTCTTCAATCCTCGGATCGTTCTCCACCATCACGTTGAAGGCGTGAATAGCCCGCCCCAATGGAATGGATTTTTCCAGCCAGAAATTGTCTATGAATGTCGAACCCTTGAATATGGTATTGTCGAAGAGAAGGTTTCCCTTCTGTGCCAACAGTTTGTAGTCAAGAATGATCTGAATCAGAGAGTAGAAAAAGAGTACGTAGTATGATAATAGAGATAATTCTGGTTTGTACGTTTGTTAATTTACAGCATAAAGCAACAAACAGAGCGTGTGTTTGTTTGGTTTTTTTTTTCCTGGTGGTGTCGCTTTTCCCAATGCATCGTAGTCGAACTACAAAGCGCAGAAACCAGAAATGCCCCATGAGTTACCACTCGTATAATCCTTTTTAAAAATTTCAGTTGTCATGGCGACGCCTGCAGGCAATTCCAAAGCAAACTATTCCACGCTGCCTTCGGCAGAACAAATCTTTACGTGGTCATTGATAACAGTCAGGGAGGAAGATGCTCTAAATCTCATCGCGTGACAGCAGTGGAGGGACAAGTGTCGGGATGATAATGAGAAGCATGAGAAGGCCTTGGATGTGGAATGAATCCTTGGTAAAACGTTTGACTGGTTCATAAACATTGTGTCTATTGAATAGTGAAAATATGATACACAAACATATATCTCTCTCTCTCTCTCTCTCTTTCTCTCTCTCTCTCTATATATATATGTATATATATATATATATATATATATATATACATATATATATATATACATATATATATATATATATATATATACATATATATATATATATATATGGATCTAATTCTTGGAGCACTCTGTTCGATGTCTTACAAGATTACAAGGTCTTTAATACTGTATACATGATTTCCCCTCGGGCTCGTCCAACCGGCTTTCGTTTATCTTCTTTGCAGCTGACTCTAACATACTTTGCTTTTGTATTGTGGTCGTTATATCCCTCAAGAGAATGCAACTTGAAAGTGATTTCTAATTGCAGACAGCAACAACCATAACAGCCACACAATATCATCTCGTTCTGCTCATGCAGTAACACATATTCGTTGTCATAGGAGGGAAGCTCACGACAAACTGATGTGGCTTGTCTTTTGTGTGTAGATGTGATTTGATTTATGTTTCTAAGGGCCTTGCAACAAACAGTCACGTTTCAAGTGTAACATATATAACGCCAACGTTTTAAGCTTTTCCATAAAAACAGTTTACCCCACTTTGCGATGCGAAAGGAGGGTTTTTCTTGATTCCATGTCAGGAAAACACTGATAATGTGACGTAAGTTGTTTTTTTTTTTTAATAGATTGGTTCATCAAACTGCAAAATATTTTAATGAAAAAAGTTGCAAAATCACCACTGCATATAAAAGTAGCTGCTTGAAACACGCAGTATAGTTAGACCCTACTCGACAATTGAAGCCGCTGTGATTTCAACAAAAAGTGTCAACATGTTTTGAATTAGATTTTCAATCAAAACCTGGAAAATCTATATCCAATACATCCCACCACATTTGAGCTATGATCCAAAAAGAAAGTGGTTGGTTATTTTTTTTATTTCGAGGTGTGTAGATTTGATTAGTAATCGGGAGGTGACCACGGTCCCCCCCCCCCCATCCAACGGTAAAGTGGTTTTTTTTTCATTTATTTTTTACAGAAAGATATTGTTTGTCGTGCATAATAAAAATGACAAAATAAAATTACCAACTGCTTTGTTAGGCCAAATGACTGAAATGGATAAAAACATTTTCCATTGTTAACAGCACATAGAAACCACTCCAAATATGGCTTAAATAGTAACTCTTTCTACAACACACTAGAGATTCAAATTGACACTCCAATTCTATTCACATCTACATGTCTACGCACCTTCAAATAGTCCTTGTACTCAACCTTGGCTGCATCAACGAAAATGAAATCGTACTGTTCCCCTCTTTCACCGGCAGCTTCCAATTCTTTGATTGCATCACCTGTATTTTGGCAAGTAGCGCTGGTAATTTCTGGTATGGCGTAAACTTTTGTTCTATATGACAGCGCTTTTATCAGCGGTGGCCCGGGGACACTGAAAATTTATGTTGGACCAACAAACTTCAAAAACGCGGGTTTTTTTTTTTCAAAAATCAAAAATCTATTCTAAGATTTTCTTCATTTCGAGCCACCGCATTTCCTTTTCGGTCCGCCAAAATTAAAAATCAAAGCTTTTAGTGGCCCGAACAGGCCACCGGAAAATAAAATATTGTCAGAATATAAATAGAAAGAAAGCGAACAAGTTTAGAACAACATAGAACTGTTAAGGTAATAATAATGCAGCAAAGCTGTGCTAGTTATTGATTGTGATTTACCAGAGGACTTTAAACATGAGATGAACGAAGAACAGAATGCAAAACTGTAAAGTAACAACGAATATAGACGTAAACAAAAGGATGTTTGTGTCCTTTCAATTTCCTGCAATGCAGATCGAACCACTCATTTTGTCATTTTCGATTGAAATACCACTGGCATTACTTTTTGTTCTGTTTCTTTTTGTTATATTGTAGTGGGAATGTAGAAATCCTTGACTTATAGCCAAGGTACTCTAAAACAATTTGGCTCATCAAGTTCATATCATGGTACTCATTAGGAAAAAAAAGAGAAGATTAAACTGTAATTTAGATAACAACCAGAGTATGGAACTGTAAAGTAATTGTCATATTGACTACATACGTCAGTACTCATTGGAGAGTAACTGTCCAAAAAAAAATAAAATCAAAGTTTTTTTCCGGTAAGGTATGGGTCGTATCTCGAAATTGTAAGCACCAGAAAAACATGTCTGATCGCATGTAATGCACAGTTCAGTTTATCATTCATTTCAAGTCAACTCTCATAGGAACCTCCTGTAATATCTACATCTGTTGAATATGCACAGATTCTTCATATATTTTTTAAGCAACAAGCAGATAGATGAAGAAGACAAACTTCATTAATTCCTTTCAGATTAAAACAAAGCCAAATAAAGTCTAGACAAACTTCCTTTTTCATTTGTAAGCGTTGCAAAATATGCACTCAATTTTTAAAGACATTAAAAAAAGTACCTCAAATCATTTCAGACCAACATTTCCTACTTGTAATAAATGCACTTCATATATTTTTGCTATGCACATTTTTTTTTTTGTGCTTTAAATATGCATTCAGATTCATGACAATAACACTAAAATATTTTGTTAGTATATAAATCTTAAAATTATTTACATCTTAATTTGTGAATTTATTTTGTATACTGCTGTATTTTGCGGCGCAATGGTGATGTGTTGTGTTTGCTAGCGAAAAAAAAAATGAGTATATGCTGAGAATATACTCTCTGGCGCAACACTTCATATCAATGTTTTAGAAATTGCTTTGGACAAACTGTTGGGATTTTTTTTTTTTTTGCTCTCTCTCTCTCTCTCTCTCTCTCTTGCTTCTCGGTATACAAACAAACTGATCATAAAGATTCTCTCTGAGCTAGGAAGTTTCAAATCGTAGACTATTGCCCTTTTTTAAGTAGGCTTACCTCAAAGCCTATAAAGTGAAATTTGTGTACAAACCAGTTCGAATCTCTATTTTGTCCTTCACATCAGTGGTGTCAAAGAATTCTCTAGCGAATCGAGCGAAGACCTCCTCTTTTTCGATGGTCACCAAAACCCCGTCACTTGGTAACACCTCCGCCATGTTGAGGGCTGAAAAGCCTGTGAAGCATCCAACTTCCAGAACTCTCTTTGCACCGCACATCCGGATGAACATCTTCAGAGTGCACCCTGAAATAATCCAAAAACATTTCAGGAGTAGCAGCTGTTTCTAGGGAATACGATAAGCATAAAGATGTTTAATAATAATAACACGCGCATACACAAATATCATATACATTTAGCAAAAAAAAGTAAACACTTTTTTCGAATTCTTTTTTTCACATAATATTTTTTCTAAAAAACATTGAGTCATATACCGTGTTAACAATTATTTAATTGGCCATCAAGGTGGCACGTTAAAACAAAGGAAAATGCAATGAGTGAACATATTCGTTATTGACTTCCAAAGCACAAAAGTAACAATTGCAAAAAATTTTCTTAATTACAAACTTGGAAAACCTATAATACGATCTCAGTCTGAAGAATTGATTACAAACTGTATTTCATTTGCTCGTCATGCCCGCAAGGACTCGATCGTATCCTCTTCTTCTTGGTTTGTTAAAATTACGTGTTATAGTCTCTGTTTCTTATATGTGTCTGATTTGGTTCTTTTATCCCTCCTCTCGTCTTTTTCACGTTGATTTTCTTTTTCCATTCATTTCATCCACTATCTTTTGATCCTCTGCAGGGGTAGCGAGTTTGTTCACCAGCGAAACTTCAAAGGCATCGGCTGCATCCTTTCTATACCGGCGAGAGCGTGATTCGGGCGCAAATGAGTCTGTCTAATCAGAATGAACAGCTTAGCTCAAACGGAAACAGCGTAACTAGTACCAGCCTGATTTACCATGTTTACAGGGGAACCAATCGTGCTGAGAGCGTTGTAAGAAATTTTATAATTAGGATAACAGAAAGCGTATACTGAGCGTTACAGCGGGGAAAGTCATCTTCAGATCAGGATAGACTAGCACAATTCATCATCGTCTATTTTTCGGCAGGAAATGTTGACAATGTCCAAAATTTCAGTACTTTTCCCTATTTGATCGTAACGCATGCTGAATCAACGTAAATAGACATCATGAGCAACGCAGAAAGGTCTTCCTATTAAGCTGCTTTACAGCGATGCCAGAAAACGACGTAAATCAGGTATCTGAAGAGAACATGAACCAAGTAAAAAACTTGGTAGTTTTGTTTGAAGTATCTTCAGGGTTCCCTCGACCCGAGATGCATGACAGACACGAATACGTTGGTACGAGGCATACGCGGGCTACAGGGGTGTACTAGTATTTGAAAGCAGTGTGTACATGCTAATTTTAATTGTTTCACGCAGAGGTGCCACCATTTCGTGGCATCCCGGTTTGCAAACATTTTTCTAAGTACTCTGGGGGTAGGTGTTCCCATGGAGCTTCTTTTGGGGTTTATTTTATTTTTAGTTGTTGTTGAGGGGTCGCTTGAGACTCTTCGGGTAAGCAACCGAGTTTTGGTTAGCACGCCCTCTCCCGTGTGTGTTTTGCTATTTGTCTTTTGTAGTCTATTGTGTGTTATTCATTTGAAAACTACTTCCACAGGTTGTCCTTTTGCACGTTTTCTGAAAGCATAATTTTATTTACCTAATGCAGGATAATGTAACATTTATTTCGATAAATTGTCGTGGCCTTGCGAATAGCCAAAAAAGGCAAGATGTTTTGTCGTATCTGAAGTCAAAAAAGTCTGATGTTTGTTGTATTCACGACACTCATTTTATACCGAGCACTGAGGCAGAAATCCGTAAGGAATGGAAAGGTGAATGTTTTCTTTCATGTAATACCTCAAATTCAAGAGGTGTCACCATATTATTTAAAGACACAATCCCAGTAAAAGTTAATAGAGTTCAGATAGATAAAACAGGAAACTTTGTGATATTAGATTTGAAATTGTATGAATATAATCTGACATTTGTATCTTTATATGGTCCTAATACTGATAAACCTGATTTTTTTGTTGACCTTCAAAAGATTATATTAGAATTCGAAAACCCATATACTATCCTTTGTGGTGATTGGAACTTAGTTCAGGATACAAACCTCGATACATATAATTATGTACATGTAAATAACCCGAGGGCCAAAAAAACAATTAGACACAATGAAAAATGATTTAAGTTTATGTGATCCATGGAGAATATGTAATCCGGATGAAAGATGTTATACGTGGCGGCAACAAAATCCCTTTAAGCAAAGTAGATTAGACTTTTTTTTAATATCCTCCGAATTGCTCTCTTTAGTTTGTAACACTGATATTTCTTCAGGTTACCGTACTGACCATGCTAAAGTTTCTCTTAGTTTAAATCTTAATGAGTTTAAACGGGGACAAGGGTTTTGGAAATTTAATAATATTTTATTGAAAGATGAAATATCTGCTCAGAAAATTAAACAAATTATAAAAGATACAATTATATTTTATGCAAAGGGAAATGTCCAGTTTGATCACAATGACAAGGTAATTGGTGAATGTCAGCTGACTGTTAATGATCAGTTATTTTTTGAAACTTTAATGATGATAATACGTGGGGAAACTATTTCTTACGCTTCTCATATTAAAAAGCAAAATATTGATAGAGAAAAGGAATTGGAGAAAAATATAGAAGATTTAGAAGAAAAATTATTATTGTGTAATGATAAAAGTGAAATATTAGATGAAATAAATAAACAGAAAGAAGAATTTGAAATATTACGCTCAAAAGAAAATGAAAGAATCGCAATGAGAAGCAGGATAAAGTGGATGGAATTAGGAGAGAAGCCCTCAAAGTATTTCTTAACTTTGGAAAAACAGAATAATGTTAATGTGACCCGCTACAACAAAATGATCCTAAAGTCGGGCAAGGTCGATTATTTGAAATTTGCATGACACAATTCCGGAATCTTTCTGCTTTAAATTGATATATAACACGTCTTATAAAAATAATCGGCTGCGGAGATATCGATGTTTAAAAGAGAGCATGTCAAGACGTCTGGGAAATCACTGTTTCGAGAAAAGCGCCCTAAAAGTTCTCCTTGCGACGCAATCACAATCAAGAGTCACGCAAGTCAGTATTCACCTCCGAACAATAGAAGTTAAGCCCTAGCAACCCCCGAAATGCTCATTCAAACACAGCGTCGGCGGTCTCCTCACCGACCAATCAGTGACCAGGATGTCAGGAGAAGCGGCTAGGCATAGCGCAACCCGCCCGCACGCACCAGTCGACTGGGCAGTGTGCGAGCTTCACGCTTCAGTTAGCGGCATGCAGCAAATTGACCAATGAGATCACTCTGGTTGTTGTTAGGGGCGGAGCCTATGTGTGGCGCTCAATCCAAGTGTTTGAACCAGTTTCTGCTTCGTTGAAACGCCAAAAAACATGGCCAAGAAAATCGCTATTTTTTTGGTCTTTCCTTTCATCATTTTGCTTCAAAATTTCGACAGATGATAGAAGACATGTCAGACTCTTATAATATGTCAAATTCAGGAAATCGTAAGTTTTGACCAATTTTGATGCTCTAACTTCAAACTCGATTTTCACGGCTTCGACCGTGCGCGACTTTAGGACCATTTTGTTGTAGCGGGTCACTAATAGACAAATTCGTCAGCTTTTTTGTGAAAATGATATTATTATGAATCAGTGCGATATACAGAAAGAAGTGTTTCAGTTTTATTCCTGTTTGTATGAAGAAAAAGAAACCACAGATGTAGATTTAGACTTATTATGGTCATCTTCTGACATACCAAAATTATCACAACAATGTCGTTATCATTAGAAGGTCCCTTAAATGAAGAAGAGGTATACTCTGTGTTACAAAATATGAAATGTAATAAATCTCCCGGATTAGACGGTTTTACCGTGGAGTTTTATCGTGTTTTTTGGAAGGAAATAAAATCGTCTTTGTTAAATTCCTTAAATTATGCTTATTTTTCAGGACAAATGTCGGTAGCACAAAAAATGGGAGTAATCCCATTAATTCCAAAAGTAAATCAGCCCCGACAGTTTCTAAAGAATTGGCGTCCAATTTCTTTATTGAATGTAATATGTGACCGTGCACCTCAAAAGGAACATAAAGTCGCACACACTGATTTTGCGTGAGGACAGAAAATAAGTGAAATGGGTCAACTTAGCCGAACTTGACTTTTTCGTATTTTCTGAAAGAGCGGGTCTTCTTTTACATTATGCTAAAATTTGGTATCATAAAACGGGGAGGAAAGTGTGTTTTTTAGCAGTTTATCTCGAACATTTTTGGTAGAATAGTGTGATTAGGTGTGTCTTTAGAATCACTTTTTCATTTCTGAAAAACCTTGTACACTCTTCACTTTCAACTCTAATAACTTTTGAAAGGAGAGTGCTACTGCTTTGAAAGTTGGCGTTAATTATGGAAAGAATGTGTTAATGAGGCATGCTTAATTTCAGCTTAATCTGATAATCCCTTCCTTGTTGTTACTCTGGTGGTTTATTTCCTGTTTTTTGTCCCATTCATCGCACAGCCAGCACGGTTTGGTAAAGATTAAGCGCTTGAATAGACACTGTACTTCAGAGCCTCTTCTCTCAGTTCACACTTTTTCTGAGTTTGTGCTTTCTTTCCAATATTTAGATAGGTTAGGAGAGTCTATTTGATTTGAGTTATACATCATTTTAAAGCTTAAAGTCTGCTCTTTCAGAATATGGTCTTAACTAGAAATTCATGTCTGGCGACTTTTTGTTTGTTTTGAGGTGCAGGGTCACATATATAAACTGGCATCTGGTTGTATAGCAAACAGATTTAAGAAATTTTTATCATATTTGATACATGGAAATCAAACCGGATTTTTGGAAGGTCGATACATTGGTGAAAATATTCGTTTACTGTATGATGTACTTTTATATACAGAGTTACATAATATACCAGGTTTGTTACTTTTAATTGACTTCGAAAAGGCTTTTGATTCTGTGTTTCATAAGTTTCTTTTTAAAGTTTTAGATTTTTTTAACTTTGGCCAATCTATGAAAAAATGGGTTCAGTTGTTTTATAACAATGCTACTTCCAGTGTTTTAGTGAACGGTTATTTTACAGATAGATTCAAAATAGAACAGGGCTGTCGACAAGGGGATCCCTTGTCACCCTACCTTTTTCTGTTGGTCAGTGAAATTCTTGGAATTATGATTAGGCACACGAATTCTGTGGTTGGGTTGCAAATTAATGAAAAAAATTTTAAAGTATTACAATACGCAGATGATACACTTTTAACACTTAACGGATCAGATCAAGATCTAAAAGATGCTCTTGAGATTTTTGATACTTTTGCTAACATATGGAATTTAAGAATTAACCCCACAAAGACAAAAATAATATGGATAGGAAAGAATCGGAATTGTAGAATTAAATTATTGGAAGATTGTAATTTTGACTGGATTTTTCAGGGTAGGTACTTTAGGTACCTGGGAATAGAATTTTCAGTTAAATTATATGAAATGGTTGAATAAAATTATTGTAAAAAAATGAAAGATATTACAAACACAATGACCTCCTGGTCTAAACGATCACTTACTGTTTTAGGAAGAATTACTGTAGTTAAATCATTATTGATGTCAAAATTAAATTATTTGTTGTTATCACTTCCTGAACCAAATTCTAAAACATTGACAGATATAAATCGTAGTTTTTATTCGTTTATATGGGAAAATAAACCCGATAAAATAAATAGAAATCAAATGTGCCAGCTATATTGTCATGGTGGTACTAAAATGATTGATATTTTCATGCATGCTAAATATCTTAAAATATCCTGGATCAGAAGGTTTATTTGTGATCCGCAGACTGAAAATTACACGTTCCACATGTTCCGTTCTTTCTTGCCCCAACCAGTATCGTTTCATTTATTTTTGGGGTCACTGTACTACAAAAAACTTGCCAATGTAATGTCTAATGATTTTTGGAAAGAGGTACTTCTGGCTTTTTCAGAATTTCTACAAATCAATACAAATAATAATTGGGCAAGCCAGCCTCTTTGGAATAACCCTTTGATTAAAATGAATAATAACACTGTATATTTTAAGTCTTGGTGTGAAAAAGGTGTTCGTTTTATAAATGACTTGTTAGATAATGATGGAAAATTTCTTTCATATTTTGAATTTCAGAGGAAGTTTGGTATACAAACTAACTTTCTTCAGCACGGTGGACTGTGTAATTCTATCCAATCATTTGCAAAAAAACTGCATGTCGAAAATAGCAGACCCTTTTATTCCTCATGGTTTAAATGTAATATTGAAACATAAGAAAGGTTGTTCTGATGTTTATCAAACGTTGTTAAGACACACGTCAAAACAGTGTAACAGTTTTGTTAAGTGGAGTAGTATGTTGGATCTTGATGATGAAACATGGTCTTTATACTGTTTAATTCCTTTTGAATCAACTATTGATATAAATATGAGGTGGTTTCAATTTAAGATTCTCAACAGAATATTATATATGAAAGACGCTCTTTTAAAATTTGGTTTTGTAACAGATAAAAAGTGTACGTTTTGTAATGACAGTGAGGAAACCATAATGCATATATTCTGTTCATGTCCTTATTCAAATGATATATGGAATAAATTTGAGCGATGGTTACTTTTGAAGATAGATAAACAAATTGTATTTACAAACCAACACAAGTTATTCGGATTTTATAGTCTCAACAACAGTGCATTAAACTGTATGATGATTGTTATAAGAAGAGAAATTTTTTCAGCGAAATTGAAAAAAAACGTCCCGTCATTCGAACATTATTATAATATCTGAGATAAAATGTTATTTTGAGATGAAAAAATGTATAAGTCAAATGAATAGTAGAGAAAAGAAAATTTGTGAAAAAATGGGCTTTATTTACTAAGTGCTTTTGAATATCAAAATTACATGATATTCATAGTGTTTTCAGGGTTATTTCTGCCAGTAAAATAAAAAATTGATATAAGTTATATGTTGTAAAAAAAGTTAAAGAAATTGTGTTATTATATGTACAAGTGCAGTAGGCCACTGTTTGTCGATAACCAAATTATTATTCTGTTTTGTATTTAAAAAATTATTTGTAAATGTGACTTTCTGAATATGTGTATGAATAAAACACCCTGTGGAAGGGAAAAAAAGTAAAAAACGTTAACTTTACGGGATTCTATGCGTAAAGTTTGTTTGGACTTTCTTACCTTCTAATATGTCTGAAGCCATTTCTTTGAAGAACCTATTGCCCACAGTTTTTCCTTCGCTGATAAGGCCTTGAAAGTCTATCATGCCGGTTTTCTCTCTCAGTAGCTGAAAGTACACGTAAAGGTATCTATGAAGAATGATGATTAACTTGATACAAAGGTAATTCGTAATTATACACACGGGACTAGGTCCACTTTACAAGAAGGTAATATATTTCATAGACAATTTTGTTTCGTTTCTGGAAGTCTACATAATCATAACATTATTAACCCCGTATAAGACTTGTGCAGCATATTTTGCTGCAATCAGCTGACAATAGTAAATATGGTGCAAATCGATAAATTGATTGCGTTAGAGTAAAAGAAAGAAGAAAGAAAAGATACAGTCAAATCTGTCTATAGGGGTCACCCAAGGAAAACAACAAAAGTAGCCGCTAAATACATGTGGCCGCTGTAGACAGGTTGGTGACCATTTGGAATGTCAATACTTCCATTCTATGCATTAGCAGAAAATACCGCATGTTATTCTGAAAAATAACAACCAGCAAATAAGTCTGCAGATATATTATGGGTATTTTTGTTGTAAAATTTACTTGTTTGCCTACTTTTCTTCTTTTGATTTTAGAAATAAAATCTCGGACCTATTAAGGAACTGCTCTGGTTCGTACAGGTTTGCATGAATGGAGTTCACGAGTGAGTTCGAAGGGATTGATAATAACAAGCAATACCCAGACAAGTTCTCCTTATTCAAAGAGATTTAAACACTAATTAGTCTGCATTTTGGTAAAATTCTAAGATGTTATTAGGAGTTGTCTTTGCCTGTGAAACATCTATGCAGGGCGGCATTACTGACGCCTAGATCTAATCTAGTGAAGCTAGTGGCAAGACGGCTTTTCATGGTGAAGAGCTGCATTAATTTTGCCAATCACATCTGTGTGATTGTGACTGAGCTAAAAAGGACTAATAGAATTCACGTAATGAACGTAAAAGCCAACATATTCATGACTAATATTACGGTTCAGCTACATTTTTATGACCGCTATAAGGGGGTAGATATTCACCACGGGATACAAAATGATAGGCAGCTGGCCGCGTTAGGCAGGTTGCCGCTATGTAAAGGGTCTGTAACACAGCATTTTCGTGCGGGAGATCTTTAAGTGGCCGCTATTAGCAGGTGGCCGCTATAGACAGGTAACCGCTGAGACAGCTTATATATATATATATCTTTATGCGCCATGGTGGAAACCCCCTGTGAGCCACATTATTCTGACATACCAACGTAGTCATTCTTTGAGAAAACATTCTGTTTTTCAAATCTATGTACCTTAGAAGATTTCTATTAAGTTGAACATAATATATAGTGAGCGAAGTTGTAGAGAGAATGCCAAACTTTGCTTTGACGTAAAATGTAGGACAAATATATGAGTCATTTTCTTTCAAATGACCAGTAGCTACATTACTGTAAAGGCATGACTTTTGCACACATAACAGTTACAGAAATTTGCAATCTATACGGAAATCAAGTAGAGATCACCGCTTGCTATAGTCAATGACCACATAAAATACAAACTACATACGAGAAGAACGTAATCGCGAGAAACGTTTTCGTTGTACTGTGGCATTTGGCGATTTATCGATCGGTTTGGGCGTGTTTGTGGTTTGATCAGAATATGCAAAATTTGTCAAGCCGTCGACTGAGTCGGACGTGCGAACGTGGCACATAAAGAGATAAACATGTAGGCATACCTGCTCAGAGTCTGACATCCTTCCATGGAAACTAGGCAAAAACTCGCAAGCTGCACTGCCTCAGAATACAAGATAAACGAAATAAAGCAGTCAATTTCAGAAAATCAGAATTTACTCTGCGCAATATACCTGTGCGGCTTTACTGATACCAGTGCTCATTTCGACAGGATACCGTCGGAGGCCGCTAACAAGCTTACACGACCGATCGAGGAGCGTGTGCATAGATTCGGGCAGAGAGTCCAAAGCGACAGCCTCGCGTTTCAGTTGCTCCAAGGACTCCACCGCGAAGTCCAAGGGCGTGACTGCACACCCGAGATAAGAAGGAAGAAAAAAAAAAGAATGAAATCATGCACATGGCGCTTTCTTTGCTTCATTTCATTTGTTTTTGTTTGCTTTATTCTACTTCCAATTACGAAACTGTCACGAGAAGGGCACATGTTTTCAAGAAAAAGAGTCTGAACCAGAAAGCCGCTGAAATCAAAGTTGTCCAGTACATGTCCCAACAAATTTAAGACAAGATAATGATATCAATGTCCCAACAATCCCAAATAGAGCATGACATGCATGTCTTTTTCACTAATTTCATAATACCTTTAACTGATGTCGTAACATTGGCTGCTAAAGCACAACACATTTCTAATCACTCGTCTTTCTTTTCCTTAACCGAGATTTTGTTAAATCCTGCAGGGTCTTTCTCTGAGTTTAAAGACAGGCAACTGAAAATTGAATAAACATAAACACGTCGTTCCATTATATGTGATTCATACCGCACAAATTTATACCCATCATATAATGAAGAATGATAATGAAGATGATAGTGATGAAATGAAATAGTAGGCACATAAACATTGTGTATATTTGCTGTAGTTTTACATTCAATTCACAGAAATAATCTCATCAACACAAAACAAAATTAATGTTCACAGATTGTGGCTTGCAGCATTTCATCAACGTTTTACACGGTTTAATGTCAGCAACCTAGAACTGTGTTCCAAAGGTCTTGTCCTTTATGCCGTATGGATTTACAGATTCAAAAACTTGGGGTTTACTAAATGAAATTTTACGAATTATGAGTGGGATAAGAATGAATAGTATTATTCAGTTTGAAAAACTGTGAAAAGAGACTGAGATTAATTGTTCAAATTTAAACTTTAAAGGAAATATCGAAATTAATTCATGCCCTATGTATTCAATGTTTTCATCTGATAATGCCGGATTCGAGTAGGCCAAATATTTTGAGCCAGTATAGATACCAATGGCTCTTTTTTGTAGTTAATAAATACTGTTGAGTTTAGTCTACACACTTCTAGGATACACTATTATATTCGAATACATATATGGGGTGCACGTCACGAGACCGACACCCACGAGTCATACAGCCCACAAGTTATACAGCTCACAAGTCATACAGCCACGAGTCATACAGCTCACAAGTCATACAGCCCACCAGTTATATAGCCCATGAGTTCGACACTGAGTAAATAAAGCCCACGAGTTCGACATCAAGTGAAATAAGCCCAGGAGTTATACGGCTCACGAGACCGACACTACACACAAAAGGCTCATGAAACCGACAGTAAGCAAACAAAGCCCATGAGACCGACAGGATGAACAGCGCCACCTATAGACCAATAAATTGTATAGGGTGTCCTGATAATAGCATAGGAAGATATGAGAGTTGCCATCTCCGGCAGGGTGTTACCCCATCAGTTGCCCCCCCCCCCCCCCCTGAAATGATCAGGATCTTTAATTGTGTTTGCATGGGTGTGTGTTTGTGACAAAAAAAAAATGAACAAAGTACAGTAAAAGTGTGTAACAGATCTTTCCACAATAAACCTCCGAGGGTGTTGATTTAGTATTAATTAAAAATAAAAAATAACAGAATCGTCTATTAAGGTAGCGTTAGGGATTCGGAAAAAAACCAGACGCATCCATGAAAACAGCTATTGTATTTCACGATAAAATGTACTGTTCGGAGGAAAATAACACAAGCCACACAATTGAGATGAATCCCTGCGATATAAAACGTTTTAATCAGTAGAATTACATTATAGTTACAGTGAAAACTACAAATAGATCTTACTGCAAAACGTCAAAGCAGGAGGGTAGAATATCTAAAATAGAATAAGTAACTAGTGAATCGAGAAAGAGAAGAGGAAAAATTGATATCTTGTCCATCTTCTAGCTAAAAACTGAGAAAGCCTATTAGAAATAGCACGATGGCATTATCAAAGCTCTAAAATTAATCCATACATCGTTACTGTCCTCTTTTAAATTCATTTTATGTTTTTGTCTCTTTTTGGGGGCATGAAGAATACAATTCAATTTTTCTACTTGATAACAATGTCGCTCCCTGACACACTTGCCCCCACCCCCCTCCCAAGAAGTAGGTAGAAATACATATTTGATATCGTTCATAATTTTTCTACTTGATAACAATGTCGCTCCCTGACACACTTGCCCCCACCCCCCTCCCAAGAAGTAGGTAGAAATACATATTTGATATCGTTCATAATTATGTAGATGGTCACCATCTTTTAACTGATAGCGTTACGAAATTATATATATTATATATAAGTATAAATGTTAACATAACTGATGACATAAAAGACTAATAAATGTGACCCTGCATCACAAAACAAACAGAAAGTCGCCAGACATAAAATTTTAGTTAAGAGCATATTCTAAAAGAGCAGACTTTAAGCTTTAAAATGATGTATAACTCAAATCAAATGGGCTCTCCTTACCTATCTAAATATTCGAAAGAAAGCCCACACTCAGGAAAAGTGTGAACTGAAAAAGAGGCTCTGAAGAGTACAGTGTCTATTCAAGCATTTAATCTTTATCAAGCCGTGCTGGCAGTGAGATGAATGGGACAAAAAACAGGATGTAAACCACTTGAGTAACAACAATGACGGGATTATCAAATTAAACTGAAATTTGACCATGCCTGATTAACACATTGTGTCCATAATTAATGCCAACTTTCAAAGCAGTAGCATCATCTTTTAAAAAGTTAAAAGAGTTGAAAGTGAACAGTGTGTACAAATTTTTGAGGAAATGAAAAGGGGACTCTAAAGAAACACTTCATTACACTATTTTACCAAAGAAATGTCAGAGATAAACTGCCAAAAAAAAAAAAAAAAAAAAAAACTTTCCTGCCCGTTTTATGATCCAAAATTTTAGCATAATGTAGAAGACTTGCTCTTTAAGAAAATATGAAAAAGTCAAGATCGGCTCGGTTGATCCATTTCACCTATTTTCAGTCCTCACACAAAATCAGTGTGCGCAACTTTTTGTTCGTTTTGTGATGCATAGTCACAATTAAAGATGTCATTAATATCTAACAAGAAGGGCAACCTAATATTCAGCCCTGGGCTGATTTTAAAAAATATGGATGGCATGTCATCAAGCACATGATAAAATACCTTAAGCACGAGAGCGAAACTCCACGAACTCCACGGGATTGTAAAGTTTTTAAAGGAAGGTGTCATGTTTAACCACATCAAACGGTTCGGATAAATCCCTGAAATCCTGATGACATACATTTTATTTGCCATTGCATTTGTAATTTTGCCAGATAACTGGACCAAAGCTAAATCTGTGAAATAATTTTGTTTAAAACCATTTATTTAAATTAAAAATGGTGTGATTCTGAAAAAAAAAAATCTTGATCTTATGATATAATAAAGTAAATTTTCCAGAATCTTGAATATGACAGCAAGAATTGAGATGGGTCTTTCATTACTAATTTTAAGGAAATCATCTTTCTTTAAAACAAAATGGACTCACCTTTGCAATTTTTTTTTTTAAAGATTGGGACATTTCCCAGAAAAAAAGGAAAGATTGAATATGTGAGTATTGAAAGTGGATAGGCATTTTGATGTCTAATACTATGTTTGGGAACTGATGTGCTCTTCTATCACAGCCATTTGCGCTACTAGAATACAGATAATTCGTAATGCAAATTATTTCTGTGGATATTTAGGGCTTAAAACAAATAACAGAGACAATGTTCATGAAGGAATTTCAAAAAAAAAAAATGTGTCATCAAATTAATTCGCCGTATAAGGACCAACATTGATTATCAAAGAAAAGACTTTAATTGTTTAGCTACATAATCCCGATCGGTAATAACCTCATTTAGGCCGTAATTTGGATATTGTAGTTGGGTTCTTCTTTTTCTAACAAATCATTTACAATTCCCCATGTTTCCTTCATATTTGATTCGACTTGATTCAAATTTTCTAATTAATTCATAATTCATAATTTCTTGTTTGTATTGAGGGTAAAATTGATCGTTTTATCCGTGGCATTTTCCCTTTTTTTTCCTTGAGTTTTACCAATGGATAATTTTCATCTTGATAAAATTATATTTTCCTATTGGAATTATCATACGAAATATTCACATCAAACTCGCTGTAAACATCAAACAATTGTTCAGATATCGA
Organism: Diadema setosum; assembly: GCF_964275005.1. Taxonomy (NCBI): domain Eukaryota; kingdom Metazoa; phylum Echinodermata; class Echinoidea; order Diadematoida; family Diadematidae; genus Diadema; species Diadema setosum. The sequence continues at coordinate 18,009,047 of NC_092696.1, read as the reverse complement.
TATAAAGTCCAACGTCTGGTGAATTCATATCTTCCAAACACCAAACAATTATTTTCCCAACATTTCATGCATTAAGTCATGCATGACGCATCATCTATTATATATCTTAATGTAATTAACCATGTAGAACATTAAGCTGCAGCTTTGGGAAGGACACTTGATTTCAACACTACTTTTCCAAAGTTCAACGTTCTCATATATACGTTGGCAAAAAAAGATTAAAAATTAAGAAAAAAAAGGATACTTACCTGAGATATTAGGGTTTCTGCTCGACATCCTCTCGTTCCAAAGTTGACCGGTCCTCTATATTCAGCCTTTACTGTGCAAGGATTTTCTTTGATTGCAAAGATCTGGGTCACTTTTTGCGATTTGTTCTTCTTCCTTTGGGTACGTTTCTTTTGGTTGGAATTCACTAATTATCCTTTTATAAACACGAGCTGAAAACGGAAATAACAGTGACACCTAAAAATAATGTGGTTGAGATCAACGTGAAACCTCTAATAAAATATGAAAGAACATGTAATTCCTACAGGAACAGTGACACCTAAAAATAATGCTTGATTTTGGTGAGATCAACGTGAAACCTCTAATAAAATATGAAAGAACATGTAATTCCTAGAGGAACAGTGACACCTAAAAATAATGTGGTGAGATCAACGTGAAACCTCTAATAAAATATGAAAGAACATGTAATTCCTAGAGGAACAGTGACACCTAAAAATAATGTGGTTGTCCCATTGGTTGACTGATCATCGGGTGACATGAAATGAAAAGAATCATTTACACCTCCTGCATTTTTTTTTTCTTTTTATGCAAAAATGGATATTAGGCTGGATGCCAGACGCTGAACCTTGCTTTAATGTCGGCCCGATGTTTTTTTGATGGTTTTACCCTCTGTCGAGGGTGTTGAAACCGACTGAGCCGGACGTGCGAACGTGGCACATAAAGAGTTAAAGGGATTGTATAGTTTTGGTTAATTTCGCGTTTCTAAAATTTTTGATTTTGGTGAGATCAACGTGAAACCTCTAATAAAATATGAAAGAACATGTAATTCCTAGAGGAACAGTGACACCTAAAAATAATGTGGTTGTCCCATTGGTTGATTGATCATCGGGTGACATGAAATGAAACGAATCATTTACACCTCCTGCATTTTTTTTTTCTTTTTGAGCAAAAATGGATATTAGGCTGGATGCCAGACGCTGAACCTTGGTTTACCGTCGGCCCGATATTTTTTTTTTTTTTTTTGATGGTTTTACCCTCTGTCGAGGTGTTGAAACCTTACCTGGATGATGCAACTCTCGTATCCTTGACGGTTTTTGAGATATTCAAAATCGACCATAAAAGGTTGATTCATAAACTTAGTTTGTATAGAGTACGAGATCAAGCTCTGCTCTGGTTCACAAGTTATTTGCACAACCGTCAACAATATGTTATATTTCAGTCTCAAAAGTCAAAGAAACTCAATATTAACTCTTTATGTGCCATGGTGGAAACCCCCTGTGTGCCACGTTATTCTGAGACCTGAAGGTAGTCATGGTTTGAGAAAGAATTCTGTTTTTCCAATTTTGTATAACTTCTACAAATTTCTGTTAAGCTAGACATAATAGTGAGCAAAGTTAAAGAGAAATGCCAAACTTTGCTTCTACTGATACAATGTATAACAATTCTATTTTCATTTTTTCTTTTGTATTACTAGTTGCTACATTAGTGTAAAGGCATGACTTTTGCACATAAAATAGTGACAGAAACGGGTGCACGTCACGAGACCGACACCCACGAGTCATACAGCCCACAAGTCATACAGCTCACAAGTCATACAGCCCACGAGTCATACAGCTCACAAGTCATACAGCCCATGAGTTCGACACTAAGCCAACAAGGCCCACGAGACCGCCACATTACGCGTCGTGTTGCTTTGTCTGTCGAACTCGTGGGCTGTTTTTACCTAGTGTCGAACTCAAGGGCTTTGTTTGCCTAAGGTCGAACTCATGGGCTGTATGACTCGTGAGCTGTATGACTCATGAATCTGTTTTCAATGTCGAACTCGTGGGCTGTATGACTCGTGGGTGTCGGTCTAGTGGGATGACCCCACAGAAACTAAGAATGTATACGCAAATCTAGCTGGGAACACCACTTGATAGTCAATTACCACATAGAATGCAAGCCGTATGTGAGAGAAACAAAAGCGCGAGAAACGCTTTGATCGTACCACGGGATAAACGATTTATCGATCGGTTTGGCGGCTTTGTTTGTTGAGCAGAATACGCGAAGTTGGCACGCCGTCGACTGAGCCGGACGTGCGAACGTGGCACATAAAGAGTTAAAGGGATTGTATAGTTTTGGTTAATTTCGCGTTTCTAAAATTTTTGATTTTCGTGAGATCAACGTGAACCCTCTAATAAAATATGAAAGAACATGTAATTCCTAGAGGAATTTACCGTTTATTTGATGAAAACTAGTTTTTAAATGGCTGAGATATCCAAAACAGAGCAATCCTAATAAAGGTGGGACCCACCTTGTTTTTACGATCGTTTTGTTTTACTTTGTTTTTTATATGTCTTAGTCATTCCAAAAACCAATTTTCATCAAATAAACTTTGAATTTCTCGCAAAATGGTAAGCTGTGTTCTATTTCACGAGCGGTTTCTTGGTATCTCGCAAATAAGTTAAAAGTCCAATCCTCAGCTCAAAAATAAAGAAATATATATATACTTTCCCTTTAAATGTGGGGTACCTCAAGGTTCCATTTTAGGGCCTCTGTTGTTTAATATTTGCATAAATGATATCATAAATTCTTCCCCACTTTTGAATATGATACTTTTCACCGATATATCCATTATTTCATGAAACAATGATATAGGAACCTTTTCTTCAAAAAACCCAACTCACAGGATTTTAATGTCGGTGTATCAATTGACTGGTTTTCTCTTTGCGAAATGCAGGCACTTAGATGTTTAGGTATCACAATTGATAGTTATCTCATATATAACATATATCTTGCCTACAACGGACCCTTTCAAGGAACATTGGTGTACTCTGGAAGTTAAACGATCTTTCATCAGATTGATTCCTGATTATTTTATCTAATAATAATCTCTAATTCTGCGTCATATTGAAGTATTGTGTGGGGAAATTGTAGTATTACTAAACTGAATATCCACATTCTGCAAACAGGTATATTACTGTACAAGTACGTAACAAATCACCTCCCTTATTATTCCATCATGTATTTCACTTAAACTGGTAAGAATACACATGCATATCCAACTCACCGCTGGACAAACCATCCCCTTGTGAACCCAAAAACTGTTGTAGCTCAAAAGTCAATGAGACATTACGGTCCCGAAGTTTGGAAGAACCTACCTTTTTAATCAAGCAGTGCACTGCACTTCCTTGAAGACTCATCTTAGAAAGTATATATCTATTATCTAAATATGTCTCCATGTAATATATTTGTGTGGGTTTTTTTTATGTATACTTATTTTCTTTTTCTTCATGTCTTGGCAAGCCCTGAACCTTAAGAAAGTTATTCGATTTCTACCATTCTTTCTGTTTCTTCTTGGGGGGGGGGGGGTATGACTTTACAGGGGCATTTATTTGCATATTTTTACATATTCAAAAAAAAAAAACTGCATCACTTCGGTGATCCCTCACATTTATCCCCCAGTTGAATTATCCTTCGGTTTTATGCCAGGCAAGCGCGCCGGAACACTTCTGGTTTTTTTTTTTGGGGGGGGGGGGCAAAATCTCAACGGGGGCACATTGTGACGATGTGAGATCCTCGGCGCGGGAGCGAAGCGAGTGAGCGGGGGGGGGGAGGGAGCTGCAGACCATTTAAAAGCAAATTTCTAAGGAATTAAACATAGTGAAAAATAATCAGTGCGAAGGACTATGATTATTTCACGGGAGTACATAATAATGAACTCGTTGTACGTTGTAATGTACATATCCGTTCTCCGTGTAAAATTATATGCCTATGAACTCGGGAACCTACAGTTTTACAAGCTTTAAAGCTTTTATGTAGGCCCCATCATATTTCTTATACTTACTAGTGACATTTTCACACAATATGACCTTGTACATTTGTGTCAAGTATATTTTCTTTTTCTTTTCTTCTACAATCAAAAGACATGATTGTATATATTTTGTATTCTTGTTTTGTTGTCAATAATTTTGTAATGTCATCATTGAGAAATGGAAATATGAAATAAATTTGAACTTTGAACTTAATGTGATAGTGTGAGATCCTCGGCGAGGGAGCGAAACGACCGAGCGGGGGGAGGGTGTGGGAGGGGGATACCCCTCCCACAGTAGGGACTTTTTGTAAAAACAGAGTATAAAAGTCGCGTTTATAGAGAATTTAAAGCAAATTTCTAGGGAATTAACATATTGAAAAAATTCGTTGGAAGGACTATGATCATAACATACGCGAGTACATTAATAATGTGATGGTGCGAGATCCTCGGCGAGGGAGCCAAGCGACCGAGCGGGGGGAGGGTGTGGGAGGGGGGATGCCCCCTCTCACAGTAGGGAATTTTTGTAAAAACAGAGTATAAAAGTCGCGTTTATAGAGAATTTAAAGCAAATTTCTAGGGATTTAACATATTGAAAAAAAATCAGTTGGAAGGACCATGATCTTAACATACAGGGGTATATTATATGATGGTGTGAGATCTTCGTCGAGGGAGCGAAACGACCGAGCGGGGGAGGGTGTGGGAGGGGGATATCCCCTCCCACGGTAGGGACTTTTTGTAAAAACAGAGTATAAAAGTCGCTTTTATAGAGCATTTTAAATTAAATTTCTGAGGAATTAAACATAGTCAAAGAAATCACTGCCAAAGACTATGATAATAACTAAAGAAACTTTTCATTTTACTATAGTACGGGCAGAACGAGCGAGCCACTTTCACTTTGCAATTTATCTTAAATGTACTCATCAAAAGCTTAAACGTGATCGCATCATTCGAACAATAAAAAATATTCTTATACTGCTAGAAAGCAAAGAAGAAAATGAAAAAGGTAAGGTTTACTAAAGGTATGTTTCAGCGGGCACACTCGAGGACACGAGGCTACCATCTATACACTAAATTTACTCGTAAGTTACTATTAGTGTATAGATACAATAATATATGTTATTAGTGTATTATAATTTTCGCCCCGATAGGGGCGAAAATTTTTGCATTTTCAGTTCTGAAATTACAACATTTAGACAAGAAATATGCCTTTATTGTTCATTTTGGTCTTTAAATCAGTGATTAATTATTTGTTACAGGGGGCACTTTGGGGGGGGGGGGCAAAAACTCGTTTTGCCCCCCCAACATTTTGTTTGGGGGGGTAAGTGCCACCCCTGCCCCCCCCCCCCCCCCCCGCTTCCGGCGCCCTTGATGCCAGGTGTAGTATTGTGTCACACACAAACACACTGCTATGGCTTCTGACCATTCAAGCATTGGGCATTAAGGGTTTCTGGGACGGACACTGGACTAGGGCTTTCTATAACTCAGTTGGTAGAGCACCGGGCTAGTAATCCGGAGGTCTTAGGTTCGAATCCCGATGGAATCCCATTTTCTTTGCTCAATTTTTCATCTAATAAATCATATTCATTTCTGGTCAATTTCCTTCTGTTTGCGTTTGCTTCAGTAAAGCTCATGAGTTACACCTAAAATATGCGCTTTAACATTCATACTCTCTTGCAACGTCACCTGCACACATGACGCACTGCCACTTGCACACACCTACATTTCTATTTACCAGTATTTAATGGTGCTGTGTTTTGTTTCGTTTTGTTCTTCTTCTTCTTCTTCTTCTTCTTCTTCTTCTTTAAAGCACACAGTCTCTGTGTTTGTGTTTTTGGTTGTTGTTGTTTTGTTTTGTTTTTTTCTGTTTTTTTTTTTTTTTTTTGATAGGGGAGGGGAGGGGAACGTTGGTATACAAGGTTAAGATTAAGAGTGTTTTGTGTAGGTTTATTAGTGTTGTATATTCGTATATACGATAGGGCCTTATCAACGTCAAGCTCCGCTTATGATGATGGTCACCCGTATTGATTTCTCTTTTTTTTTTCTTTCTTTTTTCAGGCATGAATAGAGTATGCCTTGTTGCTTAGAGATTGATGTTGTTAGGAAATTGGCAATTCTTGTTTTGATTTGTATGTTATACTCTCCTTCTTTTTTGCACGCTCTGTATTACTTTGTTTTTATTTGTTATTGAATCTGGAACAACCTCAAAACAAACTAAACTAAAATTGGAAATTCCTATGATATATATATGTATATACATAAATATATATATATATATATATATATATATATATATATATATATATACATGGTGAATATTGATAAAAGGAAAAAATGTAATTTTGCTTATTCAAAGGGTGACATATCCGAATTTGGACGATGCAACTTTTGCATACTTGAGGATTTTGACGTATTTCAAGATGGCCGCCAAAATTGAAAATTGCAATATTTTTCCCTGTAAATTATGAAAATGTTTAGAAATTTCATGGTTTTAACGTATTTCGAGGTTGTTAAATACAAATCTGGATTAATCAACTCTTGCATACATTACGCTTTTGAGATATTCAAAATGACCTCCAAAAACTGACATATTAATATTAGTATTATTTCCTTATAAAGTGTGAATGAACTGGAAATGACATTGATGGTTAACCTTATTTCGAGGATGCTTAATCCGAATCTGATTTGCGCAACTCTTTCATCGTTGAGGAAGTTGGGGGGGGGGAAGTAAATCAGGACCGCCAAAATGGACATCCCAAACCTTGAATATCTCAAAAGCCTCAAATGTTCCAGACTTGCATCAACCATATTCGGATTCAGCATCATCAAAATGGGTAGCATCAACTTTTTTAATTGATTTTTTCACTATTTGTAATTGCCGCCTTTTCACAAGGCCTCATGGCTGATATAAATCTGTCATGATCCTGTAAGCTACAATGCGAAGCCCCATTTAGCTATGCGTATGGGGCTGCTGGTAGCAGTTAGCTACTCAGTATGCGTATGGGGCTGCACGCTGCTGGTCGCAGTTATCATGCAATAATGGTTTCGCACAATACGTGTACTACCTCGCCGCCGTACGGCGGCGGCTCTGGTACGAAACCATTATTGCATGATTACTAAGACATGAGAGCACTTTGGGGCGAGTAAGTCTCACAGTGTTAGTTATATGAAAGGTACTTTAACCTGAAACACAAACTAAGACAAGGAAATTCAGGGAAACTTTTGAGGTAATACCAAAACTTTATATTATCTTTAATTCGTGTTATATTATCTCATTTTATCAATAATTTTGTTGTTATCTATATATTATTAAAATCATTATTATTACCATTATTAATATAGATTTTCCCGGCCAATTTCGCACTTTTGTCAGTCCATTTGATAAAAGGTTCATTCAATTTAGCAAAAATCCTCGTCACTGCACGTTCTGTCATTCGAAATTGCAAGTTGGTCGTTCAATTTAGCATTTCGATCAATGAAATTTGCACATGTGCCTTTCGAATTCGTAAAACGAGCATTCAAATTGGCACGTGCTCTTCAGTCATTCAAATTCGCCAACAGTGGCCGAAAGGGTTATTTCAGTCATGTGACAGTCAAATGACATTGAATCTGAATGATTGTCGCTATGTGGCATCAGTTTAATGTATCATTTTATCAATTATCACCCCTGAATATTGTGTTTGTCTGAATGTTTGTGTGTCTGCTATCGTCTTTTCCCTACACTATAAAGTGAAAGCGACGTATAGATTCGATTTTATTTGTTTTCTGTATAGGTAGCTTTATATTGGTCAAGGCCCAAACTTTCATTTTTTTTTTTATTGCCACTCTATCTAATCGCTTCTTCACATGCGGCGTACAAGCAATACAACCTTGAAATGATGCATTGTAGCTGAAGAGTGTTCTTCTGATTCAGTTGGTGTCATTGTGCAGTATGTTGTTGTTTTGTTGTTATACAGTTTGTTGTTTTCATGTCGGAACCACAACTGTACTTTTTTGTATCGAGGGGCAGTCTGTGGGGGTAAAGATAAGTTAAGCTACCATACCACATTAAAATGATGATGATGGAACGCCATCAATTTCATTTGTTTTTCAATGCGATAATATAAAGTCAGGGTGATCTATATATTCAGTCGAGCGAGATGATGGTTACTACTGCGTGACTGGCAACAGGCAAATGGATACAAAATCATTAAATCGCTTTTTAATTTCACGATGTTGACTTTTTCTTTCGGAGTTAATGCACTTACCCGTAGAACACTATAGTTCCAAGTGTAATTAGCCAGGTATCTTTTCAACGCTTAAGTGACAGCAAAATCAGTCAGCACTCAACACGTTTTTCACAAATTCATTTCATATTGTCACAAAGGGACATAAACTATTACAAAGAAATGAATAATTCAAACCATTTCATTAGCCAAAGTGGTACAATCTAAGTGGAGCCTGCAATATCAAAAGCAGAATGTTGCATTAACATATCTGGTCATAGTAGCCATGGCAATGAAATGAATAATATTCACAAGAACACCACTTAAACTTCGTACAATATCCGAACACCGGGTAGTTGGTAAATTGTAACGAGAATGTAATTTGGACGCTTGTCTGTTGTGAGGCCGGTAGATGCCATGACAAATAAACCATTCCCTTCCCTTGTGACATCCCTTATGTGTATATAGATCAATAAAGTGCAATCGGAGATCCTAGTAGGATCTTTAATACGACGTGTGTGGACCGCAATAACGGACATTAAGTCAACTCACTTTTTTCTGTTAGGTATGCATGTATATGCATGTCTCTATGTTTGGTGAGTTTCCTTTTAACATAATCCACGTTTTATACCCAGAGTAGTTAAAATGTTTTAAGGTTTCATATTTTTCGTACAACAATGCCATTCTTAGTATAACGAAACACTTTGCAACACATCGCAAATTGTAGTACATACTGTGGGATTTGAACACAGATAATTAAGTGGATGAATTAATGATTCGAGTACGATTTTTTGTGCTTCGTTCCTGGGTAGCTGCAGGGCTGATTTTGTAAGTGCGTGTAATTTTGATAAACGTGACAGAATATGCTATCTTAACAATGCATTGGCTTATTCACAGCTAAAACTGATACCGTAGCTTCCTCTTCATTTGTTTTATTCGTAATATGCCGCTTTTAATTTCAAATTTTAAATGCATAAGGCCAAATTTATTGATACTGCCATTTTCGGGGTCCCCCCCCCCCCCCTCTCTCTCTCTCTCTCTCTCTCTCTCCTATGCAGTGACACATACGGGGGTGAAAAATCATCTCATCACTTGCAATAAAGCATTCTTGATTATTTTAAGTGTACAAGGCCAATTACTGATAATGCCAATTTTGATTTCTCTCTTAAAGAGACATTTAAGGATATTGTCATTCAAATCATCTCGTCAGACAGAATGGATCGCTTATAGATTTCAGTGGAGCTTGCAATAATGCACATACTTTATTCTTTTGGAATAATGAAAAAGACCGAAAAAGAACAGCACATTTCTTGTGAAAATATGATTGGCATTCTTTGAAATCCTTGAAATGAATTCAGTCACATGCTTGTGGTTTCGTCTTCCGCTCGGCAAGGCAATTTCTTTTTTTCAAGGACCGATACAAGTCATGTCAGAATTTAACAAAAGTCGAGTGATGGATAAGTTAGTAGCAACACTCATTGTTGTTCTTGTGTGTGTGTGGGGGGGGGTGTGCGTGTGTGTGTGTGTATCATCATCTTTCTCCTTAAACCAAAGAACGTGACTAATCATTTTTTTTTTCTGCACAATATACCCTTCAATCGGTCAATGCACTCACAGCTAGTTTTGTTATCGACAATCTATGTAATTGCTTGCCATTATATTTGCAAGCAACACAGACTTGGAATAATGCATCAGCCACGAAAAGTTCATCCAATTTACTGGGTACCTATAGTATGCAAGCTTTATTGAGCGCTTAATTCAGGCAAAGACGGACACCCTTTCAGTTCACTTTCGCGCCTGCTGCCACTTTTCATAAAAGTCTGGGGGGGTTCACACTTTTCCATGAGGACTACCTGGCGTCTAATATAACTTGCCGCCTGCAAATGTTTCAGATGTAACAAAGCAGTTATTGTAATAGCTCTCTTGTGTTATTTAATTTTTAGGATGAATTCCGTATAAATTGATAAGATTCTTTATAAAATAGTCATTATTTTGCCCTTGTCATTCCAAAAAAGACTAAAACATGGGGCTTAGGGGCCTTCCGTTTACCGGACAATCCCTATTGAACAGCCTTTTTGTCATAAGTTATTATTCAGAATAAGATTATTGTAGTATAATTTATAGTCATATCTGTATCACTCTTATCAGTCAATAATTTCAGGTTGAATTTGTTCCCTTGATCTAGGGCCCTATGTCTTTCGTGTAGTTTAGAATTGAACTGAATCAATGGAGATTAATTCAGTATTTTGCTGATTAGCGTGGACCCTGGAGTGTTTTCCTTGCAGATTGGCAGAAATGTCTGGAAACCATTGACAGTTACACAGCATTCCACTCCACCTGATCCTTTTCTTCATGGCTGTCCGAGTTCACGTCACGAGTTCGACACCCACGAATCCTACAACCCATATACAGCCCAAGAGTGATACAGCCCATGAGTTTAATACAGGCCACATGTCATACAGCCCATGCGTTCGATTCTCAGCAAATAAGGCTTATGAGTTATACAATAAGCAAATGAGGCCCATGAGTTCAACTCTAAGCAAACAAGGCCCATGAGACTGGAAAGATGTAATGTCAAACTCGAGGGCCGTTTTACCCAGTGGCGAATTCGTGGACATTTTTGTTTTGTTTTGTTTTGTTTTGTTTTGTTTTGTTTTGTTTTGTTTTGTTTTGTTGTTTTGAACTCGTGTGCCTTATTGCCTAGTGTCGAACTCATGTGCTGTATGACTGATGGGTCGTCTGACTCATGCACTCTTAACCCTATTAAGCCCAAGCTATTTTGACCCTTCCCAGGCCCAAGGGGGGGCACATTGTGCCCCCCCCCCCCCTATATAACTTTGTTATTGTTTGATGTTTCATCGTCATATTTGGCACATGGGTAGAGCAACTCATACTCTACATGACCGCATACTTGAAATTTTTCAAGGTCACCCATAGAGGGCGCTATTAACCAAAATATAAAGAAATACATAGGAAATATGCTAAAAACATGATTTTTCTGTATAATTTCTTTATCCCCAGTATATATGTCTTATCATAGACCAATATTTTTCATATTTGCCACAAATGATGTGCAAGTCAAAGCTCATTATTTGTTATGGTTGAAATTTCTGAAGGTCACCACATGGGGGCGCTATTCATTACAAAATAAAGAAATACATTATGAGACCTGTGATGTATTGTTTGGGATAGGTACATGCATAGTAATCATATTTCATATTTCCATAATATTGGAATTTTAATTTTGCAGATCGATAATGTCATAAACAAATGATATTAGAGGTATAACTTGGGTGAAGGAATCAAAATGACACAAAATAGAACGGCAATCTTTGGAAAATACTGTTATTTTCAAATATCTCTATTATATCTATTGTTTTATGCCGTTGGCACAGAAAAACAAAGGAAATAATAGGAAAACATTTCAGGGCCATAATTACTTCACATTCTGCTTCTTCAGCAAATTTCAGCCAAGAAACGCCCATTTCATACATTATAATATTGTAAATTGGAATTGGAACAGAAAAATACGCAAAAATATGACTGACATGGTTGTCAGTTTATGGTTGTCATGGCAACCAGCAATATCAAATATAGCTAAATTATATATCAAAACGTTCGGAATAAGATTTTAGGAAAAGTCACCAAATTTGGTTAAAATTGGACAAAGGGCGAAGGAGTGGCGAATGAAAATCTGATAGGGGGGCACAATGTGCCCCCCCCCCCTTGGGCTTTATAGGGTTAAAACATCCGGGTCAGTTGAAAGGGTCCGTTGGGGTCATACCCCGTTCCGTCGAGTCAGAAATGACAGGAATTGGGTCAGGGTGACCCCATTCCGGGTCTTCATGACCAAATTCCAAGTCATTTTTTACCTGGGGAGGGGTGTGACCCCAACGGACCCGGTTCCGGGTCAGTTCTGACCCGGGTTTTCTTTTAGAGTGTGGACCTTTTTTTTTTTTCTTTTAATGTTGAACTCTTGGGCCGAGCGACTCGTGGTTTTCGGTCTCGTGGGATCACACTGGCTGCCCAGCAGAGGCTGAATGCACCACTATTGGTATACCTTGGTGGACTTGCTTTTATTAGATGAAGTTTGGTTGGATAATATAATGCTTATGTAAAAGATTGGTATCTTTGAATTTTGCATTATTTTATTTCTTTTATTTTTTGCAGGTATATATGCTATTTCATTTCATTTTCAGCGGAGAATATAAGTGTATGAAATATGTGTCATGAAAGAAGCATCATACATATATTTCACAATATTCAAACATTATACAGACACACCTTAAATTGTAGGAAGTGATGTCAAATATTGGAAAATAATAATCAATTTATCTTAAAGATATACGATCTACCATTTGCAGAGGTATCGAAAACCCAGCTTTAGTGTTTTAAAGTAGTTCTAAAATGTGAGCTAGGGGTAGCACAACCAATGTGAAAATGTTAATCAGTATAATCAATGCTTTGAATTGTTCAATATACAAAATCTGAACAATTGTTTTATTCAAATTGTTTGAACAAACCGTCTACAGCCTATTGCGAAAATAGTAATATCTCCATATATTTTAGGACCTACTGTCAAACTTTTATCTAAATAGGATGGTTTGTGGTGCAACTGACCTACTTTTATGCATCAAATGTGATAACTCGAACATATCTTAAATCACTGCACCCATTGGTAAACAGTAGCTTTCAGTTTATTGAAGCGTCTGCTAATATATCTAGAATGTATATTAAAGATAATATCCATTCATATTTCATGACGAAATTTATACATATGTACTTTATAAGACTCTATTACTATTGTAGTACAAAATTGTGAAATCATATCTTCACTAATCTTTGAATTTCAATTGTCATGTTATATTTATCAATAATAACAGTTTTATTGTTCAAATGCCTTCATTAGCTGAAAATGTCGTTTGGATAAACGTTTTAACTTTCATTGATAATTGAAATGAATTCATTTATTCACTTTAGTTAGGCAAAATCCATTGAGCTGCCTTGGAACAGGAAAAAGTAGTCGAAAAATTAGTCATTGCTCGATGAAACAGTGCACTGCATCCTTATCATACCCGATTTCAACAGTGTGCAACTTCTGCTGAAAAAAAAAAAGATTCGAGACAGCAGTTATGAGAGCAAAGCAAGATCTCCTTAATTAAGCAACGGATTGCAAGTCTTAAAAAGTATATAACTCGTCAGAATATATGGAGGATACTATAACTTCTTTGATATTAGCAGACGCCTTAGTTACCAGTTGACTATATTCCCTGTACCTGACATTCTCCTATTAGTATATTCATTAGGGGCTTGCAGATATATAAATGTAGTGCAAGAGGAAGGAAAGTATATTCCCTATACCGTAAATGATTAAAAAAAGACAAAAATTGGATAAGAAATAAAGAAGATATGACATTTTGAAATATCACATTTTTTTCGTTAAAACGTTTCTTGACCAGTCCTTATAAATATTCAAATGAGCGAGTTTCAGTTACCGAACAAGACTTTGAGTTTGAATTGTAACAAAAGGTGCAGTTTTGTCATATTTCTGCATCCAATTATTTGATTTCAATGCATACATTGCAAAAATGCAATTGCATGTATGATCTTGTTTTCATCAATATCAATACATCGTATTATCTTCATATCATTTTACATGTACCCTTTTGTTAACTTCGTATCTTATTAAGAACGTTGATGGGTTTTGTTTGTTTGTTTGTTTTTTCGTTGTTGTCGTTGCAGTAGATCATCCTTCTTTTAGCGTAATATAGCTGTGTCTATGAATAAAATAAATAAAGCAATAGCACTTCGTATCCCGGAGGCAATTTTAATGTCATATCCACTTCGGCACATCGCTCAACGATAGTCCACGATACCCGTAATAAGCAGGCGCATAATTATGCCATTAAAATCAACCAGTTGCATTCCATCGCCCTAATCATTAGACTCTCTACCCTCGTGAGTTAAGGGCATTGGCTTGTACTTCTCAGTGCATTGTTTACAGTTATCCAATCAGCTCTCACCAATGGGATTCCACTGCCCCTATCATTGGATCCTCTCTACCCTCGCTGGTTAAGGGCATTGGGCGTGGCTTGTACTTCTCAGTGAATGGTTTACGGTTTAAATAGCCTATCAGTTGTAATACTATCTGACGCTGCACTTTGCAAAACCTTATAGATACCATCCACATGTGTATGGAAGCGCCATATTCGAAGTTGTTTGTGCCCAGGTGTCCACGTTAGTGGTTGGTTACAACTCGGTAACTTCAAAAAAAAAAAGAATACTGTTATTTATTCTAAACCATGAGAAATTATATAATGAAGGCAAAAAATGGACTGAAGGTCAAAAACGTAAGTGAAATGTATTTCACGTACATATTTTTTTCTTTCCTCAAAAAATATTTGAAACACTTGATATTTTTTCTGCATATTCGTGTTTATAAGGATATGGTGGTGATTTCAACATGTGCTGCACTTCCATTGTAATATTTGGTGAATGTTTTGTGCATCTAATGTGATTACGAGCTTCATGTATTTTCTATAAAAGACTTTAATAGGCATTACCAGTATTTGTTCTCATTGTTTGTCATTTATTGATGTACTTTTGACAGGGAATGTTTTCGACCCGTCTCGGTAAGAACCTCCTTGAGCAGTAAAGTGCTGATTTCAAACATTAGGTATTTCTAGATTACCTGCTCTGTCGAATGATGCATCTTTGCCAAAATTAAACACAGGAAGGAGGGAGGCGTTAATGACATTTACCAAGTTTGTCGGATGTGTTTCCTTTCATTTTTCTAGATTACCTCAAAAAGTCTTGCAAGGTAGGCAGATACATTTCAGTAACAGAATCATAGAATTGAGATATAGAAAGGAGCGCACTGTAAAAGTGCGAGCTGCTGTGTATTATAAAGGCTTTTGAATACCAAGCACAAACCGAGCTCCAACGAATAAACATTACAACAAGTTGCTATCCATCTACTTCTGCTATAATATCGCTTAATATTGAGTGCCCTATTTCGATCTTCATCTACAAAAGAGTGATCGTTACTTCAACTGCATTGCCATCATCTTAGCCAATTCAATTACTTTGTTCTTGGATGTTTCAGTCATTCCAAACCCGATTTTCATTAAATAAACTTTGAATTCCTCTTAAAATGGTATGCTCTGTACTACATCATAAGTGTTTTCTTGGTATCTCGCAAAAAGTTGAAAGCCCAATTCTCATCTTCACCAATACTGTACCATCCCTTCTTAAAGGGATCGTATAGTTTTGGTTGAGACCTAATTTCAGGTTTCTCACATTTTTTGGTGAGATAATGAGAAACCTCTTATGAAATATGAAAGAGCATGTAATTCTATGAGGAATTCAACGTTTATTTGATGAAAATTGGTTTTGAAATGGCTGAGATATCCAAAAATGAGCAATTCTAAT
The DNA here is from genome assembly GCF_964275005.1 of Diadema setosum. Classification (NCBI taxonomy): domain Eukaryota; kingdom Metazoa; phylum Echinodermata; class Echinoidea; order Diadematoida; family Diadematidae; genus Diadema; species Diadema setosum. The sequence continues at coordinate 17,993,396 of NC_092696.1, read as the reverse complement.
AAAGTGTGGGACCCACACTTTATTACGATCGCTTTGTTTTACTTTGTTCTTGGATGTTTCAGTCATTCCAAACCCGATTTTCATTAAATAAACTTTGAATTCCTCTTAAAATGGTATGCTCTGTACTACATCATAAGTGTTTTCTTGGTATCTCGCAAAAAGTTGAAAGCCCAATTCTCATCTTCACCAATACTGTACCATCCCTTTAAGTTCTTTATTTACTTATGACACAAAAAGCATAACCCCTGGCGTTGCTTGTGCAACATTTAGAGTAGTTTTTTTTTTTTTTTTTCAGCCACAGACTTTTGAAACGAGTAAAGGTGTGTAGTAGATTTCATACACCTTCATTTTCCACAGACCAAGCCTCAGCCTCATCCGTGTTGCCTCTGTACGTTGAAGATGACCATCACGCTATTGATATTGACAGGCAAGAAACCACTCCTTCTTCTACTTTCACTGTGTATACTCTTCAAATTAATGCTTATTTTTCATATTTTTTCTCATTTGTCAACTCAAACTTGATATCACGTCAATATATCATAGTCGTTACTGAAAGCCATTTCAATTCAGAATTCAAATAGCGAACAAAACGTACAATCACGGGTTGTTGTTTTTTTTTACCCCACTATCATATAAAAGAGTAACTGCACGATGTGGCTATGATAGTGATGATTCTAATCACCACAAAATTATCGTAATTAAGTTTGTTAATTTTAAACAAAATTGTTAATTTTAAAATTAAATCTGCGCTGTATCATTTGTAGCTGCCTGTCCTTTTGAAGTTGGAAATGAACTATAGCAATTTCACAATAAAAAAAAAATGGTATTACACTCACTGCAAATGAACCCCGCACGTTGTAACGCACCACAGCTAATAGCTGCGGTGCGTTACAACGTGAGGGCTCATTTGCAGTGAGTGTTCACTTTAAGTGGAATATGTTGGAAGATGATATTTGGGTTTGTGATTTGGGTGAAATGAGTCTTGATACAATATGTAATACACTTTAACATTTTCAAACATGATTTGAACAGATTTTTTTATTATCAAGTTGGTGTTTTTTCAAAACGTAGTTTTGTACTTTTACATATGAATGAACCAGGTCTAAATTTAGCCATCATTTTGGAGACCCCTGGCGGCGTGATGCAAATATAGATAATCACTCAAAATGTTACATTTCAGTTTGTACACGTAACATTCACCAATTGAATATATTTATGGTGTTATTTAGGCCTACTGTTTTCTCTTATGGTCTTGAGTCTTTTTTATATTCAGGTATCCATTTGCTTGTTTCTTGGTGGTTTGTTTTGCTTTTTTTCAACGACTTGCTGTGTCTATTGACTTTAGTGTTAGTGTGTCTATGTGGAGTCTCTCTAAGCATTAAATTTTATCTCCACTTACTCATCTTTGAAAATGTCATTTGTTTTATTGGATCTTTTTGTTCACATGATTTGCGCACGTTCTAAGAAGCTTCCGATGTCTGGTTACAAACTTATGACAGTGGAAAGTTCTTGTTTACAACTGCATTGCAATGGCGTTTTTGTTACCAATGGCGCAAATAAAAAAAAATGGTCAATTGAGACTGTAAGTTTCATTGTAAATGCCTTTTTGTTTATTTCTTGTGGATGTTATTTCTCCTCATCTCATTAATCCTTACTTTGCAATACCTTCTACGGAATCTAATAAATCTTGTGACGAGCAGCTGGCATGATTTGGGGAAGCTTATCATCCACTGCACGGCCTCGCCAAGGGCTTTTAATCCCGATATCAGGCGTCCTGGATCTCGGCATCAAGAACCCTTGTCGCAATATCACTGGAAAGAATGAAGAAGTCATAGAAACAGTTCCACATGAGATTCTTCTACCCGTCGAAGTTCCCGGCATTCATCGGCATATCGCATGCTTTCCCGCAGTGTTATATGGTATGAAATGAAATCAGAAGACTTCATTTTCCTTTTAAAACTGAATTATTACGTGTAGCTTAGACCTTCTCAGCTCGCAGCCAGAGAAACACATTGAATATCACTTCTAATAGTTATGCCAACTGTGCTCATACATGTTGGTCCGCAAACTGTCTTGGCAATCTCTTCCTTATGACAAATTTGCCCATGTTTAAATCTTTTTCAAAATTATCTCTGATTTTGGCTTATGTTGCTTTCTTCCTTCGGGTCAAATGGTACATTAAAGAATGTCAATAATGATTCCAGGACGCTTTCTTTTACACATAGGCGTGCCTAAGATTCTTTCAGGGGGATCTTTAATTTTAGGGTATATTGTTACCGAGACAGTATGCCCCTTGTTAATACGGAAAGCATAATAATACACCTTGTTTATATTTTGATTATTTTGATTATACACCTGTTTTTGAGAGATACATTCACATCAGCATTGACTCAGCACACATTGTGATAAAAATCTGTGGATTGGTCAAGTGATCAGAAATATTCAATACAGAAATACAATTTTCCAGAGTAATATCTAAAAAGGACACATCGCCCTCAAACCTTATCACTTTACAGACCGGAGAACTGATTGTGCTCGTCCAGAAATTTATCATAAAATGACAGCAGAGTCGTCGAGCCATATTCATAATTTCAGGGGTATAGACAAAACTTTGAGGATATCTTCTATGAGCGATGCTACTGAGCAGGGAAGATAATTGAAGGGGGATATAATCCTTTCCCACATTAGATACTTTTGGAGAGGTATCGGTTTTCAGAATTGGGAGGGGTATAGATAAGGTTACGTGCTAAGAAAGCGAAGTGAACGAGAGGGGACTGTTTTGAAAAGAGAGTATCCCCTCCCACTACAGGGACTTTTTTTAAAGAAAAAAGCAATGCAAATATGTGCTTGCAAGCATATTTTACTATGTTTATCCCTTTAAGAATTACGGGGAGTCAATACTTGGAGGATATCTGCAAGGGAGGAATATTTGAAGGGGATATTCCCCTCACACAGTACGGTCTTTTCGAAATTATGCACAGCAAAAACATGTTTTGTAAGCATGATGAATATCTATTGGCTATCAAGATTGGGAGTGGGCAAAACTCGCAGGATATCTTTGAGGAAGAAAACAGACAAGCAGGGATGATGTTGAGAGTGATATCCCCTCCAAGAATAGGGGCTTATTCAAAATACCCATATCTAACATGTGTGCTTTTTTAAGAAAAGAGCATATAATACTGTTTATCCGTTTTCGGGATTGGTAGAGGCGATAGAGGGCCTGATCTTGGACGATAGGTGCGAGGGGTAGGAAAGGGTTTTACAGAGGGGATACCCTCCCCCCCCCCCCCCATCTTATAGGGATTTGTTTCAAATAATCACAGGCCTATTAGTCTCTAGTAGCAAATCTGTGTTTCTGAGCAAGGTAAGTACAATAGTTTTGAAAGGCAAGACATGACATGCCAGATTATAGGGGACTATAGTCGAGATTTCAAGCAGATATAGTTTAACACTAGATGCAATCAAAATTACACATGCATGTGAAAAAGCGGGGGTTAAACGATTTGAATTATTTCTTTTCTTGGGGGAAGTGACTCTTACCAAATGCAATGCCACTTTTGATCAAATCAGCCTGCTCCCCACTAAACAATTAAAAATTGATTTGTGAAATCATTGATAATCAAATGTTTGACGAACAACGGTGTGTTTACCATATTATAGTATGTCGCTTTTGGATTAACCATTTGTAAATCTAGGAGAAACTGTGTCAAACATCAAAAATGAGTTACTTTGTTCGATACAGCAAAACACAGTAATAACTTGATGTTGCTACCATAAATTTGAAGAAGTTTAACGGCGCTATAACAAGGTGATTACCTGGAAATCTTACATGACACCCTGAAACGCTTATCTTGGAATTTGAATCGGAGTTGAATTCGAGCGGCCCAGGACAATTCATCAAAACTAATATAAAAGTGGCAGAAGAAAAACAATGTGAAGTAGATATACAGTGAACCATATGGGACACCCAGTTACAAAACTCAAGACGCATGTTCTGGCAACAAATCCAAAAGTGAGACTGAACTTTATAGATGATCAGTCAGAACAAATGGTCCTGGCTTCCAATGGAGGTCTGCAAGAAGCAGATACGCAGCTGTTCGACTACTGGTGGAGAAGAAAAATAGAGACAGTAACACAAAGAGTAAGGATTGCTGTATGTTTATTTGTGATCCCTGGTCATATTTAAAGCACAAATGCACTGTTATGCACCCTTATACATATGAGTCTGAGTGTTTTTGAGAAATCATGTCTGTCTTCATGAAAATATAAGTTGATTATCGTATACCAATACAAGTGCAGGAACATTGTTGTGCAAATTTCTGGCCCAATAAATATGTACATTATATGTATGAATATATGTATAGGTATATGTAATATATCTATATGTACATATAATATGAATATTATATGTATATATTTACATATATGTAGAAAGAGGCAAAATTGCATCATTAGAATCTGAAAGGTCAACGAATAAGTTTACTTTTCACAATTGTGTTTGTTTTTGCGTTCCTTTACATTCCATTTTTTGTACTTTTATTCTCATTTCAATTCACTTCTTTACGTGAATTCACTTCAGTATTTTTTTTTTCTCAGAAAACGACGAGTGTGACAGCTATCCGTGTCAGAACGGAGGAAGGTGTCAGGACGCAGTCAACATGTATTCATGTCTGTGTTCACCTGGTTATAACGGGTTGAACTGCCAGACGGGTGAGTCGAAATTCGGGAAGTGGAGTAGCATATTACAATAAACAAACCTGTCTTCAATCGACTTTCAGTTCTGAATCTTATCTAAAAGTCTATGATATATATATATATATATATATATATATATATATATATTTATGAAGAATTTGTTTGCAAAAACCGATCAGTCCATATTTGCCAAATGGAGATATTTGCGATTAAAGGTCAAGAAAAATAAAGAGAATAATAAGAAAATTTTTGCTTTTTTTGACCATTCAAAAATGAACCTTTATATGTAGTGACCAATATATCATTTAAAAGGTATTATTTTTTACATTATGAGAGAGACCGTACTTTAAAATCTTCAAAAATGGACTTATCGGTTTTTGCGAACAAACTCTTCATATATATATATATATATATATATATATATATATATATACATATATATATACATATATATATATATATATACACACATATATATATATATTTAGAATCTGATAGTTCAAGGAGTAGAGTCGTGTATGTTTGCTTAGTACAGGTGTATCTGCTTTTGCTTCCCCTTGCCTCTGATATCTACATTCATTACCTCTTCTTTCCTTTTTTGATTTGCCTCATGTCATTTTCCTTTTCTGTACAGATATTGATGAATGTGACAGCAATCCGTGTCAGAACGGAGGAACGTGTCAGGACGAAGTCAACGTGTACTCGTGCCTGTGCTCACCGGGTTATATCGGGTCGAACTGTCACACTGGTGGGTCTGTATTCGGAGAGTAGCAAATTATAATCTATTAACGAAAACGTCAAGAAGAAACAAACTTTCTTCAACCAGCTTTCAAGCCTACATCTTGCGCATATTTACATATCATGATTAATTCTATTTCTGCCTTCGTATGCATCCTTTTTGTTACTTCATTCTTATATCCTATATCCATTTATTTGGTTGTTATATTCCTTTGCCCTACAGATATGAATGAGTGCGAGAGCGATCCGTGTCAGAACGGAGGAACATGTCAGGATGCAGTCAACATGTACTCATGTCTGTGTTTACCGGGATACAACGGGTCGAACTGTCAGACGGGTATATAGGTTGAGCTTGTAATGTTCGACTGGAGTTCGCTCACGTCATGCACATCCCTTTCCAGTGATATATTCTAGAGACTTAATCTTCATATGGTGTTCCATGAAATAAGAGAAGGCGTGAATCGTTGTTTTTAATCATTGTTTGTTCTCGTCAAATTGATTATTTGATATTTACCTCAGCCATCAGGAAGAGTGTCGGAAATACAAGTAAAGGAAATATAACACCAAAATGGTGCATTGCACGTACTATCTACATAAAGACAAATTTCGTGTCGGGAGGTAGAAACATTTCCGGACATTTAGAAAATTAATTAAAGCCTTTGAAGGGCTTAAAGTGAAGAAAGAATATTAATCAGCCCGCGTTAGAAGGTAGTCAATAAATGGTTTAGTACATAATAAATGATGTTACTTTGTGTACGTTGAATAACTGTTGTATTTTGTCATTCTGTTGCAGGGCCCAAAACATAACATTGCATAAACCACTGATGGGGCTATACCCTATGTAAAGAATGCTGAATTAATTAATAATGAACAAACACGTCATCCTGTTCATATACGTTTAGGTATAAGAACTCAGTTTTGGAAATACATGATATTATACCGACACTTTATATGTTGATTAGATTAAAAAGAATTAAGATTGATGATTTTATTGTCCCAATAGCTCTCCCGAATATTTTTGTCAGCGACAAACGCAACATGCGGATCCTAGTGGCTGACCTTGCAACACTCGAATTCACCGTGTTTAGCAATCTGACGGAAATCCCGTTCGACATATCCTATGACGTCAAGACTGGGAAACTTTACTGGGCCAGCACATCTGGCGTTTGGCGCTCCGATCTTCTGAACAAGGCTCCAGAACGAGTTACTAATACTAGCAGTGAGCAGAGTGTCACTGTGTTACGGACTACTGTAATGCACTGCCCGAATTCACGAAGGTGGTTTAAATTCAGACCACGGTTTGTGCTTATTTCTTCTGCGTAAATATGCGTGACAGGTATACGCCGAAAGACGTTGAAAAACAATCGCACACTGATACGGGCATGTCAAAGGCACGCCTATTTCATGCTCCATTAAAGGACTCAATTCAATCTCGGGTCTAAATTCCAACCACCTTCGTAAATACAGCCCCACGTGCACATTAATACATGTATAGAGTGAGTATCAAAACTGTTCAGAGTTATGGTCCGAAAATTTTAACATGTGTACCTGTCCTATAACTTGATCACTCCCATCAAGGCCAACACACAATCAAAATCAATTTGCTTCCTTCATATTCAAGACATTGTTACTATGTCGCTGGGAGCTGCCATTTATAAACAGAGAAAAATTAATGGTCCTTGCGGGGTAAACCTTTGTTGGAGATACCGAGTTAAAGGACAGGTGGGCATGCTAAAGGTTTATTCTACAATAAATCAGTTAAATCACCGCTTTACCTTCTATTTTGAATAGCGCAAATCACAGAGTACTTTCCCTTTCCCTGTTTCAGTCTGTTTTGTATGTAATGTCTCATACGTGTATGTGTGCATGTATTGATGGTACGATTCATTTTTTTTTTTGATGGAAATTGATAAAAGATACTTTTTGATTCTGTCATGTGTAATACAATAATGTTCGATGCAGAAAAAAAGTTTGAATAAGTACATATGCAAACGTGCAACAGTACACATAATTTTGAATAAAGTGACAACCATGAATAATGTAATGTTGGCAATAATCATGACTTAATGAAATCATGATCAAATCAACATGTTGGAATTTCTTGATTACTTCTTCACAGTTTTAGTCCCAAACGCTATCGCCATAACGTATTCACCCAGGACGCTTTACGTGATGTACAATAACAAGCTTACTAAGATGTCAATTGACCCGGACGGGGAGGAGGCGGATGTAATAGCCCTCTCAGGAGAGATTGACCAGACTACCATTACATTTGTAATTTACAATGGGTAAGAATAGTTTCTATCACCTTTTAACGTTTGATGGGGTCAACAAGTGTGTATCAGGGATGCCAAGTTCAAAAAGATTTTATGAGTGAGATTTTCATGACTCGGCATCTCGGCATGCGAATGTGCGCGCGAGCGATGGTGTGGGAGGGGTTCCCCCCCCCCCCGTGGCCTCCCACGGTAGGGAGCTTTTTCAATTTTGAGCTCTTAATGGTGCGATTAGGTGCATACTTAAGTGACTATTTTTTGCTTATTTTGAAAGACAAAAAGGAAATATACCGTCAATTGCAACTATCACTTAAATCTTTTGAGCTATGCTCATTATAATAGGCCCAAATTGCAGACTTCGCCCGATGCGTGTGAAAAATGGGTGTCGTGCGTGAGATCGTGAGATGGCCCCTAAATGCTTGAGTCTCACGCAGTATGCGTGAGACTTGGTAGCTCTGGTGTATAATAATGATGTATATGAAAAAGATATCGTTATGTGGGAACCTATGTATCATCCTGTGCGTGTTCGCCTGTGCAGAAAGAATGTTTTAAACCAAGGTTTACAATATTGCCATTAACGGCTGCTAGGTTTTGCTTTTACTTTGACACTTCCTGATTTCTTCTTCTCGCGCTGGCACCATTCTCACGCTTTGTTTTTATTATAAACGATCTGCACATGAAGCACGTTAACTGCCGGAAGGTAAAGGGATTTTTTAATGTTTGCATTTTCTACCCATCTTTCATTTTATCTCACTTAAAAGTACTGTTTGCCATTGGGAGCAAAGATTTTTTTTTAATGTTTGAGATACTAGCGGTATGGCATTTGATGCATAGTTGTACGTCAGTTGTATCACAAATACGTTGATTGTATCACAAAATGTCGCAATTAAGCCTAAACTATAATATAATAAAATCTTCTTTTTTTTTTTTGCAAAAACAGTAACTGTAGATGTTTTAGCCTATAAACATTCTTATTATAACCAGGCCTACAGTTCACATTTTGTATTTTTAATCCTGTAAAGCCCAAGGGGTGGGGCACAATTTACCCCCTACCAGATTTTCATTTACCACTCCTTCGCCCTTAATATTAATGAAGTTAATATTTTAGTAAATAGCGCCCTCCATGGGTGACCTTGAAAAATTCAAATGTACGGTCATGTGGAGTACAGTGCACTCCCGTTATAACTAATACGGTTATAACCAAATTCCGGTTACAACGAAATAAGAATTAAAAGCGCAACATACCAACCTCTCTTTGATTTTAATTGTTAATTCAACTGTTTTCCACCAAAACAATTTTAAGCGTACGTTTGCTTTACTTCTGGGCTCGTATACCATGTGTATTTTTGTGCTATCTTTTATCAATCAGTACTTATCCTCTACCTTTTCTCCTGTTTTTTTTTCTTTTCTTTCTCTTTTCTTTCACTTCCTCTGCTTTTTGTACCTTGCTGTTTTAGCTTTCAAAACAGTTTCGTCATTGGTACTTTGTGTCCTATATCCATCCCAAAACGAATTAACATTGACACTTTTTATTCCTGGAACACGCGGTTACAAGCTTTGCTTTTGCGGTTCCTTCGTATTTTACATGTTATAGAGAATTGTCTTTTATGTACATATGCTGACCTTTATCCTATTTTGTATTTTGTTAATTTGCTTGTTTGTATTTTTGTTTCTTTTTTGTTACATGTACAGATTTGATGTGGTGTGAAATATGAAAATTAACAGCTGGAACTGTTCATTGTATCTCAAGTGTGAGACCAGTGCAGTTCCAGTAATCCAATCAAATTCAATTCAAATTTCGATGAATATATCGAAAGAAAACTGCCGGTCCAGATGACTTCATTATAACGGATGTCCACTCTTTGAGTTGCTCTATACCCATGTGCCAAATATAACGATGACACATAGAATGATAATTAAAAAAAAAAAAAGTTCCGTTGGAGGCACAATGTGCCCCCCGGGGGCCTGGGAATATCAAAATAGGTTTCATTACAGTTAACAATACTCAATGAAAATTGGTTGTTTCAATTGATAATTAACATTTAATAACTATTTTGAAGCACTAAAGCTGCGTTTTTGTTTCATCTGCAAATGGTAAATAATGCCTTTAACTTTCACATTCGGCACTGATACCGCTCTTATATGATGGAACTTTTATGTATCTTTTTTCTGTTGCGTTATAGAAGTGTTTATTGGACGAGAATAGGGTTCGAAAACATAAGCTGTAACAGCCTTCAGGACGGGACGGAATGTACTCCCCTGACCACACCAAATAATAACTTCATCACTGGCTTGGCCATCGACAAGAGTTGTGAGTAAGATTTTAATGATGGCTTGTATCAGTCAAGTCCAGTGCAGTCATAGTTCGTAATTACGTGCACATGAATACCTGCAATAGGGTAATAGTACTTGTTGAAGATAATTATCAAATGCCATGAGTCCGCAAACTTCACTGTTACTTGGAATTTATAGGAGAACAGTATATAGATTGACATTTCATACCGAACTTTGGTGATATGCCGGTATTATGAAGACACCTCTTATGATTTGCAAGACTCTTTGGCATTTTCAATCTTTAGTTACACGTTGACCACCTCATTTTCTGTAAACGCCAAATGTCACATACTCATATTTCTGACGAATGCATGTTCCGTGTAATAGGTGGTCGACTGCTCTATATTGACAAGAATCGGGCCAGTACAGGCTATTACACTGACCTGCCTCCGGCGAGCTCGGGGCAAACTTCGCTACCCGTAAATGACACACTGAGCGGAGCTGGAGACAAGCGAAAAATGAAAGATGTGAGCCTGTTTTACGAAACAGTGTACTGGTTGCAGGAAGACGGTGTGATGGTCACCAGAGACTACACTTCGGACAATCTGACTTCAGTTTTGCATCCAATAACAAGGGACGAAATCGGTGGTAGTGAAAACCTTATCTTGTCAAGGATGATCATTGCTTTTTCTATGGCCACATGTAATCCCGAATTCTCGTCATGTTACAGTCACTGAAACATTTTGGTAAATCCCGGTCATTTTTCTCATCGAAAAATCCATAATCCTTTTGATAATGGGCGATTAATCTATATTCAAGTTTATTTGTATCACTGTTATACAAACATAATAATACGCACATAACTCGGTCAGAATGACCTGTTCGCTATGAATACATTCAATGCCATAATACCAGGTATAGTAGCTGATATCAGGGAAGTAGATAGTCGGAGTCGAGAACATTCCCCTGGAGCTGCGAAACGGGGAGGGAGGGCTGCAACCCCCACTTTTTGACTCTTAACAAAATAACTGCAAATTGTGAAAAACCTGTAAATTCCTATCGGCTTTTTATGTAGGCCTCCTCCCAACACTCTGTTCCTGCTCTGACAAGAAAAAAAAAAATAACGTATATATTTTGTCATTATCTTTGATTAATTGATAGATAGATAGATTGATTGATTGATTGATTGATTGATTGATTGATTGATTGATTGATTGATTGATTGATTGATTGATTGATTGATTGATTGATTGATTGATGAAGTGGGTATTTATCACATTGTGTAAAATGGGTAAATCTCATTTAAAGTTTCAGGACATTGTTCAACACTGTCATATAACACATTAATAGATGTCTTGGTTTTTGAAAATATACCCGCTTCTTTTATGAATATTCAGTCAAAACTTGTTTGTGATTAAACCATTGGGGTTGTATAAAAGTTATTTTAAAGTACGGATGTGTTTTCGTCTATTATGAAATTAGCCTATCTAGTTATTCCTATTTTTACGAAATGAGGTAAGAATAACTGTAATGATTATATACCTCTATTGCCGGATCTCTGAAAATGTTAGCAGAAAAAAAGTTAAAAAAAAAGCTAAGAAGTTACGAAGCAGTATGGTTTTAGTTCTCATTGTCTCGATGAGTTTGTTATTATTGATTTTGGGTATTGAATCTAGTAAAAACAAGCCATGCAATTGCACTATTCTAGATTTATCGAATGCTTCTCATGTCTTTTTCAACTCAGTTTTACTTCCAAAGGAACAATGTTTTTAGGTTCGTGAAATACCATAGAAGTCATTTTATTTTCATTCAAACCCCTGGACCACAATACATGGTGTATAGCTCCTACTGTTCAAGTAGCAATCCATTATGGCATGTATGATGCGACGTTCCCCACGGGCCCATGGTAGCAATCACTTTAATACACACAAACAATACAGTACACACAAATACACTTATTTACGTGATTTATACAGTGAATTTTTATCAATGTCATATGGGCGTATCCTAATACCAGTCGAGCCATATAGGATTTTACTGTCATTTTTCATGATTAAATTGCACGCTGTTTTGTTATTTTTTTATATACTATGCTGTTCTCTTGTTTAGCTCGTTAGTAATGTCATCGCTGTACATACTGCTGTAAATATGAATGCTATTTTTTTTTTCCTGAACGATGTGAAGAATGAAATAAATGAATCAATGTCAAGATCATGTATGATTATTATGTGAACTTAGTAACTACCCAAACATTAGTAGGATTGAGAAGACATTCACAATTTATAGATTATTCGGTATTAATGGATTTGAATGTTTTGTCAAGTTTTGGTGTTGCAGTACAAAAAAAAAAGAAACTGCAAAGAGAATAAGATAGGCATAATCATTGTTTTAATTTTTTTTTCAATATTAAAAACTATGTCAAAGGTTGTTTGACATATTAGTACCAAAAAAAAAAAAAATCGATCATGGCCTGTATCTTCCAGTCTGGTCTCCAGACCCTTTGCCGACTGGACTCCACGGCGAAGTCGCCGCCTTTGCCGATGGCAGGACAAAACCAGTTTTCGACGTTGAGGGCGTCAATATCCTGAATAGCGAAATGGTACGAGCAGAGGTTCTAGAAGCCAAACTACGTATCTTCGATCTTGATGAATGCTGTGCTGGTAAAATGACTTCTGAGTGGAATAAGATGATGTGGGCTAATATTTGGGCTACCCGGCAAAACTTTTTAATACATTTATTTTGTAATTGTGATGTTTTCGTGTTAATTTTGTGACATACATAATACATAATACATAATGTAAAACACACCTACAGCCCCTCATTTACACATCACACGGATGCTTTGGCAATCTGTGACTTTCCATGGTTACACCAACAATTGTGCCAACATTTGCCGTTAACTTTCACGATTTACTGATTGGCTCCCACCCAGACTACAATTGAAACACATGGACGCAATTTGTGGAGCAAAGACTTGTTTAGTGGAGTTCATACGTTATCATGCAGAACAAGCAGGTATCGTGAGAGTACTATCATATTACAAGATTTTTAAACAGTAACTGAATAGAGTAGGGCCTATTCAAAAGCGAGATAATGGTGTTTTTTGCCTTGCGCAATTACATGGATTGAGCTAACTTCTTCAGTTTTTAAGCATTTAACTTTGAGTTTGGCATATGTATTAAGTATGTGAATGTGCAGGGTTGTCTGTCGACATTGTCGAACAGTGTGATGCCACGAAAGCAGCAGTTCTAATAAAAATCGTATAAGTTTAATTTCAGATTTTGTATAATGTGATCAGAAAACAATACTCTGATAATGTTGAATAATGTTTTGACATGATAATATTTGTTTAATGGAAAGTGTGTACAGTGAAAAATGTTGTGAGTTGAGATAGCTCCCTCCGTTTATGAGTATTCGATTTGAAACTTGGCGAATGCTATTTATACTATTTAGATGCAATGTAGATGTGCAAATGCTATCTTTAAATTGTTAATGCTGAGTTGTGCTGACAAGTTTTTTCGAATGGAAATTATGTAAAAATGTGGATTTGGGTAACCCTCTCAATTTTTAACAACAATTTGATTTGAAATTTGGCTCATATGATCATTACGATATTTGGGTGAGTAAAGTGGATCTGTCAGGGTTAGAGAGTGTGTCGCTATGGTCGTATTATTTTCCCAAGAGGGGCGAAGAGTTATTGATTACACATGCTCCCTCAGTTTATAAGCATGTGGCTTGAGATTTTTAGCGTTTTTACCTAAGAGAATTCTATTGTGAGAACAGAGTATAATCCCAATCCTTTCAGTGGTTCATTAGCATGAAGATATAGTTCGTGTACATAGATCGTGTACATAAATTAGCAGAACCCCCTTTTTAATGTTAGATTTGTGGCTACCATATAAAGCAAGGGATATTCTTTGTTTTGGAGTTCGGGTGTTTGTTTGTTTGTTTGTCTGTTTGTTTGTTTGTTTGTTTGTTTGTTTGTTTGTTTGTTTGTTTGTTTGTTTGTTTCGTTTGTTTGTTTGTCTTGTTTATCTTGTCCCGCCACAGAAGTAAGTGTTTCGACACAAAGCAGGGTAAATGTAGAGTAAAAAAAGTGCAATTTGAGAGGAAAACAGAAGAGCCTCCAAAGGAACTGAAAATGAACTCAGTTGACCTCTTCTTATTTGTGTACACACATTGGGTTATTGAACAACCGAGATGGCTGCATAGAGGCACTGATATTAAAGTTGAATATGTGTTTAAGTCACGGATTTATTACAAAGACATCCAGAGGTGAATTTCTGCAGTCATAATTATTTTCTTTCTAATGCCATATATGAACAGTGTGAATAGTTATCAGAATGGAAAAAGGTAGAAATGCCATGTAATTTGTTGAAGAATTTGGTCTTGGTTTGATAAAGGTGTCAAGCATGTCAAGTGGTGTCAAGAAGTACAATTAATAAGATGCATCATTATCGGCAACTGCATGGAAGAAATGGGCAAAGGAACGGGTTGAAGAATGCTGTCTTTCGTGTTATTTGGTCAAGCATAATAGTAAAATTTTGGAGGTGACAAGTCTTGTAGTTGAGAAAATCTTGTAGTTTACTGAGAAATGCAGGGCTTGTGCCGAAAGGGTGGGTTGGGTGGTGGCGCGTCGCGTTAAATGGGAACACCACCCTTCGTCCAAAGTCCCCCCCCCCCCCCGGTTTTGCCGAAAGGGTGTGTTGGGAGCGTTGGGTCGCGTCGCGTTGACTGGAACCCCACCCTTCGTCCAAAGCCCCCCCCCCCCCCCCCCCCACTTTTGCCGAAAGGGTGCGTTGGTACTTTTTCTCATGTAATATTAAAAGACGAGTTTTGAATTTATATTTAACCTAGAAACAACCATTTCAAAGAGGCTATCGTCCGGATCGGTTTACACTCTATTACCACTTGGTCTACAGCCAGTTGGTCTAATAGACTGTTTGATATCAGTTGGTCTAATAACCAGTTGGTCTAGTCATCATTTCGTCCAATTACTGTTTGGTCTAATTGTTATTTGGTTTAATTACTATTTGGTTTCCAGTCAATTCGTCTAATAATAGCCATTTGGTCTATTTTTGGTCTAACACCAATTTATATCATCAAATACCGATTTGGTCTATTATGAGTTGGTCTAATTCCATTTCGTCTAATCATCAAATGGTCTAAAATAAAACCAAATTTGTCCAATATAAATTTGGTGTACACACCACTAATTTTGGTCCATTGCCCAGTTGGTCTAGCCTCTGTCTATCATCATTTAGTCTACACCCATTTAGTCTAATAACCATTGATCTTATTGTCATTTGGTCTAATAGCCAGCCTCCTGGTCTAATCAGGTACCATTTGGTCCAATCATCGTTTCGTCTAATTATGACCAACTGGGCTATTTTTTTTTTTTTTGTGGGGGGGGGGGGGCTTTTTATTGATGTGTACACCAAATCTATATTGGACAAATTTGGTTTTATTTCAGACCATTTGATGATTAGACGAAATGGAATTAGACCAACTCATAATAGACCAAAAACTAGACCAAATGGCTACTATTAGACGAACTGACTGTAGACCAAATAGTAATTAAACCAAATAAGAATTAGACCAAACAGTAATTGGACGAAATGATGACCAGGCCAACTGGTTATTAGACCAACTGATATCAAACAGTCTATTAGACCAACTGGCTGTAGACCAAGTGGTAATAGAGTGTAAACCGATCCAGACGATAGCCTATTTGAAATGGTTGAAGGTTAAATATGAATTCAGAACTCGTCTTTTAATATTACATGAGAAAAAGTACCAACGCACCCTTGTGGGGTTCCAGTCAACGCGACGCGACCCAACGCTCCCAACGCACCCTTTCGGCAAAACCGGGGGGGGGGGGGGGGCTTTGGACGAAGGGTGGTGTTCCCATTAACGCGACGCGCCACCACCCAACCCACCCTTTCGGCACAAGCCGAAATGCAGTATGCATTTAGATTTTATACATTGTGTATTTTGTAAGACCAAAATTATGATACAGGAAACAAAATAGCAACGGAAATTTGCTAGCTCTGTTTGAAGAGTGAAGACAGTTAGTCTTCTTCCGCATGTAAAGGTCAAGTCATTCGTCTGATGCACATTTCAAAAAAAAAAAACAGCTAAGAACTTACAGCTGTCTATAGTGCATTGCAGGTGGAATGCAAGACATTCAAGGAAGGGATTACAGAAGGACTGGTGATAACTCGTTTACTACATAATGAAGAGTGGAGTAGCTTTTCCGGTTTGCAAATCCGTTCAATTCAGTTTGCATAGAATAGAATAGACAAATAGGCCTATTAGTTTACAACTGGTGTACAGGCAGACCTATATATGAACAGTTTGTTTGCAAAAACCGATAAGTCCATGTTTGCCAAACGGAGATATTTGCGATTAAAGGTCAAGAAAAATAAAGAGAATAATAAGAAAATTTTTGCTTATTTTGACCATAACTTCAAAAATGTACCTTTACATGTAGTGACCAATATATCATTTAAAAGGTATTATTTTGTACTTTATGACAGAGACCGTACTTCAAAATCTTCAAAAATGGACTTATCGGTTTTTGCAAACAAACTCTTCATATATATATACATGATATAAGGCAAATCAAAGGTACATATGCAATGTATATGTGATGAAAGGCAAATCACAAGTAATGGTAATGGTAATGGTAATGGTTTATTGAATAAAATTCAATTGCAGCCAATGAGAAGGCTGGATTGCAGAATTGTGTACACTCATTTTGCAATAGCTTACATAATCATACAAATATTCTTCGATTAAAATGTAAAACTTCACAATCATTATAGAAAAACAAGGGCAGAAACCTGTTGAACAAAATTTTAAAATTAATCAAATACACTACACCTGTACATAAACGTTGTAAAAAAAAATGCTGCTAGTAGAAAATCAAACATAATCATCATGTCACTGTCATATATGCACACACAAACTTATAAACAGAAATATATCATATATAAACAAGTTAATATACTTCCCTATAGCAAAACTTTCAAAATGTGTTTATACTGAAAAAAAAAGGAAAAGGAGCCATCAGGCAGTGACCACACGGGAGACACTATTCACTTGTGTATGGAGACGGAGAGAAAGGAAGACAGAAGGGGCAGGAAGGCGGAGAGAGCAAGAGAGATTGAAAGATACAGAAGAGAATAACGGGAATGAGATGTGCAAACAGATATAACATAATAAATCTACTTCTCTACTATCTTATATTTCTATTGATATGATAAATCATATTTCCATTCCATATGATCATTTCACATTTTCATAATTTTTTCACTATATTATGTCATTAATAATCATCATGTAAACACCGAAATACATAAAGGGGGCCTACCCACGCACATGCAATAACCATACAAACCTAACAACATTCATTTATATTTCACATATCAATTATTCAATAACAATGAAAATTATTTTCTAATAATCAATAATCTAAACACATAATCTCAATCACTCTCACATAAAACTTAATTTAAATCATTGTTACTATTATTTTAAAAGATGTGTCATAACATTGCACCTTCGTTAAAAAACAATAACATGGTTTCCAGGTATAAATCGTATAACAAATATAAAATGTAAACTCTAAGTCCAAATGCAGGCGTTACATACACACAAAATATCATGTGAATTAAAAAAAAAAAGAGTTTAAAGATATTATCCAAAAGTAGAAAAACAATATACACGGAAAATATTGCACCATCATTGCATTCTTGAATATCGCACGAGTGTGGCTCGCTTTTTCACTGCATTTTCCACATTAAATTTTCAATCACGATTATGTATTATGCCCGCTGCTGAACGGGGAGGGTGACCCATAAAGACTGGTCTGTATTTTGAACATTTTGATCCCAAGACACTCCTAAAATAACTCATCATGGCAAACCGTATCAACTATAGAACTTTTTCGATATACACTGAACAGGTATGAATACACAGTATAGCAAATAAATCTCAATTGATGCCAACCAATAATCTCTGAACACCACTGGCAACCATATTTGGATGAAATGACTGTTAAGGTAACGAAGGTCAAGATGGATGGTAGATTCATTATGCTATCTATGGTTTCAGTGCATATAAAAATATGGATAGGAACTTAATAGTGATTTCAAGGAATGAACAGTCAAGTGAGAGACAAATTGATTTAATTTAGGTGTTTGTTTGTTCAGTCATAAACGGTCATCAATACTTTCGGTAGTGATTTATAAACTATACAATGTCGCAGTTATTGCTAGAAGGACAAATGATAAAATAGGAACAGAAAATAGTGAATTCAAAGTGTAACCTACAAACCTGGATACATGAAAAGAGATTTACAGCAGTAATATGAAGTTTCACATAGCTGAATACATAGTTAATATTCACGTGATTTCATTTCATTTCATTTCATTTCATTTCATTTATTTCCACATCCTGATAAAAAGCATTTACAAAGAATACTGGGAACGATACATACACAGTAAAACATTGGAACATCAGAGGAAATAGTGAACCTATTACAATTTCACAACAGACAAACACAACATTAAGCAGTAATTTCAGTCTGTGGGGGGATCAACATAGACCATTGGTCTTTCTATGGCTGATCCCAAGTATTACAGCTAAAATAGATTACATTAATGCAATACAGAGAACTATACTAAAGAGAGAACACTATACATATAAGAAGGCAGGAATCAGCAAAGTGTGGTGCTTATACAATGAATAAAACTTGAAATTTATCTTATATCTTTATAAACAAGAAAGAATTTATAACTTCTTTTGAATATTGAAAGTCCATTAGACAAAGTTTTACATTTGGCAGATCATTCCATATACAGAATTGAAGCGCAATATAGCCTTCGGTTGAAGCTGGTACGCTTGATGAAAGTCATCCAGCTGTTTTGCAGTCACATGTGTATACAGACAGTAGGGCCTACTTACGAACTTGTTTGAATAACAATCCAAATCTGGTTTGCTTTAATTGTATTTGCAGTTTGAATAAAGTCACAAGCTTCACTAGCTTACCTTTTAATATCTCCATTTAAAGAGGGCAAGAGACTTCGGAGATCCTTTTGAAAACTATTCAGATATCTTGACAGTGGCAGCATACTGTCATTCCCAAAACGTGTGTTTGCTTGGGTTTTGTGTGTGTGTGTGTGTGTTTGTGTCTGTTTGTTTGTTCTTTTCCACATTATATTCATACGAACATTATCATACCACTCAACCAATAAAGCTCAGCCACTCGGCTTTCTATCAGTTCAAACTGACGTGGCTATGTTAGAATATCGTTTAATACATAAGCATCGTTAGCTATGTGATAACACTTACTTCACAACCCCTCCATAAATAGACAAAAATAGGAGAATACATCGAAAGAGAACATGAGAGGGCGACAAATGCAATCTTCACTAAAAAAAAAAAAAAAAATCATTTATCAAAATTTACATGACGATGTCTACAGACAAGGCTCCGATTACGTCATGAAGCTATGGCTCAAAACACTGAGGGGCAAAAAGCGCGTAAGCGTTACATCCCATATTGCATCAGTGCACGAGATTTTACAGCTGGGCAGACTGTGTTACCTATAGTAAGGAATTAATTGACTTTAAATATGAGAAATACAATGAGTAGAATCGTGCTTTGATGTTTCGACACTTGTTTCATTTCGAGCCATCTACTGGAGGGATTTTTACCATCGATCCTTTGTGTTTTACTAGCATGATACTACAGGGGAGGGAAAGTGCCAGTAGATCTGATGAAACATTCAAATAGCCAGCACTTCTCGGCACTTATCACTATAGACCAATCAATGCCACAATATTACAACAAAATGTGGACGGTAACGAAATGTTGGGTCTCTGTCCTGTGAATAGTTCTAAAAGATTTCTATTATTTTCACTAACTTCTGATATTGAAAGTGTCAAACAGAGGTTTTGATTCATCGGCTGTAGTGACGTTTTTAAGCGTGTTCAAAGTGCAAAATAATGTGTGGCCTGGCGTTTAATTTGCGCACATATATGGCAAGCTAAAATCTAGGCAGTGTCTTGTGATATACGTAAATGGTATGTTCATTACACCTTATGATCTTGCCAGCATTCGTAAAGACTAAGCGACTAAGCTCAACTTGCATAAAACCTACATCAGGACTTACGACATATGCAGAAAGGATCTTCTTCGTTTCACCACCTTTCATTGGAATGTGATATATCAGACACTCGCGAGAACTATGACCTTGGTACACAGAAGTAATAACACAGGAGATGTAGAGGTCACCAGTCAGAGGATCTGCAGAGACGTTAGCGATAGGTTCACAATGTGAGATCTCCCTGGTGGCGCCCTGAAGGTTAATCAACGTGAGCGTGTTGTTAAATGGATGACGCTGGACAACGATCTCCCCTGACGGAAGCACGTCGCGCATTCTCACCTTGAATTCGAAAGTGAGCTTGTTGAGAACCGTTCCATCAGAGGGGTCTAGCACGTATATGTTTGAAGCATAGGCTTGAGAGGCAATGATTTTGTTTTGGTAAACTAGGACATCAACCTGGGGATAGCTGGACACGCCGATCTCCGGAAGGTCAAAGCCCTTGACCGGCTGCCACGACTGTCTGTTTACCAAGAGTACAACGCTGCACATTTCGGCGCCTTCTCTACTTGTCATCAAGCACATCCCACACACTATCAGCTCATCGTCAAGCACAGCACACGATGCGATGACAGCATAATGACTATTCGTCGGTGAAACTGCGCGAAAGTTTTTACTGCTGACATTTGTCACATACGCCTGCATACCGTACATAGCCACTTCATCCTCGCTGATGCAACCAACAATATCGGGGTAACTCCACCTTTGCGGGACAGACATTGTTCCATCGATCACCCACTCGCCACCTGCCCAGTCAATCCGACCTTCACAAAATGCGTCACCGACCCCCTTAACAAATGTGACGCCATCTACGGAAGACAAAACGTTATTCAGTGCATCCTCATCAGGTTCCTTGCCCGTGGTATCTTTCAATAGTGACAGTATCTTCTGACCGTCATGCAACAAGATACCGCTGTCATCCACAAGAGCTCCGAGTTCAAGCAAAATTCTTTGTAGGTCTTGTACTTTCCTTTGAGCGTTCTTTTCAAGTTCATCAAATCTTCGCCGATACGTCTTTCGAAGTTCAGCAAGCTTATCAATTAATTTTCTTCTACTTTTATCAAAACTATTTCCCTTTACTTTGCCACCGGCAGTGCCTTTTCGAACCGCTTTGTGCTTTCCTGCCCCAGTGCTGGTAGATCTTTCACATTCGCCGAACTCTTCGTGGTGAGGACTACTTTCCATTCCAGATATGTAAGCTTTTCTAAAAGTGGACTCTATGTCGTTCTGGACGGACAGCAATTGCTCTTCCATCGAGGCTCGGCCTCTTCCAATACGATCGACATATTTCCGCCATACGACCAGTTCGCCTCTGCCATTCAAAAGCAGTTCTCGCAATTCAGCGTCACTGATCGTTTGAAGGACGCCCTCTTCCGGGTTCCCTTCAGAAGGAGGGTCCTTAAGATCTTGTGCCTTGGACTCTTCCTTCCACCTCTTCCGAACCCACTGACCAGTGTCTGGATCTCTCTGCAAACGTCCTTGTCTAGATGTCGACGACATGGTGAGGCTCTTAAAATTCGAGTGGTTACTTTTCGAAATCTGAAAGGGATTGAAACAGTCGACATAAGGTGTGATACGAACCATGAAATTTGACAGCTCTGTCAGCAAAGCCTTCACTACTGAATAATGTTGTGATTTATTAATGATTATTGATACGATGACGGTTTGAAATTGGTCTCTAGTCAAGTGTCCTTAACACTGCAGATGACGACATGGTAAGACTCTAGATATCTCGGGCAGAGGCCGTGGAACGGTTTTGTCCTTTGAAATTGGGTTGAGGGTTTGGGGACCTATGGGGCGGAAGTCAAGAAGGGACTATAATGTCCCCCCCCCCCACCCCCCGCTTTCATGGAAGAAGCTGCTGACGAAACTCTGGATTGTCTGAGTGAAGCTATTTTTGTAAGTGGGGGTGAGCACGCACATGGAAGTAGGTTGAACTAAAGTCATCGTAATGTAGCAGCTTTGATGAAAAGATTTAAGTTAGACTAGTATGACACAGAGCTATGTAGCCATAGTCGTAGTGCAAAGTGAGTAGCATACACATGGGTATATCACAGGGGTCTTTGTGAAAATGAATAATCTTTTAAGGTCCCACGGTACTTCGTGTATCGTGTAGTGACAGAATCAACAGACCTCCTTGATACTGAAACATTGAGGAGTCATACCACAACAGTGTCTCTGCTTATTTCTCTATTCCAAGGAAAGTCGGCATCGAATCTTACTTACCGTAGTAGCGTGACAAGGTGATTGAAACCCTTCTATTGGTTAGAATTACACATACGTTTCAACGAGACAAAAATACACAGCTGCTGGCCGTTCTTCGTGGACAAATGTGAAATAAACGTGATCCAGCAGAGGCGATCTTCAGTCTGTGTCAACCTGAAAAAGAAAAGAAATATATATGTATATCTTGTCTAGGGAAAAAAAAAACTAACGGGTTGCTTTTTATCAGTGATTATGAGCGTCATTTCTGCGATCATGTTTGCTCAGTGCAAGCGTCGGACAACAAAATCAGTCTCGTGAGAGATCGAAGTTCGGATGAGACTATTTTGTAAATTAAAAAAAAAAAAGAGAATGATATTGTTACATGGTCCTTATCATTATGCACACTGGGGTAAAGCAACAATGATAATACAGTGCGGGTACATAAAAAAAAATGGCGTTGTAGGATAAAACAAGCCCCCCCCCCCCCCACTGCTTTATTGTGCAATCCTTGTCTGCATGACTTATTCTACTCCTTCCATAATTCCCCAAGAACCTATTCTCAGTTTTGCCCGTCTATCTCATTTTGCCAGTCGACAAAAAAAGCGTTACTATCGGGAAGCAGTGAAGATTGGGTTTATAATTTTAATTTGGGCAAAACGTTACAGACGTTAAAGATTTTAGGGGTAAATAAAACTGTGGGTCTATACTAGTGAAAGAAAATTTTGAATTATCAAAAAAAAGTATTTAGTAAAAACATAAAAGAAAATAATATGGTGAAGCAACGAGATCTGACATTACTGCATAAAATTCAGTTATTGAAGATTTTTATTTACTCTTAGTTGAATATTCGGTCCCTTTGGATACAATTTTGCCTAAGTGGTTATACAAAGAATTCTAGATGGTTGTTTGGCAAGGAAAACCAAAGATGTAACAAAAGCAAATATATATATATATATATATATATATATATATATATATATATTCGATGTTAGATTATGAACAAGGGGGAGTAAAAAAAAAATTGACGCATTTTCATCATTGATAAATGCCCAAAGAGTGATGTGGGTTGATTTTTTTTTTTAATCATCCCATGTAAATCAGACAGAATTCAGCTATTGGGCTGCCAAGTTTGATAAGAAATGAACCCATTCAATTCAGTTCAATTTAATTTATGTTAAACAAAAAATGGAATAATTACAATATTTTGAATTCGCTCCTAAAAATGCAGGAGGTTAATTCATATTTTTGCAATCATTTCATCTATATTATTATGAATTTATCTTTACCGGAATTCTATAGGGGTTTGTTGGAGACATTGGTAAAAACAAGGGAAATTATGGGGTTGTTATTATCAAGTAAGGGAGGAAGTATTTTGGGAAAATAAGATAATTCTCATTGAAGGAAAATTTAATTTCAAAGAAAATTTGTATCTGAAAAAAAAAAGTTTGATTACAACATACAAGACATAGGTAGGGAATTATATTCAATGAGTAATTTTACAATAAAGGACTTAACTATTTACATGATTGAGTATTCAAAAATATTTGAAGCACTGCCAATTGGGTGGAAAAGAAATGCAAAAAACATGACGTACATTTTGTGGGAGTTTCTACATTATTTGTGGGTTCAACAGAGTGGCTGAAATGTATGGAGAGAATGCTTTGGATTAAGAAGTCACCTGGTGGCTGGCCGATGATGGTCCATCTCGGGTCATCTGTAGACTGTGTCCCGAAGACGCACCAGCGATGCGCCGGTCTCTGCTGTGTATTTTTCACGATCTACGTTGGGATTAATGTATGTGTGTCTGCCATCTGAGAGGTTAAAGGAATGTATAGTATTGGTGGGGGTGAGTATTTGGCTTTTAACTTTTTGCATGATACAAAGAAACCACTTTTCAAATAGTAGAGCATACCATTCTAAGAAGAACTTAAAATCTATTTGACGAAAATCGGTTTGGGAATGGCTGAAACATCCAGAAAGAAAGCAAATCAAAGCAATCTATAGGATCGCTCTAATTTGGATCACTCAGCCATTTCAAAACCAATTTCCTTCAAACAAACATTGAATTCCTCTTGGAATTACAAGCTCTTTCACCTTTCGTCAGAGGTTTCTCATTATCTTACCAAGAAATATCAAAAACCTGAAGTTAGGCCTCAACCAAAATTATACGATCCCTTAAACGAGACCTACATGGCCTCTGATTTCCCCTCAATCAATGACTACGACAACAAACCCAGCACTTCTGTGAAAATATGAATCACGAATGCCTGTATGAGAAATTACTTTCCTCCTACGTTATACTTCTCAAAATAGAATTTAATTCGCCATAAAGATGAAACTTGAGGCATGAAACAAAATAATGAGAATTGAATTACGAACTTTTAACCTCAGTTGAAATACAAAAGACAAATATTCTCTATAATAAATAAGAAATCAAATGGAAATGACAGATAAAACATTCTTTACGTCTTCATTCGATGGATTAAAAAAGAAGAAATCATGCCTTGATGATAGCATAACAACGCAAGCCCGTAACTAGGGGGTTCAGGGGGTTCCGCGGACCCATCCCTCCCCCCCCCCCCACCCGACCCTGCCCTGTTTGCCAGCAGACAAAAAATAAAAAATGCGGAAATATAAAGGAAAAAAGATTCACTTCAGCCTCCCCCCCCCCCCCTTTGTTTGAAATAAAAAATGAAGGAGGCATGTAGTTGCACCAGAAAATTGCGGTAAAGCTTTTTTGTTCGTTTGTTTTTATTTATTTGTCTTTGTTTTGTTCATTTGTTTGTTTGTTTGTTTTTGGTTTGTTTTTTGTTTGTTTGTTTTTTGTTGTTTTTTGTTGTTGTTTGTTTGTTTTTTTTTGTTTTTTTTTTTGCTTGCTTGTCAGCCGATGAAACCCGGTAGCTGCACGAGAAACAACACAAAATTGCACGAGGAACACTTTTTATTTGGTTTTGTTGTTGTTGTTGTTGTTTTGGTTTTTTTTTTTTTTTTTGCTTGTCAGCTGATTAAACCCGCAAGTGGTCCACTTTATTTTGAACCCCCCCCCCTCAAAAAAAAAAAAAAAAAGATCATAGTTACGGGCCTGACAACCCGAATATTTAGTTTTTAACTCATTCGCCCCAATGTGGCTTTCCCCCATGTTGAAAGGATAATCATAGCCAAGTCCTCTTCTGTGTGAGTCACTAAATGGTGTTAGCTGCCTATTTCTTCTTTAAAGGCCCGGTCACACTGCCCAAAAGTCGCGTAAACGCATGAATCACGCAAGAACTACGGAAAGATCACGCAAAACTTAACAAACTACGAACTCTCAGCGCATAGGCACGCAAAGGCCCCAAATAGGACGAATTCGTGGTTGTGCGCGGCGACTGAGGTCCACGGAAAACCACGCATAATCTGCTCATTATCACTGATGAACTGCGTATGAATCGCGCATGATTCGCGCATGAACGCGATAGCGGCAACATTTTCGCGAACTATCACTGATATTCCACGCATATTTCGCGCATTGTTCGCGTGAGAACTACGCAAACTACTCAAAAATTACGTAAAACAGTGCAATACTACGTAAACTTTCACGCGAAGCCTAGTTTTGAGCTGCTCAAAACCTGGAATCGAGTAAAGCGCCGATCCGGCGCACATCGGCGGACAACTACGAAGGTTCCACGTCAGACAAACTCATGAAATGCGCAAATCGCGCATGTATCGCGTAAGGCTCGAATTTCTTACGTGATCCATGTGTTTACGTGTTTACGCGAGTTTTGCGGGGCAGTGTTACCGGGCCTTCAGGTGGAGAAGGTTGGTTGGGTAGGGTTATACACTATTATACACTAGCTATCCCGATGGAATCCCATTTTCTTTGCTCAATTTTCCAATAATTAGTTACACACTAAATAGACACTATGGCCCGAATTCACGAAGGTGGTACAAATTAAACCATGGTTTAAACCATGGACAAAAACCATGGAGCGCCAAGTGTTGCACGGAATATGTCGTTACCAATTTTCGTCGACAAAATGACCGTTTCGATAATAAAATTATCATTTCGTGGACGAAATGTTCATTTAGTTACAAAATTGTGTCATTTCGTTACAAAATAATCATTTCACCGACGAAATGACTGATTTTGTAACGAAATTTTCCATGCGACACTTGGCGCTCCATGGTTTTTGTCCATGGTTTAGACCATGGTTTCATTTGTACCACCTTCGTGAATTCGGGCCTATGTGAACAAGGCCCACGAGTTCGACTGCAAGCAAATTAGGCGTACAAGTTGTACTGTCCGCGATATCGACAATAGGCAAATCACGTCATCGTGATACCCACGCTGTGCAATGTTCGACACTAGACAAACAAAGCCAACCGAAACTGCCAAAAAGAAGGTCACGAGACCGACAGGTTATGATGAACAGCGCCATCTACTGAACAGGGTGCCCCAATAGTGGTATAATGAGGAAGAAACATTGTGACGGGAGGGGGGACTAGTTTCCTGTAACGAGTGCTAGAGTATTACCGCGTCAATTGTCGTCCCTCATATTGTCATTGAGTCTACGTGTGTGTGTGTGTGTGTATGTGTGTTTGTGCAAGAATTAACAAAATTTACTCAAGTGTGCGCCAGATCTGCGACAATTTTGAGGAATGATTTGACAAGTGATGAGCAACGTTCAAAGTCAAAATGATGAATTAAAGGAAGTAAAAGCCCGAGTATTTCATTTCATTTTCTTTTCATTTGTCGAGTTTCCATACAAATTATACAGTGTTATATTTGCAGCATCCATACATGACACTGTTAAGTAACACATGCATTACAAGCTCAGTATGTAAAGTCTATGGCAACACTTACATGACACAAAATCAATTGAAATCAATTTCAAGTACATTACATTCATGATGGATGAATGAAATTGTGTAGGATGGGAAGGTATACAGAAGCAGATGCCTGTGACAGTAGGTCCCCCCCCCCCCCCCCAAAAAAAAAAAAAAAAAAAATCAGGCAGTTACACTCGCACACACACACGCGCTGCAAGCTTGGAAATGCATCTTGTCAGCGTGCGTGCACACACACTCACAAACAACAAAGAGAAGAGAATGAGAAGTATAAAAAATGTGGATTGAGTGAACGCAGCAATATCTGTATAGAGCACATCAATGAAAGCTTGAGGATGGACAATATTAATTCAAAATTTATGAAATCTCAAAGTTTCGGTGCTGTCATCAATGGAAAATAAGACAAAGTACAGTTCATGACTATTCCGGACAACAATGTGATGGAAATATAAAGAAAACGTATTTTTACTATTTTAGCAGAATAAAAGAGGACTTCCTGAATGCAGGTAGTAATATTACCCTTACCATAGTATATCAGTAACAAGTCGATGACATATAGTTTTCATGAACAGTAACATCTTATGAAATTCTACTTATATTTTCAAGTTCAAGTTCAAGTTTTATTAAACAAATTCATTAACCATTTGACATTTTACAAAAGGATACAGCATTAAGAATAATGAATGGTTTTGGGACCCCAAAAGAAGCAGAGCTTGTAAAAAAGGGTCCCGGATAAACATATAAAACAAAACATACTAAAGTTTAAGCATATTAACAAGAAGTATAATAGTAACATATTTACATAGGACAGATGCAACACAAGCACACATACACACGCACACACACACACACATTCAATCACACAAACACGTGTCACAAAAACGCTCATGCACATACATGTAGTTCACATGAAATTGCAGAAAGATACTTTCTATTTTACTATACTTTTACATTCAGCTTCCCTGATCAATTCTTGTTTTACAAATTTCCCTCAAGATAGATGCGACATGTACGTTTAAAGTTGGATAGTGTTGAGGCTGACCTAATTCTCAATGGCAAATTATTCCATTCTCTAATACAAACATATACGAATGAACTTTGGGCAGTTTGAGTTCTTACAAAGGGTTGATGAATGATTACAGTACATTAGATGAGGCATAACTATGGCATTATACAGAGTAATTAAGGTTTCTTTTGGTAAATAGAGACGTAACTTGGATAATATACCAACACTACGAGAAACTTTAGTACAGACGTAACTGACGTGGTCTTTCCATGATAAATATTCATCGACTAACGCCTAGGAATCGCACACTATGGCTTCGTTCAATCTGGTTACCGCCTATTACCAGTGGAACAATATCATTTTGGATTCTTTTCCCTCTTAATCTAAATACAACATATTGAGATTTACTAGTATTCAATAATAGTTTATTACAACAAAACCATTAAAATATATTACCAATTTCATCATTTACAGAGTTTATTAAGGATAGCAAATAGTTGTGGTGAGCAAGTAAGGAAGTGTCGTCTGCAAAAAGCGAATAAGTAAACAAGCTAGATGAATTGATAATGTCATTAATATAAATAAGGAACAATAAAGGGCCTAGGACTGAGCCCTGTGGAACACCACATGTTACTTGCCTCGACTGTGATTTAGCTCCATTTATCGTTACATATTGCTTTCTATTTTGCAAGTAATCTTTAAACCAAGCTAAAGCTACCCCACGAATACCATAATGCTCAAGCTTGCACAGGAGTATCGAATGGTCAATAGTATCAAAAGCCTTCGACAAATCTAAAAATATACCAATACAATACCTGCCACTATCAATAGCATTAATGACAGTATTCACTAAATTCAAGACACCCATGCTCGTGGAACATTTTTCAATTTTTGTGGAACAATTCCTTGTGAAAGAGACTTGTTGAAAATATCACACAAGGGATCAGCAATATACTGTATACAACTCTTTACAACCATTGGAGATACATCATCTGACCCACATGATTTTGATGGGTTTAGGGCAGTAGCAAATTTTATAATTTCATGAACAGATGTTGGAGTAAAATACAATGATGAGGAGTGACTTTGCACAGATAAGTATTCTAGAAATGAACTTTTGGCAGCAGGTATATTATTGGTTATCTTTGAGGGCAAATCAATAAAATATTTATGAAAATATTCAGCTTTATATGAATCTGACTGAAGTGTAATGCCGTTATGGTACATTTCACTCGGAATTAATGGTTTCTTCCCTCTCCCTAATAATTCATTTATGTAATACCATGTCTTCTTAATATCATATTGTGTTGACCGAAAAACATTATCATAATATCTCTTTTTGCTCTGTCGAACAGCAGAAGTCAACAAATTTTTATGTACCACATACTTTTTAAAGTTTGCATCACTTCGATCTTTAATAAACCTAGAGTACAACTTATGCTTCTGATTAATAGATTTCAGGAGGCCTGGGGTAATCCATGGTTTTCTACATTTTTTCTTTGATTTCATCTCAACTAAAGGAAAAATTGAATCATATAATATCAAAAAAGTGTCAATAAACTGTTCATAAGAGTCATTAGCATCATACAAATTATACAAACAAGACCAATTAACGTCAGATAACTTTTGCTTAAAAACATTAATCTTCTCTTCATTAATAACACGCCGAAATATTTTACCTTTGCTGTTAACAGCTGTAACAGCATCACCCTTATTGATGCTAAAAATTGGCATATGGTCAGAAAAATCTGAGCACAGAATACCAGAATGAAAATGGTCTTTAACACAGTTTGTAAAGATATTATCAAGTAAGGTTGCGGTTGAAGACGTAACACGAGTTGGTTTATTAATTAGGGAGAATAGACCATATGAAGTCACAAAGTCAACAAAATCTTTAACTTTATTATCTACGTTAATATTCAATAAATTTACATTAAAGTCGCCCATAATATATATTTTCTTATTTTCTGCACTCACAATTTCCATTGTATCATCAAATCTATCAATAAACGATCTTTTGATTTGATAAATCCATAGATTTATATTAACCAGGTCACGTCCTTTCAGCACCACAGGGAAATTTTGAGCCGCACAATGGTTAACGATGATAGTATAGTGATTAAAATATTGACGCAAATGCACACCTAGTGTAGGTATATACCATTATTATCACGCATTATATACGTGAATACATACAGGGGACACTGAGCAATGATAATCATGATAATCATGTCGATCTACGTTGCATGTTGTTTGCATCGGGTGACACAGCATTTGTTCCTGCGACAATTATTGCTGTGGTCTTGTTTTCACCGAGGATTTTGGGTTAGGATTAGGGCTGTACGCATGTATAACGCAAAAGAAAACCACTGATCAGGGGTCTTGCTTTACGAGCAATATAATAGTAGTTACATCTACTGTACGTACAGCAGGAAACTACTTATCAGTTGCCTTAACTTTGTGAGAATAACGACAAAAATCTCAGCAGCAGTGATATCTGCACGCCCAGCTGCATAAAACCTCTGATCAGCCGTTTTATTTGCATGAACCAAGGAAAACCTCTGCTCGTTTGATCCTCTGCAGGATCAAAGGATTTCATCTCTAAATATTCTTTTAGAGTCTGTTGGAGGAACAGTAAAAACAAAATAACTAAGTACCGGCTATACCCGCAGGGATTCGTGGGAACACTTTAGTTTGTAGTTGGGTGGGCGTGGTCTTTAGACATGCTCCAATTTTTATTGTCTTCCCAAATATCATGCAATCTTCTCAACTTTGGATCACCTTTCTCTTACCTTTGTTGCCAATCTCAAGCTTTTGTGAAGGTTTTCAAGTCGTCAGTGCACAATCCGAGCACAATCTTCAGAAGCATGTGACGCCTAGTTTCTGGGGATTATTAATAGTAAACTGAAGATTACCTAAATCTCAACCAGAAGGTTTAGTATCAATAGATAAAATGCAGAAAGGAATGACATATAAATTCTTGATTATCTCATAAAATCGATGACCCCCCGACCTTTGCATCTCAGAATCGCATATTTCTTAAAGAAATTAAAGATGTGTTACTTTGTAGTGTCCTATATAGTTAAGTCGTCATGAATGTAGACAAGATCTGCATACACTTTTCTTATAGATAACATTCTTTCGAATGATCCATGTGTGACCAAGGTTTAAATTGTTATTATGCAGTGCTATGGGACAATTATAAAGAAGACAGGTGACTTGGTTTGAGTTCTGATGAAATAAATACGCATGAGAATAAAATATCATTAACATTCGCATTTTTTTATTGTATGATGACATTTATGTTTTAGTATTTGTTAATTTCACAGAGTTCTGGCCCATTCTCATCACTTATATCCTCGATTTTGTCATACAGTCTCGTTTCGTTTCGTTTCGTCTTGTTTTATTTTCAACACATATAATTACAAGATTTGAATACACATATATTTATGATACATCAATATAATGCAAGACAAATTATGAACCATAATACAATTTTATAATTTCAAGACAAGTACAGAAAAAAAAAGTTGGAAAAGGAGGGGACTGCTAAATACAAAACTGGTAAAGCAAGGCAAAGAAAGTGAAGTAGGACAGAGACGAAGTACACACATACAGACAGATTAACACACACTAGACAGCTCTCTGGTAATGAGGGAAAGAGGACAGATATAAAGTAAGAGTGGAATGAATGACAGGATGAGACTACCTTCTCAGTGGACAGAGAAAAGGGAGAAGGAAGAGGAAGATGATGGGTCAAAAACAGGGCACGTGAGCCTCGAAGATATAAGCTCCCCTAAAATAAAATTAGTCTCTTGCGTGACTAGTCATTATTAAACTTTTATATTGTATCATGCTTACAAGTTACACCAACATAATCAAACGTGACCTACTAATGTTCCATTATATATAGTATGATATATATCTGCAAAACGTTCAATGCCG
The DNA here is from genome assembly GCF_964275005.1 of Diadema setosum. Taxonomy (NCBI): domain Eukaryota; kingdom Metazoa; phylum Echinodermata; class Echinoidea; order Diadematoida; family Diadematidae; genus Diadema; species Diadema setosum. Next base: position 17,961,265 of record NC_092696.1, on the reverse strand, counting down.
CTTTACATTCCAAACACAAACAAGGTACCTGCAAAATCATCACACAAAACATAGGCCCACATAGTGTGTTCTGAGGTAATATATCCGGTCATAAACCTTTATGTCGCCATAAACATGATCAGCACCAGTAAAAGGAATCCTTTATCATTGAATTAACAACAGAAACTTTTAAATGAAGAGCACATCAACCAATGCCGCTTTAACCCTATTAAGCCCAAGCTATTTTGACCCCTCGCAGGCCCAAGGGGGCACATTGTGCCCCCCTATATAACTTTTTTATTATTTGATGTATCATCGTCATATTTGGCACGTATGTAGAGTAACTAATACTCTACATGACCGTACATTTGAATTTTCACAAGGTCACCCATGGAGGGCGCTATTTACAAAAATATAAAGAAATACATAGGAAATATGCTAAAAACTTGATTTTTTGTTATAATTTCTTTATCCCCATTATATATGTCTTATTATAGACCAATCATTTTCATATTTGCCACGAATGATAAGCAAGTGGAATTTTATTATTTGCTATGTTTAAAATTTCTCAAGGTCACCACATGGGGGCGCTATTCATATCAACATAGTGATACATTATGAAACCTGAGATGAAATGTTTGGGATGGGTACCCGTACAGTTATGACATTTCATATTTGTATAATAGTGGAATTTTGAGATTGCAAATTGAAAATATGATAAACTAATGATATTAGAGGCATAACTTGGGTGAAGGAATCAAAATAACTCAAAATATAAGGGCAATCTGTAGAAAATATTGTTTTCAATTATCTCTATTATATCTATTGTTCCATGCCTTTGTCACATAAAAACAAAGGAAATAATAAGAAAAACTTTTCAGGACCATGATTACTTCAAATTTTGCTTCTTCAACAAATTTCAGCCAAGAAACACCCATTTCACACACTGTAATGCTGTTAAATGAAATGGGAACAGAAAAAATGATGCACAATCTGACTGACATGGTTGTCAGTTTATGGTTGCCATGGCAACCAGCAACATCAAATATAGCTAAATTATATATCAAAATGTTTGCAATAAGATTTTAGGAAAAGTCACTAAATTTGGTTGAAATCGGATTAAGGATGAAGGAGTGGCAAACGAAAATCTGGTAAGGGGGGCACATTGTGCCCCCCCCCCTTGGGCTTTATAGGGTTAAACTCCAAACTAAACTGATAGCGTCGCAGTTACATTATAATCACACCATGTGCCATTAAGCTAATCAAATCCAATAAACGGTACAGCGACGGTTCTCGAAGGTTTTTCTTTCAATGTCTAAAGAGTTCAAAAACTAACTTTCCCTGAAGATAAAAAAAAAAAGTTTACACTCAAGAAAAATTGAGATTTGGTATTATCCATGCTGACTGTAAGGGTAAAGCAAGATAATATGCGCGCACACAAGGGATTAAAATAGGTAAATCCAGTATCTTTTCCAGGAGATACTCTTCACTTCATCTCTTTTCTCTGCATGTGTACTCTAGACCGTACACGTCAGGTCTTACTTGGTCCGGATATTCCTGTCCGTCTCTCCCCCTTTCTCTCGACGCAGAGTGTTAATGTGTACAAAAAAACACACACACACACATATATATATATATATATATATATATATATATATATATATATATATATTAACATATATGTGTAGTAATTAAAATTAGAGCTTTGCACTGTATGTTAAAACGATGGAGTTACTTTGAGCTAATGCAGTCACACATGTGACAGTGTGTCAGTTTGTAGTGTAGGTATTAACAAATCCGTCAGCACCCTTGTTCTTAAAAACACTGGAATATTAACAGAGAGAGAGAGAGAGAGATACATTTCTAACCATTCAGAGTCTGTTACGTTAACTGTATCACATGTGTTGATCTACAATAACCTGACTGCGGAATCACAGACGGGCAAAATACATGTGATAGGGCCTGCATGTAATGCGATATGCCGCAAAAAAAAAAAAGTCTATGCCCGAAAACTATACGGTAACTTGATAAAGGACAGGGTAGCTGTTTGTAAGGATCACTAAGCTTAGGCAGCTGTTTTATATTTCTTTGTTGTTGTTGTTGTTGTTTTAGGATTGTATGAGGAAATCTGTAGGGGCATTTTACTGGAAGAACCTGGAATTTGAAAAACCGGGTTTTTCAATGTACACTTTATTTTGCGCAAACAGAAAAAGACACTAAATGTACAGTTTTTGACATGAAAGGAGCATGTGCGCGAATTAGCAAAACATTCGGGTTTGGGGGTAATATTGTGCACCTGCGTAAAAAGGCAAGCGATGGCTCGTGACCCAAAACCGGAGTCACACTAGTGGGCCGAGAAGAGAGCATTTACTCCCCCTCCCATCCCCCCTCCCAGAAAAAAAAAGAAGATATGTATATATAAATGTATGATTATACTATACTACATATTGTATATCATGTACTATATCATATGTTATTGTATTATGTATCATACATTAAATATCATATAATATGTGTAATCTTGACAGTCTGACTTGATCTTGATAATAAACAACAACAGGCACAACAACAACAACAACAACAACAACAAAAATGATAAAAAATGTCGAATTGACCAAAAAAAAAATAACTCTTGATTCCTGTTTGAGGCCCACATACTCGTACAACTCCTGACGAAAAGTTGGAATCTGAAGAAATAAGAAAAACAAAATCGTTTCTTTCCGCTTTGGTGTAAATGTAACTTATATTGTACGTGCATTGACAAACACCCCGTATCAAAGGTTTTTCTTAGCTCGTGAAGACATTACTTATCAAAGGGTCTCTTTTTTTAGTCTTCTTTTGCAGGCTTACAACAGCTGATTACAAGTCTCGTCCTGAGCGTGGAAACTGATTTACCAGTCAGAAGTGTTTCTTGTTTGTACAGAGTTAAAATGATTTGTTATTTTCGTGTTGTGCGCGCAAAAATTAAAAAAGCCTCTTTCCGAATTTCCCAAAGTTTAAATATTGTACTTTTGAGTGAAGTCGCTAAGAAATTGTTAATATTATATTAATGATGAATTATAATGATGCAGATAATTATTGATAATATCATTTATAGGTAATTGTATTGTATCTGTTCTACAGCAAACACTTAATTTTTTTTTTCTTGCTCAAAGATACCTTTTGGTTAATAATCATGGTACTTCCACAGTGTATGCATTTTGGATATTCATTTAAAACCATGATTTCAAAAAGGAATAAGACAAAAACACTCACGTTAGTCTCAAGCAAGACTTGAACTTCCAGATTAGTCAGTATTTATCTGCAATCACGTGCTTACATGAAGTTTTATTTGCCTACCATTTCCTATTTGGTGCGGTGCTAAATTTAATGTCTATTTTGTATCGTTGAAACATGATGACGGTCGTGACTTTGAATTGATACCAGGCGAATGTATATAATTGCTAGAAAGGAATACCACAACGGTTCGTGACGTAACTGCAGGACAATTTCCATATGTAAAGATTTAAATAAAGAAAATATTTTGAATATTCTTTATGTTTTCTTATATCATTTTCCAGCAGCTACGTCAAGAACAGCTACTTTCGTACTCTTCTCATCCAGCGGTGGCGGCATCAAATTTTAGTAAATGCATAGCTTTTGAACGCATTATTAGATTTCTTTAACTTCAGTGATGTGTTCTACTAATTCTGTTGCATTCACTCAATCCGTATGTATTTAATTTGGTTGATATTCTTCGGCGTTTGGTTTTGGCGACCCGTTTTGGTGAAGTAGAGGGTCTTTGATGCTGCTTCGGAAATCTTCTGCAGAACAAACTTGTATGCAAGAGGTTATTGCTGTCATTACTAACTCTGATTCTGATTTTATTTTTGAATTTCTTTTTCATACATAAATGAAATGCAAAGTCAATTGAACAAACAAACTGAGCACAGTATAAAATGAATCTGACAGTTAAAATAATTTTTCCCCCTGACACAATGCAAAATGACAATGAACTATTTTGTGCATACATTTATGCAAACATAAGTTACAGTACATCTCTTGCTCAAAGACAAATTAGGCAATTATTGATGTACAGAAATTCAGGAGACCATCATCATAAGCAAGCGCTTGACGGGGACAATGGCCTCAGAAATGATTGTCTAAACAATACAGCATTGTAAGGATATAACATAGAGGTCACCACTCACTGAGTGGCGATAAGGAGAAAGGAATGGGGGGAAAGTGCAGCGGTTCATTGTGCATTGTGCAAGATGTGAGGTGTTTGCGTGGATATGAGTTGTGAGTATGTGTTAATGTTCATGTTTGTTGTGTATATACGTTCAGTTCGGAGCCCTTACTTTAACTTTTACTATGGAAGTAAAAAAGCAGATAGATAGCAACATGTTCTAATATTCAGATACATATTGAGTTTACATCATATCTTTAAGCTATCTTTTAAATACATGAATAGATCTACATTGTTTAGGTTATCGGGTAAAAAATTCCAAACAGCAGAGTCATGATGTTTTAAGGATTTTTGTGCTAAAACAATTCTTGGGTTTTCAAGATGATAATCAGATGAACGGCGAGTTGGGTATATAGGAATGAATACTGAAATTAGGAATTAGGAAATCATTGAACACCGAGGGAAGTTGGTTGAACGTTTATTTGTGCGTAAAAATTGCCGTTTGAAAAGTATGAATCTCATTAATCTTCACTGTTTTTAATTGAGAAAATAACGGGTCAGAGGGAGATAAGTAGCGGGAGTTTGTAATCAACCGCATAGCTCATTTTTGTAAAAGTAATATTGAGTTTGTTTTAGTTGTACCACAATTTCCCCACACAATATTACAATACGTAATGGCAATATCAAAGCATTATACAATATAAGCAAAGATTTCTGAGAAACCAAGTTTCTCAGGTGGTATAAAATTCCGATGCCTCCAGAAACTGAAGTATCAACATTGTGTAAATGATCATTCCAAGACAAATTTGAATCAATGGTAATACCTAACAATTTAGTAGATGTCTTTTCAACAATTGGCTGTCCGTCAACATAAATACAATCATCAGTACATTTAATATTCAAAGAATTATGAAGTTTAAATCTAACAAAATTTGTCTCAGAAATATTAAGTGACAGTTTATTATATAAAAACCATTGAGATACTGTACTTATCTCCAACTTTAATGTGGTAATTGGACTTTCAAATACTTTATGAGAATAAAAGATGTTTGTATCATCAGCCAAAAGTATAAAACTAAGAGATGAGGATGAATTTATAATATCATTAATATAAATCAGAAAAAGTAGAGGACCCAATATGGATCCTTGGGGGACACCGCGTGTAATATTGGATTTTGAGGATCCTGAAGAATGAAATGCTACATATTGTTTTTTGTTGGATACTAGTAAATGATCAAAAATCCAGGATAGGGCTATACCTCGGATACCATAATTATTTCATGTTTGTTAAATTGTCTTCTCTTGTATTCTTTGTAATTACAACGCTATGTTCAATCTTATGTTCAATCGATCGTATCACGTTATTTATGTTTTGAGATGTGGAACAATAAAATCAAATCAAATCAAATCAAATTTCATCAGTTTATTAGTCAAAATGTCATGGTTGATGGTGTCAACTGCCTTTGACAAATCCATAAAAATGCCAATCAGATGCTCTTCATTCGCAAAACATTCTGTCACCTTTCAATAGTAGGACAATAGCATAATAAGCAGAGTGTTTGTTTTTTCTGAACACTGATTAATTCAGTGCTTACGTCGATGTAGGGCAATTTGTCAATCAGTTGAAATTGAAAAACACCTCGACGGAAGAATTTCATGAATTTGAATAATTACGCAGTACCCGCTGCATGCTATAAGGATTAGAACCAACACTTGCTGTCGGACGAAAGCTCGGTGGTCTAGTGGAGATGACGCCTGTCCGGTGATCAGGAGGTCGTAGGTTCGAATCCTGCTCGAGTATGTACGCCCATGATTTTTTTTAATCACGGCTACATTAACTATTAAAACACTGACCAATTCAGTGCTTATTTACGTCGATGTAGGGGAATTTGTCAATCAGTTGAAATTGAAAAACACCTCGACGGAAGAATTTCATGAATTTGAATAATTACGCAGTACCCGCTGCATGCTATAGGGATTAGAACCAACACTTGCTGTCGGGCGAAAGCTCGGTGGTCTAGTGGAGATGACGCCTGTCCGGTGATCAGGAGGTCGTAGGTTCGAATCCTCATCGAGTATGTACGCCCATGATTTTTTGATCATGACTACTACTAAAACACTGATCAATTCAGTGCTTATTTACGTCGATGTAGGGCAATTTGTCAATCAGTTGAAATTGAAAAACACCTCGACGGAAGAATTTCATAAATTTGAATAATTACGCAGTACCCGCTGCATGCTATAAGGATTAGAACCAACACTTGCTGTCGGGCGAAAGCTCGGTGGTCTAGTGGAGATGACGCCTGTCCGGTGATCGGGAGGTCGTAGGTTCGAATCCTCGTCGAGTATGTACGCCCATGATTTTTTAATCATGACTACTACTAAAACACTGATCAATTCAGTGCTTATTTACGTCGATGTAGGGCAATTTGTCAATCAGTTGAAATTGAAAAACACCTCGACGGAAGAATTTCATGACTTTGAATAATTACGCAGTACCCGCTGCATGCTATAAGGATTAGAACCAACACTTGCTGTCGGGCGAAAGCTCGGTGGTCTAGTGGAGATGACGCCTGTCCGGTGATCAGGAGGTCGTAGGTTCGAATCCTCGTCGAGTATGTACGCCCATGATTTTTTAATCATGACTACTACTAAAACACTGATCAATTCAGTGCTTATTTACGTCGATGTAGGGCAATTTGTCAATCAGTTGAAATTGAAAGACACCTCGACGGAAGAATTTCATGAATTTGAATAATTACGCAGTACCCGCTGCATGCTATAAGGATTAGAACCAACACTTGCTGTCGGGCGAAAGCTCGGTGGTCTAGTGGAGATGACGCCTGTCCGGTGATCAGGAGGTCGTAGGTTCGAATCCTCGTCGAGTATGTACGCCCATGATTTTTTAATCATGACTACTACTAAACCACTGATCAATTCAGTGCTTATTTACGTCGATGTAGGGCAATTTGTCAATCAGTTGAAATTGAAAAACACCTCGACGGAAGAATTTCATGAATTTGAATAATTACGCAGTACCCGCTGCATGCTATAAGGATTAGAACCAACACTTGCTGTCGGGCGAAAGCTCGGTGGTCTAGTGGAGATGACGCCTGTCCGGTGATCAGGAGGTCGTAGGTTCGAATCCTCGTCGAGTATGTACGCCCATGATTTTTTAATCATGACTACTACTAAACCACTGATCAATTCAGTGCTTATTTACGTCGATGTAGGGCAATTTGTCAATCAGTTGAAATTGAAAAACACCTCGACGGAAGAATTTCATGAATTTGAATAATTACGCAGTACCCGCTGCATGCTATAAGGATTAGAACCAACACTTGCTGTCGGGCGAAAGCTCGGTGGTCTAGTGGAGATGACGCCTGTCCGGTGATCAGGAGGTCGTAGGTTCGAATCCTCGTCGAGTATGTACGCCCATGATTTTTTAATCATGACTACTACTAAAACACTGATCAATTCAGTGCTTATTTACGTCGATGTAGGGCAATTTGTCAATCAGTTGAAATTGAAAAACACCTCGACGGAAGAATTTCATGAATTTGAATAATCCAAGGATGTTTATTCTTTCTACTGAATTTCCTTTTAATCAACGGTATGTTCTTATTATAATAAAAACAGAAAACTATCACAAAAAAAGATTATATGCCTTATCTGCATCTGCTTCCCCCCCCCCCCCCAAAAAAAAAAAATCTTACCATTGCAATATTCCTGGGTAAAATCAGATATTGAAAATTCAGTATTTTCATCCGATTCTTTCCTGTACCACTTGTGTGTGTTGTTGTTGCTTTTTTTGTATTCATCTTTAGTTCTGAATATAGTGAGATAGTGAAAGTGGGCAGGTGATCAGATACATCATAATAAAGAATACCGTTGATGAACTTGTTTGTATAAATACAATTCGAAAAAAAATATCATTCAAAAGTGTTCTAGAATCTTGCATCATTCTGGTGGGATTTTTAATATGAGCATGAAAAGCAAATGATGTAAATATATTTAATAACTTAAATGCTAACGCATCATATTTCATCATATCAATATTATAATCACCAATAGAATAAATTTCTTTATTTTCAAAAGTAACCATATTCAAAACTTCATCAAGATGGTTTAAAAGTATAGTTGCTACATTATGAGGTGGGCGGTAGATAACACCAGCAATTCTGTTTCTGTGTTTTTCATTAATAATTTCAACAAACAAATCCTCACAGCCTTCAATATGAATATCACTTCTAACCTTAAGCCGTAATTCATTATGAACATATAGGGCTACCCCGCCACCTCTACCATTCTTACGATCAAAACGAATCACTTTATAATCATCAAAAAGAAAGATTTCAAACAACCACTGACGGATTACTATACGTACATCATTGCAAATATAGGACTCTTCATAGTTATAAGTATTTCACAAGCTGTAGATGAGGACTCAACATGGGCATGGTTCTACCCAGATTGGTTATATGTCCAGATATGTTTGATCAATAACGGAGGAAGCTGGAGATAGTATTCAAACTTCCTTTCAGTGGCAGGAGAAGGAGAGAAGGAGAGAAGGAGGAGGAGGAAGAAGAAGAAGGAGAGGAGGAGGAGGGCACCATAGTTATAAGTATTTCACAAGCTGTAGATGAGGACTCAACATGGGCATGGTTCTACCCAGATTGGTTATATGTCCAGATATGTTTGATCAATAACGGAGGAAGCTGGAGATAGTATTCAAACTTCCTTTCAGTGGCAGGAGAAGGAGAGAAGGAGAGAAGGAGGAGGAGGAAGAAGAAGAAGGAGAGGAGGAGGAGGGCACCATCATGAATCTCAAAGAGTATGCTGTTTTGGGAATATTTTTATGACAATCTCACGGCAAAGCTGGAAATAAAATGAAATACGGAGAGACTTTGTCTTGTTTGTCGTTTGTCACAAAATGGAGCAAGCCTTGTTCTTATGTGCTGCTGCACAGGTTAGATTTCAATCGTTTTTACTACATATTTCATACGTCATGTATACCAACTTCACGTGAAATTGTGATACACGATTTGAACCGATTAAGCTTCGATGAATCATATTCAATTGCAGAGAGCATTGTGCATGTTCGTTGGTTGGGAAATAATGCAATTGAATTCTGTACTTTACTTGATACACACAAGCGGAATTCTCAAGAGCCCAGGCCATAAACACGAAACACAGTATCCTACATAATGTTTGGCAGAGCTAGTATCATAATGAATAAAAGTCGATGCCCATGGCTGTATATTATTGTACTCATCTGCCACTGAAACCCAAATATACATGTGGATGGCCTTGAGGCAGCAATATTTGTAGAACATATCAGTGGAAGTTTAAAAAGAACCAGACAATCCGTTCAAAGGTTATGAGTGTTTTTTTTTATGTTTTGTACTGCCATCACTGGATGAAAAGACTACTATAATAATGTGGAAAACGTTGTAAAAAAAGTGAGAAAAGCATACAGATTTTCACTTTTCTAGCATAATGTCAGATCACTTCATGACTTACTGCCTTCATAAAGCAAGATGAATGATATTACCCATAACATTATGTCAATAACAACACACGTCGGGGATCGATAGATAGCCTACTTTTTATAAAAACTGAAATTTTGTGTAATTTTCTTTATATTTCTTTATATTGTTTTCCAATCATAACGTCACCATCAGTAGTAGTCTTTCCATCGAGGGGTGGCGGCACCACACCTTTAAAAAAAAATCCTAACTTTTACACTGATTGTGGGATCGTTCTCGAACTTTCACAGATGTACTCTGCTAACATTCCTGTATACATGCAATCTACATTTATTTTAGGGTTTCATTCCCCTCTACACATCAGAAGGCGAAAAAACACAGCTCATACTTGAAAAAGAAGAAAATATAGGGGGGAGTGACGCCATAGGAATGTAATGGTGCATGAGAGTGAAAAGTCAAAGGCTTGTAACTTCGTCGTACATAATTATGAGGCCCCAGTCACATAACATGAACATCGACGATAATAAGTCAGCAATTGTTTGACAATCGGTCGACGGCCGACCCAAAGAAAAATGTAGCAAAATAACGTCATTTGCAAGAAATCACAGAAGACAAGCACTAATCAGTCTGATCACCGCTGTCCGTATGTGTACATATATGCATTCATAAATACATAATTATTATACAATTCATAATCATTGTATCACTGTATTCCTGTCTCATTCATACTGCTGTTGTTTTCTTTTTAGTGGTGTTATTTCTAACGTCATTGCTAGTGAAAATTATTGCTAATTTAAGGAAAAGTTTCCGTATGAGTTTTGGGGAATAGAAAAAAAAAGTGAATGAGAAGATATGAGAAACGGGATTCAATCTCGACTTCTCAAATAATACAGTTTAGATAGAGATAATAACGTATCAATTTTAACTGACCAGCTCTGACGACCTACATCGCGATCTTATGCCGAACAAAACCACTTGAGACAACTATCAACATGAATCTTTGAACTTGCAATGAAATCTAATATAGGTAATAAAAAAAGTTACTACCGCCATCATGTCTGCAGAGAGTTACCTCTGCGAGTAAGTTTGTTTACCAAAACATAAATTTTGTTTTGTTCGAGCTTCTATATATTTCCAAGGTAATGTTATTTGATGACGACAGTCACCGCCTCTGTTTAAAAAGGGTTCGTTAAAATGTTGTTGTTTTTATTTGGTGGTGTAATCTACCTGCGACGAATATTGTATGAACCCGTCGACATGGCTGAGGACATGGAGTTTCCAGGCACAAACCCTTGTTAGTCGTAAAGGACTTTGCGCATGCCATGACTACTGCACGCACCACTGGCACTGCCATGACTGCCGGCTCGGAGAAGCTACAACACATGGCTTATGATATGGGACAGTCGGTGCCAGTGGCAGTAGTCTTGGCGCAAATTCCTTTACGACCAACATAGATTTGTGCCTGCAAACTAGAGGACAAGAGCGGTGGAAGCGGGAGGAAGTGCCACCTCTGCCCCCTCCCCCCCCCCCCCCAAATTGGATTTTTGGGGAGGGGACAAAACGGGATTTTGCTCCCTCCCACCCCCCCCCACCACATTATTGATCAGTTATTCAGAGACCAAAGTGAAAAATATTGATAAATGTACTTTCTTGTCTAAAAATTGTCGATTTCATAACTGAAAAAACGAGATTTTCGCCCCTAACGAGGCACTTAGTGTATAATGGTTGGATAATAGGCTCGCGTCCTTCGACAATTGTACCCTGTGAAATACACATTTGCTATTAAAACCCTTTCCTTTTCCCTTTCATTGCAAACTTTTCATCAAAATAAGAATATTTTTTATTTCTCGAACAATGCGATCACGTTTAAGCTTTTAATGAATACATCTCAGACTAAAACCTAATGGTAAAGTTAAAGTGGCTCACCAATGCATGCTGGGGCTGACCTAACTTGTGCATGCAATTCACCCAGCAGCTCACTCGCATTAAGAAACCTTAGTAATGGTCAATCCCAAGATGGTAAACGAGTAACACTTTAATGACTTTTACCATGACTTTTCAAACAGTTTTGGCTCAACAATAATGGAATATCGTTAGAATCAGCTATCAGTGTACTTACGTTCATGAGAAGAGAAAATTTACGATGATTCTGAGCTCTTACAATATGTATGAATAAATAATTCTGAAAGAATATTGCATGACAAATGTGACTTGTTTTATTTTGAGTTAATAATAGCGAAATACAAAATTTAGTTGCTTGCTTGCTCTGCACGTACTTAGTAAAATGAATACTTTTCATATAAAGTAATGTTCATTGTCCTTCGCAATGATTTTCTTACTACGTCTGATTTCCTTTAAAAAAAAATGTTTTAAAGGGATTTTATAGTTTTGGTTGAGACCTAACTTCAGGTTACTAACATTTTTTGGTGCATGAGATAATGAGAGAGAGTCCAGTGTGAGAAGAATATCCCCCTCCCACATTCTCCCCCCGGACGGTCGCTTCGCTCCCACGCCGGGGATTTCACACTGTCACATAAAAAAGCCCCATAAGTTATAATTATATTTCTTAACAGTGATTTTTTTTTTTGCTACGTTTAATTCCCTGTAGAAATTCGTTTTTAAATGCTCTATAAACGTGACTTTTATACTCTGTTTTCAGAAGAAAAAAAAGTATCTACAGCAGAAGGGGGTATCCCCATCCTACGCTCTCCCCCCGCCCCCGCGGTCGCTTCGCTCCCTCACCGAGGACCTTACCACGGTCCTCGTCACATAAATGTGCCCCCGTCGAGATTTTGCCCCCACCACCCCCCTCCCCCCGACAAAAAAAAAAAAAGTGTTCCAGCGCGCTTCGTTGAGGATAAGCAAAATGTCCAATGAGCATGAACTCCCCATGGACACCTGACCAAGAATGCTCAGAATTAGTATTCAATGAGTTAAGACGACTCAGCGTCTCATCATACGCACAGATTTCGCTTTCTTATTTGAAAATCAGATGAATATCAATCGAATGCCCTCTTGCATTTTTTTTTGCCCACTGTATGTACATATTCACTCAACTAAAAAAAAAGTTAACACTTTTTCAACTGTACGTCTCTCATATAATATGTCGTTAAAAGTAAATGCATTATATACCAAATTAAAGATCATTTAAGTGTCTTTTCAACCTGGTAGGTAAATGAAAATTTAAATTTCACGCATGAGTGAACACCTTTGTTGTTGTTCTCCTCCAAGGCACAAAGTAAAAATTGCAAAAACAAAAAATGAGCAAGTTGTAATTCATATAACTATAAGAACAAAAGACGAATTTGTCATACTAAGTAACATGATTTACGTTGCAAAAATAACCTTTGATCTATATCATATGTTTGAAGCCCAAATGATCAATTAAGGATAAAAATAATGGAGGAAAAGTCCAAATTCAATGAAATGATAGAAGAAGCAATATCAACAAAAATGGACGATTTAGACAAATTGTGAATACTATTTGTCTCTTGTATTTGCCTCGTAAATTAATAAATATGGAATAAACTAAAATTTTTCTTTTCGTTTCATCCTCTCTGTGCCTTTACAACCCATGTTGATTTTTTGTTAAAAACTTTTTTTGAAGTCACATATTGATAGTATTTGTCACACAATATCTCGAAATATTGGTGTTATTAATATGTGATGGTATGTGATGGTTGCACTCAAAAAATCTCTTTAGATTTCATCAAAAAATTTTAATTTATGCCCTAGACTGTCATTATTCCTTTGTAAAAGTTATTCACTCTACATCTCGTGGATCACAAGGGACTGTTCTCGCACGATTTCCATCAAGTATTTCCACGGAACATCACCAAGTTTACACCAAGCTCAAGATTTGAAAATCAAGATCTGGATGTACCAGCCCCATATACTATCTTCTATGTTAGTGTATACATGCAAACCATCTTCTCTGACGTTTGACTCTGAGTAAGTCAAAGAGCCCCTGTTTTATGTTTCTGACAGTGATCAATCTGCTATCCAAGTTTCCATCCTACATCTTGTGATCTAAGGGACCATCTTCCCACCAAGAGGCAAGTCTTTTTCTGAACATTACAAAAGTTTACATCAAGATTTCCTGAGCAGCACAAGACTGGAAGTAGATGTACCAGTCCCATATACTATATTCTATGTTACAATGTAGTATATGTAAGCAAGCCGACTTCTTTACTGAGCAGGTCAAGACCTGGATATACCAGTCCCATATACCGGTACTATCTCCTATGTTACTGTATATATGCATGCAAGCCAACTTCTCCGAGGTCTGACTCTGAGTTTTAATAGTCAAACAACTCCTGCTAAGCGGTTCCATCCATCCACTACCTCTCGTCTTGTTATAGTCTTCTATTCTTTTTTTTTTGTATTTATCTTCACTCCACGTGATAAGTTTCTATCTCTCCCTCTCTCTCTCTCTCCCTCTCTCTCTCTCTCTCTCTCTCACAGACACTCTCTCTCTCTCTCTCTCTCTGACACAGACACACTCTCTCTCTCTCTCTCTCTCTGTCTCTCTTTCTTTCCTCTCTCTTCCTGCATGACAGCGACTTAGTGTATAGGGATTTGTTCAGGGTTTTTGTTTAGGATTAGATAGGTTAGTTATAGGTCTTTTTGTCTTAGTTTCTTTGGTTTTTATCCATTTTCAATGTATATCAGTCAATCGATCATATAATTTCTTGTATTACGTGTGGGGGAATGCACCCTACAAGCCCAGCTTTTTAGCATTCCTTCCCATTTCCAACATTTTCGTATACTTACAATTTTTCTGTAAACTTATCCTTTAATTTGTAAATTATGAAATCTATGTACGTGTACTGTACTGTAGTATATCTATATGTTTCTTTTGGAAATGAAAAATAAATGTGTGAATGAATGAATGAAAGAATGAATGAATGAATGTCATTTGAAGTTTGAGTTGACAAAAAATTTATATTCCCACTCCCTCCATCTCCCCCCGCGAATTTCCAAATTTGTGCTCTACAAGAGATAAAGAGATCTGAAAATAATGTTTTGCCATTTTATTCCTGTCTCTTACTGGTTTGGTTTGGTTTGGTTTGGTTTATTTCTGCATTTTCTTTCTCCAAATACAAATGCAAATGAAAACAGAGTGATACAGAGTATGCACACACAAAAAGAGAGAGTTAACATACAAATCAATACAAAAATATATCATTTGCGTAACAACATCAGTCTGTAGTGACATATGAATCAAAGTAACATATTAAGGCATACTGTATCTATGAACAAAGGAGAAATCAATACAGGGGACCGTCATCATAAGCAGAGCTTGACGTGGATGAGGCCCTATCTATATATAATACAAATATAATACAACACTAATTATATATGTACTCATAAAACTCTTAATCTTGATTCACGAAACACATTTTGCTAAAGAAAAAAAAAACGGAAAAGAAAAACAGTGACTTGGCGCTTTAAAAAAGAAAAAAAAAAAGGAGGCAGCACCATTGATTTCTGCATGGTATGGTAGACAATAGAAGTGTAGGTGTGTGCTGTGTTCCATAGTTTAACCTACTGGGTTGGTATCCAATTAAATTACCTTCAATGTGTTATACGATACATATATTTTCATTTGCATCTCCTATGAAAAATATGAATTCGATAAAAGTGTTTACTTTTCTTTTCTTTTCTTTTTTTTTTTTGCTGAATGTGTGTATATAAGTAGGAGTGTGTGTGTGTGTATTATGTTTATATATATATATATACATATATATATATATATATAATTATATATATGTATATATACATATATATATATGTATATATACATATACATGTATGTATATATATTTTTTTTCTTTTGCATGATAACCCAGTTCTCGCTTAAAGATAAATTATGTAGAATCCGTTATTGTGATGCCAATGACGCAATTTCCGTTCAAGATGTGATGGTGAGTTCCAAGAGCTGTCTTACAGCAGTAACACACAACAAAACCCAAATGTCCTGTCCAGTGTCCTAAACATTCATAATCCATACTCGAAATCGTCCACAACCCATTTGACGTGAAGACCAGATTTTCAAGTTCAACATGATTGAATACAATATGATTAGCAGCCTTAGGGTTGAAATTATCATGTTTACAAGGTAAAAATACATTTGAAAATTCTTCATTCTTAATACAATATATCATAGAATTACAGTGAGAATATATGTTTATATCATATACTTGTTATGTACAAGTAAATACAAAAATAGTTACGTTTTAAAATATACAAAAATAGACTCAGATGGAGACTAAATCGATAATGATACAAACCTGTATAATGTAAAAAGAAAGTTGGATTATAACCACTGAAAATGGAGGAGATCGATGAAATAGGGTATTTACAGTCTTTCTGAATCGACTCATTTTAAATTTAAAATGTATAAAATTTACCTTACGCATTAAAGAATAATATTTTTTTTTTTTTGGGGGGGGGGGGGTAACCAATCTCTGTGAGTAATATGATAAAAACCTGGCTAGCTGTATTCATTTTTTTTTTTCGTTTACTTTCTAACCGTTCTATTTTATATCGCATGAGACCGTTTTCCCTATAATCTACATAGTTTCTTCCAAGAATTATTTTGCACACTCTATTTTCTCTAAATTTAATACCTGTTTAAAATATGTCTATCATTAAAATTGGTAGATAATATTTCAGCATTGGGTTAGAATTTGGTAGAATGGCATGAATACAGCCAACATAAATTTTTACAAGATCAACCATTGGAATATTATAGTGTTTCACCATTCGGAACATATACAATTTATGTTACCATCTTTTTTATATTTCCGTAATATAATATGTATCCAGTGTCAAATCTAACTGACTATATACCACAATCTTCTTTTGCTTCATTCTGTCCTGGGATGAATGTTGACAATTATCATCATCAAAGTCCAGTGATGTACAGTGCTTGCAAATGTATGATCGTATAACAGCAAGATGATAAAGATGAGAACAAGATGCACATGGATGTGTTGCAAAATAGACAAGGTACTTGTTTGGAAATACTTTCTTCTGCTTTTCCTTTGAGCAGCTCTGTAAGAAAAAAAAATAATAATAATTAATTAATTGATAAAAAATTGAAGAGTTTGTTTGCAAAAACCGATAAGTCCATTTTTGAAGATTTTGAAGTACGGTCTCTGTCATATAGTACAAAGTAATACCTTCTAAATGATATATTGGTCACTACATATAAAGGTACATTTTTGAAGTTATGGTCAAAAGAAGCACAAATTTTCTTATTATTCTCTTTGTTTTTCTTGACCTTTAATCGCAAATATCTCCATTTGGCAAATATGGACTTATCTGTTTTTGCGAACAAACTCTTCAATTATATATTATACATATACATGCAATATATATGTACATATGTATATACATATATATACATATATATATATATATATATATATATATATATATACAGATACGTGTATAATTTCTGTGGACATAATTAGTCTCCTTGACCCGTCATCAGGAAAGGTTTCTCCTTCACAAGTAGGGGGTATTAATGGCGCGGTTTAGAGTATTGCAGCTTATTTGCAGGTCGCAATCAAAGTTGCAATAAAACTTTTCACGACGTACAGTGCAACATGTTTTCTTGTGTCGTAACGCAGTTATTTACGAACCCTTTTACAACACAAGCCTGAGCCCCCTCTGATAGAAAATGGTATAGCCCAAGCTGGAAGAAAGAGTATAAAACAGTGCCCTCGGTTATCGATGTACCTTGTTGTCTTCGAAGTTTCTTTCCAAACAGCATCATCGTCTGCCATAACGTCATATTCAGGTAAGAAAATTCCATGTCATTCCTTAGCTTACACATCTTAATTATACAAACACTTTTACTTGTTTCACTTAAGATTCTTCTTGAAACGCATATACGATCAGATTTCATAAAGGCCTGGTTTTATATCTGAAATGTAGCGAATTATAGTAGAGACGAAGCTGTCTGCAAAGTGCCGTTTTGGGTGCCAATTTTCTTGCGTGAAGTTTACTTTTTTATAACTTCATCAAAATATTGAAAGACGACATTCTTTCGTGGTGTATTGATATCATTAATACATGTACTAATAATGGTTGCTACTTGTATATCGCACAAGGTGCGCCTATCGACGCCCATGGCGCTTTGATGCTGCGTTGACACCATGTTATCCGGTGGGCATGGCAGCCAAGTTTGCCTGAATCGTATCGGGCCGAGTGAAGATGAGACATTCTCCTGTTTTCCCCTGTTCGTATTCTAGTCTTGTTCGTTCCGGTCCTCCCCCGTTGAACATTATATAGATGACAACTGGCGGGGGGGGGGGAACATACCGAATATTCCACCCGAAGGGTTTGAAATGCTATTGAGGAAGGTTATAAGTCCCGAGACGAAGTCGAGGGACTTATTGCCTCCCGAAATAGCATTTCAAACCCTGAGAATGGAACGTTTGGTACATGTTCCCGACAACAAAAGTCATCATCTGTTATATTATCTGGGTCAGTCAAATACGTCAACGTCAACCACCAGCACAACGCATTCGATCGCTTGCTCGCGTGTTGCAGAGCCAAATTCACTGAGCGCGCGAGGTCCTAGGCCTCCTGTCATTTTTTACGTGAAAATTCACAAAAATGTTCGCCCATGGGCAAACATAACGAAATGTGCCTCCATCACGTGACTGTGCTTAGCCAATCACTAACCGGTATTTGACTAACCCATTTGATATAAAGCTACCAGACGCTATTCTCATGGCGCCTGTACGGACCGGCTCCAAGTTGTGTTACAGCCTATTACGTGCCGTCGTGTTTGTTGCGTTCACCCCGTTTTATTACGGTATATACAAGGTTTCCGATTAGCACCGGGACTGCAGTGACAAGTTTAAAAATTTGAAACAGCATCAAGACAATCGCAGCCTGACACAATTTGCCTATCCCGTCTCACCGCGTTGTCTCACCCCATCCCATTTTTGTTTTGTTTTGTTTGTTTGTTTGTTTTTTTTTTGTTTACTTGTTTGTTTTCCACGGTGACTTGAAACGGGGCTGCCACTGTTGCTGGGAACATGGTGTAAACGCAGCATAAGCACACACAGAATGATATAGGCTACAGGAGCATGCACTATAGTGACAAGCAGCGACAAGTAAGGTTGAATAAATAAGTTTTAAGTTTTCATTAAAATTTCGTCAGTTGCAGAACCTTTTTGTAGACATGTTATTGCATTTAGTCGTGTTTCAACACAACACTGAGGGATAACCATTTCACGTGGTGCTGACTTTTGTTGTTGTTTTTGTTGTTTTCTGTGCCGCATTCTCTGTATTAGTCTATTTTAAGGAGAAGCATTCGAAAACAATACAAAAGTTAATAACACTTTCATGCTTTCTAAACGTACTGCGAGACCTGAAATTTTGTACGCACTTACATACATTGTAAAAGCATAAGATAACGGTCAACCACAAATGTGGTGCCCCATTTATAGGGGAGATCCAGGAGACTCGAATCACTTTTTTACATTATGAGCCATATTTCCTAAGATCTACATCATCGGTTGAAGAACTTCTTGTCATTTAAAGCTTAAACACTACGCTATAAAATGGTGTGGGTTATGATGTTCAGGGTTATTTCATTTACAAGTATAGTACTGGTTATGATTAAAAAAACAAACAAACAAACAAATGTCAAACGGCATAGGTATCCCGTAGGTTAAGGAGAGTTAAAGGCATACAATCTTGGCGAGTGGTTTGTGCGGCACGGAGACGAACGCAACACGCTGCCTCCCCAATTCTGTATCAAATGACGCCGAATGAGAATAGCGCTGGCTCAATGGGTCAGCGAACAACAAGCTAGACTATAAGAGCTCTGTGCTACAAATCTCCTAACCCAAAATGGCTGCCCGAGTGAGCCACGAGAGCTTCCGAATGGACGCACACTCTCAGTTCGCATGCGCATGAAGAGAGGCCAAAAGAGCCACGCGTCTTCTGGCCTCTCTCCTCCAATCACTGCAGCTCGCGGTGACAATGTTTGTGTATGATGAGTACACACACACGTGTCTCAGCGGCAGGATTGTCCCACACGAGTCTGGCATTGCGCAATGGCATGCACAAACTTCGGTCGTAAGGGATGACGATCGTCTGCCTTTAAACATACTCAGAATAAGAGTTGAGCCACTGCAGAAGAGTGAAAGCACCTTGTAAATGGGAGTAGGGAAAGACATGTTTTGCTTGGGAGTTTCCTTCTCTGGCTTATCTTGTCACCATAAAAAGGCATGACTTTGTGAATGAAAATGCAGTGACAGGTAAACTGATTTTTTTTTTTTTTTTTGCTTCCGTTTTCTGTAAAATAGACTAATAATTGCATTCACATTTGATACATTGATTTAGGTTTCCTTTATTCCATTGTCCTTACCCATTGCACATAAACACACCTACTTTAGAATTTTTTCACCTCTCCATTCTTCTATCCTCCATTCCCCCATTACATTCAGTACTGACTTTCATTTCACGTTCACAATTTTCAGTATTTCAGGGTTTTTTTTTTTTTTCTTGTTACGATGCTATATGGCATTGAAATTATGTATTGACCAAACCATAATAAGGTCTTATCGTTGTGTTTATTTGCTTTAGACTTTGTAATTCTAATCACTTTACATAAAAAGAAATCAAAAAATCAAATGATTTCAAATGGAAGGCCAGGTATATGGACTGACGCGCTAATATTTCAATGATGCCAGGTTTTTGCAGATTTGAAAGCTGAAATACAAGCTGATAGCTAGATTGGTGCTCTTTCTATGTAGAAACAGGAAATATGGTCCTGTGAAATGTACAATAATTTATTATAATCTTTTGATTCCTGAACTTTTGTACTGGCCTTTCAAATAAATAACGTGGGCCCTTGATTACATATTCCGTGCATGTGGGTTGATACGGCATTGCTTTCGTAGCCTACAATGTACAAAGGCCTTAACAATTTTGTTATTCAAATGTATCATTTCATGACATTTCATTTTTTAACCTATGACAAAAGGGTTGTGTAGATTCTGTAGTTGCTTGAATTCAGATTTTGTTTTCCATCATTGATCTTGTACAATGATAATAAATACACACGTTTTATTTGCTGAAAATAATGCGAATAGTATACAGTTTTACCAAATGTTCCCATTCGATTGAAGGGGAAACAAGAATTCAATTTGGTATACTTTGCATTGGCAGTTTAAAAATCATAAAGGGTAAAACATAACATGTTTTTGTAGATAAAAATTGCTAATAAATAAAGCTCTCTAAGAGAAAGTGCTTTAGCATCCCTTGTGAAACACTGAAAACATATAGCAGCAATTATGATACAATATTCAGCACCAAACCACAAAAAAATTTGCTTCAGGTTTTTCTTTCCTTTCAAATTTAAGTTTTAAAGTCCTGATAATTGGTGTAAACTTTCATTTTGGATTCTTCGTTGAAAAAGAAAGTGGTACTTTATGAAATAACAAATGTTAAAGATTTCCATTTCCTTTAATTTGAACCTGAATCAACTGCCTCCCCTTGTCTTAAAGCCTGTTCACACTGCGACTTTAAAGAATATTACCTCTTACCTGAAGTCACAACATGTCGTCCTGCCAGCGGGTATATACCAGCGAAATTTTCATTGAGGATTTTAATGCGATATTAAACATGGTACCTGACGATTCATGATACGGAAGTCGGAGTCATCACGTACAAGAACTTTTTTTTTTCCGTTAACAATTTAAAGACTATAATGTCATAAGATTTTATGTCTTCGTGTACATGATGTGTTTGTGGCGTTTCTGTCTTGTAGTGAAAGTCAAACAATATTCAAACCGTTATTAGAACCGTTTGGTCTCTAAAGGTTGCCGAAGGTCACCCGAGATAAACTGCACCAGATCAGACACAGAAAACAAAAAAAAAAAATAGGTGCCTATAATGCTGGCATTATAGTCGCAGACCGTTGCACAATCCTTTTCCACATCTTGTCTCTTCGCCAGCATAATTCTTCAGTTCTGTGTACGCTGAAATGTCTTAAAACATAAGACTGACGTATATACGTATTTCCTAATACCCTGCGCATCCACTATTGCACGCTTGGGATATCCCCATGTAAATCTAAGATCACTGTGACGATAGCAAAGCTCTGTAGCAATTTTGAAAAAGAATAGAAACGGTAAAACTACAGATGGGCTTGTAGAAGATTTTAAATGCATTCTTTTTTTACTGTTATGCGTGGCAGATTATATTTTATTACTCTTAGGTAACTGCATGCTATTCCGTGATTTAAACATTATGATATCGTATAATGAAATATTATATGATATGAAACGTGATACACTTTATGATCGGATAGAATTGCCGAAGGCTACTGGTATTGGTATTTTAGATATTAAAGAAAAGGTTGCTGCCATCTTCTGAATATTTGATTAATGCGTTTCAATTTTCTGACGTATATAGGAAGGTCCTTCAACCTATTCTTATAACTAAATATAAAAAAAATAACTGTAAAATTGGTGGCTTTTACAGATTCCCTATACCACTTGAAAACAAAAGGAAGGTATAAACTAAGAATTATATTTTATGTTTTTTTATTAAATAGAAAAAAAAATGTTGCAAAAAAAAAAACAACCTACGTTCCCCCAAAGATGCGCGCATTTCTGAAATCACAAATGTGTCGTAATATCTAACCTTCTGAATTTCTCCCCCCCCCCCCCCTTTCTACTCATTTTCCCTATTTAAGTCATCCGCGGAGAGCATATCCATCGTTTTAAGATCCTGGAGATCGAAAGTTCGTCAGGGACAAGAAACGCACAACGGAGATTATTCAGTGGATGTTTTCCAGTCATCATAAGGCGTGATCCAAATTGTTTGAGCTGTTGGGAGAGGAAAAGAGAAGAAAGATGTCAACTAAAGGCCAAGATGTCCAAGGTAATAAGTTGTTATTTTTTCACTTCATTTTCGTTTCATTTCATTTTAATTTTATTGTTTCTGCATTTCTTTTTGTTTTGTTTTGTTTTGTTCGCTTTCCTTTTTTCCAACCATCAAAAGGAATCAAACAGAGAAAGTAAATGTTTTTTTTTTCACTTTTTAAAAGGGAATATCGAAACAGTTTCAAAAGAAGAGGGACAATGGATTTTACAAGCTCAAGAGTCAAAATTTGATCAAAATCGGATAAAAATTAAGGTAGTTATGAAAATATGAAGTTTCGCTTTATTTCCTACAGACAGTTCTTGAACAGTCAATGCGAATATTGAAATGAGTGAGTTGATGTCATCACGTCACAACTTGACATATGGTTTGTAGTAATGTACACAAAAACTTGAAACTTTCAGCTTTTCTCTGAAATGCATGCAGGCATGTCCCAGTCCCAAACCCCAATATATCTGATTGATCATTATTTTGAAGGTAGTCAGCCATTCAGGAATTACTTTGTGTTTTGAACGTCAATACAAGCAACAACAAAAAAGTAATTTCCGATAATTTTGATAAAAACGTGTGAGCTGATAACAGCATTAACTCACTCATTCATATCAAATATACTAGAACTGCTTCTAAGAAATTGGCAAAGCTTCATTACTTCCCTAATTCTTATCCGATTTTGATCAAATTTTCACTGCCTTCTAATAACATTAACTCTTTCTTATTAGGTAACATATAAATGACCTGGAAAACGTTCCTGAAGTAGTCTTTTTAAAATGCCTTTCCTTATTCGATACCATGGTCACGGGTCAAAAAAAAAAATATCTGCACAGTTTCAATGATACTGAATGGTAAAATTGCTTTCCTATTCTAGTTTCAGTTTGTCTTTAAAATCTTATAAAACAAATGCTTTTTATTTACGAATGAATCCGCTTTTACTTTGGTTTATCATGGCTTTATATTTATGTTTAAATACGTAGAAACACCAATTGAATTCCTCATGGAATTCTTGAAGCAGCTGAGCAAAGAGGCTGCCATGCTCGACAACTTGCCCGACTCCATGCGCACGTTAATTGACCAGTCCCGGGAGCTAACATGTGGCCTCCACTATTACCCTTCCCAGATGAGTACCCACATAAGCCCAGCTGCCAAGGTGCGTTACTTGTTAAACTAGCCCCAATAGCCCAGCGGATGTTATACTCATGTTGCCTTTAATTTTGCCGGGGAGTCCATCTCTTATCAAGTAAATAAACTATTGAATTTAATTGAATCAAACTGAATTGAATCGAATTGAATCGAATTGAATTGAATTGAATTGAATTAAACTGAATTGAATTGAATCGAATTGAATTGAATTGAATTGAATTGAATTGAATTGAATTGAATTGAATTGAACTGAATTGAATTGGATTAAATATAATTGAATTGAATTGAATTGAACTGAATTGAACTGAATTGAATTAAATTGGATTGAATATAACTGAATTGAACTGAACTGCATTAAATTGAATCGAATCGAATCGAATTGAATTGAATTGAATAGTAGGTGAGAGACGGGAGTTGAAGTTGACAAGCAAGTTTATGAATTTTTCCCTCACCCCCCCCCCCCCTTTAAAAAAAAAAAAAAGACTGTAAAGCCTACAGTAACCTCATGACAATCCAAAAACACATGACTATTACACATAATATAACATATATATTACACAGCTGTTACAGATGATAAAGTACACACATCCCATCATCAATCATAAAGACCAACATAATTAAATGCTGATAGACAACGTGAAAGCGTAGGCCTTTATCATTTTGATATACTCTTGGCATACATGACATCTGTACTTTTGGTACTTTTGATAAGTTACATGGTGTCCTGCTCGACATTTCCACTTTTATATCATTTAACAAACAAAGGCGCATTGAGATTCAAAAAGTTTAGATCCCTCTGTTTCTTTAGCGTACAAAGTTCGCTGAAAAACATTTCAGTTTTGACTTACACTTATACACATGCATGTGTAAAATGCGGGGAAAAGACTCATGTTCAGGATAAGGGGTTCAGAAATTGCAATTGATGAATCTCAATTCTGTCTGAAACTGATTTTGATCCAGGCGACTCATGCGCGTTATAACAGCAGTTTTCTTTCGCAGTCGAAATGTTGCTGTATCAGAACCAAGTCAAGTAGGCCTGTATTTTGATTGTTTGATTGCTACGAATTACAGTAATGAATGACGACTTCTGTAGACTTCTTTAAGTGTAGGTCTAAAGTGTCTATGTGTACACAAGATTATCTTCATCTCTTCTTTATGTACGTCATGACAGCTTTTAGCAAAGAAGACGGAAGAAATCGATTATGCAGGTCTTTACGAGAAAGGGTTAACTGGCAACTTTAAATTCTTCAAGGAAATGTCCTCAGATGTCTTACAAGGTGAGTTTGGTCTCATTATGATAATCATCCTCATACACTTTTGTATTTTTTTATCCTCTTTCAACCAATTCTTATTTTGATTGTGCGTGATTATTAGTGTATGTAGAGGTTTATAATATATTCAAAGACTCAGGCTTACTTTCTTGCATGGGTAGAACCTGTATTATGTTTAAAATGTCCCATGCTTGTATAAGACTTGCATACGACTTTGTATGAATTACGAATATAATTGTGTACAAAACATCTATTCATTCATTAACTTGAATGTAGTGTTGACGCAATGTAGATTTCCATCAAACCGATATGCAAACAACTACTAATATTTTGACAAATTGCGGTTCTCGTGCAAAGAGTGTTTTTAGTTAATTAGGCAGAGGTCCATTGTTCCATTTCTACTTATTTGTAACTGGTAATATAATGGGATGGCTGAACTCAAGATTTCTATTCTGTGCATATTTTAGCGTGTAACCTCAAGATGCTTATCCGAATGTGCGGTGCAAAGCGAGTTCTGGAAATCGGTACCTTCACTGGATTTGCCGCACTCAACATGGCGGAGGTGTTGCCAAGAGACGGAATTGTTGTTACAGTGGAAAAGATGGGATTTTTCGCCAGATACTCGCGCGAATTTTTGGATACCACGGCCGTAAAGGACAAAGTTGAGGTCCGGCATGGTGAGTGCACTATATAACCTTTCCTTCGTATATATTTCGACCCCTTCAATTGTGTTATTTCACCTGAGATGTCATTTCTTCTAATGTTATTTTGTCATTGTTTATTTGATTTCTTTTCTAATGAAATCTGTCTTTTTCATGCCTCTAAATTGAGCAAGGCTAGGGCAATCTACGATCTCGAAAGGATTAAGGGGAAAACCATGTTCAGAGTGCCATATAATGCCTTACTAAACTTGCTATCACAAATTAAAGACACTTCAAAACGAGTTATACACCTCGCAATCAAACGGTATTTGTAATTTAAGACGAAAATAATGGTTCTGTTTTATTTTCTCTTATAGAATGCCAGTAATTATTTCACTGATTTAATGTAATGAAATGAACAAGTAGGAAGATTTTCTCACCCACTTTAATGATTTCACTTCTTTATGCCAATTGGTTTACCCAGCATCAATATAACTAAAATGAGTAGATATCTCTTTGAGAGGTAGATAGATACTTTGAATTTCTTTTCGGTAGGTAACCTAAAAGAAAAAAACTGACAATGTCACATCTGTTATCTATTCCACAGATGAGGTGTTGGCGTTTGCATATTCAAAATTGTTTTATATTTGATCATTATTTATTCATGTCTTTCTTACTCTTTCTGTCTTTGTTTTCATTTTCCCTCTTTTCCACGGGCATCATGTTGGACCCCCCCCCCCCCCATTTCATTTAAGTATTGTTTCATCGGTTGCCAAAGTGTCAAGTTTAGAGCTCATTATTTGCGACCGTTCCGTATGGTAATTCATAACACATGTAATAATAATAATAATAGCTGGTTTTTATATAGCGCATTTCACACACTTCAGGGTTTCAATGCGCTTTACAGACTATTATTACCCCGGTCACTGGATACATTATCAACCAGCACTAACAGTGCTCATTCTCCACTCCCTGGGGAGCATTCCAGCCAGGTGCAGCCATTTTACAGGCGCACACATGCTGATCAACCGACATAAGCTTTCTCATCCTACCGGGTACCCATTTATACTCCTGGGTGGAGAGCAGCAATGTGGATAAAGTGCCTTGCTGAAGGGCAAACGTGTCGGGCTTGGCATGGGCTCGAACCTGTACTGTATTATGTCACATATGCACGTTATGTGTAATGACAATTGTTGAAATTGTAGAACTAGTTGCAGTGAATATCATATATAGGGCCTATGTATAACATTGTATACTCGATTTTAATGGTAAAAAAAAGAATTGCAAATGATGCCATATATGGAGAATAAATATCTCAAATCGAATCAAATCAAATTAATCAGCCGTACATCCTCTTGAATTTATGATAGAAAATAAAGCTTTGATAAGCTGTCGGTTTGAATGTAGATAAGCACAATATGTATATGCAAAAAAAGGAAATAAATCGTTAATTTGCATATACATATATATCAATATAATCATATCTACATTAGACACCGTACATTTTGTAGGAGCTCAATCTGGTTGTAGCGAACCTTACTTAATTTTCGGATTTACGACCTTTCACACAAAGCCTTTCAGACTGCCATGAACAATATAAAAACCTGTGTTGTGGAAGTTTTGTTAATGGTTTCGGTGTATATGCAAAGATGAAGAACATGGGTTATTTGGTGTACTCGGTGAAACTCTTTTTCATGTTCAGGAAGAAAAATGACAACGAACATTAAGGACAAGCTATAGATTTTTTTTTTTATCTTCAGTGCTAAGTATACGCCTGTGTGACGTAAAATGGGGCAATCACGTCATCAGTGGTTTGCATACCTACAGTACCGTAAAATGGTATCCTATTGGAAGGATAAAACGGATGTATTTTTCTCTTCTTAATTATGCTCTGATTTGAAACAAGAAAGCTTAGGGAAGTTATGTGGCAAGGTTTAGAGAAGGGAGTGCAATGATGCCGCTCTCACCTCATATAACATGTGATTATTGTGATGTCACTTTTAAGGAGGAGATTAACCTTCTTTAGAATTCCCGTAGATCCTTATTTCATGTTTCCTTATATGTAACAACGCCATCTTCCTTTTCGAGAGGTTTTACTCTCGCTATTGAAGTCATCTAGTAATGGGTGATGTTCCAAAACATTGACGATACCTCAATAATTGTGATGGGCCTATGTGTCTCAACAATGCGACATATTTTTTATCTGAAATTACCACTAGGCTGCGCCATTGACGAATTGAACGCTTGTGCTCAGAGAGGGGAACAGTTCGACTTCATTTTCGTCGATGCCATCAAGACGCAGTACAAAGACTACCTTGCGGTAAGTGAGAGCCGAGAGTTGATAAAGAAATCTCCGATTACAATAATTACAAGCATGCATTTATTCTCACGCAAGATCAACGATTACATTATGATTTTATATATTTTACATTTATTTTGGCGGTGTGGAAATTTTAGCGCATTTCGAGCAACCAGAAGCTAGCACGAAAATAAAAGCACATGAATATTTTTGCATGCCCTAGTCCCAGTATAGTTAACGTCCTGCTTCCGCGGAATTAAAAACACGAGAAATTCATCTTACCCGGCCGAGCACGAAAATTACTTGCTGGAAAAAAGAATAATAATATCGAGCCTTGGCATATGTATACACATTGGGTTGTTTGTTGTGTGTGTGTGTGTGTGTGTGTGTTTTGTTTGTTTTGTGGGTTTTTTTAACTCTGTTATTAGTCCCGGATAAGTTGAATTGAATGAAATACACGTAGCTATATGAGTCGATTACCCTACAAGTCCTTCGACCTTTACATTTTCGCAGGTATCTGCGTAAATTACCTGTTGTGCAGCATTCATTGCATATTTATCTTGAGAGATTTGAATGTGTTGCCGTCTTGTGCATGTTATATAATTATATATTGGTCCCACGATACATTGTTTATCCTTGCGATCAATGAAAATAGACTAAACTTAAACTTAAAGTAAATTGTCTCTGTCTTTCTCAGCTTATTCTCGACAACAATATTCTGGCGCCAAAGGGTACTTTGGTTTTCGACAACACCATCTACAAGGGTACGGCATACATGAAGAAATTCCCGAACGAACTCTTCGCCCGGGGAGGGCCAGTAGTGCACGCGTTCAACCAAGCCGTCATGGACGATTCCCGCATTGATCAAGTAAGTCTTTATCGTGGTTCCACGTCCGGTGTCACGTAAAAATGTCACCGGGGAAGAAGATGCCAAGGGTAAAATGTCCGGAGTAGAAATATAACGGGCAAAAATGTCAGGAGTTCATACATACAAAGGGTAAAAATGTAAAGGTATAAAATATGAAGGGTAAAATGTATAGGGTGGTATATGTCAGTGTTGAAGTATGCCTTGGGGTAACTATAACGTCCGGAGGAAAAATTAATTGAGAAAATATAAAATATAAGCATTTCGGGTAAAATAGCCAGAGGCTAAAATATCTGCGCTAAATGTCGGGGAGAGGGGGAATTGTCACTGAAAATAACAAAATGTAAATGGTTGAAATGTAGCAGGAAAGAATGTCAGGGGGAAGTCAATAGAAACAAGTCGGGGGATAGAGATGTAGTATTTGGAGCAAAAGTAAAGAGGCTGGATGACAGAAGTAGATGTGCCAGAAGTCTAGACAAAAAAAAAAATACACAGCAGAAAACGCTGTTCAAAGTGCAGACTCTTTAGAAAAAAAAAAAAAAAAACTCTTAATTTAAACATCTGTTCACCGGTCAGTATTTTTAAAGACGGTAGAACTGGAAGGCAAACATTTCCCCCTAAATTATTCACCCTTGATAATATTTTTCATTATTTCTTTTATTTTAAGTGAATGAATAAAAAGAATAAACAAATATAGGATCTTCCCCATCCCCATCATGACCAGGCAGAAATGCATCGAACTGAATCACAGCAGCTTTAACACTCTTTTATTTTCAAAGCAGATCTATTGTTTGTTTGTTTTCTTAGTGGAAAAGGAGAGAAACTAATTAATAATATTTCCTGGTCGTTTTAACAGGTTCTCCTACCTATAAGGGACGGTGTGACAATCATCCGCCGAGTCAATGAATGAAGAGGATGAATGAGACATCTCGTGTGTTGCACTTGTAAAAACGCGATAAATGGGAGCATTATCTGGATTCTTAGTAACAGATATCAACTTCACTCAACCGTTGAGCAAAACCAGATATCATAATGTACAGCAAAATGCCGTTCCTTTCCCACGCGCCAAATGTTTTCTTCTGAAAGGTGCCCATCTATTTATGTAGCAATGCTGGTAAACTTGTCTATCTCTTTTTTTTTTCTCACGAAAAATATGAAAATATTATTGTTTTGTTATCCCTATTTTTTTATGTCTCATAAAATCATAGTTTTAGTTCTCCTGTGTGACAGGTATACGCAGCTGTGTTTACAAAATCTTAGAATGTCATAATTCACATAGCAAAAGTACAAGAAATTCTTAAAATATCATATTACTCTTATTGAACAGTCTCAAATTGCACTTGAATGTGCCAAAAATAACTTTCCTACCTGTATATTTTTTTTTTCTGTCATGGAATTACCCTCACAAAATATTAACCGTGTTTTGCATCAAATGAAGTAAATTTTCGGGATATACTTTTTTTTTTCAAATCCCCACAATTCTCTCTTGAAAGGCCAGTATGCCATTTAAAAGATATGTTAACAATGCAATCTTGGTGGATGGTTACGGAAGATTGAGAAAATCTGTGATACAATTTTGTATATTTGCATTTAAATTATGTAAAAAAGAAGTTGATTACAGACTGACAATTTATGAATGATAACCTTTGTGTAAGAAATAATGGACTAGGAAATTAGCGTCTACTTTAAAGGGATCGTATAGTTTTGGTTGAGACCTGTTAAATTTCAGGTTTCTAACATTTTTTTTTTTTGGGTGAGATAATGAGAAACCACTTCTGAAATATGAAAGAGCATGTAATTCATGAGGAATTCAACGTTTATTTGATGAAAAGTGGTTTTGAAATGGCTGAGATATCAAAAAAAAAGAGCAATTCTAAGAAAGTGTGGACCCACACTTTATTACCATCGCTTTGTTTTACTTTGTTTTGGGATGTTTCAGTCATACCAAACCCGATTTTCATCAGATAAACTTTGAATTCCTCTTAAAATAGCATGCTATGTACTGTATCATAAGTGTTCTCTTGTTATCTCGCAAAGCCCAATTCTCATCTCCACCAATACTGAACCATCTCTTTAATGTGTAGGATAGTGTGCTGTACATAATTTTATTTCATATCCCTGTTACCACGTACTGCAGTGAGTTGTGTACCTACATACAATACATTTGTAGTAAAATGTGTCGGCAGTGTTATTCTAAATAACTACATACTACATTTGAAATGGGTATGTGTTTTGTGAATAAGTAGGTCCTACATACACCAGTACACATGTTGATTATGTAAACTATACATAATGTGCTATCACAAGCATGTGAACGTACATAGAATATGCAAGTCACCACAAAAGCTTGGTAAATGCGCCAAAAGAGATTTCTATTCTTTTTTCTTTGAATAACCTGACTCTAAACTTTAAGGTTATTCGCATCTCTTTATTTCGAAGAATGTAACATGGAAACAGTCACCACTACAGACATTCAAGAGAAAATAGGTCATAATATAAAATGTGAGACTATATCATATTTAAGCCCAATGGATTGATGTAAACAGTGTTATTACAAATGAGTTACAAATTGTAATGTTCACGTGTCTTGAATATTTTTAGGCTAGATGTTAGTCCTTTGTTGCAATTTCTAAGATTTTATGTCAAATAAAACGTCAGGATATTATGGACATGGGTTATGTGTATTACTGACATGGTTAAACATATTGATCAATGAGACGTAATTAAACATGTTTCAACACACACACACGCAAGTATGTATATATATATATATACGTATATATATATGAATATGACACATACATACTTACATAATTAAGCACAAGCATATACGCAGGAAAGGCAAGTGACCATGTTCAACTGAAGTTTAAAGAACTGCAATCATTTTTTTCTTTTTGTTTTGTTTTTGGAGGGGGAACTTGTATTTCAGGTGAATTTTGCTACAGTCATGTCTTGTAGTTGTTATTTAATGGTAATGCAAGGGCGAGCAAAGAGGGTGAACTCTTCTGTTATTCGAAATGGCGTGACTGCATGTGACAGATCAATGCCAGTAATTCTGCAGTCCACATTTTCTGTTACATATCGATATAAATAACACCTTCTGTAATCAAGAAGTGATGATCGTCAGAATGTGTTTTGTTACCATATTGGCACCCATGTAGAGAATGCGTGCGTAAATAAATCATTAAAGCAACCCGTTCCATGGTATCAATTTATCTATTGCAATGTATGCCCTATTGTACAGAACTGTTATTGAAGCAAATTAAATAATAATAAAGCAATATCCACACTTCGTCTTTCCCTTGTACCTCTCCTAGTGAAATGTGATCGTTCAGGGACCATCGCATGAACGGATATATATATATATATATATATATATATATATATATATATTATTATTATTTATTAATTTATTACATTATATTATATCTTATCATACTGTATTATATTATATATTGTATATATATATATATATATATATATATATATATATCTGTATGTAACAAAATTTACATGCAGTTTATGTGTGCACATACATCACACACACACACATATATATATATATATATATATATACATTATATATAGATATATGAAGTGCTTCAATCCAGATAAGAACTTAGAACAGACAGCTCAAATCCATTTTATCAATTTCAGATTAAAGCTGACGAAAAAAGGAGAAATAATTGAAATGTCTGTGATCACATAAACATACATATTTATATGTATATATATATATATATATATATATATATACTTATATATATATGTACATATATATATGAAGAGTTTGTTTGCAAAAACCGATAAGTCCATATTTGTCAAATGGAGATATTCGCGATTAAAGGTCAAGAAAAATAAAGACAATAATAAGAAAATTTTTGCTTCTTTTGACCATAACTTCAAAAATATACCTTTATATGTAGTGACCAATATATATCATTTGAAAGGTATTATTTTGTACTTTATGACAGAGACCGTACTTCAAAATCTTCAAATATGGACTTATCGGTTTTTGCAAACAAACTCTTCATATATACAGAGAGATCGACAAGGAAGACAAGTATTGAATTTTCATAATGCTGTTCACATAGATATGTGAAATAATTTAAATGATTCATGGTCACGCACTGGTATACCAGTCTACACACGTCATACATATTGCACCCGGGTAGCTGTTGTGACTTCACATCCCACTTTCAACCACAGGAGAAACTACCATTCTGTGTTTCAGATAACGTTTAAAAGTTCGTGAAATAGCACAAAATTTGAAAATACACTCTTCTCAACTACCATAAATGAAAATATTGATTTTTTACATCGATTGAAAGAATTACATTACCTTTCTTTAAGAATGACAGACTCGCAGACTCAATCATATTAAATGTTTTTATTGAATTGACTAAAAGAGTTTGTTGGCCATCTTGTGTTACTTTTTTTTTTTAATCTGAACCAGGCGAGGAAACACAGAAACCAAGTTTTCTTGAGCAGGGGAATATGTTTCAAATGAATACAGGATCCTTAGGTATTAATTTTATCCTAGAAGAAAAATATTTTTGTTTTTATCAAGATATACCCAGTATATCGACGCAAATGATAATGTGGTCATGGTATAGTTTCAAGCAGGAAACTTTCTCTTCACAAAGGCTTGAATTGGCAGATGTTTTAATTAGTTCTGACTTATTGATAGACCCACGGTAATACATTTATTGACACACAGGAAATCGTTCTGGTCTGTCTTTAACAACAACACACACACACACACACACACACACACACAAACACAAACACAAAGCAAGAAAGACAAAAACCTAATGGTAACCAATAAAGGCACTCGAAATTTAAATTTGAGACTGCATCTTTTGACGTGAAAATAAAGACAAAACTGAAGATTCTGCAAGTGAGGGATCTTAATTGAACTGCATTGTCCTTGAATATGTGTCTGCAATGATTTAGGTATAATTATGAATTACGATCAAAAATACAGCATTGTGCCCGCCTCTTTATATGAAATTTCCGCCACACTACGGGTTATGAAATGATGCATTGAAAACAAAGTTGCTGCGTTGCAGTCGCTCTCAAGGGCAATATATTCTCATAATCAAAAGGTTTTAGTATATCTTCGGTCCTCCACG
Source organism: Diadema setosum (assembly GCF_964275005.1). Classification (NCBI taxonomy): domain Eukaryota; kingdom Metazoa; phylum Echinodermata; class Echinoidea; order Diadematoida; family Diadematidae; genus Diadema; species Diadema setosum. Next base: position 17,927,360 of record NC_092696.1, on the reverse strand, counting down.
TATTCGTCCATGAAAAACGGATATCTGCCCTTTGTGTTCAAATTGGGTTTGTGAGAGATATTCTTAAAAACACCAAGACAATTATTCTGCCATCATGCTGTCTTCATATGTCATTTTGAAAGTGTGAAAACGGGGAGGAGTCAATTCCGATTTGGTAAAAGGCATGAAGAAAAAATAGATTGCTTATTACCAAAGAAATACAATACAATATTGAACTTGATTCTCAGAGCACACCAAGTAAAAGTTTGACCCCCTTCATTGCATTCAGCGATTATAAAAAAAAAAGAAAACAGTACCCCAAAAATGTAAAAAAAAAAAAAAAAAAAAAAACAGTATCCCCAAAATTTAAAAGAAAAAAAATAGTATTCCCGAAAGCGTTAAAGAACAAAATGAGGGAAAAAAGTCATGTACCTTTTTCCCTCATATAGCGCCCCGATAAGATGCGATTTTTATTGCAATGTTTGTTTAATAGCGCCTACCCCAAGTGCAAGGATTAAAGTGATTCAAGGGATATGCCACTAAAGGTTTCAGAGGATCATTTTGGTCGCTCTATTAAGAAGTATGAGGATTAGTCTGTCGCCGCTGCGATCTCCGGGGTTATTCAAAATCGATCAAAGAGTGAAATCTCGGTCTTTGTTTTCCTTTATATATATTTTTTCATCATTTATTTTTACGCACCCCTGGCGAGAGAAAATCAATGCAGAGGCTCAATGAGAAGGACAGTGCCGGCAATAGAGACTTATTTCACAGTATGTTTGTGAAGAGTTAAGTCTTTATTTTCTGGGTTGAATTTCCAAGTATGCATCCCCAAAGTGCCCCCCCCCCCCTCTCGTGTCACAAATCAGGGGAGTGTGGTAAGTCCAGGGGTGTGTCCAGTCAGCTGGAGCTCGACTTAATCTTTAGAGGGATATTATAGTATTGGTGGAGATGAGAATTGGGCTTTTAACTTTTTGTGAAATACCAAGTAACCACTTATGAAATAGTACAGCGCATACCATTTTAAGAGGAATTCAAAGTTTAATAAATGAAAATCGGTTCTGGAATCGCTGAGACATCCAAAAACAAAGTAAAACAAAGCGAACCTACTGAAAGATGGGTCCCGCTTTTTATTAGGAATGCTCTTTTTGGATATCTCAGCCATTTTCAAACCGATTTTCATCAAATAAACGTCGAATCCCTCTGGAATTACATGCTTTTTCATATTTTATGAGAGTTTTCTCATTATCTCACAAAAAATATTAAAAACCTGAAGTTAGGTCTCAACGAAAGCTATACGCTGCCTCTAATGTGTTGACTTTTTCCATATTGTTGTGCACAAAGGGATGTACTCTTGAATATTACTGTTTGACCAATAGGCTATGGATATTGTTCTGCTTTTACTATATCCGTTTGTGGGAGGCGAAAGAATCTCATTCATTATGTACACTATGCACTCCCCCAACTTCTTACGTATTTGGACACGTCTTTCGAAAACGGTGTGAATAACGAGAAGCATATTTTGTAAACTGAAACCTCTGATGGATGGGGAAGAAGAGAGAAAGAAAGAGGGGGAGGACAGCGAAGCGCTGACTGTTCTTTGTTTTGTTTTGTTTCGATATTTTGTCCGATTTTGGCGCCGCAAGAAATGTCGGGAGATTCAAGAACGCATGCATGCACAGTGTTGTTTTCGAAGAGTATCGTCTTCGTCCGCACACTCGTCAAGGAGGAATCTTACCGTCTGAGCACCTGAGACTGTTGCCTCACATACGAGCAGTTTTATGAATAATATGAACAAAGAGCCAAGATACTGTTGTTATTTTTTTCCTTTGTCGCTATGACGACATTAGTGGAAAAAGTAGATCGCGGATAAGTAATAATTTATATGAAGCACTCTCGCGCTGCGCCCACAACTTATCGCGAGAGGGTATAGCGGAGAGGCAGCTCACTCTTCAACAGGTCCAACGTGCTCTCTCCCTCTCTCTCTCTTCTTGGCTGAAATTTGGAGCGATTTGGGGAGCGATTTTCTTTACATGTCTCCAGAGTACAAAGAAGTGAGTATACAGTTTAGAAATTACCTTACGTGAAGACCTACTGTGTGGATTAGAAACTCACGATGGTCCATTTCCGTATTTCATGTTCTTGGTCCAGAAAGGGGTAAAAATCAGTCGACTGCTTTACCCGAGATGGTGCATTAATTCTTTCGAAAAGATGTTCAAAATGCCTTCCTTTTGTACAATGGAAAAACAAACTATTTCTTTCAAATCATCACATCATTTTTGATTTTCCATACAATCCTGTGGTTGTTGCTTATGTCAACTGAAAACAATCGCAATCGTTGATACTGAAGAGGGATTTCATGACCAACACAAAGCTTCATAGTCGACAAAAGGAAATCTCCTTTAACCAAATTAATGAACACATTTCCGGCTATACAAGTTGACAACTTAGGCATTTTCCCGTTCAATCTGCCCCGTACTTTGCATTGCCATTATACTTCTTTTACTAAATTACATTATCATGTAATAGTGATTGTTAAGTGACGTTTCTATACAGTGTTTGTCAAACGTCGCCTGCGTATATGCCCGCCGACCTTTGTGTATTTAACGCCCCTCGCATAACTCAATACACCAGTACCGGTTTCTTTGCACATCCCAATAGCTATGTTTAATGGGGTGTACGTCATAACAACGAGTAATACAGCCAGCGAGTCATGCTGCCCACGAGTTATACAGCTCACGAGCTGGACACTAAAAAGAAGTGAACAAGGCCAATGAGCTCGACATCAAATGATATAGGCCCAAGAGATATACAGTCCACGACCTGGACACTAGGCAAATTGTGCCCACGAGCTGGATATTATATACGTACGGTGTTATGCGTAGTGTCGACCTCGTGGACTTATTTTGCCTAGTGTCGAGCTCATGGGCATTATTTCACCTTGTCGAACTTGCTGGTCTTATTTGCCTACTGTCTATAGCTCGCAGGTTTGTTTTACTCGGTGTCTATCTTGTGGGCCATATGACTCGTGGGTGTCTGTAGCTCGAGGGATTGCCCCTCTGTGTGTACGGTTGTTTTATGTGCTATAGATGTGTTGAACTCCGGGGCTTAATTCGAAATATCTTAACGTGTTGATGTGTTTATTTGGCTTTTGATTACAATAGTTGATGATGGCTATTTCATATACATCATGTCGTATACTGTTTCACGGTTTTTTTTTTCTCTTATGCACCTTTATCTAATCCGTATCTTGCACGTGGTTGCACCTAGCGCATTTAATACTGCATGTATTAGATGGATTTGACGCCTTATTAATCCATACATTATCATTAATTGTTGTTATCGTTTTCTCATTTTTCAACAGACAGTAACGAAAGAAACCGGAAATAATTATGGCAACATCCACAATTTCCACAATTTTGCGAGTTCCACTGGAATTTAGAATGGCTGTCATGGTTGTATACATGCTCCACTTCATGTTAAGCCGGCCTTGCGATGCGAATATTACGATTTCGACAACTAATTTGACAATGGAAAATTGGTTGAATGCAACGCTCGTTGTCAACACTGTGTCTGCAGGTCATTTAACTGCAACGATCCTTAATGATTATGATGTCTACATGGCTTCAAACTCCACAGAAGGTATTAATTTCGATTTGTGTGTGTGTGTGTGTGTGTGTCATTAATATTATTAACGGTTCCTGCAATAAAAACTAATAATTCAGGGATCTACCACGCATATGTTTTCATGACAAGCCCTCTTATTGTATTACAAAAACTAAATCATCGTTTCTTTCCCACTTTCTTTTTGTATCACCACAATTCATTTTATTCTTTTTTTTTCTTTTTTCTTTTTTTTTTTTTTTTGCTGGTGGCGTTCAATTCTATGGGAAAATGGGATTGGAGAGAGGGGGAGAGTTTGCCCGCGTATCACTGCACAACTCTAAAAAAGCTATATAGGGAAACGTGCTTTGGATCTAATTATTCAAAGTGTAAATTCTGAACATAATTCTTGTTTTGATCGTCTTTAACCACAATACAAATATACCATCAAAACTACCTCTTTGGGGATGATGGGGGTTCACATGACTTGAGTAGCGCTCTGTATTTTTTTTTCTGAGAGTATAATATGAAGAGTTTGTTGGCAAAAACCGATAAGTCCATTTTTGAAGATTTTGAAGTACGGTCTCTGTCATAAAGTACAAAATAATACCTTTTAAATAATATATTAGTCACTACATATAAAGGTATATTTTTGAAGTTATGGTCAAAAGAAGCAAAAATTTTCTTATTATTCTCTTTATTTTTCTTGACCTTTAATCGCAAATATCTCCATTTGGCAAATATGGACGTATCGATTTTTGCGAACAAACACTTCATATGTTAACGGATATTTTGGTCTTGGTGGCCGATTAGCTTGATACTGTTTGATTGTAAGTGTGATGAAACTGTAGAGCATATACATTGTACTAACGATTCGAGAACATATATTATATATATATATATATATATATATATATATATATATACATATATCATATACATACATCAACCTATATACATATATATATATACATATATATACATTTATATATATACATAGAGAGAGAGAGATCATATATATCTATATATCTATATATATATATATATATATATATATATATATTATATTATTCTGAAAGTTTATCTCTAAAGTTACTGAAACCATATAGTATTAAGTTTTCAATTTAACGTCAATCGCGATACTTTGAGGGCATTTCACAGTAATTCATTGGCCTCGGTTATTATTGCGTGAGCTATCCCTGACAAAAAAATATTTCGTGATAGATTGCGTGCTTTTGCAACAGTTTGCATTTTCACATGCTTCAGTATGTATGAGGTACTCCATGCATTCTGATATCCGACAGCCGACTTTCTGCAATTATTTTGTCTGATAATTATACCAAATCATTCCATTATTTCAATAACGTGGTATGATAGATTCATACCTCAGGACCCTTGTGGAAACCGCTTTGTGTCCACTTCATTGGAAGGAAAAAAAAAGAAGAAGAAAAGGGAATGCAGGCTGATTCTATCATACCTGACAATCTCTGCGTAATTATCATGGTATAGGGTTTCATTCAATGACTCTCAATTATTATTTCTTCATGACTTCATTTTTTTCGGGTGTTAAAAAAGAGATAGTGTCTCGACTTGATAGTGTTCATCAGTGATTTAAAAAGCACTTATTTTCCCATAGGAACACTCTTACATTTGGTGACAAAGTAGTAGCATTGGTGGCTATACTGCTAACACATTGAATAATCGGCACTTATTTGTATCGATGAAGGACAATCAACTTGTCAATCATCAGTTACAACAAAAACACAAGAAAAACGTAAGAATTCATTAATTAAAGGATTTACTTTGACAAAAGCAATTAATTTTTTGTTTAGAATAATGCTAATAGTGCTTTTATCGGTATTTAAAGCACAAAATGTATAACAGTGGTTACTCTACAAGAACTTGATAACCATCCTGCATCACTTAATTGCCGTATCAAAATTTGATGATAGACTTAATACTGTAGAGGTTCAGGGCAAGACGTTTTCTATTCCCTTCTGAACTCGCGAGCCCTGTATGGCGCACTTGCATGCAGAGGAAGGATAGTTACCATGGTTACCAAGCAAGTCTCAGCTGCTCTCACTGCACTAACTACATAGCTCTGATTAAGAAGATCGAAGCAAGACAATCAAAGAAGTAATATGTTGTCACGAATACAAGTACCAATGTACAGTGTATATATTATTTTCTCGCCCATAAATTTGCCAGAACTTGGTCATATTGGTGGCTTTAAAGCGATCATGGCGATATGGCTATATACATAATGATATCAATAGATTTATTAGGCCTATCATTCAAAATCAAACTTCTTCATGTTATGAAATAATATTGTTCCCCGACAATGACAAAAGCAATCTGTTTTCATGCAGTAGTAACGTCAACCAGTGCGTATGGAGATGATACTGCCCTGCGACCCGTTGGCTGGACTCTCCTGCCATTTCGCTGGACATGGTGGATGGCCTTACAGATCTCTTCCGCCGTCCTGGGTATCGTTGGTAACGCCCTCGTCATCGTTGTTATCGCTAGCCGTCGCTCCGAGACTCAGTCCACTGGTATCCTGATCAAGGCTCTGGCCGTCGCTGACCTCTTGACCTCCGTCTTCCTCATCCCGATACCGACGGCGATGACAGTGCCGTCTACCGTGTTGGGAGAGTTCTACTGCCGGTTCATCTACCCATTGTATCACCGCTGGGTTACCGTCTACGCGTCCATATACATCCTGACCGCAACGTCTGTGGAGCGGTACGTCGCGGTGGCTCATCCGATCTACTTCAACCGCTTCGTAACAAGGCGGAATGTTCACGTCCTTGTCGGGATTCTCTGGTTTCTCGCGGCCATCGTCAGCGGGATCGGCCGATTCACCAACATCCTAGACCACAAAACACACACCTGCCAGGTAAAAGGTCACATGAAACAAACTTTGCTGCTCTGCTAGATGTCCTGAACAGTGAAGCGTACTAGACGTGTTGAGAGTTTAGCCATTTGGAAATGTCCCTTACACGCAGCGGATGAGGCCTCAACCTCAACACACCTGTAACACCGTTGAATTCACGTGCACTCTAGCCCCCTTACTTAGCATAGAATATTACAACTCGTTCCATTGCATTTGCTTCTGCGACAATTGCTCCCATGAAATATCTGCACGCTATTCAAGTTTAACATAAATTCTAACCACAAGCATAACCCTAACCTAATCATAATCTTCACGTCACCAAACTGTACCTAAAACCTTATCACAACCCTAACCCTAACCCTAAGTTCTTGGAGAAAATAAGACCGGAGTAATGTCGCAGGAGCAAATGTTGTGTAACCATTGAAATTATTATTGATCGAGTCTATGAAAAAACAAACAAACAAACAGGCAAACAAAATCTAAAAGGTTTAGTGCTGATGATTCTCATTCACCAAACCAATAAACAGGTAAACGCATGTCAGTCCAAGGATGTGATAGCCGAGCCTACTACCTATAATTGATCAGACTATTGGGGTCGCATGGCGATCAATGCTCGCCCTGGTGTAATTAGCAAGTAATCGTTTGACCCTCCATTAAACTTGTGTATTCCGCAGAACACCATCCGCATACAACCCAATCGTTTTCCCCAATGATCTTAATGATCAGAAAATCACCATTTCCCAGTTTATTTTATGCTCGAAGCAGCAGGAGTGTGGTTCAACTGCCAATAGCTTGAAGAAACTAGAAGCGAGGGAGAGATCACATGTTTCTATTATGTAACACTGATGCAATGGCAATTTTGAGCAAGATTGCGCGCCGCAGCTTCCAAAGATTTTACAGAAGATAAAGTATAGGTACTCCTAATTTGTGTGTATATATTTTATTCAAAAGCCAAGATCCTCCAAGTCCAAAGGCGCTCTCCCCCAATTTGAGTTGGGGCGTCTTAGCTTAACAATAACCCCATGACAAAGGATCGCTATTAAGATCACTGTATGAATAGAAATAGATAGGGAATATTGGAGAAACCTAAACGCCAGAGGGAAATATCAAAATTCAGATAAACTTAGCGTAATACTGCAAGGTGATATGTTGTGAGCTTCTTTTTCCATTTCGGGTTTTTTCTTTTCTTTTTAGGGGGATAGTATTGCATAAAGCCACTCTGACAGCTGACAAACGGAAGCGCTACCAAAATCTGATATGTAAAGAGATCAAAGTATTCATGTATTTCTTTCTCAGCTGAACATGTTCAAGTTAAACAAGTAAAGCAGAACAATGCTGACAGACAAAGAACCCTATAGTTCCGTGGTTCCGTACGGCAATTGCGTGACGCACTTCAAAAGCGGATAACTACATCAGATGATGGAATTTTCGTAGGAGCCTTATTTTCTTAATTAAGTATAATACAAAACTGCAAACAAAGAAAAATAATAGGTATGCAGTTCGACTATATCCAGTGAAATCATCTTAAGATGACGTCATTGAATTCAATTTGATACAATTTTCGTGGTTTCTCATGGAAGACTGAATGTAATGTTTGTGTAAAGTAGACGCGAGACCAAACGACGGCGGTTGTAATTCCCCTCCGAAGCCCCATAGGTATTAAAAGGCTTTAGCTATACATGTACTGGCAAAATTGCTGCCATACCAACAGTGGGTATTGAACCAAGGAACTTGTGATTGATAGTCTATAGTTTTCTTAACCGACTCCATTTCAGTGTTGTTCCATTTTTCTCTTTGAAAGCCCGTACTTTCTTCTAACCTCGGCAGGTGAAGTTCTACTCCTACGCCGGTCTGATCTTCACCGCCATCTACCTACTCTCCTTCGGCCTCCTCATCCCGGTTATCATCATGTTCGTGTCGCAAGCCCTTATCGTGTGCAGTCTTCGACGACAGTCAAAGGTCTTCAAGCAGCAGGCCAACAACTCGACAGCCCCGTCCTTCCACCTCGTGGCCCGTAAGCGCGTCATCCGGCTCATGATGCTGGTCATTGCCGCCTTCATCATCTGCTGGACTCCGATCCAGCTCTACGTATTCCTCTTCAGCGTCGGGGTGACGCCCCGGAGCCTGTTCTACGGGACGCCGCTCTTTCAGACGTTCATTGTGCTCGGCTTCTACAACTCGTGTCTGAACCCCATCATTTACACCATGCGACACGCTAAGTTCCGGATGGCCATTAAGGACATGTTCTCTCACACATCGAAAACGTCTACTGGCCCGGTGTTCTGAATACCCCGATGAAGTTGTGAGAAGATACGAAAACGTCTTTAATCATGCAGAGATACGGAAGTCTCACATTTTCATCCAAGTGGTAACAAACAAGCCTGTCACTTAAAATGAGAGCAATTTGCCTCAGCTTAGCGCAAAAACAAAAACAAAAAAATGATTCAATTACATTCGTAACCCCAGCCCACCCCCACCTGTCAATAATCGTTAAAGTGACCTCCTGTCCAATTCCTCATGCATTTCTAAATAAAATAAGTAAAAAAAAATAGACAATGGAGAGGAAGTCTTTTTTGCAAGCTATCAATCGCCTGGAAAAAAAATAAGATAAATCATGAGAATATTACTAACAATGAGCCGTTTACTATGATCATACACGTAACGCTGTGTGAGCCAAAATTTATATTCTGTTTCACATGGTCAAGCGAACTAAGCTGTCTTCTCGTCAGTCATTGGTACCGAAGAACATCTTCAGGAATTAACGAATTCATATCCTAGATCGCATAACATATTTTTAATAAGCATCAAATTAGTCCCGATATAGATTTTTGCGGGCATTTTCGTAAGGAGCATTCAATTTCGCACTCAAGTCAGAGAATACGGATTCATGACGTTGAAATTGAAATGCAGTCAAAAGAAGCATTTAAGATATGAATGACCGAGAAATAAACTGAAGTACAAATCCTTCAGTATGACTACATCTCGGAGCTAAATACACGCAGTATGAATTTTATCAATCAGTCGTCGATCATCAATGGAAATCGATTGCAAAGACCTATAATTATGAAGCTAATCCTTTAATATGTGTTTTTATTCAATTTCATTGAAATACTTTTGATTTTAGCACAAAATACTTCATCATACTTCGTCATCACTGACAAAATTGAATCTTTGCCTTCTGTGAGTGTGTGGGTTTTTGTATTTTTAATGACGTTTACGAATATTTTGTATCAAAATTCAACTTTGCACTTTAGAAACGCCCGCATGAAGCGCTCAGTATAAATGGTATGTTATTGCAACGTTGTCGCTTTTCTTGACTGACGCAAAAAGCGGTTTTTTAGAGATACAAGTGTTAAGATTTGCATACGTCCACATGATAAACTGCTATGAAATGTCGTCAACTATAAAACACTGCTTTTACCCAAACGCGTGCTAACCAAGTTAAAGGGATGGTTTAGTATTGGTGGAGATGATGATTGAACTTTTAACTCTTTGCAAGATACTAAGAAACTATTTATGAAATGTTACAGAGCACACTACTCTAAAAAAGAGGAATTCAAAGTTTATTTGCTAAAAATCACTTTTTTAATAACCAAGATATCCAAAAACAAAGCAAAACATACCGATCCTAATAAAATGTGGGTCCCACCTTTTAGTCCCATCTTTTATTAGTATCGTTTTGTTTTGGATACCTGAGCCATTTCAAAACCAATTTTCATCAAATAACATGGAATTCCTCTTGGAATTACATGGTCTCTCATATTTCGTAAAAGGGTTATCATTATCTCACTACAAAACTTAGAAACCTGAAGCCGGGTCTCAACCAAATCTGTACCATCCCTTTAAATGGAGAAAGAAAGGAAAATAATATAAGGTCCTGCAGAAGAGTGTGGGTATGTATTCGTGCTATAATGACCAATTATAAATTCGAACACTGTTTGTTTTACCACATTAGAATTTCAATTTGTTTAAAGTGCTAACACTCAATATTGTGATTGCTTTCTCCTGTCTATATCGGAACTTAGATTATAAAATGTTCACGCTATAATGTTGTTATTGTGTTATTGTGTGCTGTTAGCGTAGTCTGGGTGCCAAAAGGCTGTTTTTCCATCCACCCAATGTGATTGAGTGGTTTTACCCTATTTGGAGGGTAGAGTGAATCCGAATCTGGATGATCTAACTCTTGCATTCACAAGTGTTTTGAGATATTCAAGATGGTCGCCAAAACTTGAAAGAATAATTTAGAATATATAGATTAATAACTAAGTAATGAATATTGCTAAATAACACGTGGTAATTCATATTTCTACAAACATTTCAATGGTGAAAATTTGTCAAATCAGCCGAAATGGTATCTAAAAAAAGGAAAGATAAAAAATGGCTGCCACAGTGATAACTTATGCGTAATACCCTCGTATGTCTTACAGGATATGTTCACGCCTACCACGTTTGCCTACGCTGAAAGCGTCGATTTTAACATCCTTTTAAAGAGAAGAAAGTCTGACATTTCAGGAACCCAAAATAGACCTAATAACTCTATTATACAACAACAAAAAAACATAAAAAACGGCTTTCAGAATGGCCGCCACGATGGCAAAATTAAGGCCTAAAATCTGACTTTGGCACCTGCTGGACAAAGATAGTCGCAGCAGAACGATGAATAAAATATTGAATGTACTTATGTGTGTTTATTCCTTTTTTTTTTTTTTTTTTTTTTTTGCAACACTTACACCTCGAAGAGCCGAACTAATATACAGGAGTATAGGCCAAGCTCATCGTGTGCCTCTTAAATTTATCTAAAGGAACGATTTTCACTGTAGTTCATGCATGCTTCTCTACACGATGTATTTTGTGTCTGTAAAAGACTGTACAAAGACATTATGTTAATAAAGAACGATTCTGCGTTTTTGCACATTAAATATACTGTCAAACATTAATTATTCATCCATCACATATGGAAACTGCATTTTATATTCCTCCGGTACCTTCACGTGCTTAATACCATTCATTCAAGAAACATTGGTTGCTCGTTCAATGAAGGGTGAAATACTGAGTAGATATGCTAGCCAGATTCGAATATCTAAGTATGCCTACTCATGTACTTCCCATACTTAAGCCTAAATGAACATTGCGCCCATGTTGTGTCGCATCGGTACTGAATGACCTTGTAATGTTATAGTTGTATTGCAATCACTAGTATATGCGCGTCTGTCAGTGTATGGGTGTATGGGCCTACTTACAAGTGTGTGTCTGAATCTATGTCTGCAAGTTGAGTGTCTGTTCTACTTGTAACGACAGAACAATCAGCCAATACACTGTAGCCTATATTTTTAACAGAAAGCGATCTCCCACAATGAGAGTAAGTATCCGCTCTCATATCAAAAGGATATTGCAACATGCATAAACCATCTCAAAGTGGGGATGGCAATAGAAGTGTACTTCGACGACTGCTCCACGCAGAATTCAATATCTTTGGAGTATTAAACCAAGGGAGAGAGAAATGATTATGACGTCACTGGCCTTCACATTTAACATTCGTTACAACTTTACACGCTATTGAACGCAGAGAAGAGCGAAAAAAATGACGGTGTCACCAACTTTTCACATAACGTAGCGCTTATTACTTCACTCCTATTAATGTCGTATCAGACAGTGTACATGCATGTCAAGACTTCTAAAGCATGCAGTGGTTCTTCAGAGTCCACATTATCTTCTTATCATCATAATACACCCACCTTTTTCCATTTCCATGCCAGTTTGTGGGTTTTTTGTGCTGTTTTTTTTTTTTTTTTGACATACGCGAGATGCAAAATTTGGTTAACTACACTTTGTAGCCGATGATAAGAAGACATTAATCGATGTTCGCGGTATACACAGTGTAGTTGTACACTTCACCAAGCTTTAGATGATTGTCAAAGTAATGTCGTTTGTCGGTACCATGATACACTCTCATACACAGCTATTCCTTATTACGTCTACCTTCATATATTTAAACAAGAGAATGCTTTTATTGCTGTTCCTCCTACTTGGGGTATGCCAGACATCAAATTTACAACACCTCAAGTTGTAATAACTATATTTCTGCGCGTTGAAATCAATATATTGTAAAAATAAAAAACAAACAAACAAACAAACAAAAATGCAAATACATTTACAACATTACAAAAAAAAAGAGAAAACTATGTCAGCGAAGTGCAACAACGTGCGCTGGCGGTGCTGCGGTTTCGTGCAGTATTTTTGGACGCGTCACAAAATAACAAGTGTAAGGAGATTACGAGTATATGCGCTGTCATATCATAATATTGTCATTTTCCCCCTGCCCTTTTGACAAAAGCAATAACATCTGGAGGTAATCATCCCAGGGAGGTTCTAATACGATTGTCTCCTCTGTACCCAGCTTAGTTCTACCATTAAAATGTACAGCAAATAAAGAACATTAAGATCGTGGGTTGTTGTTTGTTTGGGGGTTTTTTTTTCGCTGGGGAATCGCATTTCGAAACTTCAAAAACAAACAAACAAACGCACGCCAACGCTGCGGCATCGAGACAGCGATGTTGTCTCCGCCAGTGCTGTCCTAATGCGAGGCATCTTACCGGCGCCTTATAGCCTCTAACACTGTCGAACAATCGATATTCCACACTTGCCGGTACTCACAATCACACTCACACTCTCTATATGTCATGAAGAAGCGCCCCTCGTAATCCCTCGTGGGTTTAAGTCGTTCTAAAGGGTTTACTAACCATCTTTCTGCCGCTCCTTCTATCATGTCCAAGGTACTGTTTCTTCAACATGTCCTCTTTTTTCTTTCCACGTACCTCTTCTTTCTTTTTACATTTTTCTTGTTTTCTTTCTTCAACTTCTTGCCCATTTTCCATTCATTCTATCAATGGCAAGAGACCTGCTCTTTAAAATTACATTTCTCTTGCGTACATCTTGCTTAAATTTCGAAATGCTTTACGGCTGTGGTTAGCCTACCTTTACAGTTCCCTGTAAGATAGCACATATCCAGTGCAAACATGTCTGTTATAATCCGTAATGACTGAAGACAAAAAGCGAAGTATGGGATGTTTGTGTATGCACATGAAAAAAAAAAAATAAGGTTTGGAAGCATGATTATGCAAAGCCACTCAACATGTAGTTGCGTATAAAATCTTGTTTGGTATATATACCGCATTGCCAATTTGTTCGATTTGATATTGAATAGAAACCCAAAAAAAAAAAACTAGAAATATCACTGAAGGTGATTAATACCCCCGCCCCGTGACGACAGTCTTACCCAAGGAATGATCTTTCCTTGATCTTCTGCCATTTAAATGCCGTTACCATGGCAACGCAGCTTCCGACACGTCCGAAAAATATGTCTTGCACATCTTCCCACCAAGACTATTGTGTGTGCCACATTTCATAAGCTTTTGTCAAAAATTGAGGAAGTAGTTCAATCCACAAGATCTTTCCTTGATCTTCCGCCATTAATATGCCGTTACCATGGCAACGCAGCTTCCGACACGTCCAAAAAATATGTCTTGCACATCTTCCCACCAAGACCAATGTGTGTGCCACATTTCATGAGCTTCAGTCGAATACAGAGGAAGTAGTTCAATCCGCAAGATCTTTCCTTGATCTTCTGCCATTTATATGCCGTTACCATGGCAACGCAGCTTCCGACACGTCCGAAAAATGTCTTCCACATCGTCCCACCAAGATCAAGGTGTGTGCCACATTTCATAAGCTTTGGTCAAAAAACTGAGGAAGTAGTTAAATCCGCAAGATCTTTCCTTGATCTTCTGCCATTAATATGCCGTTACCATGGCAACGTACTTTTGGGTACTGTCAAAAAATGCGTCTTGCACATCTGCAACCAAAGGCACACATCTGTACCAAGTTTCATGGAAATTGGGCAAAAACTGAGGAAGTAGTTTGCAACACAAAATTTTCCATCATTTTGGCTCATAATATGTGAGCTGTTACCAAGGCAACATACTTTTTGTCACTGTCAAGAAATGTGTCATGCTGACCTATATCCTAAGACAAACATTCAATATGAATTCCATGAGAATTGGAAGAACACCGATGAAGCAGTTTTGCCATGAAGCATTTTGCCCTATATTTTACCAATAACATGCCGTTACCATGGCAACGCACTTTTTGCCACTGCGGAAATATGTGTCTTGCACATTAACATATTCAGATGAACATCTGTACCTAATTTCATAAAAATTGATCAAAAACTGTGGGAGGAGTTCGCGACGCAAGATTTGTACCCATTTTTGCCCATAATATGCCGTTACCATGGCAACGTACTTTTGGGTACTGTCAAAAAAATACGTCTTGCACATCTACAACCCAAGGCACACATCTGTGCCAAGTTTTATGGGAATCGGTTGAAAACTGAGGAAGTAGTTCGCGACGCAGGATTTGCAACGGACCGACCGCCCGACCGACCGCCCGACCGACCAACCGACCGCCCGACCGCCCGACCGCCCGACCGCCCGACCGTCCGCTGATTCCTATATACCCCCTTCAAACTTCGTTTGGCGGGGGTATAAAAAAAAAAAGCATATGAATTCTTTCGAATGCATTTCATTTTTGATATATCATTGACCTTACACGTCCACTTATGATTTTTTTTTTCTGAATGTCTCTCTATACTATATTTTTTGTCACTTGCACAATTATGTATTTTTTCGCTCATAGGTAAAAGTAATCTTTCTTGTATATCTACAATGTCGCGTCTCGTTGATTTGCGCTATAGTACGCGTATGTTGAAGTTGAAATGGTTAATAATCATCACAATGTTCGTTTCGCTCCCATCGTTACGCGATTATGGATTGTTTTCACAGGCGTATAAAGATCCATCATCGTAGTGTGAAGTCTATGTGATTTCTTTTTTTAAATGTAATTGCATAAAATCCATAACTGACTCGTCATATGTTCCAGCATTCAATAAATGCACCTGCCAACCTCGACGTTCAAAACGGACCAAGTTGGAAAACAGTCTCTACAAAAAAAAAATAACATTAATGATATGATAATAATAATAATAACAATAATAATAAAGAGAGAAAAAACAAAAATAAATGAATATATATATATATATATATATATATATATATATATAATCAACAATCGCATATATTCACGAAAATTAGAACTTACAGACCATCACCTTTTTATATCATGAAAAACGGAAACGTTTCTAAAATCTTAGGAAGATAAGTCAATGGATAAAGTCAGAAAAAGAACTGTCAATGTTTCCCATGGTTACGATCTGCATGTCTCAAGTTCTTACAAGTACTAGTATATAGTAGCATGTCCTTAAATCCGTTCTGTACTCGTATCCCAGCACACTATTAATACGGTCTTGCAGTGACGAACCGAGTTAAAAATATATTACGCTTTCTCGCAATTTAACGAGTATAATTATAAAAATCCCTTAAACTACGAAAGTCGCTGCTGTATGTATCCGTTTTTGTTTCATTGCTTGCTGCGAGTTCATTTCAAATGTAAAACCATAAACTGTGCCACTACACCACAAATTCTGTCGCAGACAACAACAATAACAACAAAATCCAACGTGTAATTATCTATTCATGTTATAGCAATTGTAGGTTTGTATGGATTTGTGGCAACGACCCGCCTATATATTTAATGTGTTGATTTCTTGTTCGCTTGCTTTCTGTGCGATTACATTTTTTTTTTCCAGGTCTTTTCTTTTAACAGCGTGCCGCACGCTTATTGTGTTAATACAGTATCAGGAAATACACGTTATTTGGTGAAGCTCAGATCCGTTTTAATACATCAGTGATCATTCCATCATAGGTTTATAATACTTGCTTTTGTCCCAAATCAGTTGTTCTATTTTATTCTTTTTATTTATTGTATGTAATAGATATTCAATTCAAAATTGTATTTTGAAATACAATTATTATTGTACTTATAGTTACAGTAGTAAGGCCCATATTGGTTTTCTTTGTTTCACGTGAAAAATAATTCTATTGTGTTGCATGACTGTAAACTAGTGTACATGCACACGGATGGCACGCAATTCAGCCTCTGGGCTGCTATGTACCATTTGTGTTCGATCAAAGTAAACTTATAATCTATCTACTGTTGCATTTCCGCGGGTATTTGACGCATATGGATGAACAGAACACGGAAATCATAAAATACACGAGGCTTGCATAATACATCATCTTCCATAACTCAGACTTCGCAGAATAATCACACTAGAATAACACTCGTTCTCCTGAACAGAATAAACGTAAAGACACGTACAACTATGGTTATTGTCATGGTTGTCATTGATAGAGCACTTTACTAGAAAAACAAACAAACAGACAAACAGCACGAATATTCTAACAATGCGATACCAATAAGACCAGTCCTCACATTGCAAACACTCTCATTATTCAAGTACATTTTTAATACTCTGAAATCTCAAAGCAGACTGCATAAAAATGTCATGTTCTTAAAAATAGAAATATAATCACAAAAGTTGAATATTTTTACTGGAAAGAATGCAAATGCTCACACGCCCCCATACAGTCTATATCCGCGTCATCACTGCGTATTAAAGGAAGAAAAGTAAAGGCTGTCATTAAACACGCTTCACGCGGGCAATGATTCTACCGCATGGGTGCGAGTACCAACTGCGAGATATGGTTCCGGCCTATGGGCAATGTCAGAAGTGAAATAATAATAATAATAATAATAACAATGACAATAACAATAATAATAATAATAATAATAATAATAATAATAATAATAATAATAATAATAATAATAACAATAATAATAATAATAACAATAATAATAATAATAATAATAATAATAATAATAATAATAATAATAGTTTTTATTATTATTATTATTATTATTATTATTATTATTATTATTATTATTATTATTATTATTATCATCATCATTATCATTACTAATTATCATTACTATTATTATTATTATTATTACTATTATTATACAACGTACGGTCTTCTTTATCCAGGATGCCATTTTTAGTGTTGCCACTGCCCTACCAGGAAGGCCCTACTTATTATACACCTGGGTCGAGAGGGACATGATGGGTAACAAGACATCATGACAAACTTGTCCCCATCATGGTGGCGTTTCACTATTTTTATAATAATTACGTTATATATCTACTGCATGCAAATTAATTTTCTATTGTACTCATTTATTCATTTTTCATCTTATTTATCCATCTAGTTTCTTTTCGAAGAAGGAAAGAACCTTCTTTCGTCATTGGCTCAATGCTTCTGGTAAACTGCAAAGAGACATGATCTACTTCGTTTACGTCTATTCTTTGGTTTTATCGGAGCGTTCCTCTAATGCACACGTTTCACACTTACAGTTGTAAAACCATATCGGGTAAGTATGCAGCCCTCTATACAGCCTATAACAATCCGCAACATTTTATCAAACGCAAGGAAGCGCACTAACAGATTTAATCGCCAAAGTCTTCAATCCAACACTTTGTGTTTGAGCCTTATGACATTGTGACGGGAATCACTATTATGAGCGTGACATTCGGTACTTGAAAGCACTGCAGACAGTGTGCAACAACCTCTCAGCACAGCTGATAGTCAAATTGCAAGGAGGGGTTATCGTCACGTCCATGTTTAAGGCCGTAAATCCCTTTTGCAAAAAATCACAAGATTATGCGTGGTTTAAAAAAAAAAAAAAATGTCTCCATACATCGTGAATGAAATCTTATGGTAATATACCTCACAGTTTTTAATCAAAAAATAAAAAACTAACCTCGTGCATGTCACTCGAGAATGCGTTCTCCTTCTCAACCGGGAATAACGTTTGGATTTTTTTCGGGGTCCGAATTCACTTGAAATCTATAGTAGGCCTACTGTTTTCCCCTTCATCATAAAGAAGTTTTTATTTTTATTATTCTGAGGAAATATTTGAATTAAATAATAATAATAATAATAATAATAATAATAATAATAATAATAATAATAATAATAATAATAATAATAATAATAGCTGGTTTTTATATAGCGCATTTCACACACTTCAGGGTTTCAATGCGCTTTACGCAGACTATTATCACCCCTGTCTCTATGTTTTGAAAGCGCGCTAGTTTTATCGCTCTAATTGAGAAAATTTCTCGAGTCCAACTCGGGATATTTCCGAAATAGCAGGATAATTAATGCAAACTAGCGCGCTATTTGATAATGTTCGGGCTGATGAGAATAGGAAATGAAACAGCGCGCTAACTTGCGATCGCGAAAAATATCTCGAGCTTGGATTTTTATCGGGCTGATGTGAAAACGCCTTATACGATATCCACCTTCTGAAAGAAATGTAATTCCCAGGGTTGCAAAAGGGACACACAAACTTTAACGATTGTATTCTGTCAAACCACGACCCCTTTTCTTGACCATCATTTCAGGACGCGTCGAACACAGTTTCACCACTCACTTGCGATCAATACGGCCAGTGTCACGTCAACGGATCATTCCATCATAATAATAAAGATGACCTTAAACATATCTCATACATGACAAGGTACAAACCCGATTTCAGTGTTCAGCCTCTTGTAAGCATTTTAATGATGTGCGAATGATAAACTCCGAAAATAATGCGATACAACACTTCTGATCATTTGTACAAGTGCTAGGACTGTACTCAGACGAGGTAAATAATATAAACTGATCCGACCTGGCAGCCAAAAATCCGCCATTATACTGTGGTGTCCCATTCGCGTGTGCACATTTATGAGAATAATGATAATAAAAATTCACGATATTTATATAGCACATTATCACATGAAATGTCTCTAAGCGCTACGGGGGAGAAAAATGAGAATGTATGATATGGCATGGCACCTGTTTCGCGCCCGCCGCAATTCGTATCATGCAGTCAGTATACGCGTGCGCAACTGTGACACCGCAATTAATGGCGGTGTTTTATCAAGTCGGATCGAACTATTGAATAGGAGTGGCCGTTGTGGCTCAGTGCTTAAGACTTAGCTCTCTTAAATAGTGAGGTTACTGGTTCAAGTCCCATGCCAGCAGTGGTTGTATCTCGGGATAAGGGAATAACATCTTTATTCTCATTTTCCTGCTCATTGTCTAGTCTTTCGAAATTGACAAACATTCTGCTCCACGCAGGGTTTGTACTTCTATCAGTGTATTAGCCATCACAGAATAAGCCAAATTAACGAGAAGTATACATACATTGTAGTAACGTATACATTCCATCATAAGAAAGCTCTTTAAAGTATGAATATGAGTATGTAATCTATCATCGACCGCATTTTAATTTTAGTCAGGTACTTAACTTTAAACTTAGAGTCAGGAGACTTATCCACTACTCGTATATCAAGCGACCCTACTTATTTTGTTTCCTATAAAAACTCAACCGTTACCATTGATTGACAATGACTAATAGCTTTACAGTTGTACTTCAAGGGTTGACTGACGTCACGAACTATAAGCTCGGTAAGATATGCAGTTCTGCTTTAAAAATTTAATAATTCCTGATAGTATTTGAAAGCATTTCACATCGCACAAAGATAACCGTCTATCTCCTGGTACTGATACGACCAAATCGCCGGGTCACAGTGAGGTCATCCAAGCTGTTTTACATTTAGATTATGATTACTCCACACGTGAAGGTGAAAATCCGATCAACTTTACCGATCAACTTTGAAGTTGACCTGCAAGTAAGATAGGGCCTAAGTAAATAAGTCAAATAAATTAGAAAAATAAAGCGAATCTGATGGAAGATCAGCTGAAATTTCCTTGGCTTCAGGCATGTAAAAATATCACTGAGTTTGACCTCGCTCCGTCAAACAGTGATGTTGGATAGACTGAATATGCTAATTAGCAAGATTAGAGGCAGTAGCATGTCTCCTGTTGTCCTACACGCAAACTTTCGTCAGATTTCCGGGTATGTTAAACATACACGTACAGTAGCTTGTCCATGTTCTATTCAATCATTATGAAAGACTTAATCATAATCCTTTGTACCTCGACACTGGCGACTTCTTAACACTCAACATGTACACTTTAAAGGGAATCGGTTGGCTGGCTGCTGACAAATCGAGTTTACCTGTAATCTGTATGATATCTTTGGGAACAAGACACATCGGAAGATGGGAGTTTGCGGCCAACATTGTTTCGTGGAAATCCACTGACAGTGGAATTTCATGACTTTCTCATTTCAAAACTTTACCCGTTGATAGTCATCTAAACTTCAACACTACATTATCTTTGAAATTTCACAACTTTCTGATTTTATGTCCGATTTTTTTTTTTTTTTTTTTTGTCAATGAAACCTGAACACTTCTGTGCATGTGAATTTCAAAATCCTGTTAATTTTGAAATCAAATAATTTTCAAAGGAAGTGTAAGAACCGTGAGAATCTGTATACAGTTCCATTCACTTAGATTTACTCTCATTATCAGAAACAACATGAAAATTGTAAAGAGTTCCATTTCAATCTAAAAAAAAAAGTCAACCTCTGACAAAAAAAAAGCTTAATCATTCAACATGTACTAAAATAAGAGAATGCAAGCTTATACACGAATCTATGGACTAAATCAGATAACAGTAGCTTACACAGTACACTCCTACTTGGGAGTTTAAGTGTGCTGGCGATCACAGCACTGTATAGATACATGAAACATTCCCAATGATACATAGAACATAACTATTTGAAAATGAAATAATCACACACAAAATTATTTCACCACAAAGCTATAACAATGGTGCAACCAGATGGGGTAAGCCTGTATAATCTATTATTGGAATAGCACAATCATCTATCACCGGCCAGGCTTCATCTCAATCTAATGTTGTTAGGGGTTTTTTCTAATAAAACCATCCTAAATACTAAAAATAAAAGATACACCAATTACATTTCATGGTGATATAAATACATCTTCTGTTTTAAAGCAATGATAAGTTATAAGGCATTGAAGAAAAGCGTCTGCTTGTACCTAGACTCACAAAGTTACAGACTGTGTCAGACAACAGTATATGTTACTTGTCATAAACGTGGATGACATAACATATAACAACAAAATAATGGTCCTACGAACCCACATTCAACATACTGTATATAGTTAACAGAATGTCATACTATTGCACTACAAATGATAGATATATGCATAGTTTCAAGAGACAGAATATAAATAAATATAAGGTTATGCATGGCCTAGGGGCAATATAAAAAGATAATAGTCCACTTCATATAACGTTATGTGTTGTATATCGGAAATCTACTCTGCACAAACTTTGTTTGTGGAGGAGTAACCACTTCATTATAATGTTATGTGTTGTGTATGGGAAATCTACTCTGCACAAACTTTGTTTGTAGAGGTGTAATGATTTCATTGGATAAAGTAACAGTCTCATATAACACTTAGTGATATTAGGATAAAAAGTAACTGAATTCGAAGCAAAACATCCAATCCATGTAACCCGGTCATTCTAAAATGCTTTCCATGTTTGGCAAGTCTCATTTCTGTGCTGCTTTTAAAATGTGTGGGAAATCCCCATACATGAACAAATTGGCCAAGCACCTGAGCATGATTGTCCTTTTTTTTTTATAATTATTACAGCACAACAAATCGATATTCCAATATGTTTAAAAGAAACTTTTGGTAGCTTTAGAAACATGTTAAAGTTTTACATCACCATATGCACCAGTCAAGATGGACTGGTAACAATACTAAAATACAGCTGCATAACAAATATATATATGTGGACTTTTGTTATAAGGGTAAAAATGAAACACTTTACACTAGCAGGCGGGCAAGTAGGCCTATCTGTTTGACATGATACCCTTACTCATGCGCGTAAAGTTGAACAAATTATTTCTCACACCAAATCATACGAAAGAAAAAGAATAATTTTTTCTATCAGAACTGGCAAATGTTGTTAGTGTAATTTCGTACTTGCACACTAATTAATAGAGCTACTAATGTATCATTTCATGCAATTATATAGACTCGCAATAACAAACTGCCAAGGTCTTTTTACTACATAAAGGAAGAAAGTCTACAAAGATAATGATTAGATAATGAAGTATGCATATATAAACTTTTGTTCACACTGTAAATCATTCTGAGAGATCCTTTGGAGGTGTAAAAATTGTTTAAATTTGGCTGTGAACCCCCACAAACATACACGAAGGTAACGTTTCTTTTTTCCTATAAAATAATGAAAGTGTGATATGAGTCTATTGTTAAACATGACTGCTAATAAATGTACGAACACTAGCTGTAGTTCTATAGTTTGCATATTCTTACATTAGTTCAGCAGCACTAAACTATACTATAAGATATAATATACATGTACAAGACTACATTGTGGATTTTTCTGTGCATCATGAATTTTTTTTCAAGGCCTTTAGACTTGCTAATATAATTTATCTTATCAAATAACTTAGCTATTGAGGTAAGGCCCCTAAAAAGGACTAAAAAAGCCACAACCCTGCCAATTAAGATAGATAATACCAATCAACAAAAAAAAATCAAGGTCATCAACTTTCAATAAAATGAAAGCTACAACATGCATACCAAGATCTTTTAGGTATAACAAAGTATGGCTTAACGTTGCCTGAGCTCTGATTTTTGCAGTGATATGCGCTTCCTTACAAGGATGATTGTCTTTTTTCCAGACATATTTACTTTGATTGTAAGTCAGAATAAAATATAGGCAACTAATGTCCACTAACAGACAATTCAAAAACATACAAACACTGGCATAAGTGGATATCTAGCAAAGTGTACAAAGACTCAAAATCTTAGCATAAATATTCCACTTTTTGGAAAAGCCTGTTCATGCATTTCACATAATGTGTTATTAAAGAGAAATGCAGAAAACTATCAGTGAGACGGGGGGAAAAAAACACGCCATGCTTTACAAATTCAACTTTTCTAAAAGTAAATGTTGGCACCAAAATATCTTGAGAACATTCAGTTCCTGGAAAGCCCAATATTTGAATGCATTGATGGATCATGATTGACACATCACACTTACTTAAACAACTAAGAACAGGTACAAAACATTCACCAAATCAATATGAACAGCACTTTCAAAGTGTTCACAATTTTCAATACTGCAAATTATTCCATGCTTTGGATAATTTTGAGATACACACTCTGGTGGGGTTGACAACTCAGCAAGCATTACTATGTTATATCATGCAATTAAGTTTCCAGTGACTGAATTCATGAGACTTTTAATGTAAGAAAAAATGGGTGCTCTGCTAAATGTCTCCTGGTCAATCTTGGACCCATTCACATCTCGTTTTGTTGTACAACCTCGAGCCAGAGTATAGATCACAGCAGTGGGCAGAAAACAAAACAAACAAATCAATGCATATGAATAAGTGGCTCCTTGCCTCTATGGCATACTGTATATGATTTTGCATGTGAAGAGCCATAATCATAAATATGCAGTCCAAACATGTCACCTTCACACCTGACAGAGCTGACATCCAATAATGAAAACACATTGTGAAGAAAGCAGCCATGCTTACCACAAACACACTAGATTCTGCCATTTTGTAAGTTCACTATGAGTTGCACAGTATTTCCCACACATTTCTACAGAATTTCCCTGTTCAAAATCAATCAAACACACACACACACACACACACACACACACACACACACACACACAGAAATCCTTTTCACCTTGTGTGACACAATCCTGATGGCACGTAGCAAAGACTCATTCATAATATCTGTGATCTACAATCTGTAATCTGTAATCTATCACCTATAATCTGTTGCAGGCAAAATCTGCAACATCCATAATCCCACACAGATTACCAGTAGATCAGAGCAGTGGCAAATTCTATACACTACAAACGTGGACAACCATAGACCAGTCCTTTCTTATTCTTCAAGCAAGTACAGGGCAGCGCTCCCCTCATCAAGAAAGTGAAATGTGGCATCTATCAAAAATATACTACAGACTACCAGTAGTATCTAGAGTACAGTGGCAAATTTTATACACTACAAAAGCTGACAACCATATTGTATACCGGTGCTTTCTTATTCTTCTTGAAAGCAAAAACAGGGCAGAGCTCCCCTCATTAAGAAAGTGAAATGTGTCATCTATCAAAAATATAATACAGATTACCAGTAGTAGCTAGAGTACAGTGGCAAATTTTATACACTACAAAAGCTAACAACCATATTGTATACCGGTGCTTTCTTATTCTTCTTGAAAGCAAAAACAGGGCAGTGCTCCCCTAATTAAGAAAGTGAAATGTGGCATCTATCAAAAATATAATACAGATTACCAGTAGTAGAGTACAGTGGCAAATTTTATACACTACAAAAGCTGACAACCATATTGTATACCGGTGCTTTCTTATTCTTCTTGAAAGCAAAAACAGGGCAGAGCTCCCCTCATTAAGAGAGTGAAATGTGTCATCTATCAAAAATATAATACAGATTACCAGTAGTAGAGTACAGTGGCAAATTTTATACACTACAAAAGCTGACAACCATATTGTATACCGGTGCTTTCTTATTCTTCTTGAAAGCAAATACAGGGCAGCTCTCCCCTCATTAAGAGAGTGAAATGTGGCATCTTGTAGTCTTCAAGCTGTCCTGATAAACCAGAAAGTTCTTTACCCATGCCCATACCCTTCTGTTTCTGTACAGACGCCTGACCTGAATCAAGGTCGTGAGCAGAATCTGGGAACTTCAAGCACAAATCTGACGAATTTAAGGAATACATATATGTACAGCTCATATGGATATTCAATACAACACTAGTACTACTTGCAAATGCGTGGATAAGTTGCACACAAAAAATACAGGCACTGCGTAATATGCGGCTGCATCAGGGCCGTAAGATATATCCAAGATGCCCCAACACCTCATTGTCATTGAAACCGCACACCTCAAAGCATGTACGTAGGGCATTATGCCAATGCAAATTCTTCGATTCTTATACAATTTCTGCACGTGCACGTGTCATGTCATATACACGTAATTTTGAGAATTAAGATTCTTGTCACATGCTAGCCATGGAAGATTCACATTTGTCGCAAGGAATTTGTATTTTGATCTTTCACTCATACAAAACATCATTTTGATCTTTCATTGATACAAAATATATAATATGATAATCATTAAATAATATATATATTCAAATATATATATATATATTATATTTGGTTAAACAAGTTACCCTGTAATTACCATAGCAAAGGATTGATATTGACCTCTTATTTGTCAAACTATGGATTACAATTACTCTGCTTTGCATTGTAACCATTAAAGCGATGTGAGGTGGGCTTTACTGTGCCTGCAGTGTGTGAACACCTAGGAAACAAGTCTGCATGATTTTACTCCATAGATTTCTATATACTGTAAAACAAGAAAATTGGTGGCATGAAACTTTCACAAAGTGGAACCAGCGGCCTTTTTCAAGGCGTGAAATTTTCGCAAATTTGGTGACTGGCATTTGGTACATTTTGTACACCAAACTTTTACATGCACAGTGTATTTCCCTTTCACAAATCCTGGCTCTGCATAAAATTTGCAAAAATTTCATGCACACTAAAGTTTCTGATTTTACAGTATATTAGCAATAATTGCATATTCTATGCCCATAACATAAACATGTTCAGCAGCATGAGCTGTTTAGATGCCAAAGCTAAGAAAAACCTTTTTGGTATTTTGGAAGGTCAGGAGATGAAGTCAGCACCTTTAAAATCATTAAGTAGTCTGTTCCAACACTCTGTATAATTCTGAAGAATCGCAACTGGCATACATTCAAAAATCTCCTAACTCAATTCTGAATATCACAAAAATACTGATTTGATTTGGAAAACAATGCTATTATTGATTTAATTCATAACAATGTTTCTACATTTACTATTTGATGTCAAAATGGATGTTATTTTATTAAATTTAAATATTACTAAAAAAGTAGCAAAAAATGAACAAATTTTTTTCTCTCTCTCCTGAAAAATTTGCAATTTCTAAGATACAAGCTCTTGGAACACTAGAGAGAGTTGGTATGTTATCAGCAACTGGTATTTGACACGCAAATGAGCACTGATATGCAAATGAGCATTATCATGCATGCAAACAGTACAAGAGACAGTGCTGAGGCCAACGACCTCATTGACGATAATACATGTACTTCAAAGAAGTGACACTGAAGGGGTTAATAAAGCAGTGAGATTTTTTTTGTATGTACTGATACTACAATGCCCTCACTGCATACACTGCATATTTTTGTAATCTGTCAGAGCTCAATGTTTCTTTAACCCTATTTTAACTGGGCTATTTGAGACCAAGTTTTTACGGGGGGGTCAATTTGACCCCCCCCCCTTCAGATCTCGGCTGCCGATCGCGCAATCGCGCGAAATTTGGCCTAAAAATAGAGCCGGATGTCAACTACAAGATTGCATTGTCATACAATAGAAAAATATTACCTTTCTATTTTTAATAAATTAATTGTGCAAATTTATGCATGAAATCATATTTTCACCTATAACTCCATTAAAAAGACTTAAGGATTGATCAATTTTTGTGCAAGAATTCCTCAAGACACATCAAACAATTTTGTTGCAAAAAAAATAGCACAATCAAAATCTATTTCTTTTGTTTTTTATTGTTTTGTTAATTTCTTATGTATTCTGTTGTTCTTCTGACCTTTTGTTTTTTATTGCTTTTTGCCCAAATTTGTTGCAGGCACTTTTTCAAGCTTATCTACACTAGAATTGATTAATTTCAATGGTTAAAAGTTGAAATAATCTAATTTATATCATTTTAACCAAAAAACACAATTTGCATTGGATTTGCACACGATATCATGAATTTGAGCTGTTTACGGGTTGACATGCATGTGCAAAACATTACGTAACTTCAGAACGGTGTACCCGGACGTCACAATTTGGTCTCAAAATATGCGGGAGACTTCAATGAAAAAAGTCATGAAACGGCGCGGCAAAATCTTTGCGCGTTGCGGAATTGTGGCGCGAAACGTCGGGGGGGGGGGTCAATTTGACCCCTCCAGTTAAAATAGGGTTAATACTATAAAGTCTAATTTTTTGAGTGACTGTTCTTAATCTTGATTGAACTTACGCATATTAACTATAAGTCTCTCTTCCTCACTGCATCAGTGAATTCACAATTATACAAACATAGTACGAAATGCAGATTTATGTACACTATCATCATATTATCATCGAAATACCCACAAGCATAATCATAAATATGAGGTTACCAGAGACCCTGTGTTACAAAAGCCTTGTATTCATCTTAGAGGAGCTTTGCACACTCATATCTAAATTTGAAAGCCCAAGGATGCATTGACAGTGAAAATGACAATCTGGAATATTTGCTGTCTTAAAGGCACAAATGAGACAGAGACAAAAGTGCTGGGCAAAAGGAGAAAGTGAGTGAATCTGTGCCATGTCCTCAACGAGGCAGTTCTGTGAACGGATTAGAAGGAATCTGGGAATTCATGTCTTTGTGCAACGTCTGTGCAAAGTGATGCCGGTCCCTTACTTTGCAATGGACCAAGAGGGCTTGCTAGTGGGCTGGGTCCAGGTCCCATCCTCCACTGTGACTAAATTAAGGCCTGGGGTCTTTTTTTTTTTTTTTACTTAGCCTGGGCCAGGGCCTTGATCTCAGCGCTGAGAACTTTGGTGATGTGGATGGCCTCCTGCGCCTCGTCTCCTCCAATCTTCTCAAGGGCCATGTGGGCTGCCTCACGCACGTTGGATATGGCATCGTTTCTCCTGCAGAAAAACAGGAACAACAAAATCACACACAAAGTCAGCAATGTTTATTGCAGCGCCTGGTAGCCTTTATTTTTTTTAGACTCCATCTCTTTTGAGTCAAGAGTGTCAACCCAACAGCATTCTGAGATCTACAAATTATTGTGATAAGTGACTTCTATTTACACCTTATTGTAGTGCTTGGTAGCCATTTTCTCAGACTCTAGCTCTTTTGTGTCAAGTGTGTCAACACAATAGCATTCTGAGGTCTTTAAAGTGAATCCTTCAGAGGCAATTCCAGTCCAGTTTAAAGTTAGTGTGAAAAGAAAGAGTACAATTTCATAAGCACAACAGTTAAAATTTGACTATGATCTAATAAATACATGTATCAGGATGTTATGAAATGTTGAATGTTTGCTAAGTATTGAAAAACAGCTCTCAATCAGTTGATATGAAATGCAAATGAGTGAGCTGGTGATAACATTACCCCAAAATTTTCCTCCGATAGGTTCAAATAAGTGACATACTAACTTCAATTTTTCAGCTGGAAAAGTGCAAAACATAATGATATTCCTGGCTGAATAACTGCAATAATAATGATCAGTCAGATGCATTAGGATGTGAAACAGGAGCATAATTGTGTTTGAAATCCCAGATCCACAACAACAACAACAATAACAACAAAAATGCAATACAACTGCTACATTCCCCTATTGATTGTCATCACTGCACTGTATGCACAAAAACTTCTCAGCATACAGCTCTGTTCTATGGTTGCAGTTTCTGTTACAAAATGCTGGTAGTAATAATCAGTAATTTAGAGGTACGAGTTAAGAATCTTAGAGAGTTGACTAAACTTTAATCAAGTTGTTACTACAGAGTTTGTTTTTTCGTCCAATTTTTTTCCAAAGACAACAAGGTACAAGACGCTTTTCCCAATAAGTTAATTTCTGAGAGGTTGAAATTAGTATCACTTACTTCAGTGGGTTAACAAATACTAGAATTTGATCAAGATGTACATAAGTTCTGCAGGTGAAAATCTCTGCCTTGCAAATATGACTGCCGCTAGCGAGTCTAATCATGTGAGTTTTTTGTTGGAATTTCTAACACAGGGTCACAAATGCCTTCATTCATCTCCCGGCCGATCCTTTACACTCTAAACTCACCACAAGTTCACCAGGCTGGGCACGGCCTGTCTGGCCTTCATATGGCCCAGGGCCAGGCAACCACTCTGCCTCACTAGGCGGTCCCTGTCCTTCAGCAGCCGCAGGAGCCGCCTCACCACCCGCAGGTTCTTGGGCGGGGCCACGCGGGCGAGCGAGAGCGCCGCCACGGCCCGCACGTTGTCGTCGCGGTCGGCGCAGAGGTCCATCATGGCTTCCACGACGGAGCGCGAGCGGAACTTGGCTGCGAAAGGTAGAGGAGACGCATTTTATAAAGGAAGATTAATGTGAAAGTAAACAAACACATGAATATGAATAATACATGAATATGCCTATTGCATTAAAACACAGGGACTGTAGATCATTATACAAATGATGCACAGGACAGAGTGGATCGGTGAGCTTTGGATGCACTAGTTTAACTTTGGAACTGTTTAAACACACAAGCGCAGCAGGTGGGTTTTAGAATGTTCCAAAGTTAAATGAGAGCATCCAATTCTCACTGATCCACGAAATAGGCCTGGGCATCATTTGCGTTATAAAATGGGTCCATAAATTCATGAAATACAACCATTTTCCCCATCATGTGTCCGGTACACCTACTACGCTGTACAAGACTTGAGCCATGCGTTTGGATTTTACCGGACGTGTGGCTCAGTGTGGATCAGTAAAAATCAATGCATGACAATTGACCAATCAGATTGCAGAGATTCTAATGCCCATTTTATAATATACAATACATACATCAGTGGGTAGCACACCCCACTTACCAAGGTTCTGGATGGCATCGATCCTGACGGTGGAGTCCATGCTGAAGACTTCCAGCATGGTGTAGCGCTCCAACGCCTGCTCCTTCACCCTCTGCCAAAATTCTTGCCGCTCTTCATCGATGATGCAGAAATCTGAGAATAAAAAAATTTTAAAAAAACTTTAAAGTGCAGAAAAGATTCATAATCCTTTTTTTTTTTTGGACATTTATTGACAAGAAAAAGGTACGACATATTAAATTGATACTCTACATTCTGTCCCTGGGTTACTACACAGCAAATTTTGTGACCCTGTGAACACCTGCATGACAAGCGAAGGCGACTCAAAACCTTCCTACATTGAGGAGTGCCGCTGGTATCAAACCACAGGAAGAGGGCCACAAATTTAGCATCTCGAAAGACTCACGCTCGTAGCTGTCATGCGAGATGAAATTGTCCTGCTCTTCGTCGAGTTCTTCCGTGAGAACGGGAATGATCCACTCGAGGGTGACCCCAATCTTAGCTAGCTCGTCTGTGCATTCCTCCTTGAACGCCACCATGAAACTGCCAAGCAAAAAATATCAAAGAAAACATCATCGGCTTCTTCAGAAAAGATACAAACAAATATGTTGTGTGGAGAGAAACATACAGAATCACGCAATGTTTCTAAGTCTTGTTCTATCATATTATGCCGAGCATTCAGAGTGGTCTTACATGTACTCCATGAAGTTTTTGAAGATGCTTTTAGTGTATACACCAGGAAATCCACAGTTTTTTCCTTTTCACACATTTCGAAAGTCACCTGTCATTTACAGAATCAATAATACTTCTGGTGTTGACGAGATGTAAACTTTACATCATCTCAGAAGTATGAGAGCACAAACTTTTCTTCTTCGATAAGAAAAAGACATATCTTTAATATATCAAAATGTTGTTATTGCCACACAATAAATGTAAATAACAATATATAAATGTGATTATTTCGGCACCAAAATTTTTACCTTGTTTTAACAAAATTTTTCTTAAACTATGTTTGTCGTCATGGGCAGCATCCTGTCAACTGTGAAACCAGAAATTTTCATGCACAAGAATTCTACGAGAAGCCGAGATTCGCCACAGTGAAATGGACACAAACGTTCTTTTTCCTACACAATGCATTGAATTCCAATGAAAATTCCCAAAAAGTTTCATGCCACAAAAAAAAAAAAAGGCTGTCATCTCCAATATGTAAAAGCTTCATAATGCGAATGTTTCTGGATTTACAGTAAACAGAAGAAGCTTGAACATGTAAATGTATGCGGTCAGCAAAGTGACCTTTGAACTCACTCCTCCACAGACACCGACGTTTGACCCTGGAAGTGGCTCTGCCAGAAGTCTTTCTTCTCCTCCTCCTTGTCGACTTTCAGCTGGTGGACGTTGAGTCGCGTCCTCGTCTCTCGCCGCTTCAGGACCGGGTGCTTTTTGCCCGTCTGGCCCTCCCCTTCCTCCTCCTCTTGATCTGTGCGGGAAGGCAGTGAAAACAACGGAATTCTTAATCCTTCTGTACAATATTGCATCATTCACGACAGTTTCCCTCCTCTCTAGTCCTTCTGCACCCTGTCAGTGGTAGGGGGCTTCCGATGCAAAAGAAAATTCCGATGCAAAGAAAATTTGTACTACTATAGGAGTGGGAGCCACATGTATTAACCCATTGAAAGACTAGTCAAAAGTTCTGTTAAAAGTGGAAATTTTTGTGGAGGGAAATTTGGGGCACTTCGTGCAACATGCAAACGGAGCAAAAACAGAAGCACACAAATTGTTTTGCATGTTATGTGTAATTATAGTCATTCATATTTTGATTCTGCGGAACTAAAAACACACGAAATTCATCTCACCCGTCTGAGCGAGGAAAAAAAAAATACTCATGGAAAAATTTCTACTTTCACAGCATGCTCAGCTGGGTGTTTTTGTTTTGTTTTTTTCCGAAAATTGCAACAGGGTGCCTGCAGACAATTCTGGTGCAGGTGGACAGTTCTGCTTTCAGGAGGCGAGATACTGCCTCAGTAGTGAAAATGTTAAAGGAAATTTCTTGAAGTTTCCATTGTTGTAGTTCTTCTCAGTGAACACTTGGCATTATGTGCTGACTTAGAAAAGATGCACTGTATTACTCACAATTGTGATGCCTATTAGAATTTTAAAACAAACAAAATGAAGACAAATTACATGCCACTTTTAAACATATCAAACTAAGTCCATCATCAGATACAGCAATATAAGACCTTTCTAGTGATACCTCATTTCCTACATAACAAACAGAGTAGTCTTGATGTTATGAGTATTCTTGATGTATTCATCATCAAGAGTATTCTTGATGTTATGATTGAATAAATGCCATCAGTGACTTTAATCCCAAATATCTCCTGTTATTATAAAACAAGAACAGAGTTAGCTCATTTTGAGATCAAACTCTTGAAATAAACTTCAATAAATTGACAAGAGTTTTAATAATAAGCACCGAAAATTGCAAATTTTTTTAATTAATCATTTTTTTTTTCTGACAGCAAGCAAAGATTTGCTTTGATAAGATGACAACCACCTCTACAAATAGGGTTCCATGACATTTGCTCCTGAGACAATTGCTCTTCAATAAAATATCTGCATGATAAACAAAACATAATTTCTACCCACACACATAATCCTGACCCCAATCCTAATCCTCAACTCAAACTGAACCTCAAACCCTATCATAACCCTAACCCTAAGTCCTTGGAGTAAGTAAGACCGCAGCAATTGTTGCAGTTAGCAAAAGTTGTTTCAATACAAATAAAGCCACACGTCACTTACTGTTTGCATCATCAAGCTCTTTCAGCTTTGCCTTAATGCTGGCAGCAAGCTGGGAAAAGCTGTCCTCAAATTTGCTCTCATCCTCAAAGTTGAAACGCCTGATGGGCGCCAGCTGAAGTCGCCTAGATATGCACAGGAGAACGAGTTCATTTTTAATCCTTGGAAGACTAGTCCTGAGTATACTCTGGCAACTAACTTGTATGGAAAATGCATGTTTGATAACAAAATCACCTTGTCCTCAATGTGTTCAGACTACAGATGGTCAGCTTTGACCAATGCACACAAGAGTTTAATATGAATCGTCTTAACTCGATCTCTTAATCCAAGCAGGTACAATACCATGCAAGATGTCCATGGTGTTCTTACTTTATGATCCTGAAAGACCTAAAACACAATTCTACAAATTCATGGATGTGTTCAGACAGCATGCACACTATACTAGGTTACAGTTAGCCCCATTATTGTGGGTGTGCAAAGTCACAAGTCATTACAATCAGGCTTGGTCAGACACCATGAAGGTCACTGTACCATTCACACCCTAATTCACATCCCTCTAGCCCAGCTTTATCAGCACAGTGCATTCAAGCATGACTTCAGAAGTACAGTGTATCAAGTACAGTACAGAATTATCCCAAAACAGTTTACAAAACAAGCAAATGTAACAACTTGCCATAGCAAACAGCAGAACATTTTTCCCAAAAATTAACAAAATATGTGTTTCCCATCATCCTGTAAAACTGCAAAGGGTGCCTGAATTAAAATTTCATTTGGTTTCTATTTTGTTTTGTGTTGTTTTGCTTTGTTTTTTTACAGGGTTTCTTTCTTTTTTAAAGTGGTTTGTGAATCTAGGCTGTGATGACATATTGTGTTAAAATTACATGTACAGCTGTACCCCGGTTAAGTTTGAAACAATCAGCTTGATGTTGAGACACATTCCATGATCAATGTGATGGACTAATGCAAGCCCCTTTAAGGAAGAATGGTATGAAAATCTCTCTTTTAAAATGGCACTGCCCCCCCTCCCAACAACAACAACAAAAAAACATAAGCTATGAGAAGACTATCATACCACAGAACAGATTTAATACAGATTTCACACAGTGCCGATTCAGTCATACTGTGTGATAGGCATAAAGGTGACTGTACTAAAGGCTGAGGCAAACTAGTTAGTATGGCTTCCAGAGCATCTGCCTTAATACTCCTTTGCTTCCCAGAACATTAATGCCCTCTAACAAAATTCAAGAAGTAGCAGGTTTAGCTGGATGGTCTTGATCAGCAAAGGCAGCAACTTTCATCGCCATGGAGAGCACATTTTATGAAAAAGACTATTAAAAAAAATGGGTAAAGGGTCTGGAAACTAGACTATAAGCAAACATTCACAAGCAGTTCCTAATTGGATCACAGTGATAAAGACTCACCTCGCCAGCCCATTAGTCCAGATACTGGACGATTTTAATCGTCCGCATTCCCCACATACACAATCATGCATGCACCCACACAATGCGCCCAACCGCTGATTGCGACACTCCACCAATTGGTACTCCCGAAAAAAATCGTCCAGACTACCCTGCCAGAGCGAGCGTGATAATATAGTATGACATCATCTATTTGTATTCAGGAGGGGTGATCTTGTGTAATACAGTGTACATACAGACACCATCAACGTACGTCCGTACGTCACTGCATGTCAGTGCAGGGAGGTGATGCTACGAATACAGTCCAGGAAGTGGACTACAGCCCATGGGCTTTGGGTCATTTTACAATACACTGTTCACTGATTTATCTCCTATAATATGTACATAAATAATAAAAAGGAGAACAAAATAGAACCGAGAGTACTTGATAATGAATAGTTTCTTACACACCATTGAGTACACACACACACACACACACACACACACACACGCACACACACACACGAAGCAGTCACAAAGTCAGAATTGAACTTAAAAGGGATGCTCGGTATAGTTTTGGTTGATATGGGGATTCAGGCTCTACTCTCTTTGGGAAATAATTAGAAACCACTTTCATATGAAATATTAACCCATTGCTGACAGACTGATTTTGCTGTAACACGTATTTCCCATACATTGTACCTGCTGATTATACTCGGGGCTCATCCTCAACAGGTTAAAGAGGCAGCATACTAGAATTCCACAAGGAATTAAAAGTTTATTTGTTAAAAATTGGTTTAGAAATGACCAAGATATTCAAAAACAAAAGATCCAAATAAAAGGTGGAATCCCCCTTTAAATAGGACCACTATATTTATGATTTGCTTTGTTTTCGGATATCTCAGCCATTTCAAAACCAATTTTCATCAAAATAGACTTTTAATTCTTTGTAGATTTGTATGCTCTTTAATATTTCGTGGTTTCTTATCATTTTGCAAAAGATTAAAGCCTGAAGCTCCATATCAACCAATACTATACCATCCCTTTAATATTCCCGTGTAACAAGCATCAAAGAATGGCACTGTGGCCTTCAGAGCTCACATTCCAAAGTCCATGAGCTCTGTCACTTCTTTGGCCGACTCGATCATGCAGGGAAAGATGGGCTTGCTGGAGACGTAGGCCAGGGCCAGCTCGTCCTTGCAGTACTTGGACGTGGCTGACTTGGTGCTCAGCAGTGACAAAAACAGCTGATGGTATCAAAAGACAAAAGACGGTCAGAATGAAAGGGATTGTGAATATAGTTAGGGTTGAGGTGAGGATTCAGCTCGTAACATTTTGCGAGATATTGAGAAACTACTCTAAGCATACAATTCTAATGGAAACTGAAAGTTTATTTGATGAAAATTGATTTTAAAATGACTGAGATATCTAAAAACAAGGAAAAACAAAGAGATCCTAATAAAAGTCGTGGCCAGTCAATTTTATTACAATCTTCTTCTTTTTTTTTATCTCAGCCATTTCAAGGTCAATTTTCATCAAGTAAATGCTGAATCCTTCTTGATTATTATGCTCTTTCCTATTTCATAAGAGATTTCTCATTACCTCACAAAAAATGTTATAAACCTGAATCCTCATCTCAACCAGTACTGTACAGTCTCTTTAAAGTGCAAATTTATGGTGAATGATGGAAACATGAGAGACAGAGCAACATGTTTCTTTAGAGGGATATGGTAAAGGTTTGCTTGAGATATGGATTCAGGTTTTGATTTTTTGCAAGATAATTAGAAATCACTTATGTGACAAAATCTTAAGAGCATACAATTCTAGGAGGAATCTAAAATTTGTTTGGTGAAAATCAGTTTTGAAATGACTGAGACATCCACAAACAAAGTGAAGCTAACAAAATGTGGGAAACAATAGGACCACTTTGTTTTGTTTTGCTTTGTTTTTGGATATGATCTCAGCCATTTCACAACAGATTTTCATCAATAGATTTTGAATTCCCCTCAGAACTGTATGCTCTTTCATATTTCAGAAGAGGTTTCTAATTATCTCGCAAAAAAAAAAAAAAAAATCAAAACCTGAATCCCCATCATAACCAAAACTATACCACTTATCTCTGTAAAGTGCAAAATGGTGAATGTCAGACGTATTAAAATACATACTACAAGAGAAATCACAGAAATAACATGTTCCTTTGAAGATACAATGTACACAGATGTTCAAATTTTCAATACACCTTTCACTTTCATTTTGCCAACTAAAACATCTAAAAAGAAGTGACAGCATGAAAATTTGCTCGACAAAACATCAAGATGGTACATGCTTGTTCTAAAGGTTGATAAATCATTACCTTATTTACTTGAGATACATAAATTTTTATTGTGATCTCAAGGAAAAACAGGGACAAATATGCTCAATTGAAGCTCAAGAGTAAAGTTCATGAAGTGATATCAAAATGGTGATTTGAAAATTGAACACTTATTATGCAAAATGAAAATTATTACTGCAGCATCAACTGTACACTGTACTATGTACAACATATGTGGTGAAATAAATAGTTCTGAAAGAATTCAGCATTTTGCATTCATCACTGCTGAAATCTCCTTCTAAAATTAAAAACACAAAATTTAAGAAACAAGCTTAATACCTCTTTTCAAATTCACTGTGAAAGCCTCGGTAGCATGGGTCAAAGTCAAGGCATTTTAAACTACTGTACATGTAGTCACTCATTGGACCTTGTCACCTACAAGTACATTGTATCTCGTCATTATTCCTCATTGTACACCATTTGTATCATTCGCAAAGGTTAAACTATCAAACTATTTAAGTTCATACCTGTACGGATATCATTGATTAAATTGCTGTAGAGCACAAAATCTTAATAACATGCATGCATACCTCACCCTGCTTAAAGTGCGTTTAAAAATGCATGACCTGACTTAATAATCTGTTATACATAGGGCCTACAACTGCTTTCATATGAAAGTTTACACCACAGTGCAATCATGTCTCTGCTTTTTTGTACACATTTCTTTTCAACATTTCATATACAATTGCAACTGATTGACAAATTGCCCCACATCGACGTAAATAAGCACTGAATTGATCAGTGTTTTAGTAGTAGTCATGATAAAAAATCATGGGCGTGCTCGAGTATGTACGCCCATGATTTTTTATCATGACTACTACTAAAACACTGATCAATTCAGTGCTTATTTACGTCGATGTGGGGCAATTTGTCAATCAGTTGCAATGAAAACATCTCGACGGAAGAATTTCATGAATTTGAATAACAAAGCAGTACCCGCTGCATGCTATAAGGATTAGAACCAACACTTGCTGTCGGGCGAAAGCTCGGTGGTCTAGTGGAGATGACGCCTGTCCGGTGATCAGGAGGTCGTAGGTTCGTATCCTGCTCGAGTATGTACGCCCATGATTTTTTATCATGACTGCTACTAAAACACTGATCAATTCAGTGCTTATTTACGTCGATGTGGGGCAATTTGTCAATCAGTTGC
Source organism: Diadema setosum (assembly GCF_964275005.1). Taxonomy (NCBI): domain Eukaryota; kingdom Metazoa; phylum Echinodermata; class Echinoidea; order Diadematoida; family Diadematidae; genus Diadema; species Diadema setosum. The sequence continues at coordinate 17,889,503 of NC_092696.1, read as the reverse complement.
AATGAAAACATCTCGACGGAAGAATTTCATGAATTTGAATTTCATATACAATGTTGTGTATCTACAGAATTTTTAGCAAATATCCAGAGATTTCATTCAAAATCTTTAACAGCCCTAAGATTGGCATACAAGCTGTAGTTTAACAGTTGTTTAAACAGTGGAATCTGACTCATCTAAATCCTTGTATGCAAACTTGTATTTAAACATTGACCCACTTTTTAATGAATGTGCGCAGCACACATCTAATATTGCCATAGTCAGTCAAAAATGCAAACAGACGCACTGAATTATGATTATGGTAGACATCTTAAATACACAGTGACATGCACCACGCACAATACTAATTACGTACTATGTGTATTCAACTGTACACGAGTGAAGTTTTTGACACAATGCACTGTGAGTGTGCATTGTACCAGTTCTGGATGTACACACTGTATAAAATACTCAATTTCTCCTATGATTTATTGCCTGAGGATTGTAAACTATGGAGCATTTTAGGTGAGGAGCAGCAAAAAAAAACAAAACAAAACAAAACAAACTACAATATACAGCGTACACAGTTTGCATTTGATTGAGAGTTCATTTGTACTACACACAATGTCAAGTACATTTTTTGCCACAAAGAACTAGTACATTGTAGTATTTGTACCACTTTTTGTGACTCATGTACTCAATTGATTACATGATATCGGCTTGAAAGTGGTAATAAAGGATTGGTAGCACAAACCAGACCAGAGAAGGTTAGTTAATATTAATAGTTAAAGAGCTGTTGTTTTGGGGGTTTGTTTGTTTGTTTGTTTGTTTGTTTGTTTGTTTGTTTGTTTTTTGTTTTTTGTTTTTTGGGGTTTTTTTGGTTTTTTTTGGTGCCAAAAGGGTCTCTCAAATTGATAGGTTAAGGACGGATTTGGAAAAAAGCCTGTTTTTCAATACGATGATGAAATGATAATTGGACATCTATGCTGTGTTCAGGAGAGTTAAAGGCATTTCTCATTGTACTTGCACATGGCACACAGTTTAGTGTAGATTATAATGATTGGACAGTTAGGTAATTCCATTCTCTGCAATGTCATGTCATCTTGAAATGTGATCTCCATTAAAAAAAAAAAAATAATAAATTATGTAAATCATAAAATGTATGAGGGGATATTAACAAATAAAGCAGTGTTCAATTACAGTGTCATTGCTTTTCCTACATGTTGCTATTGAAACCATCACTTGGCCCAAGGATATATTAAATTTAATAAACATCATAAACACTATTACAAAAGGAAATAATATATATAAGGTAGAGCATCTCATTAATTGTTTATGTTCACTAAAAGGAAGAAATTACTACACAATGTCTACAGTAGCTCAAGAAACACAATGTGATATGTGGGTACCATCAAATATTTGCAGCATGGTTTAAAATTCAAAATGTTTGTTGAGTACATTGCCTGTATCTTTGATGATCTTTTCACATAATTTCTGATCAACGAAAATGTATCTTTAAAGGGACTGTACAGTACTGGTTGAGGTGGGGATTCATGTTTTGAACATTCCTAAGTGAGATAATGAAAAGCCTCTTATGAAATATGAAAGAGAATGTAATTCTAAGAAGGATTCAACGTTTATTTGATGAAAATTGGTTTTCAAATGGCTGAGATATCCAAAAAAGTGCTAATAATAAAAGGCGACATGCCACAACTTTATTAGGATCTCTTTGTTTCACCTTGTTTTTGGATACCTCAGTCATTTCAAAACCGATTTTCATCGAATAAACTTTTGATACCCCTTAGAACTGCATGTTCTTTGACATCTCATAGAGTGGTTTCTGAATATCTCGCAAAACGTTAAAAGCTAAATCTTCACCTCGACCAGAACTGTACACACCCTTTACCTCAATGATTGAATATTTGCCAACAAACATTCAGCAAGGAAAAACCATTCTCACATTGAAATAACTGCAGATTTTTATAATAATTGGAACAATGACATAAAGCCAGGTGAACTAGTTTGCTTCCTTGGCAAGCATGCAGGCAATTTGTCTCAATAAGAGTTTCCTCCTTGAGCAACTTCGTAGAAATGCAGAATGATTATCAATCAAGTAGGAGAAAAACAAAGGAGGTTTCAGGAAAATTGGACAGTCAGTTCAATGAATTTTCAACATTTTACATTGTGGGGTTGTAAACACATTTTGAACAACTTTTTTCCATGACTCAATCCTTCTGAGTATGAAAATGTAGAGTGTTCAGAGATTGATTTGGAAACATACAATTGTACAGTAGGCCCTATATTGTGGATCATTCTCATTCTAAAAGCTGTGCCATTAGTATTTTTCCCCATCACTATCCTGCCTTGTATATTTTTAAGGATTGTTTGAAAAATGCATTTGACTAGCTGCTTCCTTTGTGAAAATCACTCCATTTCCGGACACTGATTGTACCATAAGCCACCTATAAGTGCCAAATCTAGACCTATGATCTATGTGAAAAAAAGACAAGCATGCATCTGTCTCTGATTGTCTTTTCAGCTCTTAGAAAGTTAGTATATTGTGCATTATGATTGATCACTACTAGCCATGTACAATTTGTAGTGAGTAATGGCAACATAACAACTACACTGTATCATATTCAATATAGCCTTCATGAGCTTCGTGAAAACATTTTAACATCAATTTCTATCAGTTTCTGCTCTATTCAAGCATCAGTAGAATCAATTCTCCAGAAAATCAAAGAAGAGAATGATCTGATACAAGGAGAGACATATTATTTTGACACTTTCTCTCTCTCTCTCTCTCTCTCTGCAAGAAAATTTTGTATGAAAAGTTTGAAGACTAAAACACTGACAAACATGTACCACTACATGACGAAGAAGGTAACAATATTACAAATGAATTAAAATTTTACATTTAAGACCCTCATACAGTGTACAAACGTATAGTATCAAATGTTATGGCATGCAGAGGGACGGAGAAACTTGCTGTATTAGTGATCTCTATAAAAGCAAGGGAGGTTGCCAAAATGTCCATCCAAAGTTTATCTCATATCCGTCCCGGTAATTACCCCAAGTAATGTACTACATGTACATTGTATTTAACAGTGATGATTTTTTTTTAAATGATATCCAGCATCCAGTGAAAGGCCACGGTCACTGCTACCTCCATTTGTACTTTATTGGCATTCTACATAATTTTACATACCCCCACACAATTTTGATAGTGCATTTACTTCAATTGTACGATCGTACTTTAGTGTTGTACATATAATTTAATATGATCATTATTTAAAGGGGAAGGCTAGTAACTGATCAGTGGGAATCAGTGGAAATGCTGGGAGATGATTGTTCCAATCCTTATGGGATTCATTCAAGAGTTCATTGTATATCTACTGTTGTGTGAAAATGATTTGCTTCAGAATGGTCTCGTATTCAAGTAATGTGCAGTTTAATGCTTCCAGGTTAGCGTCCCTGGTCAGTGACGGGGCACTAATCTGCACATTACTTGAATATGAGACCGTTCTGAAGCAAATCATTTTCACACAACAATAGATATACAATGAACTCTTGAATGAATCCCATAAGGATTGGAACAATCATCTCCCAGCATTTCCACTGATTCCCACTGATCAGTTACTAGCCTTCCCCTTTAATCATATATTTTTTACTATACATTTTCAATCAAAGATTATCAATAATACAATATCATGCCTTGATGGCCTTGTAAAACATTGTGTCTGCCAGCAAGAAAGTGACACACAATATGAGTGGTGACCTTCCAAACAGAATTCATAAATTGAAAGATATCTCTTTGATACCTTTCCATTCATGAATTAAACAAAATGTACTAGCAAGTGGATGCCAGAAAATTACCTTGGCATCAATGATGGCCTGTCCTATTTTGTTGAGGAATTCTACACCGGCCTTCAACCCAGTCTCATCCACCCAGACAGTGATACCAGCTCCTTCCAAAGCATCTGGCATTCAAGTGATTAAAGAAAGAAAATTTTTAAACAGCTCAGTTACAACACTAATTGGTATGATCATAATGTGCAACAAACTTTGCAGACAGACTTCTGGCAGCTTTTATATTTTATGTCGGACTGCAAAGCTGAACCAATCTATTTACTCCCAAAGCTTGCAATTATTCACATAATGACTTGATGAACTGACAATTTGCACAGATCTACAAAATTCAGTTTCACATTCAAACAATCAGGGCTTTGTTTTGGGACTTTGCATTATACATAGATCTGTTGGAACATTCATAACAATTACTAAAGGTACATTGTGAATTGTCTCCCCACTGAAATCTCTCAACAACTGGATGCACAGCACACTGTCACTGAAACAAAGTTTACTTGTAAACATGGAATGCTTTGGTTTGTGAATAATTCTGCAATTTAATTTAGCACACTACTGAACCAGCATGAAAATAAAAACATGCAAATATGCTTTTTGGAGATCATTAAAAAGGAGAAATTGTATGGGTACACAGAACTACTCTTCCTCCAATACGGCCCAGCTTGAAATAATTTATCATTGAATATCAACCACTTTGTGGTGTCTACTGAGCTCAGTTTCTTCAGTTTCAAAGGGCATGTTGGTTGCCAAACAGTATAGATCTTACTTGCCCATGATAGGGTCATAAGTCAAACTGTAGCACTGTGTATACTCCTCTACAGCACTGGTATACTAAGGATTAAATTCATATTCTGTATGTTGTAAACCTGTGTATGAAGGGATCCCCCCCCCCCCCCCCCCCCCCAGTCCATGGTGATTCCTACCATCAGTCTATTTAAGGCAGTGACACTCTTCGGTTCGGGGAATCGACCAGAAAGTGACACAGACTTGCTTGAGCATTGGGTGGTGGGCTTTTTTGTTGTTGTTGTCAGTTTGTTTGTCAGTTAGTTAGTTATTTAGTTACACTAGTTACGTTAGTTAGTTTGCTTGTTTGTTTGTTTGTTTTGAGACAGACCCAGAGCCTGGAACCAGGGCTATATGGCATGGCTGGACATTCATGAATATGCATTTGTGAATATTCATTTTTGGGATGATAGGCCCTACCCAACAAAAGAACTCACCCCTCATCTGTCTCATCTTGTCCCTGTCCTGATGGCTGTAGCTGATCATGAGGTCCTTTGGCTCCATGCTGAACGTCCTGATTGTTAGTGATTCTCGCCTCTCACCAGACACGCCTGGCGACAAGATATCCGGGTTGTTGTCTTCCGGTTTCACGGAGGCAACTCCTACGTCAGATCCACGCTCTGGTCCTCCCGCAGCGCTCACTGGTCGCGACTCGTCCGCAGGCGTCGTAGCCCTACTTCTGTGCTTGTGCACACTCCCGCTGCTCCCCATTGGAGAGATTTAAAAGGGACACTGTTTGAGAGCGTCAACGCAATATGCCATGGAGCGACAGAAGGCTAGTGTGTCAGACTACGGTTTAGCGATGCAGTTTGCACATGTCCGTCGAGTAAGCATGCGAAGGTGTGATGGAACTGTACAAATGTGTCACCAGTGAAAACAGAGGGAATGTGCAAGGGGTGTGATGATTAAAGGGAAGTTGTAGCATGCAGTCTGCAGCCCCAGTTTCAGTTAATAGATCAAAGCATGCACAGGTGAGGACCATATCCCATATTAAATGCAACTTGACAAGAACACAGAGGATGCAACAGACGAATGCTTTAACCCAGCTCCCATCAGAAAGCTTCTACGGTTCGCAGGCCAGTACTTATCAGCTTGTGAAGACTCCTTCATGGACTAAAATGAGGAAGTACTGTACTGTACATGTATGTAGCTACAGGAAACAAGACAAAGCATACACCATTTTAGCAGTAAATGTGTGAAACTGGAAACATCAGGAGTAACAAAAAAAAAAAAAACTGAAACACATGGCAAAGATCATATTCAAAGGACTGCCTCATATGGTACTGACAGAAACTATTGCATTGTCAGTTTTCACAGATCTTTATGAAGGCATCTACATGTAGGCTGAATATTAGGTCATAAAATGTAAAAATTTCCTGAATGTATTTCATAATATATGGCAATCTCTACTGAAGGACTGAAATTTCTGCATTAAAAGAAAGTGTGTCTAGAATGAACCATATGTCTACAGGGATCTCGCCAGCGTATATCACCCTTGTCGGCCCCGACAAGCGTGCGGTTTGAAGAAGCAATTGCCAACAAGGGTAAAACTTGCCGACAAGGGTAACACCACGCGTGAACTTGCCGACAAGGGTAACTTGCTTGACGAGCTAAGTTCGGACCAATTTCTCGCCTTTTTCAGTCTTTATTATCTGGCTAGAAAAGAAGCTAGATGTTGAAAGCAGCAGCAGTTTACATAGCGCAAAAATTTATCTACGCAGTCACCGCACCGATCACAACAACGCGGCTCAACACAACAGAGCGACGTACTAGCTGATACACACCACATCACACACTTGCTCACTCACATGCGCTCTGATTTGGGGTCCACACACACATGTACAAGCACCCAGCCGGCCACCACTTACAGCTGCCTGCGTGTACAACGGTACAGTGTATTGTGAGAGGGAGAGAGAGGACGGAAAGAGAGGGTCGAGGAAGGCTGACACGTGCTCGCTTGTTGTCACGCTTGTTGTCGGGTTACGCAAAAACAAACGATATGAAATGCATGCCCCTCTCCGCCAAAGGTTGTATTTTTTTTTTTTTTTTTGCTGCTTTGGTTTGTTTGTTAGTTTGTCTGCCTGTCTGTCTCTCTATTCGCAAAATAAGTCAAAATTTGGGAACAGATTAGGATGAAATTTTCAGGAACAGTTTCAGTTGGTTGGTAAAATGGCGCAAGGAACTATTGATGATTAAATTTTGATAGTGAGCAGGATTTATAATACCATCGAAATTCACCGCCAGAATCCAGGATTTTTAGACTTTGTTTCGTATATTTGAAAGGATTCGTATCAATTCTTTAGGAAGCTGGCCATCGGCAATGATGCAAAATTAGATGCGTTCAAAGCATTGCCGCAGAGAGAAAATTAACTCCATTTTTCGTTTAAAAAAAGAAAAGAAAAAAGAACGTGCGATGGAGTAAGCAAATGCAAATTGTTATTTAGGTTTTGGTAGTTTCAGTGGGTTATTTTTTTTTTAATCTAAAAAGCCATGCGTTCCATTTTAGCCTTTTCAATTTCCATGGATTTGTAAACGTCATTCGTGAATATTCCATTTTCCTTCTCCGGGCCGAAATTTATAGTAATTCTGTCATGATGGTCTTTCAAGTGCAACGTACGTAATGCTCCACGTGCTTCTGGGTTGGTTTGTTAAAAGGTGGGTTAGGGGGCATTCATGGGCAGAAAATAAATGGCTGATCATTCATCAATATTCCCAGTTGGTTTACATGCTATGTACACGCTGTTTACGACTACTGAAGCAAGGTGGCAGTACGCGCGACATTCTTTATCTGACACCTGGCTTTCGTGGAAATTTCGTGGAAATTTCCACAAGCCATGATATCAAGTTTCCCCACTGCTTGAGGTCGTGCTTTTTTTTTTTTATTCTTCATTACGAACATCAATTTTTTCAACTTGAAAAGTGTAGATAATTTGCTTCGAGGACGTGTTTCTTTCTTTTTTTTTCATTGCAGCGTCGGTAACATTTTGTTTTGTTCATCGTCCGTGCATGGCAGGGGTTCATGGGAGGAGAACGATAAGAATGACTGGGGAGAAAATAAACTGAAAGAAAGAAGCATCTTTTGAGCGAGCTGTCTTTGTTTTTCTCTACACCAGCATCAGTTATCGCCACCAAGGTTCATTTTTTTTTTTTCGTTACTCCGACAGATTAATGATAAAATGATGCTAGATTCTTTATTCTGAAGGTTCGTTAATCCAAAAATGATTAAGAAAAAATGTCCGTTCATTTCACGACGAAATCAGTTTTGTTATTTCGAACGTTCTGCCAGTGAAATTTCGGAATAAAACGACGGCACAAAACAGCGTGTTTTCGTACTCTAAGGGTCTGTTATTCCGACAGAAGTAGTTATGATGAAATAATAAATTGTAGATTCTTTATTCTGAAGGTTCGTTAACCGAAAATTGAATAAAGAAAAATGTCCGTAAATTTCAAAACGAAATCAGTGCGTCATTTCAAACGTTTTGCCAGTGAAATTTTGGAATAAAACGACTGCCCCCAAACGGTTGCAGTTTTCTTACTCTGAGGGTTCGTTACACCGACAGATTAATGAAAAAATAATGCTAGATTCCTTCTTCTGAAGGTTCGTTAATCAAAAAAAAAAAAATGATTAAGAAAAAATGTCCGTTCATTTCACAACGAAATCAGTTTTGATATTTCGAACGTTTCTGTCAGTGAAATTTCGGAATAAAACGACGGCACAAAACAGCGTGTTTTCGTACTCTATAAGGGTCTGTTATTCCGACAGAAGTAGTAATGATGAAATAATAAATTGTAGATTCTTTATTCTGAAGTTTCGTTAACCGAAAATTGAATAAAGAAAAATGTCCGTAAATTTCAAAACGAAATCAGTGCGTCATTTCGAACGTTTTGCCAGTGAAATTTGGAATAAAACAACTGCCCAAAAAAATAGTTGCACTTTTCTTACTCTTAGGGTTCTCGTTACTCCGAGAGATTAATGATAAAACAATGCTATATTCCTTATTCTGAAGGTTCGTTAATCCAAAAATGATTTTAAAAAATGTCCGTTCATTTCACAACGAAATCAGTTTTGTTATTTCGAACGTTTCCGTCAGTGAAATTTCAGAATAAAACGACGGCCCCAAAACTGTTAGTTTTCTTTTACTCTGAAGGTTCGTTAACTGCGAAAGAATAACGATAATACTTTAGATTCTTAATCGGAAAACTATAAAGAAGAAATGAAAACGGTTATAGTTTCGTTACTCCGACAGAATAATGGCAAAATAATACATTCTTAATTCTGAATGATCGTTAATAGAAAAATTATAAAGGAGAAAATATTCGTTTATATCCAAACGAAATCAGTTTTGTTATTTCGAATGAACACCTTCTGCCAGTATAATTTCGGAATACAACAACGGCCCCAAAACGGTGTTTTCTTATATATTCTGAAGGTTTTTTATTCTGAAACAATAACGATGATAGATGATAGATTCCTTTCTGAAGGTTCGTTGATCGGAAAATAATAAAGAAAAAATGCTTGTTAATCTTCGAACGAAATCAGTTTTATTTTGAACATTCATCTGTAGTACCGACCTTTGGTGTTGTTGTTTTCGATTACAAACCTTCGAAGTACTCAGTAATGAATCGTTTCATTTTATGATTAAACAAACCTTCGGAATAATGACCATCATTACATTTAAAATTGTAGGATGTCTCTTTGATGTCACGGCCAAACTACCGCAGTATACCCAGAAAGGAAAGTGCAACGATGTCCCGAAAGTTCTCGATCGCTTCTCGCGCATCTGCATGCAATAGGCCTACCACGTGGTCGAGCAGACGGCGAGAAAGCAACACGGCGCGCGTTGTTGCGATGCAGAGGCGGCTAGAATTATTGCAACAGTGAAACAGGAAAGGCCTAAAAGAAATCGGAACCTCCACCATCGGCACCTACTTCTCTTTCATTTACCGGTATTATTTAGGAACTGCCGCTAACATAAGGTATGGAGTTTCTGCATTGTTTCTGTGAGAATATGCCCCTCACAACGTTCATTACATCTCCGTGAGAATGTCGCATTTAGTGGCATTTTAGCGGCGATTTATCTGTGTTGTATTGAGCATTAGCGAAGGCTTCCGCGCTTCGCGCGGGAGGGGGAACCCCCCTCCCGTACCCACCCCCAGAACAGCGCGCATAAATGCCGACAAGCGTGAAGAAATTCCTGGCGAGAACCCTGGTCTACATGTCATGATTGAAAATGACCATGAATAAACAGCACCAAATCATTGTAAATACATACTGTTGTAAAATAAACATTGATGAGAAAGTGTGAACACAGTTTCAGGAGTTATCATTAATAATCTCTTTATGTGCCACGTTCGCACGCACAACTCAGTTGACGGCATGCCAACTTCACATATTCTGCTCAAACCCACAAACCAGCCCAAACTGATCAATAAATACCTAAATGCCACATTACAATGAAAGCATTTGTCGCATTTGTCGCAGCAAGAAGTGTTCCCTAATTATTCCAAGTTTCTGTCACTGTTTTGTGTGCAAAAGTCATGCATTTACAGTAATGTAGCTACTGGTCATTTGAAAGCAAAACAATCATAGATTTGTCATACAATTTACATCAAAGCGAGGCTTGGCATTTTCTCTACAACTTTGCTCACCAAAAGACGAGGTTTTATCAAAAATGTATCAAAGTTACGCTGATTTGAAGAACTGAATGTTTTCTCAAAGTATAACTGCGTTGGTGTCTCAGACTAATGTGGCACACAGGGGGTCTGCATCATGGCCCATAAAGTGTTAAAAGACTCCATTCTCCCTTTTTGTGTTTTTGAAAGTTGAAAAAACATAAAAAGAAAATATGAGACATTTCAATCATATATTTGACTTCAAGAATATTCCTTGTTATTCAGTTCAAGTGAAGAATCACTGGAAAGGTTACACTTTGCTCTATTTGGTAATAACCTAACCTTAAAAAGAATGAACCTTAGCCCCTTCTGCGTTCAAACTCTTAACAAATAGAAACAAGTCATAGGCAAAGTTACCACCAGCAATAACAGCAGCGCAAGAATGCAGCAGAGTCCTCTAAAGAAGAGAAAAACAAGCAAGATAAGAATGAAAAATCTACCACAATGAGAACTTCACATAGGACACTGTGCATTAATGAGCCAATAGGGGGAAAAAATGTTGCTACTTAAAGGTAATTTGAATTTTGGAGGTCAAATTCATGTTACACTTAAATATAAAAAGTGTGATAAAAATACTCATTTCAAAGTTGGCTTAGTGGTGGAATAGAAATGAACAGAATGGTTGAGAATTCGTCAAAATCAGATCACTTAATTTTAAAGTTTTGGAAAATTAGCAAAGCTAACCAATGATTTCTTATGGGAATCTGGTATACGTACCAGGAGGTTCCCATGGCGGCAATTGATATGGAAACCTGGTATAGGAGGTTCCCAAATGTAGACAAGAGTGCCTGTGATTCGTGCCCTAAATTCATGTTTATTTATGCTATTCTGCCCAGAAAAAAAAAAAAAAATGGCTTTGAAAGAAAGATTTGGAGTTTTGTCTATGAGCATCTGTTCTCTTCCTTTTACGAAAATGCATATCACAGTACTATTTACCTCTTTTCCACCATGGTACAGCTGTATAAATATGCGCTCGTTTTGCTATAAAACTTGTATGAAGATGTACACATGTACAAATATACACTGTAGAAATCAAGGCTTAGCTCAGTAGATTTCGGTGTTCGCTGACCCCATTCAGGAGCCTCGTTTTGTGTATAAAGAGTCTGTATGCCCATCAGTGTACGCTCTATTCATACTTTGCGCCGTTGACTCCTTTCACACAAGGATTACAAACTTGTTCATTCACTGTCGATGGGCAAAAAGAATCTCGTTTTGGGGAATTGAAGGCTCTCCGAGAATTGCTGGAGGACCGGGTTAAGCACGTCGCCAAACAAAAAGTGATTGCAGTCAAAATCAATAATTACCGGGTATGTCCAAATCACAGGAACTGGTGATTTCATCACAAGCTTCCAATTGTCCTAGACATAAAATCTTCACTATTTTCCCATCAATACCATAAGTTGTCCTTCAGTAAAACCTCATAATGATTCCCTTCTAGGAGAGAAAGGGGGCTGCAAATGCTAAATTGCAAGTGTACTGACGATAAGATGATTTTTTTCAGTATACGATATTTCTTTGCCCAAACTGATGGGAGAATTATAAACTCAGTGATGACATGGTCTTAATTGCCACAACTTCAACTTTTAGTGTATGAAGTTGCAACAACCCTTTTCATTTGATCATTCAGTGAAAACATGTGAACATGTTTTATACGTCTGGTAACTTGCATCATTTTTTTTTTCCCATTTTTGATGAAATTTCACATTGAGTTGGTGATAAGCACAATCAGGGTATGCAATCATGACTTTCTCATTTTAAAAAATTGTAACTTCTAAAAGAATGCACCAACTGACTTAAAAATTCACATGCAGCATGCTAAGACATCAGTAATCACATGTGGTAAGACAATAGCTAATTTCTTCTCATTTACTGTTAATTATTAAAGATTAATTACCAAAAAGTCCCCCAAAACCCACGTAATGCGTCAAAAAAAGCGTTTTACAACTTACGTAAAATCAAGATTTGAGGTCCATATTTTAAGTCTACCCCTATGTGTTTGGTATCAAATTAATGGATTTTTTCCTGGCATTGCTTGCATGCAATAAAAAACAGTGGTTCTTTCAGCTGGAGAAAGTTATAAGGTCTGAAGTCCCATCCTGGTAGGAGTGTAATGCTGGCTTATTTTTGTGACATTGTGACCTTTTAACCCATGCTGTACAGCTATACATGGAGAAACAGCTTATTTTTCTGCTTTTCCTGAGAGTACTGAAGACACACTACAATATGGTGCGCTGTTTGCCAATAAATGTTCAGCCAGTTTTGAGTTTTGAGCCATTTTCAAATGCTAAGTGAAATAAGTGCAGCCGTTTTTCAGTATTTTCAGTGAGGTATATCCTAATTTGACTACTTTAAAGAATCTTTTCCCCTATCGAATATCCTTGTTTTTTTAACCATAAATTGTACATATGTAGAAATCTATTGTGTGAAAATTTTAGCAAATTTGAGAAATAGGAACTTATTTTTTTATATTTTTACAAATTGCTGAGCATAAAAAAGTGTGATACACGCCCATGTTATACTGCATGAAGGTCATATGATAAGTGTTAAGTGTTCATATTTCAATGCTTGTTCAATTTCTAAACATATCATAAGCAAAAACATAGTATTTAGGCTTAATATGTAATTGTTTGAGTGTCACAGCTTGGATATCAACTCAAGTCATCATAAATCTCACATTCATTCTTCTATCTGTGTTTACAAATATGAGAATTGATCCAAACACTGTGCGCAAATTCAAGGTCAAACTGTACAGATAATTTTTTAATGAAAAATATAATATCTTCCAAAGTACCAGCCCTACTTTCATAAAAATAAATAATGCCCACTATATGTCTGTTACCTATTCCTGAAAGTTTCGCCTCTTCACTCTTTGGCAAAAGTGAAATATGATAAAATATGTCAAAGTGGTTTTATTTGAATTCAAAATAATGCCTACAAAATTGATCATCCATTTTGAGAAGTGAAAATATGAAATTCATTCATATTTTGTGATATGTCATGGCTATGTACTGGTGGTGAATGAAAGGGATATTTATCAGGAATATCTAACAGCAATATCAGATGAAGAAAAAAAATTCTCCTTTTTTTTAATGAATTTTTCCAATATATTAGTCATTTCAATGTAATTCGACACCCCTAATTTAAATGCTAATTTATGCGCAGTTTAATGCAAAATTTTGACTCTTTCTTTACATGAAATGAAAATTTGAACACTCAGCTACAACAAACAACAAAAAAAAGCATTTTCACCAAGTTTTTTCATTTTTGCCCTGTTACACAATTGCATACCCTGATTGTGCTATTGACCAGTTGTATTTTCCTTGCCACTGATTGACAAATCAACTTTTATCTCAAATTCAGGTTATTCAAATTTATTTCACATGCTAAAAAGAAAACATCACGTTCATCACGTTCACAATACAAAAAGAAGAGCAAAATACAAACATAGCACGTGAGGGATCAGTAAAGGCCGTATGAAGCCTATCGAGGCGCAGGCCAATACCCTTACAAACAATAAATAGGACGCAATTTCCATCAAATATACATTAAGGAACAAAAACAACAAAGAAACATAACAACAATAAAAAAGGGAAAAGGTGGCAAAATTATTACAATAATTATTCGATTGCACTTTGGATTAAAACATTTCGTATTCAGCTCGTTTTTCTCAAAAATTCAACTTCATTGCAAGATCATACAACTCTTTTGTTCTTAATTTCAATAGCTTGCATTTTTCCCTTCTCAATTATTGAATCAACTATAAAATTGACCAATCAATCACTAAGATACTCCCTAACAACCCATCTCACACTCATCCGTCCAGCAATCATTTTCTCATGCCTCCAAATGACATTAAATGGGAAGCCCGCACTGGTGCTGAACTATTAAGGAAGGTATACTGTTTCTTTATTACTCTCTTTCTGTTGGTTAGAGGATACATACATATTGCATGGCTGTATCATAAATTAAAGCTAAATTTACTATTAAAAATATTCTAACATACTAAATCCAAAGAGGTCCGTGAAAACTGTCATCTATCGTAGTAATTCATGATCATGTCACTCATACATTCTACTTCTTCTATTTCTATGGTGCTTCTCATCAAAGCCTGGTCAGCAACTGGCTGAGGGTTTGTGGTGTGGGTGCTTCAGACAGTGGATGCCATTTGTGCTTTGTGCTCTTTCAAATGTACATACAGGTACTCACTGTGCAAGTGGCCTTTTTTACGATCAGTGGTGTAACTTTTGTACTAAGAGGGTCAAAATTTCAAACAAAATATTTTTTCATTATTCTGTTTGATTCCTGTTGGGAAGTATTCAAATTTTTGAAAAAATAAAATTTCAGACCTTAAAGCTGAAGAGTTATTGGTGTAATTTAAGGAAAACCCTGGCACCTGAAGTAAATTTAAGCAAAATTTTGTTTTCATGAATTGCACCATAATGACAAAACTCTGTAGTCAAACTTCACCATGCAAAGTTTATATGGTTAACAACAATATATAGTTTGTGAATCAAAACTATTTGGGGGTTGAATATAAAGTGAATTTTAAAAAAAAATACATGAGATTTACAAATTTTTGGTAAAAATACCAATTGACATGCAATTTTTAAGATTTTAACCATTTATTGGAGGGCAAGCCAGGTCAAACTCTATACTATAACAAGTCTTTAAGAAGGGCTACCTTCCTATGTAGGTTAAATGAAATTCCAATCATTTCTTTAAATCTTGGATTTTTCACACATGGATGTTTCGGAGGTGACAGTTAACATAATAGAATGTTTCGGAGGTGACATTAATATTAACACTCAGTTTTTTTGAGAATAAGTGACAATAACACAAAACTTCTTCTTTTTATCAATGTTTTTGATAATTATAACTCGAGAACAAGAAATGAACTCCTGTTTCAAGCAGATAAACCACACAGAACAAGTGTTTTTTTACACTTCATTAATTAGCATGGGCACCGGTAGTTTGCCTTCCATTTGGACGAAGGTTGTAAGCTAAATATTGTAATCTGAAGAAACATGGCATTGCATTTTCTACCTTAAATTGAGATGAGGGTGTGAGATCATTTTAGTAATGTTTCTTTGCTCTCAGAACATTTTATTCCACAACACCAGGGAAGAATCACTTCGTTTCGGAGGTGACATTCAATGTTAACATTGTGTTGAAATATTCATTTACAGTAAGAATATGACGGACATATTTAAAGCTAGATATTGTAACCTGAAGAAACATGGCATTCCATTTTCTACCTTAAATTGAAATGAGTGTGTAAGATCATTTTAGTAATGTTTCTTTGCTCTCAGAACATTTTATTCCACAACACCAGGGAAGAATAACTTTGTTTCGGAGGTGACATTCAATGTTAACATTGTGTTCAAGTATTCATATAGTATGTCCCCCCCCCCCCCCCAAAGAAAAAAAAAAATACAATTAGACTTTTGCATTGATAGCACCCAATATGATTAAATCAGCTAAAATCTACTTTGTTGTCTTAAATTATAACATCTTAGCTCTATTTTGCAGAAAGCCCCAGTCAATTTGGTTAAGTGGTCTCAAAGAAATGTGGATTGTTATAAAGGATGTCAAGAGTCTGATTCTTCCAAGTTTAGCACTTGGATGCTCTTGGAACTGCATATTAATGTGTAAACACAATATACAGAACTTGGAGGGAAGGGATTCCTGACATGCTCTACAAAAATCCTCATTTGTCTTTGACCTCTGAAGCAAATTAAATGGGGTTTTCTGCATTAAAGGTGTGGGCAATGAGTTATAGTTTCAATCCCTCAAATTGTATTTTAGATTGATTCACTATCTTTAAAGTTATTGTTGCGGAAGGTACCATTGTAATTTTTTGGTGGGGACATAGGTTATGAATGCCACAAGCAAAAATTCTTATTTGACTTGTATTATGTTTTTGTTTGCACGTAGTATTATAAATAGATTAATTCAAGGATGTTCATGAATTCTTCATCATTCTTGATAGCCACCATACAAATGTTATAATACTGGTGAGAGGTGTTTGGTTCATCTGGGATAAATTTTCTATATACCAGATTCATTTAAACTGTTGACATTACTAAAATATATTTTATGTATCTTTCTGAATTGCTTGAAAATTAACAGCAAATCATATATATTAGTCACTTTTGAGAGTAAAAAGTATAAGATAAGAAAAAATCATTTTATTGTTTTGGAGGTGACACAACACAGAGACAGCCCAACTTCTCAGGTGTTAGCTAATACAATTGTGAACATTCATGTCTTTCCTCATGGCTTTAATTTTCAAATATAAGCTCTTTCTTTCAGTTCTTACTTGTTATTTTGTTTAGTTATTTTCTTTCATGATAGTGGATACCAGCTCAAATTTTGTTTTAGATTGTAATTCATACTAATCTTTAGCAAATTTTTACAGTTTGGTTAAGACAACAGTTTGTGTTTCCCAGCTGAAGAGAGCAGCATAATGCGTTTGTGTGAACTTATGGGGAAAATTTTTTTTAGTTCAGTAATTTTACCCATCAACTTCTCAGAAGGTCCCGGACACAAACTGGTCTCAAATAACCCTATAAGGGACTGAAAAAGGACAAGTTCACCTTAATAGACACGAGAGTTGAGTAAATACAGCAATATTAGTAAAACACATCAGTGAGAGTTTGAGGAAAATAAGGCAATCCGTTCCAGAGTATGAATTTTTGAAGTTTCTGCTCAGTCAAAGCTGAATGAGAAGACTTCTATAGCTTGTGATGTCACACGTGTACAAGGATATAGAGAAAGTATCAAGAAAATTCAACATATTTTCACTTTTCTTGCATAACAAAAGAACACTTGACTTCTCTCTTTTGGAAGGCAGGGTGAATAATATTGCCCTAACATACATCAGTAGCAAGTTGAAGAAATGTGCGCTTTTTTCAAAAAGTAAAGTTTTGTGAAATTCACTTATATTTTCTTTTTATCGTTGTATGCATGTGACATCATACATTGTAATAGTCGTCTCATCCAGCAGTGATTGCATCGATATTTAAAAAAGACCATAACTTTTGAATGGATTGTCCAATTTCCCAAACTTTCAATGATGTGTTCTACTAATGTTGTTGCATTCACTCAATCCACATGTATTTGAAGGTGGACTTGTCCTTTAAGAAACCATTTTCTTTTCCTTGAAATTCCAGTACTTAAAGCCAAATTCTAAGATAAAACATAATAACAAAACAAGGTAAACACATCATCAAAATTATATTGAGATAGAACTACAAATCTTGTTTTTGGATCTTTCCCTTTCCAGTCCTGGAGACTTGTTCCTCTGTTCACTTTAGTTGTCAGATAACTTCAATAATATTTAAAAATACAATGTCATAAACAGTTGGTTCAACTTGGAAAATGTAATGATTATTGTCATATTTAAAAAAAAAAATCACATAATTTTGTTTATGATTACCACGTTGTACATGGAAAAACAACAACTAAGAAATCAAGAACAAGTTGTGCACCAGCTATAGGCATGTGGCCTTTTTGTGGAGTTTGATTATTTTATGATTTTTTTTAAGATTGTGGACTAGGGCATGCATGAAGTGCCACATGTATCACTTTGGTATCAAGGGAATTCTGGTGAGCTAGGTATACAAAAGTCACTTCTACTGTGATGATTTTGTAGATATTAAATGTATTTGAAAATGTTAATAGATAGTGAAAAGGAACTGAAGTCTTGCCTTTCACTATCACATAACAATATGGTGTTAACAAACAATGTCACCTCCGAAACACAAGAAAAGCAACCTACATGGAAAGCTGTGATTGGTAAATCTTCACAACTAAATTGCTTAAATTGGAAATCAAGTTTCTAAGATGAAAGCATCTATATGTTTACTTAACTAAAGCAGGAGAATTGATTTTGATTACAATATTATATATGCAACAGATGGGTGTATTTTGTGCATTCTCTTTGTTAAAAAAGTGAAAAAATGTAAATTTGCACTAAAACGTACAGTATAGTAATAAAAATAAGAGTGAGAGTGTGTTAGTTGATTTCTCCACTTTGAGACTTATGTTACTAAAATAAATGAAACCATTGGTGTACATGATATGGTTTCTCTTCAATAGAAATGAGCAAAAACTCTTGTTAACAGTGTTTTGTCACCTCCGAAACAGTAATTCTTAGTTTTTATCAGATCTTTTATTAATCTCTAGAAAATTCTCACTTCCTGTTGCCATATTACTATTTTCATCCAAAAGAGATTCCTGTCAATTGGACAGAATCAAACAAAATTGCTTTGTCTTCGAGAAATTATCAAATATAATACCCTTGTTGTTTCGGAGGTGACGATTGTTTCGGAGGTGACAAGTGTTAACGGAAAATTGTAAATTGCTCCGAAATGAAAACAACAGGCTATATTTCTACTACCTTCCTTCTGAGATAATGTGAGGGGATATGTTGCAGTTTTGTAAATGTAATGTATAACTGATGTCAAGAATAAAAAAATCAAATACATAAATCTGTTGTCTCGGAGGTGACAGAAAAGTTAACGGAAAAGTTGCATAAATTTATAAACACTCACCAAGAAATGATAAGCTATTTGAATCAAATAATCTTTGGATCAAAGTTAAGTCAGACTGATTACTATTCTGTTTTGATGGAAATTAGCAAAGTTGAATTTTATAATTGTGAGCAAGAGCTAACTCAAAAGAGGGGTTAACTGTTAACGGAAAATCCAGCATGTAAATGCATGCCACATCTGAAAGAAAAAGAGAGGAAAGTTCATTAAGGTACCCAAGGTAGACACTGTGGGTGGTAAGTTTATGAGAAAAAATAATGCATATCTGTTTGTGTATAAGAAAGTTATACACCAATTAGTGCCAAAACCGTGTTTTACACCACTGATTGTAAAAATGGCCAAGTACAAACAAAACTCTGCCATGCTTTAGTTGACTTCTATGGCTCTCTTGAACTGCTCAACAGAGGGCAGTTCAATGATGTGTTGAGGAAGCCCCTATCCCAGTCTCTGATTGTCCTTGGGGGAAAAAAAAAACTGTATTTGTAGGCATCCAAGGTAGAGCCGGTTCTCATAAAGCGTTGATGTTGGCTGCTTCGTATTGTTCTTTGTCTATGTTTGAGGTACTGTGGTATGGGTACTGACTCATTCACCCTTGACAAAAATTAGGGGACCCCTTCCCCCCCCCCCCCACCTAAACACTTATTATACCCTCCTCCTCCATCTCCCTCCCCCCTCCCCCCCCCCCCCCAATGTTTTGCTCCCTTGCATTCTTCTCACTTCCAGCCAGTTGAGACACTTGGAATCTCTGCACATATTTTACAACAACAACAACAACAAAATATTCCGTTTAATACTGCTGTGAGTGTCATTAGGCAGCAAATTGAGAGAACATGCCACATTCATCTAGCTGGACCTAATACTACCTGTAGTAAAATAAAAAAATAGACATGCGAAGTTTTCAACTTCAACCACCACCTGTTACGGGAGGAACATTTGTCATTTGTGCAATCAATAACTATACACAGCAAAGAAGCCGTGCTTGGCATGGCGTCTGGTGGGGCTATACAATCAACAGAATACAATGCGGCACTTGCTCTGGGAAATATAGAGTTCGACTTTTACAATCAATATCCTTTTGAATTCTCACCATCACTCTGCATTAAAGTCTTTTCATGCTTTCACTAAGTTTTCGTTAATAAATATTGTGACAAGTGATCAGGCATTCACCATTTCATGAATTCAAAGTCAAAAATAATACCGGTATCATAAATGGTATGTTTCATCAGTTCTTAACTCCGAATTGAAACAAATTAAAGACAAACACAATAGACAGATAGTATACTGTACACCTATACGCCATATATTTCGCAAGTCTAAATTTGCGCGAATCGGGAATTCCCGATGATTTCGCAAGTGGTTAAATTCGCGATCGTGGAGTCCTACTGAACAGGGAAATGTACACACGTACGTACATGTACGTCACATTCACATCAGGATCAAAGTCGATATTTTCGCGTGCCGTTAATTTTGCGAATAGCACCTGACCTGAAATTCGCGAAAATAAAAAAAATATTCGGCGTATACAGTATGAAATAAATTAGAAATGAGACACCAAAACAAGATATTGAAACTCAAGATCAAGTGCATAGAAAGTGACGTATATGCATAAGGGTGTTTTTAAGTCCATCAGGTGCTATAATGCTATGTTAGCCCTCCTGATCCTCCTAGCTCATCCATTTTCTACTCTAGCTAGACCTGGATCTATTCTATTTTGTACTTTTGACTGACCCTCTTGATGATATTTGTAGATGGGGGTTGGACAACTCGACCGCGGGATAAGTCGTCCCTGGACAACTCGTCCCTACCCCTGGACAGCTCGACCGGGTCGAGTTGTCCAGGGGCGGGTTTGCGATTGGACAACTCGACCCAACTTTATTTGTGCCTAATTTTTACAGAATGAAACACATTTTTGTCATAATATTGACATAGGTTAGTGGAGTGATGTATGATAAAAATGTTTCATCGCATTTTAAGGCAATTCCTTTTTATTTTCTGATGCTGCGAAGCAATATTTAACGGTATCTTCTCTGCTCTGAGAGTCTCGGTGACGGAGCTTTTTCTTGTGACGAAAGCTTGCATGGTAAGGTGAAATTTGTTGAGAAATTTCCATTAAATGCTTAACACCAGCAATAAAATATGGTATTTTACATAGGTACATGTGTTTTCTATCCTTGGTCACATTTTCATGAGCAGAGGAATCATTTTAGTATGAAAAATGAAACAATTGTCTACAGTATGTCGAATCGTCTTCGTTCGTACTTGTTCGGTTTCCATATCGCGGGACGCGCGCCGCGCTGCTAGCTGTGCTGAGAGGCTCGGCTCGGCGTGGCGCTCGCCCACTGGCCACCGGACCCCCTCCCACGTGCACCGATACCAGCACAACTTGTGACGACAGCCTGTTTGGTAAGGTGAAATTTGTTGAGAAATTTCCTTTAGATGCGAATAACCAACAATAAAATATAGTGTTTCACATAAATAAATGTGTTTTCTATCCTTGGTGACATTTTTATAGGCAAATGAATCATTTCAGTAAGAAAAATGAAACAAATCCTATGTCGAATCGTCTTCGTTCGGTTTCCACACCGCGGCACGCTGCTCTCTAGAGTGGCGCACGCAACCACCGATACCGGCCCGCGGGCCCCCCGGGCTGTAGGGCTGGCAGACGTGCAGCTCGATGGGTGGAGCGAGCTGTGTCGCTGCGTAGCTACGAAGTCGACCGTGATCTTTTCTTCGATATTTGAACTAAATTCCACTCAATGAAACTATTTCATACATTTCTCTTAACTTTGAACGATGTTATACTGACTAAATGGTTTGAAAAGTGTCTGAAATTTCACCGGCACTGTATTGATTCGTAAATAAGTCATCAACATGACAACCAGTCTTATCATGCAAGCCCAATAATTCTCCGCACTACCACTGCCATACACTTACCACAAGCAATGGAGAACCTGACTCCAATGATACAGTACTGTGGGGACCAGTACTTTACTGTCAACAAATGATGGGGGAAAAAAACATAGTGACAACAAAGGAAATAAAAATTTTCACTCTTTTTCTTTTACTTTTTTTGTGTGGTTGGTTTATTTCTGTTTTTGCCAAAAAAAGGAGAGTTGCTCTGCATGTCCTGCATTCATAAAAAAAAAGAAAAGAAAAGAACAGGGTGTACATGAGGCACTGCTACTGGCTGTCTTAGCTTGCCTGAAAACTTCAAATGTACGTGTAATCCTCTATTTTTTTTTTCTACGCACTTCTCTCTCGGTCTTTGCCGAAGATATTATTTTGGAGAAAAAAAAAAAGGCCTGTTACTTACACTACAGGTACTCTTCCTGTCCCCCACCCGTAGGTTTCCCAGACTCTGGAACAAATTACCTGACTTGGTAAGGGACTTGGCAGTTATCGATTCTCTCTCATCTTTCCTTCAACAGCTGAGAGGTTCATTTTAATGTAGTGTATTGATAACCACAGGTATGACATACATACAATGTACATGTGTATGAGAATCTCTGTATCTTGACTTTGTTTGAAATACCCAAATGTGTCAAGTTACAGTTATATTTCTTCTCTGGGTTTCAGATTCTATATGTAAGACATTATATAACATTATCTGATTAGTAATTGTATATATTTTTTTTAATGTTCATGCCTTAATTCATGCTCACATTATCTAATATTATTTATGAATTTATGGCTCCAGATATATAATATACATTGCAAAGTGGTGTAATACTACACGAGGATTTTTCAAAGAAAGTGCTGGGTCACGGAGTCTCAGGGTAATGTAAATGATAAAGTTTAAGTTTTGAAATTATTTTTATTTTTACTGTGTATCGAAGATGGTTTGGGGTATGTTGATGATACTTGCTGGCATCGTACACTTTGCTGTCTGCAGTGATTTTTTTTTTTTTTTTTTTTTTTAGGGGAGGGGCGGAGGTTTTGGGCCTTGGGATAGGGTTTGGGTGCAAAGAATTACATTATTAGTCAGTAGTGCAGTTAGAGGGGACATTTGTTGTTGTTGACATGTACTCTGATAATACTTTTTGTACACTGGATTTTTTTCTTTTTTTACGGGAGGGGGTGGAATGAATACCCATTTGCCACAATGATATTTTTAGTTTGTACCATATGTAGAATAATCCTAATGGTGTACACGCTTCATTCAAAATTGTACTGTTTCTTTTCTTTTATGTTCAACTACTCCCTGATGTGCGTTGTAGGCCCAAGGGTCATAGTGATTTTGACTACTTTTTTCCAACCCGGCTCCTTAGGGAAGCTCAACAGGTATCTAGATATTACAATTTGTTGTTGCCATGGCAATGCAGTTTCTCCCACTGATGGAAATGTGTCTTTCTCTTCTTCTGGCTAATGCAAACAGGACTCCACAGCTGGGATATTCAGTTGCAGGTGCAAGGTGTTAGCAGTGCATCAAAAAGGGACCCCCCCCCCCCCATGGATTCCTTGTGCATTTTTGTTGTTGGTCTCATCAGCAATGGCCAATACAATTGTAATTATGGTCATAATTAGATATTTCTATACGGCAGGGAGGTGAGAGGAAACCTCCCTGTATACGGTAACATAGCATACAAAACTGTGTTAACCCCATTCATTTCATTGCAAGAAAGTGTTTCTATGGGGCTGATAGTAACAAACTGGCAACCGATGATCATGGCATAAAGGTGAATTCACCAAACTTTTTAGGTGACACTGATTAAATTGATGATGACTCGATCCCTTCACGCAGCAAATCGTCACTGCAAACCATTAGGGTCAGGGTAAATAAACAAATGCATAACACAGACAGATTAATGCAAAAGGGCTCGTACAATCAGAGACATTTCCTCCACCTTTTTTCAATGACTTTGATCTTCAGTTTTAATAATAATAATAGTAATATACAGTACATTTATAAGGCGCTTGATACGGATGTTTCTAAGCGCACAGTTTACCGGGAAAATTAATATTTAGACCAAAATAATACAAAAATACCAAAATACAGATACAAAAATATCCAAAAAGAAAAGATTCAGTGTATAAATGCGATGAGTAGGCCTACTGAAAAATCAAAATCAGTGTGCACCTCCATCGACCAACGGTAACATAATAAATTGTATCAACCTTCCCCACCACCACCACCACCACTTCATCTCTCTTTCCAGGCTCTCTCTCTTGTATCTCTATCTCCCCTTCAAATCCCCCAGTTACAGATTAAAATAGTTTTTGAATACCAATTCTGTGAGTTATAACTACAAATGTATCTCCTTTTGGATGTCAGGTAGTCAAATCACATTTATTTGCAATCTTTACATTATACATGTACATGATTAAGGATTTTTGGGGTTTTTTTCTAAAATGTTCCCATTTTTCGGCCATTTCCCTCCTTTTGTGTGTGTGTGAGTGTGTATGCAATATGAACTTAAATGAGGAATAAAGATAGTAAAGACAATGAGTCCGTCATGTTTGACATTTTTTTTTTTTTTTTTTGGGGGGGGGGCAACATGACTGTTATATTCTGATGATTTAAATGATCACATGATATTTCTTTGCTGCTAAAAGACATTACATTGTATGTGGCATACACACACATGTGCATGCACAAATGAAAAAAAAAAAGATACTGTGACATCATAACTTGACCAAAAATTTACCATCTATTTTCAGCCTTCTTATAGTTAGTTTTTTAAGAGTACTGATAGTTTTTTAATTTCATTTGTAGAATTCCAACTACCTATATTGAACATTTTGTCCCATCTTGGTAATTTATCTTCAACAATGTTATCAAACTATAATATAGACCACTGGACTTGATTCTCATCAGATTGTGTTATGTTAGCAATTGTCTGTGAAAACAAACAACCATATAGGCCCTATGGGTTAGAAATTTGAAATTGCTCATGTTATAAAAAAGCTTGTGTGTTTGTCCTATAGGCATCATAAAATGAAATGTTTTCCTGGTTCTACAACATACTCCTGTATGTACACACATTGGTTTTTTAAGTGTAGTAAAAGAAAAAAAAAAAAACCTGCTGAAAACTGCTTATCCAATTGTGGAGAGCCAGTGGAGTAAAATTGAGTCAAAAGGGGCCTGAGCTTTGGATCCTATAGCAGAATCTTTGTCAGAGACAAAATAACAAATAGGCAGGGAAAGCAATCATATAATAGGACTTCACACATAAAGAATAGTCAGAGACTGGCTAGGGACACAGAAAGGAAAACAAAAGGGGAGGGTAGGAAGTCATGGGCAAGGAGCCCAACAGGTTTAGGGAGGGGGATTAGAGTGGGAAGTGGACAGACAAAAGGCTGAGGAGGGTCAGTGATGATCAAGATCCGAGGACCAAAGGGTGAAACCTTTGAAGGAACAGGATGAATAGGGAGGCAATATCGAACAAGATAAAGAACAACAGAGGGATAAAAAAGGAAAAGAGTGAAAAGCATGGGGGGGGGGGCTGAGCAAGCAGTGAGCCTTAATAAGGTGTACCAAGAGGAGGCAACAAAATGAAAGTGAGTGTCAACCAACCAATGCAAGTTCTCAATCATATCAAAGCATAATAATAGTCATAATAACAGTCATAATATTAATAATAATGATAATAGGGGCCTAATAATGATAATGATAATGATATTGATAATAGAAATAAAAATGATAATTTATATTCCACAATTTCTATCAAACTATAGTGACCACTTCATTCTGAAAGGTGTTTGCCTGTGTTGTTGCAACAATTTGTTCCAATCAAGTTATACAAGACAATAGCAGTGTATTAGTTGAAAATGTGACAAGCATTATTTGTGTTTGTGTCTTTATCAAGATAATGCAGTTTCTTGAAGGTATGGTGAAGGCTAATGAAGCCATAATAATGTAAAGCTATGTTCTTTTAAAAAATTAATTATGAATGTATTTTAATCTGTTTTCATAGTTTTTAAGCAAATATCTCAAAACTTTGGTACACATGATGATTGTGATATGAAAAAGTCCATGACACATCTTTGCAGTGTCCTGAATTGGTTGCTATGATAATGGCATAGCAAAAATAAAGGATGAAGCATGATTATTAAACCTTATCACAGGATACCCGTACCGGTCATTTTCATGAATTTTGCCACCATTGTTGGCCTCGATAAAAGACTGTAAGACACTAGGTTTCCTTGACATGGTGATGGCCTGTTGTATTATGACTCGGAGAAAACCTCCCAAAGAGAAGGAAACTGGATGGAGGCAGGAGTACCTGAATACAAGGTAATCATCTTCAGTATATATACAGTATTATACTTCATTTTGAGGTTTCATTTTGAGCAGAAATACTACCTGAAGCAAGAGGAATCATTCTGAAGGTTACAGCTCGTTATTCCAAAGGTTCGTTATTCGGAAGGCTCTTAGTCCTAAGATTTGTTATTCCAAAGGTTCTTTATTCCAACTTTCATTTTCGGATTAACGAATCTCAGGAATAATGAACCTTCGGAATAATGCCACAAATGTTCGGATTAACGAACCCTTATTTCATTTTCGGATTAAAGAACCTCTAGGTACAGGGAATTTGCAGTTTAATAGCACACACATTGAGCTAAATGTAAAGCTGTGTATGCCCTTACATGCAAACTTGCATTCGGGAGGGGGCTTTATGCACTGCTAGACACCTTGCCCCTGCAACCGAATATCCCAGCTGTGGAGTCCTGTTTACATTATAACATTTTAATCAGCACTGGGGAGAAAGTGTGTTGCCATGGCAACAGCAAATTATGGCCCTTTAAATGGGGTAATGGACTAGCAAATAAGACTTGATATGCCATTTTTTCAATTAGAAATTACCAGATATATGGAACACATTAAAAAAACTTGATATTCAAAGTGCAAGATACATTTTTAAAGAGTAAAGTGTGGTGTCATGGTAACAGCACATTTTTGATGGCCTCAAAATCAGGAATGCCGTGCAGGGTCATGAAATTCTTTTCCAATTTGTGCACTCAGTCAGTAGAAATAGTAATTATGGAAAATACATAATTTTTTTTTTTGAGGTCAAATAGGCTTTAATGGAAAATACCAGTATTTAAAGGACAAGTTCACCTTCATTAACATAAGGATTGAGAGAATGTAGCAATATTTGTAGAACACATCATTGAAAGTTTGAGGAAAATCGGACAATCCGTTCAAAAGTTATGAATTTTTGAAGTTTTTGTGCAGTCACCGCTGGATGAGAAGACTACTGCAGTGTATGATGTCACATGCGTACAACAATATAATGAAAATATAAAGAGAATTTCACAAAATTTCATCTTTTGAAAAAAGTACACATTTCCTTGACTCGTTACTGACATATGTTATGGGTACTATTATTCCCATTGCCTTTAGAAAGAGGCAAGTCAAGTGCTCTTTTATTATGCGAAAAAATTGAAAATATGTTGAATTTTCTTTATATTTTCTTTATACTGTTGTACTCATATGACATCACAAGCCTTAGTAGTCTCCTCATCCAGCGGTTCCAACACAAAAATTGTAAAAATTCATAACTTTTGCATCGATTGTCAAATTTTCCTTAAACTTTCACTAATGTGTTCTACTAATATTGCTGCATTCTCTCAATCCTTCTGTTTATGAAGGTGAACTTGTCCTTTAAGTGGGGGTATAAATCATCTTGACA
Organism: Diadema setosum; assembly: GCF_964275005.1. NCBI lineage: Eukaryota > Metazoa > Echinodermata > Echinoidea > Diadematoida > Diadematidae > Diadema > Diadema setosum. Next base: position 17,862,019 of record NC_092696.1, on the reverse strand, counting down.
GTGACATTTCTAGTTTTCGTTTATACTCCCTTCTTTGAAGTGCTATTCAGCAAAATTTGAGGTTGTTTTATCTAGATACCAGATAAGTAGACTGATGAGCTCACATCAAACTGGGACATAAAATAAGACAAGATGGTATTAAAAATGCACCTTTGTTTATGCCCTGATAAATAAAATGTGATGAAAATTAGTCATGTCCAGACCAGAAATATGTTGTGAAGAAAGGTGCGACATTGTTTTCTGTGATGAAACTAAGGTTTAGAGAGAACTGGATGGTTTGATGGACTTTAACGTGGCCTTAGGATAATGTTACACCATAACTAATGTGTAGTGAAGTGTCTGTAACATCAACCAGTTTTCGCAGATTATATCTTTAGCAAAGACAGAGATAATTTTAAAGGGACTGTACAGTACTGGTTGAGGTGGGGATTCATGTTTTGAACATTCCTAAGTGAGATAATGAAAAGCCTCTTATGAAATATGAAAGAGCATGTAATTTTAAGAAGGATTCAACATTTATTTGATGAAAATTGGTTTTCAAATGGCCGAGATATCCAAAAAAGTGCTAATAATAAAAGGCGACATGCCACAACTTTATTAGGATCTCTTTGTTTCACCTTGTTTTTGGATATCTCAGCCATTTCAAAACCGATTTTCATCGAATAAACTTTTGATACCCCTAGAACTGCAAGCTCTTTGACATCTCATAGAGTGATTTCATATCATCAAATTCAGAGAAGCACTGTCAGAAATTACTGGTGAATATAACTTACAAGTGTTTAAGTGTAAGTAACAGGCATTTTTTTCCCCAAAAATAATGCAAAGACCGAGAGAAGTGCATAGGGGAAAAAAATAGAGGATTAATACACATATATTTGAAGTTTTCAGACAAGCTAAGACAGCCAGTACATCATGTGCACCCTTTTCTTTTCCTTTTTTTTTTTTTTTTTTTTTTTTTTTTTTTAATAAATGCAGGACATGCAGAGCAACTCTCCTTTTTTTGGCAAAAACAGAAATAAACAAACCAACCACACAAAAAAAGTAAAAGAAAAAGAGTGAACATTTTTATTCCCTTTGTTGTCACTATGTTTTTTCCCCATTATTTGTTCACAGTACAGTACTGGTCCCCACAGTACTGTATCAATGGTCCCCGTATCACTATGGAGTCCGGTTCTCCATTGCTTGTGGGAAGTGTATGGCAGTGGTAGTGCGGAGAATTATTGGGCTTGCACGAGTATTAAGACTGGTTGTCATGTTGATGACTTATTCACGAATCAATACAGTGCCGGTGAAATTTCAGACACTTTTCAAACCATTTAGTCAGTATAACATCGTTCAAAGTTAAGAGAAATGTATGAAATAGTTTCATTGAGTGGAATTTAGTTCAAATATCGAAGAAAAGATCACGGTCGACTTCGTAGCTACGCAGCGACACAGCTCGCTCCACCCATCGAGCTGCACGTCTGCCAGCCCTACAGCCCGGGGGGCCCGCGGGCCGGTATCGGTGGTTGCGTGCGCCACTCTAGAGAGCAGCGTGCCGCGGTGTGGAAACCGAACGAAGACGATTCGACATAGGATTTGTTTCATTTTTCTTACTGAAATGATTCATTTGCCTATAAAAATGTCACCAAGGATAGAAAACACATTTATTTATATGAAACACTATATTTTATTGTTGGTTATTCGCATCTAAAGGAAATTTCTCAACAAATTTCACCTTACCAAACAGGCTGTCGTCACAAGTTGTGCTGGTGTCGGTGCACGTGGGAGGGGGTCCGGTGGCCAGTGGGCGAGCGCCACGCCGAGCCGAGCCTCTCAGCACAGCTAGCAGCGCGGCGCGCGTCCCGCGATATGGAAACCGAACAAGTACGAACGAAGACGATTCGACATACTGTAGACAATTGTTTCATTTTTCATACTAAAATGATTCCTCTGCTCATGAAAATGTGACCAAGGATAGAAAACACATGTACCTATGTAAAATACCATATTTTATTGCTGGTGTTAAGCATTTAATGGAAATTTCTCAACAAATTTCACCTTACCATGCAAGCTTTCGTCACAAGAAAAAGCTCCGTCACCGAGACTCTCAGAGCAGAGAAGATACCGTTAAATATTGCTTCGCAGCATCAGAAAATAAAAAGGAATTGCCTTAAAATGCGATGAAACATTTTTATCATACATCACTCCACTAACCTATGTCAATATTATGACAAAAATGTGTTTCATTCTGTAAAAATTAGGCACAAATAAAGTTGGGTCGAGTTGTCCAATCGCAAACCCGCCCCTGGACAACTCGACCCGGTCGAGCTGTCCAGGGGTAGGGACGAGTTGTCCAGGGACGACTTATCCCGCGGTCGAGTTGTCCAGGAACCTTGTAGATCAAATCAATCACCCTGCGCCTGCTGACTGAACCCTAATAACTAAAAGTAAAGTTACACACAGCCCTGTCGCTGTAATTACTAGACCGTAGACGCCGTGCTGAAATTCTTTGTATAGTTCTGGTTCATGATGGATTAGGATAGCCTTAGGTGAAACGCGATAAAATTACATGGGTCATCAAATACTCTCTAGAGCACTGAAATCATAGACACTGTCAAATCACCTCGGCACAAAACCACCACTCTGGCACTGTACCAATAAAAACACTCAGTAACACTCGGGTTAGACCGCGCGCAACAAACACAAATCATAAGGCGTGGGGCAATGCAATTCATTGCGCAATCGGACGAGTGACGGAAAAATAGGAAGAATTCGGTTTGGTCCGATTAACCCTCCCAGACCAGGTAACAAATTCCAGTAATTAGATCGCGTAATCTCATGGTTCTCTCTCTCTCTCTATCTCTGGCCATACTTACGGTACTAACAGTGTAGATCTGTCCTTGAAGGAAGTGATCAACAATCCGCAGTCCACACAATAAAGTTTTGACGGCTAGACGTCGCAATAAACGCATACAATACGGGCGGCGGTGGATGACCTTGATCAGAAATAGTGCCGCCGCTGACCCGTGAAAGTAGAGTTGTGTAATACGAGGTTCCTGTAACTTACTGATCATTTTTTTTTTTTTTTTTTTTTTTTTTTTTTTTTTTTTTTGGTCCAGGATCTAGATGGGTTGACAAATTTCCCAGTCCCAATCGATGGATTGTAGGCCTATGTACCATGGGCGATCTAATGGCTCTGGATCTGGAAAAATGCACTGCACAGAACCGTTAAATTTACTCGCTTATTCTCCCAAAAAGTGTGCAAAACTGCGATTTTCGTGTCGCCAGCATGTTCATACAGTTTTTATATTTTGTCCCTCAGAAATCAAAATTTTTATTCAAATTCATCTGAGAGGTTAGCCTGACCAGACCGCTGTGCACTGAGGGGTCAGACCTGTAAAATACATCAATAAAACTCTAGTGACATCCGGGATAATATTAGCCTAAAAACCCCATGTCGCCAGGACAGAAGTGTTAATATTGCAAGTTGTTACTCGTTAACATATCATTCAAATCAAATCTTAAGTACCTCATTAAATTGCCCCTCGAGTGCCTGAATGAAAAATAATATTACATAACAATATGATGTTTTGATATTTTTCTAAGAGATAATTTATATCATGTCGCCAAATCGCAGTCAGATACGTTACCTTTTCAGACTCTTGAGAGAAGATCAAAGAAATGCCTCATGGCAGTGTAATTTCATGTGTTAAACAAAGTCAACCTAACGCATACATGGAACCATGATTTATTCATTGAATCTCTTGTTACAAAAAAAAAATATACTGATCCGAAGCCGCGGAAGCCAATTATTTCGATGAGCTGATTTCAGATACCTTATACTTAGTTGCTTCATTTAGAAAAAAAAAGTATGCTGTAAATAAAAACGAAGCTCAGATACGTTTGAATACTAAAGGTAATGATTAATCACACAACAGAAATTGTTGGAGAAAATTATTATTTTTGTAGATAATAGTGTGAGAACGGTAACGGCACATCAGATACGTTACCATCAAAGGGTACATGTCAGATACGTTACCAATAAAATGTATCGTGCAGCAAGGTTAACCACGACACGCTTAAATTGCGCGCGGATTTAACCGGTTTACAACGTGCTCTCTTATATGACTTACTAGAGGATAGTTCTAAGAGGAATTAGAAGTTTATTTGATGAAAATCGGGTTTGAAATGGCCGATATATCCAAAATAAATTAAAAGATAGAGTTCCTGACAAGATGTGATGGCTCATCTACTTTTATTTGGACATCTTTCTTGTACTTTATTTTGGACATCTCTGTCATTTTAAAACCGATTTCATGAAATAAATACTTAATTCTTCTTAGAGTTGTATGCTCTATGTATTTCGTGTAAGTGGATTTCGATTATCTTGCAAAAAGTTAAAACCTATATTCATCTTAACCCAAACTGTATATCCCTTATTGTGGCATTTACAAAAAGTGTCGTCAGATATGTTACAAATTCGTTTTCTTTCTGCTTTGTTGTGTTTGTGTGTGTGTGTGTGTCTGTGTGGGTTTTTTGTTCCACAATAACATAGAAAGACTTTAAGGGCTGAATCGTGGTACCCACCTTTTTTTTCCAACTTCACAACAATATGAACATGAACACATGAACGGTCTACCTTTGTTCATTATAATTTTGCATCTTATTTACATAAAATGGGGTTAGTATTATGGTTAAAGTCAAGATCATTTCCTTCGTTGCAGGTTTATGTTCTAAAAATGACAATAGGATTTGATGTCTAACGGTTCGCATCATAGCAGGTTTTGAACCACATATTTGAGTGATGTAAATGGGTAGTTTATTGTGTCAATGGACATAAATACTTTGTCAGATACGTTACCATCGCTTATTGGTTCTTGAGACCTAATTTATTACACACAGGAACAAAGGAAATTGAATTCATATGTATCATTTGCATAAATCTTCTCCAATTTCATTCTTACCGTCCTCCGTGTATCATAATAACAAAATTTCGGAACTATATCAGAAAAGAAGTGTTGTGGATTTGTGCCTGCTTGACTCTCGTATTTCACGTGCATCTCAAAGTTTTATTGAAGAGTTATCTAATCTTCTATCAATGCCGAGAACATTCTTTACTTTTAAAAGTGCGGTGTTTTAACGAAAATGATCATACATTATTGTGATGTTCTTACAAGTTAAGATGAATATATTTGCATGATTGGTGTTGGGTTTAAGATTGTATACTAAAGGAACGTCTGATGCGTCAGATACGTTACCACAAACCGTTCTTCTTTCGATCCGAAATGTATAATTAATCTTGCAGAGATGTTACCTGGCATTTGCAATTTATGACAAGTATAATATTTGTTCATAAAGTTTCATACATAATCAATGAGATTATTGTTATAATTCAAGTGCAGGTAAAAAGTAACATTACGGTAACATTTTAAGCCAAAATATGTACATGTTCTTGATTTTTATTTAGCCTTTATTTTGCAAATTACGGTCATTTTTATTACAGACTGTAGATCAAGGCTGACTCCAAAATGTTTCCACGATGCTTGTAAATGATTCAGCTTGTAGTTTTACATTATCATTGCCATTTTTATGCAAGAAATAAGCAGACAATAAACAGTTTTCTGAGATGCTACCTCTGGTAACGTATCTGATATTTGGTTTTAACATGCAAAAAAAGAACACTACGTTTGGAAATGTTTTTAGAAAAAGTATGGGCTCTCAAAAATCACCCGTTGATTGTTTTGTATTCCTAAGGGATTGAAGTTTCTGAAATGATGAAAAATGAATGAAATCTCTCATGTTGAATTTTTGTCATTTCTACAATGGTAATTGCACACTTTCAGGCCTACCTATAAGAACACAAGCATTCCAAAATTTATACGGCAGGGCCATTCCCCCCCCCCCCCCCGGCTACTATAGCTATGGTTACAGTAAAGATTAGGGATAGGGTTAGGTTTAGGGTTAGAGTTTGGGTTAGGGTTAGAAAAGGGTTATAGGCCCTAGGTCCTATTATGTCTCAATTCAATAATGTTGACATTTAAATTCTTGTAAGAGGGAACTTTCCAACAAGCTCCACGTTTGTGGGGCTTACCTGGTATCTCATCTTCATTATAGGTATAGGGCCAACCTGAATCTTTATGAATATAGGTCTTGAGGGGAAACCATAGGCTCCCTATTTTCAACATTATACCCAAGCACAGTCATGACAGTTATAAAATAATATAGCACAATATTATGCATCGCGTGTATTAATTTTTTCCTCAATTACACTTAATTGTGTTTATATATTATTTCGATGTATTGATAATTATAAATGCATCTTTATGTATGTTCTTTTCTCACGGTGCATTTGACTTTTTGTTGAAAATGAAATAAATGAAAACGGAAACGACGTGTTCTCATTCTCTCGTTGGTCATCATAGGCCTACATGATAACTATATCATCTCATGAGTGACATTTAAATGTATCAAAGTGACCTTGTGCATAAAGTGATTAATATTCCTCATCCATCGCATTTTCGTCGACACATTCGAGGCAACTGCAATTATTGTTTATTTATGCATGGTATAGGACCTAATTATTGCGGCTACTTTTTATGTTTCCGCGAGAGAGCGACATTTAAAATTTTCAAATTTGCTCATTATCTTGCATGGTGACTACAGAGTTTTCGGCTTGTGGTATATTACATGAAACACGCAGGGAGCAGATTTAGTTTCAAACTTCAAAGGTGCTCTGCATGCTCCATAGTTTGGAGAGAGCAAGGTAATGATTTCTCGTATTCAGTACCCCATCTCCACAAGCTTGTCTTCTACGTTGACTTCTCTTTCCAAAAACACGATTTTGTTCAAACAGTACAAGTGTATGAACTCACCTACTTTCTTTTCCAGTTTTTCATTTGAATCTTCATGTAGGCCTACTTTGTATCAGTGACACGTAGGGCCTAATATGTCTTCATGTAATTGTTTTTGAAAGAATGTAAATAATTAATGATTTTTGAAATAGCGTCTTTAAGTAAATGAATTATAAATGATAATGGAATAATCAAAAGGAATAACAAGTTTGTTTTGTCTGTGTTATTATAGTGCCTTGCCACCGCTTATTTACGTCTTCTTGGCCCACAACAGTATATACGCGGCCCATTATGACAAGCAAAATATTTGTTTCAGCGTAAGGTTCATACCCTATCCGATATTTGACCGAAATAAAAAGAAAGAAACGAACGCAAGAAGAGCTAAGGCGATAACTTTTGTATTACAGATTAGATGTCAGAATTTCTTTCTATACCAAATTTCATTGTCTTTTGATGTTATTTTCTTTCTTCCTTCCTTCCTTTCTTTCTTTTTCTTTCTTCCTTTCTTTCTTCGTAGAAGTTCTTATGAATCGTTTATGTCATTTTTCGCCAGTGCCATCTTTTGTCGCAATTCAAGAGCCTATTATACTATTATTTTGAAGAATAAAGAAAAACCATGCCGAACGCCGCTTTCACCTTGTACTGGCTTGCCGGCATTGTAATGATAATCAGGGATGTATAATGATTATGCCATTAGGCATTACATTAAAACGCATTATCTGGCATCTAATAAGCACACATAATGGCATGCAGCTTTAAAGCAGATACATCATTTGTTATCGGCAAAGTTCTTTCATGTATGTGCACACACACACACACACACACACACAAAGCCATATATTTTTCATTATTTGAGTTTTTCTTTTCTTCTTCTTCTTCCTGTTCAGTACAGTCCACCTTTGATGTATTGTCGTACTGTTGGCAGGCGTGGTGTGGAGGTGTTCATGTACAGTGCAGGTTAAAATGACTACATTTTCTAGAGTGCAGCTAAAAACATCCTATTCCCTTCTAGCGGAGTTGAATATCCTGCACCACTTGCTTAAACTGAGCTCAAGTGGTGCAGTTGAAGGTATCCTGGGGCAGAGCATTCAATAGTCTGATTGTGCCTGGGAAGAATGTCCTTTGGTAGCTAACAGTTCGTGCATATGGAATAAAGAGCTTTTCTTTTCTTTTCTTTTCTTTTTTTTTTTAACCATTGATGATGGTTTGTGTAGAAATTTAAGAGGCATAAAGCTCATACTAATCCATAATAATACCCGGGATATCCGCATCAACAACGCATCACTCCCCATTAATGTCCTCATAAAATCGTAGATGCAAAACAACACACATTTTCCCTTCCTCATTGTTGTCAATAAAACAGGCCCACGCTCGTGAAAAGGGATGATTAATGTCCAGATCACTAAGTTTGATATCCGCACGGTGGTAGGAAAGCAATATCACGTTTAGCATGATTGTCTTTACATAATGTTATTTAAAGCCAAGTGCGTAGGCCTAATTATTGAAACGTTGATGCTGATATTTTGTGTGTTCTAACTTCACAAAATGATGGCACCCCTCCCTTAGATAGTCAAGAATAAACAGGCCCGTACTCGCGAATGGATAATATGATGTCCGATATAATATGCATTGATGTCTGCCCTGTGATATGAAAACAATATCATATCTAGTAGGCCTACTGTATGTTTATGATTATATAATATAAAGCAATGTATTATTATCCTATACGATATAAGGCCGAGTGCGTATAATATGAAAACGTTTGTTCTCATGTTTTGTGAGTTCACAAAATGATGTGTTTCCTTAAAGGACAAGTTCACCTTCATAGACATGTGGATTGAGTAAATGCAGCAATATTAGTAGAACACATCAGGCAGAGTTTGAGGAAAATCGGACAATCTGTGGAAAAGTTATGAATTTTGAAGTGTCTTCTCAGTCACTGCTGGATGAGAAGACTACTACAGCTGATGATGTCACATGCGTACAACAATATAAGAAAATATAAAGAGAATTTCAACATATTTACATTTTTTAGAAAAAGAATGCACTTGTTCCTACTTTCAGCTGGGCATATTATAGGCAGGGGGAATAATATGCCAGTGACAAGTCTAGGAAATGTGCACTTTTTTTAAAAAAGTAACATTTTGTGAAATTCTCTTTATATTTTCCTTATACTGTTGTACGCATGTGACATCATCAGCTGTAGTAGTCTTCTCGTCCAGCAGTAACTGAGAAGACACTTCAAAAATTCATAACTTTTAAACGGATTGTCCGATTTTCCTCAAACTCTTGCTGATGTGTTCTATTAATATTGCTGCATTCACTCAATCCACCTGTATGAGGGTGGACTTGTCCTTTAATTAAAGGGGTAAATCCACAACATGATGAAGCTGGCTTTGATTAAAGGAATAGGGTTATAAAAGCAACCGAATCTGACAATGAAATAAAAGAATCTGAAGTACACAATAATTATTTTCAGAACAATGATGTCCACTATACCTATCGCTGTGCAATATGCGAATAAAACTATAGGCGACGAATCTACTTCATTCACGGCCTCGCATGACACCATGCACTGGACATAACCATCATTTCCACTAAACTTTATTTTTGGTACTTTTTTGACATCGAAGATCTTCTCATCAAAATGGCGATTGTTATTGTTCAACCGTTTAGCAAAGAATAATTTATTTGTAGAGGGAATCAATAATGGATTATAGTCACGGCTGAAGTATATGGCCACGAAGTAATTCAAGAAACTGTGCGTATAACATAACAATAATATGTTTTTATTTTCAAACCAATGGAAGAGTATATGCTATCTATGCAGCACTTCTTTATCTGATCTTATTGCACCCAATGTAAGTGTTTCGCAGAATAAAAGATTAGATTCAATATCCCATTACTTTCTTATTTCTGTCTGATTTCATCGAAGCTTTCGCTGTTCCATTGTCTTCATTCACGCTACGTGAATATTGGATTATTTTTTCTTATTTCCCCGCGATTTTCTCATGAGTGCCATATCGAGCGATAGCGTGAGAAACGTTTTGTATAAACCATTGCACGGCCATTGTAGCGGAAGGGGTACATCCAAAGGGGAAATTCATCCCGAAATTTAGTGTGTGTGAATAGAATCAAAGGGGGGAAAAAATGAGAACAGGGCAGTAAAAATATGAACAAATTCTGATGAAAACTAAGAAAGTCATGATTTTTTTTTTTTTTTTTTTAGAAATTGTGATTACAAGCCCAACTTGGCGACGTCATGATGCAGCCGCTTTACTCATTCTCGATTTGTCCCGTACATAGAATTTCATAAAATATCTTTGTGTGTGTGTGTGTTATTGATGATGGAATGTAGCATATACAAGGCTTTATATAACAGAAATATTTCAATGAACATGAAGGGTGCATGGACAGCAAGCAGTTCACGTGATCTGAAATTAAATAATTCTCATCTTATAGCAATTAAGAGCAAATGGGGGAGTGTGGTGAGTTCAAATGTGACATCAAAGAATTGCCTATTTGTATCTGCTTGACCACAACTTCAAACAATCATAACCTTCATCATGTTCATTTAAAGTTTTCATTAGAGTTTGCTCAAAGCTTTCACTATCCTGATGTGCCTCGATATTATCTGCTTCAATTCCCGTGAACTAATTTGCAGGACGGACTTCTCCTTTACCATCTCCAGGCCTCCATATTTTACACATACACCCCTCCGCCCTCTTTCTTCATTTCCTGTAAAAACTCTTCTTTTTTTTTTTCGAGTTTGAAAGTGTATCACAGAGATTTACTGACAAAGTATCATGCGTGCGTCATCAGCATCAGATCATGGCCGACACAAATAGTAGGCTGTGTATTAGAGAGAGAAGAAGAACAAAACAAATAAGAAATAAAAAGTGTTACAGTATCCTTGCGACACCCACAATTGACCATCTCATAAATACTGCAGCCGAGAAGCACACCCAGCAGCACAAAATAAGACAAATAATGCTGAAAGAAAGAAATTTGTACACTTGAAAAAAAAAAAAAAAAAAAAAAGATTGCGTCCGATTCTAACGGGAGATAGGTCATCGTTTGCTCACGGGGAAGATAACCTGTATTGTTCGAGATTTATACCTCTCATCGGCTTTATATTGTTCAAGCTGATGATACCATTAACGGACTGACAGTCTTATAGGAAAGTATTAGAACATCATAATCGTCCCAGAACCATCCCCCTGGCTGTGGAATGACGCTCGCTTCGTATCCAAGGATAAACTCGTCACATCTGAAACCAGTACCTTCAAATAAAAATGCTAATCTGTTCAAATGGACTTTTACGGGGAAAAAAATAGAATATACATGTACATTATGTATATAACATATGGCCTACAGTCAACAAACAAAAACTGAAATGTCCACTTACTTGTACGAAAATAGTTGCAGACATTTTTAGAATTATAACTTTCTCCCTTATTCTTTGTTTTTTATTATATTCCTTTGAAAATGCTAACAAAGAAATCCTCCATATATTAGTCTGATTTTGATGAAAATTTTACTGATTTCTTAATTAAATTCGCTTCATCAAAGTCCGCTCTGACTTGGAAGTTGGGCGTCAATTCAAAAGGTTGCTATTTGAAGTATGACAAACAGGCTCAAAGGACAAGTCCGCCTTCACATACATGTGGACTGAGTGAATGCAGCAATATTAGTAGAACACATTAGTGAAAGTTTGAGACAAAATTGGACAATCGATGCAAAAGTTATGAATTGTTGAAGTTGCACAGTCTCTGTTAGATGAGAACACTACTCCACAGTGTATGATGTCACATGCGTATAACAATGAAAGGAAAATATAAAGAGAATTTCACAAAATTTTATCTTTTGGAAAAAAGTGCACATTGTCACTGACCTATGTCGAGGGTAATGTTATTCCCCCTTGCCTCCTGAAAGAGGCAAATCGTGTTCTTTTATTGTGCGAGAAAAGTGGAAATAAGTTGAATTTTCTTTGTATTTTCTTTACATCGTTCTACACATGTGACATCACAAGCTGTAGTAGTCTTCTCATCCAGCAGTCACTGAGCAGAAACTTCAAAAATTCATAATTTTTTAACGGATTGTCCGATTTTCCCCTAAACTCTCACTGATGTGTTCAATTGATATTGCTGCATTCACTCAATCCACATGTCTATGAAGGTGGACTTGATTCTCATAGCATACTTGGGATTTAACTTATTACGAAAGAAGAACAAAGAGTCTCACTGGGCAGTGGATTAGCGTTTATTTGTGAGTGCTCAATTTCTGCAATGTGTTTGGGGGTTTCAAACAACTAAGAAATGAAATCTCTCTCTCTCTCTCTGATCTCTCTCTCTCTCTCTCTCTCACGCACACACACACACACACACACACACACACTCTCTTTTGTTAACATAATCGCAAAGCTAAAGATCTAATAAGAGACATCAAACCCATCACTTTGCATTAAGATCTACTTTTATTTGCACTTCATATTTGAAGTAGGTGTGTGACATTTCATCCGCAAGACACAGAATCAATACTATTCACAGAAAGTGAAAAAGATTCTTTTTAAAAAGTACAATGTTACTTACATGCTTAAATCAAGAGTAATAAGAAGACATACATAATATGCACAGACACTGGCCATTGCTTTATTCATGAATTTCTCCTCTAATCTCAGCAACAAGAAAATCATGACACCTGCCACAGACTAAAAAAAAAAGAAAAGAAAAGAAAAGAAAAACAAATATAGGAGTGAAATCAGTATTTGCCTAGCCCAAGTTCTGTTAGTCCATACCTACACTCCTATATCTAACATTGTTCTTTCTCTGTTCTTGTTTTGCTGTGTGTTCTAAAAATCATTCACATTGTACGCTGTTCGCAGTGTTTGATTGTCTTGTAAAGCTGCACATATTTTGATAATCGTTTCATCAATTTATCCACAGACTGGTGGAAAGCTGTAAAAGAAATCAAGATGCTGGTCTTGCACTATGAACCGACAGCGAGGCTTTCCTGTAGTCCCACCTATAAGAGTGAAAACTGAAACAAGAAAAAAAAGACAAAAACACACAGTATCCCAGCTCCTCATCACGGCAAGGTGCTTCAGTGATCAAACTTCAATCTCTCCTTAAAAGCAAAAAATCAAGAAGACCTCAAATACCCATTTATCCCGCTGAAAAGAAAAATGAAACACACTTCCAACTTTTTTAAGGTTGAGAAAGTCAGGAAATATACATGCCCACAGGTAAAGAGAAATGTTCATTTATCATTTATTGTTGCAGACCGAGAAATATTGGCAGTAGACTGAGAAATATTCGCTTGTTGTCAAAACAGAATTTTGCAAGAATCTTTATCACAGCAGCAAATTTAGAATGAATACTCTGCCTCTCACATATTTTTCACTCCTTTTTACAGCTTTTAATTTATCTGTCATTTCAAGCCTGATATTGGCGTTAGTTTTAATTTTACATGACCTCAGAGACACTTGCGGCATGAAGAACCATGCAGCCTGGATTTTACAGACTGGACTCCTTAGTAAGCAGTGTCATTCCAACTACAAGGATTACCCTGTCTTTAATAAGAAGATCAGGTGAAGGTATTAGTTCTGGTGGCAACTTGGCATCGCCATAGCTAATTTCGAGCAATATCACTTTTTTCCTGACTTCTATAACCTGGTAACTGAATTAATCATGCCTTCACTTCACATGTGGATTAATTCGCAAAACTTTGACAAGAGTTATATGGTCACTTGCTGATCTTTAATCTGTATATCCTATGAAATGAAAATACTAGCTTCAACTCATGAATGGAGATTTCAGTGATAGAGAAAGAAGATTTCAAAATCATCTATCTACAAGCCTCTTTTTATCATTTTATATCTTATCACTCACAATATTGTTATCGTGAATCGTGTGGAGTGTCAATGACCAAGTACGCTACAATGAATGGAGAATATTCGTGAACTAACAATTAAGATAACAAAAAATAACTGCATCTTTATATGCATTGCAGTACACTCATCATCAATATAATCCAGGATATCTACAATTGTACATCATTTACCACTGAATTGAATTAAAGAATTACAAAACTGACAATCAATCAGAAAATTTGCCATGCATAACAAGCACATCATTAAATCACCTCACCATCCGCCTCCACATACATATGATACACTGTGCACTCAATTTTATTTACACATGATTCGGGATGCTGATATGTACACGCTGAAATTACATTCTTGGGCCTTTTGTTTTTTAAATTCCATTTTTACAACATTGCACGATGCTCAGCACATGTTAAAAAAAAAAGAGGATTGCAGGAAGAAAGAGGCAAAGAGGTAAATGAAAACTATTAAAAGGTAAACTACTACATGTACCATCAAAGCTGCTCATTGGATTTTCCCTGCATGCGCATGTAAAGCAGGATATTGTCAAAATCAACAGAGTGGACATTTTCATGGTGAGGAAATTTTCATTAGGCTATGAAAGTAACGTGAAAATAAAAGCACATTGATATTTTTTTTAAGCTTGTCATACATAGCACTATTTGATATTTTGATTCTGAGAAAATAGAAACACATGAAATTCATCTTACCCGACTGGGTGTAAAAACTCATCCGCATGAAAATTTCAACTTTTACAGTATTATGCCATAAGGATAATTAATCCACAGGGTTCTATGTTGTTTCAATTCTCTCACACAGTGAACCGTTTGCTTCTTGAAGCCTATATCACACAGTTTGCATAGGAATTCATATCAATATACAAGAAATCAACATTTTAAAAGCACAAAGGAAAATGTCAAATATGCCAGAGTGTTTTAGATGAGAGTTTTTCTCAAATGCCCTCGTATTATTCTACACAGGAAGAACTGCATGAATTGTGCATGAAAGAAGTATCAAAACCTGCCATATATCAACAATATCAAACACTTATACAATTTCCTTCCATCCTACAAACTAATGATTGATATACATAATAGATATAAAACTTCTCATCATTTTGATTTGCTACACAAAGCTGAAGGAATTGCTGTCCTCACAAGACGATGAATTGCCTAGGATTGTCAGGGATCCACTGTGACATTTACACAAACTTTGTAAGACAGTGTTTAAAAAAAACAATTCATAACCTGTAGTATTACTACCTTTTGTTTTTCTCTTTGGCATACTACACACACAAGAAAAATAAAAAGATTTTCCCTGCATTTCAACATGTTCAATAAATGTAATGAAATGAGTGGACATTATTCATTAACTTGTACTAAATTGAATACTTCAGTTTACTAAATTGAATACTTCAGTTCAATATCCTCAAGGTGATAACATTTACTATGTATCTCAATATAAATTTCTAATGTGACATACACGCATGTATTTAGTTAGACACAAAATGTGGCCATCAAAGTAGTCTAGTCTAGCACCTAGCTTGTGACAGAGATTCTTTCTTTTTTCATTACTCTGCAATCTAATATTCATTCCAAAGTTGTTTTAAAATATGATAAGTGATAACATCAAGTTTGATATGTCCTTAAGTGGACATTGTGCTGTATGCAATATTTTAACACAGAAGAATACTTACAAAGTACTACATGATTCAACATCACTCATTCTCTTGCTTCTTTGTTTCATCTTTTTCTTGTTTGTAATCTGGTAGACCTATGACTTCAAGACATCTCCAAGAGTGAGAACAGCACTGGTTGACATCATGTTCATTTTCAGGTCAGACGTCGGGGGAGGTAAATGACAAGACTGGTCGCAAAATGAGCTAAGCGCCATTTTTAAATGTTTCAAAGTAAGTACATCATCAGATAGAGCTACACAAAAGCCTTTCCATGAGAAGATATATACTTGAAGTTATGATTTAAAACATTCCATATTTCTTTGTTTTTTTCTAGCAGCTTAAATCGCAAATTATCTCAACTTAACAGGAATGGCCTTAACTCCTTTTGCGATCAAATCTTCAAATCATAGCCCACAGTCCTGAGACCTTGCTCATTTGTCGTCCGGTGCTGGTAAGGCCAGGGCTGGAGGCCCAAATGGGTCCACCTAGAGGGCATGTGACAGAAATTCAAAAATTACAAAATGGGTTTTAACTCTCAGCCAAATTGCTGCCACCTACAAATTCTACTCAAAACATGAAACGTCCCTATTCAGCCTCTGATTATCCATGGCTTATATGTTTTGGGTTTGTTTCTAATTGTTCAATTGCTCCTCTATGCTTATGTAGTTTTGGTGAAGCTTGTGAACAGCTTTCGTCTATCTCTGATCTCCATGCAAGTACACACACAACCGAAAAATGTGGACTGGCATCAACCATTACCGACAAGCATTATGTGCTTCAATGCATATTTTCGCTGACCGGCGATATTCGTTATTTTTAGATGTGCTTGGGTGTGCAGCAAATGAATTGGGCCACCCATGTGTCCCCACACTACCAGATCTTTAACCCGTTGAGGACGGGCTGATTTTGCTACAACACACATTTCCCATAGACGCATTCCAAAGTACACTCGGGACTAGTCCTCAACGGGTTAAGAGGGTGCTCAGTAATGAGAAGAGACAAAGTCTGCTCATACCTCAATGACAGGATGGGTGTTGGCTGTCACCATGATGTCGGTGGCCGACTCTCCATCCTTCTTCCGCGCCCTGGACCAGTTCGCTTTCACCTCCACCTGGTTACGGCTCCCTGTAGGCACAACGGTATAAAGACCAGAAATAGTGAGCAACTGTTCTTATTGCCTTGGGCAAACAAGCTTCTTTTTGAATAGACGGCAATTAATGGCAGGTTTTCGCGATAATCTTACTGCCAGAATTTCATGAAATAAGAATGAGTGAAAACAAGAACATACGAAAATATCACGGATAAATTAATTATAACGGATGAATTAATAAATCAAACCATGCCAGCACCAGATGGCGGGCAACTAATAAATGTAACCACTGTCAGTCTAGCAAGCTGGATGGGTCATGACGTAACGATATCTATGGCATCATAAAGAACATATTAATACAGTACTTTGAATGCAGAACACACTTGTTTACGTACAGGGTATCACCGAGTGTAAAACCTTTTTTTTTTTTTTTCATGAAATGTGAAGTAACAAGTACTAGACCCTTACAACTGTGAAATATCTCACAAGCAATAATTTGCAAAAATATCTGCATGCAAAAATTTAAGCTCATACGGTATGTATAGTAATCTATCTCATTTTGGTTGGCTGTTTTGTTGCCCTTTTTTTACAACCTAATTAGTGCAGGTCAATGCAGAAACTGGGGAACTAGCCAATTTTCAATTGTGCCGTTATCTCGGTGTGATATTGAAAAAACAGGGAATTCCCCCCTCACCCTTGACGCCTTTGAATGCCTCGCCACTGGTGGCGCACACAACCTCGTCTCGCTGGACATCGTCGAAGGCCTCAATGGGTGCCCCGGCCTTGGTGTAGAGCTGGCTGGCCGCTTTGTGCATGGTCAGCTTGACCGTTGCCTCCTTCAGCAGCTCCTCCAGGGTGGAGCCCCACACGTAGACCGCTTTCTCGGGTGATGCGCCATTCTTGTACACCAACACTCGTTTCTGAAGCACAGTGCAAAAAAGGTACACAATCACATTAAGCATCATCTCCACCCTAAAGTACTTGATATGTTTTAAGTTTTTTAATGAATGTCTCTGTCACTCTCAGTGGGCATTAAAAAAAACTAAAAAACTAAAAGGAATTAAAATAGATAACAAGCAAAGCAGAAACATAAATTGTATTACTTTTTCTTAGTAGATCAGTTGCCTTTACAAGTTGAAGAATAAGAAAAACTTTTGCCCATCAGAAGGTGTCTGAAATCATCATAGCATTGCTTAAGTTGTGCATCTATTACAACATTTTGGTGCCTTTAACAAAAGATGACCCTCGTAAGGTCAACTATACTGTAAAACCAATAGTTTTCATGTGCATTTCAATTTGCGAAATTTGCGAGAGTCAATGTTTGCAAAATTAAAGTGCACGCAAAAGTTCTTGTCCACACTACACCCATTGAAGGCCAGTGATAATTTGCACAAATTTCATGCTGAAAAAGCTGGCGGCTCCAATTTGCAAAAATTTCATGCCGCAAAAATTTTTTGCTTAACAGTAGCAACTGAGGATAACTCGTGCAATGAAAATTGTTTCATAAAAATAGGGCGGTGAGTTGGCTCAGTCGGTAGCGCGTCTGCCTCACGATCACGCGGCCCGGGTTCGAACCCGAATCTGGACTGAGCAATGTTGTTTGTAAGCATACCTTCCCCTCTAACAAGAGGCAAAACACTCTGTCCCTCGGATAGGACATAAAATGGAGGTCCCGTGTGTGAGAGAGTAACAACTCATGCACGTAAAAGATCCCGCTTCATTCATTCATCGCAAAGAGCTGGGTGTTTAACCCGGTGAAGTGGTCCCACCTCACATCCAACTGGACCCCATGGAAGACCAGCTAAACGTAGCTGAATATGGGCTATCCAGCCATCTTGTCAGATGGAAAATGAATAAACAAGAGAGGGAGAGGAGGGAACGACAGGGAAGTAGATAACAAGAAGGGGAAGGACTTCAAATTATGAATGAGAGAGAGGGAGGAGAGAGAAAAAGAGAATAATATGATGACAGAAAAAAATGGAGAGGAAGTAGGAAAATGAAAGAAAGGAGAGAGAAGCTCACAAGATACAAATGTAAGTATATAAAATCTGAGACCTGCTTACCCTGGCAGGCTGATTGTACAGCTTGCGGCTGGAGTCAATGATGGGTTTGGTGGTGGTCTCCTGCTCCCTGGACTTCTGGTGGGCTTTCACCTCCGACAGGTGGTTCTGCAGGGGACAAAGAGTCAAGTGTAGGCCTAATATTTTGATTGGGGATGGGAGCGATGGGATTTTGGATTAAATAGATTTGGATTTGGATTTGGATTTGGATTTGGATTTGTTTCTCTTCTTCTTCCCTGTGAGATTCAACATTAAAAAGTCTATTTACTTTCTGTGTTAAACTGTGTTTTTTCTCAAGTGTTTTTCTGTTTCACACTTATGTTACAGTGAAGCCCTGTTGGACTGCTGATTTCCCTCATTTTAACCCGTACCTCATCGTAAACGTCCTTAGCAAAAAAGACCAGCTAAAGACAGTAACGGAAAATATGGACCGCCAGACCCACCTTGTTAAAAGTTGTACCTCATCAGTAGTGAGCTTGTTATGATGGGAATTCCCTGTACATGGTTCTACTGTTCCAGTTCATGGCTAACCCACATCATATGGTTCTACTGTGCCTGTACAGAACTAAATGGCGTTACAAGGTCTTAATACTGTTCTGGACCTAAGCTACATCACATTGCACAGTCTTGTTGTATTAGTCCAGGACTATACCTTATTGCACAGTTTGTGAAATGGCTATGGAGTCTGGTCCAGGACCACATCACCTGATGCATCCATTCTAGTCCGCCACTACCCATCTTCCACAGCTCTAAGTATCCTAAACCAGGACTATCCATACCTGGAACGGTTCTCTTTGACAGTCTACGAACACATCACATCACATGGTTCATTCTGTCACGGTCTCACACCACTCTCCACCACACAGTTTCTCTCATAAAGCCATACACAACTCTATGTCACATGGTTCTAATTTTCTTGTCTGGAGCCAAGGCACAGTTAGTAAAGTTTCTATCTCCCTGGCCCTGGTCCAGGTCCTGGTCCTGGTCTATCCATTTCACCCACCTCAAGCTGGTTGACCTGGATGCTCTTCTTGACTTCACTGACACTGGGCTTGGTCCAGCCTCCCTCCACTAGTACTGGGGTATCTGGGCTAAGAGTTGGTACATGGTCTGGTCCATCCATTCCTGCTGTTCTTCTCCCTGTAGCATAAAAAAAGACATTTGACAACATTGTCAATCCACTCTTTAAAAGTCCATGTATTTGATAAGTTGATGCACTACTCAAAAGCAGACTGCAATGAATAAATCATTTTCACCTTTTTACAGAACAGAAGTTTACAAATCTGTTACTGCCAACTGATTTTCTCTTCTGTATTTTGTCTTACTACAGAGTCTAAGACTGGTAAGATCTCATCAAGTTCTGAGGTTTTTTTATATCTTTTTAATCATTCCTTTTTGTAGAAAATATTAGCTCAATTTTCATCATCTGTAGGTTTCCTATTTTTAAATCTTAAAGCATTTGAAGGAGGGCAAAATCATATCCCTTCAATAAATCTACCACCCCTCAAGAAGAAAATAAGATATTAAAAGTCAAATGCATTTTGATGTGCAACTACACAGATTCATAGAAAATACAGATTTCAAAAGAAAAAACTTTCTCACATTAATTTCTGCATTAAAATGCAAGACGTTCATGACCCATATTTCCAATCAACCCTCAGAAATGCACAAAACTCTACCAGAAAAATCACACAACCAGAGACTGCAAACCATATCCTGGCTTGATGACTATATTTCAGGTATACAGGCAACTCCTGCGATAACGAAGTCCTCAGGACCATTAGTTTTCTTTCATTACACCAAATTTTGTTATAGCCAAACAGTATTTAAAGAGATACAGATGATAATTTGGGTAATCCATCTGAATTTTACTTCATTATTACAAGAATTTCGTTGTAGCCATGTTTATTATGACAGGAATGCACTGTATCCGTCTTGGCCCTGAGCGTAATCTTTGAAAGTAGCAGAACTCTGTTACCCTTCAATCTCACCTTGCATCTGCCTCAGCACATGTTTCTCCTTCTCCAGTTCCAGCATGACCCTTGACCTCTCCTGCCTGAGTGCGGCCTTCAGGGCCCTGGCGTAGTCGACCTCTGTCGTGGGGAAAAGACGCATGGTAGAAAATGTTACCTAGACCGCACAAGATGGGGTCGAACTTGGCGTGATGGAACCTTTGCCTGAAACCTCCCCGGGGTCTGTCTCTAAACCTGATATCCCCCTAATTTACTCCTTACTTTCCCCTTACCCCCCCCCCCCCTTCCAAGGAAAGTGTAATTGTACTCTCTGGTCTGGATAAAAGTGCCTTAACTTAGAAATAGCTTGCTGTCACAAATGTGGAATCAGCCATTGACCTCTCATCTGCAAGTACTGTATACGCCGAATATTTCGCGAGGTTTTTATTTTTGTGAATTTCGCGAGTCGGGTGCTATTTGCGAAATTAAAAACACACGAATATATTGACTCTGTTCCCGATGTGGATGTGACGTATGCTAGTACATATTCTCCGTTCTGTACAGTACTCCAATCGCAAATTTAACCACTCGCGAAATCGTCAGGAATTCCCGATTCGCGAAAATTTAGACTCGCGAAATATATGGCGTATACAGTACGTTGTATGTATTGCTCTCCTTACTATGCCCGTCATCTTGTGGTGTTCTGAGCTAGGCCATGTCTATGTTAGCTCACGGGGGCGCATGGCACAATAGCCTAACTACAAAAAAAAAATAGAGGTGTGAATTTTCTTCAATTTGTCTCCTTCTACAAATGAAATTTGTACGATTGCAACTGGTGATCTGTAATTTAACAGACATGTTGGAAATAAGGAACCATGGGACTCAAACCTGTCATCTACTGCTTTCCGGGCAGCGACACTACCACCAGGCTATCCCTGGTTGCCCGCAGTGAAGAAAATTCACACCTCAACCTTCACCCCTGTGATTAATATCCTCTTGCTTACAATAAAGTAGTTAAAAATCAAATCCATGATTTACATTAAGTTCATGGACTTAAACCACGCCACAAATAGGAATACAAGTTCATGCGCTTTTCTACATGCATTCACATTATTAGATGTCTGCTGGCTGTTTGATGGCATATCCACATTATTGCAGCCGAAATTGGCAAAGTCCAGCTATTATCTCTTATCTATCATGCGGGAGTAGAAATCTTACGTTCGGGTGGCACAAACTGCTCCCCCTGGGAGACCCACACCTCCACCGGCTGCCGCTTGAAGAGCTCCTGGCGGAGGTTTTCAGTGATCGCTTTCTTCATCGTGGCCTCGTCCTTGATGTCTGCATCAAGTAGGTGAGAGAAAAAAAAAGGTTGGGTATCACTGTTATCATTTGATACAACATCCATGTGGAGGAATTAAAGAGGGGAGAATATAGCTGAAGCATAATGCTCTTTCATAACAAGAATGTGTTGAATTCAGAAGAGAATACCCACTACCCACAGGGTATTATCGGGACGAAACATTGAAGACTGATCTTGCCTCTCTTTTTCAATCTCTCTTTCTGTTTCTCTCCCGTGCTCAGCCTTTTTCTCTTTGTCATCATCATCATCACTATCATCATTGTTTTTGTCGTAATCATTGTCCTCATCATCCTTGCAGTCCTCAACATCATCATCATCGTCACTACTACCACCACCACCACCATCACCACCACCATCATCATCATAATCATCATAATCATCATCCTCATCAACCTCGTCCTCACCATCCTCATCACCATCATCATTACCACCACCATCACCACCACCATCATCATAATAGTTAATAGTAATCATAATAGTTAGTAGTAATCATAATAGTTAATAGTAATCATAATAGTTAATAGTGATCACAATAGTTAATAGTAATCATAGTAGTTAGAAGTAATCATAATAGTTAATAGTAATCATAATAGTTAATAGTGATCACAATAGTTAATAGTAATCATAATAGTTAGAAGTAATCATAATAGTTAATAGTAATCATAATAGTTAATAGTGATCACAATAGTTAATAGTAATCTTAATAGTTAATAGTAATCATAATAGTTACTAGTAATCATCATCCTCAATCCTCATCGTAATCACAATCGTCATCTTTCTCATCACCATCATCACCATCAATACCATAATCACCACCACTATCACCATTAATAACATTCTCTCCGTCATTATCCCATTGACAGCATTACCCTTGACAAGAGATGATTTTACCCTCCTCGTCCTCCTCTTACCAAAGCAAATCTTTTGATGCCACACTCACCTGTCTCCGTACCAAGGTCCAGGTTCTGCATACCATAGTTGGTCAGCTTCCACGTGTGGAGGTCACCGAGAGTGAGGAGAGCGGTACCGTCCTGGGTGTAGAGGCGCCGCCCAGCTGTGGGAAGCTGGAGGGAATAGGTGCACTGGTCCAACAACTAGACAGGCGAGAAGATAATGTGTGAAATTTAGCCAGGACAGCCAAACTGATTTGAGATACACTATGTTAGGTTTTTCATTTGAACATATCATACTATTAGTATACAAATAATCAATTAGTGAGAGGGTATAAGTGGAGATGAAGCACACTCCAAGGTATTTACAATATGGTAGAACATGGATGAGGCACAGACAAGTGCATGTTTCACGACATTGTGAATACCTGAGAGTGAACTTTATCTTAACCCGCTGAGGACGAGTCCCAAGTACAAACTCGGGCAAGTGTCTATGGGAAATGTGTGTTGTAGCACAATCAGCCCATCCTCAATGGGTTAGCTAACATCACACACTTGAACCTGTGCATTACTTGGTTTACAAAATTGGTTCTATGAATGATATTTCATTCACCTTTATGGGTGAATACCAGTGAGCCACACGCAAAAAACTTGCTAAAAAGCCAAAATGTCAGAAATGCTCCAAACACACTGAGCACAAAAGTTGTTAAAGGACAAGTCCACCTTCATATACATAAGGATTGAGAGAGTGCAGCAATATTAGCAGAACACATTGGTGGAAGTTTGAGGAAAATCGGACAATCCGCTCAAAAGTTATGAATTTCTAAAGTGTCTGCGCAATCACTGCTGGATGAGAAGACTACTACGGTGTATGATGTCACATGCGTACAACAATATAAGGAAAATAAAAGGAGAATTTCACAAATCTTTACTTTTTGAATAAAGTGCACATTTCTTCGACTTGTTACTGAGGTATGTTAGGGGTAATATTATTCCCCCTGCCTCCCGAAAGAGAAAACTTGAGAGTTCTTTTGTTATGCAAGAAAAATGGAAATATGTTGAATTTTCTTTATTCTTTTTTTATACAGTTGTACACATGTGACATCACAAGCTCTAGTAGTCTTTTCATCCAGTCGTGACTGAGCAGAAATTTCAAAAATTCATAACTTTTGAACGGATTGTCCAATTTTCCTCAAACTTTCACTGTTGTGTTCTACTAATACTGCTGTATTCTCTCAACCCACATGTCTATGAAGGTGACCTTGTCCTTTAATATTATAAAAGTGATTGAGCGCGCGCTTGCACCTGATTGACTGCACGCTGCTAAAACATGCAATTGTGACGTCAATGAGCACGATTACAGCAATTAAATGCATTGAATGAAAAAAGTCACACATTTGAGCAAGGATATCTCTGAGCGGTCGGGAGTAATGGTCATAGCACCGGTCATCCAGAAAAACTTATGCCCACTGACCATGTTATGCAAAATGAAAAACTGGTCACATGACTACTCTTAGCCAATACAATGATCAGGATTCATATCACCATTTTGTAATACTTTCTTCATCCGACTGAGAAGAAACAACACCTTTCCTGCGTCATGACCACACCCTATGTGACTCACCCCTCTCAGCGTGGAGCCACAGATGACGACCCCCTGCTGTGTGCGCCCCTCCCCGTTCTTGTAGGCCACGATCCGCACGGTCTGGACCGGCTGGTAGGCCGAGATCTCCCGGGCGATGACCCTAGCAGAGGTCATCTGGCGGAGACGACGGAGCTCCTGTTCGTAGTGGGCCACGGTGTTCAGCGCTTCAAATGCTGACAGATCGACCTGGAAAGGAAGGGAGCAGAGTTTTCAGAATTACACAGGCTGAATTGATTCATACTTTACTACCTGCTAATGGAATGTTCCGCCATACAGTAGGCCTACTATAAAACCAAAAACATTCACACCACAAAACTTTCATGAATATTGAGCTGACAGTCTCTTTCACAGCATGAAACTTTTGAGAATTTGTGACTGGCTTTCAATGCATGGTGTATACAAAAAACTTTTGCATGCGTTTTACTTTTGCGAATCTTAGCTCCAAGAAATTTGCGAAAGTTTCACGCACGTAAAACTTTATAGTTTTACAGCATGCTAAGTTTAGCAGGTCACCTTCAGGATTCTGTTGGGAAGAAAAGGCTTTACTCCTGACATATGTCTGTCCAAAACTTCCTGTCTGAGAACAAAAAAAGAGTCAAAATTTCCTCTTTCTCACCTTTCCACCAAGAAATTGCAGGCATCCCTTTATCTTCTGGCCCTCTTTCTGAGCCCGCCCAACCTCGCAGGAGAATTCCGTCGGCTGCGTCAGCCTGTCGAGGCGATAGTGCGCCCTCAACGTCCGAGAGCACGCCAGGCAGACATGCGCATCGTCCTGGTTGGCTCTCTTCATTACAAACCCCTGTGAATACAGAAAGAAATATCAATATCTGCTCTAGCAAACATGTCTAATCAAACAAATTGCCCATTCAAAGTTCAATGAATTTGTTTGCCCAAAGAGCATTGTATTCATTACATAACCTGCTGATGAAGCCCATCTGGCCATAGAGATATTTTCTCTAACTCTCTCTTTCATGGGTGGCCTTTGTGAACAGGTTTCACTGTGGTCGACTGAAAACTTATTGTAATGCTTTAGGTAGCAGCAAGTTTACGTCTTTCAACATATACAAAACGGAAAAGAGCATTACAAGGTGTTTCATTAACTATATGAGTAAATCTAGTCAACTGGACTTACTTGTAATTTGGAGTAGCCACATTTCTCATCCTCTCCGGGATGATTCAGAGGATGTGAAACTTCACCACTCAAAATTACAAGTAAGTCCGGTTGACTAGATTTACCGATATAGTTCATGAGATATTTTACCTGGATGACTGGGAACATTCACAGACATATCACAGGGTATTGCACTGTATGCTACTGTGCTCCTCAAACAGGAAGTTGCCACTCTAGGGAGCATTGCTATCTTAACATCTTTTATGAAATGAGCCCCAGGACACTGTTGACAGAGTTGAGACCTCCCAACATCCCGCCCATTCCTTGGTCTTACCGGTTGCTCTATTGCTTCAGAGTCGGCCACAGCAAAGGTGCAGACGTTGGCCCTGTTTGCCGATGTGATTTCTGTGGAGGGAAAACATTACCGAGAAAGATCAAACTTTATGCCTCAATTTACAATCACTCAGTCTTTGTACAAGTCTGTTACTTGAATCAAGTTGTTGAGATGAAATACAATTACTAGACTAAGTTCAGTTTGGTCATAGAAAGTCAAACCAAGCCCCTTACTACTGTAAAACGAGGAATGTTCGCGTGCATTTTAATTTCGCGAATTTCGCGAGTGCGAAGATTCGCGAAATTTAAATGCACGCGAAAGTTCTTTTCTATACTACGGTATATGCATTGAATGCCAGTGGCAGTTCGCGAAAATTTCATGCCCAAAAAAAGGCTGTCGGCTCCAATTCGCAAAAAATTCATGCTGCGAATATATCATGTTTTACAGTATCCTGCTAAAAAAATAGGGCCCGATCAGAAAATAATTTGCCCCCGACGATACTGACCTCAAATCGGACAATATCACAAACAGCTATCATCCTGCTACAATGTATGATAATTGAACTCGTTATAACAAACTTCCACTGTACCACCATTGATACCTTGTTTTCAAGGCATTACTTTATGTGGCTCGGAAGTATCTTCAGGACTTGGGTGACAGTGAAACAGGCAGCTTCCAGTCTAGGTTCCTCCTCTTCGACGGTGCTACATGTCCCTAAAACTCGGACAACCTACGGGGATTGCGCCTTCTTTCGTATGGCTCCTTCACTTTCGAATAAACTTCCGAATAATGTTCGCACCATACACAGCTTAGATACTTTTCAAGGACATGTCAAAGCACATCTTTTGGGTGTGAGTTTCTTCAATTTGTCTCTCTCTACAAATCAAATTTGTTGAAATCGCACCAGTTGCAATCTTAACAAATTTAAATTTGTAGAGGGAGACAATTTGAGGAAACTCAAACCTAAACCTTCACCCCTCTGAATAATATCTTTCTTTCATATCTTTTTGCTCAATCATATAATTAGTCATTTCTTTATTACTTCAGTTACAACCATTGTTAATGTTTTGTGTTGCCTTGTACGGTATTGCACTGCATTATACAGTTTTAATGTTTTGTACCTTTTCTATTTTCTATTTTCTTTATTCATTTTTCCACTTCTATTTTCTTTAACATTGTTAAGGAGAGTGCAGCAAGCGCTCTGAGTAATGTGTAAAAATAGATAGCACTATATACAAAATTACTTATTATTATCTTCAAAACCAAGATCTTGTTACCTCTGTCTCTGTGCTCTGCAGCCATGGCAAAGATGAGTCCCGTCTCCTTCTCCAGCGCCCACACCTGATTGGCTCGCCCGTTCTTCTCCGGCTTCAGCGACTGGAGGACTACAGACTGGCCGGCGAGGCCTACAGGGGGCGCCCCGTCTCCGGGAGTTGCGTTGGGGAGAGTGGCCGTCAAGACAAGGTCACTGTTGGCCTTGGATCGGATGATGCTGCACAACAAAGGAATAGTACATAGAAAGGCAATGTGAAATATGTGATGTATCTGGACTTGTCGACATTAAAAAAAAAAAAAAAAAAAAAAAAAAAAAAACTTGTGGAAGTTTCAAAGAGTTCTCAGGGAGTACTTTTGAGTTTCATGAAGCTCAGCACACAAAAATAATTTGCACGGCAAGAGGGCTTTTATACCCTCTTTTTAGGACATGAAGAGATATCTAATATTCTTGAAGCCTACTGCAGAATCAGAAAGACTTGGCAGCTTTGATGTACAACATGTACTAACACGCTTTGTACCAGGAAGATAGATAGACATACAGACAGATTAGATAGATAGATAGATAGATAGATAGATAGATAGATAGATAGATAGATAGATAGATAGATAGATACACAGTAATGTAGATACTGTAAAGCGAGGAATTTTCGCGTGCATTTTAATTTCGCGAATTTCGCGAGCGCCAAGATTCGCGAAATTAAAATGCACGCAAAAGTTCTTATCTACACTATATGCATTGAATGCCAGTGGCAGTTCGCGAAAATTTCATGCCGCCAAAAAGGCCGTCAGCTCCAATTCGCGAAAAATTCATGCCGCGAAAATATCATGTTTTACAGTAGATAGATAGATAGATAAGGAGAGAAATTATACAGAAAGACAGATAGGAAGATATTATATATCAATGAGAAATAAATGCATTGAATGGACAATAGAGATAAAATGTTAGCTAGATAAATAGATACAGATATAGACAGAGACAGATAGATAGATAAATAGATAGACAGATAGATAGATAGACAGAAATAAATAGACACATAGAGAGATGAATTAACATGAACATGTCTGCATGCAAGTATTTGACATACAAGCTTAACAATATATATATATATATTTTTTTTTTTTTTTTTTTTTTTGCCAGGGGCCCTTCTCCCAAAACTTCACATGGCTTTTTGAATATGAAAGTACCAAATAAACTCACTTGTCATCGCCCACACTCCACCTGAGGTAGGCATTGTCACCGTCCTTCTTGCACAGGACAATGGGGGAGCTGTCCGCACTGGGGTCCAGGGGTCCAAGAACCAAGAAGGGCACGGTCTTCACCGCGATGTACCCATCCATGAAGATGAAACGTTGGTGGGACTGCCGAGAATTGCCCGGACGCGGGGTCCGTGCTTTGGGCCTACGGAGAGATACAAAACATGATTGTATGTTGTTAAAATGTATCATGTAGTCTTGTCTGGGTAGCTCATTGAGCAGAAAAAGCAAAACAATGATAGATAGCTTTAAATTTCTCTGTCATGATAAATCACGATCTCCTGAAATTACTACAGCAACAAGAAGAAATCTGAAGAGCAGCTTTGCTGCTGCTGCTGTTATTGTGGAAGTATTAACTGCATGCTGCTGTTACAATCAGTCTTTGGTCACCATTTTCATGCATGTCCACTTCAAAATGTAATAAAAGCTATGAAGACATGATATCTTGGTAGAAATATGCATACACTTCTTCAACACATGTTATGCCAAAAGTGACTATCTGTGGTCCTTGCTTCAACTGGTAAGTATTACAGAGACAGTATAGGGGAGGTGTGCAAGACAATACTGTGAAGCACGAACATTTTTTCCCCTTGTATGTTTATCGCTGAAAGGCCCTTAACTGGAACATAATTCTCCTCCTCCTAACATACGCACAAACAAACAGACACACATTCACAGACAGATATGCACACGCAAAGCACACACACACACACACACAAATGTAAGCACATCCACTCCCATTAGGAGACACTCACTTCAGTTTGTGGTAGAGTTCAGGGTTCGTGTAGCCGTCCACCGCCTCCGCGCCCCCTTGGTTGGCGTCGGTCACCTCGTCCAGCCCGATGTTGAGCACCTTCTCCCACGGCCACTTGAGCCCCTCGTGCCGCTGGTCAGCGATCATGTGAGCCTTCTGGTGGGCGCTGGAGGTAGAATTGGACATCACAAAAACAAGAACAACATGAACACATTAAAACATGGCTGTATTCTGAGCTTGGAAGCAAACAGGATTAACCTATCACATCCCGGGGTCTTTTTGCTGAAGAAATTATATCCCTGTCCTCTTCAAATTGCCAACAATGAATTTCACTGTGTATCCTTGTCAAAAAAGATTAGAAGGAAGATTGTAAAGCAAGACATACATTCGCAGCATGAAATTTTCAAAAACTGCCACAGGCATTCAATGCATATAGTGCAGACAAGAACTTCTGCATGCATTTTAATTTCGCAAACTTTGCAAAATTAACATGAAAGCAAACATTCCTTGTTTTACAGTACGTAGGTTACACTCATTAAATGTGCACAAAGTCAGAAAGATTTTTTTTTCAATGCCAACTGAGAGAGAAATAAGAATATTAATCTTGTAAAGTGTGTTGTCAATTTAAGAGTCAGTCACTTTTCAATTCAGCAAATAAGCAGCTTCTACATTAGTAATTTTTATAAAAACTTCACGGATGATGGCCTCAAGACTCATGCCTCTATCCTAAGGAATTTCACAGGGATCAACGTTTAATAAATTGTCTTCCATACCAACAAACAGAAAAGGCATGAAAGAAAAGGGAAGCACAGAAAATAAAACAGTTTAAATCTTCTTATGACTTGCACTGAAGACATGAAGTAAATACTCAAGGCATTGGAAGATGAATGAGCATATCCTATTCCACTAGTTTTGAGGACCTCTTCACTCTGGAAGTACCTCTTGACTAATCACATTTACTGACACGGCTATCGAGAGAAACAATATGAACTACCTTTCAACAATAGGGAGCTGTCAATACTCTACACACAAAGGCAAATAGAGAGTACTACAACCCATTGTGGCTTGCTTTCAATGGCATTTACAGATACCAGCATTGTTTATACAGGGAATGATTTCCATTCTAAAAATTGGACAGCAGTTGTATGAGATGGACATACGCTTTTTGAACTCTTTATGTGCCACATTCGCACGTCCAACTCAGTTGACGATGTGCCAACTTCGCATATTTTGCTCAAACCCGCCCAAAACCGATCTATAAATCGCCAAATGCCACAGTACAACTAAAGCGTTTCACTCGATTCCGTTCCTCTCGTCTATAGATTGCATTTTATGTGGTGAATGACTAACAAGGAGTGTTTCATACTGGATTTGTGTGCCAATTCTAAGCTTCTGTCACTGCTTTGTGTGCAAAAGTCATACTTTTACAGTAATGTATCTACCGGGTGCTTGAAAGAACGGCAATTACAGATATGTAGAATTTACATCAATGCAAAGTTTGGCATTTTCTCTACAACTCTGCTAACTTCGTCTACAATTTAACAGAAATTTGTAAATGTTATATTGATTTGAAAAACAGATAGTTTTCTCAACGTATTACTACGCTGGTGTCTCAGAATAATGTGGCACACGGGTGGTTTCCACCGTGGCACATAAAGAGTTAAGAAAGTGGACCAAGGTATACAATTCTATGACAGTTCCACAGAAATGACATTTTGTGTAGTGCCAGTCATATATATAAAATGAAGCCAGTATATATGCTCAACTCTGACAATCTCTTTCAACTTGATAGTAACCTTGATAGTAACAAATCATTTTGCTACATATAGCAACCTTACAAAGAAATTATGTTTTATGTTGAACAGTTAGTTGCTGTAATATGTAAGGCACACAAGTGAGCACAGTGGTGCAATTGTGTAAAATCAAGCCATGTCATCAGTCATAGCTCTCACAACACCACAGAGTTTCTTTGTTGAAGAAACCTATGAATCCAACAAGCAAACATACAAAAAAGAGGAATATAAAGTACACATGAAGGAATATGCATGAATGAATACATAGTGGATATTATGCTTACATGCAGATTATACATAAACCTACATGTACATACATGCACACATACATTCATACATACATACAAGCATACACATATCTGGTAGATACATGTAACTGTACAAATGAACAAGTCATCTGATCACAAAAAAAGAAAAGAAAAGCAATCAATCAAACGTCAAACATAACAAACAAATCAATGAATTCACAAAAGCGTATACAAAGAAATAAAAAGTCTGCATCGTCACCTCATGTTCTGGTACGGGTCCCCTTCTGTTTCGGGCTCCTCCTCTGGGGCCTCTGGGGTGGGGCCCCGGGCCAGCTTCATCCGGTCCTCCTCACTCAGACAGCAGTCACTGACAATCAGGGCACTGCCAGCACCGAGGGCGCCAGTCACTTCCAGACACACGGCTGTTTCAAAACAAAGCAAGAAGATGAATGAATACACAGAGAAATACAGTTCAGCCAGCGATCAAGTTCCCCCTAGATCGCGATCACGGGCGATCAGTGATCGCATACGCGATCAATTGATTGTATGCCGAATTGCATACAATCAATTGATTGCGACATATCGCGTATGCGATCACTGATCGCCCGTGATCGCGATCTAGGGGGAACTTGATCGCTGGCTTAACTGTACATGAAGTAATGATTCTTTTGTCAAATGTTTCAAATGCAACAGATTGACAAACTACTAGCAATGAAAGGCAACTATGAATTAGCTGATAATATGCTCTAAGACACTGCATGGTAATGTCATAATATTATGTCAAAATCTACACAAATAAGTTAAGAATTAAGGTTTAACCCTATTCTGGGGGGGTCAAATTGACCTCCCCCCCAACATTTCACGCTACGATTCCGCAACGCGCAAAGATTTTGCCGCGTCGTTTCATGACTTTTTTCATTGAAGTCTCCCGCATATTTTGAGACCAAATTTGCGACGTCCAGGTATACCGTTCTGAAGTTACGTAATGTTTTGCATATGCATGTCGACCCAAAAACAGCTCGAATTCATGATATCGTGTGCAAATCCAATGCAAATAGTGTTTTTTTTGTTAAATTTATATAAATTATCGATTATTTCAACTTTTAATCATTGAAATTAATCAATTCTAAAGTAGATGTGCTTGAAAAAGTGCCTGCAACAAATTTTGGCAAAAAAACAATAGAAAACAAAAGGTCGAAAAAACAATAAAATACATAAGAAATTAACAAAACAATAAAAAACAAAAGAAACTAATTTTGATTGTGCTATAAAATTGTTGGATGTGTCTTGAGGAACGCTGACACAAAAATCTAGCAATCCTTCAGTCTTTTTAATGGAGTTATAGGTGAAAATATGATTTCATGCATAAATTTGCATAATTAATTTACTAAAAATAAAAAGCCAATATCTTTTTGTTGTATGACTGTGTAATCTTGTAGTTCACATCCAGCTCTATCTTCAGGCAAAATTTTGCCGCGTTCGCGCGATTGGCGGCTGAGATCTGAAGGGGGGTCAAATTGACCCCCCCCCCCCCCAGTAAAAACTTGGTCTCAAATAGCCAAGTTAAAATAGGGTTAACAATTGAGTTAAAAATTTTGCATTTAAGTCATATTTTCCTGACAATCTTCTGTGAGACTGTCTGTCAAGTCAATGAATATATAACAAACACTCTAAAGAATCTGTAACAGTAGGCTCATTGTGTATTTTCTGGTTTATCTCACATAGCTGAGACTTCCACTAATTCATAAAAGTCAGAAGAAATTCAAATGGATCAATGAATAACAATGGCTATGTGCAGTTCAGTGTTTTGAAACTTTGACAAAATTTCAACAAAATTTTGACCAGCAATGAAACAAACAACACAAAAATATGTTTAATCTTTACTGTGATTTGGTTGCTAACTGACACAGATGTCTAGAATATAATTGTCCATAAATTGAGATTAGCTATTATAATCCCCCAATCCCTATTCTGTTACTAAGACCTTCATGTTGGACTGAGGTATGTTGCTACACCTAGGTGAGCTTGCTTTAAACTTTACAACTAGGTCAAGTTTGGATGGATTACTGAATGACAATGCCCTGAAAAGGCTTGGCAGGTTAAGTGAAGCACCCGAGCATATTAACCCATTGGCCCGAATTCACGAAGGTGGTTTAAACTTAGACCATGGTACAAATTTAGACCATGGTCTAAAATAAGCGTTAAATAGGCGTACCAATACATGCGCGCATAAATGCATGTTTTTGTACTGGATGCCTTTTAGCGTACGCAATCTGTCAATCATATCTACGCAGAAGAAATTTACATAAACCATGGTTTAAATTTAGACCACCTTCGTGAATTCGGGCCATTGAGGACGGGCTGATTTTGCTACAACATGCATTTCCCATGGACACTTGCCCGAGTATACTCGGAACTAGTCTTCAACGGGGTCAAGGGTTCAAGAATCCACCCACCTCCGGGGTCCCTGAGGGCGCAGAACATCTTGATGGCGTCCACGTCACTGGTCAGCGAGGCCAACAGTAGCCGCTTCTGCTGCTGCTGTGTGGTCAGCTTGGGGTTGACCCAGGCCTCGCCGCTGCTGACGTACACCAGGTCGTCGCGCCCCAGCGTCTCGAGACTCGTAAGCTCCCGCCCGTCCTTGTCGAAGAGGCGTCGGGCGGCGAAGGGCAGGTTTAGCTGGGGAGTACATCTGTCCAGGAACTGCAGCAATGGCATGAAGGTGAAATGTACCAGAATTATTGGCTAGTACATCTATAAGGAACAAATACTTGATAGACGCAGTTAGAAAGAGGCAGTCCTAAGACACTAGCTTGTCCTTACAAGCTAGTTTTGTTATTTGATAAGCCTATACGTTCAGATTACTTCTTTGAATTGATGCCCCAGTAAAGTAATAGTTATCATTATTGATAACCAAGTGAATGTATGGTAGTCATATTATTTGATAAGTCTGTAGAGCCTAACTAATTTATCTTCTGATATAGCACACATAATGAAATTCCTCTTCTGGTTATGAAAACAGCACACAGATTCATTGCTGAATCAAAAGAAAAGAAGGGCTCAATTATCTGAAACTAAAGATATAATATGTCCCATAAATACTGGAAATAAAGTGAGTGCAAGCATGCACCCTACAAATAGTCCAGTTCAGAGTTTGATAATCCACAATGTAGGATTTTGTTTGATTAATTCATATCACTTCTTACAAGCCAGGCTCCTTACATTCTATACACAATAATTACAGTTGAACCTCTCGTATCCGGACAAGTCGGGACCGGGGCTCATCCGGATAAGGGATTTGGCCGGATACGGGAGACTCAATGCTTTATACATCATGTACATATACATAAACATGTACTGATGTAGCCCATTGTAGTACCACATGTAGTAATGTGTATACTGCAACCTTTTCATTGTTACACTCAGTAACAGACCCCAAAATAGAGGTGTATGTTAATGTTGGAAGTAATATGTAATTCATGTGTGTTTGTGTAGGAGTTCTCAAGGAGTTGGAAATCCCCCTTTCCTCCCGTAATTATAAAAAAAAAAAAAAAAAAAAAAAATCACGGCGAGATTGCGTCCGTATAATAGAGAGATCCGGATAAAGGGAGGCCGGATAAGAGAGGTTCAACTGTAATAGTATATAATACTACTGTAAAATGGTAATACTGGGGGCTAAACTTTGAAAAGGTCTAGAGTGCAACAACTGACACAGCATGAGTGAGGCAAGGTGTCTTGCCAGGACTACAGGTGTGGATCAAAATGCTGACAAAATGTAGGATATTACTTCACTTCTCCTTTAATTCTTTCTCCTTTCTTCAAAGATGTCTAAGCACAGAGGGACTCTCAAAATGATATGTTGCATGAACCATACATGTGCATCATTTTCATTATAATTATCCAATAATCCTCCCCACTTCTCACCAGCTGGAATTCAAGCTGCTTTAGGTTAACTTTCTTAGACTGGAGCTTTGCTTCGACGTCGTCCTTGCTGCGCGACCCCGACCTACGGTGGCGGTGCGGGCGCTTTCCGTTTTGTGCCGTTCGGTGGAGGTCTTTCATCATCTGCGGATTTAAGTCAAGGTAGATTTTGTAAGGATTTGAGCAAGCAACTTGACCAGTTGCTATACCTACAAGCAGTTATTTGTCACATCATCTGAAAGTACATTTAACTGTTTCCTTGAAAAATATGAACTTGCAATTAATGTACATCCGTTGATCCATCCAAATAAAAACTAAGCTTCTGCAAAATCAGTGAAAAAATGATAAATCACTGACTGCATCTGATAAAAATAACCACACAATATTTTTTCACAAATATCCGTGGTAGCTAGATGTAGGAGAATTTAATGCTACAATAGAAGAAGATAACTGTCGAGATGAAATGCAAATACAACAAAGAACTAAGCACTAAATACCATAGGTCTCAAGAGTAAATGCAACATTGAGAAGGTCTAGCCACTTCAGAAAGTGCATATTGCACGCTAATATGGTTAACTATGGTTTCTTACATTTGTGAGATCTGGCCCGACAACATGCGCCATCCTGTTTAGGTCCTTGTCCCCATTCTTCAGGACTCGCAGTCTGAGAGGCACAGCTAAAATCAAACATTAAAAAAAAAAAACAGACTAGTATCAGGAAAACACACAAAACCTCTTTGTCATTTCAAGGATTAACCATACTTTTCAAAGATTCAATTCATATGATAGCAAAGACTTAATATGCATAGCAAAGATTTGATTCATATGATACCAAAGATTTGATATGCATATCAAAGATTTGATTCATACATCACTGAGTAATCTACATAATGTCAGCTGAGAACCAGGAGGGCACTTTCCCGTCCTAAGAATTCAACGTAAATAAAAACAAAACAATCAATTTTCATGAAATCAGAAGTTTACATCTTCAATAGTGGGTAGATTTATAAGTACTGTTTGAAATATTGGGTAAAATCACACCATTGTGTTTTGATTTTTAACATTTTACTGAAAATGTAAATAATTTAGAATTGACATCATAATGTAGAGGAGATTGAGCTCTACAACATGATACCAATAACTCAAGCCAACACCCGCCCCCCTAAAAAAACTTGCGATAACGCCCTTCTGGTTCTCAGCCGATGATATCAAAGTTATCTGTATCTCAACAATTTGATATATTATATAAATGATTTGACATCAAAGATTACATTTGTCATGTGGGACTAACATAAGGATACAACACATTACAAGCTTTTCTACAGGAATGGTGCATGTTCAATTCAGCAAGGCTGACGATGACCAGAAAAAAAGTCCTGACGCAAAGATGCAGTGTACCAAAGTGATTTCTACAGTCGCATTTTCATGTAGTGCTTTCACTGTTGTGTTTGTAACTTAAAGGGAAGATAAACCCCAACAGCAATGTGGATTGAGTGAAAGCAGCAACATTAGTAGAACACATCAGTGAAAGTTTGAAGAAAATCGGACAATCGATG
Source organism: Diadema setosum (assembly GCF_964275005.1). Classification (NCBI taxonomy): domain Eukaryota; kingdom Metazoa; phylum Echinodermata; class Echinoidea; order Diadematoida; family Diadematidae; genus Diadema; species Diadema setosum. Next base: position 17,825,380 of record NC_092696.1, on the reverse strand, counting down.
CAAAAGTTATGAATTTCTAAAGTTTTGGTGTTGGAACTGCTGGATGAGGAGACTACTAGAGGTTATGACGTATGAGTGGACAAGAATACCAAGAAAATATAAAGAAAATACTATAAAAATCTATTTTTCATGAAAATTACAAATTCCATGAACTTGACATTGACATATGTTAAGGGTAGCAATTATTCCCCCTGCTTTCTGAAAGCGGTTGGTCCATTGCTCTTTCATAATTCTAGAAAAGTGAATTTTTGTCGAATTTCCTTTATATTTTCTTTGTATTGTTGTCCACTCATACGTCATATCCTCTAGTAGTCTCCTCATCCAGCGGTTCCAACACCAAAACTTAAAAAATTCATAACTTTTGCATCGACTGTCCGATTTTCCTCAAACTTTCACTGATGTGTTCTGCTAATGTTTCTGCTTTCACTCAATCCACATTGCTCTTTGGGCTTACCTTCCCTTTAACTGCCTGCTTCAAATGCATGTGCATCGTATCCATTTCCAATACACAAGTTGACACATGTGAGAAAATGTGCTATCAGCATGACAGCCACAGCCAAGGCAAGCTAACTTTTCGTGAGACTTACTTCGGTACACCTCCGTGCCGCCGCTCTCCAGCGACGCGACGGTGCTCTTGGTGCGGATGGGCGGGGCGTAGGCGATGAAGTATCCCTCCATGGGCCACTCAAACTTTTCGTTGAGGTCACCCCGCCAGTCGACGGGCCAGGAGTAGGCCAGCTTGTTCCACATGGGGTTCGTGGCCATCAGGTTGTTGTGTCTCCATTCTCTCGGCTTCTCCAGATTCTCCTGTTTCAGGGCCCACCTGAAAGATTCAATGGACCGTCTTGAATCATCTCAAAACCCTCATGCATTCAAGAGTTGCATAATCCAGATTTAGATCTCGCAAAATTAGGTAAAACCATATGTTTTGTTTTGTTTTTTTCATCATTTACAAGGAATTGAGAAGGAAGGTCAGATTTTGGCGGCCAACTTTAATGCATGTATTAACACGCTTGCCATCTTGAATGTATCATGCATGAGTTGCATCAATCAGATTTGGATTCAGCACCCTCAAAATAGGTAACACCAAAAAAAAAAAAATTAATTATTTCGACACAACATAAAGAATGCTCACACAAGTAAATATATCAGTCAGATATCAAATTTCATAATAATCTACTAGAGACCCTGAAGAAGCATTGATTGGGATTGGATTGGGGATTGGATTGGGGAGACCACTAATTCCAGCATTCCATGACAGCTTTCATGAATGCGTGGCTGGTATCTTCATTTTCAACATTCCAGTGCACATTGCTATATCATGGAATTTCGTAAAACAAGAAATGTCGCTATGGCGACTGATATTCCTCCACCATAATGCATGGTTCTCCTCAGGAAATAGTGAAATTTTGAGGAGTTGACCTTGACCTTTGACCCATGACCCCTAAATTCCCTCAATAATCCCTGCCAGTCAGTACATGTATATGTACCAAGTTCCATGAAGATACCTTGAACCATTTGCAAGATGTGGAGAAAAAAGTGAAATCTTAATGTTTTCATCTGGCCTTTGCCCTACTGACCTTTGACCTCATGACCTGAAACTTACTATGGAGAATCTTTATTTGGTAGTACATGTTTACACTAAGTTTCAAAAAAATACCTTCAGGAATTGCATAAACATGGTGAAAATAGTAAAATGTTGAGCATTTGACCTTGACCTTTTGACCTTTGACCCCTTGCCGATTTCATTCAAAAACTAATTCATTAATTGACCCACCAAATATCATCCTTGGACCAAGTTTGGTGAAATTTGCTTCGTCCAGTCTTGAATTATTGCATAAACAGATATATTTTAGGATTTGACCTTGACTTCTGACCTTTGATCTCTGGCCGATTTCACTAAAAAACTAATCAAGTAATTGTCCCATCATATGTCATCTTTGGACAAAGTCTTGAGTTAACGCGTAAATGGATACAATTTCATGATTTGACCTTGACCTTTGATCTTTGACCTCAACCGATTTCATCAAAAATCTAATCAAGTAATTGCCCCATCACACTTTACACCTGGACCAAGTTTGGTAAAATTCCACTCAATATTACTCAAGTTATCGCGTAAACAAATGCGGACGGACGTACGGACAGACGGACAACCCGAAAACATAATGCCTTCAGCACCCTTTGGGTGGAGGCATAAAGAGTTTCTTCATAAGGGCAAAGAAGAATCATGATGTTTAAATCAAACTCTGCTTCACAGAGTGTATGCATCCAGTAGAGTTCATTTTTCCTGCACTGGAGCCCTCACCTCTGCGATTTTGCCCACTTGTGTCGGTCCGACAGTCGCTCCATGCCGATCAGCGCAAACTTGTGACCTTTGAACTCCGGCTTGGGCGGCTCAGCCTCCTCCTCCCCGTTCTCTTCCCCGCCTTCTGGCTGGTCCCAGGGGTCCAGTGGCTTGGAGCTGGTCAGCCAATCAGAGCCCGATGCTCCGCCCCCACCTTCCAGGGTCATCCCCATCCCCGCCCCCTCCTCCTCAGGGTTACGGGAGCCAACGAAGGTCAGGAGCAGGTCCCTGTTGTACTGCAAGGGGGAATTGTGACACATTCGCTAAATTACTGCTAGGGGGGCTACAAATGCGGCAGATACTTTAAAGGAGAAGTTTCCCTAAACTTACAATGTACATATGAATTCAACAAATACAGGCTGATTTGTGGAAGATCAAACAGTCCCTTCAAGCGTTATAAATTTCCAAGGTTCTGGTTAACTCCATTTCATTCCATGAATTTTGACGACAGCACTTTGGCTCAGTCGGGAGCACGTCTCCCTCCCAATTCAAAGACCCACGTTCGATTCCCGAGTCTAGCTAAGCAATATTGTGGGTAATATGCTGGGCAATACTGTGTGCTGAGTAATATTCTGTATATTATCCCCTCTAGTAAGAGGCAAAACACTGTGTCCCCCTGACAGGACATTAAAGTTCCCGTGTGTGAGTTAGTCACGAATCACGCACATAAAAGATCCCACTTTATTAATAATCCATTCATCGCAAAGAGGAGGGGTGCTAACCCGGTGAAGTGGTCCACCTACCTACCCTGACAAGAAAATTGTGCGTACAATGAGGACTCAGGTCACTATAGTCAGCAAATGGGATCAACCAGGCACATTGTGCCATATGAAGAAGCCAATTCCATGAATCATGACAATGCATCAGTTTGAACATAGTAGAACATATGTGACACGCTATAACAAAAAGATTCGAAAGTCGGGGAGGGACAATTTTCTGAAAATGACATGATATTATTCCCTCGCTCTTCCACTATAATTTTATATATAACACGAATCATAAAAGTACTCTGTTGCAGAGATATCAATGATTTTATTAGCGCATATCGAAAGGTTTAGGAAATCAGCGTTTTGAGAAAACCGCCTTCAAAGTTTTCCTTCCGACGCTATCATGATCAAGGGGAGGCAAGACAGTTTTCACCGCTTGACAATAGTAGGTATGCTCTTAGCAACCTCCACAATGTTCATTCAAGCTTAGCGCCAGCGGTCTACGCACGACCAATCAGTAACCAGGATGCCACGCCCTGACCAATAAGATCATTTCCTCGTTGCTAGGGGTGGAGTCTAGCTGCGGTGCAAAATCCAAATCTTCGGACACGTTTCTGTTCCGTTGAAAGTCGGAAAATCACGGGGCCAGAAAAACGCTGATTTCTTGCCTTTCCTTTGATCATTTAGCTTAAAAATTTTGGCAGATGATAGATGATACATTAGATTACAAAATTAGGCAAAAAACAGAAACCCAATAGTTCTGACTGGTTTTGATGGTCTGACTTTAAATTCGATTTTTCTCTGCTCAGCCATCAGCGACTTTAGGATTCTTTTGTTGTAGCGGGTCACATATATGGAAACTAACAGGTCAACTCGCTGCAAGATGGCCACTGTTGCCACAGACGATGCCTGGCCACAGTGACCTCCTTCCAGGAAAGCTTACGAATACACTGGAAATCTTACACTCACCTTGTTAGCTATCCTTCCGTCGCTCAGGAAGTCCCACTGCTGTCTGTACTCACCATCCTCCCTGGAGAACAGAAATGAAGGATGTTTTAATCACAAACACCACTAAGGTGTACACTGTGTAGTGTGCTTGACTAAATCACTTTCTCCCTAAACAGTTCCCTCTCTACATATAACTCTTATGCAGAAATACAAGTACATAACGTAGGTACAGTACCAGAAAGGAAACCTTACATTATTTTGGATGGATAGAGCACGTGTGAGCTATTTAGCGATGATTTGGTTTGAACGCTGCTCAAAGAGCAGAGGGGATAACTTACTGTAGCTCCTTGTTCACATGGCAGGACTGGGGATATACAGAGCACCATATAATGGTGGGAAGGCACCATATCAGAAACAGAATCTATCACTGACAATGCCATCATACCTGGCTTAAAGGTATTGTTTACCATTGGGAGCAGTGATTTAAAAAGAAAAAAAAAAGATTTGAGTTATCACATTTGATGCATGTGCAGGTCAGTTGTATCACAAAACATCTTACCATATAAAAAATTTGCAATAAAGCCTGAAATATTAGGGAGATATCACTGTTTTTCTCATTAAACCATAACTGTAGACGGGTTAGTCTAAAAACACCATAACTGTAGACGGGTTAGTCTAAAAACAATTTTATTATAACTATTGTTCATATTTTGCATATTATACAATACTTAGCATTGATTATACTGATTAACTTTTTTAACACAGTGGTTGTTTCTATCCCTAACTCATATTTCAGAACACTTTTGAAGCACTAAAGCTGTGGTTTTTGTTTCATCTGCAAATGGTAAACAATGCCTTTAACTCTCAATGTGCTACATTTGCCAAATGGCTCACCTGCTAGAGGACTTTCTTCCGCCAATTGGCAAAGACGCCTTTTAATAATCAAACATATTTGTCAAAGAATATAGATTTACCTAATCCCCCAACATCTATCAAGGGTCACCTTATTCCTTCCAGTTGGACTGGTTGGCAACATTGCTACTCATGAATGGGCTTGCGAACATACAACTACGTCAAGATTGGAGGGATTACTGAATGCTGATGAAAAAAACTTGGCAAGTGAAGCTGAGTGCCTGGGCACAGAAAGGGTTTGAATTGATATTCTAGGACACAAAAAGTCTGATAATTACCCCAAGACGTCCCTAGATATTTGAAATAAAGTACAAAACAAAACAAAATACAAATGAGAAAGATAGAATCACTAACTAAAGGATTTACAGATAAGGGGGGGGGGGGGATAGACTTACTTCTCCATCATACAAACGGGGACACCCAGGGCCTGGGTTGACCCATCAGGGAAAGTCAGCGAGACGTCCCAGTCCTGGCTCCGGTTGACCATCAGGGTCAGGGCTAGCTTGGGGTGAGCCTTGCAGTAGATTTGACCGTCCTGACAACAAATGATTGGTCAAACAGATTCTATCAAATGTTTGTGGTTTGTTTGTTTTTTAAATCACATGCATCTGTTAACATTGTGATACATTTTGCTTGTAGGATTATGAGCCAGTCTATAATTATATGGGAAAATAATCAAATGTCATTCATGTTCACCATGTACTTCCACCAAGAAGGTCACATTTTTGCAGGCATAGATTTGTCTGTCTGTCTGTTTGCACAATAACTCAAAAAGTTGAAAAAGTATTTGGATGAAACTTTTATAAAAAGTTGATAATGATGCAAGTAACAGGTGACTAAATCTTGGATGTGATCAATTTAAATATGGCCAACAACTAGGCATTACAAGCTGCATGCATCTGAGGTGTGCATACACGCACTGAGATCGCGCTCAAGGTACTGCAGGAAGCTGATGAGGTTGACTATGAGACACTAGAAAGGCTTCTTAAATCATTGGGAAATAGGGTGATTTTTTCCATACATGTATGGGTGGAAATGAGCTGTTTGTGGAGGTCTGCACTCTCACAGTGCTTTTCTAGTTACTTTATGAATCTATGTACCATCTTCTTGCTGATTATCAATTCTGGAAAACTTTTGCTGCAGAAATAATCACCTTGCCACAATCAAATTAACAACTCTGAAATTCACTGCATATCTTACATTGGAGAAAGAATAGATGGAACAGGTCAAATTCATTATTTCTGCACAAAATGAAAAATAACTCCCAAAAACTAGCCAATTTGAGCATGAAAGTCAAGTGTTATTTTCAAAATTCAGTTACATTTTTTTCTGGGTGTTTCTAAAAGAGGGAGAAATATGCATACTTATATCTCTTCATAACCAACTGAAGTTCTTTTCCCATGCCGGTATAAACCATTGCATGAACAACTGATAGAAGTGTCAATCATGAGATTCTGTTGTGTACTAATCATTTATTGCTGTGATATTACAAAAACCTCTTTTATTCGGACAAGTCAGGACCGGCACTCATCTGGATAAGGGATTTGTCCGGATATAGGAGACTCAATTTTTAATACACAAAGCTGCCTACCCAATATGGCAGCTACATGTAACCTATTGCAGGTAGTGTACACAGAAACTCTTTCTTTACTTAATCAGCGCAAAATTATACCAATTACAGGTCTCCTTTTTTTTTTACCAAACTGAAATCAATTTTGCGTGAACGTGTCACCTCTTCGTCAGCTGGTCTGTGCTCAGAATTCTCTGATAATTTGTACTGTGCCCTGACTTAGTGAAAAGTTTTCTGTCCACTACATGTGCTTGTGGTGATTTGGGGGTAGTGAATCTCTGAATGTATGTTATTTAGTTGAAAATTTGATGTGAATGTATATTCATTATGTTGGGAATGATATGTAATTCATGTGAGTTTGTGTAGGAATTTTGTTTGAGTTTGAAATCCCCCTTTTCCCTGTAATTAATAGACTGAAAAAAAAAATCACTGCGAGATCCGTGTCCGGATAATATAGAGATCCGGATAAAGGGAGGTCGGATAAGAGAGGTCGGACTGTACTTACTTTATTGATGCACCAGGCCTGTGCCCTGGCCGGCCACACTTTGCTTGGCTTCTGCTTTTCCTGTACTGAAATTTCCGGCAGTAGGAGCAGGCTCTCATCATCCTGAAAGAAACAGAATGACAACAACAAAAAATTGTCTGTGAACATCCAGCTGTAAAATTAATGTGCACGGCATACTGTTTTCTTGCATGCCATGTTATATGGACATTAAATACTCGGAACATATCACTTTAACCGTAAAAGGGCAAGGGGAGGGGGGTAGAATCCGCCCCCTCTAAGATTCGCGCTATAATTCTGTAACGCGAGAAGGCCTCATCATGAGGATTCTTGACTTTCTGTTTTTCAAATCTCACGCAACTTTAGAGACCAAATTTGCAATGTCCACGCATACTTTTACGAAGCCATGCCCATTTTTGTAACTGCATGTCACTACAAAACGGGTACAATTTTGTGATTTCGTGTACATTTTCTGTGGAAAACAGTGCTGTGTCATGAAACTCATAACACCCTGATAAATTCAGAATCCATCCCCTCCATTTTTAGCACAGCCGAAAAAGCCCGGCCTGATTAGGGTCAAGCCTACAGATTTTGGCAACTGTATTAGTCTCTATATGCACATAGAGACCTTATCATAGGTATCATGCACTACATAAGAATGGTTTCATGATCTAATTACGTCACAAAATGCCCTTTTACTGATTACAGCATCAACCCCTTTCTTGACGAAAAGTTCTGTCAAAGTGAATTACACATAGACTGAGATGTACACAATAACGACAATAATAACAATAATGTACACATTCACAACTGGCAACATAACCATTCAGAGAGGAAGCTCACAAATTGAATGTTCATAAGAATGCAATAACATGTAAGGTTCTCTAAAAGGTTAAAATAAAATAAAAAATAAAAAATTATGCATACACTGATTCCTTCAGACTTAACCCTTTCCCTCTTCGCCTCCTGCAACAACTCACCTCATGCTGAAGGAAGTGGGCATCATAGTGTAGGTCATGTGACCTCATGTCCGCCTTGACCTTTTCCCCGACTTCAAGGGGAGTGTCCTCGTTGATTTCCTGGAAGGCCTCTTCTGGGTAGCAGTCTCGCACCATCCACGAAGTATGTCTGGAATAATCAAAATGGTTTGGCCAGCAAAGTGCCATGATAGAATGATTCTAGTCAGTACTGTAAAAGCGGAGATTTTTTTGTTTTTTTTTTTGGGGGGGGGGGGGGGGGGGCTCCATCTGGTACAGTTGAACCTCTCTTATCCGGCCTCCCTTTATCCGGATCTCTCTATTATACGGACGCAATCTCGCCGTGATTTTTTTTTTTGATAATTACGGGAGGAAAGGGGGATTCCCAACTCCTTGACAACTCCTACCCAAACACACATGAATTACATATTACTTCCAACATGATTAACATACATTACATCAAATTTCCTTCCAAATTGCTTACCTCCAGACATTTCAACACCTGTCCCCAAATGTAACAATGAAAAGGTTGCAGTATACACATTACTACATGTGGTACTACAATGGGCTACATCAGTACATGTGTATGTATATGTACATGTATAAAGTATTGAAAGAGAGGTTCAACTGTACTTAGGTAAATTTCACACGTCTTTACGTTCCAGAAATGATTCTGGCCAGTCGTGTAAAAGCAAGTTTTTTGCAAGATTAATATTTCTGGGGATTAATTTTGACTTAGCATTTTGATGAATTTTGCATGTTTTTACTTTTGTGGGATGAATCTGGCCAGTACTGTAAAAGCTGAAATTTTTGCAGGATAAATCTTTTTTGTGGTCAGCTGGGTAAAGTGTATTTTGCATGTTTTTATTGCTGTGGATGGTCACAACAATAGAGCAACAACTTCAAATAGCTCACTGCTGGCATGGTGGTTAAGGGTTTGGCAGTCTTTACTGTAAAAAAAAAAAAAAAAAAAAAAAAGGTATCTGGTAGATATTACATGCTACAGCACTAGCTAACATGAAGGAAACTACAAATAGCCAAACAGAGTAATCCCGTTTTAACAAACACAGTTATAACGAAACTCCTGTTACAGCAAAGTGAAAGTTCAAACCCAAAGTTGTTGTTTTTTTCTTTATACCTTTATGTCATGAACTATATCAGTAAATCTAGTCAACTGGACTTACAATGTACTTGTATTTTGGAGTAGCGACGTTTCATGATCTACTTTACCTGGATGACTGAATACATTCACAGATACATAAATTATACCTTTACACATTTTATTGTCCGGCTACAACAAAATTTCAATATACCGAAAGAAAACAGCCAGTCCTGAGAACATCTTTATAACAGAAGTCACCTATGCAATAAGTAAAACATTTACACACTTTGTATTCACACTAATTTGACACTGCGCAAAATGCATAAAAATATCTGCAGTGCCATTGTCGCTGCCATCAGTAGTACCACAGTGATATCATTATCATATTGTTGTCGTCAATAGCAACTTTATCACGTTCTCTTTTCTCACTTTTCGGCTCCTTCCGGCAGCTGTTCTGCCAGGAGAGGTTCGCGGACCACCACCCTGTTGGGCTCCCCGTAGGCCTGGCTGAAATCCTTGTACCCGACTGCCTTGTCCAGAACCAGCTGTAGGCAGTACACTGTTATGAAGAAGATATAAAAGTGGATAAGTGCACAGTACATTCTGAAACAACCATACAGTGGTAAATCATTACTTTTCTCTTCCTCCTCCGCAATCTCTCCTTTTATCACTCTCCATCTCACTCTCTCTATTCCCATTCCTCATCTTTGCTTTCTGCCTATCTATCCATCCATCTGTTATCTATCTATCTATCTATCCATCTATTTGAATATCAATTCATCAAAACTGCCTAACTATATCTCCTGTATTTGATTCCAAATACCAATCAACAAAAAAGCTCACCAGTCTTCACTCAACTCAGTGCATTACATAAATATTCTATAGAAACTTAATGTTTAAGGTTACATTCAGAATGTGTGGTAGCCTGGCTAAAGTGACTCCTACCTACAAGAAAAGAAAGCGCATACTTAAAGGGGCAGTTTTTATTCCAGTTGCCAGAGTTGATGATTGAATGGTACTACGATTTTGAGCACCATAACTTGGTGGAAAGGTACTGGGCAACATACATGACATTGTACAATGTATCTCCACATAGAAACAGCAAACTTTGTGAGGTGGACTTTAAAATTACAGGGACACCTTGCCATAATGAGGATCTAAAAACCATTTCCAATTTCCCTATTACAAAATCAGCTTTTTCACTATACCTGGGCCCTGTTTTATGAAGATATGAAATTCATTATAAAGTTGGTCTCAACTGTAAGTCTATGGCAGCCTGTGTGGTAAGGAAATTTAAAATCGATTTTATCTTTTGATAAAACGGGGCTCAGAATACAAAAGCAAAGATATATCAAGGGCTGGGACCTGCAAAATCACTTTGTTGTAAGAGGGTTTTGTCATAACAGACCTCTTTATAACAAGGTTCTACTGTAATTATCTCATGCAGCTTGATTTAAGTACTACAAATAACCTCTTCCTCTGGCTCACCATGAGGGTCTCTATACGGCTCGCCAAACGACACCCAGACCTTCTGGTCGTTCTTGAGATCATAGACGTCGCCGATCTCCCGGCCCCTGTTGTCGAAAATCTTGGTCACGATGGTGCTGAGTGCAGTCGTGTTCTGCTCTGGCTGCACCCAGCGAGTAATAGTATCCAGTAACTGTGATTGGGTAATTCACAAAGAGTACACAAATGGCGATATGTATCTCAATAAAGGGGAATGAAACCCAAAATGTGGCTTGAGTCAGTGCAAAATTATTCAAACAAAGCACCGAAGTTTGAGGAAAATTAGGCAATCCATTGAAAAGTGATGAATTTTCGCTAAATATCAAACAAAGATAATCAAATTACCATTTATCGCCATGCCAAAAATTTGCCAGAAATATTTGCTTAAAAATCACCATGAGATGCAGTTGTGAGTAAGTGAAGGTAGTATTATGGCTATGAATGGTAAGACACATGACTGTGTCTATTGTTCACCTGCAGTGTTACAGGAGAATGATGTCACAGCTGTACATAATACAAATAAAGATGGTCTGGAGGATTTTTTTTAAGGTGGGCTTTACATGGTGCATACGAAATTAAGAGAAATGATTAAAAGTATATGATGCATATTTTCATGAGGCATTCAGTGATACGTTACATACGGACCAAAAGGCATCAATAGAGGTCAACATACATTTGGATTGCAAAGACCCTTTAATCATTAGTATACTCTTTCTCTCTTACAAATGTGAGTTCTTAAATTATCGACTGTTATCTTCTTCTTTTTTAACTCTTCATGTGCCATGGTGGAAACCTCCTGTGTGCCACATTATGCTGAGACACCAATGTTGTCATGCTTTGCAAAAACATTGTTTTTCAAATCTATGTCACTTCTATAGATTTTTGTTAAACTAGACATATAGTGAGTAAAGTTGGAGAGAAAATGCCAAGCTTTGCTTTGACGTAAATTGTATGACAAATCTTATGACTGTTTTTCTTTCAAATGACTAGTAGCTGAATTACTGTAAAGGCATAACTTTTGTATACAAAACAGTGATAGAAACTTAGAATTTACACGCAAATCCAGTAAGGAACACAGCTTGTTGGTCAATCACAACATAAAATGCAAGCTATTTGTAACAGGAATGGAAGCGTGAGGAACGCTTTCATTGTACTGTGGCATTTGGCGATGTATTGATCAGTTTGGGCGGATTTGTGCATTTGAGCAGAATATGCAAAGTTTGAGTCGGACGTGCGAATGAGGCACATCAAGAGTTAAAGAGAAGTGAGATGCATCAAGTGATTGAGCATGGATGGGACCTACAATAACTATGAATACAAATTTACTTACAAGTAAGAGACCAACCAAAAAATACTATTTTATTGCACAATTGCACTTTTGGTTCAAAGGTAAGTACATAACAAATGCAAGCTCATACAAACACAAATGCACAGAGTGGAGGAACTGCATCTTCTATGTGATGCAACAGCACACACAGATAAAGAGAAGGAATAAAAAGACTTTGACAGAATGTGCAAAGACACCCAGACACTCACCCTCTGCATGAGAATAGTCTTGTCACCCTGGATACCCTTGGATGCTTCCTTCAGGTTGAAGAAGACCGTCTCCTCGCCGTCATTGCGGCCATTTTCAAACACCTGACGGGAGATGGCATAGCAGGAGACACAAGTGATGAGCATTTTGCTGCTGACAAAATTGGACTGGGATGTATGTGGCTCCCCGACTCCTGCCACAGAGGTTCTCTCAAATCGGTCACAGTTGCCTTTCAGTCCACACAATTATATCACTCAAAGATCTGGTGGAATATTAGTATTACCGAGTGCTTACATACACCACGATAGTCAAACTTCATCCAGTTTCATTAAATGTTATCCTACATTGCCATTCTTCCATGGATAGCTCGGGTTCTCATAGACATACTGTGGCCACAGAGTTTGCATGGTATAAAATCACACCAAAACACTAACTTGTGTGCCGTCTGTCATAGCCATTGTGTCTTTGCTGCTTTTGCTCCCTATGCTGAGGTTATGTTCTCGCCAGTGTTTGATTCTTTGTTGGTTTGTTTGTCTGTTTTAATAGCATTGCCGGTATAACTAACATTTTTGAACGGATTTTAATACAACTTTCAAGATACAACGTAGGTTCATTCTCAGAAGCAAAAGGAACAGGAGATTAGGTTTTGGCTTTGGATTTTTAAAGGGTGCATGAACAGTTCTATTGTTTTAGTTGGGTGTTGTTGTTTTTTTCTTTGGCCATGATGGGGTTCATCTAGTTGTCACAGTTACTTTGAAAGGGGCTGACTTCCACATCAGACAGTGCTTATGGCATACACGAAGAAAATGCTCTAAACACTGTTTAGAGTGTTAAGAGTGTTGCAACGTGCAGCCTCTGGAGCCAGGCTCCTGAAATGGTACTGGCGTATTCATCCTACCTTGAGTTTGAGACCCTGTTGTCCCACCAGCCTGTGTGAAGAGTCTAGCGCCTTCATGTGCTTCAGCTTGAAAGAGTGACCCTCCGACTGATTACATAGGAACAAAAAGTATATTTAAAATGGTAAGTGGTTTTCAAAGTACCGGTAGGTGAAATACCCATTCTGCACTTTCTTCCAATGTCCATCAATTTCTGGATGACTTCTTACAATTGTACTTATCACTGCAGTAGCTGTAATCACGATTAAACCCATTTAGATTTAGCAAGTAAGCATACAACTATTGGCTCAACTCACTTAAAAAATGCTGAAAATATGGCTCTAAGCTTCATGAGAACAATTTCATTAGATGGATCTTGTGTGAATTACACAAGCTGACCTTTGAATTTCAACCACAATGCATTTGTGTTTTTTTTTTCATATTTAATGACAAATGTAAACAAGCAATGCCTACCAAGAGCATCAATCAAATATAATCCCACATTTGTTTACCCCTGTAAGAGAGCTATGCTCATCTTCAAATGATAATTTTTCAACAACTCAAATTGATTTTTGCTTGTGATTTTAATCAATTTAACAATTTGAAATCAAAAGGGCTGGATGCTGTAAAAGTGAAAATAATTGCTGTAAAGCATTTTCCATGCATATTGTGCGACACAAAACTGGTTCAAAAATAAAAGTGTGTGTGAATACTTTTGCTTGTAAGATGTAATAACATTTCATCAATTCGATTCCACAGAATTAAAAACAAGCAAAACTCAATTTTACACAACTGAGCAAGAAAAAATACATCATGATGTACTCATGTGAAAATTGTCACTTTTACAGTATGTACATGTAATACTCTGTACAAGTTTCTTTTCCCAAATTTGTCCTGAGATTAGGCATAATCATTATATCGGAAAAATGCTTATACTTTGTTTGGTTGTTCTTTTTTTTTTATCTGTTTTGCTTTTTGCTTTCTTTTTGTCACTGGTTCATTGAGGAGTACTATAATTTCAGCCTTTCATTAAAGAATCTCACCATTTCCTCTGCAGTCTTGTCACTTATGGAGTCGATCACATCTTCCATCTTCAGTTGAGCTTCCTGCAACTCAGCAATCTGTTCTTCAACCTGTGGGAAAACACAAGCCAACACAGAAAGGTTATCACTGACTCAACAGTAACTACCTCCTTCCCAATCACATTATATGCAAGCACAAATGCACACACACGTGCAGCTGTGATGCACGCATTAATGCAAAACATGAAATACAACAAGGGCAATAACCGCATTCATGCAATATGGGATATATTGCATGGTTGATTGACCAATCAGATTACAGAATTCACCATCACTGTATAAAAAGATTAATATCTAATGCACACCTGTTTGGCTTCTCTCTGCATGACTGCTGCCTCCCCAGCGTTGCCCCTCTCCTCAGCCGCTGCCTCCCCTTGCTGCAGCTCCCTCAGTCTGGCCCTGTTCAGCTTCACCTGCTGCTTGCAGATCTTCACAATTTCCTTCATGAAATCTGGCAGGGCAAGAAAATGTAATTCTACTTAACCCTCTGCGTGGTTTGAGTGTCGATTGGCACAGAGAATCACATAGCATTGCATGCACTGTCAATTGATCCTGGCACAGAAGTGGTTTAACACTTCATTTCCAATGCTGGTAAGATGATCACCAAGAGACAGTATTCCTTTTGTCAGCAATACGCGGAAGAAATACATCCCACTAAGCTGTCAAATCCAGCACTCCCCATACGCGGTTGATTGTTTACCTCTTTGCATGCCACACTGTAAACTACATTTGTACCTGTGTCCAACATTATTCTGAGACTGCATCGCATGAGTGCATTTTGAAAGCAATCTGTGTTTTCACAGCCAAGTAACTTTTCATAGAAGTGTTTCTGCTAGAAGCGTTGCACAGTTGTAGAGAAAATTGCAAGCTTTGCCGTGACATAAATTCGACAACATCATGGCTATGATCTTTCAGTATACTGTGGAAGGTTGTTATCTTCAGATCTGTTTGTGCGCAGTTGTTCATTTTAGCAGACTATGCTAAGTTGGCAAGCTGTCAACAGAAATGGGCATGCAAATGTGGCAAACACTGAGTTCAGAATACAATGTATACATACTCATATGCAGGATTCACACAGCACACATAACTATCACCAACACCATATCACACCTATTGAAAGAAAAATAAAAGTTATAAGACTTGACACCAAACACATACAGTAACAATACACTCATAAAAATCTGCCACACTGACAACAACCTAAAAAGATCCAAAACCAATTAGTAAATTGTGTATCAGAACACTTCCAGTG
This sequence comes from Diadema setosum, assembly GCF_964275005.1. Taxonomy (NCBI): domain Eukaryota; kingdom Metazoa; phylum Echinodermata; class Echinoidea; order Diadematoida; family Diadematidae; genus Diadema; species Diadema setosum. Next base: position 17,810,069 of record NC_092696.1, on the reverse strand, counting down.
ATAAATAGAATGCACACTAAAATTACTGTATACCCCATTGTATTTAGCGAGTCTAATTTTTGTGTGAATCTGAATTTCCTGACAAGGTGGTTAAGTTTGAGATTATGGAGTATGGCAACAGAGGAAGAAATTTGTATCACTCATTTTCACAAAGTAAATCAGTGATCCTGCATCGAAAACCAAAATGACATTAACTTACGAAAAAGCATTGAGTATTGCTACATTGTAATACTACAATGTATTTTTAATGTGATTCCAAGATCATTCAAATGAAGCAGATATTCACAGCCCACGTGCTAGTTGATATTTTTACAAAGAGCACCTGACTCAAGAAAATAAAGATTCTGTGATATATATGGCGTATAGAGAAGTTTAAGGTACTATTACAAATACTGCTGTACAGGCCACTTACTTGTAGCAGAGAGGGCACTGAACCTCTCCCCCTTCGATATCCAAACTGGGCCATAGATGGGTGTTGTGCTGCTCTGCAGACATGAGTCCAGTTTGGGTACTGTTTGGACAAGAGAACAAAATAATTAAAAGCTTTTACTGAAATAACACTACTTAGCTGAACTCATCGTTGAATTACATTTTTCCATGGTATACCAGACAAGAGTGAATGGCATTCAATTATAAAATTAGAATAAAAACTACAGATACAGCAATTACAATAATTGCTTTAACAATAAGAATAAAACACTTTTATCATAGTAAACACAACATTGTTGACACAAAGAAATGTGTAGTTACATTAATACAAACATGTGGAGGTTACATATTATCAACTAGCTTTCCGTGACAAGTTCATTGAATCTTTTTGCATACACAACTTTAAAGTTACAAATGTATACATCCATGGTGGAGTTTGGGGGGGGGGGGGATGAGGCACAAAGTAAGGAAATATCAGGTGAGCTCACCCACAAAGATAAACTTCACAGAAATATTGCAGCACAATTTGTCCTGCTTGTCAAATATTGAAACAGAACAGAATTAAACAGATAATGAAGTATGATAGAATTAATCAATGCTAAGCACAATACAGAGGTGCGTTTACACAACTTACTTTCTTCCAAGTCTTCAATCTTCTGCCCATCCCACCTGTATATGAACCTGGCAGGGCTGGTGAGGTTGAGCTTGCTGGTACAGGAGTCCAGAAACTGAAGCAGGACAGAGTTAATAAAAAAAAAAAGTATATATATATATATATATATATATATATATATATACAGCTTTTAATGAAAGTGAGAAAATGCCATTCAATTATAATATTTAATCTTTTTACAACCTACAATGAGCATTGACTGAATGATACAACTCACAAAATGTATGATCTAAAAACATTCTTTTTTCTTCGTTCTTATTGGGGGGGGGGGGGGGGGAGGTTGGGTGAAACAAGAGAGTAAACATAAGCTTCAATGAAAGTAGTTCCACCACATATCACTCCACCAGCAACCTGGGATCCAAACTCCACAAACTTCATTCTCTGTGTCTTCCCTATTCTTTTCAAAAACAGGTACAAAAAAAAAGGGGAAAAAATGACACTGCACCCTTATGCAAATAAAGCAGACTAGACAATCTGAATGCATGCACGGGTGAGTTCTTTCAACAAAGTCTACCCTGGAAGCCAGATCTTCAAAAAGAGACAAAATTCACCTGGTTGAGTTGGCCCACGTTGGCAACCACTTCGTGGGACTCCGATGAGTCACCATTGGCAAACACCATGACACGCCTCATGTTTGATGGCAGCATGTTCCTAAGGAAACGCACAAAAGACATATATATATAAAGACATGCATACAGTGTACAATTCTAGTTGCATTGAATAGGCACTGATATAGAGTAACTGTCACCTTCTCTTGCTTTTATTTGCATAATATGTGTAATATCATTTTACAGGCAAGGCATTGGCATGAACACTTTGCTACATATACAAGAGAATAATATGTAGCTACATGAATACAACCTGCGGCATTAGTGTCCCCATTGATTTATTGTATTTGACATAAAATGTACAGTAAAATATTTTGCTATAATATTTAATTCATTTCAATCTTTTTCTCAATCTACAATCATTACAATAAATGTGATCATAATGACAAGATACAATGATTTCATGATTACATAAGAAAAAGAAAGTATAAATACAACGTTGAAGAAATAAAAGAGAAAAGATTCACATAATGGTGGTGAGTTGGCTCAGTCGGTAGCGCGTCTGCCTCACGATCACGCGGCCCGGGTTCGAACCCGAGTCTGGACTGAGCAATGTTGTGTGTAAACATACCGTCCCCTCTAGCAAGAGGCAAAACACTCTGTCCCTCGGATAGGACATAAAATGGAGGTCCCGTGTATGAGAGAGTCACAGCTCATGCACGTAAAAGATCCCGCTTCATTCATTCATCGCAAAGAGCAGGGTGTCTAACCCAGTGAAGTGGTCCCACCCCACATCCAACTGGACCCCATGGAAGACCAGCTTAAGTAGCTGAATATGGGCTATCCAGCCATCTTCACAGATGGAAAATGAACAACAACAACAAGAAGAAGCAGTGCTTTAGATTGGCTATCCCTTTTCTAACATCATGGCATTTTACATTGTTGAAGAATAATAATCTTCCAACATCGTGTATGAAATCTTACCCTAATATACCTGAGACTTTGAAAAAAAAAAAAAACAAACTAGATATATCGCTACGGCTACTGATATGCCTCCACCATAATGCATGGTTCTCCTAATAGGTCTATAGTACAATGTCTTGACAATGTGTGATGACAGTTTCACACAATTGGCAAAATATTAAAATGACAGGTTTGACACAAATGTGCTGAATGTTCACTTTCCTAGAACTAGGTTCAATTGGATGAATGATTAAAATGTCAGAGTGCAGGTATTTGGGGAACTGATGATTTTTACTTGACTTTTGACCCTTTTATAAGTTTATGCATTTAGTAATTTTCAAGGTATTGAGAAAAAGTATAATTTCAGTATCAAATGGGAAAACAGCATTATCTAAACCTGGTCTTTGACCTTTGACCTCACAGTTCCACAGAGAATCACTGTTTGGTAGAACATGCATAAATATGTAAGTTTCACGATGATACCTTGAGTTACTTTCGAGATATGGAGGAAAAAGTGCAATTTAGCACTTTCACTTTACCTTTGACCCTTTGACCTTTGACCTTTTGGCAAGAAACTTCCCCAAAAATATATATTGGGTAATACAAGCCATACATCAAGTTTAAAAAAAAAAAAAAAAACCTTCCGGCATATTGCATTTTAAGGAAAGTAGTGATATTTTGAGGAGTTGACCTTGAACTTTGACCCCCTGACCTTTGACCCATGACCCCAACTTCCCTGAATAATCACTGCCCATCGGTACAAGCATATATACTAAGTTCCATGAAGATACCTTGAACCATTTGCGAGATATGGAGAAAAACATGAAATTTCAATTTTTTTTTTTCACAAAATAACCTGTGACCTTTGACCTTTGACCCCGTGACCCTAAAATCCACACAAAGTATTATCCCCCAAGGATATACCCTCATACCAAGTTTGATGTAAAACCACCACACGGTTCTTGAGATATCGACAAAAACAAAACGGGACGGACGGACGTACGGACGTACGGACGGACGGACGGACGGACGGACGGACGGACGGACGGACGACCCGAAAACATAATGCCTCCGGCCACTTCGTTGCGGAGGCATAATAAAAAACAAATAACCTCATATCAGTCGACAAGGTGCTTCACTTTTATACCAAGAACAGCAGTTGGATTATTTGGGGGGAGCAAATATTTACTGGAAATCTATAGTACTGTTTCTCCTTCTACCATAAAGAAGTTTCTAGTTTTATCATTCTGAGGAAAGGTCTGAATTGCCTACATCTACAATATACTTGTGTTTGAAAGCAATCTAAATTTCAGGGTTGCAAAACAGACACATAAACTTTGAAGGAAGAGGTTCCAGTAAACGTGCAAGATAACACACGATAGGCTACTGCCGAGATGCAACATGGCAATGCTACAAACCTCATTCGTGCCGAAAGCGTCGTGCGGGTCTTCCTCTTGTTGCTAGGGAGAACCACTCCCTCTAGTGTCCACGCTGCTTGCATGTTCTTCTTGACGATACCTGGAAAATAGGAGGACGCAAATCTAATGGCACATCAGGCGAACCTTTCTAACATCGATTCACTCCTTGAAACATGAAAGTTCCTTGCTACGTGTAGCTTCACAGCATGCACCCAAATGGATTCATTGTAGCAGGTAATAAGGCTTGCATACTACATCTCTTTATATGTATAACTGAGCAACTCAAAGTCTGGTGCAGCACACAGACATACATATATTATACATGTATACAATAAATGCATAAATGCAAGCATGCATGTATACACTATCATAATCATACATACAGACAAACATACCATTTGCATTTCCAGAATGTTCACATACATGTAATATTCTACTTCTCGGCTTGTGCAATTCTCAAGGCTGAGGGTCTTTTCTCTTTGTTGGTAATCATGTCAAGGTTAGTTAATGGCACAAGATTTCTCGAACAGAATTAAAGCTACAGCAAAATTCAATTCAGTACAGTACCTTTATCATACAATCATCTTTCGTGTACACAAGTACAGGTGTGATTTACTAAAGCAAAAGCACTGTACGCCCAAGATCATAAAAAATACATTATATTGACTACCCAAAAGTCAAATATATTTCTTGTAGCTACAGAGTAGAACATGATACTAGTCCAGAATTCTTACAGTCAATCTCAGTAGTAACAGAACATACATGATTCCATGTATCTGCTTTAGTCCTGACAGCTCTCATGATCTAAATCTAATGTATGCTCACATGATGAACCTCACACACACACTAACATCTCACCAGCTTCAGTCAAAATACTGAGGGTATTACCAGTCACGCACTGACTTCTCAGAAATGTAAGAAATTCACAGTACTCTATTTGATGTAATTTCTATACAATGTCTATATCAAAAGGCATCAGGAAGAATTACTGACCTTTGACCGGCTTGAATGGATTCTTGAAAGGCTCTCCTCCAGAGATGTAAACCTCTCCGTCTTTCGGAATTTCCTCCGCAGTCTTCACCTCTGTGCCGTCTTCCAAGAAGATGCGCCTGGCTGCAAACTCAAAGTCCAGTTTGATGGTGCAGTACTCAAGGAACTAAATCAAAATGAGGAAAAAATAAATGTTTTATATTCAGAATCCATTCCCAATCTGCCAGTTGTTTTATTCTTAACTTATTCCTCATCACCCACTATTTCACCAGCAAGCAAATGAAGCCAGTTTCACAAGGAATATTGTTATAATTGGTTTAAAGTTTGATTCATGCACAGAGTGAGTTCCTAGAAACGATGCTAACTCTTTAAAAAATTTCATGAATAAATCTCAAAATACATGGCCTGATAAAACATAAAATGATGAATTTCAGGCACTTCGGACATCCTATTGCTTCTTTTCATGCATGTTAATGAACCAATAAAGCAACAAAGCACTGTTGAAATGATGACGTAACAGTCTTTTGTTATAGCTTGCGTTAAAACCAGCTGTGTGCATGGTTAGCAACAATAGAGGTGAGGTTGTTTTAGAACCAGTTTCCATGGTCATGAATGGCTATGACATCACATTTTGGTACTCCATGAAGAACATTATCATTATATTTAATTCAGCATGTGTGGGGAAAGTGACTTACAATCTTCAAAAGTGACTTACAATCTTCATTGTAGGCGCAGTGATCTTGACGCTCTTCTCCCGGCTGCCGTTGCGGAAGCACACAGCCCGGATGACGTGAGGCTGCTGCTTGTACTGGCTCTTTAGCTTGGAAGCGTGGGAGAACGTGGAGATTGAAGATGTTGCTGATCGCCCACTCCATGGCCTGAAGCAATTATTGCCAACAAAAGAGATAAAGTTTGTAAGCATAACCAGGGAAGTGCTAATAGCAGTCCACCACTGAAGAACAACCATACCCATGGAGCTATTAATTAAATTGCCATCATATACTTTCTGTCATATCTTATCTACGACTAGCTATTTGTAGACATTACTTGTATTCAAGATGAAACTTATTATCAAAAATACATGTATCAGGCACCACTAAAATCATGTCTCATCTATAGTTATGTTTTCACACACGTAACGGGGAATGTCATCATATGAATAAATATGATGCTATTACACACTTTTTACATAATATATGCTAGTATAGGTAACAGAAACCATACAATAAAAAAGAAAGTAATGTTATGATGATTCATTTTCACTTCAAATACACATATGAAAGAAAGAACTGTCATTTTCAAGTGTACAGGTAAACAATACACAAGGCTGCTGGAGACTAAAACTTTTGAATGAAATCATTAAAAGAAAAAAAAAACATCAAAAAGGAAAATGGCAAATCTACACCAGCTTTGTGTTGTATCCATTAAGCTACTTTGTATTGAGGTGGGGCTGATTTTACTACAACACTAAAGGCCAACAAAAAAAAAATCGTTGTATTGGCGTAACCCGCCCGACCCTGAACTTTTCAACAACAAAAAAAGAAGGAAACACATCGTTTTTACCGAGAGAGGGCGCGATACGGGTTTGCGAATTATCAAAAACAACAACAACAACAACAGCTGGTGTCTGAAAATGGCTGCGAAAACGGGAACACGCATGCGGTCTCCTATGGGTTCGAGTGGGGGGGCCAGGGTGTCTTTCCGTATCCAAAATATGATTCTCTTTTAATATTTATTGCTTTTAAACCGGTGATATAACAAACTTTGGATGCAACAGACCCTCTCTATCGAATGGGATTTTGTTAAATATGAGTTTTACACGTAAAATACAGGTAGAAAAAAAAAAAAAAAGGTCCGCCCGATTGACCCTATTTGAAAATCTCATGTTACGCCAATACAACATTTTTTTTTTTTTGCCTAATTTCCCATCATATAGACATCTGCCCGAGAATACTGCGACTAGTCTTCAACGGGTTAATACTACACTGCCATTATTTGTGCAAGTCATTTTCATCACACTCTTCACAATTCTGTACAATCATACAAAGTCTGCAGACGTGACAAAATACAGGCAGTTATTACCTCCACCAAGGAAGGAGGAGGTTAAGTGATCATCAGCATTAGAATGTCTGTTTGCAAAATAACTCAAAAAATTGGGAATGGTTTTTAATGAAACTTGCAAGAAAAGTTGATAATGACACTTGTAAGGAACAGATGATTAAATTTTGGCAGTGATCAAGGAATTTCTATGGAGTTTTGAAGGATTTTCTATCTTTTGGCGTATAAGGCCAATGAACTTGGGAGTTCTAGCTGCGCGTTCTGGAGGTGTATACGCGCACTATTAAAAGCGCATGCTCTGCTGATGACGTAAACAAAAGATGGACTGGCTTGGTGGAGGTCTGCGCTCTCCGAGTGCTTTTCTAGTTCAAAGAAATGTATTCACACAAAGTGACCATAAACCATTGTTTCTTGAGAGAAAGAGGTATGGATCCAAACGCTGCATTACAACGAGAGCAAACAATGAATACAGCGCTCACTTTACTATGAACATGGTTACAACAAATTTTTTTTACAGAGAGGTAAGAATTCAGGTCCTGATATTACTATAATCACAAATGTCTATGGTGGAAAATTCCATAAATTTGGTTATAATGCAACTTGAATATTTGTAACAAAAAGAAGACTACTGCCCCAGAGGAATTCATTATATCCGGAGTTGCCTGTATCTCGGAGTGAATTTCATACTGGACTGGAACTCACCGTGCTTTGTAGACAGGAGCGCTGGCGGGTCGATGTCGACTCTTCCTCTCTTCCGCGTCCTCCGCGTCCTCCTCGGCTACTCCGTTATGCTTGGATGCATCCACCACAAACTTTGCATGGATGCGCTTCCTCTCCCGCTCCGACCGCGAGCCCGACTGGCTGGTGGCAGAGAACGGGCGTCGGCCAGAAGCCGGACGTGTACGGCCCCTGGTGTCTCCAGAGGCTGGTCCGATGAGTTCTGTGTGCGCTAAACGCTGGAGATAAGGGGAGTGGTTCTTGGGGGATTTGGAGAGCCTGTGGAACAAATTTACAAGGAAAACCTGTTAACATGAATAACACAGAAAGTCAATAGGACACATGATTACAAAAACTTGGATTTGCACAGTATAAACCAACAAATTTGAACAGTCTCCTTAATTGGTTTAGATTGTAATTCACGGCTTTAGGATATGCAGGCGACTCCTGTAATAACAAAGTCCTCGAGACTGGCAGTTTTCTCTTAATACATTGATATTTTGTTATATCTGAAGGAAATTTGCTCCACAGACTTTGATAACACTAATTTGGGGGTCTGAATCTATATTTCACTGTAATAGAATTTCCTTGCTATGTTCAAGGTAACAGAAGCGCCCTGTATAAATTTGCATTTTAGATACAAGAACTACGCTGTGGGTAACATTTGTTACCTTATTTAGAAAGCACAAACAACATTAAATAAGCACACTTTGGCATGAATACAACCATGTAGCTTCATAATACAACCAAACACATAACTTTGCATTTATAATCTTAAGAGTGCAGATCTTCAAACACAAATATGATACTTGTGTAGCTAAACGAAGCCGAGTGAAAAGATGAAAGTCACCTCTTCTTCTGCTGGTTTCCTCCTGTTTTCTTCAGTCCTTCCAGGTACTGTGCCACGAGCAAGTCTTCGTAGCTGATGGCGTCCATTTTTGTTCCATGCCCAACTTGTCGTTTGCCCACAGGCGGCATGGTGCCAGACTAGTCGCTGCACAGACAGTACATATTAGATGTGGTTGAAGTAGAGCAGCAAATTTTACTTTTAATGTTTATTGACATTCCAGTAACACTTGATGATCAGAATCACATGAAGCTTCAATAGAACTTAGAAGAGGTTACTTTCTAACCGGCAGCTAACCGGTAATCGATGGTGTAGCGTTGTGGTAATGACATTTTAAATCTTTAACGCCACAGTTTTTGCAAATTTCCATGCAGAGCTATTAACTTAGAACTTCTCTTCTTCTTCCTGTAGTGTACTGTGCAGAACCCCCTAAGAGTATAGGACCTAACATTTTCACCACTCCAGCGTTCACAATCCTTGTAGGAAAGAGTGGCACTAGTGTAAATTACTTTCCCACCTGTTTGTCAAACAATCTCCAAACATGCACAAACTCACTCTAAATATTAACAGCTTTGACTATTTGCATCTGAGTGAGATTCAAGTCCAGTACAAAAGGAATTTTTCACCGTTTTGACACTTCTACACTTGTCGGAATATGTCGATTGCAGCTAGTTCGCTCTGTGATAACTGCATTGCTACAGGAGCAGACAGCGCAGCACGGTGTACAAAACACATTCAGGGCAGCAAGCGCTGCGATTGATCTGAATGTAGCTATCTCACAGCGATCAGAGCAAGTTCTTCTCGATATGGTATCTAAAAAGAAAATACCCTTTTCACCTTTCTCTCAGCTTGTACCGAGTCACAATTTTGGGCAATTCCGTATGGGAAGGGCAAAAACAGCAAAATTCAAAGTTAAGTAAATGCTCAGAAATTTCAGTTTCCCGTACAGATGGATTGTTGTATTTACGGAAACAAAAAACCCTTTTCCAATAACTTTCCTCGTTTTTGTTGTACACACTTTTAAAGTTGGAAGACTATTTATTGTATTTATCTAAAATTTTACAATATTACATGAAAATTTGAAATGAAACAACTTAAATATCTCTCTGCTTTATCCATACTTCCACATCTTTCTTCCTATGCTTCAACAATCACATTTAATGAAGCATTCAGTCACTCTCATTATGATATTTTTTGGAGAAAGTTTCAAAATCTACTGACAAATTGACGTAATTCCGTTACCATAAAATTGAAAAAAGTTTTCTCCTGAACAAACTAATCACAGATTTTTTCTCCCCTTGTAAATTTTTTCTCTACATGTGACTCCCTGAAAAGTCACAAAACATTTTGTGGAATATCTCCTTCAGTTCTTCTGTAATTGTGGTAACGGAATTACATGGTAACGGAATTACATGGTAACGGAATTACACGCACATCTAATATGGAAGAGAATGACATATCCTACTTTCGTGCCAATATGTATGTGAACTATTCATGAAATGGCTTCAGGGCATTATTATTGAGCTTAACAGTGTTAGTGATTGGCAGTAAAGGAGTGAAACTGTATGGTATGATACACTGACATGACTCAGCATACAGTGTATATAGCTGGATGCCTCTGACAGTGAGTCCTGACATCAGGGTACACGCTTGACAAGACTTCTTGTGCTGAAAGTCTCCTCCCTTCTTTCACCTTTTCTCATGTACAAGAACTACATGTGTACATGGAGACTGTGCTAACTGATAACTTTGCTACAGATACTCATTCTCAAATGTTCAAAATCATACTGAATTCTGAGATATCAATGTATATTTTCTTGCTAAAAAGTCTCATGGTTTCATACAAAATCTTAAGTATAGTGATGAGGGACTATTGAATGGGTGTGATGCAGCATAAATTGAATAAAGGTTACAAAGAAGAAGAAGGACATAAAATTTCTTTAAAAGGAAAAGAGAGCACTGCTACTGACAGAGAGAAATGAACAGGATAATTTTTGTGAGGAAAGATCAAGAATTAAAGAGAAGGATCAAACACAATGTGATAGAAGTCATTACTTGACACGGGATGCCCACTGAATGTGACACCTTTGATCTTTCTTTATGCTAAAGGCTTTATTATCACCAAGTCGATAGTCTGACCTTTTATTGAACATGTCCTGTTTTCATCCTCAAGTCCTTTATCTTTAATGGTAAGTGTATGACTATGACCTTCTTTCATCTGTTTCTTAGATCTTTCCTCCACAGAGACATGTATTTTGATTTTCATGCCCATTTGATACAGAGCATCTGCTACCCTTTGAAATTTGTTCTTTAATCCTTTCTTTTTAGAAGGAATAAAGACAAAAACACCATTTGTGAAGAACATTTACCCAGTCAGTAATTGTGATACAGCTCTAAAATGTAACATTTAGGCCTAGACTTTCCCATTCTCGGAAGATTTTAAATATTAAAGTCAATGGGCTTCTACTTCTACCTTTACTCTTCATGTTACCATTTGCTGTACAATCCAGTTTCCTTTCATACAAGTGCCATTACAGTGTACATGTATTTTATAATTTGCTTTCAGGCAGTCAAAATACAACTTACTGCAAAAGAGAAGATGCACACTTCTTGTGAGTAAATCTATGGCAACACTCAGGATGAGAAAATAGACAAAGTCAAAGAAGAAAGACAGAGACAGGAAACTTGTAGGAAATTTATAGGCCTGGTCATGATTATTTTTCTGAAGACGTCATTTGGAAATTTTGTGTGGTCAGAAGTAAATACTAACATTATTCACAGGTTGATTAATCTAACTCTAACACAGTGAGCTGCAGATGGATAAAAGAGGCCCTCTTACCTTTCTATGAAATACATTGTAACAGAATTTGGTGGACTCTAATGGTTGTAAAAGTTGTAGTTTGTTAAAGTTATTTTGCTGTTTTCTATTTCCTTTTAGTTTAGTTCATTTTATTTTGGTGGGCTTAAGTAGGACTTACACTGTAAGGGAATTATCAAATTATGCACTACATTATATACCAGGGGGCAACTTCAGCTATTAGTAAAATGTCACAAGTTTTTAGTGATTAATATATGCCACAACATATAGATAATAATGATTAAGCACTGGTGCAGTACCATAATCATATAAGAAAATTTTCTTTTCTATTTATGATTGAATTGTAATTTGTTATATTTGTCATTGAACCACAACTGCATCTTTTCACTTAACAAATTAAAAGTTTCAAGCATCTTTAGTGTTCGTCCTTAATATTAAACATTGTGTTCAATGATGGGGCTGCACACTGTGCTCTTGCACTGTAAATTGACACTTTATGATTTAGATTTAAATTCAGTGTCAATCCGGACAGTTTTTTATTATTTTCTTATGCATGTGCACATAATATTTATGTACAATACTTGTAAGTAATTCACACATATTGTCAATTATTGGCATATTTAGGAAGAAGAAAACAGAGAAATCTGTCTTGCATGATATCAACAAAAGAAATACAAGAAAACTTGAGTATTGTTGACTGGATTTATAGAATTGTACTTGTGTAGGGCTATTCTAGCGTAATTCCGTTACCATGTGTCTTAGATGTCATTTACCTGCAGAGTGTGAAATTCTCAACTTGAAAGTAGACAAATTTTGATGGATGTCGTACTTAGAAGTTACAAGATCTTGATTGACATAGTTATGACTTCAAATCAAGGTCGTTAGCCTGAACATTTTATGTTTTTTTACAATAAAAACTCATTTGGCACCTATACACTTGTACCAGTTCAAGGTCAAAGGCTAGAGAGTACTTATTTAGTGGTTATATTATAGCTAAAGGCATAAACAATCTTTATCAAGACATTTCAGAATACTTGAGGATCAAGAATGTGTATTTTTTCCAGTGTATTTCAGAAGGCGTAATTCCGTTACCATTTGTGTAATTCCGTTACCACTGACTTTATAAGGAAAAAGCCTGCTGCTTTGAAAATGTGATGAAATATTTGAAAAACAATACAACTGAATTGAAGTCAACACAATCAAAGATGAAATCAAGACAACAACCTACAGTGTATGTGTTATAGATTTCAGAGAAACAACTCCCAAAGTCAGAGTTGAAGTTGTGACTAAATTTTCTGGTAATTCCGTTACCATCGCACGTAGACCTCCTTTGTAACCAACCAAGTGAGAACATTTAACAAATTTGTATTTGGGGTGACAGTGTGAGTACCTCTGCATCTTTTAAATGTATCAAGAGAAGGCAAAGTAATCAATCCTGTATACAGGGTGAAAGAATATGAGCCAAAATTCTCTGATTTGTAATTCCGTTACCGCGGAATTGCCCTTTTAGCTATTGAGGATTGGGGTTGTTCATGTTGTGTGTGTGTGTGTGTGTGTGTGTGTGTATGTGTAAATGAAAGATGATTGTGAAAAATGTTATAAGACAAGGGTGAAAGAATATAAAGACTTAAATAAAAGGCTAGAAAAAGGGGGAAAAGGAAATGAAAGAGAGGATGGAAAAGGAAATGAAAGAAAGGATATAATAAAAAAAATGGAAAAATAAAAAGGTTTACAAAATAGAGAGTTCACTAAAAGATAATGGAAGGAATGAAAGAAGAAAACCTTGTATTATAAAGGAAAGTAAGGGAGAGATGGATACTGTATGTTTGAAAAGAAAAGAAAAAAGCAAAGAGAAAAATACTTTAGAATGAAAACAGAAAAGCAATAGGTAGGGTAAAAGAATGAGAGCTGAATCAAAACTGGATTCTAAAAGCAAAGATGATTAGGAAGGAAAGAAAGAATTATACAAGTTGAAAAGAAAATGAAGAAAAGCATTCATATGAACGACACATAAGATAAAGATATTGGATAGCATAGAAAGGAAAGACCCTTGTAGTTGGAGGGAAAAACAACCCATGAAGGAAACAAAGAACAATAAAAGGCAGAAAGTACAGTTAAATAGGAAATTGAGAAAGTTAGACAAAAGGAAAACCACAAAGAAATGATTGATAAGAAGGAAAGGGAAATTTAGGAATAGATTCTACCTGAAAATGAAAGAAGAGAAGATAGAATTAGAAAAGAAAGACTCACAAAGAGAAAGATATTTATGTCAGTGGCTGCAGCACACACTCGCGCACTCACTCAACCGCTTTGAAGCTACAACCACTAGGATTAACATAAACGCAAGACTGGGCGAGGAAAAGAGAAAAACAAATTTTAGCTTTTCAACGACACCATAGAAAAAGCCGCTGTGTGGCTACATTCAGACCAAATGATCGACCCTTCCTTATATGGCGCTGGACGTATTCGTACTGTGCTCTTGCTTGTACAATCAGAGCAGCATTTCAAGCGATCAAGATTTTCCAATGATTTGCTGACACTTGTAAATACTAAAAGTGTTAAAACTTTACTTCTATCTTCGACTTTGGAGACTCAGCAGATGCAACTACTTTAGGTTAGGCCCTACTGAATAACAGGGTTGATCGTTGAGTTTGTGCATGTTTGGACAATGGAGATCATTTGACAAACAGGCGCGAAAGTACACTAGCTAGAGCGCTAGCGCCGAAAGAGTCAATATTGAAATTCTACCAATCTTACAAAATTCAACACAAGTCTTGCATACGTGTAGCTTAGCAAAAACTAGCGAGATGCTACTCAGTAGTAGTAGACCTCTACTTCACTAACAATTGTTAGAATGTGTTTCTAGGTACGTAACTTTAATAGTCTGAGAGTAGGCCTAACGTTAGGCATAGACAGTACTCAGTAGTATAGTAAGGGTACTAGGTCTCGCGCAGGGACCTAATGATCGCGCATAGCGTAACTGCGTATAGCAAGCGATATTACGCGTAGGACTAAGCGCAAAATTTGCCGATACGCCCATGGAATAAACATACCTGACTTACCGCTCCACATGAGAAGGAAGCAGGTAAGAAATTTTGATTTCCAACAAATTTCCACTAAATTTCCAATTTTTTACCTTACACAAACCTACCTTCCCTTAAAATCTGTTCTAAGGATGTTGTAGCCTAGACGTGTCGTCTCGCTTGTCACTCGTTCGTAGTCGATAGAATTCGTAATTTGTTCAATCGATCGTTTACCACGTGACGTCATCATACACAAGAACAATGTATGCTGCCAGCTACGCTGAAATACTGTTAATAAATGTTGTTTTAATTGTTTTAAAACTGTTGCTTTAGTTTCAAATTTTAACACAACGATTATAATATTACAAAGGAATGAATATTTCAGTCTATCGAAGTTGAAGTGTGATTTCAATTTGAATTTGCTTGTGATTTCTTGCGCTAACTTGTGATATATTTGTGACAGGGGAGGGCCATAATGATACTGAAGAAAACAAATTAACGTTAGATGAGAGTGTGACATGGGTGACGAAAATGAGAGGGTGACGAATGGGTAAGCACACACACAAACACACACATACACACAAAAAATATATGTTCATATTTTACTTTTTTTTCCACTTTATATTATGTGTATATTATTGGTTAAAGTGATTAGAAATATTGTAAGAAAACTTTATAAATGAAAATCATTAACGATTATGAAAATATCAATGATAAAAATAATGATAATAAGAATGATAAAATGATGATGGTGGTGGAAGTGATAATAATAATAATGAAAATGATGATGATGATGATGATTATGATGATCGATGATGGTGGTGATAATAGTAATAATGATAATAATAATAATAACAATGATAATAATAATAATAATAATAATAATAATAATAATAATAACACATATATTAATAATAACAATAATATACACAAGTTAGGTAAAACTGCTGTTGCTTAACAGGGACAAATTTAATATCAAGTGAAAAAATCTTCAGTCTGTTGAAGGAGGCAGACTTAATCAGAAGAAGAAGAAGAAGAAAATATTCTACGAAAGCCGGAGCACGTTACAGCCGCAGAGGGGCAGACACTTTCACGCATGAAACTACAGAGGGCAGCTGCGCGATCTTTACATACCCCGAGAAATTAAACGCATAAAAAAAAGTCCGACATACAAACGGCGACAGCGCACTACTCCGTCATCGTATCATCAGGAGATTCTGGGAGGTGATTTTTCTGCATTTTCGTGATATTCATTGAGAAATTCAGGTATGATTATGGCATAACTTCCATTATAAGAGCATTTCAAATTTTCGTGCGCGATATCTAGACCCCTCAACCATACTAGTAGTAGGTGCCTAGGCCTATATTCCCTAACAGGTTAGAGCCTTGCCTAACCTTGTAGAACTCTAACGTTACACATGTAGTTTAGAATCCTCACTGTACTGCAACGCGTAGACAACATTGATCGATTTTTGACAGGTACGCATAGACCACATTATCATACAAACCTGGATGAATAGAGAATAGGCTGTGGAGTCTACCCCGACCAATTACTCGTACCCGTGTGCCGTGAACGCCGGTGGTCCGGTAGGCATGACGCTGCGGCTCAGCAGAATAGCGTAGCACTCACAGCTCACGCACTGCACTGCCAGCGAAAACAATTTCAAATCGTACGCTTACTAGCTAAAATGTCTAATTTCATGGAAGGCCAGTATGTTCAAGCAAAAATAAAGAATGGAGGCAAACTTACATTTTCTGTTGCTTCAGACGCAGTAATGTAACGTTAGGGCTAGGACGTGAAAGAATGTATGGATCGTACGAACACTAAAAGCAATACCCGCTGTGGATTGTCATGGTGACGTCAGGTCAGCGATCGAGAGACCAAGTGAGACTGGAGCTGTGTGAGCGATTATCGCAGAGGGCAGCATACCATTGATGTGAAACTGATTGATTGACTTCCGCACTCTGTTATCACAGTAAACTCATAACAGTACGTGCTCATGCTGTACAAGCAGTGCAGGTGCATCCGTAGTCTAGTCCGGTGGTCTCGCATGAAATCGCCATGCAAACTTAGTTCAGACCCTACCCGTCAAAATTCCCTGACCATACAACCCTTCCCGACCTGTGGCTATCTCTTAAAAGGACGGAGTGTCCAATATTTCCTCAGTATAACCTCTGTTTATTTAGTATTTGCAGACTGCTAGGATGGCTACTGAGGCGAAATGGGCTGTACAAAATGGAGATCTAGACAAGTTAACACAAATTGCAGACTCATCATCGGTATGTAGTAAAATAACAGAATGTTCTCGGATATGTACGTGTTCTCCGAGAACTGGCAAGTCGTGTGTCCCACACGTACAATCTTGTGTCGTAAAACTTGAATCACGCAAAGGGCGTTGTTCACTTTTTACGCACTGCGTCTGGTATAGACTAACGTTAGACCTAAACTTTTACGGCTTGCTTGTTGACTAGAGACATCAAAAAGACGAAAGTGGAAGAAAAGGGAAGCGCAGACAAATTGAGTTCTAGAGTCTAGACGTAGGGTCTAACAGTTAGAATGTAATTTTAACTCCACATTGTCATTGCATTCATTGGATTGGCAAAGAGCCCAAAGAGGGCTTATTAGAGGAGGGGGGCCGGGGAAGGGAGCCGGGAGGCCAAAGCAAGGTCCAAGGAGGGTCTTTTAAATAATTGATAATAAAATAAAGACGATCTAAATTTAATGATATTTCCAATGTTGATTTAGATCTAGAAAAGGCCCTATTTAGAGTTCTAACGTTAGATTTTTCAGTCGTCTGCATTGCCATTGGTTATTGATGTTTTTGCAGAATAATGCTGGCATATAGCAGTGTTTTATATTGTTTTGTTTTGCATTGAAATGTAATGGTAAATTATGATCAACTCCTGATCCTGCCCTGCTGGACCGGGTCCGCCAGGCCTGGCAGCACAAGCTTAGGTGGTCTTAGACAGAAAGATTCGTCTGTCCTGAGGAGTCTTATATATTTTTTGTTTACGTTAGGAATGCCTATAGTCGTTATCGGCTGTCCGGAGAGACGGAGATTCCGTGAAACCAGTTGCAGTCTTCGCAGAACATATCCCCGACGACCAGATACAGACTGATCTTTTGGTCAAGGCAGCACTAAGCTTTGCCTGGCCCGGTGCATGTACTTTACTGAGTGTACATTAGACATTGAACAAGTAATTTAGTCACAATAACAAATCATAACTAGATCTGACCTTTAGCCAGGCTTAGGTTTTGGCCCTCTGGAAAGCTCGCTAAAATTTACAGTACAGAATCTACATCACTGCAGGGCTGCCAACCTTGTTTTGAGTGGGACTGGAGTCGAGGAGTGAGACACTATGAGGAAGCGAGTGACCAAACTTGAGGGATAGAAGCAACAACAGTAGTGGGGGAAGAGGGGATTGGAGATGGTGTAGGGGGGAGTGTCTCCACCACCCCCCCCCCCCCCTCCTTTCCACTGGAAGGAGCTCTGACAATTTTAGATTTTGAAATGCATTCTGGTGCATGCTTCAGTAAAGATTTCAACACATGCATTCACTGAAAGTGCAACAAACATTAAATAAAACTTTATATTGTATACATGTATACATACAATATTTTGACAGTTTGAAAGAGAAAGAGAGATCTGTGATATATTGTGTCAATAAGGGCATTCTCATCTGTCATATTGCAGGGTGCTACTGCAAACCCACTCGCCCACTTGCTGTCTATGCAGTGGCTTCCAGAACTTAAAGTATGAGAGCAATTAAAGTACCAGTAATATATTTATGAATAGACACTTACCTCTTTAAACTCAAACCTAGATGTATGCCCTTGTGGGCAGAGAGAAGGAAGGTCAAGGCGAAATATCTTTGGTAATGCCATGTACAATGTAGCGTTCTATTAATATCACAGCAATGGTGTCACTTTTCTTTGCGCAGTTCGATGTGAATGGAGACGTTGGGATGGGCAGGACGCTGCTTCACTGCGCAGCAGATTATGGGCAGATTGACTGCATCAAGTATTTGGTGGACCAGCACAATGCAAACGTAAATGTGAGTATGCAAATCTGGGGCTTGTGATCATGCAGCTATGGCATAGATTAAAATGTAGGTGCCAGGCTGCTGTGGCGGTTTATTCATCACAAGGAAGCTGTTTAGCAGCACTTAGAATATCATACTGCATCAGATTTTGTCACATGCTTGTTTGGGGTCTGTTTGTATTTTCTCTCTTGTAATGCTCTTTAAATGCTCTGGGCATTCATCCTGTGGTTTTGAGCTTATACATGAAATTTTGAGAAAAAAAAGGACCTCTTCTATTTTTATTTTTATTTTTTTATTTTTTTTTTGTCATCAGAGGGAGGGCACTGTTTTTTTGTTTTTTGTTTTTCTTTTGCCTGAAAGTAACACCATGCATTCAGTATTTTGATGACTTACTCGGGAGGGACATCATTTTAGGCCACAAAAATTCCATCGTTTTTCATTGTTCCCACGTTTGTGTAGTTCATTTACATCTTTGTCATTGCAAACGTTGTAATTGATTCATGTCTTTAAGGGGGGCAGTGGTGTAATATATCACGTTTTTCGGGTATCTACAATCAATTAAATATATTCTGTACATGACACAAGATACCCCCTGCAAATGCATGTACTGTTGGAAAGCTTAGATCCTGAGGAATCAAAAAAAAAGGTAACCAAAAGACAAGAAATCTTGAAATAAGAGAAAGACAGTAAGTTTACTTCACATGGCAAAAATTTCTGATTTTTTTTTTTTTTTTTTTTTTTTGGAAATCAAAATTCCAACCACTGCTACTCAGAGGTGTAGCTTGTTAATCAAATCAAAGACAGATATTATGTTGATGTACTGGTACATGTAACAATATTTTAATGATGGTTTTTTAAAGAAATTCTGCTGTTTTCATGGATTTGTTAAAACTACAAGGTGTATTTGTAAAATCTGAAAACCTATTCATCAACTGACATATTTTTGTTTTGTTTAAATCTGTTCATCACATAGAAACAAATATTTCCACCAAATTTCAGCAAAATTGGATGAATAATTTTCAAGTTATAGCAATTTTAGACTGAAAAACCTGACAGTGGGTAAATAAGCAATTAAAGTAAGCATGCAAAATGTAGAATATGTATTGCAATTTCCTTGAATAACAAATATATTTGAGTAATAAACAAGTTTCCAGGGACCATGATACATTGTATTATCTCTTTAAGTTCATGACATGTAAACATGGCCCAAAATGGCATATTTAAATGCCTGTTTTCCTTTTTCCAGGCAGTAGACAAGCATGGTGTGTCAGTGCTCTTAGCAGCTGTCTTTGAAGGTTCTGGCCACGAGCGGTACTACCAGTGCATTGAATATCTCATCGAGAAGGCAAGCACACCATTTCATTCAGATTTTAGTTGTGTTGATTCATATTTATGGCTCCCAAACTCCCTCTTGCTCCTTTGTGCGTAGAATCGGAGGCAAGTTCTTGTTAATTTTGGAGGGGTTTTGTTCTGTTTTTAGCAAATGCCTATTTCTCTCTATTTTCCTTTTTAACCCTAAAAAGACTGGGGGGGCTTTTTGGGCCCCCCCCCCTCGACATTTTTCGCGATAAATCTGGAACGTAAAAATCTTGCGCCACGACGTTTTATGACTTCTTTCTTTTAAGTCTTGCGCAACTTTTGAGACCAAATTCGCGACGCCTGGGTACGCAGTTCTGAAGTTATGCAATATTTTGTAAGTGCATGTCAGACCCAAAATTGCTCAAAAACGTGATTTCATGTACAAATCCAATGCAAATTCTGTTTCTGACCAAAATTCATGAATGTATCATTATTTTTACTTTTACTGATCAAAATCAATTAATTTCATGTTGTTTATGATCGGAATAGTATCACTGATGATTTTCAACGAAAAAAAACAAAAACAAAAAGTCGAAAACAATGAAATACTATAAGAAATTTTAAAAACAATAAAATACATAAGAAAAAAATTTGACACCGCCGTTTTTTTTTATGTACATTCATTAAGAATCCTACAAAGAGTACCTAAACCAAAAATCAGCAGTTTTGGACCTTTAATTACAGATTTACAGCCATTTTTTAAAATTCATGCATAAATTAGCGTAATTACGCTTGTAATTCATTAAGAATAAATTTGAATATTTGTGAAATAATTACCTATTCAGTTTTGTAGATTACCTTGTTGGTGATGCGCGTGCCAATTTTCCTTGTGATCATGCGGTCAATGGCCAAGATCTTAGGGGGGCCCAATGAGCCCCCCCCCCCCCCCCCCAGTCCTACAAGGCATCAGAATAGCCCAGTCTTTTTAGGGTTGAAACCCTTTTTTTTTTTTCTCTGCCTCTGTGTCACCTCATTTGTTGTTCTGTTGCTTGTTGTTTTTTATTCTCTGGCTTCTTTTTCTGTACCCTTTTGCTTTCTTTTGCTCTTCTCCTTTTTTTTTTTGTTTTCTTATTGTCTTCCGTGTTATTTTTTTAATGGATATTTCATGGCCATTTAATACACAATTTGCCTTCATTCATGACAAAATATGGGAACATGAAATTGGAATACAGATGTGCATTTGCTTGGAATATGTAAACTTTAAGGGGTAGTGTAGTATTGGTGGAGATGAGGATTGGGCTTTTAACTTTTTGCAAGATACCAAGAAACCACTTATGAAATAGTACAAAGCATAGCACCCTAATAGGAATTCAGAGTTTATTTGATAAAAATTGGATTTGGAATGGCCGAGATATCCAAATATAAAGTAAAACAAAGTGATCCCAATAAAAGGTGGGTCCCACCTTTTACAATGTATTAGGGTTGCTCTGTTTTGAATATCTGAGCCATTTCAAAACCAATTTTCATAAAATAAATGTTGAATTACATGCTGTTTCATATTTCTTATGAGGTGTCTCATTACCTCATCAAAAGTGTTGGAAACCTGAAGATAGGTCTCAGCCAAAACTATATGATCCCTTTAACCAATAATATAAATGGAATGAGTCCAAACTACTATTACTGAAAGCAACATAGATTTCATCTGCAAAGAATTTCTGATTATGCATGGATCATCATATTAACAGCAGTATTTAACCCTAATCCCACCGGGTTTTTTTAAGGACTTGAAACCACCGTTTGTTTGTTTTTTTTGCTTCAACATTATTGTTGAGGATATTGAAAATAATATGTTCACCAAAAATTAGAAGTCTTCGAGCTTCATTTTTTGATTTATAGGGCCAAAAAAAATATTTTTGCATAAATTAGCATAAAATGATTAAAATAAAATACATAGATTAAGATTTGAAAAATCTAACTATACAGTCTTGTAGATTACATTGGCCTCTACCTTTGTGCAAATTTTCGCGAGGATCACATGATCCTCGTCAAAATTTGCACTAAGGTAGAGGCCAATGTAATCTACAAGACTGTATAGTTAGATTTTTCAAATTTTAGTTTATGTATTTATATTCATAAATTGTTTATTTCGTAATTGTTTCTTATGTATTTTATTGTTTATTGAATTTCTTATGTATTTCTTTGTTTTTTAACTTTTTGTTTTGGGTTTTTTTTTTCGTCAAAATTTGTCGCAGAAACTTTTTAAAGCATAATCAGGCTACTATAAATCATTGTCAGCCATTGAAAGTAAAAATATTTATTTTTATTTTTTTGCAAAAACACAATTTACATTGGATTTGTACACAAAATCATGTTTTTGAGCAATTTTTGGGTCGACAAATTTTTTTCAAAGGGGCGTGGCTTCAGAACGGTATGCCCGGGAGCAACAAATTTGGTCTCAAAAGTTGCACGATACTTGAAAGAAAAAAGTCATAAAATGTTTCAGCAAGAGCGTCATGCGTTGTGGAATAATCACGCGAAACGTCGAGGGGGGGAGCCAAAATGCCCCCCCCCCCGGTGGGAATAGGGTTAAACCATGTGGTGTAATCTATGTCATGCAGTAAAACATGATCATCTTCACAAGCTTCTCAGAAGAGGAGGGGAAGGAATATGGGCAACTAGTGTGACTAATGAGGAAGGGAATTTTCTGTGTATGTGCATGTGTTTTGTTTTGTTTTTTATTGATGTGAATTTTTGTGTTATCATTTGCATTTTCCATTTGAATTGTGTTGTACATGTATATTTGCTACATGTGTCTTATACTGTTGTCAAGTGTATCATTTATGACAGAAAATGATTCTCTTTTTAATATTTGAACAATGTGCACTTAGTCAAAGCCCCTTTGAAAACAGTTTGCTAGAGCTGTATGGGTATGTCAAACCATGAGAAAAGTAAAATGACTGAATAAGCAAATGATGAATGAATGAATGAATGAATGAATGAATGAATGAATGAATGAATGAATGAACGAATGAACGAATGAATGAATGAACGAATGAATCGGTTAATGAATGAATTTATTCATTCAATAATAATTTATTTCATTGATTGGTTGATTTATGCATGAATGAATGATTGAATGCAGGTCTGGAGTTAATTAATTCTCATGCTTTTTCACTACTCGGGATGCTGACACTGAACACATGAATGATTGCATGACTGAATGATTTTATGAACGCATGAATTCATTAATCCAATTCTCATGATCTTTCAACAATCAGGGTTGACACAACATAAATACATGAATGATCGAATGAATGAATGAATGAATGGATGAATGAATGAATGAATGAAAGAATGATTGAATGAATGAAAGAATGAATGAATGATTGATTGAATGAATGAATGAATGAAATTATGAATGAATTTATTAATTAATTAATCAATTCTTGCTCTCTTTCACCACTCAGGGTGCTGACACAAAGGGCAAAGCTCCAGATGGCTCCTCGTATGCAGATTCGACAGATGACCCCAAAATAAAGGAGCTCCTCCAATGAGTCACCTTGCCTGGTTGCATTCTCTTTTACATACTTTTCCTCCTTACCTTCTTCTGGATTTTCTTTTAAGTTCTTATCATCATTACTTTTAATATCACAATTATGTTTCCTGGTAGCGTATAATTTCTCTTGTGCATGAGAAAAAAAAATGGAGATTTAATCCAGAGTGGGAAATTTATGATCGGTAACCGATTCTCAGTGTGTTATTGTTGTTAGTGGAGGGACTTTTTATGTTGGATTTTTTTTTTTCTATCATTATCAATCAGAATCATAGTTTCCCTAGGATGAGATAGAGCAAATAGACAGGCTTATGAAAGAAAAAACGATGAACCAAAGAACAGGGTGCCTGTCATGTCGTATTTTACCTGACCAGTTTTTATGCCTCCGCCACGAAGTGGTGCCGGAGGCATTATGTTTTCGGGTTGTCCGTCCGTCCGTCCGTCCGTCCTTCCGTCCGTCCGTCCGTCCGTCCTTCCGTCCGTCCGTCCGTCCGTCCTTCCGTCCGTCCGTAATGAATTTTGTGGACAAGGTAACTATCGAAACTTGTTGAGGTATCCTAATGAAACTTGGCATGTATGTGTATTAGGGGGTGAAGTTGTGCCTATCAACTTTTGGGTGCACATGCTCAAGGTCAAAGGTCAAAAGGTCAAGGTCAAATACATAAAATTTCACTATTTCCACCATATCTATTGAATGCCTGAAGATATTTTCTTGAAACTTAGTGTATATATGTATTACCCAATTAAGATTCTCTGGTGAAAGTTTGGGTCATGAGGTCAAAGGTCAAAGGTCAAAAGGTCAGGGTCAAATACATAAAATTTCACTATTTCCACCATATCTATTGAATGCCTGAAGAGATTTTCTTGAAACTTAGTGTATACATGTATTACCCAATTACAATTCTCTGGTGAAAGTTTGGGTCATGAGGTCAAAGGTCAAAGGTCAAAAGGTCAAGTAAAAAACCTTTTTTTCTGTGTACCTTGGAAAATTGTTCAAGGTATCTTCATGAAACATAGTATATACATGTACTGACTGGAAGTGAATGTAGGGTTCATGGGGTCAAAGGTCAGGGGTCAAAGGTCAAGTGCAAGACTTCAAAATTTTACTATTACCCTCATATTTATGCAATGCCAGCAGGGTTATTTTTTTACATTTGGTGTATGCGTGTGTAACCTAATATAAATTCTCTGGAAGGTTTTTTTCTTTTCTTTTTTTGCCTCAAAGGTCAAAAGGTCAAAGATCAAGTAAAAGTGCTGAACTAACTTTTTCCTCCATATCTCGGAAGTGGCTCAAGTTACCTTGAAACTTTGAGTACATATTATGCATGTTCTACCTGAAAGTAATTATCTTATGAATTTTAGGGTCAAGGGCCAGATAAAAATGGTAACAATTTACTATTCAATTCAGAAATTGCACTTTTTCTCCACACCTGTACCTTGAAAATTACTCAATGCCTAAATGTATGAATGGGTCAAAGTCAAGTTAAAGTCCTTAAATCCCTAGATACATGCTCTCCTATTCATCTAATTAAACCTAGGTCAAGGAAGGTGAACATTCAACACATTTGTGACAAACTTGTCATTTCAATATTTTGCCAATTTTGTGAAAATATAATCACACAGTGTCCACATGTACTATCTAGACCTATTGGGAAAATCATGCATTATGGCGGAGGCATACCAGTCGCCAAAGCGACATTTCTAGTTGTTACTACAATTTTTTTCTCTCTCTTTTTAGTCAGGGGGATTCATTCGTATGTATGTTTATTTGGGGTTTTTTTCTTTTTGTTCATTTTTTTTCCATTGCTTCTCATTCTCGCACTGACATTTGTCTGAGGCCAGTCGTTCAAACTGTGTGACGGCTCACTCAAATTTGGCCTTCTCTGCAAGGTGAATAATGCCTTGAATATTCAGTAGTCTCATTTACCGTACCCGGAGTTCAAAGGTCACGACCCACTGCACATAGTGTGCATCTTTGAATGCGTTATCAGCAAAAGTGAAACAAGCTCTTAGAACCGTCAACAATACAACAGGAAATGATTTTCCTGCAGAGGAGGAACTCACAAAACAAATCTGTCTTATCCTGGTAATAATTTACTCAGAAAAAAAAAATGAATAATGATTTTTTAAAAATGTTGATCTAGTTCTGAAATACCATGTACACAGCGTATGTAGTGTGCAGTGTAAAGGAGGATTACATCTACTTACCATGACTGTTATGAAAATTTAGAAAAGCAGGAAAGATAATGCACCATGTAATTGTGGCATGCACTCCAATATGAAATGCAGGAGAAGTAATTGAGTCCAAGAGTGTGACATACATTTTTTATTCCTCGTATCATTTACATTTACAGTATGTATCTAGTCACGTCCCGCAAACACATATTACTGGACAGACAAGCAGACAAAAGCACATGTACGTATGTACATACAAACACACAGAAGAAGGTGCTTTTGAAATGTTAGAAGCAAGACTTTTCGAAACACTCTGCCGGGATGTGGTGTCCTCCGTTTTCGTGACTGTGTTAACTTTAAGAATTATGAATGAAATTTAGTCAGCCACTTGCGGCAAAAGAATGAACAGGTACGGCATGAAACAAAATCACCTAATTCGAAAGCAGCTGCCTAGTAAAGACTGAGCTGAAATTTGACTCTGTGGCACATTAAGATTGGTGTGTCCGGCACAGTTCTTTTGTGTTTGTGGTGCAAAATTTGATAGGTCTGCAGAGAGCTGAGGATACAAATGGTCCTCCTGAGGTGACTGCTTTCAAGTAAAACGGGCTGGATCTGCTTCAAGCGAATCAATTTTGACTGCCCCGACAAAATTCAGTATCAGAGAGCGTTATAATCCAGATTTCTATTTCCAATTTTGTGAGCATTATGATTAAGATGTGAATTAACCTCATTACAAGTAATCATTTGTACTCTTTTTTTTCTCTGATGCACTTCTTTTTCTTTTTCTACAGCTTGAAGTTGTGTTTCCTGCCATGAAAACTGTAGAGACACATACTCGCATACACTTTCAAGTATAATTTTCTCTCTAAATCTGTCTTTTTCTTCTTAATTCTTTTTTTTTTTTTTTATTTAATGCTGCTCCCTGTGAATCACCTCTTTAGTGTTGGGGTTTTACCCAAGTCTTTAATGCAGTCCACTCCATGTAAGTCAATCTTAACAGGACTAAGGAAAAGCGTGGACTTTGGCGATATTCAAATTCTGCCAGTACAGATGAATAGCACACATGATGCTACCAATGTAAATTGGGACCTTTTTAAATTCAACGACATAGCTGATTATTGCGCAGTTGCCTTAAATGCGGAGTTGGCTATAGTTTGTCAGGTTTGGTTGTACTTTCCAATGTGAAACAGCTACTGAGCATTTGAATCTACCCTGTCTATGAACCCTGCTACAATTCCTTCTAAGTGGTGATAACCATACACTTAACTCTCATAGCAAACTATTTGTATGTAATTATCAGTAGGATATTAGGAGGATCGTCCCGAGGGGCGTAGCTGCACACCCAAAATTCCGTTTGGACAGTTGTCATCGGTGGTAGTTCCTGATGCACTGCTGCTGTTGGCTTTTTGACTTTTGCATAAAGAAGCATCCTCCATGCACTGTAATTTAATTTATTGAAAGATGCAGGCCGATATTCAAACATTCTATTTTTGCACAACAAATTTAGTGGATAATTACAGTGATAATCATGAATGTTTACAATTGCTGCTGAGTCATGACGAAGAGAGCTTGCTGTATCAATGATCCTTAAATTTTTCCACTCTTTCTTTTTTAGCAATATTTTTTATATACCTAGCACTTTCTACTCAGACTGATGACTACAGCATAAACAATGCTGATTTTAATAGTCACTGCATTGCTTTGTGAGTAACTTTAATGAGTAGGCCCTACATTCAGAATGCGCACTGTCAAATAATGGAATCATGGATATATATGTGAACTTTGGAAGTGGCTGGCTAGCTGGAGAGATACTATACAATTGTGTACATGTATGATTTTATTTGATGTTGCTGCACGATGGCAAATAAAGTGTTTGCGCCATTGTTCCTTTTCACGAGTGCCAAACTTTCAGTGCTACAAAATGTGCATCGCATTATTCACCAAATGATGTTATACTGAAAGAACACAAGATTGTGTAGGAAAGAAAATGTTGCGTATGTACCATGTGCAATGAACCATAAAGCTCCCAAACCCATTGTATGTGGTGTAGTGAATGATTCCATCTAGAAGCACACAAGATCATGTACAAAAGAGAAGTTTGGTTAACTTTGCACTATTAAAGTGTATGTGACAGGTAAGGCATATATAAGCATTTGTCAGCCCTCTGCCATACAAAGCTACATGGTACATTACCAGGCGCTGCGTTTCCATATTTCTCCCTGTTTTTACTTGCAGCAACTAAGTCTTTCCCTTGAAATGATTAAACTCTTAACATTTACATGTAATGTCGTCAACAGATGAAGCAATTTTAATGTGTGTTTGAATGTCTCAAGACTTTTGCTTTGCAATTTGTAGCAGCTTCCAAATAGCACATGCACATTCTATCACTACATCCTTTAAATTGTTGTTAGTTACAATTATGTGCAGGAGGCGAAAAAAAAAAAAAGGACAAAGAAATATTGTATAGATGAAAGGATTTTAATGTTTTGGGATTTTTGCCCAGCAGTTTGTGAGAGCCTCCAATTAAATCATGCTCATGCTATTGCAACATCCTGCAAAATTGTTCCTATTCACAATCATGTGCAAGAGGCAAAAATAGAGTGATTTTTCTTTACAACCTTGTAATCTTACGGAGTTAATTGCCATATATAATAGAAGAAGTATTTGGCAAATGCCACAATCGGGACCCTTGAATGAAGATTCAAAGAAAGCAATCTGTAGGTGATGAAGAAAATGTCTTTTTTTTTAATCAAAATTCTTTGCATGGAGGCAAAAAAACAACAACAGTGAAGTCCTATGACCACACGGCCAGTTTGTTTATTTCTGTTTTTCTTCTTGAATTTAAAAGAACTTTCTCAAAGTGGTTGTTTTTTAATCATTTGTGATGACCCACCCCCCCCCCCCCCCCCGAGAGTTAATTTGAGTGATATCATTCAATCATAAAGCATAAATTAGGTTGTTGTTTTTTCCTTCCCCTACCCTTCTTTTCTTACCATACTTGAATGGTTGCATGCATTTGAAGTAGATAATTCACCATTTATTGTTAAAGTGATATCTGCCCTTTCTCCTTTTTTTTTTTTTGCTTTTTTGGTAATTATTATATTTCAATAAGTATTATCTTATTTTTCAAACATTATATACTTACATTGTGTAATCCATAAAGGAGGGAAAAAGCATATTATGTTATCATGTACATCTCATGTTAATTGTATACCTACTCGCCTTACATTGGTTTGTCTATATTTTGTACCATCGAGTGATCGTTGCACTTTTTTCCCCCCACAAATGAAATACCTTTATAGACAGGACTAGACTTTGGAATTGCTCTGGGCCTGGTCACTGTTTCCTACAAAATCATCTAGACCACAATCCGTGATCTGAATGATACATCTCAGATGGACTGTGAGAACTGCTGTATATTTCAAATTGATCTGTATAGAGTTGAGCGTTACAAATTCGTTCAAGTGATCAGCATCCGATGTGGTGCAGATACTGTATAGATAGATTTTGCCGATGGTAAATTGATATACTATAATAATGTGTTGCAAATAGCAGTTAGTGGAATAAAGTAGAAATTAGATTTTTTTTTTTTTTTTGGCATTTTCATTTTGTATGTTTGTACATGGACAGGTTCCTTGGTGATTTTTTTTTTTGTATGTGTCCTATTGCTTGTCAATGATAGTTTGCGATGTCATGTGAATGTTTTATTGTTTATGCATACAAATCATGTCTAGAAAAAATGTACAAGCATATGACTTTAGCACATTGTAGTCCTATTTTTATGCCCAGCAGTACGTAATAAATATTGTAATAAGAATACATTTACTGTACCTCTTTGCTGTTGTCTTTGAAAAGGTAGTGTAGTAGCGTATTGTGTGTGTGTATATATATATATACTGTATATTATACAAATAATGAATGTTTATGAGTGCAATGGACAGAATATTTCATAAGGTGAAAGATGAAATGCTCCATTCAACGAGGTGCAGTGGAGTTGAATGGATCAAACAATTCATTCACCGAATGAAATATTCTGTCCATTGCTCGAATGAAAAACATTAATTGTTTGCTTTATATAACGCCTGAAATAGATCCTTGTCATTTGATGTTTTGTTAATTTAGAAACTCTAGAAATTAATTTAGAGAATCTGAGATCATGAGAGCGCTCACTGAGCGCTTTACGCTAGCGCGCTGTCGCAGACTCACACTGCAAGCGCAAGCGTTTACATGCGTAGTGTGCCGAGCTCTCAGCGAGCGTGTAATGGAGCAAATCGTATGGATCCAAAATTGCACGGATGATGACGTCATAGTGAAATAGGCCGAATGATCAATGTCGATCAAACAACCAATCAAATGACAAGGATCTATTTAGGTGTTATATAAATATATGTTTATATATACATATATATATATTTATATTTATATGTATATATATATATATATATATATATATATATATATATATATATATATATATATATATATATATATATACATATATATATATATATATACATATACATATATATATATATATACACAGTGTGTATGTATATGTGTGTGTATGTATATGTATATGTACACTCTATGTATATGTTCCTTTCTTTTTTTCTTTTTTACAAACCTGCTATTCCCCCAACATGGGGTAAATTGGAATATATGCAGTAAATAGGAATAACTGGGAGAAGATGCAAAAAGAGGAAATATTCATCCATCTCCTATACAGATTCACTATAAGCCAGTTCACAGTTCCAATCTGAGCATGTGCAGATAAAGGTCATTGCAGACCTCTTGAAATGGATTTGCAACCGAGGTATTCCAAACCTAGATATACTGTAGGGCTTCATGACAACTGTGTTATAGGCACACCAGGTGCAGATTGGTATTTACAGGTGAATGTGCATTCTTTTCAGCAATGTACCAAGGTACATTAACAAAAGCCATTCATGCAGCATTGGCATGTAAATTACATCTTCCTGCATGGCTGTTTTCAACTGCTCTTCTTGAAGACTATTCCATGTTTTTCAAAGTCTGTGGTTGGAGAGGTCATTGCAGACTAGTGCTAACTGAACTGGCTTATTAACAGGTGGTGACAAAAATAGGAGCACAAGTTTGAATCCTGGGGGTTGAATAAAGGTTTTTCTCTCCTAAGAAACGATGGGAATGCTCCTATAAATGGGGGAGCAGTTGGCAGGTATGGTTTAATGTGGTCCACTAAGAAGGGACAACAATAATGCCACTTAACAAGCAACCATAGGATCTAAGTCCCATCAAGGACAGATCGACAGAAAATAAGGGATGGTGAGAAAGAGAGATCAAGTATTTTTATCATGGTAATATTAATAAGCTGTATAGTCCCAAAAACCACATTTCTGTGGTTTTACGTTAAAAGCAGAATGAAACCCAAATACAGTGCATGTAGGCCTACATGTACACTTGTACATGTATTGTGGATTGAGTGAATGCAGCAACATTTTAGTGCAGTAGAGCTTGTCAGTGAAAGTTTGAGGAAAATCAGGCAACCAATTCAAAAGTAATACATGGATGCATATTTTTTTAATTATGACGTTGCCATCGCTGGATGAGAAGACTAACTGTACATTTTGTGATGTTACATATAGACGATATATTAAAGGTACTAGCCCACATTTGCAAACCCACGAAAATCAAAACTGAATAAAACAGGTCCAATATGACTTCAAGTACAAGTTATAACAGTAACATACCTCACCTGTCGCTCTTTGTCTATACCATTCGATAAAAGAGAGAAAATCATCGTTTTAAAATCAATTTTCAAACCGGGTCAACCCGACCCAAAATCGAATTACGAGCGCGGGCTATAGCTACGTACATTGTACATGTAACACGTACGTGGACCGGAGCTAGCGAGCGTTATACGCATGCATACGGATTACGGTGCATTTTCATTTATTTTTATGAAAGTAATGGACTAATTGGAACGAAATTTTGCACAGGTGTTACTGCAATCATACCCAAACTCCATGCTAACTATGAGACCAATTGCTGCAGGTTTACAAATGTGGGCTAATACCTTTAAAGAAGAGACACTGTATAAAGAAAATTCAACATTTTTTCACTTTTCTAACATGATGCAAGTGCATTTGACTTACCTCCGTTAGAAAACAGAGGAAACATGCAGTTTTCACAAAAATGAAATTTTAAGACCTTCAGTTTATAGTTTCTTTGTTTTCTGTTTGTGATATCACAAACTGTAGTGGTCTTCTCATTCAGTGATGGCTACACCAAAACTTTGAAAA
The DNA here is from genome assembly GCF_964275005.1 of Diadema setosum. Lineage (NCBI taxonomy): Eukaryota > Metazoa > Echinodermata > Echinoidea > Diadematoida > Diadematidae > Diadema > Diadema setosum. The sequence continues at coordinate 17,778,236 of NC_092696.1, read as the reverse complement.
TGCAGGAATTTTTGAAATGCAGTGTGTAATTTTTGTCAAACTTTTGACCGATGAGTTCTACTAATAATGCTGTATTCAAGCAATGTACATGCATATTTGAGTTTCATCCCCTTTATTGTTATGGCATGATTTTCCCATTCATTGCTAGTACATGTATTTCTCAAGGTAGAATCCAGTGGACTCCCATTATAACGAAGTTTTCAATGCATTTCGTCACCAGATACTGCAACAGAAAAAAATTAAATGATGTGGTTATTTTTGTACATATATCGCGCAACCAAAAACTAGTGCAAAAATATGAGCACACAAAAATTTTTGCATGTTTTGTGTAACAGCATTTAATGTTTTGACTTGGCAGAATTTAAAACACACAAAATTCATCTTACCCAGCCAAGCATGAAAAACTACTCGTGCGAAAACACTGCATCCACTTCTACAGTGATGATTTCTACAGCAAACTTTCCTAAGGGCATGTCGAGGTACAATGTAATCTCATACCTGCCAACATTTCAAGATGAAATATCTTACTCGTGGATTGCAAAAATCTTATTTTATATGCAAACTGAAGTTAAAAATCTTACTTTCAGTCAAATCTTCAGAAAATACACATGAAAGGTATATCTAAATATTTTTTTAAATCTTATTTCTCTGACAAGAAAAAAATCTTATTTTGCTATTTTTTATGTAAAAAATCTTACTGAATCTGATAAAATCTTATTAGTTGGCAAGTATGTAATCTGGAAATTTTCCCAAAGTATGTCTCTATTATAATGTAGCATCCCACTTGCTTGTGTTCTAAAACCACTGCATTCTTTCTTCATGCTATACGTGCAATTGTACTCCTTCAGCTGTATGTGATATTTTTTATGATAATGACATCTTATGATTACTGCATCCCCTCAAGTAAACTCTCACTTTCCATTCCATCACTTGCCATAAAATCTAAAGGTCACCACTAAGACTCGGAGGACATAAAGTTACACCTGACCAGTTATTGCCACACGCACACTGTGAATCGTGTATGATGAACGAAACCACACTCATAACGAATCACGTAGGCACAGTAAAATGTCATTTTATTCCAGTTGCATATGTAAAATCCAAATGCAACTTCGACACATTATCGTATTAAAGAGCATTATCAGTCTTTGACATGGTTGCCAACCCTCTGAAATACAACAAGGAGTTACATAGTAATACTCGATCCTCTACTTTGTCAGACCAGTATCCTGGTAGATGTGTATTTGAAGCTTGAGAGGGGGAAAAAATAGAGGATCTAGGGTAACATATTAACACGAAGTATCTCCTCACAGGCTCCAATCTCCATGGTAACTGGGTGATGTTACACACAGGCAAGAATTAATTGATCCACCCATGGTCATGTTTGACTTTTTGCATTGAATTTCGTATTTTCTGCCCAAATGTCGTAACCACAGGAGCTCACATGCATTACGAGAATGCTAACATGCACATATAAACTAAAATGGCATCTTCAGCGAAGGCGGCGATGGACAGAATCCAATAACACTTGGATAATACTTTACTCTGATATTCATATTTTACAAACGTAGGAGTATCAATGGTATAGCTTGCACAAGCTACACACAGTGTCTCCTTTACATCATGTTATAGTCAACAGCAGCAGAACAGAAATTGTAATTTGCTACCAGAGCTGAGAGGAAGTATAAGAGAGCATTGATTTCATGAGAACTGTGAGTAAATTTCCTGCCAGGCATATGAGGTAACCAATCCTACACAGACTGGGTTACCCTTAATATACAATTTTTTTCACTGTTTGCAAAAGCAAAAGACCGGCAACTTGACACACGTGCAACATGGTTTAGTAGTGGGCAATTAACACAGTGAGAATTTATAATGCTTCAACTCTGCCTCCGAAGAAGTTTAAGGTGTATCTTCAGCTTGACACAGTTCTGAACAAAAAGCAAACAAACAAAATTACATTTCATAGTGTTTCCCATGTTTTAAAGGTCATGGGTCACCATGCTAAGCGTTCTGAATGGTGTCTTCAATGCACAGTAAGAGGATTGCTTTCTGACAATAGAACAAACTTGATAAGTAATTAAATGTTTCAGCAGCTACCTGAGCAGCTACATACCTTTGAAAACACAAGCTTGCTTCTTTGTGACAAGCTTGTCAGCGACATATTTACCAGTACATTAAAAAAAAAATGCAGCTAAATTCTTGTTGAGCGGTCAAAGGTTGCACCAAAATCTTTCCATCATGATCTTCATAAGTTTGGTTGCTGACATAATCAACATAATCTTTTGGGATGAGGACATAGAAGTGCCTACCAAAATTCCTTATATCAATGTCATTTTTACTATTGATTTACTGTGTTGCTGGAAAAGATGGAAAACTAGTGGCTTTACTAGTAGTTTTGCTTCAAGGCTCCTTATGATTTACAAGAATGACAGGATTGGTGTAGAATATGCATCAAAACAAGTCTGCAACAAGAGTAAAAGTCAACATAGATTTGGCATTTGGCCCCTGACTTGTCAAGAGTTTCAATAGACAGTGAAATAAACTATTACGCCATCAAACTTGAATTACCGGTATGCTTGACATCAATCTCACAATTCAACCAAAATTCTTGACAAGAAAAATCCTTGTTAAAGGGATACTACTGAATACGTGAGACAATTTTTTTTTTTTGAGACACATTTTTTTCAAAATATGAGAGATAATATGCAAAGACATAATCGCAACTTGGGGAGAAATAAAGTTACATCTTCGCATGCTGTTAACTGGATGGTGATAACTCACCAAAAACAGACAGAACACCGAAGCATATCCAAAACATTTTGAGGCAAAATCTAGTCGTTGGACTTCTTTGAGCATGAGATACTCCATTATCAGAGAAGGCTGTTACAAAGAAAACATGTCAAAGACATTTGCAAGGTTATACACCACAAGTGTCTAATCCTCACTGTCTTCTCATGCATTCACGTATGACAAGATTCATAGCTTCCAGGCATTTGGGCTTTCACCAGTGGGCGTGGCTAGGTCATGGGAGAGCGGTGTGATTGGGCGACGCCCTGAATCATAAGAAGTTGACTCCGACACCAAACTGGATGCCCTGGGATATGCTGAAAAGAGTCCGAAATAACAAGAGGAAAGAGAATCAATGCATAAATGCATGCTATATTGTATGTCAACATGTATCAGTTTCGGTTCCAGTTTATGTATTGTCTTCACGTGTCGTCTACTTGAGTGTATTTTATGTACGTTTGTCGTAATATCCAAAGCACTTAGAATAGTCAATTGTGGGCAATAAAGCAAATCAATCCATTAATCAAGTCAGTCATATACTCACAAGCATAACCACTGTGTTCACAAACCAATTATTGTGTGTAATAAATGACACTTCATGACATATACTCTAGAAATGCTGAGTTGCCAACTAAGAGAATTCACCCTGAATACCACAGAGAACAAAAATTACAACTGCATAGTCTACAACCTAACACTGGGAAGTATTTCAATACTAGTAGATTACTAAACTAAAAATGTCGCTACGGCGACTGGTATGCCTCCGTCAAAATGCATGGTTCTGCAAATAGGTCTACACAGTGTAGTACAATTTTTTGACAATGTGTGATGACAGTTTCACATAATTGGCAAAATATTAAAAGGACAGGTTTGTCACAAATGTGTTGAATGTTCACTTTCCTTGAACTAGATTCATTAATATATGAATGGCTATATTGTATAAGGGTGCAGGTATTTGGGGATTGGAGGATTTTTCCTTGACTTTTAACCCCTTTATATAACGAAGAAGTGAAATTCAGCCCTTTCACTTGACCTTTGACCTTTTGGCAAGAACCTTCCAGGGAAAATCTCCATTAGGTAATACAGTTGTACATGCATTCAGTATGTGTCAAGAAAAATCTTGCACGCATTGCATAGATAAGAGGGAAAAAGCAAAATTTTGAGGAGTTGACCTTGACTTTTGACCTCCTGACCTTTGACCCATGAACCCTAAATTTCCAAGTAATTCCTACCAGTCAGTATATGCGTATGTACCAAGTTCCATGCAAGATATGGAGAAAAAAGTGAAATTTTAACATTTGCACCTGACCTTTGACCTTTGACCTCATGACCTGAAATTCTCTCTCGAGAATCTTTATTTGGTAGTACATGTATACACTAAGTTTCAAGAAAATGCTGAAAGATACCTGTGCTCCTCAATTCAAATTCAAGTCCATTTCACCAATTTCAAATCGTAAATAAATACATATGTACAAAAAAAAAATGCAGAGGTTTATATAAACGTATATGAAAAAATCAAGAAAAACTGAATGCACACAAAGATAATTATGTGGAGAGAAGAACTTAATCATAACTCAGAGGAAATTAAAAAAAAAAAGAAGCATAATTTCATTAACCTACAAGGATAAATTTTGGAAGAATGGAAAAAAAAGAAATGGATGATGGCAAAAGTAAGCAAAAGAGGAAAGAAAGGGAAGAGGGAAAGGAAAAGAAAAGCAAAAGTCTGCTATAACCAAAGAGGTTGAGATGCTAGTTGTTACTAGAGTGCTAACTCATAATATGCCCCATACAATTGTTCTGTGAATGCGCAAAACAAGGTCAGCCATTACTAAGAAGGGCACAAGAGTGATCTTGCCCTTCTACAATGTAAGTACTGGGGGACAGTGTGTGCGCTCCTTGCAGGCAGTCAAGGAATGTGGACTCGCAGCACAATTGTACACAAGTTTGTTCTGTGAGTACACCAAGCACTCGCGCAAGGAGAGATCAGGGGGGCATTTCATGAAGGAACTTGTCGGATAAAATATCTGACAAGTCAATTATATCCGACAAGTTTTGAGAAATTCTTTAGTCTGATTGGCTGATTTCTCTGAACTTGTCGGATATAATTGACTTGTCGGACATTTTATCCGACAAGTTCTTTCATGAAACGCCCCCCTGACCTCTTCTTAGAAACAAGGAAATACTAACGTCTCCTTGTGATCGCAGGCCATTTCACATAGTCTGCTCTCTCTGAGTAGTTATTATGTAACCTATTTGGTTACAACACAGAGAATCTAAAGACATGCAGTACAGGAAATGATGCAGGAAAATGAAAAAGGTCATATTTATGACAGACAGGAAAGGCGGCTTCCTTTGCAGGTCGGCACTGTGCAATTTTCGTTCTTGGAGAAGGTGCAGCTACAGAGGAGCTAAAAGTCTGTGGTTGCCTGATTGCTGGGGCGTAGTCATAGCAAATTGAGTGTTTCCACACCAGAACTTGGATACAAAAGTATGGCAGCTTTGTATATTAACATTAGGAGCATTAATTCTTTTAGCTTTAATGATAGCTTTTATAATATACACCACAGTCAGCCAGTTCAAGTAATAACTATGATTGCATACATCCACTTATTGATTAAAACTTTCATTCAGTGCAAGACTACTTATTTACTCAAAACTTCAGGTCATTTCCTACAAAATATTTCTTTCTGTTTTTTTGTTTTTTGGGGTTTTTTTACTACAAATAAGCAACACCTACCAGATACAACAACCAGATACTTACAACAACACCAAAAACCCTCTCTGTGTTAAAGGACAAGTTCACCTTCATAAACATAAGGATTCAGAGAATGGAGCAATATTAGTAGAACACATCAGTGAAAGTTTGAGGAAAATTGTACAATCGATGCTAAAGTTATGAATTTTTGAAATTTTTGTGTTGGAACCGCTGGATGAGGAGACTACTAAGGCTCATGATGTCATATGAGTACAACAGTGTAAAGAAAATGTAACAAAAATTTAACATATTTTCACTTTTTTTTCGCATAATAAGAGAGCACTTGACTTGCCTCTTTCTAAAGACAATGGGAATAATATTACCCATAACATATGTCGGTAACAAGTCAAGGGAATGTGTACTTTTTTCAAAAGATAAAATTTTGTGAAATTCTCTTTATATTTTCCTTATATTGTTGTACGCATGTGACATCATACACTGCAGTAGTCTCCTCATCCAGCGGTGACTGCACAAAAACTTTAAAAATTCATAACTTTTGAACGGATTGTCCGATTTTCCTCAAGCTTTCAATGATGAGTTCTACTAATATTGCTACATTCTCTCAATCCTTATGTTAATGAAGGTGAACTTGTCCTTTAATGAGTTTGGACTGTGTTTACAACTATGGGGGGTTTTCTATGCCAATCAGCACTCAAAGCATTCAAAGGGCTAAAGACATGAATCAAGAGGCAGATCTCCTCCAGAAAGGTGTTGCTACATTAAAACACCACATACATGTACACCCGCACTGACCTGTCTGACGCTTGAGCCGACTTTGGGACGCAGTAGTTCAGCTCTAGTCTGGCGATGGACCCGATGCGCAGGACCAGACCAGCTCCATAGCCCCATCGGAAATCTTGCCTCAGTCTCTGTAGGTGGTCCTCCCAGGCAAAGATGTTGTCTGCATTAAAATGAGCACAAGAATGAACGAACGAACAAATGAATGAATGAATGAATGAATGAATGAATGAATGAATGAATGAATGAATGAATGAATGAATGAATGAATGAATGAATGAATGAATGAATGAATGAATGAATGAATGAATGAATGAATGAATGAATGAATGAATGAATGAATGAATGAATGAATGAATGAAAGAATGAATGAATGAATGAATGAATGAATGAATGAATGAATGAATGAATGAATGAATGAATGAATGAATGAACAAACCATCGACTTGACTAACGTTTCCTCTACTACCTCTGCTTCAAACAAATATTGCAATCTATTACCACATCTTTGACTGAACTTTAACATCAACTTTAAGTACTAACGAAGCAAGGAGCATGTCACCCTTTTTATTTCTCTAATCTCTGTTTCACACAAGTTGTCATTTACAGTGGAAAGTTGTTGTTATAAAGAGGTTGGATATAACAAAACCCCCACATAACGAGGCGATTTTGTTGGTCAAAACTCTAAGCGTGATATAGTGAGAAATCTGGTGTAACAAGGTAACTGTCATGATCTTTGGGTCATCATTATACAAGGTTCCACTGTGTTACTCACTTTAAACTGTGACTTTTGAGTAGCAGATCAGTCTGGACTCAGCCCTATTCATTGAACGCACATTGTGAGTCCACTGGAGCAGAACATACCAACAAAATGGGACTTTTTTTTTTCTTTTCAAGAGGTTCACCTGATTGGTAAATCTCTATTGGAAGGAAATCTTCGTACTTCACAATCAAAGTCTAGTTTTTAATTTTGAGAGCTTTTGCCTGCTGTTTTGTGCAGGCTTCATCGGACTGGCATCGACTCGCCATAGATAGGGGGTACCAGCAGTGTTGCTGTTCACGAGTAAACAACGAGTAAACAAATGTGAAAATCAAACTTTGATGGTGAATCAACAAAGTTTGCTTCCAGGTGCAAAGGGACCTTACCGGTATTGAGTGTGGTCAGATTTCCGGCGTTGACGAAGAAGTGCGTCCTGAAGAGATCCCCGAATCCTCCCTTGCCGGAGGGGATGAAGGGGAGAGGGGTGTACAGGTGGATGGCCCCCGCCCAGAAAGCCTCCCCTCCCTGAGAGTCACCTACAGAGAAAGAAAGCAACAACATCAACAAAAATAGTTTCCCCTAAAATTTCCTCTTTTAAAAGTAATAGGAATTTCAAGAGCATTTTATATACTTCAGACACATAGCAACACAGTACACCTTTAACTGTGACACAATTCTGAAAAAGAGACAAATTATGAAATAACATTAAACTACAATGAAATACTGGCATGGGAAAGACTAACTCTTCTGTCAATCTTATCAGCTTATGATGAAACTTTCCACTGTTTCATTAGATATGACTCTATATTGAAGGCAAGTAGAATGTATATATTTTCTCCTTGTTTTTCATTTGAGGGCTTACGGGTTGGGCATTTACGGGACTAACATTGCAACCCTTTGCTTCATGACTTACATCACATACGTACTGTTCTTGGGATCTTATACCCCATTTACACTAGTCACTCAGGGGATCACCAGGGAGATTTAAGGCGGGAGGGGGATCCAAGCAGCAAACATCCACAAAGAATTTCTTTCATACTGCCGATTGAGCTCTCTGTCAAATTTCTCTCAATTGCTCTTCAGCAGTGGAATTACACATTACAGCGCATGTGAGAAATGCTAATTTCTCTAGCGCAAATAATCATTGGCGTACTGGCCTGTTGCTTTTCACCCAGGAGTTTAATTGTGACAACTTTCATATTACAGCTTCATCCACAAACTCCCAGGAGCCCCCAGGAGTTTACCAGGGATAGTTCAGGGGTCAAATTTCTGAAAAGAAAGTCACCCAGCATTTTCTGCAGGAATTCATCCGTGACCCTTTCACAATACATTGATCCCTTATGTTCAGCAGGGTGCATCCAGGTGATATTTGCTAAGTGTGAATGGGGTATCAGGCCCGTTGCATGGCCAAACATTATCTCACCCACCTTGAGAGTGGGGCCCCAGGCCGTGGATGTTGAACCCTCTGACCGTCGTGGGTCCGCCAAGGAAGAACCTGTCGTTGATTTTTGTCTCCTTCCCTTCCAGGCCTTTCATCACTCCAGCCATCAGACCACACGACAACACCTGTTTATGGTGTTTTTTGTTTTGTTTTGTTTTGTTTTGTTTTTTGGGGGGAGTTGGAATATACAATTACTGTAAATATGGAACACTTAGCAGTGTATAATTTTTTTTTTTTATTCATGAATTTCGCCCTGAAGTGAACTGGTGCACAAATGACAAGGCACACAATTTTATTCCAGGATATTACATTATGTAAGCATATCGTCGCTGGGGCGACAAGACTTCATATCTACAAAAAATGTCAAATGTTAAGGAGAGCCAAAAAACATGGCGACCAAAGCACTGTGGTGAATGGGATAGCCTTTCCTTTGACATGCCGCACTGGCATCATTTTTGGAGTATTGTGAGGCAGTTGGGATTTGGACAGGACATCACTTAACCCATTATTTGACCATCAATCCAAAAAAGTCATTTTCACCAAAATTGCAGATACAAGGTCTTGTCACCGCAGCGACAATATGATTCTCTCCTCCACCAAATTCTTTAACACATAGAGTTCATTGATATTGGCCAAGCACACAAAGAAAAAATAATTATTTGATAATTTCCACCTGAACAGTTTTCACAAGCACTTTTGTAATTTGATAACCGTTTAATCTCTTGAAATTTCATCACCAGAAAATCACCAGGATATCAGAACAGTGGGGGGTTTTTTTCACAGATTATACTATCAAAACAAAATTTACTTGACTTTCTTGAATGAAAATCATTAAAGGCATAATATACCATTTGCAAATGAAACAAAAACCCAGCATTAGTGCTTTAAAATAGTTCTAAAATATGAGTTAGGGATAGAAACAACAACTGTAAAAATTCGAATCAGTAAAATTGATGTTAAGTACTGTTAAATATACAAAATGTGAACAATAATTATAATAAAACTGTTTCTAGACTAAACCGTCTACAGTTACAGTTTATTGACAAAAATACAGATATCTCCTTATATTTTAGGCTTTATTGCGAAAATGTTATATGATAGGACGTTTTGTGGTACAACAGACCTACACATATGTATTAAATGTCATATCTTGAAAATTTTTTAAATCACTGTTCCCAAAGGTAAACAGGACCTTTAATCTATGGATGCTGAATGTCAAGTGAAAGATCTGCACGACATAAAACTGCAGTACAGCTTGAAAGGAAGAAATAAAATGGACCATAAACTCGACATCATTGTCCTTAAAGGAGAAGTCTGCCCTGAAAACTAGTTTTTAATTATCCAAGTAGAATGATTGTTGAACTCACGCAGTTGAATAAGAGTGATTTGTTGAGCTGCAACTGAAGCTGTTCCTTCCAGAACTTGACATCCCCTCCTGTGTAGCCTGCCAACTCTTGGGAGAGCTTCAGCAGGTAGCCTCGAGACGGGTAAATCTTCTCATCTCGCGTGTCTCTCGCCAGTGTGTGCTGTGACAAGGGAAACCACGAGAAAGGAGTTTACCACTCTGAAACACAACAAATCAAACTCAAATCCCTATTAACCCGTTGAGGACGAGTCCCGAGTATACTCGGAAGGTGTCTATGGGAAATGCGTGTTGTAGCAAAATCAGTCCGTCCTCAACGGGTTAACATTTAGCTCACATCCGTCCAACTTAGGTTTAGTTATGTATCTTCAAAAATAATGTTAAGATAATCACAAAACATCTATGGATATAATCCTGGAGCCATTAGACTCCAGTCACACGGAAAGTCAAGCTTTGGACTTGTGATGTGCACACATAACAATGTGCACATGTTAGCACACTCAGAATTTTCAGTTTGGTAGGGGATCCAGGTGGGAGAAACTCCTAATTAAAATGTGCTTGGAGTTGGAGTTTCTGCACACAATAAAGCACAATTCAATGCAATACAGCATAAGACAACATAATACATCAAAATACAGTGCAACAGAAATCAACATAATAATCATAATAAAACCAAACTAACAACCTAACAGCACGAACCTTTACAGAAGACTTCAGGGAGTGGCCGGACTGCTGGCGGGTGTCGAAGGAGGCGGTGCGGGTCAGACAGGAGAGCTCTCTCCACACCCCTTCCCACTGGGCCTCCTGTAAGCCCAGCACACTGGGGAACTGCCACGCCCACCCACATGGAGAGAAAAAATATCAAGAGTGCATCTTATCTATCTACAGTACTTCTTACCAAATGGGTGAAAGGACCTTACAGCCTTACAAATGTCAGTCATCTATCAAAAAGGGAATTATATGAACCCCACATATATCTAAACAAAAATATATGAGTGAATTGAGTGAATACAGACATAGCAGTGAAAGATTTGAAGAAAAATAAAAAGAATTCCACAAATTACAATCTCTTATTGTGAAAAGTACACATTCCTTCCACTTCTTACTGGTATGCCCCATATGTTGAGGGTAATATTATGCCCCCCGCCTTGCGAAAGAGGTACCTCAGGTGCTCTTTCATTATACTGGAAACATGCTGAATTCTCTTTACATTTTCTTTATCCTATCATTGTGGTACTGTGACATCACAATTGTTGGGAGTCTTTGCATCCTTTATGGAGAATTTTGAGATCAAAAGTGAAGAATAATTTCGATCATAGTACATGTAGGGCCTACACGACTTTTCTTCCAGAAGAGCATTGTTTGTAGGCAGAACGCTGTGTGACGATCAATCATGCCCTAGCAATCATATTTCATATTTTTGCTGTTACCTAAGAGAAATGTTGTTATTACAGCATGATTTCACACATTTTCTATGCACATGTGTACATTTTAGAGCAAAAATCAACAGTTTTGCAGACACATATTGATATCTATGTTTTGGCTTTAAGTAAAATGCCATCCTTATTCCATATCCTACAAATTTCAGAAATCTTCACAGGCTTTGCACAAGGCCTTTCAGGCTCATGCAAGCTATGGGCTCATATCATTGAGCACTATACGTCAACCACATGTGCATAAATGGCTTTATTCGATGGTCATCCCATCATCATTTGAAATTGAGTCCAAAAGGGCCTGATATTTTGATCCTAGCAGAATCTTCTCCAGAGGCAAATTAACCACCATAAAGAGTATTAAAGCACTACAGACATGTATAACACCATAACTGCCCTCATTTGAAAATATGCTAGAGTAGCACATGTATGTATGTGCTGCAGTACATAACACTGAGATGTTGTGATCTCCAACCAGAGGTCACCACATGCTTGTATTCCTCTTTAAAGATCAAATCTCAGCCTAACTAGGAGCCATGCCACCATATCACAACACTTGGTATTGAGTTTCACAATAATGCCAGATGGTTCCCACTGATTTCTCCTTTTTTGTGTGATGCTATAACATTCCATACGAGAAGAACAATTGTATACTCCACAATTTACATAATACATACATATCAACACAATGAAGAAGTGTATTTTCGGCCATGCACACATGTCATGTGACTAATGTTTCAAAAATATTTCCACTGCTTTTCTCCCCCTTCAAACAGAAGAATGCACTTAACAGGGACAAAACACATATATTGATCGGGCTCCCAAATTTCATGGCCAAGTGAGGATATCTTGCACTCACAGCAAAGTCCACAGTGACTCCCCTGCCGATTTCACGGTACGAGCTTGGGGCAAAGTCTGCTGACGTCTTGAACACTGAGCTCCTGAACCTGTAGAGCCCCAAGTGGAAAGCACATGAGTGAGATGGTAATAACACGCTCCTATTGGGAATTGACTGCCCCCCCCCCCATCAAGAAAAAAATTAATAAATAAATGAAATAATAATAATGATAATCATCATCATCATCAATTTACCATCATCATAATGATAATAAAATAATAATGATAACTATAATAATTCAGAAAAGTAAATAAATAAAACACATTATAAACAAACAAAGAAAAATGGAATACATGGTGTATTAGTTTTACAACTCGAGTACAAGTTTCTGCTAAACCCTTGACTGTACTTTCTCTGAGCGTCTGACTGTCAATGTTGGTTTGATGTTTTTATCATTTGTCGTTTGTCTGAGTTTCTCTCAGCAAGGCATTGAGGATGGCTGGAAAAGAGCATCTAACCTTTAAAGGGACTGTACAGTACTGGTTTGGGTGAGAATTCAGCTTGTAACATTTTGCGAGATATTTGGAAACCACTCTTTGAAATGTTAAAGAGCATACAATTCTACAGGGTTTAAAAAGTTTGTTTGATAAAAATCGGTTTTGAAATGTTTGAGATATCCAAAAACAAGGTAAAACAAAGATATCCTAATAAAAGCCGAGGCCTGTCGATTTTATTAGGATCGCTTTTTTAGATATCTCAGCCATTTGAAGACCAATTTTCATCATATAAATGTTAAATCCTTCTTGGAATTACACGCTCTTTCATATTTCATAAGTGGTTTCTCATTATCTCACCAAAAAATTTTATAAACCTGACGATAAGTCTCAACCAAAACTATACGTTCCCTTTAAATGATCACATCAGAGAATCTGTGAGACCTGGTCCCTCTCTCAACCAATGGGGTGTGAGCACTTTCTCTACTTTAATACACGGTAATTGAAAGCACAAAAAAAATAAAATAAAAAATAATACTTCTTTGCTTCTTTCCTTTTGCATGACATGGGAAGTAAAATTTTGATCAGCAAATTAGGTTCAATTCTATTTGATGTCAATTCACAATTTAAATGCTAAGTGACAGATTTGTACATTTGTTTGATTTATCAATCTTGTAAAAAATGTTTATCTGAAAAAAAAAAGCACAAAGTTGGCTGTTACCTCTTATCAAATTTTGATCCTATGGGTTTGGCAAAAGTGACGTTGAACCCAGATGAATGCTTCGTTCCCCTGGAGTACTCAGCAACAAGATTCTCTGCTCGCCCAAATGTGTTGGGAAACTTGGCTCCAAGCACCTGGGGAGGGGGGAAGAGAATGGTTCATGTAAGTACTGTAAACAGATGAAAACTGTGCAAGTGGAAATTTTTGTGTAGAGATATTTCTGCAAATTGCTACTTGTCGGACATTTTTGTGTGTTGCATATTTCACAGTTGTAAAGGGTTTAGTAATCACTACTTCACCTTTCACGATATAAATAATGAGTGACACGCAACAGAACTAATAGTGCTCTAGATCTACTGAACATTTTTACTTGGTGGATCTTTGTACATAGACAAGTACTGTGTTCCGCATTCACAGTATTCTACAAGTGTGTTGCTATAGCTCTGATATTGCTACATCATAGCCTACAGAGCATGCTAAACCTACGGTAGATACTAGTTGCGTGGGATCCAGTGCAGGCATATAGCATGGATTTTTTTTTTTCTTAGGAATACTTTTGCCCATCGTTTTGCTCCTTTTTATATTGCACATTACTATTTTCACAGAACATGGGCAATTTGCAAAATTTGTGACAATAAGCCATTACAAAAATTACAGCTCATACAGGACATTGCAGATGCCTATAGCAGATCTACTAAGTCTCATGCATTAGGCATACGACTTATGCCTCAAGAGTCTTTCTCATGCTCACATGCCTGACGAGCTATATCTCATACCTCACACACACACAAAAAAAGCACAAAAACATGGCTTTCCAACCACTCAATCATTTGTTTTTCATCACAAGGAATCCAAATATCATTGTTAGTATGCGACAGATCGCACAATTCACAGCTGACTTCCCATACTCTCCACCTACCCATTCCCAACTTCTCAAGAGCAAGGTGGGAATAAAGCTGAAAGTTTAAGCACCTTTTAATTCTGTTATTACTATCTTCAACTAGGATGTCTTCAGTATTCAAAAGTAAGCATCGCAAAAGGGGTGTAAGTGGAAGCTTTCCTCTCTTTTTGACACACAGAGATACATGGGTCTTCTATCTCACCAGACTGCCTTCATTATTTCCGACAGCTGTGTGGGCGCTCCCCGCAATCCTGCGGGTCTCACGGACGTTGAACGTGACATCAAGACCCTGCTTGCTGGCATTAGGTCCTAAATTGGACAAAATAAAAAGACTGAAAGTAGAAACAGGCTTTTATGTCACAAAGTATACAGCTGAAATAGATATTGCATTTTCATTTCATCAGCAGAGTAATATTTCCTCTTCTGAAAGTAGAGATAAATCAATATCAGAACAAACTAATGAGTATTCAATTGGTGATATTCCAAGTTTTGTGTCTTGCTCAGGGGAGTCTCTACAGTGTTTTAACCCATTGAGGACGGTTTGATTTTGCTACTACAAGCATTTCCCATAGACTTTTGCCCGAGTATACTTGATACTCGTCCTCTAAAAGATGTTCCTGCCTGCATTAAATCATTACCCCTGCACTGCAGTGAATCCATCTTCACCTGAGTCAAATAAGGATACTATGAGTGAAGCAGCTTGGTCAAGGATTGTATGCAATGGGCACAAATCAAACTCAGAATTTCCTGTCCAGGAATTCAGAGGCGTATGCACTACATACTTAATCCTATTCAGGGTACTGCAATGTTTTGCTCATTTGCCAGAGGGGCCATTAATGGGGAAGGTGCCCATACTTCTCAGCAGCAGAGTGCCCACTATGTATCATTTGGTCCACAGTAAGTTTCAGGTGCCCAGGGCAAGTTGTCCTGTGAGTTTGCTAAGTTTCTTCCTACATTCTTCTGCTGCTAAAAAGAAATCAGGGCATGAAATGTCTCACATCCAAAGAAACTCAAATACGAGGTATGAGAAATGATGGCTAGAATCTTGAAAGTCTTTTAAAGAAAAAAATCCAGTTATAGCTTACTCTTGCTTGTGTCGATGTAGACACCGACAGATTTGAAGACGCCGAGGCCCTCCAGTTTCATTTTGGCCTCGGCTGACCTCTGGATGACCTCCTTGAATGTCTTGGCGGTGAAGACGTCCTTCAGTTGACCGACCACCAGGTCATCCTTGGTGCGGTGCAAGCCGTCGACGTGGACACGGTCCACGACCACCTGGTGGAAGATCGAGACCAGATGGGCAACAGTGAGGCTACGAAGCCGAGGGTTACACCAGTTTGATTCAAAGTATCCATACTGCATAAAAACATCACTGAAGAAGACACTACATGTATTTTCCTGAAGGTTAATTTGACTGCAAATTTTGCAAATCACTGTCAGGCCACAAGTTTAACAACATACGAAAATATAGCCACCTGGATCCCGTTTCATAAAAGACTTGTTATCAGTGACAACTGCCACATTTCTGTGATACATTTGCTCTTAGCCAATCAGATGCAAGGATTTCAGTAGCTTGTAACAACTATGACAACTTGTCACTGATAACAAGTTTTATGAAACAGGACCTTGGTCTTGACCACATCAAATTTATGAAGTGAACAGACAGGCATTAGTGCACTTTCAATAACCTCGGTGTCAAATAGCAATTTAAAGAGAACCTTTTGAGAAAAAATGTCTGTGCCACCTCTTCATTCAAATAAATATCTGTATGCAAAAAAAAATAACAGCTTTCAAAGTAGACAGACAGTTTTGTTGACATGTGCCAAACTGGCATTTCAATGATGTTTTCAGACAGACACAGCCTGTAACCATTCTCAAATTACATTTTGTGTTGTTTTACTCAAAGCATTAATACATTCGGATCATGATGAATGCTCACATTGCTGAAAACCAACACTGCAAACCACACTATAAAATGTAGTCTGTAAGTGACAAAGTCAAAATCGCAATGCCTGTAATCATATTCCTGACAGAATGGTTGGAATCAAAATCCCTAATTTTGCAGGGCTGGCTTAGGTTTCAAGAGGGGTTAAAATGAAATAAATGCTAGTGAGTCATCCAACGAGGCTTCCTTAGTCATGATATTGTATGATCAGCTTACCGGGTTGTTGCCATCAAACACACGACGATGATCATGGCCGTCATCATTTTCCTCCACTGGGGGTGGTGGCAGCAAAGAATCTCCCCCATCAGCCTTGCTCATTTCCTGAAATATTCAATGTAAAGAGTCAAGGTACAGTGTACTATAAAGAGTAAGCATTTGTCTTTTTTTGTTTGTTTGTTTGTTTGTTTAGGTGTTGTTGTTGTTTGTTTCTTGTTATTGTTATTAATCCGAATTTAACCATCATGATTTTGTACTATCTTGGACTACTATCACATGCTTGACAAGGGGTCACTTTCCAAGGGAATGAACACCAGTAAAAAAAAAAATAATAAATAAATCACTGATTTCATTGCATTTGGGCAAGACTTCCCCCTGTATTGATAATAAACTCTGGAAAATTTAAGGGCTGTTGGACTTACAGTAATCTCAAAAACATAGGTAGGGTTTTGAGGGGATACTCATTGTTTGTTAAATTGGGGTTGGAGATATTTTTTTGTGGTTTCATCTATAAAGTCTTTGATGATCCTACAGCATGTACACATAAGGATGGGGTTGGGATTCCTATGATACTGCTTTCACTTGTATTTCGCTCAGTTTCATGTTTAACAAGTGTAAGTTCCAATGTGTCATGAAAATGTTAAAGGCCAGTTTTATTGTGCAGAATTGATGGTAGTCTGCATAATGGTTTATGTGGACAACTCTTTCCAATATCTTCAGAGTCCACTATAAATAGCCATTTACACACATTCACATGTAGTGCATTGGACTGTTGGCCATGGTCCATGTTAAGTTGGCCCATGAGGCCTGAGGCCATGGTCTTCCTACACTGGTCATCAAATTTAGCCTTTCACCTTTTTGTTCACACAACTGCTGCATGCACAGATCACTTTTTCATAGTGTCAACTTCAAGGCTTACAATACGCTTACACTGTATGGACAACTTGTAACGTTTGGCCAAACACACAATCATTCACACTAACGTTACACAAACACAGCATCACATCGACTCAGTCATACACTATACAACGCACATCATACAATCATGAATTAATCATGCATGGATTCATGGATGGGCTAATATATTTGCACTTGCTCTTGTCTTGCACCATATCATCACAGCTTAACGACAAAACGTAGATCTAAATTCAAATTTATGGCAGAGATCTGTCAACGACTTGCATGCACACCCAACCAAGAGTAAAGACTGACGAGAAAAAAAAATGCAACTGTATTACAATTGTGCAGTGTACAAATCTGTAGCGTAGCCTAATTGACTCAGTCATGTCATGTCACTGAGCAATTCACATGCACAGTCTACAGACTCTAGGGTAACATCCCCAGTATTCGGTCACTTACCGGGCAAGCTTTTTTGCAATATTTTTCAAACTAAAATAATACATACATACATCATATCTACAGCAATGTATGTGAAATATATCAAATTTCTTTAATCTCAACTTTCATTTTGTTAAATATCTCACAGAATTGCACAAAATCCCAAAATATTTCACCTTGAAAATTCCCCAGTATACGGTCACCGGCACCAGTATTCGGTCACGCGATGTGCGCGTTCAAAGTCAATGCGTGTTCAAGGCAGCTGAAAAATGCGCGCACGCGCGCTACCTTGTTGGCACAAAATTGCATCGGGGACGTTGCGGCGACCGTTGGTGACCGAATACTGGGGACTCGGCACTTGTATTCAACCCTTGTACATTGGGACACTGTATAGGCACGTACGGAAATTTTGTTTTTCTTTTGCGTTTTTGAGGATACCATTACACTCCAAGCTTGCGATAAGCAAAAAATCCCGCGAGAGAACGGCGTATTTCTTGATTTTTAGCGCTTTTTCGGCAACCTGTACTCTTAAAACTGGGCCTTATCCGCGCACGCTTTTGGAAAGTAGCGCCGATTCTGCACTTTTGACGGTAAAATTTTGGATTTTGGATGGATTTTTGGAGGGGGCTAAGGGAGTTTCCTGTTGTGAATGAGTGTGCAAGTATGTGAATTAATGATGTGATTTGCGTGTGTTGTGACAGTTGAACTTACTGGCTGGTGACTAGTGATAAGTGACCGAATACTGGTGCCCTTACCCTAATTTACTCTTTTATTAAGCAAGGGATCCAGACAGTCTACACTACAGTCTAGGGAGGACTCTAAATCGGCTACCCGTCTTACTCTAAAACTCTAACGTTAGATCAACATGATCAATGTTTCTGTAATTGTAAATTTAGATCTAGATTGTTAAATTAATGTATATCTATTCTATGTTTTTGAAATACATTATATACCACAAATGATTTCTCAGTTCATATTATTTCCGTGAAAAGAACAAAAATCACATCAACTCAAATTTCTCCCATTTACATTCCAACGGCCCGATTTATACTGTCATTAGTTTAACTCACACAAATTTCACCCGACATCTGTCAGTTTTATAACAATGTACACGTGTATACAATTAACTAATAACGTATTTTTATACTGTCACAAATCTCTTTCTCTTGATAGCTATAACACAATATAAAGGACTTACAGTTGTAAAGGACTTAGAGCTCTACAGTTGTTGTCCAAAAGAAACTCTGCCAAACCAAAAGACATCATAACAGGCAGAAAACAGCCAGACTCAACCCATTGCGGCAGGTTGCTTGTCCTAGCTACGGCGCGAGAGTGCGAAGTGAGGTGTGTGTCGTGCAGAGTGCAGTGCAAGTGTCCAAATTTCCCGCGGTACATACGAACAGCACAAAGGGCGCATTCATGTGCAACTCAACCCCTGGAAAATGACTAATATTCATCCGCCTACTGTCCATTTCTGTTTACAGTAAAATTTCACAAAATTACGAAAATTATCCTTCTCACTCCTATTTCTAAACACACCAATCTAACCTTCCATTTTCCAACTACATATACCAAATTACGCATCACAAATAGGGAGTACATTAATTCCAGACACTAATTTCTGATACATCGGTGCATGGTCATCTTGAATACCTAAAGCATTCCGAATTCCTGACTGTGATTACCAAGCACGTTCAACAAAGAGCGCTTTGTAAACAACTCCTGTTTCACAACATCTGTCTAAAAAGCTGTAATAAACTCACAATAAGGCTAGTAGGCCCCTAGTCTTCAATAAAGTATTTTCATCACTTTCTCAATTTCCATTTCCCGTCAATATCTAGCTATCACTCTCCCTAGCCCCCAAGATATAGGCCCTATATCTAGATCTAGACTTTCTAGATACTAGATCAACTCTAGTATAGTTCTAGATTAATCTCTAGAATAGTTCTAGATTAATCACAGATTCACACAAACACACACTGAAACAAAACATAATTTGCAACGAATGGGACTGTACAACAGCGATACGAAGAATATCGTCTGGATTTTCTTGCTTACCTGGTATTATCGATGCTTGAATGATAATGAAACAAACATTAAAAATACAACTATTTTACACCTTCAACGTTAGAGCTTTTTACAAACACTACGAAAGCAGAAATGCTTACCTTTGCGTGAATTTGTCCCATTTTTATACGTCAGGGACTACAGAAGCACGTACAGAAGTGTGATCATGTAGGGGACATCCATTGATTTCTATGTAATATACTAGATAATACACAGAGAACTTCAGTGTGCAGGTTCAGTTCCTTGCGCCGCGCGTGTACCGTATCTTACCCATAGAGACGTAAAAGTGTGTCCATGTGAAATAACTGTGTACTCTAACCTCTTTGATCTTGACACTTGATGGCGCATAATCAATGCTTCTTCTTCGAATAGTTTATGGACGATTAGTCAGATTGACTATTATCACCAGTTAGTTCTTCTTTTTGACGTATAAGATCTTTCCTTCTCATGTACAGATGCGAGAAGTTAGTCATTTTTTTTTTTTTTTAAGGAAAAATCTGGTAGACAGATTTACAAGAAAAAGACTGAACTCCCAAACAGCCAAAATCTGTCATGGGCGTGGTCCTATAGTCATCTAACATAATGCTTGTCCTGCGATCTATTTTTTTTTTTTGTTTCTAGGATGTCACAACAACTTCAATCCTCATGTCAAAGTACAACGTGTTATCCTCAAAGAAAACTTTGAAAATATTGCTTGAAATAATTAGCTACATGAAGGCCTAAAATCAACATTATTTTTTGTTTTATATTCTTTCTTTGAGTTTCATTCAATATTAGGTCCATGTTGACAATGAAATCAATATGAACAAAAATAAGCAGCTGTATTATTCTCTCTAAAACATTATACTTTACTATACTCATACATGTTCTTGCTTTTTTTTTTTTTATTGATACAGCTCGAATTCCATCATCTTGGATGATCAAACTGAATATCTAAATGATTATGAAACTTAATGCTGTGGAGACGAGGGGACCAAAACAAAACAAAAACCCCAAAAAACAAAAACAACAAACAACAAACAACAAAAAAACAAAAAAGGTCAAATAAATGTTTTGGCGCCATTTCTTTTCTCTCTTTCTTTCTTTTTTTAGTTTACCTTTCAGATATTTGGAATGTATTATGCCAGAGAAAAAATAAAAAACAAAAAATAGAAAATAGAGAGAGAGAGATAGATTTTTTTTTTTTTTAATGAAAAAAAATAATAAAAATCGTGACCTTTCAAACACAATTCATATCGGCGGTTTAGTTGTTCATGGCGGTTCGGCTCAGACCACCGGCCATGCCCTGCCATCTGTGGTGATCAGCACAATGATTTGTGATTATATAGGCCCATAGGTTAACAAAACACCTATACCCCCTCCCCTCCATAAATATCACACACACACACACACACACATACACACACACACACACACATACACACACACACACACACACACACAAATGATGATAAACAAATAAACATTTTGATAAATCTTGGTACGGAAATCTTCTTGAAATGAACAGTCTTCTTCATTCGCCTTCTCAATTCACTACTTTAAGAACGTTAGCCTTCGTTTTGTACCAGCCGGGATCCCTGATTAAATCCATTTCGTGTCGCCAGCTGTTATCCCACAGTCATTACATTTCATTTTCCTTCACCACCATGACCGTGATCACTAAAAGTTGTTTCTGTTGCTAGGCAACAAAGAGTGACTGTCAATCTTACTTTTTTTTTTCCTGCGTCCTTATTCCTTGACATATCACAGTACTAGGCCTACTAATATCATGTCTATCATGGACACAACATTGGACAGGTCCTGCGCGCATGAGCAGGAGTCCGAGCGGAGGCTTGCTTGCATTGATCACTGCAACAGCTCGGTTGTCTTTCATTCAAGAGCGCCACCTTATGGCGAGGTTGTAGCTTTTGTTGTTGTTGTTATTTTCGAGAACGTAATCGCAGTCTGTATGTCCGTTGAGCAATAGAGGGACATCTACGTATAATTTTTATGGCAGAAAAGGGAAGTGGGTTAAACAGGTCTATATCTTTACGGCTGTTATCATTGTAGATTTTGAGTATGTGTCAAATTATGCTGTTTACATGTACATTTATGATTAAAATATCAAACACAAACATGGTACACCATGTATTATGTGTACAATAGCCTCTTATGCACATTACTTATCTCTAACCATGATATCCCATATAAAAACATGTACTTATAATTGTATACTTTTGTATGATATACGATGACTGATGCAGTGTCCATAAAATTATTTGCGATTGGTTGAATTATTTCTCTATGAGATGTATATTGAACGCAAAGTTGAATTATTTCTCTATGAGATGTATATTGAACGCAAAGTTTGGACATGTATCATTAAGCAGCAACAATGTATACAAAGTAATTTTCTTTATATTGCTTTGTCATGCACCATTCCGCAATGACTCAGAATGCATTGTCCAAACCTCATGCAACTCTATTCAGCTTTTGGTCTCGACAAACATGCAGCTTGTAGGCTTAATCATGATAACTACACTCGGACTAATCATTGTTAATATTGTATTTTATTGTGCATACTCTAGGTGTAGGTAGATAGGGATATGTACATCTGTAAGATTACGAACTCCTTCTCTATCTCTCAGCATAATATTGTGTGCACATAGGCCTAATAATTATCATATGCATGCATACATACATACAAACTATACCAAACGGATCAAGTGTATATTGTATACTTTTGGAATATAACTGATCAATAACTGATTGTTCCCATGAAATCATTCGTACTTGCACGACAAAGGACATTATGTAATCAGCATAACAGCATTCAGTACGTTGACATGACAAAAATAGCTGAACAAACGCCCTTGCAGTGGCGGATCCAGGGGGGGGGGGGCACCGGGCGTGTGCCCCCTCTTTATTTGTTGTTGAAACAAAAGAAATAAAAAGAAAAATGGGATGAAACTCGGAAGTAGCAGCAGAAATATTGTTTGCGCCCCCTTTACGGAATCTCTGGACCCGCCCCTGCCCTTGCATAAAAGTTTGAGAGATTAGGGTGTAATTCCTGGCTTTCATGAAATGCTAATCAACAGCAGCATGATTTATACTATGTGGTGTTCTTATAACTGCATGCCAGAGTATTATATTTATATCATATTCAGACAAAGGGCTGCAGAACTTGTTAAAAAAAAAAACTTCATGGGAAACGGTAGTGATATGGAAAACGCTAAAAACGTTAATCATGAAAATGATATCTATAATGATATTAGCAATAGTGATACTGATGAAAATATGATAATGATATCAATCTTAACAGTAGTAATGGCACATGATAAGATGTGTGATGGTGAAAAGATACGGTTGCAACATCGATTTTAAAAAAAAAGTAACGATGATAATGCTGTACTTCGAATCATTTCACAACGCTCTTGAGTGACCATCAGCTACTTTTGCTTATTCTAGTTTTTGGTTGGCCACTGAGCAGAAACGCCTTACTTCAATGCTTATCGAGATATGTGCCTGATGTTGTACAATGGTTAATCATAATTATTGATGAACAGTCCTCAATTTCATAATTTGTACAAGTTTATCAAGGTGACATAATCTTATGTAATCAAATGTGTGTGATATGGTTGGTGATAGATACCCCCATAATGTAGTTCAATCCCACGCAATTTCTCTCTCTCCCTCTCTCTCTCTTTCTCGCTCTCACCCTCTCTCTCAATCTCTTTCAGTATAATGCATGTGATATAATGAAAATAAGGAATTGTAAAGCAATGTCATACAGTGAACACATAAATCAAATCAAAGAAAATATACAATCTCTCCTTTCTCTCTCCCTAGTATAATTTGAGAGAGATGTGGATTGTATATCATAAATGAATCTTTTGCACATCATTAATTTATTTCCAATTGTATGTCTCTTTCTCTCCTTTCTGTCAATCTATTCATGTGTCTATTTTGCACCTTTCTCGATATCTGTCAGTGTCAGTGTATCTATTTCCCTTATTAATCGGCTGGCAGAAAACAACAGCATTTTCTCTGCTTATTTTGAGAGGCTTCATGAAAAAAAAAAGAAACTTTCCTGAATATATTTATTTCGTTGCAGTTTGCAAAATAAGAGTATAACTTCGGAATACTGTCGACATTACTATCACACCTCATAGTCATATTCACACCTCATATTCCAAAATAAATGTAATTTGTGCAAAAGATGAATACGGGACATTGAGCTGATTACAGTAGCCTCGCACTCTGTATTATAATCAGGACCTCGCTGTGACGTACGACTTGACTGAATAGTGTTGACTTCGTCATTGATCTCGTCTGATAATGATATGTTCCACTGTCATTCCCATTGCGTCCATTCGAAATGGCACTGGATGAAAAGGGAAACGCAGTAGTATCCATTTCGGTGTGTGTGTGTGTACTTTAACAAGCGGTGCCTAACAGATGGTGTCTTGATAACAATAATATCTCAGCCATGCCACATCTCTGGCACTTCTTTGACATTGCATCGAGGGAATGCAAGATATCTTTATACCAAGCGAAGACAACAGAATAATCGTGATGTCAGTAGATTTTTCTAACCCCCATTATAGGTGACCATGAGTGATCTAGTTCTCAAGTAAAGTGCATGGTCTCTCAGCAATGTTGCGCACGCGCCTACGCAAAAACGCATTGAACCTAGACTATTCGACTTGGGAGCTCTGCGGACAGTTCGACGTTGTCACTACCCCCATTTTGCCGTGCGTCCAAAAATGGACGACATACCCAACGGGTCACTGCCAACAGGGTGCTGTGCGCAAAAAACAGAAGTAAGATCCAAAGTGATGGGCTTTAAAACACCCGTTTCAATTTCGCAGTGCCGTGTGCAAACAGGGGCAAAGAAAATTACGAAGGATGAATACGATGGAAGTAATCTCTTGTCCGCAGTTTGCTCTAGACGAAGGTTAGTACACCAACTTGGAGCTAAAGTTGGCCGAGCAGGAAGAGTTTCGCCGACGAACCAGTCTCCCGCGTCTTGGTCAAGGTTCTATTTCTGATCCATCTTTTTGACGGTTTGCCAAAAAGGTCCGTTCAGCAGACGATCAGCCAGAGGCGGGAAATTTCTTTTCGCGCGTAAGCTGCTTTCCCTCTCTACATCTCGATATAACTACAGCTCACCGTCTTGGGTTCTTGTGTGAGACGTCGTATAGCGTAGTAAGTAACACTATTTCATATCATAATTACACCAGTCATTGCGCTCATTTGATCACGGGGAGTTCATAACAAACGCTTCGTGACCTCTGACATGGAATTTTTCATGCGAACTGACATGACTGATGTGTGGTGCGATGGTATCGGGTTATCGGAATATGAGACGATCATGAGTTGTCTTATATCTTCATCTCGCTGTCAGATTCTTCCTCCCTCTCCACCCCATCCCCTCTTTTCTCTCTCCCTCTCTCTCTCTCTCTCACTCTTCCTATCTTTTTCTGTTCTCTTTTGAACGTCATTCCGAATAAGTTTCCATTTACGTTGATATTTTGCTTTCTTTAAAACTTTTACTTTACAAATCAGCCAGGAGCAGTGGATCACAATGTTCAGATTAGATACAGCCTCGCATGCACTTTTTGACATTAAGATCGATCTTATAAAATTTATAATGATAACGTTCCTTCGATACAAAAAAAAAAAAATCGATCTCTTTGCACTTCAGCTTAGAAAGCTACCCGTCTTAGTGATATGAACTATCAATGATGAAAATATAATGATATCTCCTAGAACCATAACGAGTGACATTTGGTTTCGACTACTATAGCCTATAAGGAATTGTTCCTCAGGTGACGTAATATCGGTCTTTGTCATCATGCGACGTCAACATTGATAAATACGAGGAAAAAACAAGTGTCACGTGGAAAGCGTGCAGTCTTTGAATTTTCTTCTTGTATTTGACATTTTCATTTCCCAATATCAAAACATACCGAAAGAACAGATTGAACTAGATATAAAACGTAATGACACTACATCGTGCAAAATGTCTATGCTGGTGTTGAAACTGATCAAATAGGAACAGCTATTTTAGTAGGAAGGGGTGCTGTTCGTTATTCCAAAGGTTCGTTATTCCGAAGGTTCGTTATTCGAAGGGTCGTTAACCCGAAACACACGAATTCCCTATACCCGGGGGTTACTTAATCCGAAAATGAAAAAGGGTTCGTTAATCCGAACATTATTTTGTGCCGTTATTCCGAAGATTCGTTAATCCGAAAATGAAATTCGGAACAATGAACCTGCGGAATAACGAATCTTCGGAATAAAGAGCCTTCGGAATAACAAACCTTCGGAATAACGAGCTGTAACCGTAGGGAGAGTTAAAACGCCACAATTTCAGATCTGAAAACCTGCATTATAAAGAAGCGATACATGACTAGATACGGAGCATGTGCAGCAGTTGATTGTACAATCAAGAGTCAATCATATTGTGTGAAAACGGAATTAAAGTGCGATATAAAATAGGGAGATGCACATGAAGCAATTCATGCCTTATTGAGATGAAGTTAATCTATAGAAGTCTTTGTACTATTGTCCTCGCCGGAAAACAAGTAGTAGTATTCCTGTCAGTGTCCATAATGGCACCCATTTCTGTTTATAAAATTAATGGTGATATGGATCCTAATCACACCATTCGCTGAGAGCTATCACGTCATAAGCCTCAGTTATTTTGCCTATTCACAGACCCAAACTTTTCAACGTAATGTATAAAATACCAGTACTAATTACCGTACTTCAGCTTTACTGCCTGTGTCTTATAACGCACAGCAATCTTGTGAATATTGTGCAGCTCTTTGAATTCTGTCACCATTTAATAAAACAAATATTGAACGTTACTTAATCTGAATTTTTGTAATTACGCATCCAACATAATAGTCCATGGTTACTATCTGTAAATAATTCTGCCAACCTTGGAATATGCATTATAACCATTGTATTTCCCCACTTAAAAACTAAGTTTATCTACACTTACCAAGAGTGTTATGCTGTAATCTGTAATGTAATGCTATGTTCTGTATATTTTTGGTATAGGTTTTAATGATTGAGAGAAACACATTGGTGTATATAATCAGCTTTTAATCTTATGTCTTTTCACCCGTAACCATATGTATGGCATCTGCTCATACATAGTAGTCTATGTTAAACTTCATTATTGTTACACTGATGATCGCATAAACATTCACTTACTTATAAACCAACCTATATAATCATCTAAAATTATATATTATAAATATATCCAACGACCATTTTGCCACTCTATTTAGTTTGTATCTGCGGATCTACTCATCTGTAATAATCATGCATTCATCTCACTATCCTACTCGTAACTACCTTCCATGTTTATCTTGCAGCACAGTTTGGTTGTTTATATATTTTACGGTGCCGAAACCACATGTATAATTAGCATGGGCTGTTCCGCGCCCTTCTGAGTGCCCGTAATGTAATTGGATGATTGAGGGTAGGAACTTCAAAGGCGTAGCTATCTATCTGGTCCATCTGCTGTACCAGGTCATACAGTACGTGTTGTGAAAAACAGTCCTCGCAAGGATTATCACGACCTAGTCCTCCGACGATGGCGGCCTTACGACAAACTGTGGCCATAAGTCACTTAAATCGCTTCGCTTGCTCCTCATCTTACAACCGATACCGATGCTTGGAGCGCCGTCCTATGTAGCCTCCATTCAGAGGTCTTTGAGTCATGCTCCCGGGAATTCGGGGAATGCAACTCGCACTCAAGCAGTGACTCTTCGTAACCTAGTTTCAAGGGCAATGTTATATTTTATCTGTGTGTCCCTTGTCGGTGCACCCATTCGGCAAGGCGCCTCCCGCTCTTATAGTTGCTTTTCCTGTTTGTGTCATCTGGCAATATGATATCGCACACTACAGTATACTGCACATCCAAGCTGGCTGTTTGGATAGCGATAGAATCAAAGCAAGGTGTGAATAATAATGTATGGAAACTTAGACTAATATGATTTTGATGCCCCCTGGGAGAGAAAGAGTTAAGTCCTCGTGAGGCCATGATCGTGTCGAAAGACAGCTGTACTTTCGTGTCATACTGACAGTCTATACTGAGGCTCCCTCCACAGCTGCTGTGATAGGCTAGTCTGATATCTAGTAGGGGCCTACACTGTATTCAAATGATAAATATTTCTTCTACAAGGCCCCTAATAAGAGTCTATTCCGTTCGCTTGTACGTACATGCAACATCTCAACTCTTGGAATGCATGTTTGTATGAACAAGTTGTTAATCTGTCGAGCAAATCACTATAGCAAGCTCTCTTGGTTATCATGAAAAATCTTTATCATAGCGGAATTTATACAAGTGAAGTATATTTTAGTAAACTGACCAATTGGCAAATCTAAAGGAGTTTTGAAATCTCTCTGTGTGTATGTGTGTGCGCGTGTGCGCGTGTGCGCACGTCTTTGTTTTTATGTAAACTTTATGTAAACACTAATATGAAATGTATAAACTGTGACACTATATTGAATTGTATTAATTTACTGATTTTTGTTTCATTGTACAACTAATACGAGTATTTACCTAGTTGAATAGGAAGCGTTGTTCTACGCCAAAAAAAAAGAGAAAAAGTTAAAAATATTTATATTGAGTATAAAGTTGTCGCTTTAACAATGGCATTTGTTGTATTGACAGGGTCAGCTGCTTATCATTTTTTTTTCCAGCCTACCTTTCGACACGTCTTGTAATAGATATCACCGGTATTTCGCCTATGATATAGGCCTACCTGTAGCAGGTCAGAAGATACAGACAGCTTCACTGATTTAACATCTACCTAAGATGGCAGGTTTATGGTACTGTTAGTGGTCTAATGACAAACTGGTGATCAAACTGTTAAGATTTATGCTACGACAAAATCAAATGTGTTAGAGTGACTCTACACGTTTTCAACTCGATGTTGCTGATATATAGAAATCAGTTTCATTAAAAGTTAAACAAACATGTTTTGAAGTTAAGGCTTTAATACTAAATTATATTCCAAGGGCGAAGTAGAAGATAACCCTCTAAGAGTATAGTTTAAGAATTTCTTTGAACAAAATACATAATGTCATCACGATTTCTAGGAGAATGAAATGCATTTGGAAGACACTCTGTTGTCATTTATACTATAGGTACAGTTCTATAAACCACAAGGAGAATGTTTATCTTTCAAGGTATGCATTAGAGTATACTCGATCCGCGAGTTAACACTCGTGGATCGTATACTGTATACTCGTATACTGTATACTCGCGGATCGTATACTGTATACTCGTATACTGTATACAGATGAAATTGACAGGTCAAATGCGATGGATCGCGTGTGCCTACCATGTATTTGCTATCGTGTGACCGGATGGGGTATCAGTCACAACATGGTTAAAGCATTCCAGACGTGTCCGAAAAGTGCGCGCAACTTTAACGTTGAATCTGGATCTAAAGGGCTTTTTACACTTGTAAATTTTTGCTTAGCCCCGGACTATCGGTGGGGCTAAGGGGGGGCCTTAGCCCCACCGATAGTACGGGACTATCCTTAGCCCACTTTCTGTTTACACTCGTTTTTGCCAAAGTGGGCTAGCCCCACCGATAGTACGGTACTATCTGGCCCTGCAAAATAGCAGGGGTTAGCACCGCAATTGCGGTGCTAGCGCCGCAATTGCGGTGCCAAGCAAGTGAGTGTAAACAGAACGAAAAAATAATCCTGGGCTAAGCGACGGAGACGAAGTGCGACCCTCACTGACCAATCAGAAACGAGGTAATCAAGTGCTGCCGGTGCGTGCGTGTACGTGTACAGTACACAGCCTAATTATGAATATTCATGTGGTTTGGAAAGTCCGGGGCTAAGAAAGACGAGTGTAAAAAGGTCAGTTTTCTCCTTAGCCCCGGACAAGAGATAGTACGGGACTAATTGGCGAGTGTAAAAAGCTGAAAAAATTGGTACGGGACTAACGATAGTCCTGGGTCAGAGAAAGTCCGGGGTTAAGAAACACAAGTGTAAAAAGCCCTTAAGAGGGTTGTCCTTGGGCAGCAAACCGGCCAGGACACAACAAGAACAATATAGGCACGGAAGCAAGAAGAGAAAGTAGAATTCGATCAGTAAAGATTCCCTTCTCCTGATGTGCCCGACCAGAAATGCCGCGAATATTAATGATAGCGCAAATACCGTATCCTTGGTGTGGGTGATGGGTAAAAATACGAGGCAATTTGAGGTCATGTATCCCATCATTCCATCATTTCCGGGCAAGGTTTCTTCGCTGACACATCGAGCCTTTCTTAGCGTTTGAGCAGCTGAAGATGGGACCAATACAACTCTTGGTTTGAGAAACTGTTGGGAATATAACATGAGCATTATCCAAAGGTAAAAATGGATAGCCAAATTGATAACGTATTGTTAGATATCATAAGAGTGGTTAATGATGACAAATACAGCATTCCTTTGTCGACATATTTTAGCAAGATTAATTTTTTATATCGTTTGGACCCAACTAGGCCCCGATAGGAACAGTGAGACGACCCCCCCCCCCCCCCAAAAAAAAAAAAAGAAAGAAAGAAAGAAAGAAAGAAAGTAAAAAATTCCACAATCTGTGGACTTTGTGGGCTAAATCGACCATGGGAATATCCCGGAGGCAAAGCATTGGAAATGCTACACGAATTAAGGGTATAGCTTCTTCAGTTAAAAGGGTGTTCATACTGCATTGAAAGCAAAATATAAGCCTTTTTGTGCCTGAAAGATTCTTCACACATGACTTATACTCAGCCGAAATTTAAGAAAACACAATAGTCCAACTCATGATATCTTACAATCTATAAAAAAAAAAGATTACACTAAGACATCAGATTAAGAAAGTGAGCAATACCCCCTCCCCCCCCCCCAAAAAAAAAAAAAAACATTTAAAAGAAGTATACTAGGAATGAGAATACGCTATGAAAGTCCTTCTGTAAACGCAGTGTCTCATTCGGCTTAGACTTCTTGTTATCAAATCAGATATCTTTCTTGGTCAATTCGAACTCCTGTGATTTCGTCTCTCGTCTGTTGCATGTGTATATTTTTATGTTAAAGTTGATGTATATATTTATTTTAAAAGAAATAGATCTACATCAGATCATCATTACATCACTTCAAGTAAAGAGCAGTTAAAGAAGTCACTGAGTGTAAAATTATGAGGATAAGGATGATCTAGAATTGGGTCATCGAGGTTACCCTGGTGACGCGATTAACTCGTCATCCCTCTGCCTGCTGCTTCGAGGATCGAGCAGACGACACGGGGTGCTGAAAGGACTGGTGACTGCGCGGGAAGGGGAAATTGACCAGTTCCCTCTTTTACGCGCTTTGACTTCCTCCCTTTTGGAGATGACGTTCAAGTATGTCAAAGGAGGGGTCATTTGGTCACCTGCCTGGATTTAGGAATGTAAAGTAATGTAATGTACCGCAAGTGAATTTTATTTCACTTGGGACATTTTCCATGGTATAACACAGATCAACATTGCAAACCAATGTCTTCCTGGAGAAAAATGGAATGAAATATATCTGGAGAGAGAAAAAGTGTATGGATTTCGGGAAAAATATCATCCCTTGCAAGATGTGAGTGTTAACTTTAAGGGAGACTTGAAGGGTATAAAGGGCTTGAAATTGAAACAATGACAATAAATCAAATTTGTTACATTGCTGCCATAGCAATAACAGTTATATTGTTCTCCGCCAGTCAATGATGTTAAAAGATGACATTATATTCTTTAAGGAAGGGTTGCACGAAACTATTGGCGATATTTATATCAGAAAATCCGATGGAATTTCCTTTGTCGGTAAACACGTTTTTCTCCATCGTAGGCGAATTTCAGATTTTCGGTTGTGATATGTCACAGGGAAAGTAGGTATCAGTGATTATTTTGCTCGAACCTGTTACTTCTCATGAAAGCAATACATGACTAAGCTCTCATGTAGCTTGTTTCGGTAGCGTTAATCCTATCCTGGGCTGCCAGGCTTCACGCTGTGCCGAGCACACGTATTTAGTAAGTGGTCTATCGTTAGTGCCGGTGTCAAAAGGCAAAGGTCGTAGACAGGCTGAGCGAATCAGCTTGGCGATGTGGTGATTACTTTGGACGGTGCCGCATAAAACTGTTTAGACGCGCGCAGTGGAATGTGAAATTGATTGACTGCTCTCTCATTGTTTGCTAGCAGACCAAGTAAAAACAAACATGCGTGCCAAACAGGCGGTGCGAGCGACTGAAGGTATCACTCTATCAGACACAATCTGCTTCAGGGGTCTGGCCTAAATAGAGGTGTTCTCAAATGGCGAAGTGTGTTTTGACAGAGTTTAGCTGGTGAGGAATATTATGTTTTTGACAGTTTCCGAAATGGAATGTACCATTATCCGTCATTATGAGGTCATGTACATGCACAGACACACCCGTATAAACTCTTTCACCCAATAAAATGGGAACAGAATAAAGATACAATCGTCTTACAGAGAAATAAATTTTGTAATTTCCCTATAAGGATAACAACTTGGAATATATTGACAAGTGGAGACAGCGACAACTGATGTAATCTTCAGAGAATTCGTTTATGATATTTAAAGGGTGTGTACAGTTCTGGTCGAGGTGAGGATTTAGCTTCTAACGTTTTGCGGGATATTCAGAAACCACTCTATGAGATGTCAAAGAGCATGCAGTTCTAAGGGGTATCAAAAGTTTATTCGATGAAAATCGGTTTTGAAATGGCTGAGATATCCAAAAACAAGGTGAAACAAAGAAATCCTAATAAAGTTGTGGCATGTCGCCTTTTATTGTTAGCACTTTTTTGGATATCTCAGCCATTTGAATACCAATTTTCATCAAATAAATGTTGAATCCTTCTTAAAATTACATGCTCTTTCATATTTCATAAGAGGCTTTTCATTATCTCACTTAGGAATGTTCAAAACATGAATCCCCACCTTAACCAGTACTGTACAGTCCCTTTAAAACTGTCTTCATCTTAGTATTATACTCTAAGTTCATGAACGACAGCTACAAATCGTTTCACTCTAAAAACACAAATGTTGAATTAGCATTTAAAAGGGCCGAGGAGTGACAGCATTTTCAAAGTGTTGGTTTTCCTGCTAGATTCAACATTTAAAATGCTATCTTAAAAGTTGGATGCAACACTTCAAAAATGCTGTCACTCTTCGGCCCTTTTAAATGTTGATTCAACATTTGCGTTTTTAGAGTGTTTATATAAGCAAGGGTGCATTGCGTTGTTTCGGAAAACACCTTAAATTGCCACTTTATAGTCGATGTGACACACGGTGACACACTGTGTCAAGACGGTGTAGTTTAGACTCTGACATATTTTAGAATACCTCTGTTTTTGTGTTTAAAAGATTAATAGATGAATAAATGAAATGAAACGAAACATAGCCAGTGATAGCAGGGGTGCATTAATTTGGTTGCTGCACAATGATCCCATTAGATTTTCAACCTTATAAAAGATCTTCTCGAGCTCCGAGCCAACAATATAATGTGTCGGGAGTAATTCAGAAGGGAGGTTAATGATTATGGGAGACCTGTAGCGCATCAATCGTGTATCATCATAATACAGGCTACATAGAGTGACGAAATAATGTTTCAAATGTCAGCATTGGCTAAATGAGGGCGCTGTTCTATAGCGGCATTTAATTGAGGGTGATAAACGGTCGATGGTTAATGATAATGGTATCGCTGAACGAGTTTCCAGCCGCTCCATCATAGCAAGGATTGTTGTATAAACTGTTAACCCGCTCCATACTGAATTCTGAAATCCCCATACACTTATATGGGCCATCATGTTTTTGTAAGGAACGAGCTAATTACCTTCTTTCTTGGAGGGTGTGACACGACATTACCATGATTACATCAACCGACTCTACACGGCGATTGGCATTTACCATGTTCATCAATGTGCCGATTACTGTCGAGATTCCACTTGGCCGGGGATAAACTTTGAAAACAATGGGCTTTGCATTAAACCTATGACTGATACCTAACATAATGTGATTCCTTCTTTTATTTCTTATGTTTCAGAACTTGTCATTTCCCTCACATTCGACTGGACATGCAAGTAAATGGCACCTGTTTAATCCACGCATCGGATACTTGTTCATGTATCCCCAGGAATTATTATAATGTACCTGATGTGTTGAATTCTCTTCTTAACGACATTCATAAATGTTCATTGTAATCCTTCTCATCTTCATCTGTTCAGCTAGGAATACAAACTAAAGCAACCTCATCGAGACTGTGACAATTAGTTGACTGCTTAAGTATACAACCTGTGACTTTATGACGAACGATAACATTAAAAAAATTGCAGAATCATCCAAGAACTGAACTCTGCAAGTACCATATTCTAATACTAAAAAATTAAATCATTTTCTCTCTCTCTCTCTCTTTTTTCGTTACTTCCTTCTGTCTTCTGCAATCTTATACAGACTTGAATAATGAAAATCATTTTAAGAAAAAAAAAAACACGTAGATTTCGCCCGCAATAATATTACAGAACAACTGAGACAGCTCTGCCCTTTACGATGTAATGCAAAAATAATGACTATCTCCGGGATATATATAATTATATATATATATATATATATATATATATATATATATATATATATATATATATATATATATATATATTAGGTATTTCATATTTTGTCTTGACATGAGTTGCCTTAATGTTGTAAGTGATTAGTACAAAGCGTTATATGTCATGGCAGTAGCTTCTCTCTTGGTATAAACACCCGGACGGACCTGCTATCTTCACCCCACCCCACCCCCTCGCCCACACACCACCACCACCACTATACCACCACTTCCAACATCCCACTCAATGCCAATCGGAGAAAGGGGGAAAACTCGCTTCATTCCATGCCCATATTGGGCGGGCGCGGCGGCGCGCGTGGTATGTGACCGGATGACTTCTTTGGGTGTGCGAGCAATTCCCAACACGTCCGCGCTCCCCCCGCCTCGCTGCCTGACCCTCCGTGCTTGTTTAGGGGCGACACGTTGGGATTAAGACCGGAGTGACGGGTGGATAGTAGTACCAGCTACCGTCCCCTACAGCCTTGGCTCCTTGTGTTCAGAATCATTTTCCATCCCGGCAATATTACCGTTGGTCCACTACGAGCGTTAGGGGCGTCATCTCCACAGTCTGATCTCCTCATCCGATTTTGGGCACGTAGTGATTTTGAAATGATTTCGAGGTCTCAGAGATCCATTCCGTGTAGGCCTTTATGTGTTTAATCCAATGGTAAAGTAAAGTAAAATGAACAGACCGGAAAATATTAGATACAATTTGAAGCGTCATTGCCTCACGATTTTTAATTGTGTTGCTTCAAAGTTATGCAAATGCCTTTTTTTTTTAATGGAGTCGAGAATCACCTTTCTTATAGTCTATAAACTAGTCTGTATGGAACATTAAAGTACAGTTCGACCTCGATTATCCAGCCATATCGGGACCGGCGCTCATCCGGATAAGCGAATTGGCCGGATATGGGAGACACCATGTTAATGTATATACCGTCCAAGCTGCCGTCCCAGTGCACTGGCAGCTAGGCAGGTATAGGATAGCGTACCCCGCAATCGTGGTGTAATCTATGCTAGCCTGAGCAAAATTGTAGTCCCTTCTTCACAAAAATAAAGTATATCTTTATGTGAAAATCATCATGTTTTACCACATTAGATATTGAGAAACCTATCATGCACATCTTATGAAAATATAATTAGTGAAATAGATCCATGAAAAGATGTTAAAGTCGCTGTTTTTTCTCAGTTTTTGGATGAAAAAAAAAAGTCCTTCACTCCGTGAACGCGTCCGGATGATAGAGGTTTCCGGATAAAAGGAGGCCCGATAATCGAGGTCGAACTGTATATTGTTCGTTTTCTCTGATTTCACTCTGTTTCTCGAAGTCTACTTGAACAAGAAATGGTGTTTCCCTTACTGCACTATTGGCCTTACGAGCCGAAAGTATGTGGTCGATTTCGTGCTCAGTGTGGTTATGGAATACGCCCCGATAAAGCAACCAACCAAACAAACAAACAAAACACTCTTCCAGAATTTGGGGGAGATCGACCAAACGGAAGGAAGTGGATTTTATGGGCAATGATGAGGTAAGCGAAAAAGAGGAAAAGAATTGAAGAAAGAACAAGAGAAAATGCGTCGAAGATGATTTACAGTATACATAGAATAGTAAATGAAGTTGGAGACCTCAGGATAGCAGGCCTGAAATAACAGGAAAGACATTTGATAATAGCAGTTCAATAGATTGTTCAATTGACATTCATTTCCATTTGTCCACAAAAAAAAAACCGTAGCAAAATACAAAGTATAGGTCTACATAACACAATCATTATTTTATCATTTGTAGAAAATACACAATAAAGGTATCATGAAGTATAATAAACTATGCATACAATTTCATTAAAAACAGATGAATTATAATAACTATAATCATTATTAATCATGATTAGAGCCATCATGTTATCACGATCTTGTTGAACACACGTGTGTCTGAATCAAGGTGGTCAACTTCTAAATAGCAAGTCTTAATGATCTTACTGAGATGTGAAAATGTTAGTAATCTGTGCGTCTATAATTATGATACTTGGATGTACGCCATGAAAAGCATTATGGGGAAAAGGGTTAAACGTTCTGATTAAATAGTCAGAGAAGGATAATCTTTTACACCCTCTTTGATCTTTGATTTTTTTCACACTATCAGATGCTACCATGAAACAACCTTAAACTGCGCCCTGAATATGACACTGCTTTTGCTGTGTAGATGGCAAAGTGTATGACCAGATTGATGGGGGGGGGGGGTTGTGTTCTGTCTGTAGATCGTCAATGGATGAAGCTGTGCTACACTGCTGCCAAGCTGTCAATGCAACTCTTACTGCAATGTTATGACACAAGAAAATCACATGCTGTCAGTCATGGCTAGCATAGGTCGTGAATACATGCTCTGTAATAGGCCTATCATTTACAACAATTGCCCTATAGGGTACGTGCGTGCGTGCATCTTTGTTCGTCACGACACCGCCACATACACATTGTGCAACATGACTCTTTACAGCGCCCCCACCACCACCACAGCGGGGACCGTCTTAATTGCTGTACTTAGATATTAGATGTCCATTGTGGTGCTTAGTACATGATAAATCATTGACAAAATGCGGAATCTAGTTGGTCGGGTATTTTACTTGCAACTTATTAAATGACAAATCACCTCGTGGTCTTTTAAACAGAAAATTTTCCAAAACAAGTATTTACTCTCATTTTTATAACGTGCACAATACTGTTGAATTCCAATTCTACGAATACAAAAGCTCCCTCGTGTGGAAGATCCCCCCCCCCCGTGCATCCTCCCAACGCTCGAACGCGGCACACCCTCGCTTGTGTATTCCTCCACAATGTTGAATACATTCTTGCCCCCCCCCCTCCCCCCCCCCCCTCCCCCCCCCCCCGCAAAAGAATGTATTGATGGTCGTGCGTACTACTTGGTATTATTACATTATATCTGTATGTATACAATATACATAGATCTCAGCCATCAATGTCGAAATCATAAATCAAGCCAAATGAAAATCAGGGGGCTTTTTATCGATGAGCATTGATTAATCAGCACTAATTTTGTACATACAATGAAATTGATGTAAGGTCAAGTCAAATCATATATAGGCCTTTGAATATAAATGACGTGAGGCGGAGTTCCCATGAATGACACTATCGACCAATATAGACAATTCTGAAGAGTGGTTGCACCAGTAGCGGCAGCATTACACCACTTTTCACAGTACTAAAACACACAAAGACACACATACTGTCTTATTGACGAAAACGCTCACAGCATCAGTTGTGACCTAATGACATTTACTTCTTATCTTTCCCTATGATCGGTACAGATCAGGTATGGAGATGAATAAATCGACATTATTACTTTGTAAAATATAACCATTTGGAAAAAAACATTTAACAGAAGTACTGATTTCAGTCATGGTTCTTTTAGCTTCCTTGTTCATGAATGGAGGAGAAGATATCATACCCAATCATGATGCTCCAATCTCATACTGAATAGGAATTTATGACGAAGGGACCCAGCATGGAACGGAAACATTTCTCGGAAAAGAAGCGGTAATTACAAAATTAAAGACAAATGCTGCATCGCTATTCGGGGGTCACAACAAGGCGACAGAAGGCATATTTTCGCGGAGAATCCTTGAGCAGCATCTGCTCTTAATGCAGACTGCGACTTTAGGAACAACTGCTCCTGTCATATTACGGAATCTCTCAGAGGTGCTGACGGTGGTGGGTCGGGCGATCAGCTGCGGTAGTGCAACGAGATTTGTAAGAAGATCCCAGGAGTAGCGTCTGCACTCCAGTGCAACCTTGTTCCTAGAATTCATGCAGTGTATCATGCTGAGGACGCACTTTTGAAACACTGTACTTATTAAGCCTACCACAGAGCGAAGGTGTTTCATATATACTCAATGAGGCTTTTTAAGTTGCATAGGCCCACTATCACACCGATTCATTGGTGGTCAGAGTGAGTTATCACATTACACTGATGAGACATGACTAACAATTTATATTTCATTCATTTCATTTATTTCATTTTCCAACTACATTTAATTGCATCATAATATATTTGCATATACGTAATGAAATTAATGAGTCTCATGTCTTTAGAAAGGAAAATATAGTTTAAGAAAAATCTTCAATCACAATTATAATGTGATTTTACTGTATAAAAGAATGTTGAAAATGGTGGCGACTGCTGGGTGACACTGTGTTTACGTTTGCAACATTGTAAAAGTTTCTTCATCACTGTTCCGCTGCAAAAATTTCACACTATTTCAATTTAATATACCTGTAACCAGTGGCGTATCTAGGGGGGGGGGGGGGGCAAGGGGGGCACGTGCCCCGGGCGCCACTCCTTGGGGGCGCAAAAAAACGAAAAAAAAAACGAAGAAGAAGAAAAAAAAAGGAAAAAAAACGAAGAAGAAGAAAAAAAAAAGAAAAGGAGAAGAAGAAGGGAAAAAAAAAAAGAAAAGGAGAAGAAGAAGGGAAAAAAAAAAAGAAAAGGAGAAGAAGAAGGGAAAAAAAAAAAAAAAAAAACTCGCCCGGAAGGGGGGAGGGAGAATGGTGGGGGGGGGGGGGGGAGGGGAGGGGCAGAAAACCAAATCAAGATAAAAACAAAATATGATGATGACGCGGACAAAATGACAATGTTTATTGTGTTCACACAAAAATTCGATGTTCTGTGAGCTGAAATACAAAAATTTTTGGCTCGCTCGCCAAAATTTATATAAAAAAGAAGGTAAGAACAAAACGTGATGATGACAAAATGACAGTGTCTATTGTGTTCACACATGTCATTTCATATTTAGCAGGCAAAATGTTTCACGGAGCAGCGGCTGCAATTTCTTTCGATCGCCAATTGGATCAAAAGAAGGCGCCAACGGTTTCGAACATAAGGGGGGGGGGGCGCAAAAAACCCCCGAATCAAACAAGATAACAACAAAACGTAATGATGACGCGGAAATATACAAATTTCGGCTCACTCGCTCGTACTAATTTAGAGTATTTTTTCAAGTCCTCAGTTTGTTGGTATAAATCGTTATCTATAAGGCCGTCACTATATCTTGATTAGAATTGTACGATTTAATAAGCACAAAATGAAAAGAGTTTCATAATTTGTAAGCTGAAATACAAAAATTTTCGGCTCGCTCGCTGCGCTCGCTCGCCAAAATTTGTATATAAAAAAGAGAAGAAGATAAGAACAAAACGTGACGATGACGCGGACAAAATGATAATGTCTATTGTGTTCACTCATGTCATTTTATATTTAGCAGGAAAAATGTTACACGGAGCAGCGACTGCAATTTCATTCGTTCTGAAGCGATCGCCGATTGGATCAAAAGAGGACGCCAACGGTTTCGAACATACGGGGGGGGGGGGCGGCGCAAAAAAAAATCAAAAAAGATAAGAAAAAACGTAATGATGACGCAGAAATATACAAATTTCGGCTCACTCGCTCATACTGATTTAGAGTATTTTTTCAAGCCCTCAGTTTGTTGGTATAAATCGTTATCTATAAGGTCGTCACTATAATTGTGAGATTTAATGAGCAAAAAATGAAAAGAATTCCATGTTTTGTAAGCTGAAATACAAATATTTTCGGCTCGCTCGCTGCGCTCGCTCGCCAAAATTTATATAAGAAAAGATAAGAACAATACGTGATGATGACGAGGACATATACAAATTTCAGCTCACTAATTTTGAATATCTTTTAAAGTCCTCAGTTTTATTGGTATAAATCGTTATCTATAAGGCCGTCACTATATCTTGATTAGAATTGTAAGATTTGGTAAGCAAAAAATGACAAGAATTCCATGTTTTGTAAGCTGAAATGCAAACATTTTCGGCTCGCTCGCTGCGCTCGCTCGCCAAAATCGATCAAAATTCATTACATTTAAATCACCCTCAAAAGATCCCTTTTTAAGTGCTTGAAAGGCATCATGTGGACTTTATTTAAAGTCCCTACCGGGATGGTGTTGGGGTTGAACACTTTTTCAGAAATTAGGGGCGCAATTTTTGTACTTGCCCCGGGCGCCGTTTTCCCTAGGTACGCCACTGCCTGTAACTAAACCGAGAACTCACGAAAGCATATTATTTGGTATACAATGGGTCCATAATTTGGTTCTCGACTGATTTCGATTCTCGATCTTTTTTGTTGTACTACATAACTGGTGAAACACTTGGTTAGAGTTCGTTAGTTCGAAGATAAAATTACGGTTCTTTATTCTGGAGGTTCGATAACCCGACAACGAAATAAGGTTTGCTTTTGCAAAGGTGCGTACGTATACGCACCTTTTTATTTCATTTTCGGATAGACCTTCGAAATAACGAACTTCACGGATCATTTTCGAACAACGAACCTTCCGAATAATGAACATTCGGATCGAGTAACACCAAAAATATTGGTTTACCGAGCCTTATTTCATTTTCGGATTACCAAACATCTAGGTATATGCAATTTTCCCAACATGCTTTGAGAGCAGTCAATGTACAGAATACGGTCATTTCATCTAGGGCACCAGTTAAGTCCTTGCGACCACAAGCAGCCAACCGACTGTCGCGTTCAAGCAGCGGTTGCCCTACTTCATCAGGTTACACCAGGCCCAGTAGTGAATTCCTCCTCGTCAAGTACGAATCAGAATAAGGTGCTCGTGTTCACAAAATAATACTTCTCTTAAATAAGGTCTGCAACCAGTCTGATCCTCCGCCTTTTAAGGTTCCGAACTTAGGTTGAAAAGAAGAAGTATGTTTTGTTTTGTTTTGTTTTGTTTTCGCAGGGAGAGGTTGGTGGTATAGAGCTATCTGCTCCCAGCAGATGCTGCTAAACATGAAGCAAGACAACTGCAGATAAAAAGATAACTTTGATGGCATCTCAGCTATGTCTCATGATAAAGGAAGGAAAGAATGATAATGTGTCCCACATTGAGTTGCCAGGCTCCATTTTATTTGTACAGTCATGACAGTGGCATGATGGCCTATAAAAGTGATGAGGAAAAGTCCACGTCGTTGGTGATACGGCTCATTACGCGCTCGATTTTCGGGGTATCCGAGTTATGTTCTTTTTTTTATTCAAGTTCTTTATTTCCATCGAACAGAAGCCGATAGAAGCAAAGAGGTAAAGAAACACAAGCGATAAAGTATACACAAAATGTATACGTAAGAATGATTGTATTATGATATAAGACCAACAATGGATAAAATAAATACTTTGCAGGAATTGCATTTGTTAAGAAGTAAATAAAGCGATGGGAAAGTCTCAGAGTGACCAACTAAAAAGCAGAGCTTGTAGACATGGATCACACTATAAACAATATGCAGGTAACACATCTGTCCAAAATGTACGGCCTATCTATGGTGAATAAAAGAATTTGTTAGCTGTCATGATAAAAAAAAATACTGCCAAAAATACTAAGATAGTACCTAGAAGCGGAAAAATATGATATCAATATTGGGGCAGAGAGAAATTCCATTGAGCCGTGTGTACCAGGAAAACATGGTGATAAGAAATAATACATACATACAGACACAGCTGGTAACGGAAAATGAAAACCTAAGGACAAAAAAAAAACAAAAACACATGTTTGTAAACAACATGTGCGATGGTATATCAAGAATAAAGAACACAACGTATTTACAACACAACGAAGAACAAAGAGAAGGGAGAAGGAGCCGATAGGGGGGGGGGGGGAGAAAAAGGAGAGGTCTGTGAACAAGCCACTCCATCGCCGGAATAGGAGAAATTACGAAGATCATTGCAAAGTCATGAACAATAATATTATCTATTACTGTATGTTGGAAGCAAATATATTCTCAGTTTATACGTATTTATTCTTATTGTATATTCTTTGATAACTTGATTATTCCCATGAATTCACAAAGTTGTATCAAAGAGGTACTAGGACAGCTCGCCTACTACCTCCTTGGTTTTTATTATAGTTCGACTCATAAAAGCCTGACAGAAATCTACTGCCGAAAGCATTATCTTGTCATCATTGCACATGGTCATAAGCATCTCTAAATTTCACTGCACATTTTATTAGAGATGCGAG
Organism: Diadema setosum; assembly: GCF_964275005.1. Taxonomy (NCBI): domain Eukaryota; kingdom Metazoa; phylum Echinodermata; class Echinoidea; order Diadematoida; family Diadematidae; genus Diadema; species Diadema setosum. The sequence goes on along the minus strand of NC_092696.1, from coordinate 17,735,778 downwards.
ATGATAAGAAATTGATTTTGTTCATCAAATCTGCACAAAATCAGAAAGAACTCGCCATTTGTTGACACTTTTAGGGAGAAACGGAAACTTTGAAATTCTAAATTGTGTTGTGTATTTCAAAATCAGGTGCGCTCTTTAAAATTAAGAGATTTTTGAAAACTCTGCGTGTCATAAGTAATATTATTGTATGTGGTGCACGTCGGTTGCAACGTATGGGATGTACTGCTGTATATAACTTTGCGTGTAAATCAGGATGTATTTTGTGAGCATTTATAAGTGCAATGTGCTGGGAAGGCCAGAAGTTCTTCTTGATTACTTACGCTGTTACCGGTATGTTCCTAATAAGAAGTGACAGATGCTTTCACGTACCTCGGATCGACCATCTCTATCACTCGACATGGATATCACTTGGTGGATAGGAGGAGCCGCAGCAATTACCTTGGACAAGAAATCCAAATTTAAGGGTACGGTGTGGGACAACAGAAAACTAACAGGGAATACCAAGATGCGTGTCGATCAAGCATGATGCGTTCTCGGCACTTTCCTGTATGGCAGTGAGACATGAACTACTCGAGGCAGGAACGCTGTCTGAACACCTTTTACATGCGCTGCCTGTTTAATCGCACTCTGGGCATCTCCTATAGCTGCAGCAGGACCAAGAAGGCCTACCGCACAGCGACATCCTGTCCAGGCCTGAAATCCCAAGTGTGTTTGCCATGCTGAGTCTGGAGTAATTTACCTGGATCCGTGGTACTCACTCCATCCCCAGCCAGATTCAGAGAGGTTGCACATACCCTTCATGATGCAACCTCCTGCTGGGCTCCACATGCTGTAGAAACTAGAAAGGGATCTATGTCTTTTACTTCGGCAGACACTCTCATGCACATTTATTGTACATAAGAGATACATGCTGAATCTTGTCGCTTCTGCACCTCCATTGGCGCACGACGTGAATTGCATCCCGGTAGACAGCTTCCGAGGAGCTGCGATTGGGATTACTGTAACAAGTAACAAGTCGGAGACGTCTTCACTGCAAAGCATGGGAATGCAAGGCGCATGGAAGATGGGCGTATTCCCAAGGACCTTCTCTACGGCCATCTTCCTATACTGGTACCAGACACAAAGGACGCTCCACTCTGAAGTTTAAGGACGTAAAATATGCAAACGAGACATGAAAGTCTGCAACATTGACCCTGATACATGGGAAAAGTAGCCGCCAACGACTGTGACTGCTGGCGTAAAGATATAATTAAGAGATGGCGCAGGCAAGTGCATGATGAGAGACCAGCAGGCAGCAGAGAAACGAGCCCACCGCAAGCAGTGAACCTCTGCTTCTTCCCTGCTGCGTCTGCACCAACCGCAACAGGGACTGTCACTCTAGAATTGGGTTGCAAAGACACACCAGGTGCTGTTCACAACCCTTAGAGAAGACCTCAGCTGACGCACCAAGCCTTTTCTTCCGGGACTGCACTGCCAACCACCCTAGTGAAGAAGAGACTAATGATGTCGAGAATGATGATGTCGATTTCGGGGGTGATGATGATAATGATGCAAGCACGAGTTAGTGGCAGCGACGACGACGACGGCGGTACATGGTAATAGAGATGCCATAATGATGTGATCGTGATGACGTTCATTTCATTTCATTTCATTTAATTCATTTATTTAAGCATGACACGTAATTGATCAGTCCGGAGACTGTTCTTCCGCAGATCCGTGCGGATAAAATACAACATCAATATATCAGAAATTAAAAACAAAAATCATACATAAAAACAAAACAACACATACATAGAAAACAGACAAACATGGTGATGAAACTATACGGCACACATCTAGACAGAAGCAAACATGATCAATCAAAGATATCCACATACAATTAGGCCTACTTCGCCGTAGTTTAAAATGAAAGAGACGAAAACAAAGGAGAGTTCTTCAGGAGAGAGAGCATACACTCAAATAATGATGAAAATGACGAAGATGACGACAATGATATGGATGAGCCGACAAGCTTCAGATATGCCACCAAGTCTAACCAAGGGAAATTCCGTAGCCAGGAGAGCCCTAGAACCTGGACTCCAGTTAACCTGTCCGATGACTGTTAATCTTCGGACACTCAACAGACCGTCATCAGGTGTCAGCCAAACACTGCAAATAGTCACGACAGTCCAACAACATTATCTGACACATATTACGAGTGACTTGACACTTATATCGACACTTATAATGCTTACTCGACTTGCGACAAACATGGCGTCCGGACTAATACCCCCGTTCAACAGAGATTTTTTTTTCCTCTCTCATCGGCACTCGTCGGAAGTAAAGTTTTTTGCTTCCAGCCACCCATCGAAATGTATGCGGATAGCAGTCTGATGAATGCGACTCGCGATGGTCGACTATCAGGTTAGTGTCGGACAATACCGTGTCGGGCGTCATCCAATGAGGCGAGATCGTCCGATGATCTTATGCGTGACATGTCTGTCACTGACTTGATAGACGACCAGCACTAATCGGATACATCGGACGGTCATAGTACGATTACGATACACACTTCAGTAGGTGCTCGGAAGAAGAAGAAGAAGAAGAAGAAGAGAAGAAGAAGGAAAGACTGCGATCCGATACACTTTGACCGGAATAAAAAAAAAAATAAAAAAAAACTTGGCTTCCGACGAGTAACCGGAGAGGAAACTGCCATGTGGAAGTGGGAGGGGGTTAGTTAGAGGAAAGCTTTTAATGTTTACTACGGGCTGTAAAACGAAATACATTTTCCACACCATCTTTATCTTTCATCTCTCTGTCTCTCTGTTTCTTCTCGTCTTGCTTCACCAGATCTGAAGGATGCCTTTCGGAGGAGGAAAGAAGTGTTCCCGCTGCGGAAAGTCAGTGTATGCCGCGGAGGAGATTAAAACCAACTCGTTCTCCTACCACAAGCTCTGCCACCGATGCTGTAAGTAATCACCACCCCCTACCCTCCCCCCCCCCCACCAATCTCATCCTATTATACAATTACGTCAATCAAGAAAAAGAGAGCTGAACTGCAAAGCTTTCAAAGTCGCAACGCATCAATAGAAATAATTTTAAGATTTCTGTATCACTTTAAAAGCTATACATATAAAGGGTTTACGATGATCACCGATGTTACAAATATTGATAACACTCTCGTTCAATTTAACCTTTATCAGTCTGGAACAGAAGCATTATAATTTACAATCAGAATGACCCTCGGACCTTCCAGTTCAGTGCAGATGTAGCAATATGACGAATTGATGTTCTGTTAGGAGTCTCAATAACAACTTTAATTTCACTGATGTTAATACTTTGCTAGAATACCAAACCGTTATCAGGTGTTTCTGTTTGTGTCATTTTTTATCCCTTACCAAATCTTAAATACAGCTTAGTTGTCTAATGTTAGCGTGTTTGCTCATCTGTTTGTTTGATTAATGTTGTTTTTGTTTGTTTTTTATTTGCTTGCTTGTGTTTTGTTGTTGTTGTTGTTGTTGTCTAAACTCTGTATCATTTTCCCCACTCCCAATTTCAACAAACCTTTCTTAGTTCTGTGCGGAACCGGACTGGACTCCAAGACGGTAGCCCCACACGAGGATGAGCTGTACTGCAAAAAGTGTCACGCCCGCAAATTCGGCATTAAAGGCATTGGCTTCGGCATCGGTGGGGGCGCCCTTGGCATGGACGAAGGGGAGCAGCTCGGCAACCTGCCCGACGAGAGTCTCAGGTGCGTTCGAGCACGAGTTCGTCCGCAAATGAGACCAAGGGTCGTGGCACAAGTGCGAGCACATAGGAAAACGGTTTTTTTCTGTTCTCATCCCCAGATGCTAGTTAAACGGATGAAACCCAAATGTTCATGTGGATTGAATAAATGCAGCAACATTAGCAAAACACATCGGTGAAAGTTTGAGAAAAATCGGACAATCCTTCCAAAAGTTATGATTTGTTTACGTTTCGTTGGATGAGAAGATTACAATATTTTGTGACGTCACGTCTAGAAAACACTGTAAGGAAATGTAAAGAACATGCAACATTTTTCACTTTACTAGCATAGTGAATGACTTAACTTTCCTCTTTCAGAAAGCTTAAATCAGTAACAAATCGAGGAAAATTATGTGTACTTTGTATTCTTTCTTAGAATCAACTTTGTGGAACTGTGGGAGTGCTAGCAACAGTAGTAAATAAAGTTAAGCAGCAGTAGTTGCTGTCGCGATATAAAATTCCTGAAATTATCTGAACAGCGTCGTATAAGTTCCTAAACTTCATAGACATCAGAAAAAATGACACGTTTTAAAGAATTGTTCAAATTATTTGTGCCTGTCTGTCTCAGTCCTAATTTTATCTTGCAATTTTACAAAATCAGTGCTGCTATAGCAAAAGAATCCGTCATTCAAATTCATGAGATTCTTCCGTCGAGATGTTTTCATTGCAACTGATTGACAAATTGCCCCACATCGACGTAAATAAACACTGAATTGATCAGTGTTTTAGTAGTAGCCATGATAAAAAACCATGGGCGTACATACTCGAGCAGGATTCGAACCTACGACCTCCTGATCACCGGACAGGCGTCATCTCCACTAGACCACCGAGCTTTCGCCCGACAGCAAGTGTTGGTTCCAATCCTTATAGCATGCAGCGGGTACTGCTTTGTTATTCAACTGATGTGGGGCAATTTGTCAATCAGTTGCAACAGAATCCGTCATATTGTGAAGATGTGGATGAGGCTGGTACAGTAATTAGTATACCGCTTATCAGAAGAGCGGATATTTCTTGATGGCATGTATGGAGTTATGATGTTATCAAAGTAAGAATGGATTTTTTTTTTATTATAAAATCTATGACAACGAAGAACAATTTTATACAGAATTCTCTTTACTACAAGATTGGTAGGCCGGTGAAGGAGATTGAAAATAGGATTGATATCGGTGAAGTGATTGCGGTGTTGTTGACGATGTGGCCGCAGTAGAGACTGAAGACGAAACATGATTACGATCTCTTGTACTAAATCATAAACTATTCTATTTCCCGCCTTACCTCCCCCCCCCCCCCCCACTCACCCTTCTATCGCATCTCTCCTTATTAATACCACTCCCTCTTCATATCCTTCACCCTTGGAACCATGCAGGAGTGCTCCCGCCATGGCCGCTGCCTACGCCCATTCCGACCTGACGGGCGTCTCGAATATGGGCGGTGATCGCTGTTCGAGGTGCGGTGGATCCGTCTACGCAGCTGAGAAGAAAGTCGGTGCTAATGCCGTAAGGAAGAGCTCTCAACTTCATCCCTCCTCCTCTTCCTCCTCCTCCTCTTCCTCCTCTTCTTTTTCTTCCTTCCCTCCTTCACCTCCTCCTAGATATTCTTCCTCCTTTACTACTACTACTTTTTATACCTCTCCCTGTTCTCCCTCTATACTCTAGTCTACATCTATGGTACTCAGCAAATTCTGTCTCGGATATAACGCTGAGGTGACGGAGCCCGTTAAAATAAATGAAATGTTTGTGGCTGCCTTCATATCAGCGATTGTTAGTTGTCACGGTTGTCATTAAAAAAAAGAATACATTATCTTGAATACATAAAACAAGATTGTAATGAATTCTAATACCCAGGACAAATGAATGATCAGCCAAGAGCACTTCTATTTCCTCATAGCCGAAAGCAGAAGTGAAACGAAATTAAAATTTCAAAAGGGTTGATTTTAATTGTAATTATGATTATGATTATGATTATTATTATGATTATGAGTACTATTATGGCGTAGAATACAATATGCCACATTGTGGCGTGTACAAAAGTCGTACTCGAAATCGAACCCAAACATAAACACAAACACAAACGCAAACTCAAGCTCAAACTCAAACTCAAACTCAAACTCAAAGTCGATACTGATGCGATGAAATGTGAGCAAACCCTGCGTACCTTACTCACATCGTTACCATGGAAACATCGATCTATGATGCATGTCACGTGTGGTCTCTCCTCGTTACAGATCTGGCACAACAAATGTTTCACCTGCTTCATGTGCAATAAGCGACTGGACTCGACAACTCTGGCGGACAAGGATGGCGAGATCTTCTGTAAAGGTGAGTCAGCAAAGGAGGACAAGCACGAGCTCAAAGTTGTATGTGGATGACAATATTGTGGTTGCCATGGTAGCCAAAAGAGAAGGGACTTCTGATCGAAAACATTGATAATTAGATGGTGATGGTGATGATGGTGGCGCTGAGGATGATGATGATGTTTTCAGTGCTTGTGATGATAATGGCCTACATGAAATCAGCGATGATGTCGTAATTGCAATAGAGATGATTACATTGCCATGTCAAGTTTGGTCTGATATCAGTAACACACATTATGGCGGTGGCGATGGTGAGTGAGATAACGAAAGTCTATAGTTTTAGTCAAAGCAATAGATTTGAAGGAAAAGTTTAAAATGATAACGAAAATACAGACGGTACATTTTGCTTTTCAGTAATCTAGTACCAAACGACTGATAGGAGAGGATGGGAAATAGAAATATATAGACACAGAAATATAGAAAGATAGATAAATGAATGGGTATGTAGATAGATGATTCGATAGATAGATAGATTGATAGATAGATAGATATGTATATATATATATATATATATATATATATATATATATATATATATATATATATATATATATATACAAATAGATAGATAGATAGATAGATAGATAGATAGATAGATAGATAGATAGAGAAAAAGATAATCGGGGAGGGAGAGGTAGATGGATTTGTTCCGAGGTAATGGCGTTCTTCAAGCGATGTTTTCTTTTTTAATTTGCCGACACCTGCAGGTTGCTATGGCAAGGGCTTCGGACCCAAGGGTGTTGGCTTCGGAGGCGGAGCTGGCTCGCTATCAACCGAATAGACTCTGAGGGAGCGATCGTACCTAGCCCTACCTGATTATAATTATCTTTGTCTTTTTCTTTCTCTTTTCTATCTTTCTGGTTTCTCAACGGAAGGTCACTTATTTGTGAGAAGATATAAGACTAATGCAATTATTTCTGTTCTTTGTGTGTGTGTTATGTCATGACGTCGTGTTTACAATAACAAATTAAATAGTATACGTAAAAAAATATATGTATTTTGTCTCCATTTTGGAGGGATGGAAATGACAGAGTCCTTTCTATCCTGATGTCTAGAAAGGAATCACTAGTATTGTGTCATGCCGCGATAGTCAAGTAAATCTAGTTTATGCATGATGTCTTTCGGATTACGCAATTATTTTAGCCCCTTTTTGATATTTTCCATGACATCATGCTTGACCCCTCAGTTCTAAAAACTTATTTCACACTTTGAAGTATCTTATCTAATCCATTATTTGAAGTCACCTTTAGAATAAACAGCCGAATTTTTTGGTTCATGTGATCTCTCAATTATTATTATTTTTTTTTTTAAGAAAGATAAGGATATCATTCATAACTTGTGTATTTGTATAGTATTCTGTTAATTCTAATGGGCCTTCCCATCTCCATCCTTCCATTTATTGGTCAACAAAATACCTATGTCTGCAATCCCCATCAAAAGTATAATGTAAGCCTACCCCCTTTTTTATTGATTACTTATTTTGATATGTCTGTACTTTCTGTGCCTATAATTTATGTAATTAATCATAATTGAGATGGAGGAAAAAATAACTTAAATTTGAAGCTTTAAACTTTTTGATTTATTCTGTGATCAACCTTGTCAAGGTTTATTTGGATTGGTGCTATGTAACTATACACGCTGTGAGTAATAAGAAAACAATTTATGCATTCATATCGCTTTCCCGACGAAAAGAATAACGTCGGCAAGTAGCCTACAAGTACTAGACGGTCCATTTTGCAATATGGCCGTATAGTAACGTGTTTTGGAGAGACAGATCAGTCCATTTGGTACCATTTTGACACAAGCGTACCAAATCAAGTAAATGAGAATTGATTATGGTCTCGTAGTTAATGAAGTGAGTTGCAATAAGTGACTATGTAAATATTATGAATTGTATACTTTCACCAGTCAAAATCTACTTCATGTATATGATGTTTCATTTCAACTCGGATAGTTCTAGGTTTCACCTTTCGTAGCCATCCCATGTTCGTACATTCTGCGCACAATGCATAAGCTTAGGGCTAGCCTCACTTAAAGACTGCTATTTGCTGCATGCTTTGTTCAGCGTTGCCTCACATAATTTGCATACCTTATGTTCATTATCTCTCACCGCAAACTCTGTCGCCCGTGATAACAATACATTGCAAGTAGCAACACCACATACGGTGTTTTGGTAAGTGATGAAATTTGTGGATAAGACAAATTAGTAATATAGATAACAAGGGAGAATGAGCAAAACAATGTTAATCTTCTTGAGTTAGTTTGAACATTGGTGCATGTTTCGGAGGGAAGTGTTACAGAACAGAAAGGAGCTTCAAAGTAGCCTGGATTCAATGCAATTGTACCAGCAAAATATTAGACTATCCAGTGAACTCTTGCCTTGCCGTCCATGGTTCGTGATGGGAGAATGAAATCTAACGAGGTTCCTGCCAACAAAACTGCGGCTGAGGACTAAATCGCTAACTACAAAAAAAGAGACAGTAAAAAGACTAAGTGATATGTACTGCCCGTGGATTGGCTAAGAGTGTACACATTATAACATTTTATAGCATGACGTGATGTGTGATGGACGTGTTTGAATTGCTCCCAGTCAAATTCGTCGTAATGGCGCTTTGAGGGCAATATCCATTAAACACTATCGTTGGTTGACAAGAACCGATGCTTAGAATCGGAAAAAAAGTATGAAGTCTTATCGACAGGATTTCATGGGCGTAATGTATGAACGGTTTTGTTCAATGACAACGAAGGTAGTCGCAGGATTTTGGTGATTCCAATACCAATTTCTTGTGTGCAGACGTTGGACAGAAAAACTTGGTGTGCCAATCTCTTTAAAGGCATAATTTACCATTTGCAGATGAAAGCATTAGTGCTTTAAAATAGTTCTAAAATGTGAGTTAGGGATAGAAACAACCACTGTCAAAATTTGAATCCATATAATCGATGTTAAGTGTTGTTAAATACACAAAATGTGAACAATAGTTATAATAAAAATGTTTCCAGACTAAACCGTATACAGTTACGGTTTACTGAGAAAAACCCTGATATCTCCTTATATTTTAGGTTTTATTGCAAATATTTCACATGGTAGGATGTTTTATGATACAACAGACCTACACATATGCATCAAATGTGATATCTTGAACATTTTTGAAATCACTGCTCCCAAAGGTAAACTGGACCTTTAATATCTAAGCGATGAGTGAACGTGCCTTAATGAATGTTTGATGAATTTTGTTTAGATTAATCTTGTCAAAAGTTTAAATAATCACCGTCACAGAATTGGTCCCATCATTCATTGGTGTATGGTGTGCATTTTTCTCTTTTTATGAGCTTTGTTAATCGCTTTTTTTTTTTGCATGGAACGATTCCTAAAAGCATATAAAATGTTACGTGTGTGCCTCGATATGCAATTACAATTATTGTACTATTTCTAATCTTTCTTTTTTTCAGTACAAAATTCAGAACAGCAATGTGCAGTAAATGGGGGCAATAGTTTGTATTAGATAGCATATTATGAATATATTTCATTGCATTTCGCCGCCCAAACATATTCACAGCTTGGCAGTGTGAAGTACGAGTTGCACACTTTTTATAGTGCGGGTGCACGGGGCTACAATTTTTCGTAATCTTTCTAACCTTGAATCGCAAACTGGCATCATCATGGATTCCCATTCTTGAATAAACTTAGTAATTAATGACAAGATTGTACTTCTTAATTTCGATTTTTCCTTGGTTCTCCTACGGTTGTCGTACCATGGTTTTCTTGACTTCTCCCTATTTTCTCATGCTTTTTGTTCATGTCTTTCTCTCGCTATATATCATAATGATATATGTGTATCCATAATATATATATATATATATATATATATATATATATATATATATATATATATATATATATATATATATATATATGAAGAGTTTGTTGGCAAAAACCGATAAGTCCATATTAGCCAAATGGAGATATTTGCGATTAAAGGTCAAGAAAAATAAAGAGAGTAATAAGAAAATTTTTGCTTCTTTTGACCATAACTTCAAAAATGTACCTTTATATAGTGACCAATATATCATTTAAAAGGTATTATTTTGCACTTTATGACAGAGACCGCACTTCAAAATCTTCAAAAATGGACTTATCGGTTTTTGCAAACAAACTCGTCATATATATATATATATATATATATATATATATATATATATATATATATATATATATATATGTATATATATATATATCGTCGCTGGGGCAACAAGACCTCGTATCTATAAAAAGTCAAATGTTCATCACTTAACCTATTATTTAACCACTAATCAAAAGGTCATTTTCACCAAAATTTCAGATACAAGGTCTTGTCACCCCAGCGACGATATAATATACAATTGTGTGTGTATATATATATATAGTCATGACATAATTGCATGACTAATTAAATGAGGACCAAAATTGTCATGTTGACTGCAGTGACGTCACAACAGGCAACATAAATCTGAAATTTTATTGGCTGCCGACGGGACTAAATGAAAAGATGGGTATTGACGTAAGCCATACTGTTCGTATTGCCCTGGCCCCAATTTACCAAAAGATAATAATCATCATAATCGATTGTAAATTCTCTTACCACACAGGCTGCCATAGACTTATGATAGAAATCAACAATATAATCAGTTATAACCCTTCGTCAAACAGGGCCAAGTCTATAATTGTATATGTAACATTTACTACATTCATTTGGGAAATATACTTTCTTCTCAAGACAGTATTTCCCCTCAGTGCTGAGCTCTCCGAGAAAAATGTACAGTGCACTCCCATTGTAACGAACATGGTTATAAGGAAATTCCAGTTACACCGAAGTTAAAATTCAGGCCGTGACATCCACTCTATGTATTTTTTCTTTTTCTTGTTTATTTGTTCGGTTGTGCCAAAATTTTGATAAACAACAGAAAACTGCTGGTCCCCAGGACTTTGTTATAACGGGAGCCCACTGTAGTCTCTTGGAGTAAATAGCACTCCCGCAAGGATGCAAGAAGACTGTATTATATTACAACTCTTTACATATTCGTCATACATGCACGCACACAGACAAAACACAGACACACATACACACAAATCAAACTTTCTCTCAAGCGTGACATCATGATAAATTGTGCTGAGATGTGCACAACAGACGTGCCATCCTCGATACGCTTCAATGCATATTTCTTTTCAACACTTTGCCTCCCTTCCACAATCATCACTAGCCCTGAACAAACACACACACACACACACACACACACACACACACACACACACGCATACACACACATCAACACCATACCACGGAGTGCTTCAATCTTTTGATCATAACCAGCTTGTATATGGTATGTTACTGAGCAACAGGACAAAGGAAAAGAACATCAGAACTTGCAGAGACGATTATGTAGTATCATGTATCTGTCTTCCAAAAAAAAAAAAAGGAAAAAAAGACACGAAATGTACAATTAACGATCAGAACTCACATATATATGCAGACATGAACTCTACAAGCTATAAAATTCCATGCAAGCTTCCACCCATGGACCCCTCCCCCTTCTTCCCCACCCTCATCTCTCACCCCACCCACCCATCCCCTAATCCCCACCCCCATCGACCAATAACACCACTTCATGATAGATTTGTAGCAACCTTAATCAAACGCAATAAATATGACACTAATGGGGAGGGGGGGGGGGGGGGGAAGGACTCAAAACGCACCCCTTCTGAGTTGGTGGTGCACAAATCCAAACTAAAGATACTGATATATACTCATGAGATATCTAACTTTTCTTCATTGTGTCACACACACAAACACACACAGAAGTGTGTATCACAGGCAAGGCATATATCCCATCATGCTGCACTCTATACATACCATTACTGTTCAAGCGCTCTAACAGACAACTGTCAAAAATTGTTGCATCGCTACTGAAGCTATCGTGTTACTTGTAAAAATCATATGATGAACGAAGAAAAAGGAAAAGAGAATCTGGCTTATGATTCTACAGTAATCACCATCAAGTTTCCATAATTCACATGTAGCAACTGACAGATGCAAAATTTGATATAAATATTTTCTCAATTTATTACTGCATTCACAGTTAGCAAATGTGAAGCCCATGTTTAAAGGGGATGGCTAGTAACTGATCAGTGGGAATGCTGGGGGTGAATGTTCCAATCCTTGTGGGATTCATTTAAGAGTACATTATATATCTATTGTTGTGTGAAAAGTATTTGCTTCAGAATGGTCTCATATTCAAGTAATGTGCAGTTTAATGTTTCCAGGTTAGCATGCCTGTACAGTGACGGGGCGATTGTTAACGGGCCGTTAACGATCGCCCCGTCACTGAATATGAGACCATTCTGAAGCAAATAATTTTCACACAACAATAGATATATAATGTGCTCCTAAAGGTCCAGTTTACCTTTGGGAGCAGTGATTTCAAAAATGTTCAAGATATCACATTTGATGCACATGTGTAGGTCTGTTGTATCATAAAACCTCCTACCATATGAAATATTTGCAATAAAACCTAAAATATAAGGAGATATCAGGATTTTTCTCAATAAACCGTAACTGTATACGGTTTAGTCTAGAAACATTTTTATTCTAACTATTGTTCACATTTTGTGTATTTAACAACACTTAACATCGATTATATGGATTCAAATTTTGACAGTGGTTGTTTCTATCTCTAACTCCCATTTTAGAACTATTTTAAAGCACTAATGCTGGGTTTTTGTTTCATCTGCAAACGGTAAATTATGCCTTTAAATGAATCCCACAAGGATTGGAACAATCACCCCCAGCATTCCCACTTATTCCCACTGATCAGTTACTAGCCATCCCCTTCAATAACAACACAGGAGCATTAACAGATGTCTTATCTTCTTTTCTTCTCAGCATTAACCCCCTTTCGGTTCTCAATGCAATGCCACTATACTGACCTACTAAGCTTAGCAAAGCTACTACATGTATATTTCATAACATTCAGTTTTCTATCTGCATTCTTAACGTATTTCTTTAGGAGAATACAGCTTAACAAGCACACACACCCATGCAAAAAAAAAAAAATAAATAAATAAAAAAAAAATCAGATTACTGTATTAATTGACCTACAGGGGAAGGGAAAATTTTGCTAAAATGCAAGTATGAAATCTGCTGACAATGCCTGAACGTCTACCCTGGTGCGCTAAAGCTATGACATTTGCTAACAAATCTCCAATGAGGGGAATTTTTTTTGGCTGCACAATACCCACACAACATCGAAACATACGCTAGACCAGAAGGCGCTGGGTATCGACATGACTTCTGGTGGGAAGAAATTGCCATTTCACCATTCTTGCTCTGAGGAGTTATGTAAGAGTCTTCTTTGTTGCACGGTATCAGGCTGAGACAGATTACATCACAAAACCCATGTACCAAATGGTCTTCATTTTGGTATCCCATTCGCAAACGTGCATGAACAGGATTTAACTTACCTAGTATCATGAACTTTGAACAATCATCTATAGAAAGTTACACAGTAAGGATACTGAACTTTTTATCAAGGCTTTAACAATGCTTACATGATTCTTCATGAGACACAAACCTAGGAAATGGAGTTGGAAATAGGTTGTGAAATAAGTTGGAAATAAGTTGTGAACAAGTTGGACTTACACACAGCATCAAAATGAGTGCATGGGACTACGACAGTCACAAATTGGCAAACAGTGAAAGAGCACAGAGTTAAGATTATGACGACCCTCATTGGAATATGTCTTTCTTATTTTAATGATGAAAATTTGCCTTCTCCTACATCATGCAAACACCTAGCTCAAGAAAGAAAGCAGGCATGTTGCATGAAATAATGAGTGTTTCACTTGCTCAGCAATTTACAAACTCCAAGAAAGAGAAATCTTCAAATAAAATACAGCATATCACCTACTATTACATACTGCCTTTGGATACCTCTATGATATGAGGCATCTATCTGCCAAAACATTGCAATTATTGGTACTCAATGCAAAGCCAATGATTCAAAAGGTTAGACGCAATCATTTCTTTCACACAATCTTGAAAGTCAAATGAACTGAACTCGAAGAATCAAACAGCTCCAAAAAATGTTCAGGTAACTAAAACACTATTGTTACCATGATCAACGTTCTCGAACACAATGTGAATGACAATTTAATGTGGTCATAGTGAGAGAGTTAATAGAAACTTCAAAACGTTCTCAACTAAGTAGAACAAGAGTGGCAAGTCACTGAAGACCAAGAAACCAATCGGCCTAAAATTTTCTTGTCTCACACCGCAGTTTGATCTCCGTTCTCATTACAAAAAAACAAAAAAACAAAAAGGACATGAAGAGAAACTAAAGTTTGAACTCCCATTTCGATTACTGGACAGTGATTATTACAGTATAATGCACACAATCCTATCAGCAGTGGAAGGCTAGCTCAATAGATCCTGGCTGTGACTAGTAACTTCTTCATTAATCATTGCACCCTCCGCCCACCTCTTCCCCCTCCCCCCCCCCCCCCCCAAACACAAACACACACACAAGATACATCCCTTAAATAAGACAAAAAGTTAGTTGGACAGTTCCTAGTTACTGTCCAATCACAGGGATGCAATCTTTTGTACATCAAACTCAGAGAGATTTCAAAGAGTTATTCAGGAGTTAATTGTGCCTTATATACATACCTGTGCATATGTCACTGTGCAAAAAGTATTCCCGAATCACAGAGGTTTTCATATTCTCTTGACAGGTCATTAAAAAGGATATATTTCTTCTTTTTTTTCAGCAAGCCTCCTGCAGATTCATATTCAGACAGACTTGCGACAGGCCAAGAAGAGGTTAATTACATCCTTTACAAGAACTGGAGTACACCCCTAGAAAGGCACCCCTTTCGACCAAAGACTACAACTACATTACAGGGGAATCTTGTTATAATGAGTTGCTCGGGACCACTCAAATTTTCTATTTATATTTGGAAACTTGTTATATCCGGTATAAAAACTTAAGAATATAACAGGAGTGGGACCTACAAAATAACCTCAGTATATCTGGTACTTTGCTTCTTGTATAGCTGAACGCATTATAAAAAGGTTACACTGTATAAGGAGTTGTATACGCAAAAGAAAAAGAGGTGCTTTTCTGAATTAAAGAAAAAAACAGTTAAAAGGGTAGAGTGAAAATTGGAGGTACAGGACAGAGTTTTCACATGTTCCACAGAAAACTTACTGATACACACATACAATGTATATCACCTCTACAGGGGGAGTTGGATACCGTCTAATGGACATCAATGACATCAAGAAATCGTGCCTTATCCTTTTCTCCAATTCGCAATCAATGGAAGGGAACTTTACAAGATGAGATACTTCTTTTTTTTTTGATGATGTTTAGAGTCCCACATTCAAGATATAACTCATGACTGCAAATATTGCAATACAGCTACTTCGCACCTAGTTGCGAACTGCTTTGCTTCCAGTTCACTACTTTAGCCGTGATAATACGCACCAGATTTATTTACAGTCTCAAGTCTTTGAAAACTCTGTCAATAGCACATTGTTATTTTTACTGTTTTTTGTTTGTTGTTTCTTTTTTTTTTTTCACTTTTCAGTAACATTCTTGAGGCAATGACATTAAATAGTATCACATTTTGGCATACATAATATTGCTGCATATACAAACTGAAATAAAAACAAACAAAAAACCAACAACAGAAACTGCTTTCATACACTCCGATACGTCTCATCTAATTAATAAATCTGCATTGTACAAGGATCTCTGCCAATTCAGGGAACTCAAACTGACAGAGATATTTCCCATTATTCCTGTAAATGCACTTGTGCGGCGAAAAAAAACAAGACGAGTTGCCAAGTGCTCAGCATATCTTGAATTCCATCTCCCTCAAATAAATACACACTACCTAAATATTCACTCAGACACAATCATATCTTCTCTGCACGTTCTGCTCAGGAAGAAAGTTTAATCTAAATTGCTTTTGTCAAAGACAGAGACAACTGTGATTAACCTAGACAATAGCAATACTCTTATAAGATGTTCTGACTTATCATGTGACCTCCACATTGCTTGCACATAAACAATGTTATCACCAATTCTTTAATCAAAATCAAAATTAACAATTTATGAGAAGTAATCTACAGTACGTACTACATAATGGCAAATAGAGCACATTTTGCCATAGCGATCTTCCATACTCCAACCCCGAATTTCCGTTGTCGTACAACTAACTACACATGAGGAACCTAGACTCCTCCCTCATTTGGCATGTGTCATCATATCAGCTTCACAACTCAGCGCAAGAACGTCCTACACATCCAATAAATACTCCAATTCTGGGAATTCCACGTTTTTGAAGTTCCATCATATAAAGCTTTCACGTGGGAATATTTACATCGAGAGATCTCGAGGACGCACGACTATCGCTTTGACTCGCGAGGCAACGTGTGCCGGTCATGATGACGCCATGCCCCCTCAATGCTGCAGGGACAACATTGTAAAAACATAATAAATACTTCAGCATACCAACATCAATCAGCATCGAGCCGCTAAGTAGATATCATTTTCTTCTATCTCCATTCCACTGCACTCCTGATATTTACAAGACTTCGGCACACGTAGGTGCATGGACAATTCTGAGGCAATGTACACCAGAGACGCCTCTCCTCTAAAAGCTACCAAATTCTGTTTGAATCGATCTAATGAAGAGAACAGCATGTACTATACTCTGTGTGAAACACACATAAACTTTAAAACGGCATAGAATACCATTTACTTTCTGTACATCACTTTTTCATTTGCATGGCCTACGTCAAAAACTCCACTAACCTAACCTAAAGTATCGAACGACAGAGTCGGGATACTGGCAAAGAGGTCAAAAGAAGGAAAGTCCACATGTCCAAATCACAAGCTATGCACTGCTGTTTTTGATGGGAGGTGGATCATCCGCGCATCTGTGAAATATCATGTATATAAGTTTTTCTTTCGGATGAATGAGGTCGAATTCATGTTCAGTTTTGAAATGGGCAGTCACAACACATAAATTGTAAATTGTACAGAAAATCAAAAGGCTAAAGGCTACATACATGCCTTTTTTTTCCCAGGATGCTTGAATGGAAGCACTCTGTGGAATCAAGAAACAGAGCACATGATTTCATTCCTCCATATAGCAAAATGTTTCATTTATCCTACATGAGTTCATAACACCATGACAAGCAGTAGCTTGACATATAAGAAAGAAGGACAAATGCTTCTTTTGTTATTGTTTTTGGGGGGAGTTTGAGGCTGCATGAGAAGCAGCACTTCATTATGTCTAGAAGTATACCATATCCTTCTTATTCCTCAGCAATGACATGGGATAGCATGTAGTGCCATGTGGATTAATAGCAGCAACAATCCACAGTAGTAATGGACGGCCCTACCACACTGCTGCTTGCATTTTCATGTGGCCCTTTATCTAAAAGTCTATGCTTGGTAGCCTTGCTGTACATAATTATTCTACAAAAGGTTGGGTTATTGAAAATATGTAATGAATATTTGGGAGCTTTCATTAGTCAATCCCATTTTCATTTCAAGCATAACTTTGAGGAGGGGGTCAGTTGTCCAGGGAAGTCACAGTTCGAAAATCTCAAGCGTTGTCTACAGATGCAGCAAATTACATACTTTGCGATTCCTGTGGCATTCTCCGATCAGCGAGGCAGCAGAAATTTGGCATAGGTGCACAAAAACAGCTGGGTATTCTTCCGTTCCTATGACTTCAGTCCAAGGCTCCGGCTCTTTTCGATCAGCTTGGAGGCACTCGCCGGCTCCTTGCTCCCCTTGGTCGTCCCTTTGCTTGACGACTTGAAGATGGACTTACCAGACGAGCCCCCGCCAGGTTTGCCCGACGACGACTTGTGCCCGTCCTGCCCACCGGGCTTCTTGTTCCTATACTGGCACTTCTTGACGTAGCCGTCGATCAGACGTCGGATCTTGACTGGGTTGATCTCTCCCGTCTTGCTGTGGCAGATCTATCATCCATGCAACAAATACAAAAAATACTGATGAAAAGACTCTAGAACATGAACTAGACCTTATGAGAAGCCTACTGAGACAATTTAGGTGCAAGACAGCTGACATCATATATTAGGACATTTACACAAAAAATCCAGTAACAAGAAACCGCATTTTTGTAGTTTCAAGCTGCAAGTTGATTATCCTTTGTAGCACAAACTGTTAGCGTCTTCTTATACGATAGAGTAAATTATCGCCTTTCATTTTTAGCGAGCCACAAAGATTACTGCTACAGCAAAATTACCCCAGGACTTTATAGTGGGTGATAGCATAATCACCTCCGCAAAGGAGGGTGTTTTTGCAGGCAATGATTTGTTTGTCTGTTTGCAAAATAACTTTGAAATTTGTGAACAGATTAGGATGAACTTTACAAGAAAAGTTGATAATGACACAAGGAACTGATGATTAAATGTTAGTAGTGATGCAAATCACCATCTGGATCTGGGAATGTTTTGCTTTGCTTTGTTTTTGTTTTTGTTTTGTTTTGGTTTTTTTGAAGGATTCTTTATCACTGGCATATTGGGCCAAGAAACAAGGGAATTCAAGCTGCAAGTATTTCAAAAGTACATATGTGCACTGAGTGTGCGCTCCAGGAAAAGCAGGAAGATAAGGTAGAGACACTAGAAAGGGTTCCTAATCACATGGAAATGTGGCCATTTTCAGCATATTGTATGTGTACTGTATACGCTATATATTTCGCGGGGTTTTTATTTTCGCGAATTTCGCGAGTCAGGAGCTATTCGCGAAATTAACAACACGCGAAAATATCACTATTCCTTCCAAAATGAATCCCTTGCCTTGATACGAACATTTCAGTACTAGTATATACCATGTCACGGCTTACCGAACAGACCATACTGCTAAGTATGTTTACGTACATACAGCACATCCATGTCTACTTACAAATACTGTAGAGAGCCAATCCATTATCGCAAGGGGACCACTTGTCAGAAATCTAGCGCGATGGACTTCACACTTCAAAAATGTTGAATTCTAACTTACTAGTTCGCAGAGTTTGGTAAGTTTTTTTCACGCAGTGTATAACTACTATCATTCTTATTTGCTAGTAAGTTGAAATTCACACTTTCTTTGCCACTTCATATTTTCTCTGGTCCCCCAATCACGAATTTAACCACTCGCGAAAATGTGTGACAGCGGCAATTCGCAAAAATTTATGTACGCAAAAATTATAGCGTATACAGTATATGGGTGGAAATGAGCTGCTTGGTGGAGGTCTGCACTCTCTGAGTGCCTTTCTCCTCTACATCATACTACATACTGTGAGTACTCATTTCTACCACATGACTGCTACTGCTGGAGGAAGATGTCGGTTGTGACCATGGGGATAATGGGGGGGGGGGGGGGAAGGGTTAGATGAGGTATCTAGCATACCTGATTAACAGACTTTCTGAGGATCTCCTTGTAGTCTTCCTTGTTGATCTCCCGCCGCTGGTAATGAGGTTTGATGGCAAGCTTGACCTCCTCCACAACTCTCTCCTGGTGATACAGCTTCTTCAGGTACTGCAAAGGCAAGAGGAACAGAATAATTCAGCAGGAATTATTAACACAGTGAGGACTAGCTGATTTTGCAATACCATGCATTTCCAATAGACATCTGCCTACGCATACTGTAAAACCAGCCATTCTCGCATGCACAAAACTTACACGAATGTCGCAAGGAGCCAAGATTTGCGAAAGTTTCATGCTGTAAAAAAGGCCGTCAGCTCCAGTTTGCAAAGTTTCATGCTGTGAATGTTTCTGGTTTTACAGTACTCGAGACTATAAAGTCCCTGGCACAGAAAAGGTTGAGTGTATTCTCGTGGTAAGTGGCAGACTGGCAGTGCCCCCCCCCCCGTAAATTGAGTACACCAAACTTGCAATACTTGCATTTGCATCTTCCCTTTTTAAAAACTTCTTTTAAAACTTCTTTTAACTTTTTTTAATCAAAATAATATTCAATGCACTAAAATCCTCTCACTACAGCAATACTTCTAGTAGTAAAGTGACATAAATGAAACTGGACAAACAGGACAATATTATCTCTAGGCACAATATACACAGAGTTCATGTCCTCCAGGTTTTAACCCTATCTCTGTCACATAGACGAAGCCAGAATGTTCAGACATTTTGCAGTGCGGAGACATGGGATTGTTGTTGGCCAGTTCTGATCGTTATTATTGACATTAATGTGTCATGTTATACATCATTTGAAAGCTTATGGTCTATACTTTCATATCTCATAATAATCTGAGTGAGGGCGTCCTCAAATTTTAAGTAGGACGCCCTCTTATGTCACATAATTATCTTTTCAGACTTGTACATGTTACCACCTCATTTTCTCACACAATATGCTCTTATACCCCAAAAAGGTCTTACAAATGTTATAGAGAATTTATTCAGCTTTCAGATGATGTGATTTTTTCGTCAGTAGCATTAGTACTTTTCATTTTATGAACAAAAGTGTGTGGCAAGTACAACCTACATTTTACACACTTCGCACAATTTCTGATTTTATGGATGAAATGTTGGCATGAAAGTAGATAAAGCATGCTAACATCTAGTCAGGATGAAAATATTAATTGATTATACGACTTTTACTTGTAGTTTAGATTATTCTTGTCCTATAATATTGCCATGTATGGTAAGATAATCTAAGGGTAAAAACTGTCACTGAAAATATTCAGTCTTCAGAGTGTCCATTCCTGTCGAGTAGCTAGACTCCTTTGCACTCTCCTCATTGAACAGAATTGAACCATCACTGTAGTCATTTGCTTTATGATAAACCTACATTGAACATAAGTTTCACAAAGTAACGGTTTATTAGATAATAATGATCAACAGTCAAACATACCTCAGCTTCTAATCTTCGAGACCGAGACTGTCCAGCTTCGGGTAGGAGGCTACTGTACCCTTATTGCTCCTAGCACCCTGCCCCGCTAGCCCCGGCTAACTAGAGACCCATTGCACCGCTGTTAGTGCTTAGTAAACAGCTACAACTGCTGCACTGAATGTGCAGTGTTCATTTATTCTACAGTTCATTTATGAGGCCGATATCACTAAAACCATACCCCTTCACAGAATTCAAAGATGTTGAAATCCCTATCCTGAATGTTTTCACTTCATATTTTACTATATTGACTTAGATAAAATGGATGAAAATTGACCCATGTGTACGATCTTTTCATCGCACACGGAAGTCTTATTACAGTCCCACATATACAGATTCGTGTAAGTTCTCCACACAAGAAACCTATAGCAAAACTGTACACAATACATTGCAGTCTGAATGCAAATAAACATGGGCGGGGCCACCACAATTTTTTTGACTTTGAGAAGGCTTTCCTGATTGGTTGAAGGTGGGGAAGCTTTTTTGCACACTGGATATCGTTTCCTTACACTGTCAGCCAATCACAAATGAGTTTGTAGAGTGGCAGAGTCATAGCCTTTGAAGTAATCTGTCAATCAAAATAGGGCCGATTTAATCGGCCCAAGCATTTACATGGCAGGTTTTGGGCCGATTTAATCGGCCCGTGACACAGATAGGGTTAAAGTGGAAGCATCTCTTAACCCTAAAGGGGCCGGGCTTTTTTGGCTATGCTCAGACCGGGGGGGGCGGATTCCGCCCCCCCCTGAGATCTCGGCCATCGGTGGTGCGATCGCGATGAAATTTTGCATGCGTGAGACCCGCGTCATAATCTACAAGATTGTGTTATAAGATTTTTTGAAACAATCAATTTCTAATTTTAATTAATTAATTATGCAAATTAGGCTCAAGGTGATATTTTAGCTTAATTAAAAGCATTGAGAGTCTAATTTTTGATCTGTAAATCTGTTTTAGCTTATTCAACAATTGTACATCACAAAAACTTCCAAAACTCATTTCAATTCTTATGTATTTTATTGTTTTCAGAATTTCTTATGTATTTCTTTGTTTTTCAACTTTTGTTTTTTCTTTGTTTTTTCATTGGAAATTGTCACTGACCACTTTTCTACCATAATTAGCACAAAATTAATCAATGAAAGTGATTAATTGTAAAAATAATCAGGTTTTTATGCCTTTCATGACAGAGCACTGTTTTCCATAGGAAATGTACACAAAATCACAAAATTGTGCCTGTTTTGGAGCGACATTCCGTTACAAAAATGGGCGTGGCTTCGCAAAAGTATGCGCGGACATTGCAAATTTGGTCTCAAAAGTTGCGCGAGACTTGAACGAAGAAAGTCAAGAAGCCTCGCGATGAGGCCTTCTCGCGTTACAGAATTATAGCGCGAAACGTCGAGGGGGGGGCGGATTCCGCCCCCCCCCGGCCCTTTTAGGGTTAAGTCCCTTACCCTATCTCTGCTGTTCTTGTTGTAAAGATCAACGGCTGACATCTCAATGTCTTCCTCCTTCACATCTCCGATGTTGTCGTCTGCCATCATCGGCTCCACCCCATAGTTCTTGTCGGAGCCCATGGAGCTCACTGACATGCTGGAATCAATGTGCTTGGTGGGGATGCCCAGTGAGCCCGTAGACATGGCAGGTGAGAGGGTCGGTGAGAGGGGGGCATCTGGCGGCTCGGTGGGCGTGGCTATCTTGGGCTTGGCAATGGGCACCGAGGCCAGCTGGTTGAGGATCTTCGTGATCTGCTGGCTGGCCTGCGAGGCGAGCATCAGGCGGTCCTCGTTGGTCATTGCCGACGAGCCCGACGGGATGGTGGACATGTCAGAGCTGGAGACGTCCGTGGTGGAGGTCGGGTTCGGGGGGATCTCCGGCGGTGGGCTCGGCACCCGCTTGGGGGCCACGTCTCCTGAGGAAGAGGAGGCGGCATTGTCGTGGTCATGGAAAGCCTCCACCTGAATGGGGGATGGGGACTTAATGACAGGTGGAGGGGATGCTGTCGGGTTGAACGGGTCGTACATGTCAGTCTCAGCTTCAAGGTGACTGCTGTCTGCAACCACCACGTCGGCCGGCGACTTTGCCGCCTTCGGGGCTTGTTGCGGAGACTCACTCACTGTCCTGGACAGGTCGCCATCGCTGACTATCATGTCCTTGTAGAGATCTGGACTGTGAGACACCAGGCTGTGAGTTGTCGAGGGAGCTGGAAGCATGTCTTCCTCGTCGTTAAACTTGAGCGGACTGGGAGGTTTGAGAATTGACAGAGCTTCAGCGGCTTCTGTTGGGGGCTCAGCCGTGGGAGCCGGTTTCACTTTTTTCGTTGTCACAGTGATTTCTTCCACGTCAAAGGACAGTGGCCGCTTGGCTGCAACTTTCTTTTTCTTGCCTTTCGTCAATTTCTTTTCTTTTCCTGCTTTGGTTTTCTTGGTCTTCTTCTCCGCCTTCCCTTCGACTACAGTTTTGTCTTTCTTGACTTTCTCTTTCTTGGTCTTGACCTTCTCTGCTTTGGTGACCATTGGCTTCTCAGTGGCCTTCTTGACCTCCTTGACCTTAATGGGAACAGGCAATTCTACCTTTCTCAAGCCCGATGCATTGACCGTCACCTTTCCTTTATCTGCTTTTACAACAACATCTTCAACGACAGCAGGCTTGGGCTCCTCAGGCTTCTTTTTCATTTTCACCTTGTCCTTGGCTTTGAACTTCTCTTTCGGTTTCTCGATTTGATGAACTACCCTATCCTCCTCTCGGTCACTATTCTTGTGATGGGATTTATCTCGTTTGTCCTTTCTACGGTCCTTTGCTGGCAAGCGCTCACTGTCATCACTACGTTCCATCCTTCTGCTGCGATCGCGGTCATGGCTCGCTGACCGATGCCGGCTGCGATGACGGTCGGTGTCCCTGCTGCGACTGCGATCTCCCTCTCTATCGCGATTCCGCTTGTGACTCTTGTCTCTGCTGCGCTCCCTGGCCCTGTCGCGACTCCGCTCCCGCTCACGACTGCGTTCCCTCTCTCTGCTCTTGTGATCTTTGTCCCTGCGACTGCTGCGGTCCTTGTCGCGACTCCTCTCTCTGTCCCGATGCCTGCTTCGTTCCTTGTCCTTGTCGTGACTGTGCTTTTCTTTCTCTTTCTCGCGATGCTTTTTGTCTTTCTCGGCGGCCGCTTCGTGCTCCCTCCCATTCTTATCACGGGCGGAATTTTCATGCACATGCCCTTTATTGTGACTTTTGTCCTTGCTAGACCTACTATCACGGTCCTTCTGTGGTTTGTCAGAATCTTTCCTCTTTGAATGCTCTTTCCGCACAACCTCTGTTTCTACCGCTATCTTCTTTTCACCAGACTTCCTCGCAGTCTCTTTCTCTCTACTCCTCTCAAGCTCCTTTCTGGCTTGCCGCTGCACCTCGAATCTGGCACCCAAGACGTGCTGTTCACTGCCGTTTTTCCTGCGGTCGTAGATCGGGGAGCGGTCGCGCATGTGGAGCTCCCACTGTCTTTCATACTCTCCGCCCATCGTCCTCCAAGCCTCGTAATAAGCAAACTGATCATACGTATACTGATCCCATGCCCCAACTCGTTCCACCCTCCGCTCATCCCTCCTCCGGTTGTACTCATCCCAGTACTCCTCGTGGTAGCGGCGCAGCTCCTCCGCAGTGTAAGGCGTGTCTCTCTTCACCTGTATCACCTGCCTCAAGTCCCCGTAACCTTCCCTGCTCCCTTCTCGTCGCCCGACCCCTTCATCCGCTCTCTTTGGCAATCGCGAGAGGTCCGCTGGCAGTTGCGGATGCAGTGATATGGACTTCCTTGGATCTACAACGACATTGCGCTTGTCACGGTTACGCTTTGACTTGGGTTTCCTTTTACGCTTTCCCCGCCCTTTCTTTCCCTTTTTCGATTCGTCGTCAGTTTTTACTTCCCCTTCCTCTGCAGATGATGCACCGTGCTTGGTCTCAGAGTCTTTGGTTCTATTCCCTTCTTTGGCGGGGTGCTCCGCCACATCACCCTCAGATTTTATCTTGTTCCTGTCTGGCGGTTCCATTCTCACAACAACGCTACGTCCATCAACACCTTCTATAATCATGCCCTCCTCAGCATCTGAAAAAGTGTCATTCTTATGCCCGCTCTCTTCTTTCTGGAGGGTGTGGCTGGTGGGATCCTCTTCCTCAGGGACGTTATCCTCATCTGAAATGTCCTCACACTCCAAGTCGCTGATACCGATCTTTGGTTTGACCATCTCACCACCTCCTCTCTCATCGCTGTCACGGACTTCCACCGCTTGCTCTTCGTGCTCTTCACGATTTGAAGCCTCCTCCTCCTCCTCTCCTTCCTCCACTTCAACCTCCTCTTCTGCTGCCTCCTCTCCTTCTTCGTGCGCTACCTGCTGCTGCAGACTCTCACTAACCTCCTCCTGCTCTTCCTCCTGCTCTTTCTCTTTCTCCTCCTCCTCTTCCTCCTCCTCCTCCTCTACCTCTTCCACATCCTCCACTTCTTCGACTTCTGCTTCCTCGGCCTCTGACCGCACACGCTGAGAGTCCTCTGCCACATCTTCCACTTCCTGCCCCTCAACATAATTTTCCTGTTCCCCACCTTCTTGCTCTTCTTCTTCTTCCTGGACCTCCAAATGATGTCCGGAGTCATCTTCCTGGATCACTTCTTCCATCTCTTCTTCCTCTTCCTGATCTTCCTGCTCATTCTCCTCATTAACATCTCTATCATCACTATCCTCCACTTCATAAACGTCCTCATCTTGTTCATGATTCACTGGTGTTTCCTCCTCTTCCACAATTTGCAGATCTTGATCCTCCAGTGCATCTCCTTCCTCTTGTTCTTCCTCCACTTCTTCCTCCTCCTCCTCAACCTCTTCCTCCTCTTCCTCTTCTGCCTGATGATCGTCATCTTCATCTCCATCACCATCTTCCCCACCACCATTACCACCATCATCCCCCTCTTCCTCATCACCATTACCATCTCCATTATTATTGTTGTTCATGTTGCCGGCGTCATCCTGGCTCCCGTTGTCTTGCTCATTCTCCTCCTCTCCTGCATCTCCTTCCAGGTCGTCCTCATCACCATGGAAACCATCATCACCACCACTCTCCTGGTAATTGCCATTGCTTCTATCATCCCCATCACACCTCCTTGTTCCCGCTTTGCATCCTGTCACAGCAGAGGTGACAGCTCTGCTGGATGGAATGTGTGAGAGTCTGTCAGTATGTTCCTTTCTTGAGTCACCTCTGGCAGACTTGCAAGGCGAAGTCCGGTCCATGCTGTGCTGCCGGCTCTGGGAGTCACGGCGAACTGGTTTTGATGTTGATGTCTCATCTACAAAAAAATAAAAGAACATGGATCAAAACAAAATAGTGATCTAATGTGCAGTCTAAGAGTATCATTACCACACAACTCTATAATGTACATCTTGCACAATCAACAAACACACAAAACTGCACACAAAATGCGAGGAAAGAATAAAATATCCACAGCATCTAGAAGTAATGGTTTATGATCTGTCAAAAGTGTAACACTGTTATACGATAATGAATAATGAAGTAAACTTGAATGAGCCTACGGACAAATTAAATCAATAGAGTTTCACATTACTATACACAAACATGCCCATCTATACAAAATATGTATGTAGAAAGCTATGCACGAACGTAAGTTTTTCAAATCATCAATAGCTCTGTTACAGGGGTCTACGGCAATTACCCCCTGGGCACACCCTTCCCATTACCCTAACCCTAATCCTGAACCTAATCCAAGCCCTAACCCAAACTCTAACCCTAAACCTAAACCTAACCCTAATCTTTACTCTAACCTTATCACTAACAAGTATTTAGCTGGGGGCAGGGCTCCACACTAACTTTTATTTTTGGTGGCCCAAAGGCAAACATCCGACCTTTTTTGGTGGCCCGATCAGGCCACTAAATTCTTTATTTCTGAAATTTTGGTGGCCCGACGTGGGTTTTTGGTGGCCCTGGGCCACCGGGCCACTGTTAGTGTCGAGCCCTGGCTGGGGGGTAATTGTCCTCTGGGGGTAATTGCCCTGATACGATCACAGAAAGCAGTAACATCTTGGTGTTTTTCTTTATTAATTATGAATGTAATCTGCAGTACCATTTCACCTTCTGAAAATCTCGTTTTTTAATGCTGTCTGTATTTGAAGGGAATTTCTCTTGTCGATGCATAGTCAAAGACTAGCAATACCAGGTTTAATTTCATCCCCATTTCAATTTCTTAGTAGCTAGTCTCCTCTAGTAGAAAAAGCATCACATCTTTGACAAAAACTGCCTGCCATGATTGTGTCCATCATGAACTAAAAGTGTCGGTTATATTTGGCTGGCAATATTCAGCACCCAGAATAAGCTCTGTTTGAGGTACACGTAGCTAAAAACTTTCATATCAATGATTATGATCGAAACTGGCAACACACAACATGAAACTTTGGGAGGGTGGGTGGCGATGGGGTTATATGGGGAGGGGGGGGGGGGAAGAGAGCAACAATTTCTACCAACCTCCTTTCCTCTTGGTGGAGAGGGTGCCGTCTTGATGAATAGTGATGTCCTTGCTCCTCATGTGCAGCATGTCTTGGTCGGCCAGAATGCTGCCCAGGAGGTCAAGGGGACCGCCACTTGAAGAGGTGGAGGGGGCACTTGGCCTCCTGGAGAAATGACGGGTTCATTGATCCGAAAATGAAAAGGGGGTCGTTATTGCAAAAATGGAAAGGGGTTCAATTCAATTTCCAATACATTACTGTAAAACCAGAAATATTTGTGGCATGAAACTTGCACGAACTGGAGCCAACTGGCTTTTCTTCTTTTTTTTTTTGCGCTATATGAAACTGTAAAAATACTATTCAAAATTGATGTTTTAAATAAACATACTATTATGAACTTCCAAAAACAAAGTAAATTTTGATAATATGAAATGAAAAAAGATTCTTTAAATAGAAACAGTTACAAACTAGAGAAGCACTATGAGAGCGCAGACCTCCGCCAAGCATGCAGCTCATTTCCACCACTGATCTTGTTCTTCCATAGAGATATAATTATGTATCAGTGATTTCCACCCATACATACAATACTTATAGCATTGTGTGCTGAAAGTCGCCCAATTTCCTAATATAGAAGCCTTTGTTACATCAAAAACCCTCAGCTGCACGGCGCGCCTCACCCTAGCAGAAACTAGAGCATGCACTTTAGTGCGCGCATGCAAACCTCGATACGCGCAGCCTGAACTCCCAAGTTCATTGACCCTACCTGCCAAAATGTCAAAAATCCTTCGTAAATTCTCCAAAAATTCTCGAATCACTACCAAAACTTAGTCATCTGTTACTTGTATCATTCCAAACCTTTCCTGCAAGTTTCATCCAAATCCGTTAACTACTTTTTGAGATACTTTGCACAAGGACAAACTAACTAACTAACAAACGAACACACAAACCAACGGTAACGAAAACATAACCTCCTCCCTTGGCGGAGGTAATAAACATCAACATTGATTGAACAGCAGGCCTCAGCGATGGTCTATCTGTGATTATCATCTACTTAGGACGTTTTAGCGGCACATTACCCCTTTCTGTGCCAGGGACTTTGGACAGTGTGTACAACACTGTGGCATTTTCTGTGCCAATTGACACTCAAAGGCGCATTCTTGTCCGCCTGGTTTTCCTGATTTTTGAAATACAAAGGCGTATTAAGTAAAACGCATTGGTCAACGCATCAATTCCGCATTGGCCAATGTATTAAATCCCCATAGGCTACTGTTGATAGTGGCCATGCAATAACACACTGTATTTTGTCTGTTGCGTGGGAGCTTGCTGCACTTCCTACTGTACTACTGCAGAAAGTTCACAAACTCTTGTAACAATTCTCAAGCTTGCAAACCTCTTGCTAGTTGCTACAAACACAATTGAAATGAGCAAGGGTGAGTCACTCCTTTTTCGGTACAGGGTCAGCTCCTAAGACTAGTGGTAGTATAGCAATCTTGTACAGTTTATACTTATCATAGATGATAATTATATTGGATGGCTCTTGAATTCATGGAATATTGCACTCATCTTCAATCTATGCAATATACAATGTATTAGCCCATACTCATGCAATATTCCATGGTATCCCATTCACTGCCATCCAGTATAATATAAGTATCTGTACTGCCTCACCTTGCCGCTGTTGGGGCACTTTGGGCACCCGGTCCTCTCGTGACAACTGAGTCATCGTAGCCACTGGAAAAAAAACAAAAAAAAAACAAAGACAAAACAAAGACAGAATTCAACAGATGCATACATTAACAGATAGAATGAATAAAACACATTGCACAGGAATATATCACACATATCCTAAAGCATTCTGGAACTCATGTTGTAATAATACTTGGCTATTTGGATACTACATGGTTATCTGATACCACCATATGCATCGATTTGATATCATGCATTTATTCTCTTCTACAGATAATAACTACTGAAAAAAGCACAAATAACATTTCGTTTTTGTTTTTTCAATTATATTTCTCACATTTGCGGCAAATTACAGGTAGAATCCTTTTTGGCGATAAAGTGCCTTTCTCATACATATTTCACAAAGTAGTAATTAGTAATGCAAATTGGAATTAGTAACAGACATCGATGTGCAAAAATTTACATAACTCAAAATGATATTACAATTTTGTGAATATGAAGGTGTCTTCTGGACCCAAACTTTGGATACAAATATTTTGCTTTATTTGTAATTTGTAACTTGAAACACAAGTGTACATTTTAATTAACCAATCAAGTGAAGCATGATCGGCCTACTCAAGGATAAAGACCACAAACGGTGCATTCTGCAAAGCAAGTGCTTGCACTTTTCTGAGTCCTAAAATGCAGAGGTGGGACCCTCCAAATGAGGCACAAGACAAATACTGCCCCCTTGTGGTTTGCTCTGGATGACGTGCAACAGTCAGTAGATGGAATCTACTGAGCATATAATACTGTGCCACACACAAACAAGAGGAAAGTTGCATAGTGTCAGCATACCTTGGATCGAAGAGGTGATCGTCGCCGGTGAGGGACAGGGAGGCGGCGCCGATCTCGTACCGCTTGAAGAGCAGGCTCTGTTCACCTTTGACCTTCATGTCGGGCATGATGGACCCCACCTTGGGCTTCACCAGGTGCAGCTTGCCGGCGATGCGGCGGCGAATCGTGGTGGCACCCTGCGGCCGAGCTGTCCGAGCCCCGGCTGTGCCTGAACCTCTAGTTGTCCTCCGAACCTGCATCATAAGGCAGAACGTAAACGCAAGACCATTTTTACCTCTGCCAAAGAGGTTTGATTTTTTCTGGCATTGGTTTGTCTGTGTGTTTGCAAAATGACTCAAAAAGTTGTGAACGGATTTGGCTGAAACTTAAACAGTAAAGGTTGATAGTGGCACAGGGAACAGATAATTGAATTCTGAAATGTACAGAAACTGGTGAAACATCTTGCTGAAAGGTGTTAGAATTACTCAAGTCCTAGTTTGGCTAACATCTTTGGAGAACCCTTGCTATGTAATTCAAATAAAAGAATTAAAATGACCCTTTTACATTTACCTTTGCATAAATAGCATGCCCATAAGTGAAAAATATTGCACAAAAAAAAAACAACAACATTATGATGCTCTTTGTTTTGGTTTTAAATCTCTTTGAAAAATTCTCTTTTATGGAATGGCATTTTTCTTATATCCAGGTACTAAATTGCAACAGCTGTCTCATTCGGCTTATTCTATCATGTTTCGATAAGACACAATTCCGCTACTCACTTTACGCTTGCGTCTGACCTTTCGGCGACCCTTCCGCTTGGTACCCGTTTTCCTCTTAGTGCTCTTGCTCTTGGCGGCGGTTTTGCGTTTGGTTCCAGTCTTGCGGCGCTTCGTGGTCTTGCGCCTTCGCGTGGTGGTCTTGCGCTTGCGGGTCGTCTTTTTGCGCGGCTTGGTCGTCCGTGGACGTCGCACGGTTGTTGCACTGGAAGTACCAGCCTAAAAGTGGTGACAGTTTTTTTGGAAAAAGAAAATCAGCTTCTCACTGCAGATTTCATCTTTCATCAAACTGCTTAGTAAAGCTGATTCACTTACTCTATCAAAAGTGCATATAAAACATCACTTCCTCATAAACCTGGGGCCCGTTGCATAAAACTTACCATTGAATTTCAATGGTAACTACCGTCAAAATTAGGCATCACAGCCAATCAGCATCAAGGATTATAAAATTTACCGCTGATTTGAAGACTTACCGCTAGAAAGGAGCGGTAAGTCCAGCGGTAAGGGTTTTATGCAACAGGGCCCTGATATCAATGCCTCTTGCAAACTTCATAATCATTGATTTTGTGCATAAATCAATCATTTGGGACCCATACGCACAAACAATATCATTGTTATGGCATTTTTAACATCATATGATAGAATAATGTCCTCATATATATATATATATATATATATATATATGTGTGTGTGTGTGTGTGTCATTCATATGGACACAATCAATTCCATAGTTGTCTGTAACACATAAAATCAATCAACAGCGTTTACTGTTGGTAGATATTACAAGGCCAGACAGGAATCATCATCAAAATACAATTTTCATGCCCAGTTTGGGGCTGGTTTATTGTGTGCACATGACCCCTTCCCCCCCCCCCCCCCCCCCGCAAAAAAAAAAAAAAAAATCAAAACGGCAGAATGCACAAGGTTGTGAAGTCCTGTGTTCATATACATCTTCCAGCATTCATCACTTAAAGGGACTGTACAGTACTGGTTGAGGTGGGGATTCATGTTTTGAACATTCCTAAATGAGATAATGAGAAACCTCTTATGAAATATGAAAGAGCTTGTAATTTTAAGAAGGATTCAACGTTTATTTGATGAAAATTGGTTTTCAAATGACTGAGATATCCAAAAAAAATTGATAATAATAAAAGGCGACAGGCCACACCTTTTATTAGGATCTCTTTTTTACCTTGTTTTTGGATATCTCAGCCATTTCAAAACCAATTTTCATCAAATAAACTTTTGATACCCCTTAAAATTGCATGCTCTTTGACATCTCATTGAGTGGTTTCTGAATATCCCACAAAACGTTAAAAGCTAAATCCTCACCTCAACCTGAACTGTACACACCCTTTAAAATGTCAAGGAGGGTACATGTTTCCATAGAACAATAAAAGCTGCATTCATCCAATACCATAACTGTAACAGCTGACACAGAATAGATGGGAGGGGAAAATGTGTGTTCAGTTGGTTGACAAGATAAGGCAGCTACCTGTTGAAAAACAAAACCTAGATACAGTGGAACCTTACTGTAAAGCGGTCAGATATGACAAAACCCTTTTGTAACAAGGTAAATTCACAGGTTCCAACCCTTTATATTTCTTTACTTTTGTGTAGTGATATAACAAGATAATTGTCATGGTTTTTAGGTCCTCATTGTAAAGAGGTTCCAAAATCCAGATCCAAAATCCTCACTGAGATTCGTGCACACAGAAGTGAGGGGAAACGTGTGTCCCAGGGTTGATCCCATTCAGGGCCTGCTCAGGGCCAACCGCTGATTTCTATTGAAGGTATCTAGATATCTCATGAGCCCATTCTTGCTATATAAACAAGTGAAGCCGCCGCACTGCCATCTTTCCAGGCACACTCTACGGGGCAATGCAAACATTTTCCAGCTGAGACTGTTACAAAGGTCACGTGATGTCGTGAGTTCCGTACACAAACATATGGGTGATGTGCATGGTAAGATGGCAGCGCTGTGGCTTCAAAGCCATTGAGATATCCAGACCATATTCACTCACCCTCTCCTGCTCCTCAACTTCTCTCTCCGCCCTCGCTCGGATAACCCGGGCCAGCACCCGCTCGGCAACCTGCGTGCGTGCGATGGCCCTCGTGGCGTACTCTCGCATCCTCCTGGAGTGGCGGCGGCGCACAGTCGCGATGTACTCGTCCTCACTACTCTCATCTGTATGTTGAAAGAGTTTAACCCTGATATTACCGCCTGTGAATACATTTGTGCAAACACTTCAAGGCAACATGAAAGTAGACTTAAATTGATCAAAAATATTATGATCTAATCAAGACCCACTATTTGATTATTGCTTCATTGTTATCATTTTGTTGTTTTCGTTAGTTTTTATGCTCACAGACGTTATTCCAAATTGTTCGTGTATACCGAGGAAAAAAAGGGCAAATGGGGAACATCAAATATATACAGCATTTCAAAGCAATTGTCTGTCAATTTCAAATGTTCTGAAAAAGATAGGGGGTGGCGAGACACATGAAAAACTAATGTCCATCATGTATAGCCTAAAACATTTGTGATAAAAGACTAGCATTCATACAGTGTCAATTTGCCTATATTCATGAGACAGAGCATGTATACCACTTTGCAGGATATGGTGGCCTCTACGCAGAGTTTGCAAATAAGGACCATGAGGCTGCATGTACCTTTGATCAAGATATAAGAAAGGTGCATTTTAACCAAAACTAAAGCAGCGTCACTGATATGTAGACTTACTTAGAAGAGTCTCCTTTTCCCATCTCCTAAACCCTGCTTTCAAGATATATAACACTAAAACTCTCCCCTCCCTCCTGCACTCCTTTGCTCATCCCCTGGAATAGTAATGGTATGACCCTGTAATGATGTTATTTTTTTTTCTGGGCTGTGTGCAGTGCATCCCAGCAGCTGTCTCACCATCCTGCTCCCTGGTGATGCAGTTTGGGCAGAACCATTCTTCAATGGGGATCTCATCCAACGGAGGGGTCAGGCACTCACAGTGGTAGCCAGCGTCACACCCGTCGCACAGCAGAAGCCGATCTTCCCGGTTGCACTCACCACAAACCTGGAAAGGTTCAGTAAACAGATAGACTGAAAGTGAAAACAAAGTTCTGGTAAGGGCCTGAGAACCCGTCTGGCACCATTTCATATTTGCTTGCAATATATCGAAAGAGTCTACAAAGAAACTTACCTGGCTGACGCGGTTTGCCGTAATGATGAGTCGTTTTGGAGTATTTTGAGAAAAATAATAAAAGTCGGTAGACCGACTTTTATTCCAGAAGGCTCCAGACTAACTCGGTCTCAGGGAAAACTCGACCCTATTTCAGACAATTTACACAGTTCGTGATCGCCATGTTCATCAGTACTCTATAATACTACGGGCACAGATATAGTTCTGTGACTACGGGTACCAAACGAGGCCTTACTGAGCAGACAGGAAAGTGCGTGCTAATCCTGTACAAAACAAATGGACAGCGCAATGTCCTCAAGCCTACTAGTATACGCACATCACCTCAGTTGCTGAGACGCGCGGTCTTTGAAGTTTTTGTTGTTGTTTATCAAGCGTCTTTGATTGTTTTTAGAGGTGCTTGAGAGGCGCACACTAATTTTGCATGCGCGCCAAAGAGGTTTTTGATGCGCGCGTTGTAACAACTCGGACCATTACTGCGAGTAGCCAGAACGTTATGTACAATGTAGTTTATACAGGCCGCTCCCATATGCATGGTACAACGCTGTACAATCCAGAGGGACAACCAATACAATTCATCCCGC
Source organism: Diadema setosum (assembly GCF_964275005.1). Taxonomy (NCBI): domain Eukaryota; kingdom Metazoa; phylum Echinodermata; class Echinoidea; order Diadematoida; family Diadematidae; genus Diadema; species Diadema setosum. The sequence goes on along the minus strand of NC_092696.1, from coordinate 17,701,163 downwards.
CGTCAAGCAAAGCGAGGCCGAGTTATCCCCGAGTCCGAGTCTAGCCTGACCCCGTTCGGGTAAGTTCTGAGACTGAACGTTTTTGGTTAATATTTCCCATTTTCGTCGTTACCCATCGACTATCTTGTTATTACAGCGTTATTCCGCACATTTCCTAGGCATACGTTCACATTTTGGAGCAAAATTTGACAACTTTTGCAGGCGTACCAGAACTTTCTTTGGGCTTGAAGTGTCTTTTGTCAGCAAAATGAATGCACATACAGATAATAAAACAAAAACACAGTAACTCAAATTCATCAAATGAATGTTGAAATTTACATACATTAGCTGTTGCTGTTGTTACTCCTCCTCTTACAACTACCACTGATATAAACTACTAAACTCTTCTCCTACAATTATTACTCCTACTAATACTACTTCTACTACTACTACCATACTAACACACGCACAGAAGAAAAATGTACAATAACAATGCTTAGAGAGGTAAAATATATGTATAGCAACTCTACTATTTTGTGCATTGGGACTGCCGCACAATTTTGGGAGTGGCTGAATTCATTATCGTGGAGGATGTGGAGAAACTACAAATGCATATCGTATTCATGTCAGGATCAAAGTTAGTACTTTGATGTGTCGTAAATTTGCAAACAGTACCCAACTCACGGAAATACCCCCCCCCCCCCCCCGAAATACATGCCATACAGTATATCATTGCTCCTATTCTTACCTCACAGTAAGTGGGATCATCATCCAGAATCTCCACCTCATGTGCCTTGACCTTGACCTGCCGGATGACCTCTCCCTGCAGCGAGTGCCTGACCAGAATGAGTGAGAAGACACTCCGGTCAACTGGGCAGGTGGTCACATTCTGTACAAAGAAAATAAAGCATCCATAGTTATATCATTGACATATCATGCTGATTTTAAGAAGACTGTTTCCTTCTAGTCTCAAGATTTTGTAGACTATGTGTTCTATATTGACAACTTTGTTCATCAAGATCAATCCAATATCCACCATATTTCAGTATTTGATACATTTCCTCTCTGCATCTGCCACGACACTGATCAAAACATCCACATCATGCTATGGACAGGTTTGTCAGCTACATTTCAGCTGTGACAACATTCAAGATTTCATGAACTTGTATTACAGGTCTCCTAATAACCTTTGCGATCAAAGTTTCACTGCGGAATAATTCTTCCCCTGAAGACCTCTTGAAGTTCTGCTGTACGTGGAGAAAGAGCCTATTAACTCCTGGACAACTTAAGAAAAAAAATGATGTCCTCACTTGGAGATGCTGCACACACATTTGACGATTGCACATGTAATGATGACAATGATACTAACAATGAGAACATGAATTTTGTTTGAATCCAATCACCAACAGCCTACAAATCATTGTGAGCAACACAGACAGCAAACAGTGTCATCCTGGGGCTCTAAACATAACTTCGTTCCATTCACAATCGCAGAAATGGCCTTGGATTGAGGACACGCAGCGGTGTCTATCTCTCATCTCGTACCTTCGACCATTCTTGGATGCACTCCAAGCAAAAGGTGTGGTCACAGCTCTCCGGCGTGCCCACCTCCTGGTCGTCGAACATGCAGAGGCAGATTGGACACTTCTCGCACTCCTCCCCGCCAGATGCACCTGCATCACTCGCGTCGTCCCCCGCATCCTCCTCGACCTCCTCTCCATCTTCTTCATCTACTTCCGCAGCATCTTCCTCATCCTCCTCCTCCTCCTCCTCATCCTCTTCTCCTGTGATGTAATCAAACAATGCATTAACTTTCAATTTCAATTTCAATTTACTTTCACAAATCATTCACATGTAACTCAAACCCCTTGTGGGGACATGTACATTGCTTTTTATATAATTACACAAATTGAACCAGATTGATGCATACGGTACATGGAATATTGAGTGGGACCTAGAAAAAGCACAGCCTGTTAAACAAGGTCCCCCCCCCCAAAAAAAAAAAAGCTACCTTACATGCAGATGAGTGAAAATGATATACAATGCATTGCAAAATGAAGGGCTGAGATGAGAAACAAAAACAAGAGGGAGGTGGGGAAGGAAGAGTAGAAAGAAAACAATTTGTGACTGTATAATCAGGGATGCCAACCTTATAAACAGCATGGCAATGCTCTAAACACTAAAAGGGCACATCTTTTTTTTTCTTTTTACCTTCCCGGCAATATGTGCAAACAAATGTACAAGTTTCAGGGGAAAGTGGTATTTTCCCTGACACCTGCAGTATTTTTGTCATCAAACTTTACATTATCTTTAAATCGCTATCCTGTGACTGACATCTGGAGTTTTTGCAGGCTTCTTATCTAATGATGCCAAGGCATGGATTTAATCAACAACTTTACAAAGTCATAAAATTTGAACAGATATGCGGATTTTCCTTGAACTTCACTGATGTGTACTATGAATACTTCTGCATTCACCACATCCATAAGATATTTGGGGTAAATTCTCCTGAAAAAGGCAACAGATATGACATCTTGCGCTGATTGACTGAAGAAAAGAAGACTCACCTTCATCGTCGTCATCTCCTTCCTCCATTTCCTCATCGTCATCTTCTGTGATGTACTCTGGTTTTGGAGACAAGAGATAAATCATACACTGTTCCAGGCCTGTTAAATCACAATGGCAGGTTCCTTTTCTGTGGACTGTAATTGTCTTCCCAATTACAATACAATATCTTTGCAATTGTTGTTCAACTGTAAATAATTATGTTCAATGCTAAAATGATTGCAAGCAGCCCAGGAATGGTTGATCGTAAAAGAACAGTCATAACAAACTCTGCCCAATACAAATAGTCAGCAAACTAAAAGGCTAAAAAAACAACAACAACAAACAAACAAACAAAAAACAAGCAAACAACAGCATGCAGGGAATAATTTTCAGACTCATATTTGATTAGCAATTTCAGCTCATGAACAATATTTCAAATGGTAACAAAAAAGTTCGGTTGTGTAGCAGTGGTGTAAAAATGCATAGCAAATTGCGAAGCGATACCAGGAAAATTATTCCCTGGCATGTTGTATTCTTTCAGAAGCTTGTTGACCGAGTCTGTTCAATCTATCACATGATCTCTAAGAGCAGTGGCATTGCACCAGTGAAATTCCCAATTACTATGCTAGCTTCCATACCTTCATCACTTCCAAGTTCACTGCAGGTCTCCCACACTACGTCCTCCTCATCCTCATCTTCCTCTTCCTCATCTTTCCGGATATCTTCATTGTGTGGCTCTGCGCTCTGGTTCATTGCAGCATCTCTGCTGTCCGGTGAAGGGTCAACACTCCCATGAGCTGTGAGAAGATAAATAAAATGTAATAAACTAAGGTGCATCAAATACCTTTGCATGTTATAAAAGAAATATGTACAACAAATTCAAAGAAATTTTAATTACAAACATAATTTATACACAGCGCACCTTACATGTCAGAAATATCTAAAAAATAATAACAATAATAATTCTTAATGTTGGATACTAAAGAATCATGTGCACACAGTACGGTGCTTCAGATTAGCTGTTGGTGTATATTATGACAATTCTTTTATAACGTAATTCTAAAAACTATTACACAGTCTTCCTTGCATGGTCCATACTGTACTGGTCAAACTACAACAGAAAAAGTTTTGTTATCTCTTTGCTTGTAATCGCTAATTCATAAAGACAAAACTTAAAACTCTCCTTGCATCAATTACTACAATGAAAACATGACATACTGTACAAACATAAACAGTTTCACAATTATAATGGGTATAGCGTATAAATTCTAGGTTTACATTTAACTTACCCTCCATTTCATTGGCAAGATATTTCCTCACATTTACATCATACAAAGCACCATGTTGGTTTGCGGGGTTTTGGGTGTAGAACGAAAAATCAATGGCAAACGGTCCTCCACTTCGCACACAGTCAGCCATACCTTGCAGCTAGCTACACGTAGTATGGGCCTGGAGACACAATGGAGGTTACAACAAATTAGAACGACCAGTGGCAAAAAAAAAGAAAGAAAAAAAAAATGAGATCATGACTGAATTAGTGAACCCAACAGTCTTGAGTTAGGAACCTACATGTAACCTGTTGCAGGGACATACATGTACGTGTTGGTTCGCTGTTGTGGTTAGAATAAACCATGGACATGGTTTCACATCAGTCATCATTTTCTAGAGTAGCAGACCCAGTTTGCGGCAGGTTAAGGCCTTTTCAAGGGTATTTAGTAGTATTCTGGTAAACGGGCAACAGAAATTAAATAATTTTTTTTTCTTTTTTTTCTTTTTTTTTATTGGAGGAGGTACCAAAGGCCTCTTGACACTACATCACAATTTTGTATGGTGGAAAATTACCCTAGTCATTAAATAATCAATTTTATGCAGAAAATTTGCAACCACCAAGAGGACCTGGTTTGCGGCAGGGGGGTCTAGTTTGCAGCACCCGTAAATCCCATAGGGGTGCCGCAAACCGGACCCATCCCCGACATTTTGGTCACTGTTGCAATCCTCAAAACTGACAAAGGAAATTAATTTTAGAATATTTAACACAGTTACACAAGGAATCCTTATCATGCCAGGCCTCTTTTCATAGTAAGATTCTGTATAAAGATACAAACAAGGGATGATGGTGGTTGCCTAGCAACAGAACAAATGATTTAAATGAAAATTATGAAGGCCATCATCCGAGTTATTTCATGATTCTGGTATCAAAAGAAAGCTCTTCAGTTGCTCTTCAAATAGCGTTTTTCATATAAAAATCAGATGTTCACCAAGCCATGAAATGAGATCAATTATCCGTAGATTGATGCGTAATATACACATGAAAAATGTTGAAATCAGCCAATTTTTTTCGTTTTCTTGTAAAAATATTGCATTTTAATAACGTTTACGATTTTCCTATTATAGTAGCGAGCACCCTAGCGGCCGCTAGCAGCCCTAGCGGCTTCGATTTTCCGATCATCCTAAGTAGAGAGCTGAGCCAGCGCGCAGCATCCGCGGGCAGTCGTAAATCTCACAACACCCATAGCGACTCCCGCGGCAGCAAGCGCGAAGCTCTTCGAGGGCTCCGATCGGGCCAGCCAATTTCACTGAAACAGGCATTGCAAGGTCCATTTCGTGTACCGTTGTAACATATTGAGCCTACGTGAGGTCGATAAATTTCCCTTTCAAAAAATCAGAAAACACTTCAATTTTGAAAAAAGTGAAGTTTCGATATTGCCATATTTTGCGCAATGTGGATTAAGTACAAAAATACACCCAAGGTCACGACAAATAAGTGTGAAATTTCGACTTAGCATGCCGAACAGATCGTCCTCCTCGGGCTACTAGCAGTATGTAGCAGACGCAAACCCACATACAAGATGGCAAAAGTACTTCAGGTTTGTGATTCGAACATGTTGTTTGCAGTACGGCCGTATTACTTTTGAAAAGAACGATATCAATGCACCCCTGTCATAACTGCTAACACTAACAGGTTACAGCTAGCGATCGTCGCGAATGGGCTCAGAAACTGAGCACACTGCGTGTGTAGAAAATGATGTACATGCGCGAGAGCGCCATCTAGTGCTGAATGACGAACGCTACTTCAAATAAAACAATTTAGAAAAAAAAATACCCTTCTACTTTTGAAGATATGGTTAGATCAGGGAGGTGTGAGAGAGAGGGTGCCGCAAGCTGGACCCCTGCAGCAAACTGGTGCCCCAACTCTAACGTTACACATTCCTACTACTAGATCCGGCTCGGCTCTAGATGTACGGCTACAGTATGCAATCCCAAGCTGCCTATTAAATATTGACACAACCTCATTCAATTATTCATCTTCCACTTTTTTTTTTTGTAAATTTAGGCCTAATTGTGTGCAATAGGCACTTGATAGAATCTAAATCTGTGTCAGGTTAGAATTTAATACGCGTGTACAAATAGTCTAGACATGGTCATGGACAGTAGGGGCGCTGGTCCGAGAATGCGGATCGTCCGCACAAACGAGGGTATCTTCGTAAACGCGGAAAAATCGCGTCCGCGAAAATCAGGATCGGTAGCTTTTTCGCGGACGATTTTTTTCCTCGGGGCTTTGCGGGCTTAGGGGTACCGAACCGCACGTTCTAGATGCGATAAACGGATTCCTCGTGTACAAATACCCCTAGTTCACCGTCTACTTTTGTGGGTTGTCCGTCTTCCCGTGGATTTATCGCGCGAAATGTGAAAGTCGCTGTGCTGTCATTGGCAATACACGCATCATGGAGCAACACACCTACGAAGTAACCAATGCACTTTGCAGTGGAATTATGGCAAATTTGAACGGTATGAATATTTCTGATCGATAAAATATTAATTCTAATTATTGTTAATTAATATTCCGATTTCCGATTGCCTGGTTTGGCGACTGTATGCCGGTACCTAAAATCCCGTTGTGAACACCGTTGTGTTGAATATGTCCGACTGCCCGTGCATGGCAGCTGCGTTCATGCCGACGCTAGTTTCCCATGTACGGTATAATGTATGCATGCACATGGACATTTAAATGACCACAAACAAAACAGAAAGTGCTTTAATATTCAAGGACCGGTTGAATAAAACTAACAACAAAACTTTATGCAAAAAACAAAAAACAAACACGAAAAAAAAAAGTAATTATTTTGAAACAGTGGAAACGAAATTATCAAAGATACTTCTTTCGATCGCATCTAACTTGTTAAATGATATTCCCATTTTTAAAATCCCAATAATAATTCATAAAATAAACGTGAAAATGGCTCCCATAAGTGAGTACTGTAGCAATTTTAAAGACTGGTCTCACTACAGTTATAGAGTATGCAGTGCTGATAGTTTTAACCAAACTGTGTTTGATTTATTCCCGTGAATCATTGTATCTATGAGGGTGAGATCTCACCTGTAGGTCCGGTAGCACGCCCGTCATCGTGGAGTCAAGTGAGGGGAGAGGCCAGTATTATTATGGTAAGAAAAGTTACCGGTACCAGAACTTCTCACATGATGGCCCACACGCATGCTTCATTAATCATATCACATTTGTTTTATTGGTTATTGCATCATAAGCAGGAACAGATTATATGTACTTCTTTAGAAGTGTTATACGTGTGTCACATCTTAAATTCTGTTTGAATCTACAGTAGATGCAAGTGTACTAACCAAACTACATCTCTTAATTTCATAAAGATGACCTCCAAGAACTGATGGATGTTCACATTGAGGAAATGAAGGAGTTGCGTAATGAAGGCCAAAACGAACCAGGTAAGCAACGTTACACATAAAAGTAACATTGATATATTGCTACTAATCTGATCACATTGCATATTTATATTTCTCTCCGTGAAACCGGAACATTTCTTGACAGTTTTTGTATTTTTCTTTCCTTGTCTTATGGCACAGATCCCAACAGCACAATCGAAGTTGAGCAAGGTAAGATCATACGATGTGTAGGATAATGGCAGCTCTGAAATAGGCCCTACACTCTTCCCTGAATCATTATTATTATTGCTCAACAATGCTTAACTGCATGTTGCGTTGGCAAGAGGAGCTGATATGGTGCACTTGCGTTACTACGACACGAACGACATATTGTTACAACGTCGAAACACATGCAAAAATTCAGATTTAAAAATAAACATCATTGAGTCGCTCAAAACTAAAACGTTTAATAGCTAGATGATTTTTGATTGAACTAAGTAACTTCCGGGCGACATTGAAAAAGAAAAACGAAATTTATTCAATTTAGACCCTATAACGGAATTCGGGACGCTTACGATACACAGTATAACTTCAGCATAAGAAAAATTTAGCGAGCGTCGCTTTGTTGAAGAACGCATCACATTTTAGTGGGTTTAAATAGAAATCGCTCTGCGTTTCACGGAACTTGCATTAGGCCATATTATAAGATAATCCGAAATGCAATTACGATCGTTTTTCCGAAGGTTCGTAATTCCAAAACACACAAATTCTGTTTGCAGTGTACCTAGATGTTCGTTGCAAATCCGAAATAAACTACTGTCCGGCATTGCGACATTGTTTGTATGGCATTAGTTACTGCGAAGATTCGTTTTTCCTTGCGTTCAGTAATCCGAAAATGAAATAAGGTTCGCTATTACGAAGGTTCCTTAATCCAAAAATGTTAGGAATCTTTGTGTTTCAAGGTTCGTTAATCGGAAATAAAAATCATCGTTTTTAGATCAACAAGTCTTCGGATAATGAACCGTTTTCATTTCAGGATGAACGGTCTTTTTCTATGAACAATAAACCTTATTTCCATTTTATGATAAACGAAACGTAATAACGAACATTTTCTCATTGACGGATGAACGAACCTTCGCAAAAACGAATGATACATGTACTTCATTTCGGATTAATGGACTTTCAGAATAGCAAACCTTCAATTTCCTTTTCATATAAAAAGAACCTTTCATTATTAACGGATGAACGAACCTCCGGAAAATCGAATGATACTTCATTTCAGATTAATGGACTTTCAGAATAGCAAACCTTAAATTTCCTTTTCATATAAACAGAACCTTTCATTGACGGATGAACGAACCTCCGGAAAAATCGAATGATACTTCGTTTCGGATTAATGGACATTCAGAATAGCAAATCCTTTTCATATAAAAAGAACCTTTCATTGACGGATGAACGAACCTCCGGAAAAATCGAATGATACTTCATTTCGGATAAATGGACTTTCAAAATAGCAAACCTTAAATTTCCTTTTCATATAAAAAAAGAACCTTTGGAACAACCGTTACGAACCTTGGGAATAGCGAGCCGTAAAACCGGCGACCCGTCGAAACGACGAACCTTTTATAGTACAACGGACATTAGGAACAATGAACCTTTGGAATAGTACTCGAATCCTCAACTACTTTGATGTGATTTCAAACTAAGCATGAAGTACAAACAACTATCTCTATTAAATGTACATTATCAACGAAATTAGAGTGATAACATTGCATTTAATATTGCTTTTTAGCGTATTATGGGTAGTCGATAATCGCATACCGGTAATATAAACGGAGCTTGAGTGTTGGGTTTTGTGTGTGTGTGTGTGTGTGTTGTTGTTGTTGTACACAAAAAAATTGATACAAGGAAACAAAACTGCCGATCCCGAAGACTTTGTTCTAACGTCAGTGCACTGTACTTCGGCAAGATATCTTTATCGTAAATGACTGTAGCTTGATTATGTCGGACATACAGTGTATTATATTTTACATCAAATAGTTTTATTTAAAAGAACAAAAATATGTCATGGAATGGGTTACCATGCATATAAAGAGAACCAGCTATGTTTAAGAGAGGTTATATAGATATATAATTTGAATAATGAACAACTAATTACATAATATAAGAGCTACAATGTACGCTCCTATCGTGTTTCATGTACAATTCTGCCACTACACTCAAAACTGCCGAGTTACTTTTGTTGTACAAATTAATTACAGTATTTGTTCTTCTCTTTGATTCAGTGAATGATCTTGGAGGACAGAACACGACAGCAGTTCTAGAAGTTGATGTTGAAGGGCACATGTTCATGCAAGTTGGGCTACTCCCAATTCATGTTCGCATGTTCGGCTTGCTCCTCACGAATGTCGGCTTTCCCGGCGGCTCTCAGTACCAGTGTCACGGCGTCATGAAACATAGCTTGCACCTGTCGTCATGCAATTAACATCCAGAATTACTGCTCAACTTTCCTTCAGCTTGTTCTTGATGGAAATGACGCTGTAACCTTAATTCTCATGACTTAATTCTGTAGAAAAAGAAAATGACATTTTTATTTCGAAACGGGGAAAACTTGTGTGATATCAAAGTATGCAGATCGTAAAGTGACTGTAGGCATAATGTTACAATATTGTGTACTTGACCAACGGTGTTGTATATAATGTTAGGGACATTCCTTCCTGATATGTTGCTGTGTATGAACAGCTATGTGCTTAGCATCTACCCATTCTGTTTGTAACTGAAAAAAAAGTCACCAAACTATCTTCTCCCGAGGACAAAAGATAAAAAGTCTTGACATCAGCTCCTACAATAAAGTCATACTTTTGTTTATGCCCTCCTCGGTAACTCCTAGGCCAAGATCTGTCTGTGCCAAACTGTTTGGTAACTGTTTAATAATAATCATTAAGTGCAATTTCACGTTCAACACTCACTAATCTTTTACAATTTACTAAGTTTATTATTATGTCTGTTATACTTAAATTGTCAATTATCTATTTGTTTGTTTCTTCTTTTTTTTTTTTTTTTTGCTTTCCAGTTATCTTACTGCTGAATGTTTCATTATTCTAGGCATACAATGTAATTAGGCTTTTAGTCTTTTTTAAAGCATAACGCTTGTATCATAATTCTAGCTAGCATTAATATTATCAGCACAGAAAGGAAATGCATGCATCGTGTGCTGTGATACCTGTGCCTATATATTTTTTTTATAGCATTGGCAATAAAAATGTGAAGATTTGTGTGTGTGTTTGTGATTAAATGGTACAAAAGTATGTACCTGATTTCTTGGCGTTTGTTTGTTTGTTTGTTTTTTTCTTGATGTATGATAACAATTTCCTGGCATTTGGGTATACAGACTACTCTCAAACACCCAAATTGCATACACATGCATACCCACACAAGACTTCTAATACATACAGGTTTCGTCAGCGCTATTGAATGGAAAATACTAATGTGTGTCGTTTTCAACTAAAAATTGTAGTAATTGAATGATAGACGTAAACAGACTTGAAACTCATCTGCCTTTCACATACAACTCAACATGCCACAATAGGCCGCTTGCAAGAATTATTCACAATTTACAGAATCCCGAGTGAAACGTCCATGTAATCCAAACACATCTAGAGATCTACTCAGGTATGTTATGCCGATGGTCTATACAAACATCACAATGATTAATAGTAGGACATCGATACTCACGTTTAGGTTGAAGAGCATTTTGCTAATAAAACTCGATCCATATTGCTCCTAGAAACGCAAAATTTGCATGACTTGTAAATTGATGTCGCAATGCGCAGCATGCAGCGGTACGTATATTTTTATCACGCGAAGCGAGGTAAACACAAATGTATGCATTTGTGTTTACCTCGCTTCGTGTGGTACGTTTGTATTATAGAGATAGCCCTACATGTATTACATGTATGTCAGCTTCAACTTACAACAAAACATATGCATGGGCACACAGAAAACGAGGAAAGCAGTGATCTCTGTTTATTGCACATCGTCCTCATTTACGAGGGTCAAAGCAAGAAGCAATCAACAGTCGCGCTTTTGCGTCCTTACTTTTGGGGACAATCATAGTTTTCTAAGGTTATATCGGTTTTTAAGGACGCATCCTCATTTGTCGGGACGCCGTTCGCCGAGAAGTCGGCAGCTTGCGACGTAGTCACCGTATACGAAGACGACCCTCATATACAAATACGATCCTCATTCTCGGACCAGCGCCCCTACTGATGGAAGGGGATTCTGCAATTCATTTGAAGGAAAGACTAAAGTCAAAGAGGAATTAGACTGCCTAAAGTTTGTGAAACTATGACTAACGTTAGCTTAGGCCTAACGTTAGAACTTTTTACAGGCTACAGGCGTACAGCTGTACAGTCATTGCTGCAGAGCAGTCGTGTAGACTAGAAATCTCATATTCAAAGCCTCATTTGAGGCCAAAAGGCAAGACTGTTAACACAGGAAGTACTGTAAATGTGACTGTGTGCTGCATGCACTTAGGCTATGTCACAGTTGTCTGTTCTTCTAACCGTTAATTCTGTGCACTGTCTATTACTCGCGAAGAAATTCACCGGCAATTATAATCTCAACACTATTACATTAGTCCACACCGATCACCAATGATCACAGACGACTGCGCTGCGACGCCGACTGTCACTGCACTGATGTCTGTGGCCGTGCGGCAGGCAGTCAATCAGGTAAATTACCTTAACAAACCCAGCACAACGCACATTTCCCCCCATTCCTCACATAACATATCATTATCCGTAGGAAACAGAAGAATCGACAAGATGGAACTGTCTTAAAAGAGTTTAAATGGAGTAATCGTGAAAGAATCATAAAAAAAACGATCATACCGATGGTTGACTTCTCACAGCACCGTAAGCGTCGCCATATTTTTCATTGCCAGAAGATATCCCATCATGCATTTGCAAGCCAGTGCAAAGTAGACTGAAATCCGCTCTCTGTCATTCTTCAACATGCCCACAGCACGTGATGAACAAGAAATGCAAAGCTAAAACGTACACCATTCAAACTGCATTTCTTCACTTTATTACATGATAAGCAAAGACCAAAGAGATTACTAGTACAATGTACATGTATTATCTCTTTGGCAAAGACTCACTCGCGTCGTACAGTAGTACTGATCAGTGATCATAAAGATATAATGATCATGGTATTTCATTTAGATTTCGTCTCGCCTTCCTGTCAAGGGAGCTAGTGACCACACTCGACAGTTTTGCACTGAGCTCTCTCAGACCCATTTATCTGCATGATCTGTCAATCGTCCGTCTGTCTGTAAGAAGAAAAAAAAAGTTGATGAGATGTTTATGACATATATGCATGCTGATGGCTCTATAAAATATACACATATCTCTATCGTCTTCTCTTCCCATCTATCCATTTCTCTCTCCCTCTGTAGGGCCTATAATAATTATATTTACATGATACATTATTGTTTAAGGGCCGGCGGAACCAGGGGAGGGGGATCGGGTGCTCCCCCCCCCCCACTTTTTTTTTTTTTTACACAATACATCAAAGTTATAGGAATACATAAAGGGTTTAACCACTCTGGGCACTCCACTTTTTTTTTTCTTTTTCTTTTTTTTTAACCTCGGATGTGGCAAAAGAAGGTTGTTTTTTTTTTTCTGGCTAGCTGATGAAACCCGGAAGTGGCTGCAAAAAGTTCCGCGGCATACATTATTGAATATTATACAGATAGGCCATGTTTTTGCCTTTCTATATAGACACTGCTATATTATGTATAACAGTATACACTTAACACCCGCGGGGAATGCTTTCCCGAAGAATGTATTTTCTCGAAGCTCGCAGTGCTGAGGGGAAATATAATTGTCCTGAGAAAATATACTTCGCCAGATTGGCCAGATTGGTATAGGCCCTATCAATAGTTTCTAGGCTGCATAATTGTGTATCATTAAATTTTGTTTTACTTCCCCATACAGTTTGGATGAAATATTTACCATGTTCCGCTTTTTACTTAAATAGAATTCTTATAACGTTATGAATCTGTCTCTCCTATTATTCCCCTTATCAACGAGCATCATGTTGGACCCCCTTTGATCTCTAATTAATGCATTAAATTATCGGTTGTCAAAGGGTCAAGCTTGTAGCTTATTATTGGCGACCGTTCTGTATGGTAATTCATAATACGTGTACTATTATGTCACAGATGTAGGCCTATGTGTAATCAAAATTGTTGAAATTGTAGAAACTACAGTAGCTATAATGAGTATCATATTTGTATATATTATGTTTGATTACATTGATTAAACAAATGTAAATGATGCCATACGGAGAATGAATAAATCAAATCAAATCTGAAAAGGGATTTCATGGCCGAGAGAGTGCATATAGGGATGTTGCCACAGTTTCATATCGCTTTCTCGTGCTTTTTATATTACATGATCTTTTCTCAGACCTGTAACTTATCATTACTATCAATATTGTTTTCAACATAATAGATATGTCAAAGTAATATAGGCCTACATTAGCAACCCCTTCACTTTACCTTAGAAGTGATACTTAAATGAATGGAGGATTACCAGTACAAAAATTACGGCTCAATACTCATCATACCCGCCAGTTTACCATGTTTACCATGTTTCCCTTAAAGGGATGGTACAGTATTGGTGGAGATGAAAATTGTGCTTTGAACTAATTAACAACGTATAATAGCGGGTACAGATCCCTCATCATACCCGCCAGTTTACCTCAAGTATAGATGCTGGAGACTCTAGTAATGCAGTGCAAAATTAATGTATGTTGATTTGTAAGTGTCTTGACTCAATACACTGACCATTAACCTATACGTGACCAAAGAATACATAATGTAATATCTAAAGTAGGCCTGCCATGTGTGCCATATATTTTATTTCTTTAGAGTGTTTGGATACGCCCACAGAAAAACAACTTCTAAACCAGGATTCTGCCAGTGATATCATCTGTCAATCATTGCTCAAGTTTTGATAATTATGATTGACAAAAGACATTGAAATGCACCTTTCCCTAGGCTAAGCCTAACCATGTTTCCCTTAAAGGGATGGTACAGTATTGGTGGAGATGAGAATTGGGCTTTTAACTTTTTGCAAGATACCAAGAAAACAGTTATGATATAGTACAGAGCATACCAAAGTTTACTTGATGGAAATCGGGTTTGGAATGACTGAAACATCCAAAAACAAAGTAAAATGAAGCGATCGGGATAAAGTGTGGGTCCCACACTTTATTAGAATCGCTCTTTTTTTTCTTTTTTTTTTTGGCTATCTCGGCCATTTCAAAACCAATCTTCATCAAATAAACGTTGAATTCCTCATAGAATTACATGCTCTTTCATATTTCGTAAGAGGTTTCTCATTATCTCACCAAAAAATGTTGAAAACCTGAAATTAGGTCTCAACCAAAACTATACGATCCCTTTAAAATGCCTTACATTTTAGTAACATTGAAGCATGCCAGTAATATGCTCAGCCCATAGAGAAAGGTGCATGCAGTGTCAACGTTGATCATATTATTTAGAGATGAGTGACAGATGGTGTAACTGGCAGAATCTTGGTTTGAAAGTTGTTTTTTTTTGTGGGCGTATTTCTAGGAATCTGAAGAAAAATAGTAAAAACTATATGTTGATGACACGTATATAATAATGGCATGTTTAGCTTATAATTTTGCCACGTGAATCAACAAATGTCAACATACATTTGCAATGCATTTGTCATATTTGTATAGTTCCTTCGAGAAAGGTTTTGGAGTACATTCACATACAATAAATGAACAATATTATTATCATCATATAAAATAGTCGTCATGTTTATGAAGGAATTCCGACGGGACGCCATCCTATAGACCAGGTGCAGCAAACAGTTCATTTCCAAATCCGGAGAAAATAGTTTTTAGTCTACTTTAAAATAAGATGCGGGAAAACATGAGTAGATTTTTTAAATCATAATCAAATATCTTTTGAATATTGTGATTGATTGTATCAGGGAGGTGGTGTTTCTTCCCACCTCCATAATTAACCTTTTTATGCCAATGAATCAAATGTGCACATATCTCACAAACAAACATAATTGACGGGAGATCAATATGGCACGCAAAGGGCTAATCTTCAGAAAGCGCTGCCCCTGACAGACCCAATTACGGCGAAAACAGACAAACAGCATAATATCTCATGGAACATCACTTTAATACATTTTCCTGTAATTTATGTGAGTTACTTTCCGAAATACTGCGTTTATCAAAAACCGTAAGTTTTCAGAAACTTTCAATTCAATGTAATTTCATAATTGCTTAAAAATGAAATAAAAATACTCAGCCAGTCCCTAAATAGTTCATGCAAACCAAACTTATAGCAAATGCTCATAAAGGGGGAAAATTCAGCTCTTCACGTACAAGTAAGTTGTATTGTATCATCTCGTTAAGTTTATTTTGGTTTTGAATATTTGTTTTGATAATGAAAATGGTGTCTTAGGCCCGATCAAATGGATTATATTCCATTGGATTCCAACTATAAAAAAATCAATACATTCGCGATTGCATCTCTGCAGGAAATACCCATCCTGTTTTCAAACCAATATACAATTTATTCATGTCATGTTTTACAATACTCTATACACGGTGCATATCTAAAACTATGAGACAATAGTGCATGACTGGCGCCACGTTTTTAAAAGTGAAATGGGAGACAGTTTCTATTCTGGTGCATGCCACTTCCGGGTTTCATCAGCTAAACGAGAAGAAAAAAAAGGGGGGAGGGGACAGGTTCTTCAGCTTTAGCGTTACCCGCTCTCCCATTTCAAGGTTTCATCGGCTGGCAAAAAGTGTGTGTGTGTGTGGGGGGGGGGGGGGGACAAAGTGGTTACATGTATTGTACAAAAAAGTAGGGCCCCGAGCCTGTTACGGCACATTTTGATAAATTGCACATTTTGGTAAATTGGTAAATTGCACATTTTGGTAAATTGGTAAATTGCACATTTTGTGACGGGATCAACTATTACCAAAATGTGCAGTTAAAATTGGATTTGCCTGCACATCTTGGACAATCTGCACATTTTGGTATATATAACTGAACTAAAAATCCATGGATGGGCTGGAGAGTTAATTGATACGGTCAAGAAGTTTAGGTGATAAGTTTATGATCCTGCAGTAAAGACAGGCAAGACACTTTTTTTTTTAGCTCACATTGCGATCGCTTTTCGTTTTTATAGGGGCCCCCTTGGGCCCCTAGATGAGGGTGAAAGTTTGAGGGGTACGAGGGGCCAAGGGGGAAAACACATTTTTATCTTCTTCTTCAGAACCAGTCGGCGAATTTCAATCAAACCTGGTGGAGATCATCCTTAGGGGTTGGGTAATAAGGTTGTTCCTGTTGGGCATATGGCCCCCATGGGGAGCCCCCCCCCCCCCTCCTCCCGAGGGGAAATAGGTAGAAATTTGTGCTCCAGGCCAAAAAGCATTACACGCAAGATATGTTGTACGTGGATATCTCTACAGCTGAAGAATATGTTTCTGGGAATACCTAGGGCATCCCCCTTGGAGACGGGGGGGGGGCAAGGGGGAAAACACATTTTCATCTTCTTCATAACCAGTGGGCAGATTTCAGACAATCAAACTTGGTGAGGATCATTCTTAGGGGGTAGGGTCCCAAACAGTGGCGTATCTAGGGAAAACGGCGCCCGGGGCAAGCGCGAAAATTGCGCCCCTATTTCTGAAAAAGTGTTCAACCCCAACCCCATCCCGGTAGGGACTTTTAAAAAAGTCGACATGATGATGCTTTCTCAAGCACTTAAAAGGGGTCTTTTGCGGGTGATTTAAATGTAATAATTTTTGATAAATTTTGGCGAGCGAACGCAGCAAGCGAGCCGAAAATTTTTGAATTTTAGCTTACAAAACATGGAATTCTTGTCATTTTTTGGTTATTCAATCTTAAAATTCTAATCAAGATATAGTGACGGCCTTATAGATAACGATTTATACCAACAAACTGAGGACTTGAAAAAATACTCTAAATTAGTACGAGCAAGTGAGTCGAAATTTGTATATTTCCGCGTCATCATCACGTTTTGTTCTTATCTTTTTTTTATTCACTTTGGCGAGCAAGCGCAGCGAGCGAGCCGAAAATTTTTGCATTTCAGCTTACAAAACATGGAATTCTTGTCATTTTTTGGTTATCTTATCTTCTTTTTTTATATCTTATCTTCTTTTTTATATGAATTTTGACGAGCGAGAGCAGCGAGCGAGCCGAAAATTTTTCATTTCAGCTTACAAAACATGCAATTTTTGTCATTTTTTGGTTATCAAATCTTACAATTCTAATTAAGATATAGTGACGGCCTTATAGATAACAATTTATACCAACAAACTGAGGACTTGAAGAAATACTCTAAATTAGTACGAGCAAGTGAGCCGAAATTTGTATATTTCCGCGTCATCATTACGTTTTGTTCTTATCTTGTTTGATTTGTTGTTGTTTTTTTGCGCCCCCTCCTCTTTTGATCCAATCAAAGAAATTGCAGCCGCTGCTCCGTGTAACATTTTGCCTATACTGAATATAAAATGACATGACTCTGTGTGAACACAATAGACATTGTCATTTTGTCCACGTCATCATCACGTTTTGTTCTTATCTTATATATATATATATATATATATATATATTATATAGGCCCTATATGAATTTTGGCGAGCGAGCGCAGCGAGCGAGCAGAAAATTTTTGTATTTCAGCTTACAAAACATGGTGTTCTTCTCGTCAGGGCGAGGTTTTTTTTTTTTTTTTCGTTTTTGGCGCCCCCAAGGAGTGTCGCCCGGGGCACGTGTCCCCCTTGCCCCCCCCCCCCCCTTAGATACGCCCAAAGTTGTAAGTAAGTGTGGGTCAAGTGCATTGGTAGGAGATTTAGTTTTCCAGGAGTAAGAATTCAATTAACCCTAAAAAGGCCGGGGGGGGGGGGTGAATCAACCCCCTCGCCATTTTTCGCGACTATTCCGCCACGCGAAATTTTTTGACCGCGCCGTTCGCTGACTTTTTACTTTCAAGTCTTTGCGCATCTTTTGACACCATTTTCGCGATAATCGCGCATATCGTTACGACGCTGCACGACCTTTTATACATGCCTGTTACACCGAAAATGGCTCAAAAACATGATTTTGTGTAAAGTCTATGCAAATGAAGTTTTCTCATCTTATTCATAAAGATATGGTTATTTTCACTTTCATAGGCTGAAATCAATTAGTTTTAGCATAATTATGTTTGAAAAAGGTTCTGTCATAAATTGTGTGAAAAAATAAAACAAAAGGTCGAAAAACAAAGAAATACATAAGAAATTTATTAAACAATAAAATGTATAAGAAATTAAGTTTGATACCATTTTTTTTTTTCGAGTACATTGTTAGGAATGCTACAAAGAATGTATCATCCAAACTTAGGATTCTAGGAGCTTTACTTTCTGATTTAGAGCAAAATGTATGATTTTATGCATATATTAGCATGATTGACTGATATACTCAGTAATGAAAATTTCCATTTCTTTTCGTATATGTAGTAGATCTATACGCCACAGGTAATGCATATGTCAATTTTCATGGCGACTGCGCGATCGACGGCCGAGATATCGGGGGGTTGAATCAATCCCCCCCCCCCCCCCCCCCCGGGCCACAGAACACCCCAAAAAGCCCGGCCTGGTTAGGGTTAAGGTGATCAATAATAATTATTGTTCCAGGCAGGACTAGTGTTCATTGCTAGTAATTTTGTGAAGGGGCGTGGCATTTTTCTGGCATAGATATATCAATGTATTGAGTCCCTGTGCTGCCATGGCACTTTTTTTAGCACTGGGTCATGGGTGGGGATAAAGTTTTAATTTGTTTTTGTGATGATTGTGGAGGAGCAGAACTGCACATTTTGGTAAATTTACCAAAATGTGCAGTTACCAAAAAAAAAAAAGTGCCTTAACCTGTAACGGCATATTTTGGTAACTTCACATTTTGGTAATTTACCAAAATGTGCCGTAGCAGAGCACCCCACCCCCCCCCCCAAAAAAAAAACCAAACAAACAACAAAAAAAAAAAACGGTTCCGCCGGCCCTGAGGTAACTGAAAAATCGGTGCATACTTATGCAGCTTTGCACTGAATGCGGGTTTCTCGCAAAGCGTACAAACGCCCTCTACTGTTGAAAACTCCCCAAATACTGTACATGTATTTTTATAGTTTGTGCCTTTTCAGTCAATCTCGTCCTGCCATTCCCCAAATGCGTCGCATACAATACACATGATTCTCAGAAACTATGCTGTTTATTGACCAGAAATTAATCCTTTTATAGAGACAGTACAGTATAACATGTAGTCATTGCCAAAACGGTCGTCTTCTATTTATTCTTCAAGTTCAACTGTACATTTCGGTTTATTTTTGTTGTTGTTGTTGTTGTTTTGTTTTTTTGTTTTAATTGCTATAGCTCCCCTCTCCAGTCCTCTGCAAAGCCACTTCACGTGAATAATATGCTAAGAAAACAGATTAGTCTTCAACTCCTGTAAGGATCGACCGGCATTTTTTTTTTTTTTTTTAACCTGCAGCTTGTCGGCAGACTATCATACAATCATGACTGTGCCGTCAATGAAAGATAACGCAGTGATAACAGGCCGCTGACATACTCGACTGTAAACAATATAGTCGCAAATCGTATAAACGATCTTTGTATTACAAAACAAAAAGTGTACTGCAGTACTGGTATCAGTTCCGTCTGAAATGAGAATCGAATACATGTAGTCTATTTCAAAGACTCATCCTTTGTTTCATACAACTTGCAATCCGTAATGTGACATGGGGTATACTAAAAATGAAAATAAATAAAGAAGAGTAGTTATACACAAGTATACATGAGTATGGAATAAACAAGAAATAGGGCCTATATGAACAATGAACACTGTGCATGGGTTGGCGTTTGTGTAGGCCTATCGTGTCCGAAACACACGAAAGAAGTCGTATGGTCCATTTTGAGTACTGTATTCTATAGTAGTCTGGTGACATGCAAAATTCCGCGGCAGCCTTTTTCTTTCTCGCCTGCACCACCAGTACCAGCTCCGAGTTGTACTGAGCTGCTCACACAAAGCATGCATTGAATGCATAATATTATACTAATAACCAGGCAGAATTGCAACTGACTGCAGACAAAAGGTATTAGTTTGGTCCATGACAGATATTTTTTAATTGCTCCTTATTTCTGTCTCATGCACATAATACTTCCATCTTTATGAATATTTCCTTTTAGCATCGGCATGGTTGTATAATAGAATTTAATGTCGAATGTTTACCCCCCCCCCCCAAAAAAAAAATGGACTGCGACATCCCTTGTCACTGCACCTTCTCCTCTCTCTCCCTCTCTCTCTCTCTCTCTCTCTGTAACGGAAGTACACACACACACACACACACACACACATATATATATATATATATATATTGTAACAAAATGATATTTATTTTGTGAAGAGTGTAGTTCATTTCATTTGGAATTTGTGCGAAACTCTTGTTAGAGCGATATTTGTTCATAGATATTCAGTAACACAATGTAGTCGTGGTTACTTTGTGCTGATTTATACATGAAACAAGCTATGCATTCTAAAAGAGTGTTTGAATTGTTCCTTTAAGTCAGTCTTCTGTATTGATGATTATTTGTCAATTAGTGGTTTTTGTGGAGATTCAGATAGTGATAAAAAGTATGGATGATAAGTGCAGCGATAATTCCTACAGTTAGTTCAAAGTTGTGTTACAGAGGTTTGATACATACATTTAGCATTGTGTGTGTATACGTGTGTATACAGGTTGGCCATATGACACATTTTAGACAATTAACGTCGATTAATTAGTAAACATGATCAGTTATGGGACTGAATATGGTGTTGATGTTTGATTAAAATGATTTCAATCAAACTGTGAAGAGTTTAAAGGGATAGCTTAACTCTGTGTAAAAATAAAGAAAGAATAAAGGAAATTTTAGGGGAAATTAATAACCATGCCTATAATAATTTCACACAGGTATTATTAGCAACCTCATACTGTGACAGCAGGGATGAAGTGCATGAAACAATTCCTGCATTATACTCTGCTCATACACTCTGACCAAAGGAGAGGGGGATTGAGACTAAACATGTGTGTTGTACTCAATACGATGTTCTAATTGACAGCATGTACACACTATACCTATAACTAAACAAGTTGGTGTTCCGGTACATCGCCTCTGAGGTTGAGATGCATTCGTGTTCAGTGTGACATAAGTACTGGTTGGAATGAATGCTGGTGAGATTAGGATGGCATCCGGCGGTTCTGCAGCAGAAGACAACTCATCCAGCAGCCTTTGCGAGCATTCTCGAGCGGGCTTTGCTGCACCGTGGGATAACTGAGTTTCAGAACAGACGTCGGAGAACGAAGTTCAGTACTTTGGAAGGAACAAGTACGTCCGACGTACTTTCAGAACAGACGTCGGAGAACGAAGTTCAGAACTTTGGAAGGAACAAGTACGTCCGACGTACTTTCAGAACTGACGTCGGAGAACGAAGTACAGTACTTTGGAAATGAAAAGTACAAACGACGTACTTCCAGGGCGAACGTTGGAGGATGACGTACTCTAGAAACGACGTCGGGAGTGAGAGTGAAAATTCACTTGTCAGTGTGTTGGGTGAATTAGATATGAGAGTGAGAATGTGCCGTTGAATCAGATAGTGTGAAGTGCAAGGTGTAGACTGGTGACGTACAAGTGGTGGGAAACTTAAGGTTTTATCCTCTTCATAGAGTGATCGTATATTTCGATCAAACGGACGGTCGGCTCGGTCTGCACAAGTGCCAAGGCCCCGTTGTTCGCTACAAATTGGTGTCAGGAGTGGGATACTCTGGAAGAGGATTTAGTGAGAAAGTTTTGACTCGGAGAAAGTCAAAATGGATTCTGAAATTCGACGTCCAACGCCGCGGGATGTAATGCAGCGGTTGGAGAATAGTTTGGCTGAAATCGACCAGATGATGGCAGATCTGCGAACGTCGATGCAGCCAAAAGCAGAATCAAGAAGTTCACAAGTGCGGGCACCGGAGATGTCACCATTGCACTCTTCACCTATGGGGCAGTTTGACAGTCAAGTTGGTTATGACCAGCCCAGAGGACAGCGATTGCCAGAAGAAGCGGGAGGCTTACCTGGACGACAAGCTCCGTTTTCACAGCCGGCATTCAACAGAGAAACATTGGCATACCCTGGCTCGACGTTTGACACAAGAAGTTTGTCGAAACCTAAGATGACTCCCGATAGGTTTGATGGAAGAACTCCAGTATCAGACTATCTCTGCCATTTTGAAGCATGTTGCAGAATTAACAAGTGGTCGGAGGAGGAAGCCACGGAATATTTGGCAGCAAGTCTACGAGGTCCAGCCGTGAAGTTGTTGTCACAACAGACGGGACGCCGCTTAACTTACCATGAATTGGTTGACCGAATGAATAAGTGGTACGGTCCAGGCGGTAAGGCGGACGTGTTCTTGGCCGAGTTGCGGCATCGACGCCGGGGCCCAAAGGAAACTCTGCAAGAGCTAGGGCAACACATCCGCGACTTAACAGCACTTGCGTACCCTGACTTTGATCAGGACGGCCATGATAGACTTGCGAGGGGGCATTTTATGGATGCCATTCTGGATCCAATAATCAGAGAGGGTCTATTTCGAGCGCAGCCTCGTACTCTCGACGCGGCGGTG
Organism: Diadema setosum; assembly: GCF_964275005.1. Lineage (NCBI taxonomy): Eukaryota > Metazoa > Echinodermata > Echinoidea > Diadematoida > Diadematidae > Diadema > Diadema setosum. The sequence continues at coordinate 17,678,199 of NC_092696.1, read as the reverse complement.
GAGGCAGCACTGAATGTGGAGGCGTTCCTCAAGATGGAAGGCGGGCGAAGGGACCAGAAAGCGTCTGGTTATAGTCGCGCAGCACTGGAGGAGACGCAAGGAAATGTTGCAGCACCGACTCACGACAAAGTTGAGAAACTGCTCGAAAATTTGATCGCCAAAACAGAACAGCGCATCCAGCAAATTACCAGCCAAGCGCAAGAACGAATGAATAAGCTAAGTAGGCCAAACATCAAGTGTCACACGTGTGGAAGAGAAGGCCACGTTGCGAAGAATTGTCCACAGCCAAAGCCGCTCTCTTCAACTACAAGTGAAACTCGACGATGTTACAACTGCAAGGAAAGTGGACATCTGAAGAGAGATTGCCCGCAACTCAAAGAGGCATCAGATTCTTCGCGGGCCGCGATGGAACAATCTCATGGAGAAACCACTCGCATGCTAGCTGAACAGAGAGATGAAGTCGACAAGACGAATGAGAAGAAGAATGAGGTGAAACAGCCCGAAGACAAAACAAAAGGAGAAAGTGCGAGGACGTCACAAGATGTGAGACGACATGGACTATTTGTAGAAGGGAAAGCAAATGGTCAGTCCATCACTTTTCTTCTCGACACGGGATCATCTAACACCCTCATCTCAGAGAGAGCATTCAGTAAGATCATGGAGGCGAAGAAGCCTTCTCTTCGAACTTCCACAGAGATTGTTCAACTGGTTGACGGCTCCCCACTGAAAATTGTGGGAAAAGCAACAGTGGAGATTGAGGTGGGAAATACTCAATTCGTAACCGAGGCAACGGTGGCAGACCTACAGAATGATGGCATTCTAGGTCTCGACTTCTTCATCAAGACGAATGCCGTACTAGACTGTCGTAAACTAGAGTTACGAACTCCTTGTGGGAATATCCCATGCAGAGTCCCGCATGGGCGAGCGTTCTGTAACCGGATGGTAGCCGCGGAGAAGACGAGAGTGCCTGCGGGGCCCGAAGTCATTCTTCTTGGGGTAGTAAAGCAGTCAGAAACAGCCTTCAGGACAGGACTGGTGGAGCAACCTCACGAGACAGTGGCCCCTGAGAGGAAGGGGTCCACCCGACGAAGGTCGAGGGGTGGGAAGCATCGTTCCCGACGGAGCCGTCGAGAAGACAGCAACCCCCCGGACAGCGTTCCCGTAGAAGTGCCATCTTCGAGCCCAGTTCGTGAGGAACTGAGACCGCCACGAGAAGCATCCCCGTTGTCGGTGTCATCGGGAGGGAAGACGCCCTCTCGAGCAGCTTCGCCAGCGAAAATGGCCTCTACAGGTGGAAGGTCTCCGTCCCCTGAGGCATCTGCAGAGAGGGCTGCGTCGCCGGCAAGGAGTATCTACCGGGAGGCTTCATCAGCCGAGTCCACCTCGTCAGGAGGGAAGAGTCCCTCACCTGAAGTCTGCGACGCAGGAACCCATACTGTGCTGGATGGCAGGCACAGAGTCAGGGAAGCAGTCTACCGGGTTAGGGGACGTCGACATCGACGTCTGCGTCCACCGCGCTTGAAGACAACATGAAGGAATTCGTGATTCCCAACAACGTCGTTGTCATCCGACGCAAGGAACGGTACATCAGCAACATTGGGGAATACATCGAGATTGTCAAAGAGGAGATGAAACGAGTGGTGATGGAGTGAATTAGAGTGTAGTGAACATGGACTATAAGTGATAGGATGAATGGACACTAAAACGGACTCTGTGAAAGACATTCGTTCCTCACTGTGTATTTTCTTTGTCTTGTTTTCTCTTGCCAGTTCACTTTAGTTTAAGTTACTTTGATTTGTTTCAAATATGTTTCAAGAGTTCTTTGTAGTTTGGTTTAATCGATCAGAAGTCTCGAGAAGAGTTGTTGAACTTGTATTATGCAAAAGATAAATTAAGCTTGATTTGTTAAGCTTGGGGACCAAGCTTATTAGAGGGGGGAGTTGTGTAACAAAATGATATTTATTTTGTGAAGAGTGTAGTTCATTTCATTTGGAATTTGTGCGAAACTATTGTTAGAGCGATATTTGTTCATAGATATTCAGTAACACAATGTAGTCGTGGTTACTTTGTGCTGATTTATACATGTAACAAGCTATGCATTCTAAAAGAGTGTTTGAATTGTTCCTTTAAGTCAGTCTTCTGTATTGATGATTATTTGTCAATTAGTGGTTTTTGTGGAGATTCAGATAGTGATAAAAAGTATGGATGATAAGTGCAGCGATAATTCCTACAGTTAGTTCAAAGTTGTGTTACAGAGGTTTGATACATACATTTAGCATTGTGTGTGTATACGTGTGTATACAGGTTGGCCATATGACACATTTTAGACAATTAACGTCGATTAATTAGTAAACATGATCAGTTATGGGACTGAATATGGTGTTGATGTTTGATTAAAATGATTTCAATCAAACTGTGAAGAGTTTAAAGGGATAGCTTAACTCTGTGTAAAAATAAAGAAAGAATAAAGGAAATTTTAGGGGAAATTAATAACCATGCCTATAATAATTTCACACAGGTATTATTAGCAACCTCATACTGTGACAGGAGGGATGAAGTGCATGGAACAATTCCTTCACTATACTCTGTTCATACACTCTGACCAAAGGAGAGGAGGATTGAGACTAAACATGTGTGTTGTACTCAATACGATGTTCTAATTGACAGCATGTACACACTATACCTGTAAATAAACAAGTTGGTGTTCCGGTACATCGCCTCTGAGGTTGAGATGCATTCGTGTTCAGTGTAACATAAGTACTGGTTGGAATGAATGCTGGTGAGATTAGGATGGCATCCGGCGGTTCTGCAGCAGAAGACAACTCATCCAGCAGCCTTTGCGAGCATTCTCGAGCGGGCTTTGCTGCACCGTGGGATAACTGAGTTTCAGAACAGACGTCGGAGAACGAAGTTCAGTACTTTGGAAGGAACAAGTACGTCCGACGTACTTTCAGAACAGACGTCGGAGAACGAAGTTCAGAACTTTGGAAGGAACAAGTACGTCCGACGTACTTTCAGAACTGACGTCGGAGAACGAAGTACAGTACTTTGGAAATGAAAAGTACAAACGACGTACTTCCAGGGCGAACGTTGGAGGATGACGTACTCTAGAAACGACGTCGGGAATGAGAGTGAAAATTCACTTGTCAGTGTGTTGGGTGAATTAGATATGAGAGTGAGAATGTGCCGTTGAATCAGATAGTGTGAAGTGCAAGGTGTAGACTGGTGACGTACAAGTGGTGGGAAACTTAAGGTTTTATCCTCTTCATAGAGTGATCGTATATTTCGATCAAACGGACGGTCGGCTCGGTCTGCATAAGTGCCAAGGCCCCGTTGTTCGCTACAATATATATATATATGAAGGGTTTGTTTGCCAAAACCGATAAGTCCATATTTGCCAAATGGAGATATTTGCAATAATGTATCTAAAGGTCAAGAAAAAGAAAGAGAATAATAAGAAAAATTTTGCTTCTTTTGACCATAACTTCAAAAATGTACCTTTGTATGTAGTGACCAATATATCATTTAAAAGGTATTATTTTGTACTTTATCACAGAGACCGTACTTCAAAATCTTCAAAAATGGACTTATCGGTTTTTGCAAACAAACTCTTCATATATATATATATATATATAGATATATGAATTTCTGTGTATGTGCGTGTGTGCGTATCCTAGGCCCAATACCAGCATGCATAGCACGCGGTGTAAAATACTAGTAGACAGTCAATGATTGTTTACTGAGTATAATAAACAGAGTCCAGAAAGAGAAAGGAGATTGAAAGGAATCATGAAAAAGTGTAATAAGGGGAAGCCTGTTGTTGTTATTAAAGATAGAGAGAGGGGGGGGGATACATGAACAGATGTATGGAGAAAGCACAGAACTCTAGAGTTCTGTGGGAGAAAGTTAGAGGGAAGTATATTTCATACCGCCCAATGAGGGCGCATGTTCCATTTTTTTTTTTTTATAGGGTCAGAAACAGGGAAGTGATTCCAGTATATACCAGTATAAGCATAATAGCTGGGTTAAATTCATTTGCTGTTGCCTTCCCCCCCCCCTTTTTTTGTCCATCCGCTTCACAGTTTCTCCCCTTCCAATCTATTTCAACAACAACAACAAAAAAAATGTTTGAGAGAGATATAGGACTTATTTCGCAAAACATTACCGGAGGCGCGCAAATATTCTTGGCAATCCAAATTAAGAGTTCACAAAAGTGCATGAACATGGTAAATTGTGTTTCCACTTTGCGTTTAATTATTCATCTCGTCTATGATGACGTGATGTAACATAGATTCACTTGACAGAATATGTCTTTGTATAGGCCTATCCGCCTGAACCACCAGTTACCCGGTAACACGATCATCTGGACGAAGACCTACTCAATATCGACAGCAACTCTGCAGGACCTCTGGCTTTCAAAACTCCTTCTTCACAAGTGTCATAATATGCTACTGGAACCAACTCCCCACCAGTGTTACAGCTACTTCTTCCCTAGAACAGTTTAGGAGGCAGCTGGTTGGGGTGACACTGCGTCAAATCTAGTTGGAAGAGGAGCTAATTTTACTTGCACAAAGAGCACTTTTTACTTTTTAAAGTGTATTTATTGCAACAAAACAGTATCAAACAATATACAGCATGGCATACTAGTTTCAGCACTGCACAAGGTACGAAAATACTGGCTTCCAGAGGTCAGTGCTTCACCTGGAAGAAGAAGAAGAAGAAGAAGAAGAAGAAGAAGATCCGTTTACATGCAGGAAGAGACAATGATGTTGGCGTACCTTGATGGGCCTGATGGAAATCCAAGAATATATTTTATACTACAAAGTGTAGATGACAATGTGTGCAAAGTATGCGACAACACACCTATATTGACCATGTATATGCAATGGTCTAAATGCAAGATGCGCAATTTCAAATAATATAAAAGTGATGATTTATATAATCATGTTAATTACGCAATCATGCATGAATGTCCATGTGCAGATCTGAAAAACATAAAACAATTATCGTAGATTTCCCTCCACGGTTCCTCTCTCCCCCTCACACACACACACACACACACACTCTCTCTCTCTCTCTCTCTCTCTCTCTCCCTTTTTCTCTCTCTCTTTGTAAAATTATCGAAACCGACATTACATGTAATGTTTTATCAATTTTTTTTTTTCGGCTCGAAAGCTGAACGGTAAATGCCACATCATGGTCAAAGATTTAAAAAGCCACGAAAGAATCTCGTTTTTTATGACATATGTGAGCCTAACAACGAACAGTGCCTCAAAACAGATAACTTTTTTTTTTTCAGCTTTGACTTCTTCCTATTGAAAATATTTCTTTAGACTGAGTTTAATGTTAATTTCACCCAACGTGACACATTGATAATCATGATATACTCCGTGTGCATGAATGTTCGTTTGTGTACGCCATATAAAAACACCGTCTGTGAAGATCGAAGAAGGCAGTGCATGACATGTTGATAACATCGATAATGCGAACAAATTCTGACATTTTGTTTTTCTCGCGCTTTTCTCATCCATTGGCTTTTTTACAAATGTATAATCTATCGAGTGTAAAGTAATTGCGAACAATGATGTGTTGAAGGTCTTTGGAGGATTAAGGGTTACGTAATGGCCAGGTTTCGGTTTGCTTGCGGGACCTGTTTGCCCGGTGGTTTGCAACTGTCATCAATATGAGTAGATTTGTAAGAATGAATAAACATGCAAATATGATGTTCTTGTCGTAATGTTTTTTCCTCGAAGAACAGCTGTTTGTCAGATTTTTGATGAAATGTCGCTGAAATGCAGATAAAGAAATGAGGTAAGAGAGAATGAAGGGACCATTATTTAGTACCAAACATTAAACTAGTTAGTGGTTGGCCCCAAGAGTACGTCCGAAGCGTGAACTAAAATTGTAATTAACGCCTGAATTCCTAGACTAGTCATGGGGTAAACCGGAGGCGTCGGCCCTCCGCGGTGGATACAGGGATCTGATTGGCTCGTGCCGATGGGCTCGTCTGATGACGTCATCGGAGCCTCGCTGTGGAATATTTTAGTCACATGCGCTATCGGAGTAAAACTCCACCGGTTCTAGTATCACTTATCTTGATTTTATTTTGATATTTGGTGTGTTTATGCAGGGGGGGGGGGGGAGGTGATCACCTCCCTGGTTTATGCATGAAAAATATAAGTGGTCAGGGGCGTATTTTCACTCAACAGTTTCACTTCATGTGAAATAAAAACTGATATGCTGAAATAACATGAAAGAAATGATGCTGAAATAAAGAACTGCATGCTGGAATAACATGAAAGAAAAGCAGAGAATCGGAAGTTAAATGATTTGTGCCAAATTTCTCAGCTCATTTTTTTTTTCCTACCAGTAGTCTACTTCTGCCATCAATATTTTGCGTGATACACCATTTCCTGCAGCCACAACCCGTTGCATCATCCAACCAAGGAGCTATTAGTGTGTAATAGCTCCTTGATCCAACCATGCAAATCTGAGCCTGGTCAATGCATGTGATCTCGTTGAACAAAACATGAGTCTGGAAAACGCCGGGTATGCATGGACGGCATCGCTCTAGTAGTAGGCTCACGCGACAAAGCCGTTCATTATGCTTTTGTGTGTGTGTGGCGCATGTTCATTTTGCGTTGTGTGTGTCTACTAGCTGTGTGGTGGCGTACTGTACTACTGTATAATCGAATCATCATCGAACATCATTCGGACGTGGTGGGTTGGAATTGGGAAACTCTGACGTCGCATTTAGATCGACGAGATAATTCTGCTGAATCTTCAGACAAAAATGTCTTTCTCCCACATGATCAAGGCCATCCAGAAATCTGGAAGACAGGTTCGTATCGTTTGGCTTGCTCAGATTCATCCGTTTGATGTAGAAGCGCGAGCGTTTCGTTTGTTGCTTGATCGGATCTCTTTCACTCTTGCTGAGAAGGCGAAATGAGAACGCACTGCATCACTTGTAATGTCGTAATAAGCGTATAGACTCTGTACGTTGTGTAGGAGGCCGGCGTTGAGTGTATTTTTGTTTCTAATGGAAAGTTACCGGGCAAGTGGCGCTGGATGACGATCAGCTATAACTCAGTGTAGAAAATCTGTGAAGATCGATGCGGCTTTGTATATGAAAATGTTGAATATGTGACTCGAGAGTAGAGTCGAAGTTTTAACTTGAAGCCAAAGACGGCAAAGTTAACGTTACTCGTTTGTACCGCAATCTTTTCGAGGGCAAAACTGTGACCCCGTACCCCTGCCCTGGGCTTAGCCCTGCTGCTGCCCCTGCCCTGGATTGCCTACTGTAAAAGTGGATATTTTCGCGTGACTAATTTTTCGCGCTAGGCCGGGTCAGAAGAGTTTCGCGTGTTTTTAATTCCGCGGAATCAAGACATCACGCACAGGAACGTATGGCAAGCAAAAATATTCGCGTGTTTTTATTTTCGCGCTAGTTTCTGGTTGCGCGAAATGCGCGAAAATTTCAACACCGCGAAAATTTCCACTTTTACAGTATCTAATAATACAGGCTGTAGTAATATTCTAACGTTAAGCTGATGGGATGACACTGTCACTGATGTAGATGAGCTGTTGAATGAGAATATTACGTTAATCATGCTAGGATCTAATTAAATATGGGTCTTAATAGCAGTCTTTTTTTATTATTCCTCACAAATTATTTCTAATTCTAGCCTTTGTGGTGTTTGGTCGAGAGCACAGAAAAAAACAAAATTACCCAAAAACGAATTCTAACGTAGATATTCTACCAATTTATGTAGGCATGAAAATCTCTAAATCCTTATCCCGTCAGCAGTGGTCAATGTCTTAGTCTTACTATTCTCCCTAGCTAAATAGTGAAATAGATCTAGATCTATTAAATAGTTAGGGCCTAGTGGTCTAGTAACAAAATAAAAGACTACATACGACCGGTACGTTAGACTTCTAAGTTCTATATCACACTGCCATGGTCCATGGAGATACGATGTACTTTCTATGTGTATTAGAAGTGCGCCCTGTCACATTTTTACAGCGATTGGGCTGTGTATGGTTACTTTGTTACTAGTGGCATTGTACAAGTCATGCATGCAACGCAAGCAGATACTGCTACCTAGTGATAAACACACACAACAAGTCATGCTTTCACACAAATGAGCTTGAATACAACATTACACTACAATGTATATCATGATTGATTTTGAAAGTGATGCGTGATTGATTGTGAAAGTGATGTACAGTAAGGGTACCGGTTTTCGACACTTTAGCACATTTCCTTGTTTACCATCAGTGCTGCACCGTTTTACCTCGGAATTTCAATATGAAGTTGAGCTACAAAGGCCAATAATAATATGCCTTGAACGAATTCCAATTTGAATGCACTCGTGTTCAATTTTAGCGATTTCTGTCACGCCGTCGCTGGCATCAGATTTCAACACCCACCATCATTTTTCGGCACAATAACAGCGCGCATCACGCATAAATCACATGGCGCGTACAGTATGCGTACACTGCATTGTGGACACAAACCAGCAAAGTACCGGCGCAAGAACTTGTTGTTTCCTCCATTACGTGTCTTAAAGGACAAGTTCACCTTCATTAACATAAGGATTGAGAGAATGTAGCAATATTAGCAGAACACATCATTGAAAGTTTGAGGAAAATAGGACAATTTGTTCAAAAGTTATGAATTTTTGAATTTTTTGTGCAGTCACCGCTGGATGAGAAGACTACTGCAGTGTATGATGTCACGTATGCGTACAACAATATAAGGAAAATATAAAGAGAATTTCACAAAATTTCATCTTTTGAAAAAAGTACACATTCCCTTGACTCGTTACTGACATGTTATGGGTAATATTATTCCCATTGCCTTTAGAAAGAGTCAAGTCAAGTGCTCTTTTATTATGCGAAAAAAGTGAAAAAATTTTGAATTTTCTTTACATTTTCTTTATACTGTTGATAGAATCTATCAACAGTATAAAGAAAATGTAAAGAAAATGAAGAAAATGTAAAGAAAATGAAAACAGTGACTGTTGTACTCATATGACATCACGAGCCTTAGTAGTCTCCTCATCCAGCGGTTCCAACACAAAAATTTTAAAAATTCATAACTTTTACATCGATTGTCCAATTTTCCTCAAACTTTCACTGATGTGTTCTACTAATATTGCTGCATTCTCTCAATCCTTGTGTTTATGAAGGTGAACTTGTCCTTTGATATGGGAATGTCGAAATCTGGTGCCACATTCTCAAAGCCAACTCTTTCTACAAGTTTGCTCATTTATCATGAATTCAGCCATGAAATTACTGAAGACGATTATGAAATCAAACATCAGGATTTGGCAAACAAACTGATACTAAAGTAAGATAATCGGCATGGGTGAATTTCATTTTACGGCGATGTTTAAAAAATGCGTCATATTGTTTGAACCCTTAAAAATGGCCGACATCAAAATTTCTGCTGACACTGTGTTGCTTTTCTCCTAAATATTCTATCGTCGGATTATGATGACAAGTTACAAACGGTGTTTATATAAGACTAGAAATGTGATTGATAACATGGTTGATTGTTGAAGTCAGACGTTTGTATTGAGTATAAAATTTAATAAGAATTATCTGCTGGGTGTCGAAAACTGGTACACTAACGGTACCATTCATGCTCTTTATAATTGCATGCCAATATACATGTATTATGTTGTTTACTGAGGTAGCCTTTTGGGATAGGCCTAATGGCATAATGGCTTTTCAGAATACTGCTCTGCTGTTTATAAGGTTGGCATCCCGGAGAGTATACAGTAGTTTTAAAGCAACGTTCTTTCCCCTCACTGTCATTGCGCTTCCTATTTCGATGAAAAGAAAAGGAAGCCATGTGTTACCTGGTACAATTTTGTACCAGTGACATCGGAAAAATGAAATGGCAATTCTACACATCCTGCCTAATCCTGATAGGGGAATTTCCTTTTTCCCCTTGACTAATGAATTAATTTGAAATGTACTGTAATTAAATTAGTGTGGAATGATTTACTGGTACAAAATTTTGTCATTGTATGTTGTTCTGTCTGAAAAAAAAAAAAACCAGAAAGTGAAATTAATGATGTTTTGAAGTTGGCTTTCTGTGAAAGCACATTGTGTGGGTAGGTCATACTTGTACATGTACATACATTGTAGTTCCATGTAGCAACTGTAAATAAATTTCATAGTTCTAAATGTGTTCAACAAGTGCAAAGTTTAGGCCTACAGCATTCATCAGACTGGACCATATCAGTATACATTGTACTGTATAAGCTGTTATTTTCGCGTACAGATATTTTTGCAAATGAGGAGGTCTTGGACATTTTCGCGAGATGTTGTTTTCGTGAATGGAAACCTTGGCTATCGTAAGTGTACTACACGTGTATTAACCTGACAGTGCATATAGCGGCATTTTTGCGTGTTGTTAAATTTGCATTCCAAGAGTGATTCGCGAAATTTGCAGAAATTAAACCCTTGCGAAAATAACAGCTTATATACTTAGTTGCAGTTCTGAAGAAAAGAAAAATGTTTCCACTGACATCACTTCTTGTACAGTACTTGAAACATTGTACAATGTACACTAAGGCTTGAATATGATAATCCTGTGACCATCTCCCAGAGCTACCAAGTCTCACGCATTCTGCGTGAGACTCAAGCATTTAGGGTCTGTCTCACGATTTGACGCATGGCATCCATTTTTCTCAAGCATCGGGTGAAATCTGCAACTTGAGCCAAAAATAAGGAGCATACAGATAAAGTGATAGTTGCAATTGAAGGTATATTTCCCTTTTGTCTTTCGAAATAAGTAGAAAATATTTACTTAAGTATGCACCAGATCGCATCATTAAGAGCTAATAATAAAAAAAAAAAGCTCCGTACCCGTGGGAGGGGGGACACCCCCTAATTCGCACACGCATGTGCGCGAGTGCCAAGACACCGAGTCATGAAAATTTCACTCATTAAAAATTTGTTGAACTTGGCATCACTGATCTCCTTAGAGCTAAAATACCTGGTACACTGTTGTATAGATGACCGTGAAATTACAAGTTAGTCTACAGCTTTAATACAGTCTAGAAGTAGAGACTATTTAAATCGGATGTCCTCTTGTTTGTTGAACATTTATGTCTGCATTTCCAAGGACTGTTTGTATAGTGAATGCAGTATTTCGTGGTAAAATGTTGCAGGAAATGAAATGACGGCAAGGCTTTGATGAAATTACAAGTCAGTCTAGATCTTGCAGTCTAGGAAGGAGAGACTATTTATTTGCTGTTTAGTGTGATAGATACAATCGTGTGCAGATCCAGACTTTTTGGTTTACGTACAGTAGAGAGTGTTATACTTCTTGGTAAAATGTTTCGATAAACAAGATGGTGGCAAGGCTGCATTTGGAGGTTGGGTGTGGTGTCGTCTGTGATCACAACAGCATGTGTCGTCATGTTTTAGTCTCGAATTGTGTACTCAAGTTGAGGCTTTCCCACAAAAACATGCATGTTCAGTGTTGGTTGCGATGAAATACAAACTGTACACAACACTTGACACATTTTGCTAATCACAATAAAAGCTGTATTTTCATAAAATGAATTGAGTTTAATTTTCTTGAATTTCGTGGATCACTGTTGGGCTGTGCATTTAACAATGCATGAAAATGTCGCCACATGCTATGGTTTGTACAATCTATACTTGTAGAGTGGTACAATGTATCTTGGTGCAGGTACGATAGCTTCAGTGTTGTAGATCGCGAAAACAACATCTTGCGGCAATGTCTGTGACCCCCTCATTGGCAAAAACTGTATCTGTAGGCATGCAAAAATAACAGCTTTTATAGTATTTACATGTACAGTAGATTACTGCATGATGATGTGTTAGTATTTACAGGAATTTAGGGAGGATGTCAACAAAGTTTAAATTCTTTCTGGCTAAAACTTGACAGTTTTTCAGACTCACTGTGCGTGCAGTGATGTCGGGTTATCATGGACTTGTGATGTCATCACACCAGACATCCATACACAGACAATAATGATGAGAATGACAGATATGAGATACGAGACAGACTACTTTCAAGCCTGTGTGATGGTGCTGTTTGTTCTGACTCTCAACCAGATGTTAACAGTTTGCTCAGGAAAAAAAAAAAAAAAAAATCAATGAGGTTTACAGTGTCATCGCACAGATGGCTGCATGAGATGTACAATGGTAGACTTTGTCTTAAAACTGAAGACTATATAAAGAGCCACCCATAGACTGTAATACACCATTTTCGTTGGTGCTTTAGAATTGAAATTTACTAGTATAGTGTATTACATATGCCAAATATATTGCGTATACCGAGGTTTCTTGTATTTTCACGAATTTTGTGAGTCGGTTGCTATTTGCAAATTTAAAAACACGTGAAAATATTACATGTAACTCCGATCCCAACATGACTGTGAAGGGTGCACATACACACATTCACATTTCTCCATTACTGTACTGCACAATCGCAAATTTTCCACCCTTGAAATTGTTGAGAACGCCTGATACTCAAAAAAAGTAAAGACTCACTAAATACATGTACATACAAAGTGTACATGTATGTATATGGCGTATATGATACCGGAGTATGTCGGAGAGTGTAGGCCTACAGTATATGGCGTAGTATGTCGGAAAGTTACAATGTAGAAATACAGATTGTATTTGTATGAAAGTCTACTTTTATCACATTTTTTTACACACATTGGCCCGAAATCTCAAAGATGGAATAACTATTCCGCGGAATAGTTATTCTGGGGAATAAGTTATTCCACCTTTGAGAATAGATTCCGGGGAATAAATTGCGTCATTTTACGTCACGAGGGCCCGATCTGCATAAGAGGCATGATAAATCGGCGGAATAAGCGGTGTAATAAAGTTATTCCACCTTTGAGAATTCGGGCCATTAAGTGCCAAAACTACATCCGTCTGTGCTTTGGTGCTGTGCATTTGAATCGTTGGAAATTATTTGTGTTTTGTAAGGCAGATTTTTTATTTACATTTGATCACAACTCAAGACTGTTGATATGCTGTAGTTGTTTTTTTAGTTGGTAAATTTTCAAAAGTACACCATTTTATTGCTGAATTTCTCACTGCATGTTAAAGGAGCAGAAAAGCATTGAAACTGTAATTTTTGTTTCTCAATCAATTTGGCAAATGTTTTAATATTTCTTTTTGACTTAGTGCAGACTTTAAGATGACTGTAATCGGTTTCAAGAAATCTGTCAATCTGAGACATGTATGTAAGCAGTCAGATTCAGAGTTGACGAGATGATAATTTCTACAGCGAATTTCCCTGTGAATTGATGGTTTTATGAATCATTACGTGTGTATAAGCAGGGAGGTGGGAAGAGACTCGTCCCAACTGCCTGGTATATTAAAGGTCATGTTGTGTACTGTGAAGGATTATCACAGGTTTCATTTCAACTCACTTCTGGCACAGAATTAAGGTTTCCAAACAATTTTCCGGGAGTTTGGGGCAGTTTAATAAACAAAGCTGTTTGGATTATGAGATGATAGAAATCGACATGCATTTCTGAAATGCTAAAAAGTGATTGCAAACATGTTGGAGCCAGAAATATGTTTCTATGGAAATGATAAACACAAAGACATTTTGAACTGCTTTTGTAGCTCCGACCTGCTCATGCCAACCACTGCCAACTACACATCTCTGCACCTCGGATCAAACTGTACAACAGAGCTGTGCAGTGACAAGGCCTCTCAATCGACTCACAACAGAGTTGATACACGTACAGTACATATCAGCTATACGTAACCACTTGTGATCCGAAAGGCGTTAACTTTTTACATGTTTTGATTGTGGGTATTATACAGGAGTTTGAGAAGCACTAGCTCTATTGTTGATGTTGTTTGTGTTTGTTTTTTATCCCCCAAAGAACTTTTTTTTTTTTTTTTTTTTTTTTTTTTACTCATACCATGGAGCTACAGCTGTATTGCCATGCTCATACAGGGCAAGTCCAAGCTATTTGATCACACAAGACTGAAAATTCAAAATGGGTCAATCTACCTAAACTTGGTATCATTTGAAAGCTAAGAAGTTAGAATACATGAATTTTAAAAAGAAAAAGTCAAAATCTTTCCGCATAACCAGCAATAAATTAATGAATCTGCATAAATTAAAATTTATAGTAACGCGTGGGACATTCAAAAATTCTGCATTTTAAAATGTATCTTTTAATTTTTACAAGTTTTTATGAAAATAAGTATGGTGACCTTAAGTCTGACTAACAAGTTATCATGACTGTGATTTTCAGTTTCTCAACTGATTAAATATGCAAATGAGGGATGGGCCAAAATTAGCATGTCCCACGCGTTACTTTTTTAGGTCATTATTTCTCATTTGCATAAAATTTAATGATTTGATTGACCTGAAACTTTCAAAAGACCAAATTCACAATGGACCTAATCATATCCAAGAGATAAAAAGTTAGTCTGATAAATCTCATACTTGCAATTTTCAATTAGATTTAGTAACGCGTGGGACATTTTAGTAACGCGTGGGACGATTTGTGTACAAGTCAATGGAAGTGTACTAAATTTTAGTCTTCTATGGGAAATGTGTACATTATTGAGGGATTTTTTGTAATTTTCTGAATTCTGACTTGAAATTTGGTAAAAAGTTCCACTTTGGATAAATAATTCACAAAAGATCATTACATGCTATTTTCAAGGTCACATTCAAAGTCAAATGTCAAAAAATAAAGGATAACACAGGCATTTCATATTTTTTATTATATCTATTGTTCTGGTGGGTCTAAATCATTTGAATATGCAAGAATTTATTAGAAATACATCTGTTTAGATAATAAATAACCCATATTAAAGTTTCTCTGAGCAAATGTGCAATTCACATCACAATATTCATAGTGACAAAAATGTCCCACGCCTTACTTGTCCCACGCGTTACTATACCTATGTTTCTATAATTGACCTTGAGAGAAAACAGTTTCATGATTTTTTCTGAAATGTTTTGTTTCAGGTACAGTTATTGTTGTAGAAAAAGATGTTTGTAATGATTTCATAGTATATCAAGTATTTTCACAATAATTGAGATAAAAGTAAAAAAAGAAAAAAAAAGACAATTTTTGTGGTCCCACGCGTTACTGGAGAATAAATTTGCATAAATTAAATACTGAACGCCTGATTCTCATTATTTCTATTGTTTTGAATGAAGATACCTACTAGCTATCAAAAGCAACCCAACATATGAAATTTCAATCTTAACAGTGCAATATAGGGCTAAATCTTCTTGTGATGTCCCACGCGTTACTGGTGCAAAATAGCTTGGACTTGCCCTACAATGTATTCTGCTCCTTCGTACAATTCAATACACTGTAAGCATGATTGAGTCAGTGGAATGTGGTTCACAGTGCTTCTTCCAGGGCTGTTGGACATGTTTGTTGTGGGTGCATATATTGCAGTTCCACACTAATGGTGTTACAGTTGTTTTCAGTAGCTGTGTTTTTTGTTTTTTTTTGTTCCTTTTCTTTTGTTTTTACATTTGAAATTGCATGTGAAGCGTGATGTGCTGCCAGGGTTTCTCTTAAAAACAAGTTGAAAGTGATTGTTTGATGTACATTGTATGTCTTCTGTTACACAGTGTTTACCATTCATTAGTACCATACTGACAGTTGTGTCTATTTTTACGTTTGAAGAAAAAGTGAATTGACAGTTGCTGTCTTTTGGAAAAGAAAAAAATCATTCTCTGTGCACTGTGAATTAATCTGTGCCAGGTACACAGTGTATGTTGTACATACAAGTCTTTTCCCTGGCTATTCCACCTCAACTGGAGGAAGTGATGAGTCTATCCCGCATTCATAGACTAATATTAATCCTTGTGCCATGAGGAAAGTCCTAGAACTTTCCCCTCCAACTGGTGTGGATGCTCACAGGGACTTGTTCCCCCGTCCCTGCAAAGCAAGTTGGGTCCGGGGACTAAATGTGGAGGGGAGAGTGACTTGAGGCCATAATTGATGGTGCCCAGCTCTGTATTCATCAAATGTGAGCATGCGCGAAGTCTGGTTTGAAGTGGCAGGGCTCACCCCAAGCCCGATTGCCCCCGCAGTACAGTCGAGATAGCTGTGTGGAGTGTCAGTTTTTGTTGTTGTTGTTGTTTTTTTAAAGATTTTTGGTGACTGTCCCCGCAACACGGGATCTTAGTGTAAACACAGGGTCACCTGTCTGTAGATAGGACCACAGACTTATCAATCATACAATATTGTAAGGTCCCTGGTTCAAGTCCCCTGGCTGCAGCTGTTTCACAAACAGGTACCCAGGGCTAGGCAAGGCTCTTTACCCTCTGTGCTTATTCCTTGTTCCTAAACCGGTTCAAAATACAGTCATAACACAAAAAGACTGCCATCTTGAGATTTCATTGCCAAAGATGTATGCAGAAATAAATTGTAGGTACAGTCAACCTGGCACAAATCAAAATATTGGCTAAGTTGGAAACAAATTCCAGCCCTGATTGGTGGGCTGTCAAACATTGTGTAATCTTTTAAACAAGTTGAAATTCATGGAAGTCAAAGGCTTCCTGCTGTCTCTTTGGATTTGAATTTTGCAAAGTTGACAATAGCCTTTAATCTGAGTACCGGTACTGTAGGTGGACAGCCCTAGGTATTCAATGTACTAGAGTGGGCAATGTACAACGTAGACAGTGACCGCGGAGATATTCGTCCCTTGATTGAGCATGGGTGTGGGACGGGGTTTAAGATTAGAATTGAGGCATGTGATTAATCTGAGGAAAGGGGAGATCAGATCGTGTCTCCTCATGTGTGTCACTTTAAAATCATCCCCATCTCCTGACCGTAGAATAGTTTTGTCTAACGAGGCTTCACCCCCCCCCCCCCCCAAAAAAAAAACAAAAAAAAAAACAGGCATTCACAAAGTAACTACAATGTACTATACAAATGTAGATGGGGGGGGGGGGATGAATTGGTGAGTGGAAGGGGTGCAAAGGGCAAGGGAGAAAAGAAAATAAAAGTATTTGGAGACATGGAGAGAAAATGGAAGAATTGTTATGGAGGGAAATGTTTTAGTAGCGACTAGAGGGTTTTAAGATGAAAATGAGGCTAGTGACATGAGGATTAGATTCATTTGGCATCATGTGTACTGTGTATACAATGTAGGATTCACAACTGTTAGAAGTCAAATGAATACGTATGTTGATGTTTTGCTTGTTTTTAAGGATGTGTGTACACAAACCACATGACCACAAATTTATATCCTGATTCATTTGCAGCAACTTGGCTTTTGATGGATGAGGAAGTACAATGTACACACAGTATACAGAGCGATACCCAAAAAAGAAAGAAAACAACAACAGCATTCTGTTTGTAAACTGATCACACTCGTATTGAAATGTAATGTACATTGTACATGTACCATCAGGTGAAATGCATGACTGTGTACATGTAATCACAAACACCCCCCCCCCTCCCTCCCTGTAGTTTTGGTAACGTTGGTGCGCATTTATTCATCAAGTTCCAGAACACAATAAAATATGTGATATGAAGCCAGAGAATGATAGAGAAGGAAGCATGCAATTAAGACACGTTGCAGTAATTGCTGCTTTCATTTACAGAAGATTTCATGCTGTATTTTTGAATTACACCAGCACAGTGCATGTTTAAATCTTGATAATGCAGTGGGGCCTACTTTTAATGGTACACGTACTGTACCCCATATCATTTGCAAAACTTTTAATCTGTTTGTGCAGTTGTGTATGTAGAGAGTACAACTGTAATTCAAATCACATGCTTATCTCTGAGGTACGGGTTTGTATGTGAATTCAAGAACTCTATACAGCTACAGCATAGAGTTTTAGCCGTTTCTTTTTTTTTTTTCTTGAAAACCAAACAGTAGGAAAGTGAACTTTTCCATGTAACTGTAAAAACAAAACAAAAGAAAAATGATGTTTTCTAAGTCTTGTAGTTTGAATGGGTGCCTGAAGCTGAAGCACATGTAGTGCCAATTTGACAGTGTTGTTCAATGTTCTAACAAAAAATAAGAGCCAGACACTACCATTTCACCTGTTCACACGTAATGCTTGAATTGTTTTATCACCCCAGCTCCCTTTATATGTTTGCTGAGGAAATTAGTTTTGTGGAAATAACTGAGACATGCGTGCACGTGAAAGTATGCCTACAATTTGCACATTGTGCTGGTGTTTACCTTGTCAAACATCTGATGGAATTTTACTGCCTTTGTGTTCTCAGCTGAATCGATTCACTCGCATTCATCATGTACGAGAAAAACATAGGACACCTGCATGCCAAGATGTAATATACTGCAAAATGATGAAATTGTAGTTTGAAGCCTACCTAGAGAATCACTGTACCACAAAAGGATGAATGTATAGTACTGTATGTGCACATGTACATTGTACACTGTAAAAGGTGCGTATACAATGTAGTTCAAGAAATTGAAAGTTGTTGTTAGAAATCTTTTGAGAGTTTTCTGTCAAAACTGTACATTTTATATGTGAACATTTCTGGTAGAGTGTCATATTTTACATCCCAAACTAGAGTGGGGTTGATTTATCAATAGAAAAAAAGAAGAAGAAAACAATAACAAAGCTCTGATTGTATGTACACTTACAATGTATCTGACAACACATACAATGTATTAATTAATAATTGCAGACTGAAGGAGCGGATCCAGAAATTCCGTAAAGGGGAGAGGGGGGGGGGGGGGGGGGGGGTCACATGTAAAGGGGGGATGCACGCGCCCCCAATTTTTCTTTTAATACATTTCTTTTGTTTTAAAGGGACTGTACAGTATACTGTTTGAGGTGGGGATTCATGTTTTGAACATTCCTAAGTGAGGTAATGAGAAACCTCTAATGAAATATGAAAGAGCATGTAGTTTTAAGAAGGATTCAATGTTTATTTGATGAAAATTGGTTTTCAAATGGCTGAGATATCAACAAAAAAAGGTGATAATAATAAAAGGCGACACTCCACGCCTTTTATTAGGATCTCTTTGTTTCACCTTGTTTTTGGATATCTCAGCCATTTCAAAACCGATTTTCATCAAATAAACTTTTGATACCCCTTAGAATTGCATGCTCTTTGACATCTCATACTTTACAATGTAGAGTGGTTTCTGAATATCTCGCAAAACGTTATAAGCTAAATCCTCACCTCAACCAGAACTGTAAACACCCTTTAACAAAAAATAAAGGTGGGGGGGGGGGCGCACCTGTGGATCTGCCACTCGACTGTGACAGCAGTTTACAGCATTGCAGAATTTAGTGATAGAACACAGTATGATAATGACAAGGTAGATGAGTAATTTGGACCCATTTGCAAATTATATAGTAGTTAGTACTGCATCATTCTAGCATTGAATGAACAAAAATTGTTGTTGAGATTATATCACTAAGTAATTTGTTGTAGTTGCTACATTTTATCAACCAAAAACATGATTTCCATGCGTCCATTTTATAGCAATACAGTTTTTGCTGCTCTGCTGTGAAGACTACACCCTCTTTTCATTCTATTCAATCAAATTAAGCAACTGTTTCCCTTTTATCCACTACGTACACTTGTACACTGTCCCCGCGTTCACATTGGTCCCCGCGACGCGGGGAAAGTCCCGAGCTGTGGGACTTTCTCCTCAAAAACCATAATGTGAACGCTCGCTGGGACTTGTCCCCTCGTCCCCGCGAAGCAAGTCGGGTACGGGGACAAGATTTGGAGGGGAGAGTGACCTTGGGGCGCAATTGATAGCGTCCAGCTGTGGTCATCAAATGTGCGCATGCGCTATGCCTGGATTCAAGTGGCAGAGCTCGCTCCAAGCCCCAATTGCCCCCACAGCTCGGGGACAGATGAGATACCAATGTGAACGGTCAGTCGTAAAAAAGATAAGCTCTCTTGTGGCTGTCCCCGCATCGCGGGGACCAATGTGAACGCGGGGTGTAGCTTCAGGGAGTACAGCATTGTCATAAGATTACTGTAGTGCAACAGTCTAGAATGCTGTATCACACTGGAAGATGAATGGGACTATTGTATTGGTATGTTATTAAAGTTTTCATGTTTGCCTGACTACAGTGTATTCATCATGCAACAAAGATTATTTTCTGTTATTCGAATGGCACACAAGATGCCTCAGAAATTAGTCCCGATGCAGTACAACATAAACTTTTATTTGAGATTTTATTGGCTGCCGTTTTGTGTTTGTAAAACATCAATTCCATCAAAGCACTGAATTGTGCATGCATTGTTGTTAAAAAAAAATATGGTTTGAAGCATTGTACCTTTTCAGTGTTGAGAGTTGTAAAGATGCTACACAGTGTAAAAATATACATGTATCTATAACTGGAGGAGGGTGGAGGGTTACAGAGTTGTACAAACTGTATATCTTCTCTATGAGGAAAGGGGCATAAAATTGGTGCCAATCTTGGGTCACTGGAACTGTTACCAGAGTGCGACAGCCAGTAAATAGAAAAACTTGGCATAATGTCAATGGCCTACAGTGTTTGAAGAGAATCTATCAAGTCACGATGAGTCAATATGTACAGTGTACTCAGAGATAAGGGACCTCAAAGTAAAATCTTTGAGGACAGCCCAGACAGACAGGGTGTTCAGACGCAAAAAAAAAAGAAGATTATACAAGAACGGTATAGCTATACCAAAACGGTATAGCTACATCATGTACCGGTATATGATGAATTTATCCGTGTGAATGCTGACTAGCATCGTTTCGAACTATATCACAGATCTCGATAATGAATTGATATCAGCATTCCATCATGTCCATTGTGCTTCTGAAGGTATGGCGACCATAGAAAGGTATACACTATGTAACTGGGCGGGGTTTAATGGGAGCCCGAATGAAAGGTGACGCCATAGCTGTCACTCATGACCATATTGAACAGCATGCGCAGTGGGAGACTGCACATCTATACAAGGTTTTCCTGAATGGTCAAGAGTAGCATCTGAACAGTCTGTCAGCTATACAAACTGTACAATGATTCTTTATACGTCATTTCTTTATTGGGTTTTGGTATAAACTGGCTTGCATCTGAACAGGGGGTAAGTGTCGAGTCAGTAGATCGATGTATGTCATGAGGTAGGCATTTCTATGACTTGCACTCGCCATGGAGTCTGACGCAATTGAAGTCAATATTTACAAGTACTACTAGAAAATGAGAGATAAAATGAGATTGTAGAGTGTTCCTGTGACATGCCCACGAATCAAGCCTGCTGATTGGTCAAGCCCCTCACACGCCCCCATAGAGGATGTCATTCACACCACATATCCCAGTACTTTTCCTGTTAATCTTCCTGTTCTTATCACCAAGTTAATCATCGCAGCTAGTCTTAATTCAAGCTCGCTCTTTATAGCTGCTTAACTGCTATGATGAAATAACAAACTCATTCCAGTATTTTATGAATTACTTTTTTTCCCCATATTATTTTTTTTTCTCCATAATCCTTTCATAATCATCATAAGGGGACTTATTAGAATGGATGAAATAGTATAGTGATTTTCCTGTAAATTTGATAAAATAATTTTCACAATGTCCATGAATCATGATAGTCTCTCCAATATGTTAAACTCATCATCCTAATGTGAATTTGTGTATTTTGTTCCCAAATGATAATGCATTGTGCTCATTAGTTCTTTAGAAGTACATCGTATGTCCGTTGCCAGTCATAAGGCATGCCCTGCAAACATGTAAATGGAGAATGAACCAAAGCAATGCCAATAATAAAACAAAACACAATCATCACAACTGTCTTTATTTTAAAGATGTGTTCATTTTAATATCGAAGTGGAAAGGAACAGAGAAAAATAAATAGCTCTGTTAGTTTAAAGAGCTGGTATAGTATTGGTGGAGGTAGAAATTGGGCTTTTTAACTTTTTGTGAGATATCAAGAAACCTCGTATGAAATAGTACAGAGCATACCATTCTGAGAGGAATTCAAAGTTTATTTGATGAAAATCGGTATTGGAATGGCTGAGACATTCAAAAACAAAGTAAAACAAAGCCGTCATAATAAAAAGTAGGTCCCAACTTTTATTAGGATCGCTCTGTTTTGGATATCTCAGCCATTTCACAAGGTATAGTTATCAAATGAACATTGAAATCCTCTTGGAATTACATGCTCTTTCACATTTGAGGTTTCTCATTATCTCACCAGAAAATGTTTGAAACCTGAAGTTAGGGCTCAACCAAATCTATACAATCCCTTGATATAAACATTAGGTCATTTGCTTTGTTACAAAAAGACCCCCCAAAAATTTCAAACCAAGATTATGTAACCCTGTCATGTGCTTGAATTGCGCTGTCACTGTCAGACATTCATTGTGTGCATTGGATTTAGGACGTTTTGCATATTTACCCCGTCTCGGAAATTTGGCTATTCCTGTCTACATGAGATATCATATGTCTGGCACAGCGGATCCTAATACCTGTCTCCTGAGCTGTACAAGTGTTGTGATTTGATACCTTTAATGATAGATATGTGCACCAAAAGATAACCTTCGTGGAAATTTGGTGGCGTAACATCAATATTTGGTTTCCCTGGGCCACTACAATAATTATATGTTCACTGTATGCCACGGCTAATGTCAAGCCTGATGAGAGAATTTTGATTCCCCTGTGACCAGGAAGTATGTTACTGTGCAGACCCGTGAAAGAAACAAAACATAGACAAATATTATAGCACGTACGTACGAGCAAACAAATGTGAAAACACAAAATATGTTATCAATGAAAGAACTTACAGTGTACTTATATTGACCTCTGTGATGAGGAGCTTTATCGTTTGTGTTTAAAAAGGTACAGTAAAGTTTCCAACCATAATAGGAAACACCATGTTGATCAAAAGAATCAGTCAGTTTTTATAATCAATTCAGGTAGGACTCCAGAGATCTATAGAATACTCAGTAGTTCTTTTCAGCAGTCTTCGTCTTTCATGATCTCGGCGATGTTTTGTGCCTCATGGTGACCATTGTCTATGTTCAACAATCAACATTACATGTCTACCTGGGTCTTCCTATTCTTGTAATATCAAAAGTATATCTCAGTATTAACCCATTGAGGATGGGTTGATTTTGGTACAACACGCATTCCCCCTAGACACCTGCCTGAGTATACAATGTACAACGTACATATACATATTGTACTCGGGACTTGTCCTCAACAGGTTAAGAAATAATGATTACGGGTAGAGTATTGTGGAATTGTTTCGTGTACATGTACATGTACAGCTGTACATGTCCCTTTCTACTACGTTAGTGTTCACTAAGTGCTACAAATGTACAATAGCCCCAGCTATCGAGTCACTGGAATCAGCCCCCAGCACATTGTACATGTACAACAATTTGTACAGCGCATTATACTCTGGTCCCTGGGGGGCATTTACTACCTACATTTGTAGCCAGGCTGCCATGTTTTATTTACTGTTCTCACATACAATGTGTACAGTACTTGTACATTTGTACATCCAGCAAGAGTTGCATCACATTTGCATTACCTTAGTATTAAAGGGTCTGTACAGTACTGGTTAAGGTGAGGATTCATCTTGTAACATTTTGTGAGATATTTAGAAACCACTCAATTACTGTAAATGTTAAAGAGCATACAATTCTAAGGGAATCAAAAGTCTGATGAAAATCGGTTTTGAAATGACTGAGACATCTAAAACCAAGGAAAAACAAAGAGATCTTAATAAAAGTTGTGGCCTGTCAATTTTATTAGGATCTCTTTTTTGGATATCTCAGCCATTTTAAGGCCATTGTTTATCAAATATAAATGTTGAATCCTTCTTGAAATTACATGCTTTTTCACATTTCATAAGAGGTTTCTCATTATCTCACCAAAAAATGTTATAAACCTGAATCCTCACCTCAACCAGTACTGTACAGTCCCTTTAAATTACTTCAGTAATTAGTTGGCACTGTTCCCAGTTGGTAAAATTCCACAATACTAAATCCCGCGATAATTTGTGTGGTACTGTTCTCATTCATGAAATACCATCTAGTTTAATGTCTGGCCTGAAAGTACGCCTCTCTGAGGTAAAGCACTGCACATACGAGTACGTATGCACATACAGTACTTTGTACATCTATAAGGAGAAGACGGGGAATGTGTTAGGTCATGCAAGAAATGTACACCTCTGTACAGTCGATGGTACAAAATTTGGTATTTTGTGCCTCGATTCACACTCAAAGCTCACATGCTTATCTTGTAAAGTTTGAATTACCACTCTAAAATACCATGGTAATTTGTAAAATGTAAATTTGTGGTGTACTGTAAAACACAATATTTTCGCGGCGTGAAATTTTCGCGAATTGGAGCCGACGGCCTTTTTCGTGGCATGAAATTTTCGCGAGTTGCCTCTAACATTCAGTGCTTAAAATGTAGGCGAACTTTCACGTGCATTTGAATTTCGCGACTCTTGGCTGTCGCGAAATTAAAATGCACGCGAACATTCCTCGTTTTACAGTACTTGTATGCACCTCCGCATTAGGAATTACTGTGCAAAATATTGTGATATTTTGCCATTAATGTGAACGCACCTCAACATATCCAGCAGTAGCATTCATGTATCAGGTAATTTAATGCACCCTAGTAGAGAAGAGCTTTGTGCATAAAAGCGTCTTTTTAAGGACACGGGTGGATGAATGTGTTTTTGTGTAATGTACACTTACAATGTACCTCAAAGAGCATTGTCTCTGAAGTTGATAGTGTGCATCGGTACATTTGTAGCATGTACTGTGTAATATACTTGCCAATGTAACCATGGATTCCGCCATCAAACCAGGGCAACTTTGGTTGAAATCCTTCCCAGCATGAACCTGTATTGTCCTTGTACAAATTGGTTTTGATACCCGCAAAATCCCTCTCATCCCAGGTGTAAAAATGAGTGTACTAGAGCTTGGTATGAAAAATGGCAGGACCCCTACAAAGATCAGGTATCTAAATCGCATTGGAAATGATGACAATGATGGTGGTAACGGCACTGATATAGTGTAGTAATGTTTTGTTGTCATCATTTGCTTACCCTGATTATGATGATGGTTATTATTTTTGTTGTTATCATTTTCATAATTTTTCTTTTATGATGTTGTCGCATGATGATGGTATATTCTGTGAAACCGGTATTGTTCTATTGCACACATACAGTACCATTTTAGATTCTGATATTCTCGTGAATCTTGGCTCCTTGCAAAATTTGCCAACATTACAGTACAAATTTTTTAAATGTCAGGTTTTACAGTAATTGGATGATTTGGAGGGATTGAGATTATTAGACTAACCCGAAAAACCTTGCAGATCGAATAACTTTTCCATCATTCAAGCAATTAAAGTCAAATTTAGTATGTATCATGATCTAGCAGTGTAGTTTTGCAAGACACCAATGTGTTAGTTTAAGGAAAATGTGTTGCCATGGTAATCACTCATTTTTGTATCAAAATAAACCATTCAAGCTATGAAGGTCAAATTTGGTGTGTACATGTATGATGGTCTTTAAGTATAGTGATGCTGGGGGAAAGCATGTTTCCATTTGCTGTAAGTTTTATACTCAGTGTCAACTCTGTTATTGTACAGTAAACTAAAATTATTCTGTTTCAATTCGACAAATGCACAAACATCATTGCCCTCATGTCATCACATACTACAGTGTATAAAGTAACACTAGGGGCGGGGGTATTAATCACCTTCAGTGATAATTCTAGTTTTTTTTAAAGATGCGTTTCTGTGTTCGATAGGCGTTTTCAC
Source organism: Diadema setosum (assembly GCF_964275005.1). Taxonomy (NCBI): domain Eukaryota; kingdom Metazoa; phylum Echinodermata; class Echinoidea; order Diadematoida; family Diadematidae; genus Diadema; species Diadema setosum. The sequence goes on along the minus strand of NC_092696.1, from coordinate 17,652,434 downwards.
ATCAGCCCGTAAAAATCCAAGCTCAAAATATTTTCCGCGATTGCGAATGAGAGCGCTATTTCATTTCTTATTCACATCAGCCCAAAGAGGGGTAGCCCGAATAGTTAAAAATTTTAACATACTGTAAAAGTGGATATTTTCGCGCGTCTAATTTTTCGCGCTAGGCCGGGTCAGAAGAGTTTCGCGTGTTTTTAATTCCGCGGAATCAAGACATCACGCACAGGAACGTATGGCAAGCAAAAATATTCGCGTGTTTTTATTTTCGCGCTAGTTTCTGGTTGCGCGAAATGCGGGAAAATTTCAACACCGCGAAAATTTCCACTTTTACAGTAGCTAATTCGACAGCTGAGTATGTGCAAACAGCATTAGTAATGTGTGTGTCCTCTCAAAAATTCCTCATGACTTGTGTGCAGTTTGCCTCGATCGATCGGGTCACACACGTTAGGCATAATAGGATTCATCGCGCTAATTTCTTGAGTCGTTTTCACATTATCAAATAGCGCGCTACTATCCCGCTATTTCAGAAATTTCCTGAGTTGAAGTTGAGAAATTTTCTCGATCAGAGCGACACAATTAGCGCGGTAGTTTGTGTTCACATTATCAAATAGCGCGCTATTTCGCTATCGGGAAAATTTCCCAAGTCAGAAAATAGCGCGCTATGTGGAGACATCGGCTGATGTGAAAACGCCTATTGTGTGTTCAAATTCCTTGAGAGGGTTGTCTCTACCAGCCTGTGTGGGCACTGCTATTAACAGTTGATTATCTGTCAAGGATGATGGAAATCAAAATAGAATCAAACAAGCAACTGGCATGTACTCAAAGTACATGCACCTCCCTGGACTGCCCTGGATGTAATTCCATGCATACTGAGATTTGGGCTGGAACGAAGTTGTTTTTCCCTTCAATCTTGCACCCCACCCTCCCCTCTTCCCCCCTGTCCAACAACCCCTTCCCCCCCCCCCCCCAGCAGTTACATTAAGTGTGTTCATGGATTGACTGTTTAATATTGCTGCAACCCCCTTCCCAACTGCCCCTCTAGTCAACCTCCCCCATCTCCCATACCCACTCTTCTCTATAACCCCTCCCCCAAGCCCCACCCCAACACACACATACAGTTAATGTGTTCATGATGAATCAAATGATATTATTGCCATATAATCTCCCACATCCAACTTTCCCCAACCAACCCCCATGCTTCTCCCAAGATCCCTTCTTGCCGTATGTCATCATGATCATGGGACTGATTCATTTTCGCGAATTGGAGCCGACGGCCCTTTTTGCAGCATGAAAATTTCGCGAACTGCAACTGGCATTCAACATAGTATAGACAAGAACTTTCACACATATTTTAATTTCGGGAATCTTGGCGCTCACAAATTTTGCGAAATTAAAATGCACACGAACATTCCTTGGACACAAATTTACAGTATCTTCCTCTATATTACTCCGCAACCCACCCTTTGGTCCCCATACTAATTTCCCACCCCTTCTTCCCTCCTTTCTCCCCCCCCCCCCCCCCCCCCGTCAGTCCCCTCTGAACACATGCTGTGATCATGGAGTGAATTTCTTTGTGATATCATCCTCTATTTTACCCACTCCCACTCGCCTCTCCCTTCGTCCCCGTTTTGACAAACTGTATACCATCATGATGGTGGATAGAAATCATTGTTTGATAATACATCAATCTCCTAACCCCCTCCCCTCCCCCCCCCCCCCCCCCCCCACCAATGCATACATTCACCCTTGTTTCCTCTTCTTACCCCCCTACAGATTTTAACTCTGAGTCAGACGGGAACGCCGGGGGTGATATCCTGTGCGCCAAGATGTATGTCGACAGAAGATGGCTTCAAGGTACCGTGCAATGCTTCGGTTTTAATACGCTGTGCCAATTGTTTGCGTGCCATGTGTGTTTGGCTCTGCTGAGTAGCTGTGCTTTTGCATCTTTGCTGTATTAGCAGGTCTCTGTGAATTTTAGTGATGAAATGTCAATATTTTACCCTCTCTTGAATACCATTTGTTATACTGCGTTTAAAAAGTGAATAGCTATAAAGTTACTTGTAGTGTAAAATTTTAGCTAAAAGTGTCTGTGTTTTATGAGAGAAACACCATCAAGAAGATAGGGAAAGTTACATGGAGAAAGGAGAAAAATGAGGAAGAAAAAGAAGAGAAAAAGAATGAAGAAACAAGAAAAAAAAGGTAGTGAAGAAGAAGAAGAAAAAGAAAGAAGATGCAGGAAAGATGAAAAAATAAAGTGATAAATAGGTACAGAGAGAGAGAGAGCTAGGGTTTAAAGGAAGGTAAACCCAAAAAGCAATGTGGATTGAGTGAAAGCAGCAACATTAGTAGAACACATCAGTGAAAGTTTGAGGAAAATTGGACAATCGATGCAAAAGTTATGAATTTTTAAAGTTTTGGTGTTGAAACCGCTGGATGAGGAGACTACTAGAGGATATGACGTATGAGTGGACAACAATACAAAGAAAATATAAAGGAAATTCAAAAAAAAATCACTTTTCTAGAATTATGAAAGAGCAATGGACCAACCTCTTTCAGAAAGCAGGGGGAATAATTGCTACCCCTAACATATGTCAATATCAAGTTGATGGAATTTGTAATTTTCATGAAAAATAGATTTTTGTAGAATTTTCTTTATATTTTCTTGGTATTGTTGTCCACTCATATGTCATAACCTCTAGTAGTCTCCTCGTCCAGCGGTTCCAACACCAAAACTTTAAAAATCATAACTTTTGCATCGATTGTCCGATTTTCTTCAAACTTTCACTGATGTGTTCTACTAATGTTGCTGCTTTCACTCAATCCAAATTGCTCTTGGGGTTTATCTTCCCTTTAATATCGGTTTTGATAACACTGACCTTCAGTAAAGGAGTTAATGAAAACTTACTTGTTTGTTTATTTGTTTAAAAAAGAGATCACTTTTGAATTATAAGCTGTGTGTTTCGTATACTAAAGCACAACTTTAAATATTGCATTGTATTCTAATGTAAAGGCATGAGAATTTTTAAACGGGTAGCATTAATTACACATGTATGGATGTAGTAACCTGCATTCTATTCTGGAATACTGCTTTTGAGTTAGGCTGAAAATTCTGCCAATCTTATTTTGTGCATTACTCTTCATCATAGAAATATAGGAAAAGACTTTTGCTTGTCATTCTTGCAAACCGACAAGAAATTCCCTCTTTCATCAAGGATATACCTTTCCGGAAAAGTGCAGATGTTTGAAATTTAGCTAATGGTAAAATACTTTAAATTACAAATTGCAGGTAAGATGTTGGGAGTGTGCAAATGTTTGGAAACAAATTATTAAGTGTGCAGTTTTCAAGTAGTGGTGTATACCTGGGGAATTGTACTGTAGTTGGACCCTCCCCCATCCTCCCCCACCCCCCCCCCCCACTGTCTGTTTTCCTTTTGAAGTGCACTCCTGAATCAGAATATATCCAGACATAAGGTATTTCCTATTCATGTCCTCATCAGACAGGGCATTAAAATTTTCTTTTGCAGTTCCCACGCTCCCATCTTTGAGTAGCATTTGTACAGTGAGGGAGCTTTCACAAAGGATTTAACAGACAGAAGTTGTTCATTCATGGCTTGTTTAGCCCATTGAGGATGAATCCCGAGTATGTACATTGTACTCTGAGAGTTTGTCAATGGGAAATGTCTGTTGTAGCAAAATCAAGCCGTCCTCAGTGAGTTATATGACAGTGGATGCTACTTATAACCAAGTTTTTTCCAGTCTCTATTGAAAGACTCCGTTCTTAACCCGTTGAGGATGAGTCCCGAGTACAGTATACTCGGGCAGGTGTCTATGGGAAATGCGTGTTGTAGCAAAATCAAACCATCCTCAATGGGTTGAGTTATAACCTGAATCTTGTGTTCCTTCTTGATTGTAACGACAACATTCATGATACTTCCGGATTGCAATGAGTATTATGTATGTGTCGGAAAAATAGAATTTCCTCAGGAAACTGGCACCATGGTTGCTTTAAAATGTCTAGAAATGAATACATGAAATATTAAAGGAAAACCTTCCATTTCCAAATGTTATACCATTCCATGAATTGGCAATTCACTTTACAAGGTTTTTTCTGTTTCAAATTGGCAAATTTATCCTAAGGTGCACATTCAATTAATGTGATACCCGGGACTTGATAGCATAATATTGAGAATTATTCTTGGGACATCAGTGTTTTGTTTTGTTTTGTTTTGTTTTTTTCTGATCAAAATGTCAGTGTAGACGTAGATATATGTGCAAATCAGCAAACAGAGTCTGTTAGTAAGAGATACGTACATTAGTAGTACATAAAGCAAGATTGATTGCAAGCACAAAAACATGGTAAAGGTTAGACACATGTCTTGAGATGTTTTGTAGACACCAGTCAATATACAATGTAACACCCTCTCATTTATTGTGACAAATACAGATGGTAATCGTTTGTCAGCACTTCAAGATAAGGTAGGCATCAAATCACATGTATTTGGGAGTATAGTACCAACCCATAGTGCAGTTAATTTGCCAATCAGGAAATCAGAAAGAGATAGAAGAATGTCCTTCATCGCACTTGTCTTTCCCCGTCTCCTCCCAGTATGCCAACCTCCAAGTGGAGCAGAGTAAGATCCTGAAGCCGAAGCCGCACGAGGACAACCTCCTGTTCGGCCACAACATTAGTGACCACATGCTGACCGTCCCCTGGACGGAGAGGACGGCTGGAGCACCCCCCGCATCACCCCACTGAAGAACATCTCCCTCCACCCGGCCTGCTCCGTTTTCCACTACGCAATATGTGTGAGTATAGACAGCACAGAACCAGGCTAACTACTGTATCTTATTATGCTGAATATTTTGTGATGTTTATATTTTTGGCGAATTTCGCAAGTCAGGTGCTATTCACGAAATTAAAGACACACAAAAATATTGACTCTGATCCCGATATGAATGTGACGTACATGTAGCCATTCAAGTTCAGTACTTCAAGATCGCAAATTTAACCACTCGCGAAATTGTCTGGAAGTTCCGATTCGCGAAAAATTTAGACTCGCTAAAAATATGGCATGTATACAGTACCTGTTTCAGACTTGGAAGAGGGAGGCAATCTGGGTAGATTTCCCAACACTGTTGGTATTGTGTTATTGTATTACCAGTCAGCAATTATATGAACATGATGTCATTGTGGATAATGTGACTGTAGTTCTCACTTGTGAATTCAACCTCTTGGATGTTTTTGTCTTACAGGTTGCAGTTCGTGAAATATTTCTCTCTCAAAAAACAAGGCATGTTGCATATTGTTGCTGGAGCAACAAGACCTCGTACCTCAAAAATGTCAAACATTCAGGAGAGCAAAAAAAAAACAACAACCAAAAACATGGCAGCCAAAGCACTATATCAATGGGATACTCGCCTTTCCTTAGACATGCCTTGGTGCTCCATTTTTGTGGGAAGGCAGTTAGGATTTGGACAGGACGTCACTTGACGAATTATCTGAGTATCTGACCGTTAATTAAAAAAAAGTAATTTTCACCAAAATTTAAGATGCGAGGTCTCATCACCCATGCAGGATATGCAACACTTATAGCCAGCATATCAATGTGTGTGTGTTTTTTTTCATGTTACGTTCTCTCACGAACAAAGGTTGTCCGTACTTTGATGAATTTCTTCTTTCTGTCTGTCTCTCCTCCCTCCCCCCCCCCCCCTCTCTGTATTGTGTCTTCTTCGCTCCAGCTCTTTGAGGGCATGAAGGCGTACAAGGGCGTCGACGGCAAGATTCGCTTCTTCCGCCCCCTCATGAATATGGAGCGTATGAACAGGAGTGCCACTCGGGCAGCACTACCAGTAAGTCCTCTTGCAAGAATGGATCACAGCCTCTTTTTATAGCATTCATGTTATTTTCACTGGATAATCGGGCGGGGACCTCTGATAAACGGGACAATTTTTCTTCAAGCGATCTTTGATTTTGTGGATAGTTTACACAAAAAATCTACCAAAAACCACAACATTATTTCAAGATTCCCTAACAGTTGTCGTTTACATCGAACTTACAAAGCAAGCTTCGGACTGGTGGTTTTGACCTCCATCCATCCAGTACACGTACATTTCAGCTCACTGCCCGCCTTCGCTTTTCTGTACATGTGTATATATGGCGAGCTAGATCGCTACATATTGACAACACATGTACAGTGCAGTGATCGCGGCAAGTAAACAATCAAGCCGTGATGATTGAATGATTGACGGACTTTTCATTGACGTTCCCACATCAGTTCTGGGTAATCATTTCCCATGGTTGTGGATATGTTTATACGGAACGCCCTACGTGTCCAAGAATTCTACGAATGTTTAAGAAAGTGCTAGCTTTTAATCCGCATATTTTGTGTTCGAAGAGAGGTGACAGAAGACCCCGGTTGCGATTACTCTACATCATTGCGAGAATGCAGGGAGAGCTAGAGGGTCGCGCCGAGGGGTAGCATGGTTGTGTATTCATGTACATGTACAGTACGTCAGTATGCATGTGTGTGTGTGTGCACTACATGTACATGTCGTATGCCGTTAGTGTATGGTGAGTGCTCATCGCGAAATCCGGCACCCCGCTTAAAGGGGCCGTGTTTGCTACTCCCAACCTGTCCCGATTATGCGATGAATACTGTACTTGAGGGATTATCCATTAAAAAAAACAAGAAGAAGCAGTTCCTTTCCTCCCTTTTCCTCCCTTCAGCAAGCTCTGGACAAAAGGCACACTCAAAACAGTATGGGTGGGACTACAGTGTGCATAACAAGTGATTCTGTCATCGGTATAATCCCTCTGTTCTTGCATTTTTTCATGGCAATGAATCATGAAATCCTACACTTCCTGTTGTCAGCAGCCAACAAAAGTGGTTATACTACGTGCTTTCGTGAGTTTTGTATCATTTCAGATCAAATTAAGAGTTTCGAGAAACATTAGCACTTGGAAGACATGATTTGTTACGGTGGGATTTTATAGCCACCACTCTTGATAGTATGCAACATTATCAACAGCATCAAGCAAAACTCATGGTAAATTTACCTCCCCCAGAGCCACTCAGTCTGTGGAATTTATGACCTTTTTCCTTGTATTTATAGGTTTCAAAAGGCTACCACAGAAAATTAGTCTTCTTTCCGAATGGAATAAAAACAGATAGGAGGTTAATTCCTCTCTTTTTTTATTAGCTTGAATATCATAAATTGTGCTTTGCCAGTTTTGAAACAGAATGTAATAGACACCAAAGAATTTGCATGGTGTGAACAGCCTCAAGGTTTAGGACTGACAAATATACCATGAATATCCAAGTGTGAACTGAATCATATCCATTTCTAAAGTCCACAGGATGTTTATAATCAAAAGACATGTGACACAGTCACTATAAATCCGACCACTGCCTTTCAAAGTTTGCCAGTTTTGAACCAGAATGGAATGAACACCTAAGACTTTGTTTGGTGTTATAGCAGCCTCAAGGTTTAGGGCTGACAAATATGCCATGATAAAGAGAAAAATACATTATACTTTTGATAAAGGGAGAAATGCATGAGGCCTATCTACAATTCAGGCCTTTCCAGGCCTGTTGATAGCCACAGACCCAAGGCTGAAGTGAGTTTTTTGTCTTCTGTCATTGACTGACCTTCTAACTTTGGGCCTAGCTTGCTGCCTGCTCTTTAGTATTTGCTCTTTATGTCACCAGATACATGTCTCCAGATAGAAATAAAGAAAGAAGTTTGCGAGGTTTTAGCTTGCTTTGTCTGTAGATAAGAAATAGACAAATCATACTGCTGAGTTGGGAGTTTTTAAGGAGGAGTGCAGAGATTCTCCAGAGTGTTTAAAGATTCATACAACGTGTAGATCATAAAATCATAGTGGCATGAACACATCAATTTTGCGTTGAGAGATAGTGTGTACACGAAATTCTATGCTCTTATCATGTCCCATAATCTAAAGTAAAATCGTGGAATGTATGTGGTTTTTTTTTCAAGTGTGTGTGGTATAGACCAAGTGAGTGTGTTTATGTGTTTGTGTTATGTCTGTGTGTCTATGTTTCTGTTTGTGCATTTCTTACCAAACTGGGAGCATGTAGTTTATAAGGAATACATATTATTAGTCACTGTGATATTTTGATCTCTTTTTTTTTTTCTTCTTCTTCTTCTTCTTCTTTTTCTGAGTGAACAATGTGAAGGCCCAGTCTTTGGTATGGCAAAGACATTGTCTGTTGAATTTGTTTATTTCAAGTAGAATGTCAGAGATCTTTCATACATTACATGACAATGTTGCAAAAGCAACAATCAAGCCTTTGTTGTAATGATCTGACTTCATCTGTCGTAGAATTTCAATGGGGAGGAGCTCATCCGCTGCATGGCTCGCCTTGTCCACATGGACCGGGACTGGGTCCCCAACTCACAGTCTAGTTCACTGTACATGAGGCCCACGCTCATCGGCACAGAGGTAAGGGACTGTAGAGGGTGCTATTTCTCTCAGTATCTACAGACCCACTGCTTAGTGCATAAAAAAAAAGGGGGGGGGGGGGTGTTCCAGACTTGGTACATTTCCATGATGATTTAGGAGTTCAGTTAAATTTTGTTTTCTGTAGATGCTACAAGTATATGGGTAATTCCATGAAGTTGGGGCAAAAAGTGTCACATTTTAGCATAACTCAATACTAATTATGCTATACATATATTCTTTATAGGCTTTACATTTGTATTGAGACCATACATTTTCCTGGAAATTTTGTGCCATTCAGACTCAATTTTGATGAAGTTATTTTAAAAAAATGTAACGGTGTCCTGTAGCATCGTGACGTGTCCATGTAGCATCGTGATAGTTAAAATCTCTTCCTAAAAGACAAATTAATGCAATTAGCTTGACCAAAATTTGATATAATATGCATAATTAGTAGATTAGTCAGATAGCTAAATATCTTAACTCTATTTTCCACAGTTTTACTTTTACAAGAAAATTACACAATGTGTCACTATGCTACACGGTGTCCACCAAATGTAACAAAAAAGGACACCGCGTAGCATCGTGATACATTTTTTAATCTTCTTTTAAATTTAAAACTGTGAACAGGAAATTTGAGATATTTAGCTATCTGACTAATCTAGTAAATATGCATATTGCATCAAATTTTGGTCAAGCTAATTGCCATAATTTGTCTCTTAGGACCAAATGATAAAATTTCACGATGCTACATGGACACGTCACGATGCTACAGGACACCGTTACATATTGTTTAATAACTTCATCAAACCTGAGTCTGAATGGCACAAAATTTCCAGGAAAATGTGTGGCCTCAATGCAAATGTAAAGCCTACAAACAATAAATGTATAGCATAATTGATATTGAGTTATGCTGAAATGTATTTTTCAAATATCACGATGCTACATGGACACTGCCCCAACTTCATGGAATTACCCATATGGATAAAGCGTGATGATTATTGAATGGGCCCCCTCCCTAAAGACATGGCTAGTTAAAGACATATCATCTAGCATTTCATGACAATTGCCCCGTGGCTAAATACCCGTATAGTGATAGAGTTAGAGTCCAGATTAAGATAGGGTTAGGGTTAAAATGCGGGTTACGGTAAGGATAAGATTAAGGATTAGGGTTAGGGGAAGGGGAAGGGTAAGGGTAAGGGTTGAAATTATTGACCAGGGTAATTGTCGGGGGGATAATTGTCTTGGAACCATCATTTATGGAGCACCACATGGGAGGTGTGTGTAGGCCAAAATTATCTTTTGCTGAGGAGGGCATTTGTCCCACTGGGCTCCTGGTTTTTGTTATCTACATTAACCCTTTGTATGCTTTGAGTGCAGAAAACCCCCATAGCATTGCACACACTGTCCAAAGTCCCTGGCCAGGAAAGGATGAATTATGTACTCTGTTGTTATTCTTTTCTAGCCCACGCTTGGTGTCAACTACCCGAGCCACTCTCTCCTCTTCGTCATCCTGGGCCCCGTCGGGCCCTACTTCACTACGGGAACATTCAGCCCCGTCACGCTGTACGCCGACACAGAGAACGTCCGGGCATGGAAAGGAGGCGTGGGCTTCGCCAAACTTGGATGGTAATGACATTGATCAGCATTTTCTTATTGTAACAAAATAAAATTGAAATTGCAGAGCGATTACAAGCTCTAATATCCCACATGCCAGGTACAGGATATCTCATAGTAGAAATAGCAGAGATGCAGCCATTAGTTAAGGCTTTGTGAATGCTGTAACTGCTAAATGAATTGAATGCCCGTGATTTATTCATGTGTGTAGAGAAAACTTTCTCCTCTTTAGAATGATACACGTTTATAGAGAAAACTTTCTCCTCTTTAGAATGAAATATATTTATTGAGAAAACTTTCTCCTATATAAAATGATACAAAACTTGCCCATATTTTACTTTTTGACGTTTGTCAGTAAAGAGTACCATCGTGGTAGTTGTTTTGTTGAGCTGTCAGTTTGAATGCGCTCATGTGAAAAAGAGGCTGGCCTCCAAAGGTATTTTTGCAGTCATGTGTGCTAGCCTGATTTGGATTAATCCTAAAGGAGAAAGGGGTAGGTTTGGTGTCGCAAGCAGGAAACCAATCAGTTTACTGAAAGGGGATGAAAGCAATGGATTGAGTAAACACAAAAGGATATGTATTGTAGGGCCTTTGTGATAATCCCTTGAAGTTCATGGATGGGCAACCTGTGATTGATACAAAAAAAAAAAATGGGAATGCAACATCAAACCAGACCAGTAACAATGCAGTGGTGATTGATTTTAAACAGGGTATAAGATTTTAACAACAGGACAAGTGAAGGGGGGGGGGGGTGGAATAGGATACATAGGAAAGGCCATATGCTGGTGATGCAATGGAACAAACTCAAATACAGTAAGTAACATACAAGAACACTAACAAATGAAGGTAATCTGCATGTCTCTCTAAGTTTCAAACAGTAGTTACCCAGATAATATAACTCTGATTTTCATCCAAATCTCTTTGATTCTGGTACTGTAAAACATGATATATTCGCGGCATAAATTTTTTTGCAAATTGGAGCTGACAGCCTTATTTGCGGCATGAAATTTTTGCGAACTGCCACTGGTAATCAATGCATATAGTGTAAACAAAAACTTTCGCATGCATTTTAATTTCGCAAATCTTGGCACTCGCGAAATTCGCGAAATTAAAATGCACGCGAACATTCCTTGTTTTACAGTAGTTCCTAGTGGCAAACTAACCATGACACCTGGACTCCATTTCATACTGTGTAAAAGATGTTAGGATAGCAACTCTTGCTGGAAATGCAACTTCCAATAGCAGCAGCCAATCAGTAAGCTGGATTCTTGTTGTTTGCAAGACAGTTGTCTTTCCAGCAAGAGTTTGCTATCGTAACAACTCTTTATGAAATGGGGCTCTTACGGAATAAACTCATCATATGGCAAGTTACATATCAGGTTCCTCTTGTCTGTGTGGTCCAAAACACTGCATTATGAAACTAATCTTTGCGTCGTCTCTCTCTTCGCGCTCCTTCCCGTGCAGCAACTACGCGCCGACGATCATGCCGCAGCGGGCGGCGGAGCAGAAGGGTTGCCAGCAGATCCTCTGGCTCTACGGCGACGACCACTACCTGACCGAGGTGGGCACCATGAACATCATGGTCTTCTGGGACAACGAGAATGGTGAGCGGGAACTCATCACTCCGCCCCTTGACGGCACCATCCTCCCCGGCGTCACCCGCATGAGCCTCCTAGATCTTGCCAAGGAATGGGTGAGTCTTTCTTTTAGCTGCTTTCACACATACACCAGAAACTAACAGTTTTCGAAAATCAGGTTTTTCAACCTTAATGTGACAACCATTGAATAGTTTTCACATTGGTTGGGAAAGTTGATCATTCTTGTGTGTCAACACACAAAAAGATTTGTTCACTCTCACGATTCGCATTGCGACGTGAAAGTCAATCACACCTGACTTTTTTTTTAAACTTTATAAGTGATACCCCGTGCACAGTGTATGTGTGAAACGGCACACGAAGAAAACATCACAAGTTTTAAAATCCTATGTGTGTATAACTTGCTACACATAAGCGAGCATGCTTGGGTGCACAGGGTCACACTTTGGTCTTTGTTTTGATGTGTACAGTCTCGAAAACAATCCTATTTTATGTTATTATGCTAATGAAGGCAGGTGGTAAATGTGTCGCTTTTATTTTTACTTCTGGAAATTCACCTGTAGACATTTCAAATTTATGAAGCACTGTACTCTTCATGTACCAACAATTTGATTAAGTTATGAATAAAAAATGTAAATTTCATTATATGTAACTTTCATTTTCTGTTTGGATGGGAAGAAATGTACTTCTTCCAAGGCATTAGTTTTCCGAGTACCATCATGATAGATTTGTCTATATTCCAAGAGGATGCACTGAAATTCTTCTCGTATGGTCCGAATTTTTTCTGAATATTTGTCATTTTACTCACATAAACGTCAATTCATATCTATTCTTTTTTAATTGTTGATTGAGATGAAGATAATCTCCCATTTGAGAATGTTCTCCTTCAGTACCAGAGTGACTGCAGATATAGTATTGCATCATTCTGCCATTTGCATTTTCTGTCTTTTTATTGTGTATGTGAATCAGGGTGAGTTCAAGGTGACTGAGCGCAGACTTACCATGGAGGAGTTCAAGAGGGCGCTGTCAGAGAAGAGGGTAAGAAAAATTCACCGGCCACAATTTACTGGTGTAATAAGCCAGTTGTGGTTCCACTTAACGCATGAGCAGAAGAAAAAAAAAAATAATAATAATTTGTACTCACAGCCACGTTGGAAGTTAAATTCACTGAGATAAGTATATGTGATATAAAATGATTATTCCTGTAATCCTTGTCTGTGGAGATTGCTATTGTATCCACCTGACGGCAAGCCTGGTATTTTGCGGTGTCAATAGATAATGTTTGCTAATATATTTGATGCAAAATAATGAAGTGGATGCTTCCAAAGGGTTCAATTGATGGAAAACTCTGGTCACCTGATCTACGTACCATGTACGCAATTTCCTTGTTTGTTTGAGCATGGATTGGGCAAGCTTAAAATGCATTATGTCGCTGTGTAAAGGAGTGTAATGCCTATTTAACCAAGTTAGAGAAAGGAAAGGTCATTTGCACCAATGTGCACATGAGCTAACTACAATGTAAGAACTGGCTTATTACGAGTGCATGTTCATTCAGGTGACACCACTTGGAGTTGCATATTTTGTATTGCTAAGTTTTTACGTCCTTGAGGAAAAATTGAGCTGTAATACTGAAGACTGAATTTTTTTTTTTTTTAAGTGATTTCATTGTAAAAGAGATGGTAGTGAAAATGTGAATGATAAACCACCTTTCATGCAATCTTGTATTTGTTGCCATTTCAAATGGTAGTGTATGGCTGAAGTTCACCTTCATATACATGTGAACTGAGAGAATGCAGCAATGTCAATAGAACACATGAGTGAAAGTTTGAGAAAAAGTGGACAATCCATTCAAAAGTTATGAATTCTTAAAGTTTCGTTGCCACCATGGCTGGATGAAAAGACTACCTCAACCTGTGATGTCACATGTGTAGAACGATACAAAAAAATGAAAATAGATTTCAACATATTTTCACTTTTCTCGCACAATAAAAGAGCACCTGACTTGTCTCTTACAGAAGGCAGTGGGAATGATATTACCCTTAACATCAGTACATCAGTGACAAGTCGAGGGAATGTGTCCTTTTTTAATAAAAGGACATTTTGTGAAATTCTCTTTTTATTTTCCTTATATAGGTCATTGCATGTGACATCATACTCTGTAGTAGTCTTATCATCCAGCAGTGACTATGCAGAAACTTACAAAATGTACAACTCTTGAATGTATTATCTGATTTTCATCAAACTTTCACTGATGTGGTCTACTGATATTGCTGCATTCTCTCAATCCACATGTATATGAAGGTGGACTTATATGAGGCACAGGTTTATGCATTATCACATTCATATAAGAAACAGATTTTCTTTTCAACTCTTTATGTGAAAATTGAGAAAGAATATTACTGTTACTCTTAATGTGTTTTTATTTAAGTGAAAAGCAGGAACTAATAAATTTGAGAAGTAGGATTTTCTACTAGTGTAAATATGGAAATTAAGTAAGAATATGTCCGTTATTCTGGATGAAACAGATTGTGGAGTTCTTTGGGGCGGGCACCGCCTGCGTGGTGTGCCCAATCGGCAAGGTGCTCTACAAGGGGGAGATGTTGGAGGTTCCTACGATGGATAACGGCGCCAAGCTGTGTCGACGCTTCTACGACAGCCTCATGGACATCCAGGTAGGTTATACTCTAATCACCTTTCGGAATGAGTCATGGCGTGGGCTTTGGGCTAAAACGCATCTACTCTAACTGTTCCTCATCAACTGCTTGCCGGGTCATGGTGTGCTACCCCCTCACCGTCCCTGGGTGTGTCAACCACACTCTTTTGGCCCAAGGAAAGACCCTAAAACAGATTGTTAATTCAAAAGTGGTTAATGCACTATAACAGCAAAATTTGTGCCCACCAAAAAAAAAAAAGTGTATGTATAAAGGAGATTATTGTAATAGTGTGTTTTAGAGGCAATATTGCTAAAGGTAGTATTTTAGATTATATCCCTCACAAATTATTCCTTGTCCTCTGATTGGTCAAGAGCATTAAAAGCGACAAATCATATTTCTCCCATGAAAATCCTTGTCCCGTCAGAGTCTTACTATTTTCCCTATGGAAATAGCAAAGAAAAATATATCACACTGGTGATTTTCGCTTCGCGAGATCTCTGGCATTACGAGAGATTCCACTTACAGATGAATGGGTATTGAGAGGTCTTTGCTTCGTGTGAAGACAGGTTGGGTTTTGACGTACAAATGAATGGTATTGTGCACTGCAGGCCATGCACACACTGGGCGTGTGTAATTTTTTGCATAGGAGAAATGAGCTTGTTCACTTGAGTGATCGGTCAACTTTACAGTGATTTAAAAGCATAATTTACCATTTGCAGATGAAGCAAAAACCCAGCTTTAGTGCTTCAAAATAGTTCTAAAATGTGAGTTAGGGATAGAAACAACCAATGTAAAAATTTAAATCAGCATGACTGATGTTAAGTATTGTGAAATGTACAAAATGTGAACAGTAGTCATAATAAAAATGTTTCTAGACTCAACCATCTACTGTTATGGTTTATTGAGAAAAACAGTGATATCACCTTTTATTTTAGGCTATATTGCAAAATTTGTACATGGTAGGATATTTTGTGATACAACTGACCTACACATATGCACCAAATGTGATATCTCAACATTTTTAAAATCACTGCTCCCAATGGTACACAGTACCTTTAATCCCACTTAAAGATAATAAAAAGTTTTGGTACCTCAAAAGTTTCCCTGAATTTCCTTGTCTTAGTTTGTGTTTCAGGTTAAAGTACCTTTCATATAACTAACACTGTGAGACTTACTCGCCCCAAAGTGCTCTCTTGTCTTAGTAATCATGCAATTAACTGTGACCAGCAGCCCCATACGCATAGCGACCAGCAGCCCCATACGCATAGCGTAATCGGGCTTCGCATTGTAGCATTCAGGATCATGACAGATTTAGTATCGCGGGGACATGTCAAGTTAAAATCCCAAAATTTCTTCAATTTGAAGACTTACCAATTAAGTTGAAGTATTGAAAACAGGCTTAGGGCAACGTTTGGTTCTGCCAATAGTCCCTTTCTGTTCGAATTGATGACTGAATGTGACTCGGTCGAGAGGACCTTGGGAGAACTACGTACACTGAATACTACAGCCAGTGCATGAGAACACATCACATGCATGCACACAGATTTCAAATCCATGAACGGATAAGATGTTTGTGTGCGCATGCGCTGGCCGTAGTATTTAGTGTATGTAGCTCTCTCAAGGTCCTCTCGACTGAGTCTCATTCAGTCATCAATTCGAACAGAAAGGAACTATTGGCAGAACCAAACGCTGTCTGAAGCCTGTTTTCAATACTTAACTTATTGGTAAGTCTTCAAATTGAAGAAATTTTTGGATTTTAAATTGACTGTTACCCGCGATACTAATTCTTTCATGATCCTGAATGCTACAATGCGAAGCCCCATTACGCTATGCGTATGGGGCTGCTGGTCGCTGTTAGCTATGCGTATGGGGCTGCACGGTGCTGGTCGCAGTCAGTGGTTTCGTACAATACACATACATTATACTATAATTTTCGCCGCGGTACCACAACGGCTCTGGTACGAAACCATTATTGCATGATTACTAAGACATGAGAGCACTTTGGGGCGAGTAATTCTCACAGACAACGTACTTTAACCTGAAACACAAACCAAGACTAGGAAATTCAGGGAAACTTTTGAGGTACCAAAACTTTTTATTATCTTTGATTTGCTGTCAGTCTTGAAATAGTTTATGAGGGATATGATACAAATATACCAGGCCTTTGTTAGAGGCACCGGTTAGAATATGTGCCATCGGTGACTTCAGCAGCACTACTTTATTCGGGGCTGCGCCACTCAGAAAATAGTGCTATTTAAGTCACCTCATGCATATAGTTTTAATCAGAACCTATCAGGCCTGGACCCTGTTGTATGAAGAGCTCTAACTGATTATATAAGTGATTTCTATCATAAATCTATGGCAGCCTGTGTGTTAAGGAAATTTATAATCGATTTCATCTTTTGATGAAACGGGGCCCAGGTATATTTGTCTAACATGTATAGGGATACTCTATACATCAGGTGGCATGATTTCCATGTGACGAAAAATGAGAAATATCAGATGCAATTGTCAGAGCTGCAAAGTTTTCTTGATTCTGCAGGAGGCTGTCAAGAAAATTGAGATTTCTTTTCACATCCTGACAAAAAGAATATAAAAGCTCCCCCCCCCCCCAGTCGGTAATTGCTTTTGCCCAATGAAATGCCTGTTAATCACAAACACACTTTTTACCTACCTGATTGCTCTTTTAAACCTCACAGATTTCAATGTAGAGAATATTGGCAGCCCTCAAATTGTCAGTGTCCTTGTTACCAACATAGTTTTTTTGTTTTTAGTAACCAGGCTGGAACTTTAGGACGCAGTTGGATGCAGGCGTGAAAAATAACACTAGGGAATAAAAGTATGGATTTCATAAACACAGTACAGAGTACGCTTTATATTTTTTTCCACTCTCCCATCTCTCATCTTCAGTATGGCCGGATTCCGCATGAGTGGGCCGTGGAGATCGATGACATCATCGACCTGGAGCTGAGCGATGAGGAGTCGTCGATCAGCAGCACCGCCAGATGAGAGGGATGCGCAGAGGAGCCCTCCATCATCCGATGCAGGGGTGTCAGAAACTATTCTATTTCTTTTTTTTTTAATCCCCCAGAGTAGCTAGCACCCATGGATAATACTTCCCTCCATTGGCGCGAACCCATGACCATCACCTTGCCCCCTATTTGCGAGAATGTTTGCATGCTTGGAGCTTCTAGGGAATAAACAGGGTCTGTACTTGGATTAAGAAATGTCTATTCCATGCAGAACTTCATCTTTGCAATTCTCTGACCCCCTGCCTTTTTTTGCCCCCCCCCCATATCTCTATATATTTCTTTTTCCTTTTTGTTTGTCAGCATGGTGTTTTCATAAATTATCTCTTTTTTTCTTTTTAAGCATAATGTGTTCTCATAGAGAGCTCAGAGTGTTTTATGCATATCTTTATTCTTGTCTGAATTCACTATGTTTTCTATTTATAGCTAAATTCTATATCGCCTGTTTTGTTTGCTGTCTCTGGACATGTTTTATGCACAAATAGTATCTGTATACGTGATATATAGTCAGTTTGAGAACTGTGAGGTGGTTGGCACTGCTGAAGTCTGTGGATCCAGTGCTCTTTGCTTCTGTCTGTGGTGTGTATGCACCCCATCCCTCAGCAGTATATAGCCATTAACCCTGTTTCTACATCAGAGCACTGTTTTGGGATGCTGTATACGCCATATATTTTGAGGGTTCTTTTTTTTTTTTTCACGAATTTCGCGCATCAGGTGCCAATCACAACTTTTGCAACAGATGAAGGTGTGACTTTCATCCATCCATGAATGCGACATGCATGCGGACATTTCTCCGTCCCATGCTATACTCCACGATCTTGAATTCAACCACGCGTGAAATTGTTGGAAAGCTCCGATACACAAAAAAAATCAGACTCGCTAGATATATGGCATATTTTAAGTACTCTTAGATGGGGTCTGAGGTAATCCTCTCATACAGATGTTAGAGGCTTTTTTACTGATGAGTAGGTCTGAGGTTCAAATCCCTCCCAGCCACTACATCCTTGGACAAAGGGTTCCACCAAACTCTTTCCTCTTGGCCTAAGTATATCAAGCGGTAACTGGCAATTCTGATGTTGCAGAAATGGTGTGGCTCTCTATCAAAGAGCAGTGTTCTGCCCTTAACTCTTTGGCCCGTATTCTTAAAGGTGGCTTAAATCAAAACCATGGTTTAAATTGAGTCCATGGACTAAATCAAGTGTGAAATAGGCATTCACTTCATACACGAGTATCAACACGCAGTCATTATTGGGTGTTTGTTTGCATACGCGATCTGTCACATGCACTTGCGAAGAAGAAATCTGCATAAAGCGTAGACTAGAGTTCAACTACCTTCACAAATTCCGGCCTATGTGTGCTATGGTGTCAAGTCCCTGACGTGTGCCACATTATTCTGAGACCATAACGCATGCAGGGTGAACATTGTTTTCCAAAGCCATGTAACATTATATTGGGAAGCATTCATGCTGGAAATTCAGTGCAGCAAAGATGTAGAGAAAATTGCAAACTCTACTGTGATCCTATAATGCTGAGATTCAACTTGAGGAGCAGAAGGGTGTAACTTCCACAGACCTTGTGCAGTCATATAACGCCGTTCTTGTGCTCAAATGACGACAAGACCATGATTACCTTGTGGTATTCTCCCTGTTTTCCACCTGTGCAAATCACATCTTGCAATGCCATGGGGAAAAAAAAAATAAACAAAAAAGTAGACTAGGCAACTCAAGTGTGTGCTTTCTGGACCTAATCATAACCGGTAAGCTGGAAAAAAAAAAACAACAACAAGAAAAGCAATCATGCATTCACTTGTGACGTTTATAGCAATGAGACGGGAAAACCAGGAATAGGTGAACGTATTTCAATACTGTATATGCCATATGTTGCGCGACTGTGATGCGTTCAAAATCGCGACTGTGATGCGTTCAGAATCACGACCATCAAGACATGATTTCCTGCGAAAAAATTTTTGATGGATTGGCGCAGCTATGAAAAATGAAAAACAAGTAGTATACCTTTTCAAGAAGCAAAGTGAACTGTTGCTAACCTCAGAGACAGCAAATGTTGCATTTGTGTTTATGGGAGGCAATATGATTATGTTGATGCATTGTTATTTTCTCAATTTTCGGCCAACTTGTGATTTAAAACCAAATGCAGCTACGGTGAAATATATGGCATGTGCAGTAGTTGTAATCTGAGTGGAAAGCTTTCTGTAGAGAAAGGCAGCTAGAAATGGTAAGGGAGTGAAGAGTATGCTCTGTAATAATGTATCTATATTTCGCTGTCAAGGCTGATGATAGATTTTTTTTCCCCTGAAATATTTAGAATATATTGTTAAGAAGAATTGCAATTTATATACTTGTATCTCCTTTTTTTTTTAAATTATTATTCTGCACAATAGATATGTCACTGGACTGAAGTGTTTTCAGACAGCTTTGTAAAGCTTGAAATTCATCAACCGTAATATTGTGCCAACCACTTAAAACTAATGCTCGTCAGTCCTAATTGATAAGTGTTTTAATTCCACATGTTTTCCATCAGTTCTGGGGGATCGCAATTACATGATACATGTACACATTTTTGCCTCAGGAGGGCGCTAAAGAGATAGCTCGTTTTGTCATCAGTCAATCCGGCTCTTTCTATTGATGATTTGGGCGACATGTGGCATGTTGCAGCTTCATAGTTGCTGTTGTTGTCAGAGGAACACATGCCACTGCTGTGGGTGATGGCAAGCCAAAGGACACACCGCAACGAAACTGTTGCTCCACAAAACTGTTGCAGCGCCCCCACCAGTGGATGTAGTCATGCAGCCAAATTGCGACCCCCCCAATCTGTCCCGTCAATCGTACTAATGTCTCTGAAATAAAAGCGAGAGAAATTGTTCAATCAAACAAGTCTTGTGTAGTGCAGGTTTTTTTTTTTTTTTTTTTTTAGAGCGTAGAATTGTCGGTCTTTACTATGATCTACTTCTCCATAGTAATTGTGATGACAAGTGAACTAACATGGTGTACCCCAACAAGGACCTGCAGATATACTTGTCGATTGTTGCACATTACGTCAATGAATTCGTCGATATGTAGCAATGCACAAATATTTAAAAAATGAAAAGCATAAATCTAATTTATGTGGTCTGAGACTCGATGTGCTATATATATTTATGACATATTTTACACCTAGTAGAAATCTTGTACAGTTGACAACGGGAAAGGGATTTCTGTGCTATGTATGTGTGCCATTTGTAAAAGTTTACCACATAACTGCATTCATCTATTTATTTCATTCATCTCAACCATTCACTATGCACCTAAGATGTAGTCTTGATAACAGTTGAATATGTGCAGTGCAAGTAGGACATGGGAGTCAAATTACTTTGTGTCTGACCTTAGTAACTGAGTCTGAAATCAGACTACAAGTGTTTGATTGACAGGGTAGATACTTGGACATCTTATATTCAGACATGCCAAGACTGTTACTGTGTGAGAACAAAAAAAAAAAAAAAAAAATACATGCCTATACCAGGAGTTCAAAACCAAAAGGGCACCTATCTACCAAACTTTGTTGAGTAATGGAAATGTGGAATATTGTGTAGTGTGAAAACTAGCATGCATTTTTGGCTTATAAGATGGTTACACACACATACACACACACACACACACACACACACACACACACTCCCCCCCCCCCCCCCCCAAAAAAAAAAAAAAAGAGATTGGAGGAGACCATAAAGCATTTCTTAGAATACATGTGGTTTGTCTATGTGAAACTTTTCCTGTACTTGTATAAATAACACATGGACAGCAAAATTTATCTCACTGGACTAAGTTTGCAAAGTTTGGATCACAATCATTTCAGATTTAAGGGTATATACAGAGAATATACCTCGTAGTTCACAACTGAGAATATTTGTGTTTTTGTCCTGTGTCGTAGGGAATGCATTCATGTTATACATGATATGGAATAACTACAGTCATGCTGTGATATATCTATATCAAGATGTTCTCCTCATTTAAAGGCCAACCAATGCATATTTCATGAATGTTTCCATTAGGGATGGTGTTTCCTGGTCAGTATAATGCAAGCATTATGTGTGCTGGTCGATATTGTTTTGATATTAAAGTGTAACGACAGCTGAAATTAATATTAAAGTGTAACGACAGCTGAAATGGTGATAGTCATTTTAACCTGCAGTACTCGTGAAAGTTGTCATCTGTCGGGAGCATCCAATGCTATATTCTAAACAGGAAGGTTGAAATACATTTATTTTTGAGCAGTGCTCGTACAGTTGCACAAAGCAGGAAGACATAGAAAGTGACAGTTTCGTACATCCCCAAAGGAGGCAGTTATGGACAACCTCTTTTGCTAATCACCTGACTTTTGAAAGTTACAATCATGGTAGTTCAAGAGGGAAGAAGAAAAATGAAGAAGGAAGAATTTTTAAAAGAATATATTCAAGGACATTCTGACTGCTGTAGGAAATAATGATAACTTGAATTTATTTGCTGTGGAGAATGTTGGAAGGGGAAAGGAAAAACTATTATGGCTACTTTTGGATCTCGGTTTATCTCGTCTCATGAATTCTCATATAATATGCAAGTGTTTTACACTTAGAACCTTGTCATACTGGTATCTCCTTGGTCTGTTTCTCTTTAGCTTTTACCTTGTTTCATTGCTCAGGTTCTGTGCCATTTGTAGTTATGTTCAACAAGAATGAACTTTTTTTTTTTTTTTTTTTGCTGAGGGGAGTACAACTCGTCTCTTTTTGAGTGTTCTAACACATGCTAACAAATACAGGCAATGAAATGTATTCAAAATGAGTGAGTTTTCTTTTTCATGGTTTCAAACTTCACTTTTGCAAACTTGTGACCATCAGGTGGTCGATCTCGTATTCAAGGGTGTCTCAATGGGGTCAACACTTGCAGATTCTGTTTAACTATTCAAATTTACCAGGTAATACTAAGTAATAGAATGAGATATCAAAAGAACAAAACAACAAAAACAAAAAACAAAACCAAAAAAGACTCACATTCTTTTCAAATGTTTTCTATGGTTCATGTGTTCTCTGTCGACCTTCTGTAAGAGTCCCTAAAAGTGAACATACCAGTGTTCAAATTAATGAAAATTTTGCGTCAACTTGTTTTCATTGCAGCTGATTGACAAATGAGTATTTCGGTCGATGTAGGGCAATTTGTCAATCAGTTGCAACATGCCAGTGTGTTGTCTGTAGTATACACGGAATTTGTGGTTGTGTGTTTCCTCTGGACTTTGTAGTGTGATAGCGTTTGCCTTATGCATGGGCAAAATCATTGAAATGTTCTACCACGAGTTGAAGGTTCTGATCTTGGGGTGAAACTTCCACTAGCTTGATGTGAGGTGTTTTACCGCTGTAATATTTATGCCATATATAGGGATATATTTTTTTAAAATACACAAAAAAATGTTCACCGCGTTGTGCTTGTTGTCATTTTTTTTTATGTTTGTTGCTTGTTTGTGAAGGGAAAATGGAACAGGAAAAAGTGGCAGTGAGGGTGGTATGATTCTTGCCTATTAGGAAGAAATTAGTTGAAAATAAATTCCAATGATTAGATACTAAATAGCAGACAGTAAAGAGACTGCTGTTCTATGGAGCTGTTTTAAAAGTAAGAATGGTGTAATGGGATTAATTGTTTTTGTCTTTAAACCTGAGTAATGACAAATATATGTAAATTACAGAATAATTGGCAAATTTGAGCGAGTTATCTCGTGTCTGTCTGAAAAATAGAGGCTAGCACTCAGAAAAAAAAAAAGAAAAAAATTATACCACCACCTGTTCAAGAATAAAAGCTTTTTATGCTTTGCTAATCAACTCAGAAAGCCATCATTGTAGGAATTTCCCATTTTTTGCAGATATTTTATAGCTGATATGCTTCATATGACAGTTGATGTGAGAGAAAGCACTTTTAGCAACAAAATTGTCTTTCCCCAAAGTCCACTGTGCATAGTATTAAGTGTAAGGCTTGCAAAAGACTTTTTGTAAAGGCTTTGAGTGTTATATTTTTCAATCAGCGTAGGAAAAGAATTGTACAAGATGGTGTTTAGAAGAACGAATTTGCTCTTACTTGTCCCTGTATGTACTGAAGTGGTATTCTGCAGTGTATTATTGTCTTCACTTTGCCGTGGACCTGTATCACACATAAAATCTTTGCCAAGCAAAATTGTTTGATGTTCGAATGCATAGATGATGAAAATAATGCATAGTATGTAGTACTGTAAACCTACTTCTGTTCTGATTTTCTTACAAATATCTGAGCACACTGGTGAATTTGGTTGTACTGGGCAAAATGAGGTCTGTGATTTGGCTAGTCATTAAAAAGCACTTGCAAACAGATGTATGTGTGATAAGGAACATCAGAGTTGCAGAAATGTCATTGGTTGTGTAGAAATGTAACATTTTGCTTCTCAGTGTATTCAGTTTTGCTTGAAGTAAATTGAAGTTTCCATTGAGTGCACGAAAGTTATATCATGTGTGTAATTTTGAGCAAAAAATTCTGTAGGTATGAGCTTAATTGAATGCATGCTCATGACCCAAAGCATTTAAATAAACTAGAGTGTTACTTTAGTCTGTGCATTGTTAATGGTGTAAAATCGGCAGAAAAAAAAAACAAACAAAACAAAACAAAAACAAAAACAAAGACAGTCGAAAGAGAGGGAGTCCTTGTGTAGCCTACCCTTCAGCCTCTGGCATTATGAAACACTGCACAATAACTGCATGCATACCCAGGTTGATGTTCACTCTGAATTGTATGGTTTAAAAAAAAAGTGCGATATTAGCATAAAATATTCATTAATTCACGTATGAGAATGGTCTTGTTAAAGTAGTTAACTGCACAGTCCTGACATTATAGCGAGTTTTTATTTTCCCGACAGCTGTACAAACGTATTTAAAAACTTATCGTAGTAATGACGTGGTGTATGAAAGTATGGACGTGAATATACACTGTTTGGTGGGTTTATATATTTTTTCGATTTGTTTGTATTCCTCTTGGCATGGCAATAAATTGTTGGCATAACGTAAGGTTGTAAAAATAAAGGCTTTATGAAATCAGTCGGCCGTCAGATTTTATTGCTTTTGAAGATGCAACCGCAAGTCGGGGCTTCCGTGTGTGGACAAGCGTGACTGTGTTATTATGCTTCTTGTAGTGAGTGGTGTGTGGGCATTGTTATGTGTGTGGGCATTTGTGTTTGTGTGAGCATGTATATTGGTGAACAGGCTTTAAAGATTGTATGGAATTTTAACATGGCTTTAGATGTTTAGGGAAAACATTTATTTTAAACCTCATGGTAAGCTAGATTAGATTATTGAATAGGCTTAACTGTCAAATTTCTTGTGTATAACCAGAGGTTAAATTGGAATATGTCTTTTATTCAAAATATCCAGATGATAATGATTGCATGTAGATTCAGTGAATGCAGCAATATTAGAACATATCAGTTTGAAGTTTGAGAAAAATTTGACTATCCATTCAAATGTTATGATTTTTTCTTGTTAAGTCTCGGTATTGTACAGCCATCGCTGAATAAGAAGACTTCACTGTATACAACAATTTGTGGTTTGGCACATGGACAGCAACATAAAGAAAAGATAAAGTGAATTCAACATATTTCCATTTCCTATCATAGCACGTGACTTACCTCTCAGAAGGCAGGGGGAATAATATTTGCCTCAACATGTCAGTAACACGTGGAAGGACTGTGTACTTTTCATAAAATGAACTTATGTGGAATTTTCTTTGTATTTTCTTTATATCACTGTCCTGCTGTGTCACCACAACTGCTGTCTTCGTATTCATCAATTGCCGTACAGACTCCTTAAGAATTCCTAACTTTTCAATTGATTTTCTGATTTTTCTCAATCTTCACTGATATATTGTACTAACGTCTGAATTCATTCAATTTACACATAATATTTAGGTTTCATTCCCTTGAATAGGCCTATACATGGAATGTGCAAATATAATATACATGTAGCCTACATACACACAAGCATACGTGCATATATACAAGCATAATACTAGCCCGACTTCTGTACAGCGACAGGCTGTGTAAATGCATTACTTATATATCATTTTTCCCTTTCTGGTTGTTGTTGTTTGTTTGTTTGTTTGTTTGTTTTTGCTGGTTTTTGTTGATATTCACCATCGGTTGTACAAAGTTCATTTTCAAAATCGCACAATAAGCACATCAAAATATAATGAATATGCACTCCCATCCCATTTATGTTTGGCCATGGTTTATAGTATTCGACTGTGTCGCCTTCGTTTCCAAACGACGCACTCAAAATACACTGTCCAAACGAAATCCATTTAATGACCTTGAGGATTGTTTGAACAGGGAGGTGTTTCCTACCTCCCCGGTTTAAAAAACTCGCATTATACATCCCCCGCTCTCAAATATCAAAACTGAAGAAAATTATTGAAAGGTCGAGGCCTGCCAAGTTCAACACGACTATAAAGACTGATTCAAGGTCAATGTATATACGGGATTCCTGACATTTCAAACAAAGGAAAACTGAAATCTTTTAAATCTATGATGCTTAACCAGAATAATCAAAAAAAAAAAAGAAAGATGATAAAACAAAATCGAGGAAGAGAGTTAGATTGTAGATTCCTGCAGAGGAAACGTCAAACAGCGCAGTTTTGTTTGAAATGGCAGAATAAATACCACTTGAAATACATGACCTTCCCTTTACCAACAAACTCGACACCAACTGGCAGCGTCTTTTAAATCACCGGTCTCTAGTGCCAAGTTTTCTTTAATACCACTGTGATGCTTGCTAGGTAATTCTTAAACTAACGAGATGGGGAGGGGGGGGGGGAGCGACCTTTCAGCGTTTTCCGACGACCATGCCTTAGAAACAGCAATGACATAAAAAGCAGGAGATTTGCTAGTGATGATGACAAATAATCAGTTTGAAATTTGTTGAGAGTAGCATCCAACCAATAAGTCATTTAAAAACGTTACAGTGGTGATTGTTCTATCATTGATCTTATGCCGACATGTACTCAGTCGCATAGAAAATACAAGAGCAACATGGGGCAAATTATTTGTCGTATAGGGCCCCATTTTTTTCTCTCTCTTCTTTCTTTAAAACACAACAACATACCACGAAAAAGACTCAATGTGCAAAGGTTTTCAATTCTAATATATATATATATAATACTTTCAGAATTGTCATTGTCGACCCTGAGGAAGACGAATGTATTCGTTGAAAATTTGGTCTGAATAAATAGCATTGTTGGACTGTCAAAATGCATTACCACTCTACTTCTTCATCTTATATATATATATATATATATATATATATATATATATATATATATATATATATATATATATATAATTAATATATATATATATATATATATATATATATATGCGTATTATTATATACGAACATACATAATACTATACATACATATTATATAGTCGATGTGAAACGTAAAACGCAATATTTATTATTGTGGGCGCATTTATTCCATTTAGGGGTCCGTTTTCGAACTCTGGTCGGGAAAATAGTCTTCTTTTGATGAATATTACTTTAGAATTCAATCATGTACTTTCGCTTCAAACCAATGACACTCGAACGGGTATAATCAAACCAAAACAGTGGTATCTTATTCACTGTATATATCGTGTAGAAAATAAATCTATTTTCTGAGGCGACAACTTATTTGGACAAAATTCAAAGTGTGACACTGCGGTAGGGTGCGCATTTTGAATCGAATCCTCAAAGTTTAAAAAGTACAGCACATAATGATTTGATATTGTTGATGTGATTTTTTTTTCTTCAAATTTCAGTAGAAGTCTTCTATATTTGCGAAAATAATAGTCATAAACCTATATTGTAAATACACGGTATATCTTGAATGCTCTTTATCATTTGCAGCAGGTCAGCTAAATCTTTTAAAACAACTTTCCCGAGTACTGAAGCCACACAGAACACGCTCATTAACACACACATGCACCCCCTCCCTCTCAGAAGATACGCTCTTGTAAGAGGTGGAGTCATAAAATCGTTCTCTCTTGATATGGTCTACACAAACAGCTGACAAAGGTATACACACCATGCACACACACAGACGTACACGCACACAAACACACATACACATACACATACGAATACACATTCAAACAGATAAATAAAAAAAAAAACACATAAAACTAAACATGCACGCACGCATTCCGAAACACAACCAGATTTTGTCGCACTTGCTCCAATCATATTGCACATGACTTATGATAGACAGATTACCAGGTATGCAGAAAAATCACTCCACAAATCAACCCAGCGGTAGTTTAGACATAACAAGATTTATTTGTATGAGATACGTACATGCTTGTCCCTGATGAACTTTAACACTGGAAAATTTGGACGTCAATTTTCAATGCATCATCCTAGTTTCACTAAGCAGTAAATTTCGCTCTAAATGAGAATTTATGAGGCAAGTAAAACATACTCTACTGTATGTCATCAACTGTTCTTGCTTTCTTTTCCACTAACAAACATCGCAAAAGACAAGGTAATGAGGTAGCGTCCTGGCAATATTTTGCCCAATATATATACATATATTATACACGACATTTATGCAGAACGAAACGAAACAAATGTGTAGGAATTGTCTATTTCAGTGAACATCATCATACTAAAGCTAAACGTACGTATATGGTAAGGTGTTTCCTAGGCATGCGGTCTGTGGTATGTCACTCACTTTAAAACAATGGGTGAAGGTTCGGAACCCTGATTAAACATTCGTGTACCGTGAAAAATTATATGTATACAAAGTGTGCCGCATAGATGTTACATTGGAATCAGTCACAGAGATGTTTGTGTTCATGAAAAGAGCGGAAATCATATCGTTACAGTTATACTTCGAGATAATCATAAATATAAACAACGAATTACCTCACCAAACTTCGAACAGTTCGATCCAACATGTATGTTAATTATATACACAGATGGGTGGTAGAAGGCTCAACAGTGCACCACGTATTCTTTCTTGGGTATACCTTATGAGTGGCCTGAAAAGGGCCTATACCCACTCCCGACGTTTCGGCAAGCATGTTCTTGCCATTTCAAGAGAACGAAGAGCATGCATGCTCACCGAACCGTCTGGAGTTAGTAGGCCCTTTTCAGGACCACATGCATAGACCCACGAAAGAATACGTGGTGCACCGTTAAACCTTTTACCACCCAAGGTTCTACCGTCAGGGAACTGCCTTGAAAGATTTGTATACCCAAGTCATGACACAAAACATAATAATCAAGATTATTAGTCGAAAATGATATTATTTTCTGAGTACAACTAGATATAAGCGTAACGCATCGCTCAAAGAAACAAAAACTTTTTGTTTAAAGCAGCAAATATTCTACGAATTTACAGTCTTAAATAACTCTCCGGGATACTTTATTTCATTAATTTTTTTTTTTAAATCAACCACATCCATCATTTGCGGCTCCACCCGTCCAAAAGGTGCAGTCAATGATTATGCATCTTGTCTTCTTAACTAGGAATAGATTTTCCTGCGGTGGCTCATAACTGAAGAAAGTATACATATACATTCAAAAATCACTTTTCCACACAGTTTTTTTTTTTTTCAGAATAATAATCATGAAGTGCAAATTGTCAAACTATCATTTTTATTTCCTTTGTTTTTATATGTATATGTCTCTTCTATTAAAACAAAGCAAATCTACACATTGGTTCTGTTCACGAGTACCCAATTGCATGCAGTCCTTTTAAAGTATGGCTAAAGAGCATTCTGTCTATAATATAAAAAAAAAGGTAAGTTGAAAGAGAACTGATACGAACAAAATAGCTCTGACAGCTACTGCTGAACATGGTCTTCCCCAGTAATTGAAAACTGTTAGTCCTTGATTAAGGATATTCGCTTTGTGTAGCAAAATATTTACAATTCCTTACTAGCTAAACATGCAAAGACCTGTTAAAACTAATCGAGCTGTGGCAAACATACATACACAGGCCAGCAAACATATAGGGTGATTCCCTCTCAACTAACATACACAAACATACTTTCGCTTCAAAATTATCTTTAAAAAAGGCAATAAAACAAACTAAATACTGTGCAATACAAAGTAAAAAAAAAATCTGAACACCCACAGAAACTCAGTAGATCCTATTTACTCAGGGTTCTATCTAAGACTCAACAGGCGTTGCCCCTGGACATCAACAGTCCGCGGACCGTGACATGTAACAAGGACATTATTACAAATTGATTAACATAGTCGAGGAAATGGGGGCGGGGGGGGGGGTGTCATCAGAAAACAGGACCTGTCTCCGACTGATGATCGTCGTTGAAGCTCCATTCCTGCTGGAGTGCACGAAGTTTCACCTTTCATCATCTCGATCCGTGGTGCTGCCTCTCATGTAGAATTAGAACACTTCATTTCTTGCGTACCGCAATTAAAGCAGGTGGCGACACGAAAGACGTACGCAATACAGTCATTTTTAGAAGACTAACTGCATCAGCTCGTGTGATAAAGTACAAAAAAAAAAGAGTACGCAAATGTCTGTCGATAATGACATGCCATTATTAAATATATATTTGCGAAAGGATAATGTTGCAAAACGGGTAAAATGATGGCGTTATTTTCTCTGTGGAAAGACTCTCTAAATTGAGTGTCTCAAATACTAGATAACTGTTCAACAAGGTGTTTCTCCTTTTTGAAAAACAATTGTCAGTTGAAACGAGAAAAATTCTTGGACAATTATGACATTTAAAAAATATTCAAAAGCTCGCAGACTTTGCTCTCACGTCATTCTCCAAACCTTTGCCATGTATATCTGCTTGTTGCGCAAATAATAATTGCTGCTTTCCAGATGGACAAGTTGTTATCTGCGATGGTGCCGAGTTACGGGATGAAATCCTTTCAGAAGCTATGATCATACGGTTCATCGCCAGAGGAGATACCACTCGGCTTGCGATGGTGTCATCACTTCCGCTCTGCTCTCATCATGGATCTGGGCACTCAAGTCACAAGTGAATCAGGTATAGCACGATATCTGATGGGTAACATTAGCAAATGACGCATTCACACGGCCCTTCGGAGGTTGCAATTTGAGAGTCCACTCCCGTGAACACAGTCTTTTACGCGGCAAATCGGCGTCGACGCTGAAGTTGGCAGACGTTGTTACAGGCATACCTCACTCTTACGGAGAGGAAGGCGGGAGTTTCTTCTCTCCTACAGCTCTCCAGGGTCGGGCAATGACAGGTTGCCATGACAACAGTCCCATATCACCACGATAAGTGAGAGTTATTTCCAATGCCCACCGTCGTTAAACACACGAAATCGCAGTTTCACAGGTTACTATGAAATGGAGGTGGAAGTTTGTCGAAATAATGTCGCTCTGCTCATTCTTGTCATCGCTGTCGTAGAACACATTCTGTCGATTAATCGCAGAGACGAACAGTTATACTCGCATTCTTGTCTATGTATTTTTCGCAGAGGTGGTGGCTTCAAAATTGTCTTTAGAGGCTCAACGTAGCCTTCAATTCTGCATGTCGCGAAATACTTTGTATTTCGGGCTCCAATCTTTCAGGTGAGTTGCAAAAACAAGGCGCCGATAATCCATCCACTTGCCGAGAAGCTCGTGTGAAAGAATTCGTTGCGATGCGCATGACCTGCACCGAAAGTTCATTGGCAGTTGGAGGGCCTTTCAGCAACGCTTTGTCAAATGTATTCTTGAAAATGACGAGGAGTTTAAGTTCACAGATATTGACGTCTTTTTACCTCTTGGTAAACTCTGAAGACTCCTGAATGTTTACAAACACTGTCTGCTTTTATTCGCGTTCTATGATTAGTTGCAAAACAAATGTTAGCATGTTGTCGGCCTTCCTGTAGTAGCTGTCAAGTCTGATTAAGATCCCACGTGTTCTCGAGAAAGCCATTCTCTCCAGTTTACAAATTTGATAAGTATAAAATGTGCGATAAGTTGCACCGTTGATCGGGTCGTCCACTTTGAAGCGATTTTTCGCGATGATGAGTTCAGCTAAACATAATATACGAGGTCAATGACTTCTGCCAACGATCCCACGCAAAGTTTTTACACATGCTAAAGAACGTCGATTCAGTCGCAATACCAGACAGTCAACAGCAGAGACAACAGTCGACCTGGACGTTGGTGGAGCTTTACAGGAACACTACAGTCACAGAAAAATGATAAAAAAGGAAATCCGCCGTCGAAAATCTTGAATGCTTGCAATGTCCATCCAAGCGGTTAATGTTGCCGTTCCATACGGTCGGCGAAAGTTCTCCGAACGACGTCCAGCAACTTGTTCCGCAGCGGAAAGCAAACGGAATCATAAAGGCAGATGAAAATGTCGAACATTTCAATATTATCGTCATTCAGCCACCATTTAATCAAAGCTGTCTCCTCGATGGCAAGTTAAAAAAAACAAATGTGTAAGTTGTGATGGATTTCATAAAGGGCTCGCAACCTTCATACCAAGTGTCATCTAAAGATGATGGTTTCTCCTGGTGTTTCAGATGGATCAGTGCTGTTCCTCATTGTCCGGTAGCCATCCCATCACCCTCTTGAACATGGCAAAATGGTTTAGAGTAACACGTGACAAGGTTTGTCATACGAGCTGATAAAATTGAGTTAAAGTCATTGTATTGATTACATAACGAGGAAATAATACTTTTCTATTAAGATATTAACAGCCGAATCAACCTATCTTTTTTTTTTAAAGCAAAATGAAGATAATGGCATATCAAAATCGAAGACATCTGCGTGACAAAAAAAAAATACAATCACAACGAAAACAATTCTGTAAAATATGCGTCACTTGAGAAATAATAATGATAATAATTCACAACATTTTTATAGCGCATTATCACATGAAATGTCTCTAAGCGCAACGGGAAAAAAAGAATAGAAAAGGAAGAAGAAGAAAGAAGAAGAAGGTACAGTTTCAGAGATGGTTAGACATTATGAGTCATAGTCATAGAACTTCTGAGAAAGTTTTCCTTTCTTCATTTAAAACAATCATTGACACTGAACCACCTAGTATTCTGACATATTGATATTAGTGCAGTACTCCTATTATACCTCACGACAATTTGTTGGAGGGGGGGGGGGTTATCGGTCTACGGATCCAACATGACAGTCACGTAATGAGGCAGATACATTTCTACCGTCATGACCGTTACTGAATCCACTACTTCCTTTACTTCACTTGTCTACATACCACGTTTGTTACAGCCTATATCGCACACAAGATGACACAGTACTAGTATTCTTACTCTGGATGGTGTTCGTTATTCCGACGCTTCGGTTCGTTGATCCATGAATGAGATAAGGTTCCTTATTCCGAAGTTTCGCTATTATGATACACATTAACTCCATGTAATATATTATGCTTGGTCATCCAAAAATGAAATGGGGTTCGTTAATCCCAATATTTGTGGCGCTTTTCAGGAGGCTCGTCAGTCCGAAATGAAGTAAGTTTCGTTATTCTGAAGGTTCGTTAATCCGGAGATGAAATAAGGTTCGTTATTCCAAAGGTTTGTTAATCTGAAAATGAAAGAAAATTGCGTACCAAAAGAAACCTTCTGAATAACGAACCCTTTCCCCCTTATAATCATGCGCAGCATCAACTCCGACATACTATAATTAAAGTAGATTACACACTTTCTATGGATAACAATTTTATATTTGAATATTTGAAACGTGTTACTTAGCAAAGGACAAGCATGAAATGCTTACAAATAACAAAATCAATCTAAGCTATATGTACTCAGTGAAAATTTCTTCACGGACACAATAATCTCTGCATTATGATGCTTAGACATTAACAAACACAGTGTACATTCACTCCAGTAACATTCAGACGGTGATCCTTAACTTCAACATTCCTTCACTGTTCAAGGTTAGCTAACGACGAGGATAAGCTCTTACCCCTGAGGGGGGGGGGGGGGCAAGAGTTTATCCGCGAAGTTAGCTGACCTTGGAGTTAAGGATCGTAACTATAACGTAACTATAAACAGGCATGAAACACATTCTACAAGCATGACAAGTTAGTGATTACGGTAATGAATGATTAATTCAACTTATCTTGCATTTTTTAAAGAAAATGAAAACTAAGCATGTAGGATGCTGGCATTCGACTCTGTTACAATGCCTCTTTAGACACTTTCAGGCACCACATTTTTTTTCAACGTTTCACGGAAACGTCTTCAAAGCTATTTACAATATACCGGCCTTTACAGCAAGAATGCATAATATCATACGTGATAGAAAAATAGAGATCATTACACATGAACCTGTGGTAATTCTTTTTACTGCAGTTATAGAAGTACAGTGAATATATCAACACGTGTGCTTATTTGTGTGAAGCACCTTCCTTACAGAAATGTCTCAGCTTTACATGGAAACTAAGGTTATTGGCTACATTTTCGAGTAAAATTTGAAATGTCATCTGATTTCTGCTACAAATTGAACATTTCTAGAATTCAGTGTTGTTAGCTTTTGATGAACGCCCCTATTATCATGACAATGCAGAAACAACATTTCACTGGGAAAATGACCTTTACAATATTCAGATAAAATGTAACTTTATCAAAAGAATAACGGTAAAGCTAATGCAAGTGCTCTT
Source organism: Diadema setosum (assembly GCF_964275005.1). NCBI lineage: Eukaryota > Metazoa > Echinodermata > Echinoidea > Diadematoida > Diadematidae > Diadema > Diadema setosum. The sequence goes on along the minus strand of NC_092696.1, from coordinate 17,618,431 downwards.
TTGTCAAGTTGTTACCTGCATGAGCATTCCTTGTAGGGAGTTAAAGATTTACCAGGCGGACGTTTAGACGACGATTGTTTTGGTCGTTCTCCAGCCTTTCTTTCTGCGTCGTGTTGCAAAGTTATTGAAGCTTTAGATTGAGCGAGGACGCAACCTAAACAAGGTAAAATGGCGCCTCGGTATGATCATTGCATCAAGTATAGCTCTCTGCGTCGTAAATTTGAGGGGACGCTAAAATGGTCCAGAACCGACCGAGAGAACTCAGACGATGCGAAATTGATTTTGATAAGCAATTTTGGGCATGCGCAGATCAAGATTTTTCCTTTGAACGTTCGCGTCGCAAAATTCTAAAGCTCCCTTTCTAGCTACAATGGGACCATTATCGTTCACGTTAAAGCTATATACTCGAGGTCGTTATAATGCAATCCAAATGACAGAGGCCATCAAAACCGCTTAGTCATGCTAAAGCAGAAATTCATTGAAAACAACTGTACCTTCCAAACTAGTCAACATATTAATTTCATTATAGGAAACGGTATTAACTCATATTCATAACATGGGAAAAAAGTCTGACTACTTTACATTCACTACTCATAAGTCGATATTTTAAAGTTTGAATTAAAGGGATTATTGGTTGATATAAGGATTTAGCTTTTAACTTTTTGTGAAATACTTAGAAAACACGTTATCAAATGTTGAAGAGCCTGCAATTCTAAGAGAAATTCAAAGTTAATTGGATGAAAATCGGTTTTGAAATGGCTGAGATGTTTAAAAACAAAGTAGAACAAAGCAATCCTAATGAAAGGTGGGTCTCACCTTCTATTAGGATCGCTCCAGTTTGGATATCACAGCATTTCAAAATCAATTTACATCAAACAAACTTTGAATTCCTCTTTGAATTATATGCTCTTTCAGATTTCATTAGAGGTTTCTCATTATCTAAAAAAAAATCATTAAAAAAAACTTTTAAAATTGAAGCCCCATCTGAAGCAAAACTAAACCATCCCTTTAGAGAGTGGGAAAGATTCACATAGCTATAGCTATGTGAATCCTATTGGTGGAAAAAAAAAAGGTGAAGGTTCCATTCTTTCTGATATTTCTTCTCATTTCTCATTCTCTGTTGCCCAGCTTTATGGCAATGTAGATCTTAATCGTTTGAGGAGAATAAAGATCTCGGTTGTTACTTATCAAGTTGTCAGAATTTCACTATGAACGAGTCGTCTAGTTTGTGTTATCATTTTATCTGCACTGATAATACATCCATTTTATCAGCTCTGGTATCAAAATTTGATCCGATTTGATCTGAAATTTCACAAAATTTCAACACAATGAAGGGCCCAATCAAAGCACCATATATGATTAACAAGTACAAGCTATTCAACCAAACCAATGAAACCGAGTACCTTAGAATAGAGTGACTTTTCCGGCTATTTTATTTTTAGTGTGTATGTAAGTGTCTGTTTTTACTTTTCTTCTTTGCTTTTATAGACAAATGTCAAGGGTCAAAGGTCCTTTACCTTGACAAAAATGAAAAAAAAAAAGAATTTGCAGGCACGCTCACACATAGACCTTACACAACACACACATGAACGCACACATACACAGCCAAAACCTAACTACGAATAGGTGTACTCACAAAAAAAAAACAACAACAAACAAACAACAGCAACAGCAGCAACAACAGCAATAACAACAAAGGATCCCATCCCTGGGACGACAAAAAAGTTGAATAGCTCAGTATAAATCTCGAAATGCAGGTGGTCATTACGTTGTATTACCAATGGCGTCTATGGCAGAGGGGTCCTATCTAACACCAACCACACAATTCAACACCTGTTCTCTCAGCTGCACACACACTCACACACACACTCATACAAACACATATACACAGTCAAAATCTAGTGCCGAATAGGTGCTACCCCCAAGAAAAACAGGCAAACAACAACAATGGCAGCAACAACAACAACGATCAAAGGACCCCTTCCCTGGGACCCCTTCCCTGGCGTCTTTGGCTGAGGGGTCCTATCTAAAACCAATCACACAACTCAACACCTGTTCTCTCAGCTCCTGCCAGCTCTTCCTCCTGCCCCTCTCTGTGGCGTTGAGGATGCCACCTACGTTCTTCTCGTTGAAGAGCACCTTCCTCGCCTTCAGCTGCAGCTTGAGCAGCTCCGTCTTCTCACGATCGCTACCGGCCGCCTTCAGGCGTGCCTCCACTTCGGAGACGCTGGTCCACACCCCGTCACACTTCTCCTTCACCTCATCGTAAACGTTGACCCGCTGGGCCTTGCGTTGGGCCTCCTTTCTCTCGTTTTCTTTCTTCTTCCGCTTCCGGTTGGCCTCTCGCAGCTCCCACAGCTTTTGCGAGTGTTTGGCGTACTCCGCTCTCTGCTCTCGCTTCGACTTTCTCGCAAGGGACACCAGTTTCTCCCTCATGTCACTCTCCAGACCTCGCAACCACTCTCCCGTTTTGTTTTTCTTGTACATGATAGCCCCCTCTACCGACAACATGTTTGCACTTGGCTTCATCCTCAACAACCTGTCCAGCATACCGAAATCTCTCTCAACGCACACGTTGGTTCTTGGTACGCTTCGGCACTCCTCTGCTTTCTCGTCACTCATGTTACTGAACTTTCCCCCGCTCAGGTTGTCCCCAACCATTCTCTCGGTTACCGTCACAAACGAGGCAAAGAGCATCTCCAGCAGAGGTAGAACAATATCATCTACCTCGCTTTCGGCAGTCAAGGATGCGCATACCTCATCACGAACCACCTTAACATCCCTGAAAAGTATCTCATCGCCCTTCATAAACCCTTCACTGTTCTCTTTCCACCTGCAGAATTTCTCATGAAGGGTCTTGTATCTCGAGTTTAGGCCTCGTACGTGCCCCTTGGATTGTAGCACCAGCATTAGGACACTCGTCACATACTTGTCAATGAGGCCCAGAGCCTTGCAGCCGGCTACATAGTGCTTCACATTCAAGTCAGCGTGAACGCCTTTCAGAAGAATGTTGTCATCCTTGTGGATCATGAAGAAATCCAGAAGGTCATTCATCAGAAAGAACACCCCACCGGCGTTGTGGAACAAGATGTTGAAGCGGTTGCCGATGAACGGCTTCAGGGGAAGTTTCGACTTTCCTCTACTCTTCAGGAAAGTGCGGAAGTGCACAGGCTTGCCGTACTTCTCACATGCGCGTTCTTGCACACTCTTGCACACTCCCCTTACCAGACGCTCGGTACCACTTTCAGCCCCTTCCTGCATGTCTGCCCCGCTTATGGTCCAAGCGCCAACTACTCTCTTACGTATCACCTTCTCCTCCCACTCTTTCAAGCAAGAGCTTGCCGTATCGGCAAGACCGACAACAAAATGCATGCCGCAGAAGAAGTTGTTCATGGAGATCACGGACTCCTGCTCTTGATCGGTCATCTTATGCCACGTGTCGATCACGGCAGGCAGTATCGACTTTCGGTACTCGAACAGGAGTTTGTTGAACTTCTTCTGAACAATATGACGATCACTCATGGTGTTTTTGATCTTGCTGAACACACTCTCAACACTGATACTTCCGCTTTTCCTTTTCATGATGGCACCGGCGTCAGCGACGCGGGGAGTTTTTCTCTTTACACTCTCACTTTCTCTGCTGTGCTTAACACTTTTTCGTTTCGCCATGGAACTATCAACCTTAACTTTCTCTTCATCAAAAGTCGTGTCGTCCGTGTCACTGTCATCTACAATCACTATGGTATCATTTCCATCAGAGTCATTATTTCCATTCTCATTCAACAACCCTCTACCTTCAGTTTTGACTTTCACGCTGCCATTTTTCCTTCCTCCCCGGACCTTTGATGGTGGTACAGGTGTGCTAGATTTTATGACACTGCTGCCTAAAGCCGCACGCTGCTTGTTCGTGGCACTAAGCGCGCCAAATATGGATTTCCCGCCAAAGATGTCACTATCAGAGTCATCGTCGTCAACACTGAATACGTCATCCTCTAGATCAACCACGTCACTGCCGAAATCAAAGCTGTCGCTACTGAGACCCATATTTTCGCTGCTGAGATCAAAGCTACAGGAGCTTGCATTGCTGCTTAGGCTAAAACTTTCTTTCCCAGGGCTCCAGATATCACTCCCCAGGTCAAAGCTACTCGAGGTCGTTATGCTACTGAAACTGGAATAATCCCGACTGAGGCCGAGTTTCCCCTTGCGTCGGAGAGAGTCCGGTTTTCTCGGTGACGCGCTCACCTCGGTATTCAACAGCGGATTTCCTGCGCGCACACCTGTTTCACCGTTCGTTTCACCGTTCGTTTGCCTACGTCCGGCATTGTCGGTATGAGACTCCCTTTTCACCCTGCTGAGACCGGACATCCAACCATTGACGTTTGCCAACAGTTTGCTCCTTTTAACTCTCTGCTCTATGGATAGGCCTATATCGCCAGGGTATTCTGTGTTACGCTCTCTCTTGATAGCTACTTTGTCTCTATTTCGATCACCTGAATCGGTTCTGTCAGTAGCATTTCCACCGTCACTTTCTCCACCGCCCTTATCTTTACCCCCTGCCGTTAAATCACTACTATGCGCTCGTGCAGCGAACGTCCCACTGCCCAGTGCTTGATCTTCATTTCCTCCGCCGAAAACCTCTCCCACAACGCGAGTCGTGTCTTCCATGTCAATCCCAGACTCTTCGCTGGAGCTTTTTCTCTCTGTCTTCACAACTACTTTCGACCAGTTTGAAGTGGGTGACTCCTTACTCTCACAGTCGTACTCGTAACTATCTCTGCTCTCATCTGTTTCTCCAGTAAGTTTTACCCCTCTCGCGCTCGATGCGTCGTCGTCATCTCGCACACTTGTAACACTTCCAAAAGCACCTCTGCATCCTCTATTTCCTCTATCCCTTTCACCATCCGGTTTCATCAACTCCTCACGTCCTCTTCGACTTACCCTCTTTTCAACTCTCATGTTTAAGGTGGCTCTGCTCATAGGAGAACATTTCCGGTTCTTTCCATCATTGTTCGTATTATTCATAAATCTATCAATTTCTCTTGTCGAACCATCACACTCACCAGGGCGCTTTCTTAATCTACTTCTTAGTATCATACCCTCGTATCTACGTCCCCCACAGCAATTTGTATCGGAAACACCACCTCTTCCCTCTTGAATTCTCTCAGGACTTGTATCTGTTGTTGACATGTAACTGCCAAGATCCACTTTTCTCAGAACGATATTCCCAAGACCAACATTAGAACGTTCACCTTCTGGCACACCGTTCGACTGTACATCATTACCTGCTTCTGTTTCTCTGACGGTGGTGTTGCCAGTGCCGTGTTCTCTCCCTTTCCTATCGACCGTGCCACTGCTATCACAATGACTGTCCTCGTGAAGCTTTCTGTCGACTTCCGACTTACCTGTGCTCGCTTTTGCCTCAGTGTTGTTCGAATCTGCATTTTTACCTCCTTTCCTCACTTCGTTTCTCTTCTCATTCTCCTCTCCAGCCTTGTTCATGTTCTCGTCAAAATCTCCTTCAGCATCGTCACACGCAATCAATTCTCGTACCTCCCCTTTCACTCTTGCCCCACCCACACCGCCATCAAATCCCCAGGACGTTTCTTTGTCGTCGCTGCTTTGCCCTAGCAATAACGGAATGCTGACTCCACTGTGCTTTGCGAATTCATCATCGGTATCTAAATCATCGCTGAAAATGATGCTCATTGGTTCTTCATCGCTACTGGCGTTGGAGAAATTGTCCAACTGATAACTGCCATCTTCATCTTCACCGAAGCCTCCCTGATCGTCGACTCTGTCACACGAACTTTCATCTTTTTGCAGCTCTTTTCCAGCTCCCCTCTTTTCAAGGACGTTGCTATTTTCACCACGTTGGTTTCCAGTACTCAGGTCCACACGATCCCCTACATCAGTCACATCGGAATCATTCACAAATTCCCCAGCGTTCTCGTCACAATAGTCTTTACTATTATCACTTCCAACGTCTGGACCATGATTATTGCTTTTCACACTTGCTGTCACATTCTCTTTTCTTTCCTTTTCATCTTTACCTTCTTCGTTCACAGTAAGGTCACCACCACTAGTTGTAGTGGTTGCCTTTGTTCCATGTGTGATGGAACTATCTGAATTCAAGCATTTCTCAACATCGTCTGCTCTTTCGAAACTGAAACTTTTGAAACTTTCCTTCTCACCCGTACATTCAAGTTTTAGGTCAATACTCTCGTCATCTGTGTCAACAATTTCAATTACATCGTCACTATCATTTGTGTCTGACATTTTGACCTCGCCTATACTTGCATTCACATATCTCCTGCTTTCAGTTACCGTCTCTCTGTCCTTCTCAACTTTGATGATTCCACTCGTGCCTGCATTCTTCACATCAAAGTTTCCGAAGTTTCTACCATTTTCTTTATCTTGGTAACTCTTACCTCCTCTCGCAGCCCCCGTCAGATCGTCATTTCCCTTATTTCTGTTCAGAACACCATTGTCCATATTCAGTTTTTTTCTCACTGTGCTGATGCCACCATGTCGTCCACTAACATCATTGCCATTCCAGCAACGACCTTTCTCTCGATTTAAGCATTCACGTTCACCCTCCTCATCACTGTATGAGTACACGTCGCTACTTCCTGCTCTTCCAAACTTTCGCTTCCTACGAGCGCGCTTCCTGCTCTTTCTCCGACTTTGGCGCTTTCCTCCGCCGCTGTCTCCGTTTTTGTTCGAGCTTGGTAAAGTCCTGTCGCACGGGCTAGAAAGTCTTCTGCTTTTGCGTGGAGTTACGGCACTCTCGCTCGCGGTTTCTCTATTCATGTCGCTCGCTCTCGCACACAACTCCTGTACGATTTCTTTCAGCGTCTTGAACTCGCTCTCGGCCGTTCCGTCTTCCGTCCCTCTCATCCCCAACACCACGCACTCGTCATCTGCGCACACGTCGTACGTGCTATAGTGATGTCCCTTCTTGGTTGTGCCATCGGAGCAAAGGGTTACGTTGGATCCCCTCTCCAGCAAGTTGGCCACTTGTACTTGGGAAAGTGCTCGCGCCTCCACGGCTACGTCCATCGCAAAAGACTTCTTCGGCAGGTTCTCGACTCGAATGTCGGTGAGACCCTCAATGACCGTTCTTACTACATGTTCACAGTTCTTGACAGAGACGCCGTACTTGAGTATCAGATCCTGATAGATCAAACGAATTTTACTGTGGTACCACTTTCCTGCTTTGACTCTCATAGTTACGTTTCCCTTTAGCTCTTCATTTACTTCTTCTAGTTCAAGAACTCTATTCTCCAAATCACACACGACATCATTTTCATGGACATGCGACATGCAGCGATGTGTCAGATATTTCTTTAGGTGATAGCGGAACTTCTGCTTCTGCCGTTTGATTGCCATTCTGTACTCGGATCTTTTCTGCTCCAGTTTTTCGATGACCTTCTCAAGTTGAGCAATTTGGTCCTTGAGCTTGTCATTGTCACTGAGCGTGCTCAGATATCTCCCGTCAATCGTGTGATAGTCCTTTTGTTTCCGGCTGCATTTCCGGCTCAGGGCATTGCATTTTTTCCTCATGACTTCCAACTTTTGCTCGAGATCGTCACCAGTAGTAGCATTTTCAGTTTTCTTAACCGGAGGGGCCACCACACCCACTTTTCTCAACTTGGCTCGAAGCGAAGATACCTTCCTCTTCAAGATCGCTATGCGATCAAGTAGTTTCCTTTCCCTTTCACTAGCTAGTTTTTGCTTGCTTTTCTTTACGCCACTTCCTTTTGGTCTACCGCGCTTTGCTACCCACGTTGTTACCAGATTCGGTTTCTCTGTCTCGTCAATCTTGGACCCGAGATCACCAGAATTTTCGCATTCTTTGTTCGAGTTTCCCTCTGAATTGTCTTTCTCTTCGTTTAGAATACTTTTTATTGTGTCTGCTGGCCCATTTCCCAAAAATTCGTACATTAATAAGCCAGCTACTTCTGACTGACTTCCCGTAATTTCTTTTTCCATTTCCTGTTCTTTTTCCTTCTCCTCCTCCTCCCTCTTTTCCTTCTCCTCCTCCTCCTCCCCCTCCTCCTCCCCCTCCTCCTCCTCCTCCCTCTTTTCCTTCTCCTCCTCCTCCTCCCCCTTCTCCTCCTCCTCCCCCTTTTCCTCCTCCTCCTCCTCCCTCTCCTCATGTGCAGCTGGCCAACCAAATAATTCAAGTTCCAGTGACTCGGCCTCCTCTACCCTGTCTTTAGTAAGGAGCCGACATCTATCTTCAAGCACCCCCATTACTTTCTCCCTAACCTCGTTATCTACAGATCGGCTCTTTGGCGACATGTCGACGTCGAACAATCGCGTGATCATTTCGACGAACGTTTTCGTGCTGTCCCGAAATCGTTCCTTGTTGAAGACCCATATCTCTCGGACCACGCCATTGGTCAGCTGCTCTCGCTTGAAAGCGCTTTCGCCAATCGCAGCATTCGCTGCATTCTTCAGCTGGTAGCAGGCCAGATTGATTTTTGCGCAGTGCGGACCAAGCAGTTTGCATCTCTCCCCCGTATTGTCACGTTCATACAACTCTGGTGTCATTTCATTGCAATTACACTCCTCCTTTTCTTCACCGTTGGCGTCCATGTTTCAAATGGACTTTCGTCCCTTACTCACAAAATAAAAGAAATACCTTTAAAACAATCAAACTCTTGATATCAATGCGCATATACAATCAATCATTTATCCTCCGATGCTCGATTTGCACATTTTGCGAGCAAATTTACAAGCTTCTTACTCCCTTAAATGTTGTTTTTTTTTCCTGAGATAATGTCAAACAATAATTGAGAAACCGATAGGCCGATTTTATTTCCCGAAATTGTACAAATTTGTAAGAAAAACCAACCAAAATATGCAACCAATCTAGAATCCAGACCCTTCAATTGCAATCATTTTCGCAAGCCAGTCTTTATTCTCTTGATGAAAAGAGATATTTCGATGAGGAGTGTAGGGTAGCATTTTAACTCTCCCAAAGCATCGAAGCTACTTTACATCAAAATCTTGTCGCTGGGTATGAAAGGTTTAGGAGGTATTTCAGATCTCAATGGCCTAAGTAGCGATAGACTTCTGATTCTATCCCTCATTTAATATAGCACAAGTCTTCCATCTATCACAATTCCAAACCAAAGTGGCTGGCACTTTCAATATTATTGTTATTTAGATCAAAGCGCAAAGTTCTTTATGTCCTGTTGTAAAGGAAATAAAACAAGTAGTCTAAAAGGTTATTAATCTAAAATCTAAAATGTAAATACCAGAAAATACTAGAATGCAATTTCTGTAGATCGTATCCGACGATAGAATGTGAAGCATCACTTATATTTGCAAGAGCTGTATGAGCATCAGACAGATCTAAACAGGATACGATTTTCTAGGTTCGTACAATCACTTCTTTGAGACTTTTAAATCATGTGATGATTAAATGCGGTCAACCACATTCTGCACTAAAAAAAAAATAAATAAATGAATAAATGGAAGTGAAACTATCAAATCAGTGAAGAGGAATTATGAACAGTCAAAATCAAATGGAACAGAAGAAAACAACAACAACAATAAAATGCTCATGAAACATCCATCAAGTGAATCTCGAAAAAAAAATCCCCCCAAAAGTGAATTGAAAAATCTAAGTGGGACCAACTTTACGGGAAAAATTATCCCTGAGAAAATAATTAAAGCTTTAGGGCAATCGAAAGAGGTAAAAGAAAAAAAAATTACCTTGACAAGGTGAAGCAACTTCGAAATGTGCGTGATGATGAGTTTCCACGTCGGACCCTCACTGGTTTTCCACAACACAAAATATCAAATCTGTCCTCAAATAATCAAATCATGTCCTCTTTGCATGCTGGCCAGGAGTTGTCGAAAAAGTAACACCTTCCACTCCACCTCACCGAAGAGGACTGCGTGGAAACTGCTCGTATCTCTCGTGTCTTTATATACACCACACACCCCCCTCAAGTTGACCCACTCGATACGCTTCCCCGAGACCTTGCAATTTAACAAATCCAACTGCAGTAACCAAATTTTCTGCTTTGCTTTATCTCTTTCACACTAGGAATATACAATAATTGACCTACTTTGAGCATGACCCTCATGCACAAAAATTGTACTCGTCTAATTTGTTCCCTTACTCTTTGACAAAAAACAAAAAATCAGCGAACGGAATAGTGGGGAGGTTTTAAAGTTCTGTCTTTCGTTACTCTATGATTTTCTTGAAGCACACACACACACACACACACACACACTCACACAAATCTGTTCTTGGAAGCTGGCTATGCGCAGTCTTGCTAAGAAAGTCTTTTTTTTTTAATTAAAATATTCAAACCGGTGATCACAAAGTCTAGAAATGGAGTAAAAAAAAAAAAACGACAACTGTCAACTCAACGATATCAAACTGTTGCCAAGGTCACGTGTGCATTCAAGTTGTGCTGTTAAGGAATCTGCTGTTACTGTGAAGTTTTTCGTGTGTTCTGTCTCTATAGCCAATCATAAAAGAGAGAGGTTAATTAGTATTCAAGCAATTTGATATGCACACTAATAGCATGACTAGATTTGAGACAGTCATTGACACATACGGTAGTGATGCCACTAGGATCTTAGCTCCGCCTATTCCTCAGACTTGCTATCCTATTGGCTGGCGGTTTTTAAATGCCGCATTGACTATTCACACAAACTTCATCAATGTCAACAGTTCATTGACAGTGCATCTCCACTATTGTCTAAGCCTCCCTCATCTAGTGTAAAATTTCGTTCAGTCTTTCTATTCGTTAATCCAATTCTTAAGTTTCGTTGCTATATCTTGTAAAGTTTGACATCAATATCTCTTTTGAGTGGAATTCTCTATTACGCCTTTCAGTAACGAATTTACATTCGGAAAGTCTATTACGGTCTCTTTTTCACGGCTTTCACCACGGCTAAGCAAAATTCATGGATCAAACACCCAGGGTTTTCTGTTATCTTTTACACAGTCTGCATTAATCCATATTTTGACGTAACCCTTCTTCAATTAGGCACGATGTACATCTATGACGTAAAAAGTTAACGTCCCCAGCGGAAATAAGCAAGAAAATAATTACACAACATACTTCCAACTCATTGATTCATTTCTTTTCAATTATTTCATCTCCAGCAAGCGAATTACAATTACAGTTATATGAAATGCATGGACTGTTATATGGCACGTGCGAGTTTGAGCTGCGAAGGAACGATCAGATTCTTTTTGACGGATGACATCTGTTCTCGTGAGAATCTCGAGAAAATTATGAAGACCTTGCAACAAAAGAGACCCCTTCCCTTTGGCTTATGCAGAACTTATCATTAATTTTCCAAGAATTTGGTAAATCTAGTTAATATCACGATGTAACAGGATTTTCAATTCGTTCTTGTATATACACCATTTCATTGTCTTTTTGAGACCTTTGATATAATCTTATATATACAATCTGCACATAAAACATGATTGTTTACAATTTAAAAAAAAAATGAAACTGCTATTTAGTATGCAGCATGTGGTTACTTGTTCTCATTTTATCATACACATAAAATTGTTTGAGAAGAATATTCTTTTGTTTATTCTTTAGTTTGGTCTTTAGTTGTACCCGTGTTCCTCATCATTTTCTCCACAACAGGCTTTTGTTGGGACCTACACTCAACAAGCTTTGCGTTTTAGTAAGTTCCATCGTATTTCTCTTTAGCATTCTTTTACTTTGATTGAAAATGACACATCGACCGCTATGTACTGTGTTTGTATTTTTTTTTTGTATATATAATAAAGCTGGACATTCTGTATTGTTATATTTTGTTATATGTTATGTATTTTCCATCGAGAAATACGAAAATAAATTTGAAATTGAAATTTGAGCACAGCTGATGAACAGATTAAAAGACTAAATAGGTTTACATGCATACCATGCATAGACATCTTTGCCTAACATCTACCTCTTCTCTCTCTCTCTCTCTCTCTCTCCGGCTCTCTCTTGTTGAGAAACCCAAATACACAAAAATTAACGAAAGCAAACATCAAAACAAAATACGTACAGACATTATAGACTGTATTGGGTGATCCTTGAACAGAATCTTCTACATGACTTACATTATCTTCTTTTTACATAGTTATGTTAATGACAAGCAATATTTTTTTTTTACAATATGTCAGCTAAAAAGAAAGGCCTATACACAAAAACTAACCTGAGACATGCAATAGAAAAATAAAGGTCGATATCAAAGATAACGTCACGTGTTCCAAAAATCAGAACCACCTGCGAAATTCAAATGCGTTTTGCTAATTAAAAAGAAAATGTAACATATAAATCATATAAAAACATTTACGATTGTAATCTTATAGTTCAATCAAATTTGCATATCACATTAAAAAGAATTCTTGAGGACACATGAAATAATATATTGGACGAACTTTGAACGCTTGACAATCATTGCTTGATGGACGCTTGAAGAAAGGAAAAGACTTGTGAGAATCTTGATAGGTAGAGAGAGAGAAAAATGATAGAGAGGGGGAGGAGAGAGAGATAATGAGGTGAGAGAGAGAGAGGGAGAGAGGAAAAGTGAGAGAGGGGAAGAAGAGAAGAATGGCGATTCTTGTCTAAGTAATAATATTCTTTGTTATGTCAGTAGTATATCTCTGTTCCGCGCACTAGTTTCAGTTTCAGCGCAAAATGCTTCGTACTATCAATGAAAACATAAACCTCTAATCGCGTTGTCCCTGCATGTGCTCTTAGTATTCTGTCCTAATTTGACAGAAAAAAAAAATCGAATTCTACTCGGACTAATCTCGCTGTGACATTTATCACCATAGCGTCGCTTGCGTGATTATAGGGTCTTGTTCCGTCCTGTCTTTGTAAACAGATATATTCACAACAATTCTTTGAGTGGTTCACAATACATTCACAAGCATGCTTTTCAGTGGACCTCTCAATTCTTTTTTTTTTTTCCTCCAAACATAACTTTGTATTTTGCCGGTATGCATGTATAATTTTTTATTTGTTAACCATTATATATCATGTAAAGTCGAATAAATGCTTATGTTATATCTTCTGATTCATTTTGTGTTGTGTTTTGTTGAAAAAAGAAAGAATGAAATGAATGAAATGAAATGAAAAAGGGGCTGCATCCAATTGAATTCGTCGTTATCATTTTCAAAGTGCTTATAAACTGAAGATCCTATCATTGTGCGTATTTATGAACAATGTTGATCTGAATACATCCGTCTTAGTTATATACATTTTATCTCCCTATTTGTTTCTATTTGATATGTATCTTTTTCAGGGGGGGGGGGGGTGACGGGGGTGGTTAAGGTCATCGTACCCCCCCCCCTCCAATAACAATAAGGTCTCATTTATCCAGGGTAGGAAGGAGGAAGAGAGGTTTGATGATTCTCTTGTGATGATACTGGGAAATCTTAGGATGGAAACATCGGGAATTTATAGGTGTCCGAGCTTTTTTCCCGATTTGTTTTGTTTTGTTTTGCTTTGTTTTGCTTTGTTTTGATGAGACAAAAAAGGTTGTGTGTGTATGTGTGTGTGTGTGTGTGTGTGTGTGTGTGTGTGTGATGGGGGTCTGCAGCCCCCGGTTCTGCGGCCCCTGTCTATTTGTCATTCTATCTATCTTTTTGTCAATTCAATTCAAGTTTTTTCCATCAATAAAAGGAAATGCACAATACAAGGTGATACATTAATCAATTCAATTTTAAACAATTCGGAAGGAAAAATCGTAGAATGAATATAATATCACGTTGTACGAGTGATATTACAGTGATAAAAAAAGAACTGGCTATTTGCCTTTGTAAAAAAAAAAAAAAGAAGAAGAAGTAGATACTGCGATGAAAAACTCTTACACTAAAGATCAACGCTTGTAGGACATAGATCACTGGAAAAGAAAACAAATAACAACACCAATATACCAGCATAATCCAAGTCTATCATTCTTCTATCATATATATATATATATAATAATAATAATAATATATATATATATATATATATATATATATATATACATACATATATAATCTCTATATACATATATATATATACATATATATATATGTATATATATATATATATATATATATATATATTATATCATATTATTCACAAGACAACTCGAGGTGAAATGTCATACACATTATTAATGTACAACAAGTGATGGTGGTATCAAATTGTCATGAACTCTATTATATCGGCATATAGATAGTTTGTATAATGCACCAGCATGATTGATACATAGCATGCTACTCATTCCCTTATTCCCTTGATTCGCTTGTCTAACGGTCAGTTGCCATCTTCTTTTTTCTCATTATTTCAGTTAAACAAGGACATACATTCTTATCCCACTAGACAATCTGATAACTTTCATTTACAAAATCCTAAAACGGTTATGGCTCTGAAATCTAGCAGACACACTGGACCCGATATTTGGAACTCTCTTCCTTCTGAAATTCGAACTTTAAAGTCTATATACTCTTCATGAAGAAGCTGTAAAGACAATGCTGCTCTCTGGATATCAGTGATCTCATAATGTCATTGTAATTGCATTGAATATGAAATTCCTCGTGGAAATATCGCCGTTCTTAATTTATACGTAATGTTATGCATCGCTGATACGTTTTGGTGTACATTGTAAAGGAAATGAAAAACTTGATTGCTGCATAAAATATTGTAAAGGCAATGAAGAAACTTATTTTGTTACAACAACTAATGCTTATAATATGGCACCAACAATACACGTGTTTATGTATCTGCATGTACAATGATATAATGCAGGAACCAATGAATCAAATCAAATCAAATCAAATCAAATCAAATCAAAACAAACCAAATGCTGTGAATCACAAATATCACCATCATCATTATAATCACTGGCAAATTTCACTCTTGCATGGTCTACTCTACCACATAAAGTAGCATATCATACTCTGTCACAATATGTCATTATCATGCTACGTAAGATAAAAACAGGCTGAACGTGTGCCTATTTCTTTCTGTATGTGATTGATTAGAATATAATACGGCGCCACGTTTTCAAATGTGGAGGGAGGGCACTTCCGGGTTTCATCTACTAACAAGCAAAAAAAGAAAAAAAAAGGGGGGGTGCTTCAGCGCTAAAAAGTTTCACTCTAATCTTCAACTTTGAAACCTATATAATATTATATATATTTCATTTATTCATTTTCATTTTAATTGAACACGGTGATAAAAGGAACTTCCTTGCCTTCCTCTGCAATCTAACAGATAGTATCCAAAATTTAATGATGTCGATTGATGATAACGAGTATTGAGAAGATGATGACGATAACGAATGTGGCAAAAAGAAAATAATAAAGATTGTAAAGAAAAAAAAGAACACTATGGTATTTGAAAAGAAGCAGATAAGTAAGATGAGGAGAAAGAAAAAATGCAGTCTGCTATAAATGTGCCTTCGACAAAACTTTTTGTGAAAGGTTAAATATCTAGAGCGAGACGAGAACTTTTCTTAGAGTGTTTTATCCATCTGTCTCTGTCTGATTGTTAGTTCCTACATGGTTCAGCGTTTAAAATTTCCCCGACTTAAAATGCAGCAGTCTATTACTTGTCCAACACAGGCCTCTGGGTCGGGGCCATAGAGCTCTCTTACAGCTCTATGGTCGGGGCTGATTACAGCTTTTTGGGGTTCTCCCATCGCGGTCTGTCTAGCGCCCTCAAACGAGTTGTTAGAAATCGTCACCCACACGTTGTATTCATTTATGTTCATGCATGCCTCGACATGAGTGAAAATGCTCGGGTATCTGGCCGCGCCGCGGCAGTCACCTCACCGGCCGCGATTTTTTTTTCCGTAACCCTAACGCGTCGAAATTGCCAATTGTGGCACTTGAGCAAAGACTATTAGAGTACTAGTTGGTTGCGATACTTGTGTTGCTTTCTTGTATACAGTACCATGGTCCTCTGCCAACCACAGAATCAGATTAGAATGTGAGAATGGCACGCCGCCTTGTGAACTGTCATAACAACGGCTTTGTGTGTGTGTGTGTGTGTGTGTGTGTGTGTGTGTGTGTGTGTGTGTGTGTGTTCTGTATATGTGCGTGTTTCCATTTCGCCATCGGCATCGCGTTCTGCTTTGCCGTCTGCTGGTATTCCTGTGGTTTTGTTCGCCGTCTGCTGACACTTTCCGTTTTGTCTCGCAAGACTTGCGTTGTTAATGATAATAATAAATATCATTTATAAAGCGCTTATTACAATGTTTCTAAGCGCTGAGCGTCTCGATGAAACATTAGAAAAGAGAAATTTAGTCATGGAGTACAAGATGCAAACTCGAAGTTTTCATCAATATCTTGCAAAAGTAAATTGGAAATCTAAGCTTGGAATGAATTATGATATAAGTATTATATAGGCCTATGTAGGCGTACAACTGCAGCAATTGCTATTGTTAACTTTGATCATGTTTATTAAGCCACGCAGAATCAGATTGAAGTGGGCATTATGTCTAATTGGGTAACATGAATACACTACTTGGTTAATTTGGGTTTATACTTCTCCAACCTCACGATGATTGTGCTTTAAAAAGAAATGATTCAGAAAGGCGTAGTATAGGCTCCTTTTTAGTTCAGGTTCATGTAGATCAAGATATGATTAAATTCTCATGCACTAACATCCAAGATGAAGATGGGGGGGGGGGGGGAAGAGAAGCTGGGGGAGAGTAATCATTGATTTCGATCGATAAAATCTCTATATTGATATATTAATTAAATCAGCTTTATAAAGGCATTTTGAAACAGCATTTATAAAGCAAACAGCAACTCATTTTCGTTTAAAATTCTAGTATCACGTACGGTTTGAATTGATCTATCAATATAAATATATAGGTCTATATTTTTGGATGTTCACTTTATCATTGCCAACCCTATAGTTCTCTTCATCAAGTGCCTCGTTACCTCTACCAAAACGACCATCAGTGAAGGAAACCCAAACCCAAAGAGAAATGTGGATTGAGTGAAAGCACATCAGTGACAGTTAAAGGAAAATCGCACAATATTGTAAAAGATGCAAAAGTTATGCATTTTTAACGTTTTGATGTTGGTACAACTGGATAAGGGGATACTTGAGTTCATGATATTATGTGTGGACAACAACATAAAGAAAATATAAAGAAAATCATAAAACATGTTTTCACTTTTCTTGCGTAATGAAAGAACATTTGACTATAAAAACCGCTTTCAGAAAGTAGGGGGAATGATTACTGCCTTTAACATAACTTATGTCAGTATCAGTTAAGTTGCTGGAATGTGTAATTTTCATGAAAAATGATTTCTTTGTAGAATTCTCTTCATGTTTTCTTTACATTGCTGTCCACACATGACGTCATGGACTCTAGTAGTCTCCTTATCCAGTGATTACAACACCAAAACTAGAAAAATGAATAATTTTTGCATCGGTTGTCGGATTTTCCTCAAACTTTTACTAATGTTGCTGCGTTCACTCAATCCATATTTCTCTTTTGGGTTTTGGTTTCCTTTAATATCAAGCAATCATCACGACCATCATTGCTTCAATTAGATTATAAAACTGAGGGATCGATCACAGAAAAGAGTTCTGTGGGATCGACCATAAACATCATTACTATCATTTCACAACTGGATATCATCTTATCATCATCATCATCACCATGATTGCTACTCGTATTACCATCGCATACATTATTTCCACAAGCAATTATATCCTCCACCATATTGCACTATCAATATTTTTTTTCATGTCACCAATCCATCAACAACTTCACGAAATCTCTTGCATATTTTCAGCTTCATCATTATCATCAGTCTAAAAAGCATTGCGACTATCAATATATCCTACTCGATCCCTCCCTTTAGTGCCCACATGGCCTACCACCCTTATTGTAAGTCGATTCAATGAAATGATGAAGATAATTCATGATTGAATATTAAAACACTGATTTGTTTGTTTGTTTGTTTGTAAGAACACTAACCGCATTCACACGTGTTAGCTGGTTACCGCGCGCGCTCCAAAACTAGAGTTCTTGTTATACTCGTAACTTTTTATGAAACTTCATGATCGATAATATTATAGAAACAATCAACTGGCATTAACTGGTATCAGATTCCCATGTGCAGGTGGGTTCATGAGTTTATGAGTAATAATACACATTTGTGGAAGCGACTTGAAATGATCGTTTTATAATGTGTTGTTATTTGGCACAAAATTAATTAATTTCATTTATTCTAATGGTGAAGGATAACCAAAAGAAAATTAATCTACACGATATTAGCCAAATTTAAGGTCTTTTCATTAAGCTGGAACATCAAGCATCTGTTCATAGAGTCACAGACGCTACTTACGCGTTTTTATGATATGCATTTATAGGAAACTGATATACGTTAAACGATGATAGCCATCATATTATGGTCACCTATATAGCTCCATACCAAGCCTGGACAAAAGTACGGAATCTATCAGCAATGTTGCAATGTGTGTGTGTGTGTGTGTGTGTGTGTGTGTGTTTTCTTTCCACCGAACACTCGAGGGCGGGCGCCTGAAAGTGCAATGATTGCACCTTCCATGCACTTTGTGTGTGTGAGTCTTTGTGTGTATGTGCGAGTGCGTGCAATGTGTGTTTGTGTGTTTATGTGTCAGAGCTACCAAGTCTCACGCATTCTGCGTGAGACTCAAGCATTTAGGGCCTGTCTCACGATCTCACGCAGGGCACCCATTTTTCTCACGCATCGGGTGAAGTCTGCAATTTGTGCCAAAAATAAGGAGTGCATAGCTCAAAGGATTCAAGTGATAGTTGCAATTGAAGGTATATTTCCCTTTTGTCTTTCAAAATTAGTAAAAAATAGTCACTTAAGTATGCACCAGATCTCATCATTAAGAGCTAAAAATTCAAAAAAGCTCCCTACCATGGGAGGGGTGACACCCTCCTCGTTTGCGCGCGCATGCGCGCGAGCGCCAAAACGCCGAGTCATGAAAATCTCACTCATAAAAGTTTTTTGAACTTGGCATCTCTGATGTGTTTGTGTGGGTGTGGTGTGCAGTATATCGTTTATCGTTACTGACTTGCAAAGTTTTGTGTATGCTAACGTAAAAAACGTATGATAATCAAGAGTTATTCTGAAAGAAATTGAAATCGAGGTCACAGCTGGTCGTTGTTCACGTCTGAAAAAGTAAACATTCTGGTCATAATCATTAAAGTGTCAGAAATTGTGCACTCTATTGTTAAAAAATGTTTGTTATTCAAACTTCAGCGTGTTTTATGAACACATATTTATATATTTCAAGATTGAGCCTGCTGTGACCTAGTTTAGTAACCATGTCATAAAGCATTACAAATTTTTCCCCTTAAACGTGATACAACAGTGCTAGCAACTATATATGAATAGGTGGTAGACGTAGATGTAAGGCTTAGGACATTTGCAGGAGTAGGGTAGGTTAGATTTTTATCATGATTGTACCTTGAGGTGCTCACAAGCGCTTTATTAGATCTTAAACTGAAATACTGATAAACCAACTGGCCACGACTTCAAAATGACGTCAAAATCACGTCCATTTCCCTTGTTCTTGAAGAAAAGGCGTCTTTCAGATGTATTCCTTGTTTTCTTTTCCAATATACGTTAAAAAGTCATGACGTTCTGACGTACATCTTGTTTTTAGAATTGTGATTTACACGTCATTAAGACGACTCTTATATGACCACCAATGACGTCTTTTGGACAACTTCCATTTGAGCAAAAATACGACATATTGACGTCAGTTTGAAACGTTTATATGACATCCAGTATCTTTGTTTATTTTCGTCTAAAAGATTTTTTTTGACGTCAGTCTAGTCTTTAAATTAGTAATTTACACGTCTTTATGACGTATTTGTATAACAACCCAGACGTCAGAAAGACGTCACAAATATGTCGTCTTTTAGACGTCATCCATTAGAGCAGAAATACGACTTTCTGGCATCAGTTTAAGACGTCTAAATGATGTCTGCTTTCTTTGCTTATTTACGTTAAACAAACGACAATTATTGCGCCTTTCTGAAGTCTAAATAATGACGTCATTTTTATATCTTCCATTTGAACAAAAAATCGTCTTATTGTTGACAGCTTCGACGTCTTTCTGACGACAGTAATGACGTGAAAATGTCGTCATTCTGACGACAGTATGTCGCATAGCAAACTGATATAACTCTATAAAACTCTATAATTAGTAGGCCTAACTATATGACGTTATAAAGATGTCGAAAAACTTACGTAAACATAACGTTAATATGTTGCTTATATATAATAACGTCATAAATACGTCGCAAAACAACGTAAATTTAACGTCATAATACGTCATTAATATGACGTGATAAATACGTTGCAAAACAAACTGATATAACTACAAAACTATAATTCGTAGGCCTAATTATATGACGTCATGAAGACGTCGCAAAACTGACGTGAACATAACGCTCACATGTCGTTAATATAACGTCATCAATACGTCGCAAAACAACATAAATTTAACGTTATAATACGTCATTATTATGACGTGATAAATACGTTGCAAAACAAACTGATATAACTACAAAACTATAATTCGTAGGCCTAATTATATGACGTCATGAAGACGTCGCAAAATTGACGTGAACATAACGTTAATATGTTGCTAATGCAAAGTTATAGATACGTCGCAAAACAACGTAAATTTAAAGTTATGATATGTCATTAATATGACGTGATAAACACGTTGCAAAGCAAACTGATATAACTATAAAACTCTATAATTCGTAGGACTAATTATATGACGTCACGAAGACGTCGCAAACTGACGGTAACATAACGTTCACATGTCGCTAAAATAACGTCATATATACGTCCCAAAACAGTGTAGCCTAAATTTCACGTTATAATACGTCATTAATATGATGTGATAAATACGTTGCAAAGCAACGTAAATTTTACTTCACTTATGCGTCATAAATACGACGTGAATAATACGTCACAAAATTAGCTTGAATTTTACGTCTTCAGTTCGTCGCTAATATGACGTCATAAATACGTCTCAAAACTGAAGAAAATTTCACGTTAATACGTCGCTCATATGACGTCATAAATGCGTTCTAAATCAAAGTATATATTACGGTATTAAGACGTCATTTAGATAACGCTATGAATACGTTGCAAACGAACGTAGATTGCGTCATTAATACGTGTTTATGACGTAAAAATTACGTCGCAAAATTGACGTAAATTTTACGTCATCAATATGTCACCAATATTAGGTAATAAATATGTCGGAAAACTGACGTAACACATCAGGAGGTCCATAACATGACGTGATAAATTCGTTTCAAAGAGACGTTGAAATTACGTCATTTTCTGGTCATTTTAAGACTTGCGACAACTTTGACCATGTAGTTGCAACCAAATTGAGACGTCTTTTTCACCTCCGTCTGCTAGCTGGGATGTTCATAAAGTTTGTTCCATCCCTTTCTGCCAATTCAACCGCTCATATGACTATTAGTGCTATATGTTTTTCCTAACCAATTTCTGTGCATTTTCTGCACGCATCCTAATGCATCCAGGCTGTAGAAATCGACAACTTTTGCTGATCTAAGATACAACGTCAAACGTTGAAATAGATGAATTTACATGTCTGTGTTTGAAACCTAAAGTAAGGGGAAGTCCAAACTAAAGATAACTTCTTAAAAAAAAAAAAAAAAAACCCTGGCAAGTAAGAAAATATTATTGGTTAAAGATTGAGGAAAACTTTCTTAAGAAAGGCATCATTCTAATTTTCAACAAATTATAATCGATCAAGAAAATCAGGCAAATTATGACGTTTCCAGCGACTTCCTATACAAAAGAATAGAAAAAAAGTACATGTATGCAAAATTTCATATTCTAACGTAAAGGCATCATTTCCTTTCGCATATGAAACAAAAACCCAGCATTGGTGCTTCTAAATAGTTCTTAAATGTGCGTTAGGGATAGAAACAACTAATGTAAATATTTGAACCTTTATCATCGATGTTATGTATTTTTAGATATACAAAATGTGTACAATAGTTATAATAAAAACGTTTCCAGATTAAACCGTCTACAGTCATGGTTTAGTGAGAAAAATAGTGATATCTCCTTATATTTCATGCTTTATTGAAAACGTTTTATATGGTGGGATGTTTTGTGATACAACGAAATGACCTACACATAATATGCATCAAAAGTGATATCTTGAACATTTTTTAAATCACTGTTCTCAACGGTAAACAGGACCTTTAAAATACATGTTTGTATTCCATTTTAAATTCATCCTCTATAGTAATCACTCCAAATATTTTACAAATAACCTCTGTGACATCAGTTCTATTACTTCATCAAAACATCATGGAAAATATATTTCAAATAAATTTCTCAATGATTTCTTTACAAATTATCAAAATACTCTTCATAGATTAAATGACGAGCACATCAAAACACCACTTTTCTGCGGGGGAGGGGGGCAGAATGAATTTTTGAACATTGTGTAGGTGATTAATTCTTAGTGGAGTCAACATCTTGGTTTCGAACCAATGTTGGCTCAACCTTATACATGCACATAGTTGTGTCGTGCCACGCTGGACTTACCATTCATGTAAACGTCACATGGATCGATGTTGGCACAATGTTTCACTGAATACTGTCATTGCTTTTAACATCTTTAAACCGTAGATTTTTGATGTTATACAACATAATGCGATCCTATACACTAACCCTTCACAGACAGCTGTTAACGCCATCCTAACAGTTGACTAGCAAATTACTATATCATACAGCATCTTAGCTGTTGTAAAACAAAAGCAAAAGAACAATCGTATGGATGTAATTTATACGGTTTTGTCAAAAAACATAGACTTACATTTTTGTACGTTCACACACGTATACATATACACGCACACACACGCACATAAATAGCCTTCGAGATTTTTAATACCATCACTTATTTAGACGTAAAGATGTATTGATTTTATTGTTCAAAAGTTTTATAGTTATTATAAATCTGATACATGTTTACAAACTTGTGTATGTTAATGCACACCACACCCAACACAACGTTGATTTATACAGATTAATATTTCTTTAATGTTATATATTTCTGACAATGACATTGACATTGTATTGCTGTATTAGTGTATATCTCTTGCGTGTTTATCATGTGTATCCATGTTAAACGTGTGCTCTGTATATTGTATGTATCGATGTAACTTGTATGCATGCTAACAAAACAAATTTCCAGAAACGGACAATAAAATCGAATTGAATTGAATTGAAATGAAATTTCTTTTACCTCACGGCCTATGTACACATCATTATATCAAGCAGCACTATTATCCTACTCCTCCCCCCCCCCACAAAAAAAAAAAATAAAAAAAAAATCATTCGTGGCTTGTCAACGGAAATCACCTGACGCTCACTCCACTTTTGAGGCTGCCGCGTAAGGCAGCCCATAAATAATCTGAACACAAGTGATCGCTGTCAGTGAAAGTGACCAGTGATTTGTAACTTTGATTGAAAAAGGCACCCTCCCGTGTACCAGGGAGGTGAGAGTATTTTAGTCTCATCTCCCTGCTAATATACCAGCAAGGTGAGTCACCTCCCTGTTTATGTTGTACACGATATACTGAGTGCTGAGTTTTGTAAAATGATGACTTGCTAAACGGCTTGCTCATGTGAAACGTCTTCGAATAAAGCTCCAATTTACCATGTACGACTTGTGTCCTCACTTCTCATTTTCCCCTGGAACTTCGATTAATGGGAACGTGTTACTGTTGAGTGTATACTTGCAGTGCCAACAGAATAATACACCAAAAAACTTTAAAAAAAATTATATTCTTTATTAGAATTTCATCGATATCAGGCCCATGTTTACAATGAAATTAATTTGAACAAAAATAAGCAGCTGAATTCTTATCTCTTGTGCTTCTAAATCATATTTTTCTCACACACAGTATACAATATAGGCCTATAATCCTAATATATACAAATCATACCATGCATAGCGTGTTACTTGACATAGAATATTCTGCATGAATATCTCAGAAAAGGCTTTCAGATTACTTTGTAACTTCAAGAAAATCCATATCTGCCTTACGCACACACTTGTGCTACTGAATCACCTTCTTTTTTAAACACACACACACACACATACGCACACACACTACACACACACACACACACACGCACACACACACACACACACACACACACACCTAGACACAAACCCGTTATGTTTGAAGGGCGTGCCACTCACATTCGAATCTGATTCTGTGTTAGCAGACGACCATGCCACTGTACATACTGTATAGCAGTACAGTATGCATAACGAAGTCCAAGCGCATGCGTACAAAACCAGCCAGTACACTGATAGTCTTTGCTCAAGTGACACAACAGGCAATTTCGACGCGTTAGGGTTACGGAAAAAAAAATCGCTCACCGGCCGCCTGCGCCTGCGCCTGCCGCGCGGCGGCGGCTCGAGCGAGCGCTGCGTGCTACTCTAGATAGCTCTAGCTGCATCTCAAGCGCGGCGTTCCCGCTTGTAAGTCTCGGTCTCGCATTCGACTGGAGTGTGCTTGTTTGTTGTTCCCTATTTCGTGCGAATTTCGAACCTGTAAGTCTCTATGTATGTATTACGATTATTTTCAGATGTTGATAAACATTATCCATGATCCGTAGTATCAAAACAGTGACCGCTTCTTTTTTGCAGGAGCTAAATGAGGACAATAACATGGAGTGGTGAGCTTAGTATTTAGTGAAGGGCAATTGTGCGTAGTCCCATATGTAATAACTTGTGTGGTTGGATTCTTTGTTGTTGTTTTTTTAACACAAATTTATTGCAACATTGCTTCATTCTAAAAAATCATAGATCTACAAGCTGCTCATTGCGGCAAACTTGTCTGATCTCGCCGCCCCCCCCCCCCATCGATTTGGGGGGGGGGGGGGGGTTAAAACTAAAGTCTGAACATCTGCCTCTTACTGAGTCTTACTCTAACAATAGGCCCTAACGCCAACGGTTAAAGTTCTTTATTTTAATCAGTCAGTGCCTTCTTGACAGCCTTGTTAGCTGTGGTCCTTAACTGTACAGTCGTAATAAAATAGACTAGAATAGTAATTAATACTGTCGGTCCCTCACAACAGATATCTTCCATTCACTCTGCTGTGGAGAAATTGGTGAGCTTCGCTGGTTCCTCGTCTCAAGTAAATTTAGTTTTAGATTTTAAATTTGAATAGAACGCAAGGTTCTAAACCAAGTTAGATTTCTATGTGCATGGCAAATTTTGTGAGCTGTTTAGAACTAGGTGTCTAATGAAAAAACGGGAAAATCCAGGGCCGGCGCAGCCAAGGGAGCCGTGGGGGCTCGGGCCCCCACACTTTTTGTGCACCATACAAAGGAATACATAAGGTGTCATCGCTTTGCCTCTTTGGGCCCCCACACTTTTTTCAACCCGGAAGTACGTAAGTGGCACTAAAATAGAAATAGATAGACATCTTTATTCTTGAAGTATGGCGGCGGTAAGGTTATGTGTTGTCTCTGAAGACTTTTTTTTTTTTATAACACCCGGAAATGGGAGGGGAGAGAGAATGAGCTGAGGACCTTTTTTTTTTTTTTTGCTTGTTAGCTCATGAAACCCAGAAGTGGGCCCCCACACTTTTGAAAACACTGCGCCGGCCCTGAAATCTACCCTGTTTCCTACTTGCCGTTGTCTGGTGAGTCCGCATAACAGAGTAGATCTAAATGTAAGAATCTGTCGTGAGGGGCCGACTGTATTTCAGTTACCGACTTTACAAACAACTCCAGTGTTTTAGGAGCCACCGAACAAAAGGCAGACTTATCCGTCTACGTTTTATAGTGTACTCTTAACAGGAATAACATGTTGATGTTGGCATATTGTTCTATAAAATCAATACAAAGTGGATGTTTTGGTTGCAATATTCAATGTTTCTTGACTTACTTTACACTATTTATGATAACACTTGTGGTCCCTCTGTACACTAAAAATGTTGTAGCTGTGTTGACATTTTAATGTGATTGTATGTGCATGTGGTGGAGATCATGGCAGTCAGTGTACAAACTAAAGGTATGTGATGCATGTCCTTGGAATGTTCAGTGACTCTTTAAGTTGTTGTCATTGTCTTCACTTCACACAGAACTTGCCACCATCACCATGAGCAACTGGGGAGGCCACTTGGGCTATGCCGACGATGATCTCGAAGACGAAGAGGAGGAGGCCGGCTTCGACTGGAAGAATGTCGGTAGGGATGGCCTGATCTTCCTCATCGACTGCTCGGAGCAAATGTTCGAGAAGGAGGATGAGCGCAGCCACTTTGAGATGTGCATTGAGGTAGGAATCTGTCTTCTACATTGCTAGCCATTGTGGATAGTATTGTCACTTGCATGCATTTAGTATTATATACATATACCGTGGTACACATTAATGAGGGCATTAGTAAGAATTACCCAAACAGGGTACCTTTGGAACAGTCTAACAGGCTCGCCGCGAAAGCCAAGGGTGTTTGGACTGTTGCTAAGGTAATGAGTATGTACTATGAGTAATGATCATGCTAGTGCCCGAACAAAATAATGTGTTTTATTTGCTATATAAAATGATGAAGCAGATCCTTTGTCATTTGATAAATCACCCTCGCAAGTAAATGAAAAACTATTTAAAATCTTGCCCATTCACTATCGAAATGTGAAAGTGCTAATAACTGGTTGACTGGCCACAGGCAAAATTATGTGTCAGACAGAATAAATGCCTGGTCACAGGTATGCTCTCAACCAATCATTTGATTAGGATCTGCTCCATTATGTTATAAGTCTAAACATTGTTATTTGAACAAAGAGCTTACCCAAATTAACCCAGAAGTCCATGGGCAAGTAATTGAATTGTTGTCATTATTAAATGATATTATTACCATTAGTTAATGGGGGATGCTCTAGGAGGGGCCCAAATACCCCAAATTAGGAGAATGTTGCCTAGAGGTTCTTGAAGCAACCCCCATGCAATCACTAGATTTTAGAGTAGCTTGTCTCTGTCAGGTGGAGTGCCTTGAAGTCAAAGTGCACTGCTCAGATGAGTACTAGACTAGGTACTATGAGTACTAGGTGTCTCGTTTGTTTTCTTGCCTGTGTGCAGAGTGCAAGTAATGTACTGCTTATTAACTTTTTATGTGCCATGGTGGAAACCCCCTGTGTGCCACATTACTCTGAGACACCAACGTAGTCATACTTTGAGAAAACATTCTGTTTTTTCAAATCTATGTAACTTTTTTAGATTTCTGTTGAGCTGGACATGTAATGAGCAAAGTTGTAGAGAAAATACCAAGCTTTGCTTTGATGTCAGTGGTACATAAAACCTATGATTATGTTTCTTTCAAATGACCAGTAGCTATATTACTGTAAAGCATGACTTTCGCACACAAAACAGTGACAGAAACTAAGAATTTTCTCGCAAATCCAGTAGGGAACCGATTGCAAGTAAATCACCACATAAAATGCAAGCTCAAAGGGACTGTACAGTACTGGCTGAGGTGGGGATTCATGTTTTGAATATTCCTTGGTGAGATAATGAGAAACCTCTTATGAAATATGAAAGAGCATGTAATTTTAAGAAGGATTCAACGTTTATTTGATGAAAAATGGTTTTCAAATGGCTGAGATATCCAAAAAGTGATAATAATAAAAGGCGACAGGCCACGCTTTTATTAGGATCTCTTTGTTTCACCTTGTTTTTGGATATCTCAAGCCATTTCAAAACCGATTTTCTTCATATAAACTTTTGATACCCCTTAGAATTGCATGCTCTTTGACATCTCATAGAGTGGTTTCCGAATTTCTCGTAAAACATTATAAGCTAAATTCTCACCTCAACCAGAACTGTACACACCCTTTAATATGAGAGGAACGGAATCGTGAGAAATGCTTTCATTATCCTGCGGTACTTGGCAATTTATCGATCAGTTTGGGCGGCTTTGTGCATTCGAGCAGAATATGCGAAGTTGGCATGCTGCAGATTGAGTCGGGCATGCGAACGTGGCACAAAAATAGTGAATGGCTTTGAATCACATTTTCTGTCATGCAGTGTGCTAAGAGTGTTATTAGCAACAAGATCATCAGCAGTGAGAAGGACCTTGTGGGCGTGGTCTTCTTCGGAACTGACAAGGATAAGAACAATGCGAGCTTCAAGTACATCTACGTCCTCCAGGTTAGTTCATAGTCTATAAACTCTTGCAGAGATTCCAAATGTAACTTTTCTTACAGCAGATTGTACTCTTCCCCCACCCCCCACCCCACCCCCACCCCACCCCCACCCCCCCCCCCAAAAAAAAAGATACTGTAGGTTTTATGGAAAATGCTGTTTCCCCCAAATTTTATTACAACATATGTCTTAATTGCATGAGGGGTAAAAATACTATTTTTTCCACCAAAAAAATATGTCTTTTCAGCTCTCAAAATACTGCAGTGATATTTACAAGGTCGGCATACCTGCTCTTTGGTGATGACACAGATCCAGATTGGTGGTAATGCATGCCTAAAAAATAGGGCTTGACGATAGCACTTGTCCACTTGTGTGGGGCAGGTAAAACTGTATGTTGGTCAAGTGGAAAAAAAAAGAAGAAAATACTGTAATTTGTCGTGTTGCCTGATTAGGCAAACTTGTGTATAATATTTGGACTTCTGATCTGAAATCAGAAGCTCAAGTCAAATAATACATTCATGTCATTTTGGCAAGTACTTCTTCTCCTTCTAGGCAAATAGAAATGTGAAAATTGATGATATTATTTGCCTGATGGGAAAGGGAAGGAAAAAGTTAATGCCAGACCCTGCTTAATCCACTGTGTAAGACTGGTGAATCACAAAGTCATGTAGTTTGTTTTTTATTGAAAAGGAGGAAAATTATTATGAGGAGTGGGTAGTAAAGGCTTTTAAAGGCCCAAGTTTTGGGAAACTGCAGTGTAGTACAGCAGCCCGGGTGTGTGTTTAAGTTTGGCTACCTGGAGTTCAGGAATTGTAAAGAATAGAAGCCCTAATTGGCTTTGGTGTTAGAAGTATGTAAGGTTCAATATCGCTTTTCAGAAAACTTCTCATTACCAGACCCATCTACTTATGCACACTAAATTGAAAGATCTGAGAACACACAACATTATTTTAAAAAATGCACTTGTAGCTTAGGGTAGATGTGCTAGAATTTTATTGTTCATGATTCATTGTGTATAGATTGCCAAAGATATTTCATTTTGCCTAAATAATATACCAGCTTGACATTAGAAAGAGGAAGTATATTGCATAAATTGGAAATTGTACCATTTACATTTCAACTTCAGTTACACTCTTTCCTCTCTCTTATCAGTACTCTGGAGGTGACATTTTTAGTTGTGATTTCAAGCTCTGGTGTTTATTTTGTTCCGACAGGAATTGGACCAGCCCAGTGCAAGCAGAATACTGGAACTGGAGAACTTCCTCAAAGGTGCATCTTTTGAATTTCTCTGACAGATATATAATGTGGCTGTCAATCATTTACTATGCAATTATAGATTTGCATAAAGTAAAGTCCTCAGTTAAAAAACAACAACAGCAAAATTGCCAAATAGATTTTTTTTTTTTTCAAACCAAGCTGTTTAGTCAGGACAGATAACACTGTTTGTGTCCAACTGCAGTATGAGCAAATGCTTGGAATGACGGTAAAGATGAAATATTACTATTGCACATATTTACATTGTGTCCTCACATATATGGCATATTGCAAGTATGTTATGGGCAAATCTTTGCACAACTGAGAATTTTTGGTAGAAAAGGGACTCATGAAGATGGGAGAATGTGCTTAAATACAGAAACTTAAGAATCTCAGTGTTGTATGAACTTTTGCATGCTTGTGTGCTGTTTGCCTCATTATAATTCTTTGACCTTGAATCGCACTCCTCTCGTCTCTCAACTCTCTCTGTGCGCTCTAGACGGAAACGACGACTTTGCCAACAAGTTTGGCTTCAACGGCAGCTTCTCCCTCAGCGACGCTCTGTGGACGTGTTCCAACATGTTCTCTCAGTGGTAGGTCAAAGGTCGTCAATGTGTCCCAGTATAGTCAGATATACTACAGAAGTGTTTTAATTGTTGAGTTATAATGAAAAATTTATTTTTTAATGTGTCAAATTTTGTGTTCATATTTCAGCTTAGATTGCCATATTGAATTATAATCATTAGCACAGAAGACCTATTGTGCTTTGTTAGCTCACCTGAGCCAAAGGCTCAAGTGAGCTATTGCGATCGCCCTTCGTCCGGCGTGCGTCGTCCGTCGTCCTTCGTCCTTCGTCCGTCGTGCGTCGTCCGTCGTCTGTCGTGCGTAAACTTTTACATTTTTATCTTCTTCTTGAAAACCCTAAGACCGATTTTCATCAAACTTGGCAGGTAGCATCCCTAGGGGGTTAGGAAATCAATTTGTTAAAATGGGCACCATGCCCCACCCAGGGGGCCCCCAGGGGGGCCCAAACCCCCCAAAATTAAGGAATCTGTAAAAATCTTCTTCTCTAGAACCAGAAGTGATAGAGCTAAGTTAATACTATGAGTTAGTACATTGATGACTGTAGTTTCAAGTTTGTTCATGGCAGAATCAGGGGTGCCCCCCTTGGGACCCAGGGGAGGGGGGTAGGGAGGGGTCCTAATGGGGCCTAAATTATACATTTTCATCTTCTTCTTGAGAACCCCAGGACCAATTTTCACCAAACTTGGCAGGTAGCATCCCTAGGGGGTTAGGATCTCAATTTGTTAAAATGGGCACCATGCCCCACCCAGGGGCCCCAGGGGGGGGGGGGGGGGGGGCAAACCCCCCAAAATGAAGGAATCTTTGAAAATCTTCTCTAGAATCAGAAGTTATAGAGCTAAGATAATACTATGAGTGAGTACATTAATGACTGTAGTTTCAAGTTTGTTCATAGCAAATCCAGGGGTGCCCCTCTTGGGGAGGGGGGGGGGGGGGGGTTGGGAAGGTCCAAATGGGGGCCTGAATTGTACATTTTCATCTTCTTCCTGAAAACCTCATGATGGATTTTCGTCAAACTTGGCAGGTAGCATCCCTAGGGGGTCAGGATCTCAATTTATCAAAATGGGCACCATGCCCCACCCAGAGGGCCCCAGGGGCCCCCAATCCCCCCAAATTAAGGAATCTTTAAAAATTTTGGCCCTTATTGTACATTTTCATCTTCTACTTGAGAAGCCTGGTCAAATTTTAGTAGAGCTGTGAATAATTTAGATTAGTGACTGCGTGAAAGGTGAACTTGCGATACTCAGGTGAGCGCTAGACCCGCGGGTCTCTTGTTTTTCTTTTGTAACCCAACAGTCCACACAAAGTAGGCCACAAACGGGTGCTCCTCTTCACCAACAACGACCACCCCCACGAGAACAATGTGCCATTCCAGCGCCAGGCCAAGCAGAAGGCCAAAGACCTCCACGACATCGGCATCGAGATCGAGCTCATGCACCTGACGCGGACCGATGCCAAGTTTAGGTTCACAGAGTTCTACCAGGTATGCAATGCCTCGTTTATGAATTGCAAATGTTCCAAGTGTTTGCTAAGTTAATTTGTTCAAAATATGTTGATGCTTAATTTTAATGATCTATTCAAAGTCAGAGTGAAACATAATTTCTGTATTTTTATTTGTCTGAAAGCTGAAAGGCAAATTTCATTGCTATCTGCGAAAGAGTCGTTTGAAAATTGTATCATTATTCTGTTATGATATCAACCTTTCTTGTGTTCCATGAATCTGACTTTTTACAATTTATGTATTCATATGTTTGGGGATATTGTGGACTTGCAAATGATAGACAAGTTACCCAAACTTGAATACTCCCCCACCCTCGAAACATAACAGTAATATAATTATGTGGGACTGAACAAATCACACAAACAAGGAACTATCCTCTACACAATAGGCAATCTATAGTGTGAACACAGTGTGTGTGCATGTGTGTGTCTGTAGTGTGAATAAACATTTCTCTGGTATTCATGTCTTTACAGGACATCGTTCACACCAGCGAGGACGAGGACTGTATCCTGCCGGATCCGTCTGAGAAGTTTGAGCAGCTCCTCGGTAGGGTGAGAGCCAAGGAACACAAAAAGAGGACCATGGGGCGGATCCCCTTCTCCCTGGGCAAGGGGCTGGAACTTGGTGTGGGCGTGTGAGTGTCAGCTCCATCCTTTTAATTATAATAAGGGTATCTGATTGCAGAAGTTTCACATACTGTGAAGCCAAAAATTTTCACATGCATGAAACTTTGGCAGAGCCCAGATTCTCAAAAGTAAAATGCACACACCAAAGTTTTTTGTCTCCGCAATGTATTGAATGAAAGTGACAAATTGCTATTATAGTTTCGTGCCGCAAATATTTCCAGTTCTGCAGTATGTGGGCCATCTGTAGATTAGACCTAGTTGTAAAGTTAGCAAGCCTGAACAGGTGTGGCAATGTGCCTCAGTCCAACTGAAAGGCCATGGTGTCACGGTAGGAATTAGGCAGATAAGTTAATCTGTATTCATTGACATTTACTTTCCAGACATCTGCGAAGAATATACTATAGCCCTTGTGCCAATAGGCAAGATGAGCACACTAATGGTGAAGTTGGTAATGAGTCATAACTGTTTTGCCTTTCACGCCAGACAGAAGTCCATTTTAGTAGCCCTGGAATTTGCTAGTGTGACTACACAAGTGACTACAACTCGGAAGTAAATACTGAAATGTACGCTTGTTGTGTTGGTCACAATTTTGCATCTTTTTGTGTTATTTTACTTGATGTTCTCCCAGGGTGTTGAAAACGACAACAGCATATGATTTGGCATGTTCGTGGCCTGCTTCTAGCCATGGTTGAGTTTGAAATCCATGTAGTTATTATTCATTTATCTTGCCTTCCTTCTTCATGTCAGCTACAATCTGGTGAGGCAGCAAAACAAGCCCTACCCTGTCAAGCTGTACCGCCAGACCAACGAGCCGCTGAAATCCAAGTCCAAGATGTACTGTGAGGTGAGAAAACCCACAGGTCCTGCTTAGCTTTGTAGTATAAAAAGTAGCTTTGTAGTATAGTGTGTAGCTTTGTAGTGTAGTGACAGGCTTTGTCGTATAGTGTGTAGATTTGTAGTGTTATTGTGTAACTTCATAGTTTAAAGGGATCGTATAGTTTTGGTTGAAACCTAATTTCAGGTTTCTAACATTTTTTGGTGAGACAATGAGAAACATCTTATGAAATATGAAAGAGCATGTAATTCTATGAGGAATTCAACGTTTATTTGATGAAAATTGGTTTGGAAATGGCTGAGATATCCAAAACAGAGCGATCCTAATAAAGTGTGGGACCCCCATTTTATTACGATCATTTTGTTTTACTTTGTTTTTGGATGTTACAGCTATTCCAAACCTGATTTTTATCAAATAAGCTTTGAATTCCTCTTAAAATGGTATGCTCTGTACTTTTAAGTGTTTTCATGGTATCTCGCAAATAAGTTAAAGCCCAAATTTCATCTCCACCAATACTGTACTATCCCTTTAATGTATGGCTCTGTAGTGTAGAGTGTGGCTTTGCAGTGTAGTGTAGTTTGCAGCTGTGTAGTGAAGTGTGGAGCTTTGTAGTGTAGTGTGTAGCTTTGTGTATTTGTGCGTTGCTCATAGTATAGTGTATAAAAGACAATGATTGGATGGCTCATATTCAGTGATGCCAATATGACATCCCTGGTCTTCAATGGGGTCCACATGTTGCAAGAACCATCACATTTGCAGATATTCGCATCAGCATGTTCTCCAATAGTCATGTAAACATCTCTTAGACTTTTTAAGAGTTTAACCGATCTTAGCTCCAATTTTATCTGCAAAACTTTTTATGGTTTCAGGATACCGGTGAACTTCTCATGCCATCTGATATCAAGAAGTACCAAACATATGGTGGAAGGAATATCGTCTTCGAGAAGGACGAAGTGGACCAGGTCAAGAAGTTTGATGATGCAGGTACAGGAGTGAGAAAAATGTGCTTGATGTGCTTCATTCAAGTATCAGGAGCATTTTGACTTATAAGAGAGAGATTGACAAAAAGCATATTTATGCACTCATGTCATTATGCTATCCCCTTTTGAGATACAAATGATGGTAATTTGGTATGTAGAATGGTATTTGATCATGTGAATCATTTGAGGGGGTTTTCTGAACGCAAAAGGAAATCATTGAGATTACATCTTATATGCTGCATTTACACTATCTTCCCAGCAGCCACGGCATCCCGTTTGCCCAAAACGTAGTGCGCCGTGGGTAGATGGGACATTTTCTTGCACCCCCCTTCCATATTCTAGTCTTGTTCATTCCAGTCCTCGCCTTAGTAAACATATAGCTATGAGATGCTTTTCTCACGGTGTCTGGTCAGGCTAGACTATCAATATTTTCCATCGCGTCCCCCTCCAAGTTTGGTAATGGCTTTTTATGTGCCGTCACATTTCGTTGCATTTGCCCCATTTTGTTCCTGCATACAAGGTTGCTCAATAGCACTGGGACTGCCTTGGCAAATTTTTTGACAGATTAGAAATCTGACACGGCATCCATGGCAATCGTGGCCTGTCACGTTTGCCTATCCTGTCTCACTGCGTTGTCTCACGACCATCCCGTTTTGTCTGTGGTCACCTGAAATGTGCCTGCTGCGGCTGCCGGGAGCATGATGTAAGAGCAGCATTATGTATAGTTCACTAGTTTGTTCCCTCCATGACAGAACAACCTCTCTAAACAATGTATATAGAATAACCTGGGATGGTAGGCTTTTGAGACACTGACCAAGGACTGCATGTTTCCTAACATAGCAAATTTGGGATTGAATGGTCAAAACAATGCTAAAAAAACAGAATGGACAAAGTAATCAATCACTGTGTAGTTTGAGAAACTTTTTTTTTTTTTTTGGGGGGGGGGGGGAGGTTCTACAGGGTACAGTCAACCTTGCCCAAGTCGACCCGGCATAAGTAAAATAATCGACTAAATCTTTTTTAGGTCCTCTTCTCTTCATATGCTATTGATTTTAATCCCTCGAAGGTCAAATTTTTACTAAGTTTGAAGCTATTTCTTCAGGTCAAATAGATTCGACTTAAGCAAGGTTGACTGTATTAGAAAATGTGGTTCATGTAAACTTCCCAATAATTTATTTTAAGCTCTACATGGTTGTATTGAAGGTTCATGAATATGAAGTGAACATGGATATGCTTCTCTCCCCCCCCCCCCACACACACACCCACACACCTCTCTTTATTTTCTATCCAGGGTTGGTTCTTATGGGCTTCAAGCCACATTCCGCTCTCAAGAAGTACTTCCACGTCCGCCCCGCCCACTTCCTCTTTCCCGACGAGACATCCATTGCCGGCAGCAGCACGCTCTTCAACGCGCTCCTCCAGCGGTGCGCTGAGCGCAACGTGGTCGCCGTCTGCCGCTACATCCCCCGCAAGAACTCGCCGCCCAAGTTTGTGGCCCTCGTCCCACAGGTCAGTGGGCAAGGTTGGGTCAGGGGTTTGATTGCAGCATAAATAAGTAAATATGAAAACAAAAATCAAAATCACACACAGTGTCATACTTGGACAAGTTGCTGTGTACCCGCTATTTCACCGTAGAATCAGCATGGCAGTCGTTAGGTTATGAGGAAAAAAAAATGTTTAGGCCTTCTGCATGAGCAACTCTTATGAAGATACTCTGAGTAATTATGACCGCATTGCTGGTATATGGTCATTTATTATTACAGGGGAAGCTTGTTACCATGAGAACCCCCAAAAATGTGACAATTGCTAGTGTTTTATCAGGTGTCTCACTATGTATATCAGGTTCCAAAGAAAGAGATTTAGATGAGGAGTTGGGGCCTGCAAAGTCACCTTGTTATAATGGGTTTGTGATATCTGACATCTTTATAATGAGGTTGTACTGTGTCATTACCGTTAACTCTCGTACAGAAAGAGGAATTAGACGAACACAACACTCAAGTGGCTCCGCCAGGATTCCATGTCATCTTTCTCCCATTTGCCGACGACATGAGAAAGCTGGAATTCCAGCAAGCTCCGAAAGGTGAGAGAAGCTGTGTAGGTGCTTTTAAGGCATCACAGCTCCTTGATTTTCCTATTGATGATGCTGCCTCATGTATCAAGATTTGATGTCCTTGCAAATCAGGGCAAGGGCACTCGAGGTCATTTCTTTTCTCCCAGACATTATTGCTTTTCTTATGAAAGCTATTTTGAAATAGAATGCCATCCCCTTGTCCAATTTGAGTGAGAGAGGCTACTAATTATCATATCAGTTACCATTATCATTTTTGCTATCATTAGTGCCTTAAAGATAATAAAAAGTTTTGGTACCTCAAAAGCTTCCCTGAATTTCCTTGTCTTGGTTTGTGTTTCAGGTTAAAGTACGTTGTCTGTGAGAATTACTCGCCCCAAAGTGCTCTCATGTCTTAGTAATCATGCAATAATGGTTTCGTACCACAGCCGACGCTGTACAGCGTCGATAAATATTGTACGAAACCACTGAATGCGACCAGCAGCGTGCAGCCCATTGTACGCATAGCTAACTGCGACCAGCAGCCCCATACGCATAGCGTAATGGGGCTTCGCATTGTAGCATTCAGGATCATGACAGAATTAGTATCGCGGGTAAATGTCAACTTAAAATCCAAAAATTTCTTCGATTTGAAGACTTACCAATTAAGTTGAAGTATTGAAAACGGGCTTCGAACAACGTTTGGTTCTGCCAATAGTCCCTTTCTGTTCGAATTGATGACTGAATGTGACTCGGTCGAGAGGACCTTGGGAGAGCTACATACACTGGATACCATGGCCAGCGCATGCGCACACAAACATCTTATCCGTTCATGGATTTGAAATTTGTGTGCATGTGATGTGTTCGCATGCACTGGCTGTAGTATTCAGTGTACTGTACGTAGCTCTCCTAAGGTCCTGTCGACCAAGTCACATTCAGTCATCAATTCGAACAGAAAGGGACTATAGGCAGAACCAAACGTTGTCCGAAGCCTGTTTTCAATACTTCAACGTAATTGGTAAGTCTTCAAATTGAAGAATTTATGGGATTTTAAGTTGACATTTACCCTGCGATACTAAATCTGTCATGATCCTGAATGCTACAATGCGAAGCCCGATTACGCTATGCGTATGGGACTGCTGGTCGCTATGCGTATGGGGCTGCTGGTCGCAGTTAATTGCCTGATTACTAAGACATGAGAGCACTTTGGGGCGAGTAAGTCTCACAGTGTTAGTTATATTGAAGGTACTTTAACCTGAAACACAAACTAAGACAAGGAAATTCAAGGACACTTTTGAGGTACCCAAAACTTTTTATTATCTTTAAATATTATTGCAATTCTCATAGTTATTTTTATTGTTATTATCGTCATCATTGTTATTTTAAGTATCATGATTTTTAGTATTTTTGTTTTTATTTTTGTCTTTATCTTTTATTTCCAGCCAATCCTGACCAGATTGACAAGGCCAAGAATGTGGTCAAGAAGCTGACCTTCAAGTTCTCGCCGGAGAACTTTGAGAACCCGGTCCTGCAGACCCACTTCCGGAACCTGGAGGCCCTGGCTCTGGACCGGGACGCACCGGACGAAATCACAGACCACACAGGTTAGACATGTGATACCAATCTGACCTATCTAATTTAGCATACTATGATTCATTAACAACTTCGTTTTTCTGTTTCTCCTTTCCTTTTTCTATTTTCTCTTTATGCTGTATGAGGAATTTCTTGTGCCCGTTGCGCACTCAGAGTGGAATGGAGCATTACAAATACCCTATAGGGCCTACAGTGGACTCCCATTATAATGGAGTTCTTGGGACTGGCAGTTTTCTTTCGTTATGACTTCGTTGTAACTGGAATTTTGTTATAACCTTGTTCGTTATGACAGGAGTGCACTGTATTATTAATATCATTGTTAGTCCAGGAGCAGCAAGTCCATCGCCAGAAGTCTGAGTGAGACTGCCCCCTCCCTCCCTCCCCCCCCCCCCCCTCCCCTCTTGTCAGTGAGAAAAACCATGTGGTAAGCTCTTTGGACCTTTTGTAAATCTATTTTAACTGAAAATTTGCAGAAATTTGAATACACTCCATCAAATCTTTAAAAAAAGGCCAGCAGTCGTCACAGTATCGGCATGACATTAAGATAGCAAGTGCTGGTAATCAATGTACTAGTATTTTCCCTACAAATTTTCTTTCCACGATCAGCACCGAACAACGAGATGATTGAGAGGAGGGCGGGGACCCTCATCCGTGAGTTCCGGGATGCGGTCTACCCAGAGGGCTACGACCCCACCGCCAAGCCAGCTGCCAGGAGAAAGGTGAGATAAAAGGACACCGGGGGCCCATTTCATAGAACTTGTCATCAGTAACAACTGCCACATTTCTATGACAAATTTGCTCTCAGCCAATCAGATGCAAGGATTTCAGTAGCTTGTCACATCTATGACAACTTGTCACTGATGACAAGTTTTATGAAACGGGCCCCAGACCATCTTCCGACCACCCCAAAGTCACAAAAAATTCCAGGGCCGAATCTGACCAATCACAGAGCCAATCATATGTCAATATCACTCCTTGAGCGATAAGACCTTGTTATCTCAATGGCATACACAATATTAACCCGTTGAGGACGAGTCCCGAGTATATTCGGGCAGGTGTCTATGGGAAATGCGTGTTGTAGCTAAACCAGTCTGTCCTCAACGGGTTAAAAACCCTTCTTACCCAATTCTGAATATAAAACAAGCTGATTAGATTTTCACAGCCTTACAATTAATACTTAATCCAAAGCAATGTTTCAACATTATTTGACATCAACATTAATATTATTTTGCCAAAATGGAAAGGTTTTTTTTTTTTTCGTTCCCCTGAAAAATTTTGTTTTTTCAGTTCCCCTGAAAAATTGTGTTTTTTCAGAAACTGAGGTCTCGACACCGCAGAGACAAAATTGAATTTTGCGGACGTTGGCTCTCAAGGGATTATGATTGAATGGAATTGAAACCAGTTGACAAACATGGTTTTGCATTTGTGTGGCCAAGTAACAGCTGCAATGGTAAAAAAAAAAAAAAAATTGTACAGACGAGAAATAAAGAACTTAATCCAACTATGTTTTGATGAAGCAAATTATGTGTCCATGACGACAACACCCTGTGGGGTGGAACTGTGTGGGTCAGAGGATGAGAGGAGAAGGTATTTCACCATTGAGAATGGTACCAATAAAGCAATGGCTTTCAATACCATGATAATTTTAGTATCAATGCACCTTAACCCTATCTTTAGTGAGATAAGGGGTCAATTTGACCCCCCTCCCCTTCCTTTGGGATCATATGCTTCCATGGCAAAAAAACATGAACCTTATTGCTGTTGTACCAATGCTAATGAATTCTCTTCCTGTGGCCTTGTCTGATTGAAACCCCAGGAGGGCGGTGGGA
Organism: Diadema setosum; assembly: GCF_964275005.1. Classification (NCBI taxonomy): domain Eukaryota; kingdom Metazoa; phylum Echinodermata; class Echinoidea; order Diadematoida; family Diadematidae; genus Diadema; species Diadema setosum. Next base: position 17,578,960 of record NC_092696.1, on the reverse strand, counting down.
CCATTGATGTCGCACAGCAGGCTAGAGAAGGAAAGGTGAGAGAAGATAAGATGCAGACTCTATCTTAATGATCTTTGGGTTACTTCAAAGGCTCTGCACAAAACACACATAATTTCAATTGATTAGTTTATTGCAGAGCAGTTGTAGGTAATAAGGTTTTGGGCCTATGCCCTCATCTTGTGCAGGATATTGGATAGGGGAACAGAAATTGAGGTATTAGTCATTGATATTCATTCTTGGAATGGAATTATCAGTTTAGTTAAACTTGCACTGGTTTATCTACTTGTACAATTGTATATTTTTCCAACCCGTACTGGATGAAGTCACAGACCTGTAACCAATGGTGCACCGATTCTTTGACTTGCACGATACTCGGCCCTTGAAAAGTTTTGCATAATGTCTGAATCTGAATAATTTTTTATTGTGTTGAGGGAATCTTCTGAAATCACACCAGTGACTTTCAGGGAGTGGGAAGAACCAGTGTGCTGGATATTTGCAAAGTTTTCAAATTATTTGTCTTATATTTGGCATTTTAATGCATTGGTATTGCCACAGAGGTATACATTCGTGTGTAGTCAGTAACGTTACAGCTACAAATGCCCAGCATTTAGTCAATGTATGGGACTCATGATTGTTGGGTCCAGCTCGTGTCCGAGCATTTGGTTCATCAGTTTAGATACTATCTATCCGGCTGATGTTATGCCAAATGTGACTCTGAGTCTAAGCCGTTGGTGACAGAAACGTGTGCAGGATTCGCAGGGGAGGGTTGGTGTGGATCGAGGGTGTTGGAGATGCTCTTTTCTTCTACGCTTTGTCTCCTAATATATATGTGGGACTAAGATGTGTTAGAAGTGTATCAGAGCATTATACTGATACCTTGGTTTCTAGGGCAATTACTCCCTGGACAATTACCCCAGACCCTTCCCCTAACCCTAACCATGATCCTAATCCTGAACCTAATCCTAACCCTAACCAAAACTCTGACACTAAAACCTAACTCTAACCCTAATCTTTACTCTAACCTTATCACTTACCAGTATTTAGCCAGGGAGTAGTTTTTTCTGTGGGGGTAATTGCCCTGATACGATACCTAGATACGAGCAACTAATGCATCTATTCCTGATTTCTCTCCAATCTCTAGCTATCCAAGCTGACCGTCGCCGTACTCAAGGAGTACTGCCAGAAGAACGGACTGAACACTGGGGGAAAGAAAGCTGACCTCGTTGCAACTATAGAGGGCCACCTTGGAGTTTGAGAAGAAGTGGAAGGAGGGAAGATTTTTTTTTTTTTCTAAAATCCTCGTCATCTCTCATCAAGACACAACTTCTTTCTCACTTTTTTCCCCCAAAAAATGTTGTAATGTTTTGTCCTTCCGTGGCTAGTCCTTGTAATGTTTCATGAAATGAGCACAGAGCGTTTGCGATGAAAAATGATTCACAGCTCAAAAATCTGTTCACTATTCAGGAAGTTTGTGCGAAAATTAGAACTCGAATCAATATTTCATCAGCATACTGCTTTCAGGGCCTTGTAGATGTTTCATTATGATTCTTTTTGTTTGTTTGTTTATTTTGTTTTTGTTTTTTTTTGCTGGATGCATCTAACAAGACTTTCAAAAAGTATCTGTCCAGGAAATACTGAAATGTAGTGCATGCTTCCATGTGTGTGGTCATTACGTCAGGGATGTCTCCCTTTTTTCTTTTTTTTTAACAAAACCCCGACTTCAGGTTCTTGTAAAATACTTTAATAAGGTTCTCTTGTTTACTGATGTAGCTTGTTACAAATGATGCCTGCACTTCATCATTCTTAGGAGCTCCAAACTGATTCAACTCATCAAAAGAAAAAAGTCACCGACAAACTGATTATTGTGTTTTTTGAAGGATCAGCTGTAAATTGTGTGACAAAATTACGTATTTTTTTAAGTATTCAGTGTTGTTTTTGTCCAAAGAATGAACTTTCACACAGAAATGGATGCTTTGTAATTTGTTCTTGGGTGCAAGTGTGTACCTCAAAATGCTCCTCCTACAAACTGAAGAAGGTATGTTGCCCCGAATCTAGTGTGATTCATTCAGAGAATTCTCCGGGTAGCTGGCTGAGAACTGGAACACCCCTCTTCGTGTCCTGACAAGAGATGATAAAGACCACCCGTTTTGGGGAAATGCAATGTACTGTATATCATATGTCATATATTTCGCAAGTCTAAATTTTCAAGAATCTGGAATTTCCAACGATTTTGCGAGTGGTTAAATTTGCGATCGTGGAGTCCTGTACTGCACGAAGAAATGTTCATGTGTACGTCACATTCACATCGGGATCAGAGTCAATATTTTCGCATGTCCTTAATTTCGTGAATAGCACCCCACTCTTGAAATTCACAAAAATATAAACCTCACGAAATATTCGGCGTATGCAGTATTTTGTGTCCATTTTCTCACTGAAAGCCCTTTTAAACCTTCCTGATTTTGACCTGTAAATACCGGCAGCCCTGTGACAGCGTACACCTCATTATAATGTTAAATGAGGGCGCCAAAACCATGACATTAATCTTATCAAGTCATGCTTCTCACTGTATCAGGGTACAAAAATAAAGAAATATAAACAGTTGGGGGCCTGCAAAATCACCTTTTTAAAAGAGGGTATTGTTATATCTGACCTCTGTGATGAGGTTCCCCTCTAGACCCTAATGCATTCCAAGTTTAAAGGGATCGTATAGTTTTGGTTGAGACCTAACTTAATACGGTTTGTAATATTTTTTCGTGAGATAATGAGAAACCTCATATGAAATATGAAAGAGCATGTAATTCCAAGAGGGATTCAATGTTTATTTGATGAAAATTGGTTTGAGATGGCCGAGATATCCAAAACAGAGCAATACCAATAAAATGTGGGACCCACATTTTATTAGGATCGCTTTGTTTTACTTTGTTTTTGGATGTCTCATCCATTCCAAAACCGATTTTCATCAAATAAACTTTGAATTTCTCGTAGAATTGTATGCTCTGTATTATTTCACAAGTGGTTTCTTGGTACATGTATCTCGCAAAATGTTCAAAGCCCAATCTTCATCTTTACCAATACTGTACCATCCCTTTAACATTACTGGAAGGGAAACTTACTTGTGTCTCAGTCGATGTAAGGTTGATAGTTCAGTGGACCCTTGCTACAAAGAGGTGGGATATAACAGACCCTATTTTGTTGCATTTGTAACCCGATTTAGTGAGAATCCTGATACATATAACGAGGAAACTGTCTCTGTTCTTAGGTCCTTGCTATCACAATGTTCCTGTGTACCATGAATTTCCTGTGTAAATTTGTGCATCAATATTGCTTTTCTTGTGCGTTTTGGTTTTTACCTGTGTTATTGTATAGTATAAAATTCTGTAGCTTCAAGCATGTTGAGATTAATAGTGTGCCAAATTACTGTGCACAGGTCAATATCAGTTTTGTTCTGAATATTGAATTATGTGTATGTAATCGAATAACTGGAAAACAATAGGAGACATCTGTGAAATGTGATGTGGTCTGTGTTCTGTTCCAGCTGTAAGAAGTGTCAAAGTCCTACAGTAAGCTCTGACAGAAACAGTACTTTCACCCTCTAAAGTACCGTTCTGTGAGGCTACTGGTGTTTGTACATGTACATCATTGGATATCTGTTGTATATAGGGAGTCTTGTAATGACGAGAATCTAAAAACCAAAACAATTACCTCATTATGTTACTGTTCTCACCATACCAGGTTAAAAAAAAAAATACTATCAAAGAAATTTAAAGAGCTGGAACCTGGAAATTCACCTTGTTTTTAGGGGTTTTATATCTGTCCTCTCTATATGGGCAGCACAAGCTCATTAACCCTCAAAAGACCATCCCCTCAGAGAGCCTTTTTAAACTTTGTGCACAAATTCTGCTACCTGGTCTGGTGGTAGTTAAGAGAGTTAATGCAACAGGACTGGATTGTTGGCATGGTAAAGGGTGCTGATGAGCAGTTGGGTCATGCTGATGCCCAGACAGTCTGACACGAGTGAATCTGGAGTAGATGTGATCTACCGATGATGTGAAATGATTCCTGTTACACATAGATCGCATGTAGAATACCTTGAATAATAAAATCAAGAATGAAAAAAAAAAAAGAGAACAAAAAATGTATTTGTTTGACTTGTGTCGTGTCTACTTACTGTAATTAAAGAAGCAGGCCTTATGAGTAGTCTTGTGATGTCTAAGATTTCAGCTTTTGTCGCATGCTAATTTAAACATATGATTCAATGATCTTTAATTTGTAAAGGTTTCCCAAATGGTATCATACAGATATCCTGTATGGAAATTTGGTACAATGTATGTCAGGCAAACCACTGGTAACGCCCTTGAACATCACTGGAAGATTGTTTGTTTTGTTTTGTTTGTTTGTTTTTTTGAAGAATTATGACCGATGTCAGTGTGCCCCAATTTGAACTTGCTAGCTTGGCTGAACAGTTATTTTTGAATAAAAACTGTGGCAGCCTTTGTGTACTCAGGGATGTACAAAGGACAGCCTAATTAAATCTGATTGGTACATACATGTATGCTGGCTTTCTCTTCAATGGCCAACTGGCATAGATAGTATTACGATAACTGCCCTGATGTAGAAAGTAATTAATCTTCGTCATCCCTGCTATTTGTAACAATGTCCCTCCTGCATGGCCTTAGGCCACATTACACTAAAATTTGTTGGGCTGGATCTAACCAAATGGAAATGAATTCAAACAAATAGGGAAACTGAGCAGAAATATTATACATGTTATATGAATAAGAACAAGCAAAGTAAAGGGATTCTTTGCTTACTTTTATTCATATACATATATATTTTAGTCAGTTTCACTATTTGATTGAATTCATTATAATAAACCTACATTCAAAAAGCTGCATAAAGCTGCACCACTTCGGTGATCCCTCACATTAGCCCAAGTTGATTTCTATCCTTCATGTTGATGTCATCTTTTATAATAGCTTCTGACTTCACAGGTGATGAAATTCACTTCTTTCCAGGGATAAATACTAGTACTGTACACCCTACTAAGGTTTTCCATAGCTCAGTCGGTAAGAGAACCAGTCTGGCAAATCTGGAAGTCTTGGGTTCCTGTCCTGATGGCGATGGAATCCTTTTTTCTTTCCTCATTTTTATTCAAATGGTCATGAAATAGCTGGATGACATACAACTTTGTACAGCAAGATGCTTAGGTGCGCATAAAAAGGAGAAGAAAATTGAACCCTATACAACTTTTCTTTCTATACACTTTTACCAATTAATTATATTAGATCAACCATAAAATCACACCAATGGATAATTTTCCGCTTCTTTTCTCCGCTTTCACAAACCTTTATTTCTTGAAATATAAATATTCTGACATATAGAAATAGTTGTAGCAGCATTTCATTGCATTATTCTGTGATATGAAAGTATTGCACCTTAAAGTGAAAGCGCTAAATCTAGTGAATGCCGTTTGATGGAGAACCAGCGAGACATTTCATTCTATCTCTTTACTTTGCATTGTCCAATGTTGTAGGTTGTCTTTACCTCTTCGAAGCAGTGTGGAGATGTACTTGGAGTGCATAAGTATGCCGGCATACATTTCCCACTACACACATAGTTCTCATCTTTTGTTTTGTGCAAGTTACAAGTGTAGCATTCTCTGAAAACAAAAAACAAAAATCTGACGACGTTTGGAATGGTCTGGCCTCTTGCAACAGATTGCCTTTCACAATAGTAGGCCAGTCATTCCATTGATATTCTTGTTAGGTTGTCTTGATACGTCTTTAGGTCACTGATAAGCCATCTTTACATTAATAATTTGAACATGGCTTTGGTTGGCAGTCATTGCGAATGTAATATTGCAATTTTCTCAACCAATCTCCGTGTTTTCCCTCCTGTTTTTTTGTTGTTGTTTGTCATATGATTTTAGAATTCCTTAAATGTTGACGATTGGTTTGAAGTCTGTGGTGGATTCTCCCTCTTGTTGCTCGTTTTGATGCTGGTCGGTGCGGAGCCGCTCGAGGGGTGGCAGCCTGGTGCCCAGAGGGGTGCGGGGTGGGGACCTCATCGGCATCTCCTCAGGCTCGTTCGTTTGCCCCACGGACATCGAGAGCCCCAGGTTCGGCAGGAAGTTTTTGGGTGGCGGGGCGGCAGCAGGTGCTGGTGCAGATGGTGCCAGCATCGGCGCCAGTGCAGGAAGGGGACTGGCCATTGGCGCCTCGGCGGGACTGAGGGCGACCTCCACACTGTGGTTGCTGACATTGTGGTTCATCTCCGGCGTTGGCGGCACCACGCTCTTGCTGCTCTTGCTGCCGAGGAGGACCTGTGAGTTTCGGACCCGCAGCTCGGCGGCATGTTTCAGGCACATGTTGGAGGAGATGTTGGTGATAGAGATCTGCATGGGAAACAATTACGGCAGAGCATGTTAAACAATTTTTTCCCCAACTTCAATCACATTACATTTCAGTAGATAATATACTAGTATTCTGTCTGTAAAATCTGCATATATGTACTTTCAAAGCTTGTAGTATTTTTCAGCTGGCAAATGGAAGAAGAAGAAAAATCTTGGTGAGTTTTATGCAAACAATCACATTACACTGTCCACTCTTGGCTAGAAAATAACGCCTAACACAGAGACAATACACTATTGACTTTCAAAAAAAAAAAAAAATACAAGGTCACTGGTACGCTATTTACCTAAAGGGATATTTCTCCCTTGCAGTGTCTGTAAAAAAAAACCAAAGAGCTTTCATCCCAGGAAATTTGCATATCAATGCACTCCTCACCAACTACTCATCAAGGGACTCTGGATATTGCCCAGGATGTGGAATAATCAAACGGCACAGTTCCTGTTTGACAGGATGTCATTACATGCAATGTTTGACCTCTCACCTTTGACCTCCCACCATGGAGGTCATTGTGCGACACCACCCCGTCGACAATGGGACCATTGTAGTCGCTGGTGCGCACCACAAAGAGGCGTGGCTCAGCCTCGGTGTCCAGCTGGAAGTTCAGTTTGTGCACGGAGCGCGGGATAATGCACGGTCCCTTGATCTCCTCGCGGGTGTGCGCATTGATGGCGTTGCCCTGGCAACCAGATGGCAGATAGTTTTGAAGGTTAACAAATCTTTTAGATAACGTCTCTGCCACGACTGCATCATGTACATACCCTTCTGGTAATTAATGCTTTTAAATCCTTCAAGTGGGAACTCTCCATTAAAGCAAAATATTTTGCCGAGGACAGTAGCATTCCTCCTTTGCATATAATATCTATTGGTGTGGGACAGAAGTGGACATCATCATAAACTTGGATAACTCGCAAGGAAAGGACCTCAAGAAATTTAGTGTTTAGAAAGTGAATTCTAACTTTTACGTATAAACTTTACTAAACTGGGCGGCAATTGGGCAGGTGATCTGAATATATTTTCAGTATGAAGAGGGTAGTAAGCCTTGTGGATCAAACTCGCAAAACTGCTAATGCTCGTAAAAGGCCGTTTCACAATTTCTTTGCGTGATAAGGCAGGGATTCGCCCACGTATCGTGGAAACTGGACGCCTTTCCGATATGTCGGTCAACTCACGTTAATAAGGATGAGGTCTTCCATGGTTGCGTCGATGTTAAAGCTGTAGTGCATCTCTGGAAGATCAGCCAGGTAGCCTCGCTCCAAGTGCAGCTTCACTTTTTCCTGAGTCCAGCCCTGCATTCAATTCAGAATTTACAAACAAGAGACGAATACATTTGTACGTGATAAAATTGACCTTGCACGTAACCAAAAACCTCACACACGACAAATACCGTCACCTTGTTCTACAGCAATCTCAATGGAACTAGTTCAACAGAGTCTAGAGTCTAAAAGATATCTTTATGACAAATGTTGGAGATCTTTCATGCTGACCCTGTCTGTGGATAGCAATTCAGACGGATGACAATATGACGCTCATGACAAATTTTTATAGATAGATAGTGATTAAATTTAACATGCATGAATGCATATGTACATACACACATACTTACTCTCACAATCATAATTTACATACAAGTAAGCGTAAAACACTTTGTAGTATGGACATTTCGCTAGTTTCCATTTTCCGCTAAACTAGTGTGAAAATAAGAACACAAAACTTTTTTTCTTTCTATCATAAAAATTTGTGCAGAACTAATCTTAGTTGCAAAATTTATATCCTAGCAAAGTTCACTGAAATGGGCTGAGCATGCAAAATTTATTGCACACAAATGTTCACTTTTCAAATACATGAATGTGTTCTATTCCTATCTTTGAAAAAAAAATTATCTTTAGCAAAAGGTTTTGTCTTTTTGCTGTGATACTAGTGCCGATTATCAAGTGTGTGGAATGAACTTTCAAATATATGCAACATGGCCCTCCTAGCGGACCGAGGACCCCCCCCCCCCCCAAAAAAAAACAAAAACAAACCAGACCTGGTACGTCATCTGCTCCATGATCAGGGGGGTCGCAATCCTGATGGCCACGACGCGCCACAGACGGTATTCGAGAGATGGGTGGAGAGTGAAGGTATCTATGGCAACTTGCATGTCCTCAGCAGTGATGAAATACACCTGGAGAGGAGGATGGAAAGAGTGCAATATTCTAGAGATAATGCTTTTTTAGAGGTGTAATATAACACTTGACATCCTTGAGGGATGATGTTTTTCCAAATAGACTATGTTTTCCTGAAGCACACAGTGCTGAGGGAAAATATTGTCTCCAGGGGAAAATACAATACCCACAGAACTATCCACCTATCTATCTATCCATCTACCTATCTTTTTATCTATTTACACCCATGTTTCACTACCCATCACTATCTATATATCTACCTATCTTATACCTTTGCTAATCTATCAACACACATCCATTTATGTATATATATGTCTACCTATCTTTCTATCTATCTATACCCATCTATCACTATCTATCACAATCTATCACTATCTATATATCTACCTATCTTTTACACCTTTGCTAATCTATTGACGTGTATCTATTCATCTATCTATCTGTAGATGCATGCTACATATCTGAAAGTGATGACCTGAATATTTCAATTCATCACTATTTTTCATAAAACGTATATGCATCTGATGACGAATATTCAAGTACCTGGACAGTGGTCTCACAGATGACGGTGGCGTTGCGGGGCTTGTTGGTTAGGACCCCCATCTCACCGATCACGTTGCCAACGGTCAGGTAATCCTCAAAGGGCTGGTCGTCATCTTCGTTGCTGAAAGACGAGCGCGGGTTGTCGTGGTCCAGAAATGCGCTGCGACCAAAGAGCTGGAGTGAGTCAGGGGGGAGAGATCCAGGCAAATTATTTGATGAAGAGAGCGAAGATGGAGATATGAGAATTGACTAACAGGAGAGGATAGAGAAGAAGGTGATCTATTCTCATGAAGAAACACTTTGCTATTAAAGGGACTGTACAGTACTGGTCGAGGTGGGGATTCATGTTTTGAACATTCCTAAGTGAGATAATGAAAAGCCTCTTATGAAATATGAAGGAGCATGTAATTTTCAGAAGGATTCAACGTTTATTTGATGAAAATTGGTTTTCAAATGGCTGAGATATCCAAAAAAGTGCTAATAATAAAAGGTGACATGCCGCAACTTTATTAGGATCTCTTTGTTTCACCTTGTTTTTGGATATCTCAGCCATTTCAAAACCGATTTTCATCGAAAAAACTTTAGATACCCCTTAGAACTGCATGCTCTTTGACATCTCATAGAGTGGTTTCTGAATATCTCGCAAAACGTTGAAAGCTAAATCCTCACCTCGACCAGAACTGTACACACCTTTTAAATGCTACATGTTCACTGTCAGCACCACCTCAGGAAAATCGGGATGGACCATGTTGTATTGATTTAATTAGTAATTCATGCAATAAACTTCATCACTTCTGTTTCCATGTACCATTCTTGTAGGAGTGCTGAGCAAAACTGAGTGGAGCAGACCTAGAGCTTTACATTTTTTGGTTTTTTTTTTTTTGGGGGGGGGGAGGGGTTCTTTGAGTACTGTAAATTACTTCCTTTTACTGACATAACTCAATAACAACTGTATGCATTATGACACAAGTTTTTTCTTAAGAGAGTGAAGTGAACAAAGCAAAACGAAATAGAAATAAAAGAAATAACATGAAAGGGTATAAAATCAGTGGTCAGTGAATTGCTCCAAACATACGTCTAAGAGAAGTAAAAGCATGATGCAAGCAGTTCTTGGACCATCCATCATTGAACATAGCAAAATGAAATAGAACTTTATATAAGAAATAATGTGAAAAGGTTACAAAATTAGTGATCAGTGAATTACTATCAATATACATCTGAGAAAAGTAAAAGTGTGATGCAAGCAGTTCTCGGACCATCTTGCACGAGTTTTACCTTCACGAGTCCCGACACAATGAGGAAAAGTCCATCTGAGGGGTCACCCTCCCTGACAATGACATCGCCGTAGTCGTAATGCAGTAAGCTGGCCCTGGCCTGATGGGAACCAGTGGCAGGTGCAAAAATGAAAAGACAAAAAAAAAAGAAGATACGTGGCATTCACATAGTGCACAGGGATGTTGGTGATAGCACATATCTTTAGTAGATGTATCCATGAGTACCACTGTAATATTCACTTCCCTGACGTTCACTTCTTGTTTTCCTATCATAATCATTATGATGACAATGGTGAGTTATCACAATTGCTGCCAGCATCATCACCGTCATCTTATCAGAACATCAAAGAATGATACAATCATCATAATCACAATTCAATTTATAGTTTAATTATATAGACGATGTTTGATTTTCTTATCACTGCTGTTGCCATCAACACTCATAAAGCAACTACACTTACTACTACTAAAATTAGCATATAACGTATCAACAATGCTTCTCTAAATGATGACCCTCTTTATTTTTATTACCCATAAGCTGTGTCTGACAAGTTAGAATCAAAATACACTAGAAATTGACAGGCGAAATTGTGAAGAAAATAAATACAGTGCACTCCCGTTATAACAAACACAGTTACAACAAAATTCGAAGTAAAAATTCAGGTCCTAAAAATTGTCATCAATATATTC